>NC_064923.1:200001025-201251025 GCF_023897955.1 Schistocerca gregaria
AACAGTTGTAAAATTAATATTTGTTTTTGATTACTTTTTACTTAGTTAAAGAAATGTATATTATATTTTTGCCTACGGAGTTAGTAAATTATCGAGAGACATGGGTTTTCGTGAAATAACCGAAAACAGTAAAATCTCGCTGATGCAATGTCTTAAGCTACAACTTATTCATGAAGTAATATTTTCGAATATGCGCATAATTGCAGCTTATACTCCCGAAATACAAATAATATAAACACACATTTCGTGCATGTGAAGCATATATTTCGGTTGTTGCCCTGTCTTATTATGATGGGCACTTTCCTTGGCACATTACAGTTTTATATAAAATACTAATGATTCGCATATTCATACACTTCACTAGACTTTTCAGTGCCCAAATATTCTTTTACATGTAGCTATTTTTACAATGAAGTCTTTCACGACCAGATGTTTCAGCTGCTGAGAATTTTTCCGGGTTGTTTGGCCCTGATCCATGGAACTCTTCAATCCCTGACGTTTCGTCCAAGGCTACGTCGGATATCTTCGGAGGCGCTCCTGGTTGTTCTGAGTCTTACCGACTCACAGCCTTGGACGAAACGTCCTGACCCGGAAAAATTCTCTGTAGCTGTAGCTATTTGTGCTACAAACGCGAGTGCTTTGAAAATTCTTGCCGTTTGTGGCTCAAATGTAGCAACAATAATGGAATTACTTTCTTCTGTGTCAGACAACAGATTTACTACTTCTGACGTATTATTATCACGTCTGTGTAGTTTCCCCTTTAGTTACAGTTGTGGTAGCTTATCAGGTACGTTCAGTAATGTAGGTATTGCATTCCATTCTAGTTTCACACGTTCCACATTCACGGATTTGTCTGGAAGTGTGGTGAACAAAACTACACGTAATTGAACAGACATGGGAAGTCTTGTCACAAAAGGTCAGGTCTTCTGCTGTATACCATCCATTTTTTGTTCTTAAAAGAAAACGTTATTGTTGAAAAAATATCTGTAGGTCACAAGAGAATCGTAAATGAACTGTTCTGTAATGTACCGTTTCATACCTCACAGGGTCCTTAGGAAACTAAAAGAAAAGACATATCCGGTCTCACGTTTTAGTTACTGCCCGTTTTTATGGTCTCCATAGTAAAAACTGTGTTACAAATCTTTATACCACACTGTACATACTCATCCGATATCGTATTTAGAAATGATGGATGCTGGCCGCTTGGAGTGCTGCTGTCGCAAAATTATAATAAAAATGAACAGGAGTGTCGCGACTGTGTATGTCAGACCGCGTTTTTACCGTTTTTTTTTTTTTTTTTTTTTTAGATTCCCTGAGCATCGGTGTTTGCAACGTAACGCCAGAAGTGACGATAACTTTTAATCGTACTTTCTGCTTTCGGCGTTACGACGTTGTCTGGCATATTAAGTGGGGCCCTGTACACCAATATCATAAAAACAAACATTTTGCTAGTGTGTTGTTAAAGGCAGAGAGTATAAATATGACAGTTTGACTGAAGAAATTCAGATTGCTGTATTTATTGAAATCCACGGTTCATAAGATATGGACACGTATATGCTCATGCAGTTTTATGTTAAGTGCCTGCTTAATGCTGTTCTGACGGATGATCAACCCTTCTGAAAACAATTTGCTGAGCTCGTGGAGTGAAATTTCGCAACGTACTTGCCTGTCATAAATTTCTGTACGCTGGTCATATCTGTGGCAAAAGAATCGTGTCACAATAGCGCCTTGAAATGAGGTACACTAACCCATGAGGTTTTCTTTTAAAATTTCAAATTTAGTCTTCATTTCATTGTTCGCGATTGATTACAGTCCATGGAGTGTGGGCACTGTGATAAACCTTTTGCATTTCCTTTATGTTTTCGTCTTCTTTAAAGGCAAGGAGAGAAGATGAAGCGATAGCCCATCATAGAGCCTATGCCTACCGTCATGTATTTTTTGACTTTCAGTTGTTAAAAAACAGAGGATTTTTTCTGGTACCAGTAGGAGGAAGGAAGGATTCGCGCTCAGCTAGTGAACGAGTGAGAAGCACGCCAATTTTATCGAGTAATTGTAGACCGCCATTTTGGGGTCGCTATGAATAAGTGAGGAGTATGTATTTCATATGTGCACCGTTTAGAAAAACACAGTATTGTTTTCTTAACAGAAAGGTCGTGTGAGTTGTTATTTCAAATAGCACAATAATTACAAGAACTGAAGCCCACCTGTGTACTTTGGAAAATTACGAAGATCCGATAAGCTTAATGGGAACACGGTCAAGACTTTAAAGGTGAACACGGCGACCAAACGTAGCATTACAAAGAATGATAAGCACAAATCTACAGCGGAGAAAGAAACTACTTCGCCCTGCAAAATAATATGAACTAATACGAACTTATTTCCAGGCATAGCTCAGCTTATCGTGCTTGTCATTCATGCCGAAAAATTTATCTCATTAATTCAATACATTCTAAAAAGCCACGCATTTCAACATTTTATTATCATCTATCGTCAGTAGTGGCCCGTTGCTGTTTCCTTCTTCGCAAGTCAGCCTGTATTCTGTATACAGCCACGATCTCAAAATGTCAGTTTTACCAGTTTTCTGTTGAATATCATTAAGATATTTTTACACTGCTATAGTCGGATACACGAATGATGGCGGTTCGCGCCATGTCGAGTCACGGACGGGGACTGCATTGTTGGCGATTCCAAGCGACAGTTGCAGTGTGCCCATGCGAGTGCTTTCCGCTTGGAAGAAAAGCGTATATCCTGCAAATTATGTCTCTCGATTGCTTACGGAGAATTTATCACTCACCACCGCCATCAGTGATGATAACTCGCAACAAATAGAACAGAAATTCCTAAACAACTCACTAAGATCATTGTTAAAAAATATATCGGCTCAACCCACTTGTTTATAGTGTAAAACACTAATATTTACGCTTTCGGAAGTCAAGCTTCCATCATCAGAATAATAAAAGTAAAAGAACCTGCTAAAACTCGCTAAAATGGAACATGCATCAGGCACAATAAAATTGGTAATAAAATTAAAACATCGTGGCTGCTTCCCTTGTTGCAGCCGTGTCTTCCAAGGTGCATCTCAACATAGCCGTCAAGATATAAAAAAACTCTAAAATGGTGTCACCTACGGTGTTCAACATCTAACCACATGGCTCTCTCCTCTATCGTCGTAAGCCTCCCGTGCGTCTTCGTTGATACCACATACCACATAGCCAAAGACGACACTGAAACGCGAGTGAGCTCACGCGCAAGTAATCTTAGTGTTTTACACCATAAACAAGCGGTTGAGTCGATATATTTTTTAACACTGACATTCACAACCACGACCTCTCATTCAGTATGGATTAAATCACTAAGATGCTCGCATTAGCTATAGCAATCACAGCAGAGCACTCCAAACACTTCTGAACGCTCATTGGCTGTCGGAGAATGCGTGACGTAGATGCGCTGAACAAACCTAAACCTGACCGCCATCGTCCGTGACTCCAACTATAGTAGGACTTTTGGATCGCCTTTTGTATATTTATTGTGCACTATTTAAGTACTGCATGTTTCAACACAAAGAGAGTTATTTGAAATTTTATTGACGTCATTCCACACTAGATTTCACCAAAAAAATTGGCAGCGGAATTGTAACACTTCGCCGACCGAAGTGGCCGAGCGGTTCTAGGTGCTATAGTCTGGAGCCATTCGACCGCTACGGACGCAGGTTCGAATCCTGCCTCGGGCATGGATGTGTGTGATGTCCGTAGGTTAGTTAGGTTTAAGTAGTTCTAAGTTTTAGGGGACTGATGGCCTCAGAAGTTATGTCCCATGGTGCTCAGAGCCATTTGAACCATTTTTTGTAACACTTCGTATGTCTATTCTTGTCTCCCACTTCTGTTCCACAGTCGGAGTGCGGAAAGGATGTGATTCTAGCAACAGACTCTGTTTTCATGTTCTCACGGTCCTTCCGCTGTATCTCAAAATACTGGTTCTTTTAACTCTCAATTCTAGCTTAACTGCGATCCAAATAAACTTACAGACCACTTTTGCTGACGCGACAAGATTATAAGTTTTATTCTTTCTTACAGCCACCTACGACGTACCCTGGCAAAAGGCGTCTGGCTCACTGCTATCGACGCAGAACAATAGGCGAGCACTTTGCTAACAAGCGGCGCGCGGGGCGAAAACTCGTCGTGACCCCGAGGTGTGGGCGGCAGAGCGATTTGGGCGGAGTGGAGGTGGGGGGAGGAAAGGGGCAGGGGGAGAGGGGCTGAGGGGGCGGAAGGTGGGGGATGGAGTCGGGGCCTTAGGACGGGACGGACGCACCTGTTAGGGTCAGCCGGGACGACCGCATTGTTCTTCAGAGAAAAGCAAAACCAAAAAATCCTCCTCCATGAAATACTGCGCGCCGGATCTCCTGACGGATCACGCCTTAATAACAGCGCGATGACCTGAGCAAACAGGCCCGCGGCGCTGGCCGCCTGGACGACTTCCCTCTGCAATTAGGAGTGCAGCTCGGGGGCATTGCCTCGAGCTTGCGCCAACAGTCTGGATGTTATCCTGTCATCACCTGCAAGGGCGCTGGAACTGATCTGCCGTAACTTGCTGAGTTCGGTGGTAAATACATTGGGGAAATTTACTGGCTGAGCAAGCATAAAGGGTTTGTATTGGAACTTAAGTAATTTCGCCGTTATTCATTCCAAATCACAGCTCAGAGAGGTCCAGGACTGCGATAATACCCACTGCCTGTCGGATATAATACCACACTGTGAAAGAAGAAGGCAGGTCTCAAGTTGCCGTCCACTACCTGGTAATTAGAGGTGGAGAGCACAGTCTCGGATTAGGAAATGACGGGAAATGAAGTCTCTGAGCTACACTTTTATACGTGACACAACTTGCGGAATACCAGAACCGAATTTCGATAACGGATTTTCGGTGTCGCGTTTATGTGTCAAGTTCAAATCGATTTTGCTTGCTTGATCAGAAATTGGCCGGCCGGTGTGGCCGAGCGGTTCTAGGCGCTTCAGTCTGAAACGTAACTAACCTAAGGACATCACATACGTCCATGCCCGAGGCAGGATTCGAACCTGCGACCGTAGCAGTCCATCCATTTTTTTGTTCTTAAAAGAAAACGTTATTGTTGAAAAAATATCTTAGTTACGTTTAAGTAGTTCTAAGTTCTTGGGGACTGATGACCTCAGATGTTAAGTCCCATAGTGCTCAGAGCCATTTGACCAGAAATTGTGTCTGTTAATAGCTCTATATATTTTATTATCGATAACTCGGTAATTTTTTAATAAAGAGAGAGCGTAATTTTCTTATGGAGGAGTAGATTCTTTAAGAAGAGATGCTTACTGATCCACCCGTAATAAAGCACGCGAATCTGTTTTACTACATCCGTCCAGATCTTAGGGTTAGCGAATGTTCGTCAGTAGCCATCGCTATGACATTAAAAGATCGTATAACAGTTTTTAAGTTATTTAACTAGGTAGATTACCAGTAAACCGCTTATTCTTTAAAGAATCGAACTCCTACGTATTTAACAGCTTCAGGCGTCTGATTGCAAATGTGTCTGAAGTATTCACTTCAAGCATGTAAGCAAGAAAAAGTTTAGGGGACATTTGAGAGCTAAGCGCTCTCAATGCGAAATCTTGGCTGAATATAAACTGAGTAAATTGTACTGCATTTTAAGTGAAAGCTAGTTTTTCAAGTATCTAAATCTTAGTCAGTCAGCCAACTGACTTAGCGCCACATGTTTTCAGTACACCTGAACTTATATGTGTGATAGATTATTAGAACGATGGTAACATTGACAGTTCAGTATATATTTAACAACGTATTACGATGTAATAAGTGTCGTACTCATCGGATCTTGTGGGACTCTCACATTCAAATGGCTGCATTTTGACGACGACATGTACTCACGTCAGATAGTTTTATATTCTGACAGAATGTAACTTCTGCAGTATACTTGAAAATGGCCATAAGGCCGAAATTGCAATAGTACCAATAAATATTTTATACAGTCATTGCCGACTATGATGTCTTTCAAGAAATATTATATGACTATGACTCCCAACCATAAGAAGTTAAAGATTTTTTGTTTCGGAAAAGATTATTTCACAAAATTTAATCTGTAAAGTTCTCGTCCGAATATGACTATATTCTATTGGCGCACACCTACATAGGTAGAGAAATCAGAGGTCAGCCCGGAAAGACTGAAGTACCCGTTTTTCCCACAATATGTTCTAGAGTGGAGCGGTAGAAAAATAATTCGGAAGTGTAGGCCTTCAGGCTTTCTCGGTGACGAGTTGTCATTTTGGAAAATCGTGTTGTCTGCCGATGATCCGCGTCATAGTTGCACTACATATCGATCGCGGAACTTGCAATCTGAATTACGTGCTCCCTGAGAGGTTGGAGAGTTAGGCGATCGAAATATTGTTCAAGTGCGAGGCTAATTAACGGCAGAAAACCAGATTTTTCCAAGATGACAGTTCGGAAGTGGTTAGATGAACCTTCTCCCAGGCACTTACGTGTGAACTGCAGAGTAGTCATGTAGATGTACACTACTGGCCATTAAAATTGCTACACCACGAAGATGAGGTGCTACAGACGCGAAATTTCACCGACATGATGCTGTGATATCCAAATGATTAGCTTTTCAGAGCATTCACTCAGGGTTGGCGCCATCTACAACTTGCTGCCATGAGGAAAGTTTCCAATCGCTTTCTCATACACAAACAGCAGTTGACAGGCATTGCCTGGTGAAACGTTATTGTGGTGCCTCGTGTAAGGAAGAGAAATGCGTACCATCACGTTTCCGACTTTGATAAAGGTCGGATTCTAGCCTATCGCGATTGCGGCTTATCGTATCGCGACATTGCTGCTCGCGTTGGTCGAGATCCAATGACTGTTAGCAGAATTTGGAATTGGTGGGTGCTGGATCCCAACGGACTCGTATCACTAGCAGTCGAGATTACAGGCATCTTATCTGCATTTCTGTAACAGACCGTACAGCCACGTCTCGATCCCCGAGTCAACAGATGGGGACGTTTGCAAGACAACAACCACCTGTACGAACAGTTCGACGACGTTTGCAGCAGCATGGACTATCACTTCGGAGACCATGGCTGCGGTTACCCTTGACGCTGTATCACAGACAGGAGCGCCTGCGATGGTGTACTCAACGACGAACCTGGGTGCACGAATGGCAGCGCGTCATTTTTTCGGATGATACAGATTCTGTTTACAGCATCGTCATGGTCGCACCCGTGTTTAGCGACATCGCGGTGAACGCACATTGGAAACGTGTATTAGTCATCGCCATACTGGCGTATCACCCGGCGTGATGGTGTCGTTGGTTACACGTCTCGGTCACCTCTTGTTCGCATTGACTGCACTTTGAACAGTGGACGCTACATTTCAGATGTGTTACGACCCGTGGCGCTACCCTTCATTCGATCCCTGCGAGACCCTACATTTCAGCAGGATAATGAACGCATGTTGCAGGTCCTGTACGAGGCTTTCTGGATACAGAAAATGTTCGTTGCTGCCCTGGCCAGCACATTCTCCATATCTCTCACCAATTGAACACTTCTGGTCAATGGTGGCCGAGGAACTGGCTATTCACTACTCTTGATGAACTGTGGTATCGTGTTGAAGTGTTGAAGCTGCATGGGCAGCTGTACATGCAGATGCCATCCACGCTCTGTTTGACTCAATGCCCAGTGGTATCAAGGCCGTTATTACGGCCAGAGGTGTTTGTTCTGGGAACTGATTTCTCAGGATCTATGCACCCAAATTGCGTGAAAATGTAATCACATGTCAGTTATAGTATAATATATTTGTCCAATGAATACCCGTTTATCATCTGCATTTCTTCTTGGTGTAGCATTTTTAACGGCCAGTAGTGTAAATAGGAATCAGTTATTAGATCACCATTTTAATTAAAGTTGTCCTTCGTAATAATCGTACAATCGTTTTTGTCGCCACTAGAAGTGACCAGACAATTCAATAAATTTCTCCAGCGCTTCAAAGGCCGGGAACATACACAAGCAGCTACAGTTGGTTAGTAACAAATTGACCCACTCCATTCTTCAGAGTAAGGAAAATTTCTTATCCATTACCAGAGATGGCTTTTGGTGAGTACTTACTTACAGTGGCAAATCCTTCCGAACCAAGGAAGCTGGGGCTGGGGGTTCGTCAGTGGGACCGGAGGAAACAACTGGCCCACATCCCTCATCCCTGGTCCCGCATCGCACACCGGCTGCCGCCAGCCGCGGCGCTGATGAATTTTTAAGGGTGGCGGCCGCAGGCGCGATGGGGTGGCTCGCCCCCTGTATATTTCTTTCTCTCCCCCGGCCGGGCGCCACTCCTTCACCGCCTCTCCATCCCCCTCCTCCCTTTTTTTTGCCTAGCTTTCCTTTTGTGGCAAGACTTCCCCGCAGGGTATTTTCAGCGAGAGGCGGAGGGGAGGGGAGGTGGCGAGAGGAATAATTCCGCGGCACCACCGCAGAACAGAAGAGGACAGAGCGGGGCTGGCCCACCCGCCGATCGCCGATAATTGAATCCTGAAACAGATTGCCGCGTTAGGCGCCCACAGCGCCGCAGACAAACCAGTTTTGCCTGCGACAGCGAATTACGTCCCCTTTCCCGCGTCGTTCGTTTCCTCAGTCAATCGTTCGAGACGCTGTTTCTTTCAGAAAAACCTACAGATTAATTTCCATTAACGCATTATTCCTCGATTAAGGTCTCCACTCCTTCGTTATTGGGATAAAGACGGTCCATTTTCTCTGCAAGTTCCCAATTCATAAGAAAGGAAAATAATTGAGTGTGAATGATTTTGTGACTGACATTGTTCCTTTCTCAATTTCTGTACAGTGAGAAAGAATTGTGCATTACTAAAAGGCTAGAGGGTCATCTGGTAACAGGTCCAAAATCAAGGTTGCCTAATGGCTTCCAGAGGTAACAAAATTTAGTTTTCAGTATTATTACATGAACAACTAACGGAGTACTCAGCATTGGCCAGGTATATATTTATTCCAATATTTTATTAGTCCATCTCCCCCCCTTCCCCTCTCTCTGCCAAACTCCTCCTCTTTCTCCCATCTATCTACCTCTTCCTGTCCCTCTGTACATGTGCTCCTTCCCTCCCTGTCCATCTCCTCCCCCTACTATCCCCTCCTACCTCTTTGTTCATTTCCTCCTCCTCCTCATCGTCTATTTCCCCTCTTTCCTTTGCCTGTCCAACTGCTCCATCGACCTTAATCCATCTGTTCCCTTGTCGATCTCCTCGTCCCACTTCTCTTTCTCATCCCTTCCTCCCCCTCTACCCGTCCATCTCTTCCGCTTTCCTTTCCCTGTCCATCTCCTTCTCACTCCTTTCTCTGCCAGTCCCAATTTCTCACCCCTAGCCCAATAGGAGGTGGTTCCTTCTTACCCCATCAGTATTTCTTTCTTGATAGTTAGTCTATGTGCAAAGTTTGATCGAAGTCGATCCAGGGGTTTAGACAAAACAGAATAACTCGAAAAATAAGCTTCACAGAATCCAAAGTTGATTATTTGCGAGGGGGACATCTGCTGGTGCTAAAATTAGCCCGCTACCCCAGCCCCCTGGGCGTGGAGCGGGAGGCAACTTTAAAATTTCAGATGGGAGCCCCCCATTTTTTTTATTGCAGAATCAAATTCTACATAAAAAATAAGTACATTTTGTCTTAAAATTTTGTTTCGATTATTGCTAGTTGGCGCTGTAATTCAAGGAAGTCCATGTTCTCAATTTTGGGTGGAAAATGGTTACGGATAAATAAAAAAATACTTATTTACTTCGTAAATTTTGATTCGGTGAAACAGAAACTCTCACTCTCTCCTTATAGGGTGGAGTTTGAGAGAGAAGAATTAGAGTTTTACAAATGTTGACCCAAAAATTAATTTTTTCCGCAGATTCGGATAAGTTTTGTTTGTTTCGTGGTAAAACTCTTAAGTCTTCTAGGAGATGGCTCATTGGACTACATCATATGAAATATTTGTTCACTTTATTATATGAATGATAAACAAATTTACTTAACATGTCATAATGATTTGCCACATGACCGCTTGATAATTTACAACTGACTAGGAAAGCATCACTTGATGTACTAATAGAAAAAGTCTTCTTTCAAGACTTCTTTCAAATGTTCAAGGTTTACACATGTAAATTTCCATCGGAGACTTGACTAACTCTTTAGTCCTAGTCGATGATGTTCACTTCTTCAGCCGAGGTCATGAACTTGGTGGAGCGCTTCCATGCTCGACATTGTACCAACCTCCGTACGAGTGAGAGGTCATATATTCTTCAGCCTCTCCCATTTGTCGTTGCGGATTGCAGGGAAACATCGCTAATGCCTGTGACATCGATGTGCGTTGCTGACTGGTGGTGTGGCACTGCGATCTCTGGATAATACCACACATGTAACCTCAGTGACTTGGCACAAGGTGATGATGATAACGATTTTGGTTTGTTGTGCGCCCGTACAAATTCCTGATCAGTGCACATTTCTGTCGCGCCAACTGCTGAATGGTAATGAAATGATTAGGACAACACAAACACCCAGTCCACGGGCGGAGAAAATCCATGACAGGAATCAAACCTGGGACACCGTGATCCAGAGACAGCAACGCTAACCACTAGACCACGAGGTGTGGAATGACTTGACACAATGTTTAAAGCATTACAGTCCTATTCGCGAGTACCTGAGTTTGAATTAGCACTCCTGCTTCTCTGTTTGCTTATACTTTAAATGTCTCAATCATTTTCTTCTTGTTGGATACCACAGCCATATATTTGTTAAGCGCTGTAGAGGTTCCACATTGGCTATTCATCACTTATACTTTTTTTTTTTTAACTTCGCCAATTTCAGCCATGTAGACCATTATCAAGTGCTGCAGGTGCCTCTCCCATTTGTCGTTGCGGATTGCAGGGAAACATATCTGATTATTTAGTGGAGATGATGACGACGGTTCTGGAAGTGTGCATGTGTAACTACTGATAGGCAAATGAAAGATTTTGATAGAGAACAAACAATCTATTTACCTTAATAGTGTTCAAAAGTCATATATCAGTTCATGACATCCAGTCTTACAAATTTACTCTTTCTGACGGACACACGTCCAGATCGTCCACTCTCAAAACTCTGCCATCTCTCTTCCCACAGCCACCACCGCTGGCGGCTCACCTCCAACTGCGCAACCCTACGCGCTGTTCACATCCAATTGACCAACAGTACAACAGCGAATATTTCAACAATACTAGTCAGCAACAGACTGCACACAGCACAGTCAGTGATTTTCATACAGAGCGCTACGTGGTGTTACCAATATAAAAACCTAAACAGCCCACTTACACTGTCTGTGCTCGCTTTCAACGTTAGAAACCAACTGTCAGTTCTGTCCGCGCCACATACCGATTGATTACAAAGCTACGGAATTTTTCTTCTTCTTCTTCTTCTTTTTCTTTAATGTAGTAGTTGTCTGACTGCGTGAAAGCTAACAAAAATGGCTTCGAAAATCATAGTTTCCACCAAAACGCGCCCTATAGTTAGATGTTTCTGCCCAAAGCCGTGTACAGACCATCAAACTCATCAGAAGTTGCCACCAGTTTGGTAGTAGGAATGAAAGAGTGATGGAGGGAAATTGTAAAAGGGGACCAAGGATTGTCTATACTAAATAGATTGAAATGGACGTAGAAAGCAGTGGATATTGAAAGTCGCGAGCTCTTTCTTCTTATCTCGTGTTTTCTACTGAAAATCTCGTGCTTGTACTCCTGTTAACTTTACTATTACAGAGATCGCCTAAACTTTTTTTTAATTGGTCCTGTGCGCAACAACTGCCACTGCTTGATCTGCTGCATTCCATTATCTAACAAAAACATAAAAACCTATTATTCATGCTGAGTGCAATGCATGTCCTGTATGGCGGCTCCTGCTGTTGCTGTGCAGCCGCTACTTACTACAACTACATATAATTCAAGAGAAAGGATTTGGTCAAATCTAATTCCTTTTTTTAAAAAAAAAACTATAATCTGAAAGCGATTCTTTCTCATTTAATTAACAAAACGCTAGAAGCTCTCTGAACAATCGCTTCGTATGTAAATCTGCCTCCAGTGGCATTAAAGAAATATTACAAATTTAACCAAACTTCTCAATTAAATACATAGTGAAACAATTCCCTGACAATTACAAAATAATTCAGTGACAAAAATCAATACTTAATCTATTCGCCTAACAATAGTTTCCCTTAAGAATTCAACTCCTATCATTATCAAAAATAACTTCTGCTGCTACGCACATACACAAACTCTTTTCTTTAAATTAATAAGCGCGCTACAGATTATAAAAAATATCAACTAAATACCAAATCCTGTGTCGCTGCTGGCGGACACGGCAGTACGGCACCTCGGCGACAACCCCTCGCCCAACACGTGCGCACCACAGGAGGCGGGCTCCTACACTGGTTTCCAAACTGCCACTAATTAATCCGTGCGCTACGAAGCGCGACAACAATATCATAGATTCCAGAGCTTGCGTATGCGCGCTATAGCCAATCTTTAAAACCTAAGAGAGTATTGCCAACTCTCAATATGCAGGAAGGAAGGATAGCAAGGGGAGCTGCATCAAACCAGTGTTCGGACTGCAGACCTTTATAACAACAGTGCACACTTAAGAAAACACGTCTTCGATTGTGATATTTGAAGCCTCGAAGATGGATGCACCGTCTTTGCGATCGTGCATTTGCCGAGGTGTTTAGGAAGGTAACGCAGGCAGCGCGTTAAAGCGAGAACTTGGTCCAGCGCACTTCGTTCCCACGGCTGGGAGTCGAACCAGGCCAAGAGGTGAGCGCCGCCTCAGTCAAGGCCACGCTGTACCGCCTCATCCGGCTGCGGCCGCCACGGGCGAGCTGCCGCCCAAAGCCGGCCGTACCACGGTGCCACCGGAAGGGCGAACGCAAGGGCCAGCTCATTTACCGCTTCCCGTTCAAACATAGCCCAATTACTCGATTAGAGGTATAAAACCGTTCGGTGCTGCTATCCTTTGGTAAGCTACCCTGACGAAACCAAATCGGAAAGCAAAAAGTACTTGATGTTGGCTAATGAAATGGACAACATACACTACTGGCCATTAAAATTGCTACGCCACGAAGATGACCTGCTACGGACGCGAAATTTAACCGATAGGAAGATGATGTTATGATATGCGAATTATTACCTTTTCAGAGCATTCACACAAGGTTGGCTCCGGTGGCGACACCTGCAACGTGTTGACATGAGGAAAGATTCCATCCGATTTCTCATACACAAACAGCAGTTGACCGGCGTTGCCTGGGGAAACGTTGTTGTGATACCACGTGTAAGGAGGAGAAATGCGTACCATCACGTTTCCGACTTTGATAAAGGTCGGATTGTAGCCTATCACGGTTGAGGTTTATCGTATCGCGACATTGCTGCTCGCGTTGGTCGAGATCCAATGACTGTTAGCACAATATGGAATTGATGGATTCAGGAGGGTAATACGAAAGGCCTTGCTGGATCCCAACGGCCTCGTATCACTTGCAGTCGAGATAACAGGCACCTTATCCGCATGGCTGTAACGGATCGTGCAGCCACGTTTCGATCCCTGAGTCAACAGATTGGGACTTTTGCAAGACAACAACCATCTGCAAGAACAGTTCGACGACGTCTGCAGCAGTATGGACAATCAGCTCTGAGACCACGGCTGCGGTTACCCTTGACGCTGAATCACAGACAGGAGCGTCTGCGATGGTGTACTCGACGACGAACCTGGGTGCACGAATGGCAAAACGTCATTTTTTCGGATGAATCCAAGTTCTGTTTAAAGCATCACGATGGACGCATTCGTGCTTATCGTCGTCGCGGTGAACAGACATTGGAAGCGTGTATTCGTCATCGCCATACTGGCGTATCACCCGGCGTGATGGTATGGGATGCCATTGGTTACACGTCTCGGTCACCTCTTGTTCGCATTGACGGCACTTTGAACAGTGGACGTTACATTTCAGATGTGTTACGACCCGTGGCGCTAGCCTTCATTCGATCCCTGCGAAACCCTACATTTCAGCATGAAAATGCATGACCGCTTGTTGCAGGTCCTGTAGGGGCCTTTCTGCACACAGAAAATGTTCGACTGTTGCCCTGGCCAACGCATTCTCCAGATATCTCACCAATTGAAAACGTCTGCTCAGTGGTGGCCGAGCAACTGGCGCGCCACAATACGCCAGTCACTACTCTTGATGAATTGTGGTATCGTGTTGGAGCTGCTTGGGCAGCTGTAACCATACACGCCATCCAAGCTCTGTTTGACTGAATGCCAAGGCGTATCAAGGCCGTTATTACGGCCAGAGGTTGTTGTCCTGGGTACTGATTTCTCAGGATGTATGCATCCAAACTGCGTGAAAATGTAATCACATGTCAGTTCTAGTATAATATATTTGTCCAATGAATACCCGTTTATCATCTGCGTTTCTTCTTGGTGTAGCAATTTTAATGACCAGTAGTGTATCTAATTTAAACTGAAGTATTAGGAAGTCTTTCCTGAAGGTATTTGTCTGGAATGTAGCGTTGTATGGAAGAGAAATATGACAATAATCAGCTCACACAAGAACAGAATAGGAGCTTTGGAAATCTGATGCTGCAGAAAAATGCTGAAGATTAAATGGGATATCGAATAAATAAACAGGGTGCAATGAATCGAACTGGGGAACAAATGACGAAACTCGAATAAAAGAAGAAATTAATGGACCCCTTCCCTGAGTCATCAAGATACTCGTTCGGCAGCCGAGTAAGGTGTGGAGGGTAAAAACTGCAGAGAGAAATCAACGCTCGAACACATAATTAGATTCAGATAGATGCGCGTGGTTATGCAGACAAGAGACCTGCACAGGGCGGACTAGCGTGTAGAGCTGCAACATCTTATCAATTAATAAGAATGGTTATGTTCCTATTGGAGTGTGTATAGCTTAGCATTAACAAACTGTTTCTTGCATTACGCTTTCGCCTGTGAGGATAAAACGGTAACAAGGAGCAGGGGGATAGCTGTAGGTGCCGGTGGAAGCTCCTTGTCAGACAAGCGAAGCCTCTCATCGTGTTAATGTGTTTTGATTCACGTCTCGCTGTGGGGCGACCGCCGCCAGTCGCTCCTGATAGTGGCAGCTCGGCTCAGCTCAGTTCGGCGTGTGATGCGCGACGTGGAGTTATCTGTAGGGGAGCTGTCGGCCCCCTGATAAACACGTCCCGTCCATAAATAAGTAATGAGCCGTCCGCCGCTGACAAAAAGTGACGGCAGCCCGACATCGACATGGCCGGGCCGACAGGCGTCCGTGGCTGGTTCTTCAGTGGGGGCTGCCCGCAGACAGCCACAATTGGTTTGTCCCGCGCCACAGTCTCTACAAGTCAAATATCATGAAATGCAGAAACGATGTCTCACTGAAATGCGCTGTCGCTGCAGAGCGTAGTCATCATTCATAACACGTTCGTAAAATACGACCGTTCTTTTGCCTTCCAGGGATTCTCCCGCCTAGCAGATCCCTCCACACGAGCCTTGATCCACGTGGCAGATTACGACAGATGTGTCCGACAGGACCTGGGTTCAGACGCTCACCAGAAAGTCTGGTCGACGAAGTAAATATTCCAGAACTCGAATCAGGAGCTGCTCCCAATATGAGTAACTTACAAATAGATGTACTCGGTATAGCAAAGCAGTTTAGATCACTTAATACAGTCCTCCGGTGGCGACACCTACAACGTGCTGACACGAGAAAAGTTTCTAACCGATTTCGAATACACAAACAGCAGTTAACCGGCGTTGCGTGGTGAAACATTGTTGTGATGCCTCGTGTACGGAGGAGAAATGCGTAACATCACGTTTCCGACTTTGATCTTGGTCGGATTGCAGCCTATCGCGGTTGCGGTTTATCGTATCTCGACATTGCTACTCGCGTTGGTCGAGATCCAATGACTGTTAGCAGAATATGGAATCGATGGGTTCAGGAGGGTAATACGTAACGTCGTGCTGGATCCCAACGGCCTCGTTTCAGTAGCAGTCAAGATGACAGGCATCTTATCCGCATGGCTGTAACGGATCGTGCTGCCACGTCTCGATCCCTGAATCAACAGATAGGGACGTTTGCAATACACCTGCACGAACAGTTCGACGACGTTTGCAGCAGCATGGACTATCAGTTCGGAGACCATGGCTGCGATTACCCTTGACGCTGCACCATAGACAGGAGCACCTGCGATGGTGTACTCTACGACGAACCTGAGTGCACGAATCGCAAAACGTCATTTCTGCGGATGAATCCAGGTTCTGTTTACAGCATCATGATGTTGTGACATCGCGGTGAACGCACATTGGAAACGTGTATTCATCATCGCCATACTAGGAGTATCACCCGGCGTGATAGTATGGGGTGTCATTGGTTACACGTCTCGGTCACCTATTGTTCGCATTGACGGCACTTTGAACAGTGGACGTTACATTTCAGACGTGTTACGACCCGTGGCTCTACCTTTCATTCGATCCCTGCGTACTATACATTCAGCAGGATAATGCACGACCGCATGTTGAAGGTCCTGTACGGGCCTTTCTGGATACAGAAAATGTTCGACTGCTGCCCTGGCCAGCACATTCTCCAGATCTCTCACGAATTGAAAACGTCTCTTCAATGGCGGCCGAGCAACTGGCTCGTCACAATACGCCAGTCACTACTGTTGATGAATTGTGGTATCATGTTGGAAGCTGCATGGGCAGCTGTACATGTACACGCCATCGAAGCTCTGTTTGACTCAATGCACAGGAGTATCAAGACCGTTATTTCTGCCAGAGGTGGTGGTTCTGGATACTGATTTCTCATGATGCATGCACCCAAATTGCGTGAAAATGTAATCACATGTCCGTTCTAGAATAATATATTTGTCCAATGAATACCCGTTTTTCATCTGCGTTTCTTCTTGGTGTAGCAATTTTAATGGCCAGTAGTGTATGAGTGTCCTACTTGTTCTAAGATCCTGCCTCTTGCCTTCCTCTGTTCCCCTGAGAAAGGGACTCGGGTTCAAATTTCGGGACGACACCCGGTTTATGCTTGTCATATGCAGTTCTGCCTTTAAGCATACCGCCGGTTCGCCGTTCCCCCCTGGACCGCGAGAGAAGGCGGAACGGACAGGCGGCCTGTTAAATTAGCCGTCAGCCGGACAGCGCCGCTCGCGTAAAAAGCGGCCGTGCCGTGACGTATGCTGCGGCGTCTCTTATTCACGTGGCCCGCTGCCGCGGTGCACTACCGCTTCTAATTGGTCGGCGACGCGGGCCTAACGTATTTATTACGTCGGCGCGTCGCCCTACTCCGGCGTCTCGCTGGCGAGGGGCCGCGCGCTCCCACTGGCGTCGCTATCTCCAGTGTTCTCAGGAGTTGGAGGAAACGGGAGAATTTAATGGCGTGTTTATGCCGTGGTCATTGGATACCAAACTCTAGATCAGTTAGAGAAGAACCGGTACAGAAGTTTAGTCGTGCTGTTATCAAAACCAATGACCTGTAATTTTTTTTACTTTCAAAATCTTTTCTTAAAAAATTTACTTTATTTACTAGCCATTCATCAAGAACATTAACACATTTAATCAAACTAGGTGAGCGTGGAAATAGTTGCCAGGAAGTAACTGATGGAAAATGAAATTACTTTCAACAAATGTGAATTTTATTCCTAAAAGCTTTCTCAAAACAGATTTAAAATTACAAGCAGAAATATCAAGTTCCAATTTTATTTAGAGGCAAAAAAGATCAATATTAACAGTATGAGGCTTCGGGCTGCGAAGCTTGCCTGCTCCCTTTCAACACGGCAGTAGTCATGACCGCTCACAACAACCTGTGAAAGAGTACACTGGTGCAAACCTGCAACAAAAAATTTCTTAACAACTCCCACAAACACGTAAACTATGCACCCCGTAAGAGGGTTGTAAATGGTACAACACTCAAATTATTTGCCACCGAAAGTGCAATTTTTTGAAGGACTCTTACGGTGGAAGGGTGGCAACCTTATAACCTAAAATGGCTACTTAAATAAAACCCATAAAATGCAGACTTACATAAAATGTACAACATGCTGTACATCACAAATATGATACGCAAGATGATAGGCAAGATAAAAACATATTTCAAGAATTCGGCCTTTAAGCAATAAATTCGTTAACACCGAATCCGACAAACATGACGGAGGCAGCTATTAACGTTGGGCAGACCGACAAACAGACAGAAAGATACTAACTGCCTAACAAATGCGGACGAGGCAGTCCAGCAAGCTGGGGACGAGAGACTGACCAAGAAACACGTAGAATTTAATAAATAAATGAAAGAACATGTCATGAATCACTTAACTTATAATAAACTGCGATGTCTGACGAAGACCTGGCGCAGCACCCCCAAAACGCTCTCCCGAACAGTCCGCTGCCAGCCGCTGCAACTGACGCAGGAAGGCGCGCCCATCTCCCTTCTCCCGGCGTCGCACCTCGCCCCGGCCAGACCGATGTCGTGGGTTGACTCCTTTTACTCTCGTGTCGGCCGCGAAGCCACTACCCCTCGCTATAAGGCGCGGCCCACTGGACTCACGTGGCGACCTCACATGCGCCGACGCTCAAGACGGACAATCTATCCCAGTGCGCGACCGACCGACCAACCGACCGATCCAACCGGCCTTAAGGTCGATCCGAACGACAGAATCCTGGCACTCCAGACGGCAGACCGACATTGACTAAGCGATACATTCGGTCGGACCCACCCCTGCAGAGGAAACATGCCCTCAGGCTACCCGACATCCCTGCCCCGAGAAGAGACCGACCTACCGATCAATCCAACCACCAATGTGCATAGCCTGAACAAACTCGAGCAGACCGGCGGCCTAAGACATACTAGCACTCCGGACGACAGACAGACACTGACTGCCCCACAGTGACCTCGCTGACCAACTAACCACTCACTCAGACTGACCAACTGCCTCCGACTGACTAACTCTGCCGAGCTCATAGCGCCCCTTAAATGCACGTGAACAGGCAACTTTTCCCCTTTCACACTAGAGGGGAACACCAAAGCTGCGATTGCCACAGCGGCGCCACCGCCAGGGCTACTGCTTTACATTGCGCTGCGGCGCGCTCTTCAAAACAGCAGTTTTTACCACGGCTCAACCAGAATCGTGATATTCGTCTCTAGTGATTCAAGGAAGCCGAGGACCGCGCTTTGGAACAACTCCTTTCAAAATAGAATCTAATGCACTAATGCAGAGAATTATTCTCTCTCTCTCTCTCTCTCTCTCTCTCTCTCTCTCTCTCTCTCTCTCTCTCTCTCTCCAGCCGAGTAAATGCTGTTTTGGAATTTCCTGGCACATTAAAACTGTGTGCTGGACCGGAATTCCATTCTGAAATTTCACTTTCAGGGGCAATGCTCTTACCGTCTGAGCTAGCCGCCCGGGCACGCACAAAGAAATGCAGAGAAGGTTCTAGAAGTCAGAAAAGCAAACGTCAATAAAATCCGTATTTCCAAACAAGAATCTTACCTCCAATACTTACTTTAACAGACTATTTTGATCTGGAGAAAAATTATTTATTTTTTATTTTCATTTTAGGTCTTCCTGAAAGGAAAAATTTCAAGAAGACTGTAAGTTG
Source organism: Schistocerca gregaria (assembly GCF_023897955.1). Classification (NCBI taxonomy): domain Eukaryota; kingdom Metazoa; phylum Arthropoda; class Insecta; order Orthoptera; family Acrididae; genus Schistocerca; species Schistocerca gregaria. Next base: position 200,020,705 of record NC_064923.1, read on the forward strand.
GCTGTTTAGGTTTTTTATATTGGTAACGCCACATAGCGCTCTGAAAATCACTGGCTGTGCTGCCAGTAGTTCAACTCCTGAACGACAGATATCCTCTCCTTGGTTACGGATGCATTGAAAAACCGCTGTGAGAGCTACCTCATCTTTCGAACATATTCCCTACCTCTCCCCGCGCCGCCCCCAGAATGGTCTTTCAGCTCGCCGAAAAGATGGGAACCGCATGGTCCAAGATCTGGACTGTATAGCTCATGCTTCCAAAAGTCTACCATTAAAACGTTGAGGCAAAGCTCGTCCTACGCGCGCCGTGTAGGATGTTACATTGCCGTGCAGATGCACATGTACTGAACAATGTCCACGATAATCACTCTATGTTCCTCTGTTGCCTGGTCACTGTTGTTTATGATCGATGGCTTTCCTTCATGTAGCCTCGGTCAGATTGTTGAAACCTATTCACTACGGCTGGAGAAGACACTGCATCTGGTCCGCATATTCTTATTACCAAAATTTCGCGGTGAAACAGTGCAGTTTAGACGTTTCGCCCACAAGAATCGTACTCTACCGAGTACTTCGTTTGTGGAGTATGCGTCTATTCTCTTTATCGCAGCGAAACTGTCTGCAGGAAACCAGGAACATGTACTCTCTTCTGAGAATGCGCAGTTCTTGTCACGCAATAGTCATAGATTGGGACTACGTGTGTAACCTACATTGTTGAGTCCCTACGTAGTAGTACCGTTAGAATTAATGTTATTAATTATTAATTCTGTTACTAACGTTGTCGTTAGATGTATTCATACCGCGTTTTAAATAATTTTTAAATCTATTTTTATTATTGTATTAGTATTTGTGATACTAAATAAAACAGGAGATAGTCTTGAAATGATTGGTTGCGAAATTCCTTTCCACAAAATGCAAACAACCTTCATATTTATGGAAGTAAGAACTTCAACAGACAAGATAGCTAACAGCAAATTTATTTTCGATGATCGGTTTCGGCAATATAAGTTGTCATCATCAGTTCCTATACAAATACACCTCAATGAATCTCCATCATATGTACAATACAATGTGTCACATCATAATAAGTCATTCCAGGAACATGAAGAAAGAGATACATCGGCATGTAAAGTATCACGTTTTTCATATTCCTGGAATGGCTCATTACGATGTGACATTATATATTGTGCACAAGATGGAGATTCTTTCAGGTGCATTTGCATTAGATCCGAAGATGGAAATCCAGATTGCCAGAAAAGATCATAAAAAATAATATTACAATTAGATATCTTGGCTATTGAAGCTTATACTTGCATATTTCATACTATTAAAGATAGCCCCCATACTTCAGTAATATCAAGCGTGTACTTCGTATTTACAAAAGATATCTACAAGAAAAATGTATCTAAAATCCACAGGCCTGAGACGTGGGACAAACACTCAAGGATATTTAAACTCAATAAAGACAAGGCAATAATTACCAATCAAACACTAACTCTGGCTTGCAACTTCCAACAGATTTTATTTAACAATTGCATGACAATATCAAACTGCTGTTACCCCAGAATAATATTCGGGGTGGTCCATTGATCGTGACCGGGCCATATATCTCACGAAATAAGCGTCAAACGAAAAAACTACAAAGAACGAAACTCGTCTAGCTTGAAGGGGGAAACCAGATGAAGCTATAGTTGGCCCGCTAGATGCCGCTGCCATAGGTCAAACGGATATCAACAGCGTTTTTTTTCAAATTAGTAACCCCCATTTTTATTACATATTCGTGTAGTACGTACAGAAATATGAATGTTTTAGTTGGACCTCTTTTTCGCTTTGTGATAGATGGCGTTGTAATAGTCACAAACCCGACCGCACGCACGTTTCTGTCCACAGCCAGTCTTCCCCCGTGACAGAAAGAGGCTGAGACGCGTAAAGAGTGACGGACGACAACCCGACTGCACACCGAAGCGCCAACCAACCGACCAAAACCAGCCGTCTCCGCACGGCGTCGTGCTCTCAGATAGACGAAAGTGTTGATCGCAGATATCTTGAATGAATACAGAGAAGCGACTACCGGCAACGGTGCCACGTATGTTACAACACAGTCGCGAAGTAGAGTGTGTTCGCGGGGCTTCAACACACATTTTAAACAGAAATACATAGACGAAATCCAGAAGTGGGAATTATAGGTAATAAGTAGAAGAAGCAACACTCAGGAACTAAAATGTATACCAACATTTATTCGAATATTAAAAATTGCGGGCTGAGATTTAGGGCATTTTAAAAGACTGGCACCAACCAGATTAATTAGACGCGTTGTGCAATTCTCCGAGAGTTGAAGCGATGCTAAAATAATATTGATTCGTGTAGTAGAGGACTGGAGTATAACGTAACGAGAAGAATGGGTAGAACAGTTGGAGTCTACTGAAGTTCGCCGAAGTTTTGAACAAGATGAGGAAGATTACAGACGGCCAGTGTGGCCGAGCGGCTCTAGGCGCTTCAGTCCGGAATCGCGGGACCGCTACGGTCGCAGGTTCGAATCCTACCCCGGGCATGGATGTGTGTGATGTCCTTAGGTTAGTTAGGTTTAGGTAGTTCTAAGTTCTAGAGGACTGATGACCTCAGATGAGTCCCATAGTGCTCAGAGCCATTTGAACCATTTGAGGAAGATTACAACTGTGTAACAGCGTTGCCAAGTCGAGCCCTCTGGCGTAAAATAGGAGCAGATGGAGCTAAAAGTCTTATGGTGTAAGAAGGAGCGGGACACCATATCTCGAAGACGTACGCAGAGGGAGGCTGCGTTCTGACACGGAAGTAGGCAGTAAGCATTCACGGTGGCTGGCAGGAGCGGTCTGTTGTCCCCCACAGAACAGTGGGCAGCCGACACACCCCAGTACGGATACGACGTCTCGGGTCGTGAGAGAGCGTGCCGGTGTGAGGCCGACCGGCTCCTTTATTTTCGCGAACCAATAGGCGGCGGTCCTGTCCGGCGAGGCGCGGCGCGCCAGTAATACAAGACACTTGTCAGGGCGGCCGCGGAAACCCTAGACGCGCCGAGATGGGGCGACAAGGCGCGGCTTCGCCGAAAACGCGCCGTAGCCGTAGCCGCGGCCGTGGCTCGAATTTCCTGCGGCCGAAGCGACGCCACAGGAACGCCACGACGCCGCGCTCTTCATTCCGCGAACCCTGCACAGGAGGCACCACTGACTCGCACCAATGCGGTTCTCCACTCTGTGTTTGCCACCCCTTGCCCGTTTCCAAATTCACTGACGGGAATCGAAAACGCTGTAGCATGAAACACCAGTCCGACAATCATTAAACTTCGTGGAGATGGTTGACTTAAAAGTGTTCTGTGTATACTACCGCGTCAAAATGTAGAAATATGCACTGGAGTAACCAACGTTTCAGCTACGATTAAGTGGCCTTCTGGGTCTACTGATCAAGAGATGTTCATCACACAACGGCAATTAGACGTTTATTCCATTTGGGTCTTCAAATGTGTGTGAATTCCTCAGGGACCAAGTGGCCTTCTGGGTCTACTGATCAAGAGATGTTCATCACACAACGGCATTTAGACGTTTATTCCATTTGGGTCTTCAGATGTGTGTGAATTCCTCAGGGACCAAACTGCCGAGGCCATCGGTCCCTAGACTTACACACTACTTAAACTAACAACACACACACCCCTGCCCGAGGGAGGCCTCGAATCCCCGGCGAGAGGGCTCGCGCAATTCCTGACATAGCGTCTCTAAACGCGCGACCACTCCGCGCGGACATTTGGATCTGAAGTCCCTCATCAACATTACTAAGAGGTGCGACCATCTGTCACTTCAAGACGTTTGCTGGCTGTAGGCCGGGATGAAAGTGTACGTCTTCCCATAACACTGGATGGTTCAAATGGTTCAAACGGCTCTAAGTACTATAGGACTTAACATCTGAGGTCATCAATCCCCTAGACTTAGAACTACTTGAACCTAAATAATCTAAGGACATCAGGCACATCCATGCCCGAGGCAGGATTCGGTCCTGCGACCAGCAGCGCGGTTCCGAACTGAAGCGCCTAGAACCGCTCGGCCTCAGCGGCCGGCTCACATTGGACAGATGCTACATGGGTGGCAAATAAGGCAAGGGACAGAGCACTCGAGGACCAATGCGTTTGTGGTATGAACTGCAGTGAGCAGGATTTGCATTTTTATTATTGCTGTAGTACATCGAGAGGTTGTAAAAAACGAAAATCTGAAATTCAGGAGGATCAGCAACGAATTGACGCATGGTGCAGGGAATGGCAATTTAATCTCATGTAAACAAGTGTAATGTGCTGCGTATACATAGAAAAAATGATTCAAATGCCTCTGAGCACTATGGGACTTATCTTCTGAGGTCATCAGTCCCCTAGAACTTAGAACTACTTAAACCTAACTAACCTAAGGACATCGCACACACCATGCCCGAGGCAGGATTCGAACCTGCGACTGTAGCGGTCGCACGGTTCCAGACTATAGCGCCTAGAACCGCTCGGCTACCCCGGCCGGCTTACACACCGTTCAGTTCTGTTGTTCAAATACAGTAATTTGAAACATTCTTTGTTCCACCAGATAGTTTCTACAGGTTTGAACATTTTAATTTACCCCGTTGAAGAACCAGCACCATATCTAACAGTTGGCGGAGAAGAGAGTGAACTGCTTTAATAGATATTCCAAAGTTGCAGCGAACTTTAAGGTTAAATCCACGGCACACAGCCCGGAAAGAACGATGGGTTTAAACTATATGATACTAGCTTAGCGTCCGCTACTTCACTCGCGTATACTGTATGGTTATGTTGTTCCTTACACGGAGCTCGACGCAGGAGATTCGCGGGCCTGTCTCAACCAATAAAGTAACGCAGTTTTGTAAAGATAACTTCCCTCGCTAGTTATTCGCGAGGGGAACGGTAGAGAAATTATGAGAGTGGTTCGAATAACCCTTGCCAGGCACTTAGGAGTGAACTGCAGAGTAGTCATGTAGATGTACATGACTACACAGTAAATGTCAATAATACGTGACCACAGCGTACCGTAAAATAGATTACAAACCAGAGTGACATTTAATTGCATAGGCTTCCGCGGCCAGGCTCAGTATACATAAAAGTTTTCTGGGTGTGGTACCGCGTCATAATGTATACAACTACTGCTGCTAGAGAAAAACCAACGTTTCGGCCACGATTGCACCGGCCTCCTTCTGAATCTACTGACCAAGAGATGTTCATCACACAACGGCTATTAAACGTTTAAACTTTTTTTTCCATTTGGGTCTTCAAATGTATGTAAATTCCTCAAGGGAACGTTGGGTTTTCTCCAGCAGCAGTAGTTTTATACATTATGACGCGATACCACACCCAGAAAACTTTTATGTCGACTGAGTCACATCATCACAGTATCATCCAGTGCAAAGGCGACTGAAAAGGACCGTACGAGAGCGCTCATTCGCCGCTGTACCAGAACAGCACAGCTTGTCGAATGAAGCTGTTTCTCCCTTGTGGACATATACGCACAAACACTCAGCCGTACGCCTGTACTCGATGTACATGTAGACGATGGGCCCAATCCCGACATTAATTACGGTGAAACACTCAATTAAAAGCTGTGTCTGGTTGCAGTTTTTTCTTCAGCGATGTCTACGAAGACTACGGCGGTGTTCTAAAGGCATCATGGACACAGTAAAGTTCGATTAAAAATATTTCCGAAACTCCCTGTACAGTTATTGTACGGTGACACGGAAAAGTTCCTGCGGCGCGTTCCAAAGCGTCAGTGTGAATGTCCAAGATGCTACTCCAAAATGGTTCAAATGGCTCTGAGCACTATGCGACTTAACATCTGTGGCCATCAGTCCCCTAGAACTTAGAACTACTTAAACCTAACTAACCTAAGGACATCACACACATCCATGCCCGAGGCAGGATTCGAACCTGCGGCCGCAGCAGTCACGCGGTTCCGGACTGAGCGCCTAGAGCCGCTAGACCACCGCGGCCGGCAGAAGATTTGAACACCGACGGTCTGTTGCACAGTCCAAGGCCAGGACCACAGAACCACGACGGCACACTGCTACTCCAGGCGGGTGTAAAATGAATGTGCACAACGGAAAGTAATAAACGCTAAAATGCTGATTTGGCCCTGTCTGACTACCCCCTGAAGCAGATCTTAGGATCTCTTAGTTCCATAAATTACGATCTAAACATAAATGAATGATGAAGGCAACTATTACTACTAAATGATAAACGTTGTTTCTTATTATACGTTTATTGCGAGATTAAAAAACCACCCTTTCTGAGAAATATCTATATTTCCTAAGTAAAATTCTTAATCAATTTCCCAACTCTGCCCCTTTTATGGCCACGCGATCTAACATAAATAACGCGAAATGACTGACATTATCTACGTACCAGACACTAGTAGAACCTACTTTCAAAGATGATCTACAGTGTAGTGGTGGTGGTTAGTGTTTAACGTCCCGTCGGCAACGAGGTCATTAGAGACGGAGCGCAAGCTCGGGGTAGGGAAGGATTGGGAAGGAAATCGGCCGTGCCCTTTCAAGGGAACCATCCCGGCATTTGCCTGAAACAATTTAGGGAAATCACGGAAAACCTAAATCAGGATGGCCGGAGACGGGATTGAACCGTCGTCCTCCCGAATGCGAGTCCAGTGTGCTAACCACTGCGCCACCTCGCTCGTTCTACAGTGGTATGGAACCTCAGTGGAAACAAAACAACGTGATCACAGCTGTTTAGCTTTATAGCCCTAATAAGCCGAAGCAATTTGCGATATCACCATGTGTACTGCGTCTGGTGCGTCAACGTGCTGGTTCTCGTACTCGTCTGCGTCGATGGAAGAACTCCAGCCACAAAATAAAACTCTTTCAAACACGGCAGAAGGCGGTCCTCTTATTAATACACTCTAATACTCTCTTTTCCTCACTGTGTTCTACAGACGAGAAACGCGAACTCCCAGCCACAAGGACGGATTTCTAATATCGTCTCAACGTAAGTATAGGCAGAAGAAGTGCTCTGAATCACTCAACGCTGCGTACTCTACGACGACTTCCAACCCGGAGGCGAAGTCCAGAATCGTATAAGTTAGCAACAGTACAGTGTCCATCTGTTCTAACTATAAACTCTCCTGAGAGCAAAGACAGCAAGTGCGTCTGTCTCAACAAAGCTGTGTTCGAGCAACCGTCACACACGGGCGCTCACAACGGAAGACCTCGTCTCTGCACCGCTGACCTCCCAGCAAGGCTCAGCTCCCCACCATCGTTAACTCTGAAAACGAATCATATTCTCGAAACCACGGAACATTCTCACGCTCTACAGATTCTTCCGAACGCCGACCAATCATATTTTAGTCTTTTGTCGTTCAGCGCGGAAGTTTGCGACGAAAAACCTATACTCATACAATGGTACGCTACTGAATAAAAATCCTTGGAAATAACCCAGACTGCGTGGTTTCCGAGGTGCTGCTTCTTCCGTCGTCTCACCTTCATGCAAGATTTGCAAAGTTCGAAAGTATTATCTGGTTATCCTTCCGGAACTACTACAATAGCTATTTCCTGTGTTTAAGCAGGACCAACACACCTGTGTGGGCCTTCCACCCAGGGTTTCAGTTCCGCCAGCAGTTTCATTTCCACTGGCGTTCCAACCTCTACTAGTATAGGCATTCATTCATTACGCCGTTTTTATAATAAAGACACTCCGTCACCTTTCATGCAATAAGCGTTAACTATTATTTACAAGATGTACGCATGTCAGTCTCCTTTATACAGGGTGTTACAAAAAGGTACGGCAAAACTTTCAGGAAACATTCCTCACACACAAATAAAGAAAAGATGCTATGTGGACATGTGTCCGGAAACGTTTAATTTCCATGTCAGAGCTCATTTTAGTTTCGTCAGTATGTACTGTACTTCCTTGATTCACCGCCAGTTGGCGCAATTGAAGGAAGGTAATGTTGACTTCGGTGCTTGTGTTGACATGCGACTCATTGCTCTACAGTACTAGCATCAAGCACATCAATATGTAGCATCAACAGGTTAGTGTTCATCACGAACGTGGTTTTGCAGTCAGTGCAATGTTTACAAATCCGGAGTTGGCAGATGCCCATTTGATGTATGGATTAGCACGGGGCAATAGCCGTGGCGCGGTACGTTTATATCGAGACAGATTTCCAGAACGAACGTGTCACGACAGGAAGACGTTCGAAGCAATTAATCGGCGTCTTAGGGAGCACGGAACATTCCAGCCTATGACTCGTGACTGGGGAAGACCTAGAACGACGAGGACACCTCCAATGCACGAGGCAATTCTTCGTGCAGTTGACGTTAACCCTAATGTCAGCGTCAGAGAAGTTGCTTCTGTACAAGATAACGCTGACCACGTCACTGTATGGAGAGTGCTATGGGAGAACCAGTTGTTTCCGTAGCATGTACAGCGTGTGCAGGCACTATCAGCAGCTGATTGGCCTCCACAGGTACATTTCTGCGAATGGTTCATACAATAATGTGTCAATCCTCATTTCAGCGCAAATGTTCTCTTTACGGATGAGGTTTCAGTCCAACGTGATCAAATTGTAAATTTTCACAATCAACATGTATGGGCTGACGAGAATCCGCACGCAACAGTGCAAACACGTCATCAACACAGATTTTCTGTGAACGTCTGGGCAGGCATTGTCGGTGATGTCTCGATTGCGCCCCATGTTCTTCCACCAACGCACAATGGAGCACCTTATCATGATTTCATACGGGATACTCTACCTGTGCTGCTAGAACATGTGTCTTTACAAGTACGACACAACATGTGGTTCAAGCACGATGGAGCTCCTTCACATTTCAGTCGAAGTGTTCGTACGCTTCTCAACAACAGATTCGGTGACCGATGGATTGGCAGAGGAGGACCAATTCCATGGCCTCCACGCTCTCCTGACCTCAACCCTCTTGACTTTCATTTATGGGGGCATTTGACAACTCTTGTCTATGCAACCCCGGTACCAAAGGTAGAGACTCTTCGTGCTCGTATTGCGGACGGCTGTGATACAATACGCCATTCTCCAGGGCTGCATCAGCGCATCAGGGATTGCATGCGACGGAGGGTGGATGCATGTATCCTCGCTAACGGAGGACATTTTGAACATTTTCTGTAACAAAGTGTTTGAAGTCACGCTGGTACGTTCTGTTGCTGTGTGTTTCCATTCCATGATTAATGTGATTTGAAGAGAAGTAATAAAATGATCTCTAACATGGAAAGTAAGCGCTTCCGGACACATGTCCACATAACATATTTTCTTTCTTTGTGTGTGAGGAATGGTTCCTGAAAATTTGGCCGTACCTTTTTGTAACACCCTGTATATTTATATGATACCTAATTGTTTTTGTAGATCACGGCAAAGTATGTGGATGAGTGCTTGTAAGGTGCGGAATCATAGCCACCTTACAAATGTCCTGAGACCAATGGCGCCACAGCTACGGAAGGAACTACGCCATAAGTTACGCTTGCCTCTGAAAGTGAGCAAGGAGAGGGGGGGGGGGGGGTTCAAGCTGAGCGGGCGCTGGCACATGGCACACAGGTAGCCAGCAGCGGTGTCGTGTCGGTGTGGCCGGCCAGGGCGGCTACGGTGGGATTAGACGGGCGCGAGCGTACTGCTTTATCGGTTGCGTGGCGCGGCCTGCTGAGCTATTTCTGTTGTAATCCGTGGAGCACGCCGGGAGAAAGCGCGTTATCGAGGGGCGGTCGGCGGTCGGTCGCCGCGGCTTTCCATTAGTAAGGCCGAGGCCGGGCTGATAGGCGGCTGCCCTCACTTCTTCGCAGCCACTGCACGGCCCCGTGCTACCTGGCCGGCACGCCGTGCCCCGGTATAACTGTACAGCAACACGTCCCACAGAGAACGTGTCCCATACATCGCGTACTGGGAGTATGACGAAGGCTATTCGGAAAGCTCCATCCGATCGGGCGCGAAATGGAAAATCCAATGCACTGATGTTCTGGGCAGTTCTCTAGTATGCCCGTCGATGGGGTCACATCACTGTTTTCAGTTCTGAGTGCGCAGTGATCACGTAAAGGTGCATAGAAAATAGTGTCTCCCAGCAAGTATGGGTGCCCGCCGGAAGATTTCGCCTGCTTGCATGCAACCCACATAACGTGACCGTCATGCATTTCCTTCTTCTTGACAGTTCTCGGCAGCACACTGCAAGGGCAACGAAGACGCTTCTGCAGCGTTTCGTTGGGAAGTCTTTGATAGGTCATCATACAGCCCAGACGTGGCTCTCTCTAATGTTAATCTCCACTCAAGTGAAGACAACATTCTGGCCACACAACGAGCTGCAGAGCAGCATAGAGAATTGGCGGAAAACACAGGCCTTCGCATTCTATGACGAGGGTATTGAAAAGCTGATACAACGGTACGACAGATGTCTAAGTCGGAGCGGGGACTATAGAGAGAAGTAGCTAAAAGGTGTAGCTAACTGTTGCAAGTAAAAATTTTTTATTTCCACTGACTTCATTTCGCAACCGATCGGTCCTTACTTTCCGAACACCCCTCGTATAAAATGCTTCCCATGCGAAGATGGGGTGGGTAGGACTAACGAGGAAACATTACTAGCTCGACCTCAGGTTTTAAGGAGAAAAATCAGTCAACAGACCCAGCGCGAAAATTTGCGCCATAATAGTGACAGTACGCAGTTACGACCTTCTGAAATTTCAGCTTTTAAACTTCTGTGCGAACCTGTTGTTCTTCAGTAGCTCTGCACCACTGAGCAGCCAATGTCCGAAAGCGAACTACTCTACAGCATTTCTCGGAATGTTGAAGGCGAGGGATGACTGGGAGGAAGATGGACCCATCCTGTTCGAGAGCACGTGTTATTCTACGCGAAAAATAGTGACATGAGTAGGTAATATGTGAAAATATATAATGAGAAATGTTTAATCGTGGGAAATAGCAGAAAGTATCTAATAAAATGAAAATGATTTAGAAACTTCCTGGCAGAATAAAACTGTGTGCCGGACCGAGACTGGAACTCGGGACCTTTGCCTTTCGCGGGCAAGTGCTCTACCATCTGAGCTACCCAAACACGACTCACTCCCAGTCCTCACAACTTTACTTCGGCCAGTACCTCGTCTCCTACGTTCCAACTTTCAGGGGCGTGAGTCGTGCTTGGGTAGCTCAGATGGTAGTGCACTTGCCCGAGAAAGGCAAAGGTCCCGAGTTCGAGTCTCGGTCCGGCACACAGTTTTAATCTACCAGGAAGTTTCAAATCAGCGCACACTCCGCTGCAGAATGAAAATCTCATTCTGGAACATTATTTAATTTAGTAGTTTCTAATGACGGGAACTTTCAGCATTCACAGTATTAAATGAGAGTAAATTTGTCGCGGGAATTCTCACTCACTGATTATTCATTACATCTCAAGAATTTGTTTTCTTCTAATTTATTTCAGCCGCCCTGTTCTGACATGTAGCTGCCAATGACAATGATGTTGCAACATAATAAGTTGAAAGAGGAAAGAGCTGTGGTGCGTGCTATAATTTTCTACTTGCTAGAGACAAGATCGTACCCATTCCTCATTCTTGTATTTGCTAATAGTGCTATTAGCACTCTTTGCATTCAGAGTGTATTCAAAGTGCATGTCTACTACAACTGTATTGTGTCTTGGTTATAGATTTTATACAGTCACCATAGAGTCCTTTTTTGCCACTTTTCGGCCTTTAGATATACCCCTTGTCGCCCAAATGAGGAGAGAAATGACAATAGTCTTCTCCTTCGCGTAGAGAAACAGAATTACATGATCTGCTGACTGGAATGAACAGTCCAATGAGTACAGAATACAGATTAAGAGTAACGCTAAAGAAGACAAAGTAATGACAAACAGAGGAAGTCAGAATAACGAGAAGCTTAACATCAAAATTGGTGATGATGAGGTAGACGAAGTTGAGCAATTCTGATGCGTTGGAAGGAAAATAACGAATGACGATCGAAGCACGGAGGACATAAATAGCAAACTAGCACAGCCAAAGAGGGCATTTCTGGCCAAGAGAAGTGTCCTGCATAACTCATAGGTCTTCAGGAAGAAAATTCTGAGTCTGGAGTGAATTATGGGTAGCGGGAGAAATGGAACAGAAGAGAAAAAAAGGTTCAAATGGCTCTGAGCACTATAGGACATAACATTTATTGTCATCAGTCCCCTAGAACTTAGAATTACTTAAACCTAACTAACCTAAGGACATCACACTACACCCAGCCATCACGGGGCAGAGAAAATCCCTGACCCCGCCGGGAATCGAACCCGGGAACCCGGGCATGGGAAGCGAGAACGCTACCGCACGACCACGAGATGCGGGCGGAACAGAAGAGAATCGAACGTGGTGCTACAGAAGAATGTTGAAAATTAGGTGGACTGATTGTTGTTGTTGTTGTTGTGGTCTTCAGTCATGAGACTGGTTTGATGCAGCTCTCCATGCTAATCTATCCTGTGCAAGCTCCTTCATCTCCCAGTACCTACTGCAACCTACATCCTTCTGAATCTGCTTAGTGTATTCATCTCTTGGACTCTCTCTACGATTTTTACCCTCAACGCTGCCTCAAATGCTAAATTTGTGATCCCTTGATGCCTCAGGACATGTCCTACCAACCGATCCCTTCTTCTAGTCAAGTTGTGCCACAAACTTCTCTTCTCCCCAATCCTATTCAATACCTCCTCATTAGTTACGTGATCTACACACCTAATCTTCAACATTCTTCTGTAGCATACATTTCGAAAGCTTCTATTCTCTTTTTCTCCAAACTATTTATTGTCCATGTTCCACTTCCATACATGGCTACACTCCATACAAATACTTTCAGAAATGACTGCCTGACTCTTAAATCTATATTCGATGTTAACAAATTTCTCTTCTTCAGAAACGCTTTCCTTGCCATTGCCAGTCTACATTTTATATCCTCTCTACTTCGACCATCATCAGTTATTTTGCTCCCCAAATAGCAAAACTCCTTTACTACTTTAAGTGTCTCATTTCCTAATCTAATTCTCTCAGCATCACCCGACTTAATCCGACTACATTCCAATATCCTCGTTTTGCTTTTGTTGATGTTCATCTTATATCCTCCTTTCAAGACACTGTCCATTCCGTTCAACTGCTCTTCCAAGTCCTTTGCTGTCTCTGACAGAATTACAATGTCATCGGGGAACCTCAAAGTTCTTATTTCTTCTCCATGGATTTTAATACCTACTCCGAATTTCTCTTTTGTTTCCTTTACTGCTTGCTCAATATACAGGTTGAATAACATCGGGGAGAGGCTACAACCCTGTCTCACTCCCTTCCCAACCACTGCGTCCCTTTCATGCCCCTCGACTCTTATGACTGCCATCTGGTTTCTGTACAAATTGTAAATAGCCTTTCGCTCCCTGTATTTTACCCCTGCCACCTTTAGAATTTGAAAGAGAGTATTCCAGTCAACATTGTCAAAAGCTTTCTCTTAGTGTACAAATGCTAGAAACGTAGGTTTGCCTTTCTGTCAACACCTGCTTTCTTGGGGATTGGAATTATTATATTCTTCTTGAAGTCTGAGGGTATTTCGCCTGTCTCGTACATCTTGCCCACCAGATGGTAGAGTTTTGTCAGTACTGGCTCTCCCAAGGCCATCAGTAGTTCTAATGGGATGTTGTCTACTCCTGGGGCCTTGTTTCGACTCAGATCTTTCAGTGCTCTGTCAAACTCTTCACGCAGTATCGTATCTCCCATTTCATCTTCATCTACATCCTCTTCCATTTCCATAATATTGTCCTGAAGTACATCGCCTTTGTATAGACCCTCTATATACTCCTTCCACCTTTCTTGTTTCCCTTCTTTGCTTAGAACTAGGTTTCCATCTGAGCTCTTGATATTCATGCAAGTGGCTCTCTTCCCTCCAAAGGTCTCTTTAATTTTCCTGTAGGCTGTATCTATCTTCCCCCTAGTGAGATAAGCCTTTACATCCTTAGATTTGTCCTCTAGCCATGCCTGTTTAGCCATTTTGCACTTCCTGTCGATCTCATTTTTGAGACGTTTGTATTCCTTTTTGCCTGCTTCGTTTACTGCATTTTTATATTTTCTCCTTTCATCAATTAAATTCAATATTTCTTCTGTTACCCAAGAATTTCTACTAGCCCTCGTCTTTGTACCTACTTGATCCTCTGCTGCCTTCACTACTTCATCCCTCAGAGCTACCCATTCTTCTTCTACTGTATTTCTTTCCCCCAGTCCTGTCCCTTATGCTCTCCCTGAAACTCTTTACAACCTCTGGTTTAGTCAGTTTATCCAGGTCCCATCTCTTTAAATTCCCACCTTTTTGCAATTTCTTCAGTTTTAATCTACAGTTCATAAGCACTAGATTGTGGTCAGAGTCCACACCTGCCCCTGGAAATGTCCTACAATTTAAAACCTGGTTCCTAAATCTCTGTCTTACCAATATATAATCTATCTGATACCTTTTAGTATCTCCAGGATTCTTCCATATATACAACCAAGTGTTAGCTATGATTAAGTTATGCTCTGTGCAAAATTCTAACAGACGGCTTCCTCTTTCATTTCTTAGCCCCAATCCATATTGACCTACTATGTCTCCTTCTCTCCCTTTTCCTACTGTCGAATTCCAGTCACTCATGACTATTAAATTTTTGTCTAGTTGGCATATAAATTTGTGCTACTTCAGTAGGCATGGGCTTTGTGTCTATCTTGGCCACTATGATACGTTCACTATGCTTTTAGTAGCTTGCGCGCACTCCTATTTTTTATTCATTATTAAACCTACTCCTGCATTACCCCTATTTGATTTTTTATTTATAACCCTGTGTTCACCTGACCAGAACTTCACTAATTCCCCCTATATCTAACTTAAACCAATCCATTTCCCTTTTTAAATTTTCTAACCTACCTGCCCGATTTAAGGAATCTGACATTCCATGATCCTATCCGTAGCACGCCAGTTTTCTTTCTCCTGATAACGACGTCCTCTTGAGTAGTCCACGCCCGGAAATGCGAATGGGGGACTATTTTACCTCCGGAATATTTTACCCAAGAGGACGCCATCATCATTTAACCATATAGTAAAGCTGCATGCCCTCGGGGAAAATTACGGCCTTAGTTTCCCCTTGCTTTCAGCAGTTCGCAGTACCACAACAGTAAGGCCGTTTTGGTTATTGTTACAAGACCAGATCAGTCAATCATCCAGACTGTTGCCCCTGCAACTACTGAAAAGGCTGCTGCCCCTCTTCAGGAACCACACGTTCGTCTGGCCTCTCAACAGATACCCATCCTTTGTGGTTGCACCTACGGTACGGCTCTCTGTATCGTTGGGGCACGCAAGCCTCCCCACCAACGGCAAGGTCCATGGTTCATGGGGAGGGATGGACTGATAAGGCAATTAATAAGGATCTTCTCCGTAGAATCGGCAACGAAAGGAACACACGAAAAACAATGACAAGGAGAAGGGAAAGGATAATAGGACATGTATTAAGACATTAGGGAAGAACTTCACTGGTACTAGAAGCAACTGTAGAGGGAACAAACGGTAGGAGACAGAGATTGCAGTACGTTCAATAAATAATTGGGGAGGTAGGGGACAAGTGCTCCCTCAAGACGAAGAGATTATTTCAGGAGAGGAATTCGTGGCGGGCCGTATGAAACCAGTCAGAAGACTGATGATTCAACAGGAAACAGCACGTCAGCCTACCTGCTGCCCGGAGCGAGAAAGATGTTCGGTGCGGCGTCAGAGCAGGTTGAAGAAGTGGGTCATTCGAACGGTCGTCTGCGATTGAATTGAGGGGCGCGAGAGGAACGAGTTGTCACCACACGAGATCAAAGAATTTATGTTGATGGGAGAGGTAAAAGGGAGGAAGCGCATCTGGAGCAGATTGCGAGGATCGCGGGATGTGGAGCGCTTGACAGCAGCGCGTGCGGACCCTGGGGTGGGGACGGCATCCCCGCCCCCCTCCCCTCTACCAGATCCCTGCTGTAACCGAATCCGACCTAAGCCCCGGAATCAGGAGATACGGCGCTCGGCCGGCCTGCACGCGCCGCCAGGTTGCCGCTCCCGCCTCTACGTGCACACACGACGCAACCTCATCTGCGGCCTCTGCGTTCCGTGGTCTGATACAAGCCAACAACTACAGCAATCTGGTGTGGCGATTGCACACTCTAACCTTGTATACCAGACTGTAGTTGCAACACTTTTATATTGATTACACATACACATGAATTCATCAGCAGTAATAATCAATTAACACCATTTACATATCAAGGCCCTCTCCACAATTAGTATTTACAATATTAACCGCCACAATTGTGACAACGGCCCCATTACGTGCTGGTAACAACAACGAAAATAATAGATGAAATAGATAACCAAATGCTTACAATGTCGGCTATCGCCTTTCTCACTCAGTTTTACACTTACTGAAAAGATGAAATTAATTTGATGCTATCTGCCCTGGAGGGTACTATTAATTGTTCTGTTTACACTTAGCATTCTACTACACTCAACGTCCGGAAGATTCATGCAAGCTCAAGGCAAAACGTCAATTTGATGATCATGTGATGGACGGGAGCAAAGGTTAATCTATTACGATTTCACACACACACGATCCTGAGGGTGAATTTATACCCAACTTTGGGCAGTAGGAAATCTTCTGCCTAAAACAAGCCTCTCGTTGAATGGAATAGAGAAATCGCACGTTAACGGGGTCTGGACGGCCATGAGTTCAAATCCTGAGATTTCCGTCACACTGCAAGCTCGCGGGGCGAGGTTTGTTCGCGTCGACTACTATACACGTTTCTGCAAACAGGAAACACGAGCGGCAGACATATTGTAGTACAGACGACAGCGCCCTCTAGTGGGCGCTGTGTGCAGATCTACGGGCTCCGCTCCAGATTTAGCCCATTTGATTCCTAGGAGACGACCTAGCAACAATGTTTCTACTTCATAGGGGGCTAGCAATTACAAACTGTGTTACTTCAGTTGCTTCAGTGATAGTTTGTCCAACTACTAATAGCTGTTAGATTTGATGGATGAACGGCTTCGCACCTACGTGCTCATCTGTACGCAAAGTTAATTAAAAGAGTTATAACCTAATTGCAGTCCCAAGCATTTCACCTTTTCCTGCTCCTGCTCACATCCTACATTCGGCCTACCCTTCAGTTTACTGGAGCAGACCCACGCGCCGCCTTCCAGGAGGGATACAAAACTGAGGAACTACTGCAGAGTTTTTGATATGGTCCTGAATCCCCGGGACCAACGTCTTGCCAGTATCATTATCTGTAAAACGTAAAAGTCACTGAGGTTCTGGATACCCATGATGGAGCTAAGCTTGTACAGAACCTTCAGTGATCTAGTCTTACTCGGACTTGGCCATTTTTTTAATAATCTATCTGAAAATCTTGCGTTAACCTCCTGCGTAATTACAAGCGCAAAATAAAAATAAAGAAAAGAGAGGGGAATAGCACTTGCGACTCTGCCGAAAAGCAAGTTCCGCAATTCGGTAGCGAGATACTGGACCCCTGAGCGACCTTTGCTGAGTTGCGGAGCTGGTGTCTGGCCGAAGCGTGCTACTGGACGCACATTGATGTACCTCAGTAGATGAGGAAACCCTCCAGTCTCGTGGCAGGAGCGGTGGTAACGCGCACATAACTGGGATGCCCGCCGAAAGAAGCCTCTCCAACCCGTGCTCGGGCTCCCCGCCTTGCCCGGGCCTCCCCTCACACAGTGAACAGATGCCGCACCAGCAGCGGCAGCATCAGCAATGTCCGATACGCCCGCCTGAGAGGCTGGTGAGCTATGCGCGCGGCCCGCAAGCAGAACTTCCTCACCAAGTTGACGGCGGAATATTTCCACCCCTTTGTGCTCCTCAGACTGCAATAAACCTCCCACGGCACGCACCACCTTCTGCTCCATTTCTCACCCACGCGCCGTCCGACGCTACAGTGGCACGAAATACCGAAACCGTTTCGCGTCGCAACTTGGCCGGAACGCTCCCGAGTATGCGGCGCTTGTATTATCTGGACCGCGGGAAGTCTGCCTGTGCTTCAGTTACCTGCATGTCAGCCTGTAGAGTCCGTCCTGATACAAGCGCCGACGATGTTATCCAACGGTTGCGTACTATCTTACTTGTCGTAATATGAATAATTACACTGCTGGCCATTAAAATTGCTACACCACGAAGATGACGTGCTACAGACGCCAAATTTAACCGACAGGAAGAAGATGCTGTGATATGCAAATGATTAGCTTTTCAGAGCATTCACACAAGGTTGGCGCCGGTGGCGACACATACAATGTGCTGACATGAGGAGAGTTTCCAACCGATTTCTCATACACAAACAGCAGTTGACCGGTGTTGCCTGGTGAAATGTTGTTGTGATGCCTCGTGTAAGGAGGAGAAATGCGTACCATCACGTTTCCGAATTTGATTAAGGTCGGATTGTAGCCTATCGCGATTGCTGTTTATCATATCGCGACATTGCTGTTCGCTTTGGCCGAGATCCAATGACTGTTAGCGGAATGTGGAATCGGTGGGTTCAGGGGGCTAACACGGAACGCCGTGCTGGATCCCAATGGCCTCGTATCACTAGAAGTCGAGATGACAGGCATCTTATCCGCATGGCTGTAACGGATCATGCAGCCACGTCTCGATCCCTGAGTCAACAGACGACGTTTGTAGCAGCATGGAGACCATGGCTGCGGTTACCCTTGTCGCTGCATGATAGACAGCAGCGCTTGCGATGGTCTACTCAACGACGAACTTGGGTGCACGAATTGCAAAACTTCATTTTTTCGGATGAATCCAGGTTCTGTTTACAGCATCAAGACGGTCGCATCCATGTTTGGTGACATCGCAATGAACGTACATTGGAAGCGTGTATTCGTCATCGCCATAGTGGTGTATCACCCGGCGTGATGGTATCGGGTGCCATTGGTTACCAGTCTCGGTCACCTCCTGTTCGCATTGACGGCACTTTGAACAGTGGACGTTACATCTTAGATGTGTTACGACCCGTGGCTCTACTCTTCATTCGATCCCCGCGAAACCCTGCATTTCAGCAGAATAATGCACGACCGCATGTTGCAGGTCCTGTACCGGCCTTTCTGGATACAGCAAATGTTCTACTGCTGCCCTGACCAGCACATTCTCCAGATCTCTTACCCATTAAAAACGTCTGGTCAATGGTGGCCGAGCAACTGGCTCGTCACAATACGCCAGTCACTACTCTTGATGAACTGTGGTATCGTGTTGAAGCTGCATGGGCAGCTGTACCTGTACACGCCATCCAAGCTCTGTTTGACTCGATGCCCAGGCGCATGAAAGCCGTTATTATGGCCAGAGGTGGTTGTTCTGGGTACTGATTTCTCAGGATCTATGCACCCAAATTGCGTGAAAACGTAATCATATGTCAGTTCTAGTATAATATATTTGTCCAATAAATACCCGTTTATCATCTGCATTTTCTTGGTGCAGCAAATGGTTCAAATGGCTCTGAGCACTGTGGGACTTAACATCTGTGGTCATCAGACACCTAGAACTTAGAACTACTTAAACCTAACTAACCTAAGGACATCACAAACATCCATGCCCGAGGCAGGATTCGAACCTGCGACCGTAGCGGTTGCGGTTCCAGACTGTAGCGCCTCGAACCGCACGGCCACTGCGGCCGGCTTTGGTGCAGCAATGTTAATGGCCAATAGTGTATATGCTTTCCTATCTTCAGTGTCCCACTGTGATGAGCACCCGACACTGTCGAAACACCCATAATATGCGTCGGTTTCTGCTGGATAGCTGGCCGGGGTGGCCGAGCGGTTCTAGTCGCTACAGTCTGGAACCGTGCGACCGCTACGGACGCAGGTTCGAATCCTGCCTCAGTAATGGATGTGTGTGATGTCCTTAGGTTAGTTAGGTTTAAGTAGTTGTAAGTTCTAGGGGACTGATGGCCTTGGAAGTTAAGTCCCATAGTGCTCATAGCCATTTCTCCTGGATACAAATAGGCGCTGTAATCCTCCTTCGGTGGTATCAGAAAATAGTTAATGTCCTTCAGCTAGCTTCATTCGTAGATATGTGACTAATCGGTGGGACGACTCCACTCCATACAAATATTTCTTCGAATTTTTTTGATTGTCTTCTTAATGGAAAATGGATTCCTATATCTTCTTATGTACAGCAGGATCGTTTAG
The DNA here is from genome assembly GCF_023897955.1 of Schistocerca gregaria. Lineage (NCBI taxonomy): Eukaryota > Metazoa > Arthropoda > Insecta > Orthoptera > Acrididae > Schistocerca > Schistocerca gregaria. The sequence continues at coordinate 200,040,912 of NC_064923.1, forward strand.
CTTGCCTAACCGAGAAGCGACTGATTCTAATTCTTCATAAAAATCGCCGCCGTAGTCCAAGAATTCCATCAGCTGTTATTACTTGAAGGCATTAAACCTGAAAATGATTCCCTGATCATATTGCGGCAGTTTGTTTTACAGGTCCTTCTTGATCACACAAACTTTTACACTTAACTATTACCGGTATCAACGTCATATTATACATGTAGTTATATAGTAAGTGCTTGCTATGTACCTACATACAGCGGGGCGCAGTGGCCGAGCGGTTCTAGGCGCTTCAGTCTGGAACCGCGCGACCGCTACGATCGCAGGTTCAAATCCTGCCTCGAGCATGGATGTGTGTGGTGGCGTTAGGTTAGTTATGTTTCAGTAGTTCTAAGATCTAAGAGATTGAGGACTTCGGCTATTAAGTCCCATAGTGCTCAGAGCCAGTTGAACCATTTCTACCTACATGTATAATTTGACGTTCATACTTACTTCAGAACATTTTATGATCTGAAGACAGCAGCAGCCGAAACCAGTAATACTAAAGTGTAAAAGTTTGTGTGATCAACACGGTCGTGAAAAATAAATTACATTAGCCGTATTACTAACAATGACACGTCGCGCTTTAGAATTCTGTCAGCTACAGATTCTGTTTCAGTGTGCTGCCGCGTAACATGTTAGTATCTCGTTTCAAACTGTAATTCCACCAAATTTTTAATTAATGCAGCCAGTCGTAACGTAAGATTTGTTATTATTCAAAGTTATTTTGTTCACTTAAACATCATTGAGAAATTACCACAGATTCTATGAATTAATATAAAGTTCACATAATGGAAATGTTTTGATATTAACTCTTGAGTTACCATAGACACACTTCGGATCAAGGAATTAATTGAAACTATTTCACTATTTCAGGGGGTTGTAAAAATAAAGTTAAGACTTCCCTGTTCCTACTTTTCAAGAATTATGACTCAAACACTGGTTCTCAGTCAAGTTAGTTTTGATTTACTGTCCGTAGATGAAAGTTCTAGTGTATGCCGCGACGTGCCTAATATCTTCCAAAATAGCCTCCTCGCTAATAACTTCCAAAGGAGCGTTAACGGGTCGACAAGAATAAAACATAAAGTCCTTTCTTTTAAATATATGTCACGCAAGGCTTTTCACCGTTACTTAAAAATCAGTAAAACTGAAAAATCTCATCCTTGTGTGTTGATAGTCTCACTGTGCTACTCAACACTCGTAGTTAACACTTTTTTATAGATAACACGTTGATTTAATATACAGTGATAATTACGTGTTAAAGACTCTTGCGAAATAGTGCATCATATGTTTAACAATTTCCAATACCCATTTAACAGGAATGCATAGACGTGATGGCACTATGTTCCCGCTGTCGCTATCCGTCGGCGTCCTTTAGTTTAGTGACCCACACTGCCGATTGCTCCGCTGGTGAACACCGTTGGCTTACTTTGCTAGTATCTTCCCGTGCGACGTGAGAAAAACGAAAAAAAAACAACATTTTAATACACACATCCTATGAAAAATAAATAATGAAACAATAGACTGTTCTTGCCTACCTGGTGTCGCTCAAGCGGAAATTAAAGACAGTTCTGCTCCTTAAAATCTGGAACACCGCAAGTTGCAGCATCTTTTTCGTATTTCTTAGAGATATTTACTTTCTTCACATGAAGTTGTTGTTGTTGTTGTGATCCTCAGTCCAAAGACTAGTTCGATGCAGCTGTCAACGCTAGTCTATCCTTTGCAACCCTCATCATATCTGCGTAACTACTGCAACCTACATCCATTTCAAAATGTATACTATACTTATCTCTTAGTCTCCCTCAGCAATTTTTACCCCTCCCTCCTCAACCACCCACCGACACATACACACACACACACACACACACACACACACACACACACACACTTCCCACGTCCCTCCATTACCGAATTTACTTCTCCTTGCTGCCTCATGATGTATCCCATCAATCGATCATTTATTTTGTTCAAGCTGTGCCATAAACTTATTTTTTCCTCAATTCGATTAAATAGCTCCTCATTACTTATTCGGTATTCCATCTAATCTTCAGCATTCTTCTGTAACACCACATTTCAAAAGGTGCTATTTTTTCTGATTTGCATATCGTCCACGTTGCCCTTCTTTGTGAGGCTACACTTCAAATGCATCCAAAAAAACTTTCTAACATTAATTTTAACAAATTCATCAAAATCGATATTTCTTGAAAGCTTGCAGCTGTGTCGTTTATGATTTAAATAAAATACTGCACCAGTTACGTTTTCTAAGGCATAGCACGACGAGTTACACAATTTATTCTTATTATCAAATTCAAATATTTCCACTGGAATTTTGTATGAGGTCTGCGTTTGTGTTATTCTGCTTCTCTTGCTGCACAGTCGTCGTTTTGTGGTTTTATTGAAATCGGAAAAGCGGAATATATCAGTTTATGATTTTTTTACACGCTAATGTTAGAAAATAGTACTTTTTTGTCCTCTTGCAGGTACTGTGCTTGCTCCGCTCTGCAGTAAACCACACACGAACCACCACTCACACTCTTTGTTTATACAAAATAAAAATGTTTTGTTTCAAAGATACTACAACAGTACGGCTTCCCAAAGAGTTTTCATACAGCCAGAGGTCTTGCATTTCTCCAAGTTATCACTTATAACTTCTGTCCTAGCATTAGTGACTATTTAAATTATCGAGTATGCTGCATACTATATTTCATACTATTTTGTTGCAAATATTGAGTGAAGTGTATGAAAGAGTGAACATATTTATGGATTTGCTACATTTGTTCTGTTCATGAGAAACATTTGAATAAATTAAACGATTCAGTTCTTTTCTTCCTTGGTTTCTGGATCCTCAGTTTTCCTTTTCACAGCTGAAGCCTGGTTCAGAGTATATGCACCGGGAAACATTCATAAACACGTTGAATAGCTGTTTCGTGTGTTGAGGTAGGCATTTGGTGCGCAGTTCCCGGGTCAGTTTTACTTTGGCCGCCGTGTAGATAGTGGTAGGCGATCGAGCACGCTAGCTGTTAAATATGTGACCACCGACGGAAGACACGGCCGGAGACCGTTGGGGCTCAGTTGATAGCTGGTAAACCGGTCTGTACGCTGGAGAAAGTGCTACATGCTCCACTCGAGTGACATCGCTTGTTTATATTTCCTTACATGTGTGTTAATGACCAGACTGCTGTTCCCTAGCAAGCGGCTAAGTCGTTCTTAAGACCTCAACGCCGTTCCCAGCAACACACTGTCTCTCTTGATATGTCCTCGCTCCGTGTTTTACCCTATGTCAATATGGCTGCCAGCGTGAGAAATAGTTAAGTACTGGGTAATACGCAGAACAGAAAAAGGTATTTCCACAGCTACAGATGTTAAACAGTTTTTTGAAACCATTAATATTTTCGAGGTAGATACTTCGGCTTTAAATGCTCTCCGCACAGTTATTACAACCATTTTTACAAACAGGAGACCATCACATTCTGTAGTGAAAAGTCCCACACAACATGACTGCTCAACAAATTATATGGATATCGAGACCAGTACTGTGAACCAACCTCACATGCGAACGCCAAAAAAACTGAGAAGTGCGCGTGCTTCGTTAGATGTGAAACTCTGCGAGGTTACGACGTGATCACCACCACACTCTGCCATTGCTGAGACCATCTGCCGATTTACCTGCTAGGTCTACAACTTTGCTTCCACCGTTTCTTCTCGAAGTTCGAGACTTTATGGTGAAAAACTTACAAAAAATTTACGATTCAAGGTATCGGGCATAGTTGGCCACTGCTTTCTCCTAGCTTTACGGCAGCATACGAATCTCGCAGTATATAAACTGGGCATCTTTTGAGGGGAGCCATGAATCGATCCAATTTTCCAAAAAAAGTGGTTCAAATGGCTCTGAGCACTATGGGACTTAACATATTTGGTCATCAGTCCCCTAGAACTTAGAACTACTTAAACCTAACTAACCTAAGGACATCACACACATCCATGCTCGAGGCAGGATTCGAACCTGCGACCGTAACAGTCGCGCGGTTCCGGACTGCGCGCCTAGAACCGCGAGACCGCCGCGGCCGGCCCAATTTTGCTCTTGTTCATATGGCCACAAGTGCTAGGTCGTGTGCCATAGATCGAGAAAGGTGGCAGTCAGAGGGAGGAATATCTGGAGAATACAGCGGGTGGGATAGAACTTCCCATTTCGACGATTCCAAGTATGTTTTGGCGGGATTTTCGACACGGGGTCGTCCACTGTCTTGTTGCAAAATCATTTTTTTATGTCTATTGCTGTAGTGTGGCCGTTTGTCTTTCAGTGCTCGGCTCAAACACATTAATTGCTTTCGATAACGATCTACAGTGATTGTTCCCGTCGGTTGCAGTGGCGTCGAAAGCTTTCTCTCTTTCACAACCATGCCGGTCTTCAACGTCAAAATCACCATTCTTGAAGCATGGAAACCATTTTCTGCGAAGTTCTGTCATTAACAGACGTCTCATCATAGGTCTTACCCAGCTATTTATGAGCCTCACCCGCAAATTTCTTCATATCAAAGCAGAACATTAAAGCCTCCCGCAGATGACGAGAACTGGGCTCATAAGTTGGTGTATTCAGTCTAGGATAACTTTATGATGCAATTAAAAAACTGATATTTTGATGGCGTTATGTTCTCAAATGCCTAAGCTTACTGTATGACACTTACGACGAACGACTTGCACCACTAATTTCCACTACTGCCGTCTATTGCAAAAAGGCTGAAGCAAAGTTGTAGACCTAATAAAATACGAACGACTGTTCTGTTGTAGATATTTCACTTAATCGGTTATATAAATCCATAATGGCCCGCGAATAACATCGATGTTACAGGGTTATATTCCCTCGATCTGCTACGGAGGCACGCTGGAGTACGATCTTCCCGATTTTCGAGACTCGTCAGTTCGCCTTAAATCTTAGAGTTTTCGACAACTGTTTGGCCATCGTACTGAAGGGTAAAACTAATGTGTTTTACTCCTGATGACGGTGGCACAGCCAGAGGTCGGAAGCTCGAGGATTTTATTTGAAATAATGAGGCTTAAATTGTTCAGGACTTGTATTGTACAAGACATGGCAGCTACAGACACCTTAATCAATAATAGACTACATAACACTTTGGCACTTTGTCATCCGTCAGCGAAACTGGGCGGAACAGGACAGTGTACAAGGACTATCTGAACTCCATCATGCGTTGACATTCGCTGTCGATAGACCAGCTACATAATATACACTCGAGCTGGCAAAGCGTAACTGTAATTTTCTCCAGACGCTGTACGTTTTCTCGCATGTTGCTACGTCGCTCGTACCATTAACATTAGTCCCAGTTCATCTTGTCTTGAAACACAGATAAAAGACTGAAAAGACATCGCAGGAGAATATCGTACGCTAAAACGGTGATGTTCATATTGTCTTGAGCCGCAGACAAACAACAGAAAACTACTTCATATGATGTGAACATCGTACATTGACAATGTGATGTTATACTTACCTTAGGATGTATGCGTGAATAACGGTACACGACGCGACGTGTTGCTCGAAAACCTTGTTAATTCTTGTTAGCCAGCCAGGAATCTGTTGAATGACGCGCCACTTATACAGAGATTCGTGGTTTCGCGAGCAACGAGGATTCAACGACGAGCTTTTTCTGCATCTTAATGTTCGTGCTAATATCATATGACTCATCCAACAATGCCTTTTTTACGTTGCATTCGCTTTTGAATATTATAAATCATTACGAGTCTCCAATTTGCGTTTTTTTTTAAGTGTGGTCGATAGAGATCAAAAAGGACACCACAAGGGTTGTTTTCCATTTCACACTACGCGAGATGGTTTGATATTGGCCACTGTGTAAGATGTTGGTAAATAATGTAAGCCCACCACTGATGATGAAGTAAATATTCCACAATATGATTGATTCGAAGGAGAAGTCAATTATCACACGCACGCGCGCACAAACACACACGCACACACACACACACACACACACACACACACGTACTCAACATTTTGAAATTCTGAAGTCAGTCATCATGGGATTCATTACAGACATATCTGGTTCTTACGTCACGCGTGAGCTCTGAGAGACCACTTTGTTCTAACCTACATACCGATCCAATCCATGTACTCCTACATCCCCCTAGATAGTTTTTACAGCTAAGGGATCAGTATTGCTTTCAGTGACTCCGTGGTGGACGTCATTACCTCGGGATAAACGAACCACTGACCGAGGAACTGACGACCTTGCTGTTTAGCCCCTTACCCCCATTCAACAGACCAGCGGGCGTATCATTGCTGTGGACTGTCGTAACGTATTTTGAAGCTACGGATAATTTTACTGCGTCATTCTGTCTTTGATCATAATATTATTTTTTAATTTGATCCAAATTCGTTTCAATGATAAAACTCATACTTTTGCACCACATTCACGTTTTGAAAACTTATGGTTAAAACAAAAGATGAAGCTGGCAATTTTGCGAAAGTAGCATTTCAGACGAACTTTAATCCACGAATGAAAACTGTGTTCGTCATAGAAGAATAATACCGTACTCTGGACGGGCACTCCAAGTAGAATCCTCAGGCGACCGTCCTAGATCAAAATGGTTCAAATGGCTCTGAGCACTATGGGACTTAACTACTGTGGTCATCAGTCCCCTAGAACTTAGAACTTCTTAAACCTAACTAACCTAAGGACATCACACACATCCATGCCCGAGGCAGGACTCGAACCTGCGACCCTAGCAGTCCTAAATCAAAGAATCGCTTAATATTTCCTCATGCAGTACAAAATGAGAGGCAAGTTAGTTAATGCCTCCATAAGTGAGCAACGTCCTGGTGCACGGGACAAATCGCCTATCCTCCGGCGGCCCCTGGCTTCCAGATCGAACTCTGGTGAGTACACATTTGCGAGTGCTCCCGAGTATACGGCCCGTGTAACTGGCTCCCCGAGCGGGCCCGTGCGTGTCTCGAATGGTAAACACCGCGTGATTAATCTCGACAAAAACGGGGGGGGGGAAAAAAAAAGAAAGAGCCGCGTCAGGTGCTTGTCCGTCCTCAATTAATTTATTTGACGTGTTTTATATCATGTCTCGATTTTCGCTGTAAACTCATTTTGTAATATCAAACTACAACAAAACGCTGTCTCGCCGAGAGGCGACGCGTAGGAGTGACCGTACTGGCAATTAATGAGCAGCCACGACCCGCCAGCGCTTTCAGTAATTCGTGTCTGACCCGCCGGTTCTCTGGACGTCGGAGCGGCCGACTGGCATGGGGAACATGAGCGGTGCGTCATAGCGGAGGCCCCAGCCGGCGCGCTTTCAGCCAGACTCGCGTCGTTCCCACGCCTCTCCGGGTGTTCGTGTTCTACAACGGTGAATAACTTCGTTCCTAACTCGAAGGAGGTGGGGATGGGGTAGGGGTGGGGACGCCTCACCTTACGCTTTTTGATCGGAGCTACAGTCTTCCTGAAACGTTTCCACAAGTCGCCTAGAACACAGATCGCAGCCTATATCTACACTGCTGTCCATTAAAACTGCAACACCAAGGTGGCATGCGACAAACATCGGATTCGCATCTAGAGTACTACCTAATTGGATATTCCAATGATTATCATTACAGGCCATCAGCCCAAACACTCTTTATTCGCACGAAGTAATGGCCGCTATCGACAGGGGATCTCAAGTTGATTATTTCTAGATTTCCGGAAAGCTTTTGACACCGTTCCTCACAAGCGACTTCTAATCAAGCTGCGGGCCTACGGGGTATCGTCTCAGTTGTGCGACTGGATTCGAGATTTCCTGTCAGGAAGGTCGCAGTTCGTAGTAATAGATGGCAAATCATCGAGTAAAACTGAAGTGAAATCAGGTGTTCCCCAGGCAAGCGTCCTGGGACCTCTGCTGTTCCTGATCTGTATAAATGACCTGGGTGACAATCTGAGCAGTTCTCTAATGTTGTTCGCAGACGATTCTGTAATTTACCGTCTAGTGAGGTCATCCGAAGACCAGTATCAGTTGCAAAGAGATTTAGAAAAGATTGCTGTATGGTGTGGCAGGTGGCAGTTGACGCTAAATAACGAAAAGTGTGAGGTGAGCCACATGAGTTCCAAAAGAAATCCGTTCGAATTCGATTACTCGATAAATAGTACAATTCTCAAGGCTGTCAATTCAACTAAGTACCTGGGTGTTAAAATTACGAACAACTTCAGTTGGAAAGACCACATAGATAATATTGTGGGGAAGGCGAGCCAAAGGTTGCGTTTCATTGGCAGGACACTTAGAAGATGCAGCAACTCCACTGAAGAGAGAGCTTACACTACACTCGTTCGTCCTCTGTTAGAATATTGCTGCGCGGTGTGGGATTGACGGAGGACATCGAAAGGGTGCAAAAAAAAAGGGCAGCTCGTATTATCACGTAATAGGGGAGAGAGTGTGGCAGATATGATACGCGAGTTGGGATGGAAGTCATTAAAGCAAAGACGGTTTTCGTCGCGGCGAGATCTATTTACGAAATTTCAATCACCAACTTTCTCTTCCGAATACGAAAATATTTTGTTGAGCTCAACCTACATAGGTAGGAATGTTCATCAAAATAAAATAAGAGAAATCAGAGCTCGAACAGAAAGGTTTAAGAGTTCGTTTTTCCCGCTCACTGTTCGGTAGTGGAATGGTAGGGAGATAGTATGATTGTGGTTCGATGAACCCTCTGCCAAGCACTTAAATGTGTATTGCAGTGTAGTCATGTAGATGTAGATGTACATTCTGTGAGTAAAAGAAGGTTGTGTAGCGAATTTCTCATTCAGGAATCGCATTAGAATGTTGGTCGTTTGTGAGATGGACGTGTAATTTCTCGGCTGAGGAGGAGTTGCCGTGACATTCTCTTTTAGCAAGATGACACAAGACCGCCTGCTCGATACAGTGGGTGTGCGAGTATTTACGTATAGTCATCACGTTCTCATGATCTCTCACGCACTGAAAACATCTCGTCACGAGTTGCCGAAAAGTTACAAAGCCCCGTCGCGAGCCTTTGTGGTTGACGAAAGCTGGCGTAGTGCTGCAGCAACGTGGAATGACGGACCTCTCTCTGTCATCCAAGGTCAATCCCACTCATTCTCCAGCCGTGTTGCAGCCAATGTTGATGAGAGAGAAGCCAGCTCTGTGAACTAAATATTTCAACCTATAAACCCTCACGTCAGCAAAACAATTGTGTATTCTTCCTGCTACAGTCACAGAAGAAAATTGCAACAACAAAAAATAATTAATGTGGAGTAATGAAATTTCCGGAATACGTGTGTCTGGGTAACATATTTAGTTGATTAACATTGATCAATTACAGGTTAATGCAAGCGCGAGATATGCTATTGCAAATTCGAAATTCTGGTACATTAATGGTCAGTGTTACCGTCAGAATGTTGAATGTAAGCACGCAAACGTTCATGCCTTGTGTTGTACAGGTGCCGGGTGTCAGTTTGGGGGACGGAATTCCATCCATGTTGCAGTTAGTCGGTAGGCCAATTTGAGGATGTTCCCCAGTTTGATAGAGCACAAACGTCCTATATCGATTTGTTCTCTCGATTTCACTTACACAATTGCGATACGTTGCAATCAGTTGTCGTTTACACGGCGTTTACTCTGCAACCCACTGCATGTTTCTTAGTACCAATTTCAGCTTCCTGTGCCATTCATGTACTGAGTGGGGAAGAAAGTGACTGTCTGCATTGCTCTGTAGTCAGCCTAGGAGTGTCTTCGGATAATAGTTCCCCAAACACATAAATCAATACATACAGTTATCTTACTAGGACTGAGTGATGATCTCTATGTAATGGCAGTGCTGGACTCGAGCTGGATACAGTTATACACCTTTTTTTTATATGAATTGCTAAGGACGGTGACGGCTCAGCTTTATTTTGTTGTCAGTATTCTTAATTACTGTGTCTTTGTCTTGTACTTGTTTGAACTTACAAGAAATAAATAACATTTTTTTACAGACATAAAACAAATGACTTAGTTGAGATATTTTACATATTTTCATTCAATACTGTCATACGGAACAATGTTCAGTAGTAATTCATCTTTAAGAAAAGGAAGTCTGAAGTCTTCATTGCGCAAAAACGTGATGTAAGAATAATGCATAGGACTCAGCCACGATCATCGTGTTGGCATCTGTTTAAGGAGTTTTGCATTCTGACTACTACTTCACAGAATATTCATTCTTTCATGAAGTTTGTTGTAAATAATCCACTACAGTTCAAACGGACCAGTCGTGTGCAGAATTTCAATACCATAACGAGAACTGACATGCATTACTCCATATTAAAGTTCTCTTTAGCATAAAAAGTGATGCACAGTACTGAAACAAAAATTTTTGATCACTGACAGCAAACTAAAATTTGAAAACAAACCAAGAAATTTTGTCCTTGAGAACTCCTTCTACGCCGTAGAAGAAATTCTATTACTGTAATGTGTAAAAGATTGTGGATAAGATTTACTAACTCACAACATTTCTATGACTTTTTTCCTTTTTGGAAAAAACACACACTTAGAAATGTCCAGAATGTAACCCTATGTACGAATTAATTTGCGTTGTGAGAGTAAAATTACTCATCCCAGGTCTGTCGTGCCAAATTGTCCATGGTACATGAATCTAACTAACTTATTTCTTTGTTCTATCGTTTGGAAAGTCCTATTCTCAGCTTTATCTGAAAAGGAGTACTGGCCTAATTTAACAACGAGGTATTCTTCCGCTTATTTATTGCAGTGACTTGGCAACGTCTGATCGGGACATGAACATTCAAATGTCTGTTCCAAAAATGTACTTAAATACCGTTGGGTATGCGGCAGTTCACAAAAACCAAATGTGCGAACAATTACAGACTTACTACGCGCTATACATAGTTACATATTGCTTCAAAACAATTATGTTTCTAGCTATGATCATCAGCTCCATATTCAGCTGAGAAGTTGGAAATTTATGTGTAAGCTACGCTACACTCTTACTCCTACAAGTAAAAATCTATTCAGTATCTCTTTTCTTTCTGTTACAGGTGAGTATCTGGCGTTGGGTTTCAGTCGCAAGAGCTTCTTGAAGGTTTGTTGTAATAAATTTTAAGATTATGGACTGAAATGTTTCCTATATACTAACTATAAATTGTTTTCTGTGGAACGTTGCAAATGGTATCAATTTCGTCAGATGCTGAATTGGTGTGTGCTCTACGCAGAAAATTTTTCTTCAAAATAATGAAAATAAAGGATAGACGATAGAATGGAATGTTTGCGGTATGGCAGCTTAAACGAAAAGCTTTCATACTAAATAAATCTTTCACTATTGGTACAGTTGATTTTGGCACAACTATAAGAGTTAACAATAGTTAGTCGAAGTAATATAGTTATGTATGGAAGCAAAACTTCGGTCTTATGAAAGTGTATAATGAAGTACAATAAATGAAATCGGGTGCTATAAAACATATGTAACAACGAGGAGAACAAATTGAAGTTCTAAGTCGGTTAGTGAGGATTATAAACATGGTTGTCGGGTAAAAACAACTGCTCGTGAAAGACAGCCCATATTCTATGACTAGCGCAATTCGTTTAGAAATATAAGCGAAGTGGACGGACATCCAAAAACGAAACAGATGTTTCACAAAATAAAATGCATTATGAATAAGAACGCTGTATCCATATCGAAAATGACGAATGTGTCGTGAAGTACTTTAACGTTCCTTATACTAAATAAATAGGACGTTAGTTGTTAATTACACTGTGCAGTGTTAAGGCGTGACGTTGAAATCGCAGGGTCTCGTAGCATTTCGTCCCTCTCCGTTCTGGCGCCCCGTTTAGGAACATGTGGCAAATACTGAGACTGCCTTACGTAATGCTTTGGCGGGACCCTCGTCTGTGCCTACCGGAAACAGATGGCGTATGAACTTCAAAGGTGCTGCTACCATCGTTGCATGCCAAAGACATTGGCTACTGAAAGAATCTTTGACGAGGAAGGGGCGTCGAAAACGGAGATACGTAAGACAGAACGCTACAGCACGTGGAGACTGTAAGCGTAGTTGATTTACGCAGGGAAAGCATTGGCCAAAGAGAATGGTCGACTAGTTGAATGTATAGCTCACATCCGTACAAAGCTAGAGTTGCCAGAAACGAGAGATAACCCAGGTGCTCAAACCTCCAAATGTAGCTTTGCTGCTTTAAATATCCTCGACACGTAATAGTCTATATCATGTTGTACATCATGGCGCCACAAGACAACATACTTGTCATTCGGTTGTCGTGCCGAACAACTTTTGCGAGCTACCTGATTACGGTACTCACGGAATTTCAAATCAGCGCAAACTCCGCTGCAGAGTGAGAATTCATTCTGGCAGCACAGTTTCCTTTGGATCTCTCTCATCACTTTCCTTCGCAGTACGACGCAACTTTTGCGGGGTAAGTGATTTCGCTAAAGCCATACAAGGAGGAAACGAAGACTAACCAGAGTGTTTGAGAGTGCAGGTTTTTCTGAATAGAGCCCATTTCAATTAGACACTTCTGGGTGTAGGTGATAAAACTAAGACGTCTCGGCAGCTGTTACAGGTGAGGGAGCCCCTGCCATAGCAGCCGAAACGGCGGTAGTTTTACGATGTATGACGCGATCGCACACCGAAAAGAACCACATTGAAATACAGTTACTGAATTACAAATTTTGTATGGCACACAACATTTAAAAAATAACATCCCATTCAAAAAATTTGTGTCGGACTTAACCCACTTCTCGTTCTTCAGCCCTTCGATGGAAAACATTCTTAAATTCGTCGTAGTTACGGTTTCAGACATTTTTCTTCAGTTTATCCATGTCCCGAAAACTCCGGCTTCGTTCTAGAAAACAGGAAAACGAAATAAAGGGAAATCTCCGGTGGGTATGATGCGTACAGAACTATTGACATTTTGTTTTGTTTTTGTCCAGATACTGCCTAACAATTCTACGCTGTGCGATCGGCAGTTTCTTCACAGATGAGGAGCCACTGCCTTGATCTCTAGACTTACATTTATGGGATTCTCTTCGAATTTTGACCAGTGGGTGAATGTGTTGAACCTGGAATACTTTGCAGACTTCTGCCTCTGTCCGCAGTGTAATAGAAGTTTAATATATTTTCTTATTCCGTTTTTAAACGATGATATTCACGTTTTGCGTGCTGTAATCTTTTTGTGGAATTACAAAAATTACTCTGGGAAAATAAGGTTTTTCTTAATTTCAAAAAATGTTCAAAGGTACAATATGGCGATGTAGTCGTATGTAGGAACAAATATTTTATAGAAATTTGTAAGTGTCGCGGAAAGGAAATTTTGTCATTACTCTATTAACAATCTGCTTGTTACATTGTTGTTCTACAACACACCAATAATAATCAGGAAATGAAATCAAATTAACTAGAAGTATTGTCAAAAATTGGTTAGAAATAAAATAAAATTTGATATAGATGCTATTGGAAAATGACTCAAAATTACATTATCGACATAGGTAAAATCGTTAACACGTTAAAGAAATTCAGTTAATTTTGCAAATATCACATATTCCACTGCAGGAGACTTCCTTCCGTACCAGCTTACAGAATGGTACACGACCGAGTGAAAGTATGGCTTAACCGACCATATAACTTAGTTCTAAAAACATATAGAACTTCCCTCACCACGAAATTATGCAACTGAAGAGTTAGGATCTTCGAAATAGCTTCAATATATTATGCAGCATTTAAAGGTGCAAGTGTGAAAATATTTAAAAACGCTGCAGGAAACACCACTTCATGCCTCCCGACAATAAAAACAGTGGGAAATTATGGAAACTGCTTACGGCAGTCTCTAGCCCACTCCTTCCCATGATTCTAAAAGCAGGTGACTAGACTGAAACATCGAAAGGGCGCATAATGTATTTAGGTACCTATCCTCAAAGTACAGAGTGACCCAAAAGACCGTTAACATTTGACAATTCAGTACTTCATGGATAATGTCGGTAGAGAAGTTAAAATTGACACACATGCTTGAAATGACATCGGGTTTTACTGAAACCAGAAAACTGCACAAAACGTTCAACAGACGGGGCGTCATATGATACAAAAGCAATAATTAACATAACGACAAAGACTATGTTCTTTATAACAAATGCTCCACATGTCAGCCGACATTCATCAACAATACGTGTAGCCGAGGGACAATGTTGTGAACAGCACACTACAGCGTATCACTAGGTATGTGAGAAATTACCGTAGGATGTTATTTTTCAACAGACATAAGACTTTCGGAAAAATATCATTCACAAAATTCTCAAGATTGCAAGTGCCGACAACTGCGAGAATTATCGCACAGTCAGCTTAACAGCTCAATCGTCCAAGTTAGTGACGAGATTAATATAGAGAGGAATGGAAAACAAAATTGAGGATGTGTTAGATGACGCTCAGTTTGATTTTAGAAAAGGTAAAGGCACCAATGAGGCAGTTCTCACGTTGCCGTTGATAATGCAAGCAAGAGTGAAGAAAAATCGAAACTCGTTCATGAGATTTGTCGACCTGAAAAAACGTTCCACAATGTAAAATGATGCAAGATGTTCGCAATCCTGAGAAAAATATGGGCATCCTATAGGGTAAGATGAGTAACATACAATATGTAAGAGGACCAGGAAGGAATAATAAGAGTGGAAAACAAAGAACGAATTGTTTGGATTAAAAAAGGTATAAGACAGGGATGTAATCCTTCGCCCCTGCTGTTCAGTCTGTACATCGAAGAAGCAGTGACGGAAATAAAAGAAAGGTACAAGAGTGGAATGTACAGAATAGAAGATGATCTAAGCATTTGAGATGTGGTGCTATATAAGAACGTTGAAAATTAAGACAGACTGATAAAGTAAGAAATGAGGATGTTCTCCGCAGAATCGATAAGATTCGCTGATGGTGTTGCTATCCTCAGCGACAGTAGAGAAAATTTGCATGATCTGCTGAATGGAATGAACAGTCTAATGAGTACACAATATGGATTGAGAGTAAATCGAAGGCAGTCGAAAGTAATGAGAAGCAGCAGAAATGAAAACAACGGAAATGTAACTGATGATCACGAAGTAGATGAAGTTAAGGAATTCTTCTCCCGAGGCAGCAAAATAACCAACGGTGGACAGAGCAAGGACATCAAAAGCAGACTAGCAATGGCTAAAAGGGCATTCCTGCCTTAGAGAAGTCTACTAGTATCAAACTTAGGCCGTAATGTGAGAAAGAAATGTCTGAGAATGTATGTTTGGAGTACAGAATAGTATAGTAGTGAAACCTGGAATGTGACAAACCCAAAATAGAAGAGAATCTAAGCATTTGAGATGTGGTGCTATAGAAAGTAAGGAATGAGGATGTTCTGCCGCCGCAGTGGCCGAGCGGTTCTAGACGCTTCAATCTGGAACCGCGTGGCTGCTTCGATCGCATGTTCGAATTCTGCCTCCGGCATGGATGAGTGTGATGTCCTTAGGTTAGTTAGGTTTAAGTAGTTCTAAGTTCTAGGGGACTGGACCTCAGATGTTGAGTCCCATAGTGCTCTGAGCCATTTGAACCAATGAGGATGTTCTCCACAGAATCGGCAAGGAAAGGAGTATGTGGAAAATACTGGCGAGAAGAATGGACAGGAGGGTAGAATACATGTTAAGATTATCAGAGAATAACTTTCATGGTTAAAAGGGAGCTTTAGATGGTAAAAACTGTAGAGGAAGACAGGGATTGGAATACATCCGGCAAATAAATGAGAATGTGTGTTGCAACTACTACGCTGAGATGAAAAGGTTCGCACAGGAGAGGAATTCGTGACGGGGCGAGTCAAACCAGTCAAAAGACTGATGTGTCAAAAAAAAGAGGAGGTCGTGCGATTTCAGGTAACCCCACAACCAATAATTACACAGGACCTGGGAGGCGAAGCGTGACGAACGTGGCGGCTCAGCACGCGATCCTCACCAACGAGGTGCGCAAGA
This sequence comes from Schistocerca gregaria, assembly GCF_023897955.1. Classification (NCBI taxonomy): domain Eukaryota; kingdom Metazoa; phylum Arthropoda; class Insecta; order Orthoptera; family Acrididae; genus Schistocerca; species Schistocerca gregaria. The sequence goes on from NC_064923.1 coordinate 200,056,921, forward strand.
CGTTATTCACACATATAGCAATATGGGTTGGAGCGCCATCCTGTATCTTCCAGGAGGTTTTTTATCAGCCAGGCTTGGGATAATTTGACTCCCTCTCTCACTATAGATTATTTTATACACGACTCTTATGCGGCGATGCTGCCTTGTTTGCTGTCCAATTCTATCTGTTGGCCACTTTTTAGTTTCAGTGAAACACCATGTCATTTGAGGCACGTGTATCAATTTTTATCTCGCTACCTACACTGTTCCGTGATTTAGTGCATTTTCAAATGTTAACGGACTTTTGGGTCACCCTTTACAACACTCTCTCCCACTGTCTCCTGTGAGAATATGAGATACTTAAAAAAAAAGCACTCTCTACATCATTTACCAACTCTGGGGTAAATCGCTCCATACATCATCTGGGCGATGTGGACATTCTCCTGACCACTCAACAGAAAGCCAACAGTAGACAATCACTACTAAAACTGCTAGCGGACCAAACATGGGGACTACAACCTTCAACTGTCCTTCACATGTACAAATCCCTGATTTGCCCCGTCCTTTGCTATGAAGGCATTGCGTGGATATCTGTCTCTCGTACGTTCTTGTAGTACCTCTGGATCCTCGAATGTCATGCTCTCAGCCTCCGCTTATCTTCCGCCATAAGAATCCTATCCACCCCATCAGATTCCCACCTCTCCTCACTCACACCTACACCATCCGTAAACTCGAGTCCAACAGTCCTACTGTGTTCCTTGTCCTTCCAACACTAGTGCGGTGCCACGCCTCTATCTACACATCTCACCAACCCTTCACCTGCACACCCTCCACGTTCTTTCTCAAACAAATTTCAACCATTTCCCTCTCTCGGACCACGAACTCCGCCCAGAAATATGTGTCCTACCAACTCTGAATCCTCCCTATCCTATCCACCTCAACCCTCCAAGGGTTCCCTCCTCCTCTTCCCCTATCACACATCCTACTTTTCTCCTTCCTTGTCACCTCTACCCCCTTTTCATCTCCAATCTATAGATCCCCATATTAGCTACCCCTCTCTCCTTGTCCCCCACACCCACTTCTCTCTCGTCCCCACCTCTCACTAGTCCTCAGTCCTCGGTCCTCATCACCACCACTCTCGCGCCCACCCTTCTTTTAAACTTCAGTCTACTGTTCCAAGGCGGTCCTTCTCCAGTTTTGGTAAAAGTGTATGGTGCTCCGTTTGTAATGGTCAATGTATCTTCTGTCGCGGTCAGTGTTTCTTTTTTTTTCAAGCATTTAGTGTTCTTAAAGTGTTTCTGTCATTATTTATAGTGCTCCCATTTCGACCCTTTTGAAGTAATTGTAAATTTTTCCTACACACACTGATCAGTCAGAAAATCATGACCTCCGCCTTTGTCACGGATAACAGCGGCGACGCCCAGTGTCATAGAAGCAATGAAACCTTGGTAAGTCGCTGGTGGGAGTTGGCACCACATACAGAAGTCACCTAAATCCTGTAAATTCCGGGGAGGGGGCAATGAGCTCTGACGCCACGTTCATCCCAAATGTGTTCGATGGGACTCAGATCTGGCGAGTTGATGGGCCGGCACATCAACCGGAACTCGCCACTGAGTTCATCGAACCACTCCATTTAACTCCTGGCCTTTTCACGTGGCGCATAATCTCGCTAAAAATGTCTTTGCTGTCCTGAAACATGGTGGTCACGAAGGTGTGTACGATAAACCTTGGCAGTCTTGATGTCTTTCACGAGCTCCACGGTACCAAAGGATGCCCACGTGGATGTTCCGCAGACCATAATGAAGCCACGGCCAACTTCTCTCTGACATGAAGTGCACGCGTCAAGGAGTTGTTTCACTGGAAGACGACAAGGCAAGCTCTCCCATCGGCATGATGAAGACGGTATCGGGATTCACGAGACCATGCAACGCTCTGCCACTTCGCCAAAGTCCAGTGCCGATGGTCAAACGCTCATTTCAGTGCCCATTTCAGTGTAGATCGGCTGTGGAGGCCCATCGTTTGGAGTGTTCGGTGCACCGTGTGTTCAGACACACTTGCGCTCTGCCCAGCATTGAAGTCTGATGTTAGTTCCTCCACAGTTCACTGCCTGTCCTGTTTTACCAGTCTGCCCACCCTGCGACGTCCGACATCTATAATGATAGATGGCCGCCCAAACCCACGACGCCTGGACGTTGTGTCACCACGTGTCGAAGACACTCATCACAATACTCCCGAACACCCAACATGTCGGGGAATTTCCTAAATGCTCGTGCTGAGCCTCTGGGCCATTGTAGTCTGCCCTCGGTCAAACTCAGATAGATCGCCCTCATTCCCTATTCTACATACGGACAGCACGCTCACGGATACTACATACACCGTGCGTGTGTCTGACTAGCAGTCATTCGTCGCCAGATGACGTTGTTATCGCCTGGACAGGCTTATACAGATGGTATAGGTCGGTGGTCATAATGTTCTGGCTGATGAGTGTATATTCTCTTGGTTTTTATTTTAGAATTGAAGTCGACGAAGAAACGGTTATTTGTAACTCTACCGACCCCAAATCAAATAGTTGAAATGGCTTTGAGCACTATGGTACTTAACATCTCAGGTCATCAGTCGACTAGAACTTAGAACTACTTAAACGTAACTAACCTAAGGACATCACATCACACAAACCCATGCCCGAGGCAGGATTCGAACCTGCGACAGTAGTGGTCGCGCGGTTCCAGATCGAAGCGCCTAGAACCGCTAGGCCACTGAGGCCCGCTCTACCAACCCCTTCCTCTCCAACCACATGTGATGAGGGAGAATGAATTAACACTGCCCGCCCCGTTATCCGTGCAGTCTGACGCACTGCTTTCCAGGTGGAATGCGCTCTGGTCGCCGTCACGAATCCGCCCGACGGATTAGTGTCGAGGTCCGGTGTGCCGGCCAGTTTTTAGGCGGTTTTCCATCTACCTCGGCGAATGCGGGCTGGTTCCCCTTATTCCGCCTCAGTTACACTGTGTCGGCGATTGCTGCGCAAACACTTTCTCCACGTACGCATACACCAACATTACTCTACCACGCAAACATTGGGTTTACACTGGTCTGATATGAGACGTTCCCGGGGGGTGCACTGGGGGTCGAAACGCACAATAACGCTGGGTTCGTTGTTGGGCAGCGGAGGGATGACTGGACTGCTGTAGCCTGTTGGGGGGTTGTGCACGACTCTCGCGACGGCGGGGACGGCGGGGACGGCGGGGACGGCGGGGACGACGTCTCTCTGTCGTTTCAGGGTCCCCAGTTCCATACAATACAACACAATACAATGCAATGAAGTGACAATAAAGGGAAAAGAAATCATCTTGACCACAGTCGTTTCCAACATTGAGGAGGAAGGAAGAAGAACTACACAGTATATCAAATTTGAAGTGCGTCAGGTCACTCAGAAAATCCTAGGAAGTTCTGGTGTTACGTTAAATCAGTAAGTGGCTCGAAACAGCATATCCAAACACTCCGAGATGATGATGGCATTGAAACAGAGGATGACACGCGTAAAGCTGAAATACTAAACACCTTTTTTCAAAGCTGTTTCACAGAGGAAGACCGCACTGCAGTTCCTTCTCTAAATCCTCGCACAAACGAAAAAATGGCTGACATCGAAATAAGTGTCCAAGGAATAGAAAAGCAACTGAAATCACTCTCCACTGGACCTGACGGGATACCAATTCGATACTACACAGAGTACACGAAAGAACTTGCCCCCCTTCTAACAGCGTGTATCGCAAGTCTCTAGAGGAACGGAAGGTTCCAAATGATTGGAAAAGAGCACAGGTAGTCCCAGTCTTCAAAAAGGGTCGTCGAGCAGATGCGCAAGACTATAGACCTATATCTCTGACGTCGATCTGTTGTAGAACATGTTTTTTCCTCGCGTATCACATCGTTTCTGGAAACCCAGAATCTACGCTGTTGGAATCAACATGGATTCCGGAAACAGCGATTGTGTGACATCCAACCCGCTTTATTTGTTCATGAGATCCAGAAAATATTAGATACATGTTCCCAGGTAGATGCCATTTTCCTTGACTTCCGGAAGGCGTTCGATACAGTTCCGCACTGTCGCCTGATAAACAAAGTGAGAGCCTACGGAATATCAGACCAGGTGTGTGGGTGGATTGAAGAGTTTTTAGCAAACAGAACACAGCATGTTGTTCTCAATGGAGAGACGTCTACAGACATTAAAGTAATCTCTGACGTGCCACAGGGGAGTGTTATGGGACCATTGCATTTCACAATATATATAAATGACCTAGTAGATAGTGTCGAAAATTCCATGCGGCTTTTCGCGGATGATGCCGTAGCATACAGAGAAGTTGCACCGTTAGAAAATTGCAGCGAAATGCAGGAAGATATGCAGCGGATAGGCACTTGGTGCAGGGAGTGGCAACTGACCCTTAACATAGACAAATGTAATGTATTGCGAATACATAGAAAGAAGGACACTTTATTGTATGATTATATGATAGCGGAACAAACACTGGTAGCAGTTACCTCTGTAAAATATCTGGGAGTATGCGTACGGAACGACTTGAAGTGGAATGATCATATAAAATTGATTGTTCGGAATGCGAGTGCCAGGTTGAGATTCATTGGGAGAGCCCTTAGGAAATGTAGTCCATCAACAAAGAAGGCGACTTACAAAACACTCATTCGACCTATACTTGAGTATTGCTCACCAGTGTGGGATCCGTACCAGGTCGGGTTAACGGAGGAGGTAGAGAAGATCCAAAGAAGAGCGGCGCGTTTCGTCACAGGGCTATTTGGTAAGCGTGCTAGCGTTACGGAGATGTTCAGCAAACTCAAGTGGCAGACTCTGCAAGGCAGGCGCTCTGGATCGCGGTGTAGCTTGCTGTCCAGGTTTCGAGAGGGTGCGTTTCTGGATGAGGTATCGAATATATTGCTTCCCCCTACTTATACCTCTCGTGGAGATCACGAACGTAAAATTAGAGAGATTCGAGCACGCACGGAGGCTTTCCGGCAGTCTTTGTTCCCGCGAACCGTACGCTGCTCGAACAGGAAAGGGAGGTAATGACAGTGGCACGTAAAGTGCCCTCCGCCACACACCGTCGGGTGGCTTGCGGAGTATAAATGTAGATGTAGATGATGTCCCCGTAGAGATTTGTCCACACATTTCCGGAGAAGTTGGCTCCCCGACGCCGCGACGCACTGGCCGGCTGTTACACGTGGCCGCGGCGTCACGGCGCTGTCGTGCGCGCGTCGCGACGCCGTATCGACGGCAGGCGTCGCCTCACCGCCGCCGCTTCTTGCTGCTCGGCCCCCCTAATGACCCATTGTGCGTGTCCGGCGCCGCTCCCTGGGCCGGAAGCGCGATAACCCGGAAGCGACGCCGCGCGCCGCAGGGCGGCACCGGACAAAAGACGGCGGCGACCTCTTCGCCTCGCGGAAAGCTCCCGCCGAGGAGGCGCGCCCGAGAGTGGCGCGGAAATGCAGCCATTCCGGGAAAGACGCCTTCTGCCCAGGAAGCGGTCCGCAGGCGCTCTCTTCAGCCCGCTGGTGCGACCGGCGGCTATAAACGACTCCACGTCTGGATGGCACCGCAGAAACACACACGTATGGCTCACAACTTTCGACGAGCCGTCTTCGGTTTGTGTGCCAGTTTCAGTGTTTGCTTATTCAAACTCGTGCACATATTTATGAGGGGATGCTGAAAAGAATACCTCCGACTTTTTTACATTAAACTCTTAAAACTTTTTAAATAAAACAAACATTATTAACATTCTACATCTTTGAATGTAAATAAGTTATACAAAACTGCAACCATTTACTTTTTTGAATAATTATATTTTATTTCCACGAACCGTTTTTCGAACCTTTTCAGGTTCATCTTCAGACGGTTTCGGGAAGTTACATCATTACTGCTAGCATAGTGCTGGAACACACTTCAATGTATCGCCATGACTATAGCTTATCTGTCGATATGGATGTAAATTAAGTTTTTTACTTTCAGATAGTGAAGGGAGACGAAAATTTAATAGTCATGGGTGAATGGAATTCGTCAGTAGGAAAAGGGAGAGAAGGAAACGTAGTAGGTGAATATGGATTGGGGCTAAGAAATGAAAGAGGAAGCCGTCTGGTAGAATTCTGCACAGAGCTCATCTTAATCATAGCTAACACTTGGTTCAAGAATCATAAAACAAGGTTGTATACATGGAAGAAGACTGGAGATACTGACAGGTTTCAGATAGATTATATAATGGTAAGACAGAGATTTAAGAACCAGGTTTTAAATTGTAAGACATTTCCAGGGGCAGATGTGTACTCTGACCACAATCTATTGGTTATGAACTGTAGATTAAAACTGAAGAAACTACAAAAAGGTGATAATTTAAGGAGATGGAACCTGGATAAACTGACTGAAGCAGAGATTGTATAGAGTTTCAGGGAGAGCATAAGGGAGCAATTGACAGGAATGGGGGAAAGAAATACAGTACATGAAGAATGGGTAGCTTTGAGGGATGAAGTAGTGAAGGCAGCAGATGATCAAGTAGGTAAAAAGACGAGGGCTAGTAGAAATCCTTGGGTAACAGAAGAAATATTGAATTTAATTGACGAAAGGAGAAAATATAAAGTGCAGTAAATGAACAGACAAAAAGGAATACAAACGTCTCAAAAATGAGATTGACAGGAAGTGCAAAATGGCTAAGCAGGAATGGCTAGAGGGCAAATGTAAGGATGTAGAGGCTTATCTCACTAGGGGGAAGATAGATACTGCCTCAGGAAAATTAAAGAGACCTTTGGAGAAAAGAGAGCCACTAGTATGAATATCAAGAGCCCAGATAGAAACCCAGTTCTAAGCCAAGAAGGGAAAGCAGAAAGGTGGAAGGAGTATACAGAGGGTCTATACAAGGGCGATGTACTTTATGACAATGATATGGAAATTGAAGAGGATGTAGATGAAGACGAAATGGGAGATAAGATACCGCGTGAAGAGTTTGACAGAGCACTGAAAGATCTGAGTCGAAACAAGGCCCCGAGAGTAGACAACATCCCATTAGAACTACTGACAGCCTTGGGAGAGCCAGTCCTCACAAAACTCTACCATCTGGTGAGCAAGATGTATGAGACAGGTGAAATACCCTCAGATTTCAAGAAGAATATAATAATTCCAATCGCAAAGAAATCAGGTCTTGACAGGTGTGAAAATTACCGAACTATCAGTTTAATAAATCACGGCTGCAAAATCCTAACGCGAATTCTTTACAGACGAATGGAAAAACTAGTAGAAGCCGACCTCGGTGAAGATCAGTTTGGATTCCGCAGAAATGTTGGAACACGTGAGGCAATACTGACCCTACGACTTATCTTAGAAGCTAGATTAAGGAAAGGCAAACCTACGTTTCTAGCATTTGTAGACTTAGAGAAAGCTTTTGACAATGTTGACTGGAATACTCACTTTCAAATTCTAAAGGTAGTAAGGGTAAAGTACAGGGAGCGAAAGGCTATTTACAATTTGTACAGAAACCAGATGGCAGTTATAAGAGTCGAGGGGCATGAAAGGGAAGCAGTGGTTGGGAAGGGAGTGAGACAGGCTAGTAGCCTCTCGCCAATGTTATTCAATCTGTATATTGAGCAAGCAGTCAAGGAAACAAAAGAAAAATTCGGAGTAGCTATTAACATCCATGAAAACGAAATAAAAACTTTGAGGTTCGCCGATGACATTGTAATTCTGTCAGAAATAGCAAAAGACTTGGAAGAGCAGTTGAACGGAATGGACAGTGTCTTGGAAGGAGAATATAAGATGAACACCAACAAAAGCAAAACGAGGATAATGGAATGTAGTCGAATTAAGTCGGGTGATGCTGAGGGAATTAGATTAGGAAGTGAGACACTTAAAGTAGTAAAGGAGTTTTGCTATTTGGGGAGCAAAATAACTGATGATGGTCGAATTAGAGAGGATATAAAATGTAGACTGGCAATGGCAAGGAAAGCATTTCGGAAGAAGAGAAATTTGTTAACATCGAGTATAGATTTAAGTGTCAGGAAGGCGTTTCTGAAAGTATTTGTATGGAGTGTAGCCATGTATGGAAGTGAAACATGGACGATAAATAGTTTGGAGAAGAAGAGAATAGAAGCTTTCGAAATGTGGTGCTACAGAAGAATGCTGAAGATATGGGTAGATCACATAACTAATGAGGAAGTATTGAATAGGATTGGGGAGAAGAGAAGTTTGTGGCACAACTTGACAAGAAGAAGGGATCGGTTGGTAGGACATGTTCAGAGGCATCAAGGGGTCACAAATTTAGCATTGGAGGCAGCGTGGAGGGTAAAAATCGTAGAGGGATACCAAGCAATGAATACACTTAGCAGATTCAGAAGGATGTAGGTTGCAGTAAGTACTGGGAGATGAATAAGCTTGCACAGTATAGAGTAGCATGGAGGGCTGCATCAAACCAGACTCAGGACTGAAGACCACCACCACCACAACAACAACACTTACTGCGACAGTATAGGCGCCTTTTTTTGGTTATTGTCCACCTGTCTGCCTCCATTTTGAGGTCCAGTTGTTATATCACTACACACACTTCCACACAAACTATATTAATGGACACTCTGACAGCGAGACTTTTGCAGCATCCAGCATGCGCTTTACTACTATTGCTTGTAACAAATATCTTGACAGAAAGATATGGCAAAGGCCTACTTTGCTCATATCTTTCTGTCAAGATCTTTGTTACAAGCGACAGTTGTAAAGTGCATTCTGGATGCTGGAAAAGTCTTGCTGTTGGAGTGTAAATTAATATAGTTTGTGTGAAAGTGTGTGTAGTGATAACAACTGGACATCAAAATCTACATCTACGTGATTACTCCGCTATTCACTATAAAGTGCCTGGCAGAGGGTTCAATGAACCACCTGCTTCCGGAAACCATCTGAAGATGAACCTGGAGAGTTCGAAAACCGGTTCATGGAATAACACATAATTATTCAATATAGTGACTGGTTGCAGTTTTGCACCTTATTTACATTCAATATACAGTCACGGTTCTAAAATATCCATAATTGATAAGCATATTCTACATCTTTATTCGTCGTGGCTACATTTTTATGTCTCAATGGCGGCGAACACTTTTCTCCCAATGAGAGACCAGTTTGCTAATCCCGAATTTCTTGACGGAGGCACAACCTCACCTCTGATGGCACCAATTCGTCATTATCGAAGTCAAGTCTTCGAAGGTGTTCATTAAGTTCTAGTAACAGATGTCACACTGATGGATCCAACTCGAGACTCTAGGGAGGATGATCGATGCGACTGAACTCAAGGCGTTGGACTGTAGCAGTTGTTGCAGAGCTTGTATGTGGTCGGGCACTGACATACTGAAGAAGAAGGTACTCCATGTGTGGACAAACTCTTCTAATTCGAAAATCTACTACAGCACGCTGTTTCTCACCGACGCAGTTACAAGCTACAGTTCAGAGTCCACTAGAAGCAAAGGGCTGCAAATACGTCGACATAAAGAATAAAGATGTGAAACGTTAATAACCCTTGTTTTATTTGAAAAGTTTTCACACAAAAAATTCGGAGCAGTACTATTTAGCACGCCCTCATAATGGTGGATAGCTATTCATTTACATCACGTGATCAAAAGTATCCGGACACCTGGCTGAACATGACTTACAAGTTCGTGGCGCCCTCCATCGATACTCCTGGAATTCAGTATGGTGTTGGTCCACCCTTAGCCTTGACAACAGCTTCCACTCTCGCAGGCATACGTTCGATCTGGTGCTGGAAGGATTCTTGGGGAATGGCAGCCCATTGTCGATCGGTGAGGATTGGCAAGAAACTTCCCAAAGGTTTACTATATGATGCAGGTCAGGACTCTGTGCAGGCCAGTCCATTACAGGGATGTTATTGTTGTGTAGAGACTCCGCCACAGGCCGTGCCTTATGAACAGGTGCTCGATCGTGTTGAAAGATGCAATAGCCATCCCCGAATTGCTCTTCAACAGTGGGAAGCAAGAAGGAGCTTAAAACATCAGTGTAGGCCTGTGCTGTGATAATGCCACGCAAAACAAGGAGTGCAAGCCCCCTCCATGAAAAACACGGCCACACCATAACACCATCGCCTCCGAATTTTACTGTTGGCGCTACACATGCTGGTAGATGACGTTCACCGGCCATTCGCCATACCCACACTCTGCCATCGGATCGCCACCGTGATTCGTCGCGCCACACGTTTTTCCACTGTTCAGTCGTCCACCATTTACGCTCCTCACACAATTTACGGAGTGATGTGTGGTTTATGAGCATCCGCTCGACGATGAAATCACAGTTTTTTCACGTCCCGCCTATCTTTCATAGTACTGACAGTGGATCCAGATGCAGTTTGGAATTTCTGTGTGGTGGTCTGGATAGATGACTGCTTATTATACATTACGAACCTCTTCAAGTGTCGGCGGTCTCAGTCAGTCAACAGACAAGGTCGCCTGTACGCTTTTGTGCTGTACGTGTCCCTTCACGTTTCCACTTCACTATCACATCGGAAACAGTGGACCTAGGGATGTTTAGGAGCGTGGAAATCTCGCGTACAGATGTATGACACAAGTGACACCCAATGACCTGTCCACGTTCGAAGTCCGTGAGTTCCGCGGAGCGACCCATTCTGCTCTCTCACGATGTCTAATGGCTACTGAGGTCGCTGATATGGAGTACCTAGCACTAGGTGGCAGAACAACGCACCTCATATTTAAAACGTATGTTTTGGGGTGTGTCCGGATACATATGATCACATAGTATATGATCACAGCCATTGTCAATCTCCGTTGTTCGAAACTGGCTGGTTGTCTGTAGACAGTAACGAAAAGAATTTTAATTTTCCTTTACAATCATTGCATTCCGCACGTTCTTTGCAGTTACAAAACGAATAAATTTTTAGCGTTTATTGACTTGAAATCGGAAAGAGGTCACGTGACGCCCCCTCATTCAGTTGAAATCGGAAATCTTTCACGTGCGGCCCCTCGCTCACTGTGTGATGCAATCTTTGTCTTGACCCTCCCAATTTACGAAAGTATTATTAAAAGGACCCAACCGCAGCTAAATATATGTGACAAGCCAGATTATAAATATGACTGCTGGTCGTTTGATTCGCAGCAATTTCAGCTGTGGTCTTACATTCATGCCTAGCCGCACCAACGGAAATCGTGAGATACACTTATGAGCCAAAAGATTACGACTACCTGCTTAATAGCATCTTTGCCCATCTCTGAGACGAAATACATAATTGATCCTGCGTATCAGGGATCCGACGGTTTGTTGGTAGGTTTTTAGAGGTGTCTGGCATTAGAGTCTACTCACAGGTAATGTAATTCGCGTAGATAACAGGCTGCAGATTTGGGTTTGCCGTGTTTGCGCCCGATAGCACCCAGAACGGATTTACATGAGGCGAATTTGCGCGAGTTCACTATAATGTTGTAGCATGGTTTTGGCTCCAAGACACGGACAGTTATACTGATGAAAGATGACACCGCCGTTGAGGAAGACATCTAGCATGAAGGGATGTAGGTGATACGCAGCAGTCAGCGTGTCTTTGATTGCCGTCGCAGCTCCCATGCAAGCGCAGGAGAAAGTCTCCCATCAGCCTGCATCGGTGGCGCGCTGCATGTTTCGAACGACCGTTCACCTCGCTGACGGCGTTTGTGGAGATGACAAGCTACCTAGTGTAGGAAAAATGTGACTCACCCGAAGAGCCTACACGTTTCCATTGATCGTCGGTCGTATGCTGATCGTCCCGTACCCGGTGGAATCGTAATTGACGGTGTCATTGGGTCAGCTTGTGAACTCTTAGGGGTGGCCGGCTGAGGAGCTCCATGTTCAACAATGTACGATGAACGGCGTGCTCCAAATCACTTGTAACTGCTCTTTCGGCAGAGATACCACAGATCTGTCCTACTTTGCAGAGCAGACAAGCCTCCGAATACCACGTTCTATGAAGAGTCGTGAACGTCCAAGCATTTAGCGCCTGGTGGTGGTTTCACTGTCCTATCTCTTTCCATTAATGCTCACGACAGTAGCACGTGAACATTCAACCAGCTTCGCCGTTCTCGAGATGTTCACAGACTCTGCGTAATAATAATGTACCCTTTGTCAGAGTTGCTGATCTCAATGGATTTCTCCCATTTGCAACCAATCTCTTAGACAGCACCTATAAAAACCAAATACTTCTGCAGTATTTATGAACATAACCAACAAATCCTAACCCGCAACTCAATTTTATCATTTAATTAGAATTTCTGCTAGGCTATGGGCGATATATGGCGCATGCAACAGATCACTTATCGTTTGTTTTACCACAAGTTGTAACATTTTACATTCACAACGTTAAATATATGCTCAGGTTTGTCTAAAGTCTTTTTCTAACACAGGTTATTAGAACATTTCTTGACCGCTTGGTTCATGAGTTACATCACCTACTTTTCAGCAGATGAATTACTTTACTGCCTGCGAATTCCCTTTGGCCCATAATGGCCCTCGTGAGTTCATCGCGACGTTTAATCTTGATCTCATGTATTATATAATAATTAAACAATGGGAACTATTGTGTTGTAGGCTATGAAGCACCTTGTCAATAGTACTGTATGAAGCCTATGCGCTTAGTTCTGCTCCACATATCTAGAAGTACTTGCAAACTTCCGGTAAGAAATTATATTGGGAATAGACTTCCGTTGCAGCTGTCCGCTTGTAATCTACAACCGAAACTGTGCTAATGAGACACGGGAGTTCCGCACTATTAGGCCGTGGGAGCCCTCCTCGTTGCAGCCGTAGCAAATGAAGAACTTCCTCGTTCCGGCGCACTGCCTCCCTCCCAGCTGCCCGTTGCCCGCAGCTCATCCTCTCCTTCTTGCCCTGCTCGCACCGTTGTACACCAAATAACAAAGACCGTCACCCGATGCATCTAGATGTTCACCTTGTTTCACTGCTGCTTCGTGTACTAGGTTATTTCGTTCGATTCCCGAACGCATTTGCTTCTTCACTGAACCACGCTATTCACAACCAGTGAAAACCACCACCCACGGATTTTCCATTTTATGTAAACAAACCCAACGCTCGATAAATTGTATGAGAAAAAGGAACTTGCCAGATGATTCTTAAGAAAACATTATATATCTTTATAAAAATCATTGTACGTTTCACATACCCTTCCAAACGACTGGATCGATTTCATCTGCAGCTACTACTGATATCACTTACAATCTAGAAAGAAGCGTTGTAGGGGTACGAGCTACCTGTATTTCTTATGAGTGCAGTTGGAAGTGAAAAGGTAGAGGAGGGGGACGTAGAACTCACGAAAGTCTGGAGCAATTTCTATCAAGTTATGTTTCCAAATAACTCATTACTTTTATTATTTGTATAAAAAAAAGCTGGGGGGGGGGGGGAGGATAACATGGATAACATACCCCTGTCACCCATATGGATGGGGCAAAGCTGTGAATGACAGACGTGAAAAATTATTAGATAACGATCGATGTTAACGTCGAATCGATAGGTTTCAGGCTCTCTAGACATATTAGTAACAGTCCCGACGACATTTCGTCCGAACAGCTAACATAGGAGTGAGGGAGGGGTTGCAGAGACAGACACATATCAGCATATCTCTGAACTGCTTAAGCAATTTCTACCAGAATTGGAACACATATCATTTGTTATTTGAAAAAGATTACTTTGACAGTGAGACTCCCTTATGGGGTGAGGGTAGGGTGTGGTAAAAAAGGGGCGACATACAAGCGTAATTCAGGAACGCCTCGAGCACTTCCAATCAGAATTGGTATACATATGTGTCTTACTCCTGATTTACTCAGAAGAAATAGCTTCACAAATTCACAAAGGGAGGAAATTAATAACGCGCTGGTCCACCTCTGGTTCTTACACAAGCAGTTATTCGGCTCGGCGCTCATGCATAGATTTGTTGGATGTCCTCCTGAGGGATATTGTGCCAAATTCTCTCCGATTGGCTCGTTACACGTCAAACTCTCGAGATGGTTGCAGGGCCCTGCTTATAATGCTTCAAGGGCTCTCAAGTGGGAAGAGACCAGGCTACCTCGCTGGCCAACGCTGGGTTTGGTAAGCACGAAGAGAGGTAGTAGAAACCCTCGCTGTAAGCGGACGGACATGATCTTGCTGAAATTTAAGCCCGGGAAGGCTTGCCTTGAGGGGGCAGAGTATCGATGACGTACTGCTGTGCTATAACGGTGCCGCGGATGATAACAAAAGGGATCCTACTAAGAAAATAAATGACACCCTAATCAGACCGTACGGCGCCCGACACTCATGCTGGTATCCCACTACTGTCCCTGGCGTCTTCACTGGCCGTCGGAGCTCAGTTCGAAGCGGTACTCATCACCGAAGATTACCTTCCACTCAATGGGATTCCAGACCGAAGTCGTGTCTGTAGTTGCCAAACCCTAGCTTGGACAGCAATGTCGCTGGATCTCTCCCCAATTCAGAACGATTGGAGCATTAAGGGCAGAGCCCTCCGACCATCTCGGGATTTTGATGAATGACGCGTCATTTGAACAGAATTTTGCACGGTATCCCTCAGGAGGAAATTCAACAACTCTGTCAGTCAATGCCAAGCCGAATAACTTCTTGCATAACGCCAGAGGTGGAAAAACGTGCTACTGGCTTACCCAGTTTGTGAAGCTCTTTCACATGAATAGATAAAATATAAAAAATTCTGGAACTGTAACCATTTGTTCGTCTCTACGTGTACATCAGATCTACCCGTTTCCGTCGCGTTCGGATGATTTCTTCGAGGTGGACATTTTTTTCTGTCTTGTTCAGCGCGTCAATGATGCCTTGATAACAAGCACTACAGCGAGCCCACAATATTGTCAGCGTGTTTCGGGTTCAAAGTTCATGACACGGGGCTGAATAGCACAGATACATTTAACGTCTTCTCTGGAGTCGTGTACAAACATGTGTGAAGTATATCATCAGCACAAATCGTTGTGCTCATTGCTGAGTGTCATTATTGCTGAACGTCATTACCTCAACGTTGCTATTACACACAGTTACCAGCGTCTGTGGCCGGCCGTGGTCGCCAAGTGGTTCTAGGCGCTTCAGTCGGTAACCGCACTGCTGCTGCGGTCGCAGGTGCGAATCCTGCCTCGGGCATGGATGTGTGTGATGTCCTTAGGTTAGGCCGGCCGCTGTGGGCGAGCGGTTCTAGGCCATTCAGTCTGGAACCGCGCTACCGCTACGGTCGCAGGTTCGAATCCTGCCTCGGGTATGGATGTGTGTGATGTCCTTAGTTATGTTTAAGTAGTTGTAAGTCTAGGGGACTGATGACCTCAGATGTTAAGTCCCATAGTGCTTAGAGCCTTTGAACCATTTTAATTAATTAGCCCACTATGTCATTGCGTAGAATTTCAGAACCTCCTTTGAACAGCAGCAGCCTGGAAATATAGTAGATAATGAAAAGGTAATTGAAGCTAATCGAACACAAGAAACATAAACTGATGTAGTGGGACATGGTATATGCCCGCTAACTTGCAGGAATTTCCAAGTGCTTAATTTACGGAGTAAAGATGTTTCGTTATGGATGAAAAGGGAGGAGGCAATATATGATACAGAGCTAGGAAAACTGGGTTAAAGTCCAGATAACACATGGCAAAACACCTCCTTACAGTTCAAATGGCTTAGCCTACAAACACACATAAAAGCGCAACAGAATAATCAAATTACAATCGACTCATCATTCTAGACGCTATTCGTGAAGGCTACAATATAAATCATAGTGTGAGTCACGTTTTATTAGTACACCGCCTGCCACTTGTTACGTTGCATTCAAAAATATCTGACTTTCCAGTTCCTTCATATACGAGGCGTGTTTTTCAAGTAAGTACCGTTTTGAAATTAAGGAAAGACGTGCTAAGATATCTCAATATTTTTGTTTTTACATGAAAGCCTATACTTTAATCTACGCACTGACGCCATTACAGTCTGATTACTCCTTGTTTACGTTGTGTACTGAGTGTTTAAGATTCCCGCCGACTGTGAAGTACGGGCTGTTATAAGATTTCTTAGAGCTAAAGGGCTAAAAGCGATCGATATTCATCGAAAGATCTATGCAGTTTACGGAGAAAACATTGTGAGTGATGGAGTGGTGAGAAAGTGGGTGAGAGCATTTAAAGATGGCCGCACAAATGTGCATGATGAACAACGGACTGAGCATCCTTCGATCGTTAATGAAAGTTTGGTGCAGGAAGGGGACAAAAAGCTGAGGGAAAACAGACGCTTTACGATTTCCTCCTTGCGGGATGACTTTCCTAATGTTTCTCGTAGTGTTTTGTATGGCACTGTGACCGAACACTTGAATTACCGAAAGTTGTGGGCACGTTGGGTACCGAAAATGTTGACGAATGTGCACAAAACCAAACGTTTAGACAGTGCAATGACTTTCCTAGAGCGGTACCACAACGACGGTGATGATTTCTTAAGCCAAATTGTTACGGGAGATGAAACGTGGGTGGCCTACGTCACACCAGAATCAAAGCAACAGTGCTTGGAGTTGAGCAAAGGCATCGTTTTGCTTCAAGACAATGCCCGTCCACATGTGGCGAATCAGACCAAAGATCTCATCACATCTTTTCGATGGGAAACTCTAGATGATCCTCCGTACAGCCCCGATCTTGCGCCCAGTGACTACCATCTGTTCTTGCACTTGAAGAAACACCTGGGCGGTCAGCGTCCTCAAGACGATGACGAAGTCAAAACAGTGGTGATGCAGTCGTTAACAAGTCAGGCGGCAGACTTCTGTGAGGAGGGTATTCAAAAACTGGTACAAAGTTATGACAAGTGCCTCAATATTGACGGAAATTATGTAGAAAAGTAGATTAGGGTACAGGCTTTAATGTAAAAATAAAATTATTATATCTTAGCACGTCTTTTTTTTATTTCAAAACGGTACTTACTTAAAAAATACGCCTCGTATATGTAGGAGATTGAATCCTGACCACTAAAACCAACACTTGCGTCACTCTTCTGCCAGTGTCGTGTCGCCTTGGAGAACATCTGTTGCCAAACCGTATAATACTAATGTGGTTAAGCCATTTAATAATTGTTTTAGAGGGCAAGATTCATTGCTGTTTCGACATTCACCATCCATCTCTTGGTAAGTCGCCCCGTCACGGGTATCGAAGTTAAGGCGGCTTGTTATCGGCTCGTATCAGCGGATATTTTCTTAACAACGTTTAGCTTCGCTTGACAAGCAATATTTCAAAGCGCGAAAGCGAGGATCTTCCCAGGTTGTTACCTTACTCTTTACAGAGGTTCCTTAATTACTACACACAACATGAATCCCGTTAACGAATTGAGATTTATCACCCGCCGCTCTAGCATATGAATTACACTCGTCGGTCCCGGAGTTAAGTGGGCTAAAGACGAAACAATGCGGCCTCGCGTATCGTTCTCTTACAAAGCAATTCGAGCTTTGTGTCAACTGTCACGGTTTCATGAAACCAGGTGCCCTTTTATGGAGTAGTATTTCTTCGTAACTTAAACCGAGCACGTCATTCCAGTACTCTTGCCCCCCTGAATCAACAATCAGGAAATTATATTAACTTTCTGAAATGGTCCGAAGTGAATGAATTGTCATTAAAGTATGCCAAGAACCAACACAAGCAGTTCAGTGCTTCTTAACACACGAATTACAGTTTTTTTAAAAAACGCAATAAAATTCTAGGAATTAAAAATCAGGTTTTGATACCGACAGAAGATGATAACCTGAACTGGAAAACTCACGCTGAAGACTTAATGAAGCGCTATAGCACGCATACATTTACAGTATGCAAGATTGCAACTTACTTCAGTGATTTAAAAACGAAGCAACCGGTAAGTCTTAAAGCTCGCTGAAGGCCATTTACAGTAGCGAGAGAAAACAGGTTACTTGTACAGTAGCACGCCGTATCCAAAATTACATTTGTCTTTCCTCATTCGTCGTTTAAGAGATTGTCATTATACACTGTATAATATTGTCCTCGATAATCAAATTTCAAAGGCTCCCTGCCCTCAGACTACGCTTCCTTTGAAACCATAGTAAGTCTACACTTCACACGAAACACTTTAAGTAAATTATACGTTACTTGCCCATCCAAAAGCCTCGGCATACAGCATTCTGTACGTAGGTATCCCTCCCGTTTCCGTTCCAGTTTCCACTGCTTCTCCGCATCTCGAATTACAACTTGTTCAACTTTCACCGAGCGAGGTGGCGCAGTGCTTATCACGCTGGACTCGCATTCGGGAGGACGACGGTTCAATCCCGTCTCCGGCCATCCTGATTTAGGTTTTCCGTGATTTCCCTAAATCGCTTCAGGCAAATGCCGGGATGGTTCCTTTGAAAGGGCACGGCCGATTTCCTTCCCAATCCTTCCCTTACCCGAGCTTGCGCTCCGTCTCTAATGACCTCGTTGTCGACGGGACGTTAAACACTAACCACCACCACACTGTATTCGCAGTTGGGTAGACTCGCGTTCAGATCCCCCAATCGACTATCAAGATTGGTGCTTTTTAAAATTTTGTAGCTTTTTTATGCTGAGATCCACAGCGGTTATTCACTGAAGATCTTCAGAAACTGGTACACCCACCTAATATCGTGTAGGGCCCCAGCGAGCACGCGGAAGTGCCGCAGCACGACGTGGCATGGACTCGGCTAATGTCTGAAGCAGTGCTGGAGGGAATTGACACCATGAATCCTGCAGGGCTGTCCATAAATCCGTAAGAATACGAGGGAGTGGAGATCTCTTCTAAACAGTACGTTGCAGGGCATCCCAGATAAGCTCAATAATGTTCATTCTGGGGATTTTCATGGCCAGAGAAAGTGTTTAAACTCAGAAGAATTTTCCTGGAACCTCTATCTACCAATTGTGGACGTGTGGGATGTTGCATTGTCCTGCTGGAAATGCACAAGTCAGTCGGAATACACAATGGACATACGTGTCACCTATCAGAGTCGTATGTAGACGTATCAAGAGTCCCATATCACTCCAACTGCACACGCCCCATGCTTCAGGCTTTTGGAAAACGCCAAACACCTTACTTTTTTTTCATTAGTAATTAATATATTTCGGCCCATTGGACTGTTGCTAGACCTTTTCCAAGATGAAGAAATAAGCTAGTCGTATATGACATCTACATTTACAAGGGCGTGCTGAAAAGTAATCTTTGAGTTTTTTATTCTGTCTTAGATTTCTGTTGAGGTGTTTGTTACATGTCATATATATTAGTCGGTGAAGTTTCCTGATTCGGTGACGCACCTCTCTGCCGCCAGAGGGCTTCGACCTCTAGCGTGTAACATGGCGGTGTGTAACGTAACTATGTCGGTGAGTGAGAAACGTAGTGGTGTAACCGAGTTTCTAACCGCTGAAAACGTGCGTCCAATTGAAATCCATAGAAGAATGAAAGCTGTGTACGGTGATGATTGTATCGACATTAGTAATGTGATACATTGTGTTATTCGTGCCACTTAAAGACGGAAACGGTGGAGCTAACCGCAACATATGTGACAGAGTGCGGATTGGACGACCGCGTAAGGCAACTGACGAGATTCTTTGGGATAGGGGTTGATGAAGTCAGCAGAGAAAGTCGTAGAATGACAGTGGTAAGTGTGGCATGTCACGAGAATTGCGGTACAAAAAAATGTGAGCACGCTGGGTGCCTGGAATGCTCACTACTGACATGAGAGGAGATAGAATATTTGTTAAGAGTTGCTTTTGCATTTTGAGTGTGAGGGTGAATGGTTCATTATCTACACTGAAACAAGGGATGAGAGGTGGATGCATCATTTCGACCCCGAAGACAAGAGAGCATCAATGGAGTTCCGCCACAAAGCATCAGCGGCGCCAAGAAAATTCAAGACAAGGGCATCAGCAGCAGTCATGCTCACAGTGCTCTGAGATGTTCAGTGTGCGATGCATTTGGAATTCATGCCTAAGGGCATCACCATTAATTCTGCAAGGTACTGCGAAACCATCTACACCCATACTCCGCAAGCCAGCTGACGGTGTGTGGCGGAGGGTACCTTGAGTACCTCTACGGGTTCTCCCTTCTAATCCAGAATCGTATTGTACGTGGAAAGAAGGATTGTCGGTATGCCTCTGTGTGGGCTCTAATCTCTCTGATTTTATCCTCATGGTCTCTTCGCGAGATATACGTAGGAGGGAGCAATATACTGCTTGACTCCTCGGTGAAGGTATGTTCTCGAAACTTCAACAAAAGCCCGTACCGAGCTACTGAGCGTCTCTCCTGCAGAGTCTTCCAATGGAGTTTATCTATCGTCTCCGTAACGCTTTCGCGATTACTAAATGATCGTGTAACGAAGCGCGCTGCTCTCCGTTGTGTCTCTATCTCTTCTATCAATCCTATCTGGTACGGATCCCACACTGCTGAGCAGTATTCAAGCAGTGGGCGAACAAGCGTACTGTAACCTACTTCCTTTGTTTTCGGATTGCATTTCCTTAGGATTCTTCCAATGAATCTCAGTCTGGCATCTGCTTTACCGATGATCGACTTTATATGATCATTCCATTTTAAATCACTCCTACTGCGTACTCCCAGATAATTTATGGAATTATCTGCTTCCAGTTGCTAACCTCCTGTATTGTAGCTAAATGGTAAGGGCTCTTTCTTTCTATGTATTCGCAGCACATTACACTTGTCTGCATTGAGACTCAATTACCATTCCCTGCATCATGCGTCAATTTGCTGCAGAACCTCCTGCATTTCAGTACAATTTTCCATTGTTACAACCTCTCGATACACCGCAGCATCTTCCGCAAAAAGCCTCAGTGAACTTCCGATGTCATCCACCAGGTCATTTATGTATATTGTGAATAGCAACGGTCCTATGACACTTCCCTGCGGCACACCTGGAATCACTCTTACTTCGGAAGACTTCTCTCCATTGAGAATGACACGCTGCGTTCTGTTATCTAGGAACTCCTCAATCCAATCACACAATTGGTCTGATAGTCCATATGCTCTTACTTTGTTCATTAAACGACTGTGGGGAACTATATTGAACGCCTTGCGGAAGTCAAGAAACACGGCATCTACCTGGGAACCCGTGTCTATGGCCCTCTGAGTCTCGTGGACGAAGCTGTGTTTCACACGATCGTCTTTTTCGAAACCATGCTGATTCCTACAGAGTAGATTTCTAGTCTCCAGAAAAGTCATTATACTCGAACATAATACGTGTTCCAAAATTCTACAACTGATCGACGTTAGAGATATAGGTCTATAGTTCTGCACATCTGTTCGACGTCCCTTCTTGAAAACGGGGAAGACCTGTGCCCTTTTCCAATCCTTTGGAACGCTACGGTGTTCTAGTGACCTACGGTACACCGCTGCAAGAAGGGGGCAAGTTCCTTCGCGTACTCTGTGTAAAATCGAACTGGTATCCCATCAGGTCCAGCGGCCTTTCCTATTTTGAGCGATTTTAATTGTTTCTCTATCCCTCTGTCGTCTATTTCGATATCTACCATTTTGTCATCTGTGCGACAATCTAGAGAAGAAACTACAGTGCAGTCTTCCTCTGTGAAACAGCTTTTTGGAAAAAGGCATTTAGTATTTCGGCCTTTAGTCCGTCATCCTCTGTTTCTGTACCATTTTGGTCACAAAATGTCTGGACATTTTGTTTTGATCCACCTACCGCTTTGACTATAAGACCAAAATATCTTAGGATTTTCTGCGAAGTCAGAAAACAAGGCGTGTGTCGTCCACACATAGAACACCCTCTCCTTCAGCATGAAAGTGCAAGAGAGGACACGAGTGCTGCGACATCTGAACAAACCGACGCCTTAGGTTTACAGCCGTCGAAATTTGTCCTCCAGTCATTCCTACTTTGCCGTTTTGTACTTCCTGTCAACCTGAAGTTCTCCGCTTTCATTTTTGTTTTGCTGCTCCTGATATCTTCACTTCGCTCTTTTCTGTAATGATTTTCTTTTCTGTAATGATTTCATTCATGATGGTTGTAGATGGAGAAATGACCTTATCCTCTCCATTGCGGTGTTGTTGAAGACTGTTTGACAGAGCAGCGGGGCCGTAGCTTTCTGAGGCGGTTAGTCGTTTCTTCCCCTCACTCAAATGCAGATGCGCGCGACCGACTGAAAGCAGAGGTGGGTGAGTGAGTGGAAGTCGGTGTGCTCCCCGCAGCGAGGAGGGCCTAGCGGCGGCGGTCCGTAATAAAAATTTCTCGGCCATTTGCGCAGGCGCGGGCCGCGACAATGGCCGGGGCCGCGGGGGTTAAGCGGGCCCGACCGCACTCTGCACGAGAATTAGCTGCGAGCGGCCGGCATTGTGCGCGATAAATCAGCCGTGGAGCCTGCCGCCTGCCGCCTGCCGCTCCCAGAGTGCCGAGCCGAGACCAGCCGAGCAAAGCCGAGCGCGGCCGAGTGTCAAGGAGCACCCAGCAGCGACGCCGCGTCCGCACGCCAATAGCTGGGGACACAAATAAGATCCGTTTTCATTTATGGGCAAACTGAAGTTATTTTATGGCCAAATTCGGTGTTTTTTCTGTCAACACCGGTCTTACTTTAAGCCAAATTTGGCGTATCTTTTTGTCAAATTCGGTGCCATTTTTGCCAGTTATGATGTATTTGACAGATCCAGTGCAAATATTTTGCTAAATTCGATGCTGCCTTTTGCCAGAATCGGTGTTCTTTTGTCACATCCTGTGTTACCCTTTTTTTCAAATTCCTGTGTTTTTTTTTCCAATTCAATACATTTTGCCAATTTAAGTGTTATTTTTTTGCCAATTTCGGCGCTATTTTCGATGTCTCATCACAGGTATCTCGGAATGTGCCATTTTAAGTTTACACACGTGCATTGGCCTTAAGGAAATAAGTCAGAATGCAATTTCAACATTTAATAACTGTCAGTTACAAACACTGCTTTCTTTCAAATTTATGACAGTTTCTATAGGGAGAAAATGGCGAATTTCGCAATATCTAATAAAAATCGATGATTTCGCGTTATTTCGCTAAGACCTTCCAACTTCGCGAAATGTTCCTGTCCTTACCTATAGCCATTGACTGTGCTTACACCTCGAATTAAATTAGCTGGCATTAGACAACTGGTGGGCTGGACTCCTCCCACCAGCAGTACACCAACGAAGATTAGTTTTGGCAAAGACCACTTCGTAAGATACAATGTCATGCAAAATTCTGAGCTTCATTTGATATGTTGTCCAGAAATTTTGCACATTATGAGACTGAAACAGCACATTTGCCTGTGTCATTAGAATATAATACACCCGAGGTTGTCCAATATTTCCCAAGATTTTGCAAGGTTCCCCAAGAGCCTGCAAAGTTCCCCAAGATACTGCAAAGTTCTGGGCAGTTTCTCAAAGTGCGCCACGTACCTCTAGGTTCGCCATGTTCCTCTAGAGTTTCCCAGGGTTACCCAAATTCTGAAGGGTTCTCCAAGTTGATAGGTTCTTTAAGTTTTCCCAAGGCCCTGTAGGTTAATTAATTTTGTAAGCAAACATAACAAATGCACTAGAAAAGCAATATAAGCTGAACAGGTTGAAAAAATCAGCCAACCAGTTGCAGAACAAAGGTTTATTCGACCTTGACCTAGTTTCGATATTTCTAAACGTATCTTCATCCGAAGGAGCAGGCATTTACCAGTAGGCGTTTACATATTTGCTGATTTGAGCCATGTTTAGAATTTTGCAGTGTAAAGTGGTTCTCATCTGTTTCACATTGTAGTAAGGGTAGCGCCATCTTCTCCTGTTTGTAGTTATCCTTATTGCTAACAGTCCATATATCCTGCCTCCTCTGTTACATCTTCAATGTCTCTCTTGACTGCCATTGTCTTTATTTAATTTCACCCTTGCCTTCTTCATTTGCTTTGGTAAATGATATCTCGACAGACGTTAGGTAAGCCAAAATCACTTTAGTTGTTATATCTGCTAGTTATTGACCATTAGCTGCCTCACTGAGTACCAGGAGTGTAATTGCACACATTTTCTATTGTTCCTAGCTTGATGATTACCATTGTACGCTGTTCCTTTTTTCAGCAAACTGAACAACATTCTACAACGATTTACTTCGTCAAAAGGAAGGGTGCGTGGTATACGATAGTTGTAGATAACTATTGTTTATCAAACAGACTCCAACTGTAAACATTCGACAGTTAAAGCCTAAAACGGAATTACTCCTGATTGTGATGGTCCATCAGTTGATCTATACAGCAGTGACAATAACATGAATCGTGTAGTACCAGTTGATCGATAATTTGCGCCACCTTCACAATGGTAGACACGATCTGGGCAGCTGAGTTTATGGTTAGTCTTTGTGTGAATTAATACACCATTTTCCACTTAAATGTCATATCCAGTAAACAAACATGTAGAAATATGAAATGCATGTATTAAGCCACAACTTAATAAATAAGCGAGTTCAGGGAGAAACGCTCTCTAAAAAGTTACTTTCATATAAAATATATGTAGCGTATCGTTAATTTTCTTTTGAACTTGAAGTTGGTGAACTTTGTATTACCTGGGTCTAATACTGGGACTTTGACTCATGGATCAGGCACATACAACATAAACCAGAGTTGAATATGCAGCGAAGTTGTAGGCTGATTGTAAGATTGTGAAGTCAGTAGATAATACACTACCTACCGAAGAGTCTTTCTCCTGAATCAGTCTGTCATGTCTTTGTAATATGGATTCAAATGATACAAATAATGCTCATGTACAAATGGATACCAAGATTTAATGTCACACACAAAAGAGCTCCATTGAGATGTTTTTATTATTATTGTTATTATTATTATGATTTACTATATGCAGTGCATGGCGTTGCTGGGGATGTTTAATATCTGCCACACAAAGTGATTGGCCGTGTGTCTTGTTGATACTCACATTGAATCCAAGCTCCGTGGAAAACTGCAAATGCTTTAAACTAAATTGCTGAAAGTCAATGGAATGCGATGAATGAATGTGTCTTCACCAGCAGCAACTCCGTGATGATGGTGGCCTCTACTACGTTCGGCAAAAGGTTCTCCACCGTCAGATTTTTTTCCGTTGCACATGCAACAAGGGCGAATAATCAATAAATAGGAATTTGCAATCATGATTCTTTCCAATTCTCGAGGTTTCGCTCGTCCCGCGATCTAGTGACGTCTGATGGTACTATCTCCAAGGCGGGTACTGCCGCTGTAATTTATGTAATTTACTCCCACGATAGAAATAACAGCTTATAACGACATATTTCATTTATTGGGCATGTAACTTTTCATTAGATTTCTTCATAGTCTCATCTAAATGTAGAAACTTGAAGTAAATCAGCCACAAAATTTGAAGTAGATAGGTCCAGTAGATTATATATATCACAGAGTGGTCTGAAAATGTGTGAAATGCTTGTAGGGATGTTACAGGGCAGGTTGTACTGAGACATAAATGTTAAGAAAGAAATTCGATACGTTGCACCGTTTCCGTGTTATTTAGCATTGAAGTTAGCCAATCGGGGCGTCGTGCGCGTAAATTCAAGTTCCAGCTGACGACACAAAGCACTCGTTGGGCAACACCGCCCCTGGCAGGCCGCTTGAGTGCTAAGCGTATGACAGAATTTTTACATTAGGTTCTAAACGCGTGGCCGAGCGGTTCTAGGCGCTTCAGTCTGGAACCGCGCGACCGCCACTGTCGCAGGTTCAATCCTCCCTCGGGCATAGATGTGTGTGATGTCCTTAGGTTAGTTGGGTTAAAGTAGTTCTAAGTTCTAGGGGACTGATGACCTCAGCTGTTAAGCCCCATAGTACTGAGAGCCATTTGAACCATATCATAAATTGTTCAGCCACTAAGAAGTTACATAATTTATAAGTTTGTCTAATGACACATCCCTCGTTGAAGACTGTATTTTGATGGGAAATTGGGCACAAAATACAGAATTTCATATTGTGACTACTTTAAAATAAGCACTTTTGTTTGGAGGTGTGTATAACCTGGAGATAACGATTCAGACTGTCGTATTTCTTATGTGTACGTGAAAGCTGCTCTAAATTTATATACATTTAACTGGCAGCTCACTCTCATACTATAGAATATATCTAACAGATGCCGCGCAAATGTATCGCCATACAGTCACATAAATTAGCCCTTGAATAACTCTTTATTACAATATTTTCCAATCATAAAGCGACTCTATCTGGTATGATAATTGAAATTAGAGCTCTGTGGTACTAATAGATCAAAAATAACATTTTCTCCTTTGACATATTTCGATTTGCATCCACAGCAGCAACAGTTATTCGCCATTGTTGTTATTAATAAATGCGTGGACAAATGCAGGGCAAGCTAGTGCAGTCTTAGGTGAAAATATGAACTATCACGTTACAGTGTTGGGTTGACATTAGCGATATGCGCAGTATGCTATGCTCACGCCGTGGAATTTCCTGGTGCGCTTTGCCGCGTAACAGGCATAGAAGCAGTGTCGGATCGGCACTCCCAACCGCTGGTAGACTGTCACGAGTATGCATAATCTCTGTATTGCTTCGACAGTTGCCCATCTGCATGTCGCGTACGCTGTGGGCTGTCGGTTTTCATACACTCTGCGTTTACACCTCGGCCTGCGCCGGAGACAGCCGAGCGTGTCCGAAGGCGATATTGCCTCCGGCTGCGCGGACTTCTGCGGCATTCACCCGCGGCTTTGTTCGGCGACCCTGCGCACAGAGGTGCCTTTCAGACGGGAGCGTTATTACTGTTTTCGCTTCTGCGCACGTGATTCATTCGCACGCTGCTTTACGAGTCGGCGCGGTGACTTTACGGGGTGCTGAGAGAGGTAATATTTCAGAGAATGTGTTGTTAATGGTAGCTCTTTCACTTCCTTTTGTTGCCACCACTGTGCTTCACACCCCAGTGTACGCTTTCAGCGCCTCCCAAGACATGTGGGGTTGTATTTTTTTTTTTGTTTTTACTTGCCTCCCTGCTTTTATCTTTGTGCGGTCAACAGGTAATGAATATAACTCTTCTCTCGCAATTTTTACTCTTCCCGCGAGGTTACTACAAACAGAGCGCTAACTCAAATTTGGATGAACTGTGGAAGTATCTGTCCTTGTCCGTAGCAAAAAAAAATATCTCAGCCGACATTGTTAGCGATAGTCGAGCGGGAACCACAGAACAAGCGGATTAAATTTGCTGAAATATATGGGATTAATGAATTCGTCGTTTTTCAATGGTCTTGAAATTAAACTACTGGCCATTAAAATTGCTACAGCTCGAAGATGACATGCTACAGGCGCGAAATTTAACCGACAGGAAGAAGATGCTGTGATATGCAAATGATTAGCTTTTCAGAGCATTCACACAAGGTTGGCGCCCGTGGCGACACCTACGACGTGCTGACATGAGGAAAGTTTCCAATCGATTTCTCAAACACAAACAGCAGTTGACCGGCGTTGCCTGGTGAAACGTTGTTGTGATGCCTCGTGTAAGGAGGAGAAATGCGTACCATCACGTTTCCGACTTTGATAAAGGTCGGATTTAACCTATCGCGATTGCTGCTCGCGTTGGTCGAGATCCAATGAGTGTTAGCAGAAAATGCAATCGGTGGGTTCAGTAGGGTAATACGGAACGCCGTGCTGGATCCCAACGGCCTCGTATCACTAGCAGTCGCGAGCATCTTATCCGCATGGCTGTAACGGATCGTGCACCCACGTCTCGGACCCTGAGTCAACACGTTTGCAAGACAGCAACCATCTGCACGAACAGTTCGACGACGTCTGCAGCAGTATGGACAATCAGCTCGGAGACCGTGGCCGCGGTTACCCTTGACGCTGGATCACAGACAGGAGCGCCTGCGATGGTGTACTCAACGACGAACCTGGGTGCACGAATTGTAAATCGTCATTTTTTCGGATGAATCCAGGTCCTGTTTACAGCATCATGGTGGTCGCATCCATGTTTGGCGACATCGCGGTGAACGCACATTGGAAGCGTGTATTCGTCATCGCCATACTGGTGTATCTCCCGGCGTGATGGTATGGGTTGCCATTGGTTACACGTCTATGTCACCTCTCGTTCGAAAGATTGACGGCAGTTTGAACAATGGTCGTTACATTTGAGATGTATTACGACCCGTGGCTCTACCCTTCATTCGGTCCCTGCGATACCCTACATTGCAGCATGATGATGCACGACCGCATGTTGCAGGTCCTGTACGGGCCTTTCTGGATGTAGAAAATGTTCGATTGCTGCCCTGACCAGCACATTCTCCAGATCTCTCACCAATTGAAAACGTCTGGTCATTGGTGACCGAGCAACTGGCTCGTCATAATACGCCAGTCACTACTCTTGATGAACTGTGGTATCGTATTGAAGCTGCATGGGCAGCTGTACCTGTACACGCCATCCAAGCTCTATTTGACTCAATACCTAGGCGTATCAAGGCCTTTATTATGACCAGAGATGTTTGTTCTGGGTACCGATTTCTCAGAATCTATGCACCCAAATTGCGAGAAAATATATTTGTCCAATGAATACCCGTTTATCATCTGCATTTCTTCTTGGTGTAGCAATTTTAATGGCCAGTAGTGTAGAATAATTCTGTGGCTTTTCATCAACATAGCCCATCTTTCAGCAACGAAACAACTACATACCGAGAAATTTTCTTGGAAACTGAAAAAGCTTAAAGGAGAACAGTATGTATCCTTAATTTTGTTTCACAGTGGTCTGAATAAAAGAAATAATTTTAAATAGTACTGCAGTATGTTGAGAGAGGTAGTAAGAGGAGGTGGAGGAGGAGGAGGAAAATAGGAGATCTTAAATGATTTCTGGTTGACATCACTTGGATGTGCTAAGATTCGATTTGTAGTTGACTGTAGTGCTTACGTGTATCCACTGATGTGACAGCAACTACACGTGGCATGGACTCAACAAGTCGTCCACTGTATAAATACTGAACGAAGCTGCCTCTATAGCCGTCGATAATTGCGAAAGTGTTGTCGGTGCAGGATTTAGTGCACGAACCGACCTCTCGATTATATCGCATAAATGTTCAAAAAATGGTTCAAATGGCTCTAGGCATTATGGGGTTTAATATCTGAGGTCATCAGTCCCCTAGACTTAGAACTACTTAAACCTAACCAACAGAAGGTCATCACACACATCCATGCCCGAGGCAGGATTCGAACTTCCGACCGTAGCAGCGCGGCTCCGTACTGAAGCATGTAGAACCGCTTGGACACAGCTGCCGGCCATGAATGTTCGATGCGATTAATGTCGGGTGATGTGGGTGACAGTATCTTTCGCTGGAATTGTCCAGAATCTTCTTAAAACCAGTTGCAAACAATTGTGGCCCGATGACCTGTTTGTGAACATGACGTCCATGAATTGCTGCAAATGGCCTCCAAGTAGCCGAACATAATCATCTCAAATGTTTTTTATTCCAGTATTTGATCACAGTATCAATTCTTTTGACGATGACAGGTTTCAGTCCGTAATGGCCATCCTCAGATCTGAGGATGGTCACATTATTATGGAGCCACCACCAAATGCGTAGCGCCTCATTGACAATTCGGGTCCATGGCTTCATAGGGCCTGCGGCACACTCCAAACCTACTATCAATTCACACCAACTGAAATCGGGACATCCGACCAATCCACGGCTTTCCAGTCTTCGATGGTCCAACCTATACAGGAGAGGCGCTGCAGGCGATTTTGTGTTGCTATCAAAGGCACTCGCGTCAGTCGTCTGCTGACATAGTCCATTTAACGCGCGATTTCGCGGTTACGTTCTTCTTACGTCTCAATTCGCGCACGGAGACGTGCTCTCCGCGTTTTTAACCGCCACCTTACGCTGGAAAACTGCATTCGTTATAAACTGGTGCGTGCAAAGTGTCGTCGAGTTCTTAGGGACAGCAAAAGAGCTAGTTGGATTTCGTTCATTAGTTCTTTTACCAGTTCCACACCTTCCTCTGTTGTGTGGGCGAACCTCCGACGACTCTCTGGAACCAAGATCCATTCCCCCATCTCCGGCCTGACAATCGGTGTCGATGTCATCGTGGATCCCATTGCTATCTCCAGAACTCTGGGCCGCCATTTTGCATGAACTTCTAGCTCTTCCCACTATCACCCTGCCTTTATCCATAGAAAATGAGTGGAGGAGGCTCGAGCGATACCCTTCTCTTCTCCGAATCGTGTTACAATGCTGCCTTCACTTCACTATAAGGAAGCTAGATCATGCGCCCAGTTCATTCCGGTCCTCCGCCCGAGGGCCAGACGCTATCCACATTCAGATGTTGCAGCACCTATCTCTAGCGGGCAAGCACTTTCTACTTAACACATACAACCGCATCTGGGCTGAGGTCACATATCCTGGGCGCCGGCGTGAAGCCACAGCCATACCCATACCTAACCCGGTAAGGACAAAAACCTTCCTTCCAGCAACGTTTGCAAGGTGATGGACGTATGATTCATGCCCGGCTGGTGTGATGGCTCGAATCTCGCCATTTACTCACGAATGTACAGTGTGGCCGTGTTTTTCGAATTGGAGAAGGCCTACGACACCTGCTGGAGAACTTGTATCTCCGTACCCTTTACATGTGGAGCTTCCGTAAGCGCCTGCCTGTTTTCTTCTGGCATTTTTACAATTTCCTCAGGGGTCCGTCCTGAGCGTCATCCTCTTTGCTATCGCCATTAACCCTATCATGGTCTGTCTCCCGCCGGGCTTCTCTGGCTCCCTTTTTGTCGACGATTTTGCCATCTATTGCAATTCTCCACGGACCTGTCTTAGCGTCTTCAGCTCTGTCCTGACCATCTTCACTCCTGGAGCATCGCCAATGGCTTCCGCTTTTCCAATGACAAAACCGTGTGTATGAATTTCTAAAAAAAATGGTTCAAATGGCTCTGAGCACTATGGGACTTAACATCTGTGGTCATCAGTCCCCTAGAACTTAGAACTACTTAAACGTAACTAACCTAAGGACACCACACACATCCATGCCCGAGGCAGGATTCGAACCTGCGTCCGTAGCAGTCGCGCAGTTCCGGACTGAGCGCCTAGAACCGCTATGAATTTCTGGCAGCGCAAGTGGTTTCTCCCACCATCTCTACATCTTGGGCCTGTTGCCCTTCCGTTCGTTGACACTACGAAATTCCTAGGTCTCATGCTGGATAGGAAACCCTCTTGGTCCTCCCATGTCTCTTACCTGGCAGCCTGCTGTACGCAGTCCCTCAATGTCCTCCGTGTTCTCAATAGTACTACTTGGGTACCTACCGAATCACCCTCCTCCGTTTGTACTGGTCCCTTGTCCGTTCGAAACTCGATTATGGGTGCTTTGTGTATGCAACTTCACACCCATCCCTTTTATGCCATCTCAGTACTATCCACCAAGGTGTAGATATGAATTAAAATTTGTGCCATGGCCGGGACTCGGACCTAGATCTTATTGCTTTTTACTAGGCAGAAATTCTGACCTTTACACCACCGCATCCGCGCAGAGTGGCCGCGCAGTTAGACGCGCCGTGTCACCGACTGCGCGGCCCCTCCCGCCGGAGGTTAGAGTCATCCCTCGGGCGCGCGTGTGTGTGTGTGTGTGTGTGTGTGTGTGTGTGTGTGTGTGTGTACTTGTTAATATAAGTTAGTTTAAGTAGTGTGTAAGTCTAGGGACCGATGACCTCAGCAGTTTGGTCCCATACAAATTCACACACATTTGAACACCACCGCAGCACTGTGGTCTGGAAATATGAAGTTTGTATTGGGAAGGGCATTCGACTTGGGCAGTTCGTGCGGCAATATTGACCATAGTGCTGCGGTGGTGTAATGGTCAGTATTTCTGCCTATAAAGCAAGAAGACGCGGGTTCGACTCCCGACTACGGGACAAATCTTAGTTCATATATTCACCTTCCAACATTACCGTAGATGGATACGAAACTTAAATGTCTCGGGGAAAATTTAATTATAAGAGATCGACTATAGTGTACTTCGTGATTACTCAGTAGTTCAAATTGTTTGACTTGATGTGCATAGTATCACTTTAAAAATATTTTCTTACTCACGAATAGCACGGGAGAATGATGACCAACTAAATGGTTCCTTTTGAGCTATGGCTCATCCTATTTTATAACTATGGTCATTTATTCCTAATGTAGGTGGTGTAAATAAAATATTTGTTTTCAAACTTGTGACTGAAACTTAGCTGCTTCTTTAAATTGCTTTGTTTTAATTATTACCTCGTGAACTTGCTTATCATGCCCGTGACACTTCCCTATTGCATGCCAATACATCAGGGCTGTCCTTTGAACTTTTTCGATGTCCTCCGTCAATCCTATCTGCCAAGGATCTCAGGCCGCACAGCTGTAATCCAGAAGAGGACCGGACAAGCATACTACAGGCACAGATATACATTACTAGACAAGCAAAGTCGCACCTTTACGAAAGCCTGAAGTTTGATGAAGTGAGACGGCGGCGTTGGGAAGTTTGTGTATGGTATAACTACGATTTTCCGAAACGAACTAACGTTGTAAGCTTTGCGAGGTGGTTTAAACAAGTTCTGCAGTTGATCAAATATTTGCGTACTAGTTTAGTTCAGTTCATGCATTGTAGAATCGTGTTATGAGAAGAACATGAAGTTACGTACAATCACGTTTAAAGCACATTGTAGTATATGCTAGAACACTCTCGTGAATAAAGATACTTGTCATCAACTACAAATATCACGTTATACTTATAAGATAAAGTTTCACGATAAGCACATTATTCGAAGAAAAGCCAAAGTTGACCACAACTGGATAAAAAACATCATTATGCTACGTCTGTTAACGCTAGATAAACTAAACCCTTTAAAAAAATCAAATGGCTCTGAGCACCACGGGACTTAACATCTTAGGTCATCAGTCCCCTAGAACTTAGAACTACGTAAATCTAACTAACCTAAGGACATCACACAACACCCAGCCATCACGAAACAGAGAAAATCCCTGACCCCGCCGGGAATCGAACCCGAGAACCCGGGCGTGGGAAGCGAGAACGCTACCGCACTACCACGAGATGCGGACTGCTAGCTTCAGACACACACGTGATACTATATAAGGTATTTCCAGTCAAGTATCGTGTGTCTGTCAGAGACAGGCTCTGCAGTAGATTTTTTGCACCGAAGTGGTCTGCCAACGGCCTTGACCCTGTGCTAACACCGTTTCCTTTAAGATCTCCGACGTTAAGGGCTATCGGGCTTGGCCAGCAGCTGGATGGGTGACCGACTGGGTTTGTCGAGCGTTGTTGGTAAGAAGCGTCTACTGGCCCCTTGTGAGACTAGCTAACGACCTACTTCCTTGAGAAATATCGGCTCCGGTCACGAAAACTGCCAACGGCAGGAAGAGAAGTGGACTGACCACATACTCCTTCATATCCATCTCCAGTGACCCCTATCGACTGAGAATGACACGGCAGTCGGTCAGTACCGTTGGGCCTCCCGAGGCCTATTCAGATAGACAAAGTTCTAAGTGTTCTGCCAATAAGAGCACAGGTAGTTCCAGTTTTCAAGAAGCGTCGTCGAGCAGATGCGCAAAACTATCGGCCTTTATCTCTGACATCGATCTGTTGTAGAATTTTAGAACATGTTTTTTGCTCGCGTATCATGTCATTTCTGGAAACCCAGAATGTAGGAATCAACATGGACTCCGGAAACAGCGATCGTGTGAGATCCACCTCGCTTTATTTGTCCATGAGACCCAGAAAATATTGGATACAGGCTCCCAGGTAGATGCCATTTTCCTTGACTGCCGGAAGGCGTTCGATACAGTCCCGCACTGTCGCCTGATAAAGTAAGAGCCTACGGACTATCAGACTAGCTGTGTGGCTGGATTTAAGAGTTTTTAGCAAACAGAACACAGCATGTTGTTCTCAATGGAGAGACGTCTACAGACGTTAAAGTAACCTCTGGCATGCCACAGGGGAGTGTTATGGGACCATTGCTTTTCACAATATATATAAATGACCTAGTAGATAATGTCGGAAGTTCCATGCGGCTTTTCGCAGATGATGCTGTTGTATACAGAGAAGTTGCAGCATTAGAAAATTGCAGCGAAATGCAGGAAGATCTGCAGCGGATAGGCACTTGGTGCAGGGAGTGGCAACTGACCCTTAACATAAATGTAACGTTTTGCGAATGCATAGAAAGATTGATCCTTTATTGTATGATTATATGATAGCGTAACGAACACTGGTAGCAGTTACTTGTGTAAAATATCTAGAAGTATGCGTACGGAACGATTTGAAGTGGAATGATCATATAAAATTAATTGTTGGTAAGGCGGGTACCCGGTTGAGATTCATTGGGAGAGTTCTTAGAAAATGTAGTCCATCAACAAAGGAGGTGGCTTACAAAACACTCGTTCGACCTATACTTCAGTATTGCTCATCAGTGTGGGATCCGTACTAGATCGGGTTGATGGAGGAGATAGAGAAGATCCAAAGAAGAACGGCCGTTACGTCACGGGGTTATTTCTTAAGCGTGATAGCGTTACGGAGATGTTTAGCAAACTCAGGTGACAGACTCTGCAAGAGAGGCGCTCTGCATCGCGGTGTAGCTTGCTGTCCAGGTTTCGAGAGGGTTCGTTTCTGGATGAGGTATCGAATATATTGCTTCCCCCTATTTATACCTTCCGAAGAGATCAGAAATGCAAAATTAGAGAGATTCGAGCGCGCACGAAGGCTTTCCGGCAGTCGTTCTTCCCGCGAACTATACGCGGCTCTAACAGGATAGGGAGGTAATGACAGTGGCACGTAAAGTGCCCTCCACCACACACTGTTGGTTGGCTTGCGGAGTATAAATGTACATGTAGATTTAATCTGTAGTCTTTGGTTCGCCTTCCCAAAAACATTTTGTATGTGATGGATTCAATTTAGGATGTTCAAAATTGTCACCCCTAGGTTGGGTAAATACCCTCGAATTTGCGCTATTTAGGGTGTTCAAAAAATGGTTCAAATGGCTCTGAGCACTATGGGACTCAACTGCTGTGGTCATTAGTCCCCTAGAACTTAGAACTACTTAAACCTAACTAACCTAAGGACATCACACACATCCATGCCCGAGGCAGGATTCGAACCTGCGACCGCAGCAGTCGCACGGCTCCGGACTGCGCGCCTAGATATTTAGGGTGTAACCGAAATTAAATGGATATTTTTAAGTACTCTTATGAAAGAGCTCGTACTTTTTATTATTCAGACTCAATTGCCACTTTCCACACCATACAGATATATGTTCTAACCCTTCTCGGTAGATATGTGTGGTGTGCGTACTGTAAAACCTTCGGCACACATACCATCAGATTATTTGACTTGTCGCTCTAACGACGTATGTCAGCAATATGTCTTATGGTCTTATCGTGGCGTATTTATCTTCTGTCGTTAGGTCAGACGATAGAAATACCATTTGCACGCTTAGAATAGCAGATTGACGGTGACCAACTTTAAACAGAACTTGATTAATTTTCACACACATGTATTAAAATAATAATAGGTATAAACATTACATAACTTAATTCTGGATGCCATTTACAATTGACAATCTGAAGTTCCTTTGGTCTTGGTACGTCAATCTTATTCTCACTTATCTCTGTTGTTGTTGTTGTGGTCTTCAGTCCTGAGACTGGTTTGATGCAGCTCTCCATGCTACTCTATCTTGTGCAAGCTTCTTCATCTCACAGTACCTACTGCAACCTACATCCTTCTAAATCTGCTTAGTGTATTCATCTCTTGGTCTCTCTCTACGATTTTTACCCTCCACACTGCCCTCTAATACTAAATTGGTGATCCCTTGATGCCTCGGAACATGTCCTACCAACCGATCCCTTCTTCTGGTCAAGTTGTGCCACAAACTTCCCTTCTCTCCAATCCTATTCAATACTTCCTCATTAGTTATGTGATCTATCCATCTAATCTTCAGCATTCTTCTGTAGCACCACATTTCGAAAGCTTCTATTCACTTCTTGTATAAAATAGTTATCGTCCATGTTTCACTTCCATACATGGCTACACTCCATAAAAATACTTTCATAAATGATTTCCTGACTCTTAAATCTATACTCGATGTTAGCAAATTTCTCTTCTTATCACTTATCTCTAATACTTGACAAAGTGTCTATACATTTATCTTCATGGCTATGTACAGGAATATGATAATCTTATTAGGTGCAGTTGTGTACATAGTTCTGCGTAGTCAGCGCGTACACAACTTTCCCACTAGAGCGCGCCTCGCTAAGCACAACAGTGCAGGCGGAGCGCTTGTCCATCTCCGCACTACGAGATGGCGCTGCCTTAGATACAGACCAAATTCTGCTTCCGCCGATCCACGTATTAATATGTAACGCAGCCAATGAAATTACTGCTAATGTAGAACCATTTCTTCTCACGGATCACACTCGCGCAGTGGTACATGAACGTGCGAAGTATTATAACAAGTTTACAGACCTCCGATTAGTCAGTCTTCATCAGTCTGTACCAGTCTGCATTAGTCTGTACCAGTCTGTACGAGTTCTACATTTGTCTGTACCAGTCTATAGTCAAGTTTCAGTCTGCGCGTAATAAGATTACCATATTCCTGTACATAGGCATGAAGATTAATGTTTAGACACTTTTGTCAAATATCAGAGATATGTGAGAATAAGATTAATGTACTAAGACCAAAGGAACGTCAGATTGTCAATTGTAAATAGCATCCAGAACCAAGTTAAGTTATTCTTATGTTTGTTATTATTTTAATAAATGTGTATTAAAATTAATCAAGTTCTGTTTAAAGTTCGTCACCGCCAATCTGCTACTCTAAGCGTGCAAGTGGATTTCTATCGTCTGACCTAACGACAGAAGATAAATACGCCACGATAAGACCACGAGACATATGGCTGACACTCGCCTACTTCGTTAGAGCGACAAGTCAAATAATCTGATGATGTGTGTACCGAAGGTCGTACAGTACGCACACCACAGGTGCAGACTGAAACTTGACTATAGACTGGTACAGACTAATGCAGACTGTTACCGACAAATGCAGACTGACAAATTGGAGGTCTGTACACTCGTTATAATACCTCGCGCATTCAGGTATCACTACGCGACTGTGATCCGCGGGGAGAAAAGGTTCTACGTTAGCAGCGATCTCATGGCTGCGTTACATATTAATACGCGGATCGGCGGAAGCAGAATTTGTTCCGTCTCTAAAGCAGCACCATCTCGTAGTGCGGAGACGGACGAGCGCTCCGCCTGCGCTGTTGTGCTTAGCGGGGCGCGCTCTAGTGGGAAAGTTGTGTACGCGCTGACTACGCCGAACTATGTACACAACAATATGGTAGATATGATATTTTGCTCGTAGTGCTTGTGACCGGCAACCCCATGTAACGAATTGCAGTACAAAAGTAGTAGTACGACGTTAGGTATACAGCCTATCTTACGGCGTAATGGCCACACGTTTCCTTCGAAAATGGAGAAGAGCGGCGTCTCGAATTTTCAGTCAATTTGGAGCTTTTACGTGACCTGGGACTGTAGGAAACTTGTTTAATCCCGTCATAAATGTCGGAGCTCTTCGCGAGAGCCCGGCGGTGGGGCGAGAGGCCGTGAAAAGCGCGGCTGTTACTCGACCTCAGCTGAGGACCGCATCATCTTCGGCGGCCATCGACCGGGCCGTAAAAGAAGCGCCGGGATGGGCCGTTCGCCGTTGTCCCGACCCTCTGGTGGCATCGCAGAGGAGAGCGCGTTAGGCGACAGCGGCTTTAGTGGCAGTAAATGCGAGCGCCGAGCGCGGCGCCCGCGGGGACAGGCCGACGTCGGAGGCCGGATCCGAATTTCAGATGAGGCCCGGCCGGAACCCGCGGCCACCCGACCTTAACAACGTCGCCCGCGTTTTATCGATGTTTTCGTCGTCCGCAACGTGGCTTACGTCTCCTCGCCTGGTGCACTCGGGTGTAGAAAGGCGGTTCTTTGGTAGCGTTTATCCCGTCTTACGCGGTCCGCTACTGTTCACGATTTGGCAAGTTTATTTGTTTAAAACTGGCCTTTTGAGGCCGTGGCTGTGTATAAGCTACTCGATTCTTGCAAAGAAGGGAACAGCAACCGGCCACAGTTAACAATGCTATTCATTTACACAAACAGCACCCTTACGACGTCGTACCGACAAGCTCATCTTCAGAAAGCTGTTCACTTATGTTTTAGTTGTCAGCTGTTTTACCCCCTCTGTAGCCGATGACATCGTAATTCTGTCAGAGACAGCAAAGGACTTGGAAGAGCAGTTAAATGGCCAGAATGAGATTTTCATTCTGCTGCGGAGTGTGCGCTGATAT
Source organism: Schistocerca gregaria (assembly GCF_023897955.1). Lineage (NCBI taxonomy): Eukaryota > Metazoa > Arthropoda > Insecta > Orthoptera > Acrididae > Schistocerca > Schistocerca gregaria. Next base: position 200,095,225 of record NC_064923.1, read on the forward strand.
GAATCTTCCTGCCAGATTAAAACTGTGTGCCCGACCGAGACTCGAACTCGGGACGTTTGCCTTTCGGGGGCGAGTGCTCTACCATCTGACCTACCGAAGCACGACTCACACCCGGTCCTTACAGCTTTACTTCTGCCAGTATCTCGTCTCCTACCTTCCAAACTGCCAGGATGTTTCATATCAGCGCACACTCCGCTGCAGAGTGAAAATCTCATTCTGTAAACATCCCCCAGGCTGTGGCTAAGCTATGTCTCCGCATTATCCTTTCTTTCAGAAGTGCCAGTTCTGCAAGTTCGCAGGAGAGCTTCTGTAAGTTTTCGGATGAATCCAGGTTCTTTTTACAGCATCATGATGGTCGACCCATGTTTGGCGAAATCGCGGTGAACGCACATGGAAGCGTGTATTCGTCATCGCCATACTGGCGTATCAACTGGCGTGATGGTATGGGGTGTCATTGGTTACACATCTCGGGCACATCTTGTTCTCATTGACGACACTTTGAACAGTGGACGTTACATTTCAGATGTGTTACGACCCGTGGCTCTACCCTTCATTCGATCCCTGTGAAACCCTACATTTCAGCAGGATAATGCACGACCGCATGTTGCAGACTCTGTACGGGCATTTCTGGATACAGAAAATGTTCGACTGCTGCCCTGGCCAGCACATTCTCCAGATCTCTCACCAACTGAAAACCTCTGGTCAATGGCACCGAGCAACTGGGTCGTCACAATACGCCAGTCACTACTCTTGATGAACCGTGGTAACGTGTTGAGGCTGTATGGGCAGCTGTACCTGTACACGCCATCCAAGCTCTGTTTGACTCAATGCCCAGGCGTATCAAGGCCGTTATTAGGGCCAGAGGTGGTTGTTCTGGGTACTGATTTCTCAGGGTCTATGCACCCAAATTGCATGAAAATGTAATCACATGTCAGTTCTAGTATAATATACTTCTCCAATGAATACCCGATTATCACCTGCATTTCTTCTTGATGTAGCAATTTTAATGACCATATGAGTTAAGCCATTACTTGTAACTTTTTATGACATCATCTATGTTCTTGTATTCTTAGCATTCTGAATGCCGAAATCTAGATCTAATAAAATTTAAAAAGGACGACTGATTGCTGCAATCTTAATTTACAAATTTATTAAGCTCTTACTTTCATTTGAATTTCACCTTCATTTTTTTTATTATTCTTTCTGCAATACATAAGCACGCCCACCGCAGAATCAGTGACAGGTCGTACGAGCCTCTGTCGGGTACGTAACGCGCAATCAAGCCATCTCAGGCATCAGTAAAAGTAGACAGACCTGTTCCGCCGATCATTAAAAACGTTCTTTGAAGAGGTTTTAATGTATGTCCATACATTCTGCGGCATTTGAGATCAGTTTTTCTGTCAGCACAATTCGCCAGTCTGTTTTAATGACAGTAACATTCCTCCATCGAACAGCAATTACTTAGAGACGTCTCTCTTTTTTTTTTTTTTTTTTTTATTCCGAAGCTCGACCTTGCTGCTCTTTGAAGTAGATACGTATCGATACAGCGCGCCATCGACGAGTTTTCTTGCTACAGTTGCAATGCGCGTGCTGCTTTAATTGCTCGCTATTGGGAAGACAGATGCCATCCACCCAGGCGAGTGCCGCATCATTAGCGCCAGACGTCACTGGCCGGTAATAAACGTCGTCCCAACTCAGCGGCACGGCAAGCAGTTTATTAAATTTTGCGGGCAAAAAATGTCAGCTGTTATTAAAATTCTGGACCGAAGAGAATCTTATTTCGCATTTAATATCTGGTTCCACGGTGCTTAAATATTTTATTCGGATCAGACATTTTTGTCAATGATTATTAATAAGAGCATATTAAAAGTGGAATCCTCTCATTTTTCACATTTCGTTTTCGGTGTTTTCCTCTGTACGTTAGGAACAATAGTAGATTTGAAAAAGTTCACCGTTTCCACAAAAAAGTATTGATAAAAGCATGGCGCTTTCTCTTATACCGCAGTCGATTATTTGATGGACGAAAAAGTGTAGTCACAGTTGTCTACCAGCTACGACCATCTTTCATCTTCTTCTAGGGTGTTAATATTTAGAGGAGGGGGCCGAGGGTGGGTGCTTGATGTCTAGGTGCACCTTTATTAGTGCTTTTCTGCTCTACTTTGTTCTTACATGGAGCGAGAAGAAGTGGACTTTATCTAAATTTCTTGGTATCCACCCTCAGTGAGGTTCCGATTTCGTGGCCAGTACACAGTTTTAACCTGCCAGAAATTTTCAAAACACTGCACCAGTGCACACTCCGCTGCAAAGGAAAAGAGTCGTTCTGGAATAGACACTCTTTCTCTGTGCAAAACTTTATAAACATACCTCAGTTACGCCATACTAGCCTATTCGCCTTCAGTGTGCGGTCGCGTGTACGCCAAAGCAACGCCCATAACAGTTTGTTTAATTCGCTAGGCGATTAGAAGCAGCATATATCACTCAAAGCCCTGATTTAGGTTTTCCGTGATTTCCCTAAATCGCTCAAGGCAAATGCCGAGATGGTTTCTTTGAAAGGGCAAGGCCGACTTCCTTCCCCATCCTTCCCTAATCCGATGAGACCGATGCCCTCGCTGTCCGGTCATCTCCCCGAAACAACCCAAAGTCTTTATGTGGAATTCTGAGCCGGCGTCTGTGGCCGAGCGGTTCTAGGCGCTCAGTCCGGAACCGCGCGACTGCTACGGTCGCAGGTTCGAATCCTGTCTCGCGCATGGATGTGTGTGATGTCCTTAGGTTAGTAAGGTTTAAGTAGTTCTAAGTTCTAGGGGACTGATGGCCACAGATGTTAAGTCCCATAGTGCTCAGAGCCATTTGAACCATCACTCAAAGATGCAGTGGTATCTCAGGATATTTTGACGTGACTGAAATGATGTATTTATTGGCGACTCCATGGAGTGCTGTATGCACAACGACCATATATGTTAAACTAAAAGGAAAGTCAGCGTTGGCCGTAATATTGATGTTTTATTGGTGGCAGAATCGATTTTCGATCACATAGTGATCATCTACAGCGCTGATATGTACAAATTAAACTCAGACACTGGTATCAAGTTATCAATAACCAAAACTGAGAAGCGATCACAATAATTTGTACATATCAGCACTAAAGATGATCACTATGTGTTAGAAAATCGATTTTGTCACCAATAAAACATCAATATTACGGCCAACGCTGACTTTCCTTTCAATTGAAATGATTTAGTTCCGGACGTACTGCTGAGTTGTGGTTTCCATTTTATGCATGATATTTCGACGAGAGACCCAATCGTCTTCTTCGGGTATAGCGACTGCAACTCGCAGCACGTGAAAGAGACCACTGAGTCAGTCCACTAAATATCATGCATACCTGGAAAAACAACTTCAAGCCGACCTCTCACGGGACATGAAAACAAGTGGATGAGGTGCTGGTGACGTCACAGCTAGGAATTCCGCGTTGCAAAGCTTGGAATGAAGAATCTGGCATGTCAGATCTTTGTCTCGTGGACAGAAAAGTGGTCACTCTAATGCGACATCGTGGTTACCTCTCAAGCAGAAGTGAGGAGCCGCCATATTGTACGGCGTTAAGCGTCATATATGGCAGGTTTTTTTTATTACAGAGTACATGGTATGAGTGTAAGTTGTTTCACAGCATCAGCAAAATGAGGATCTCTTGAAAATGTGTAATTTTCAGTTATGAGCTGTTATAATAAAACGACAGGAAGCTAGGTAACGGCAGGCAAATGGCTTCCTAGACATGATGTTTTTACTCTCATAACTTGGGTACTACGGAAGTATACCGTTTCAGTGCCACAGCACAATTGTGATCTAGCAATTGAACGTCTTTTTTGGCACAGTTTACAAGTTAAAATTAGAAAATGGCTTTTGCAGACGCACTCTGTACACGGTACATGCCATTTAAGGACAAATGACTGCCATTTCTAAACTGTAGCGTAGTTGACAGCATTGAAAGCTGTGTAAAAAAAAGGTAGAAGGTTCGCGTTTAACTCCTTCCACATTTTTTCACCTTTTGTTTTCTAAAAGATTCTCTCGCATTCGGGAGGACGACGGTTCAATCCCGCGTCCAGCCATCCTGATTTAGGTTTTCCGTGATTTCCCTAAATCGCTCAAGGCAAATGCCGGGATGGTTCCTTTGAAAGGGCACGACCGACTTCCTTCCCCGTCCTGCCCTAATCCGATCAGACCGATGACCTCGCTGTCTGGTCTCCTTCTCCAAACAACCCAACCCAACCCCTCCAAAAGATTCTGAGTGTTTCTTATTAATTTAATAGAAATCGCCTGGGGAGAGATCGGGACTGTGTGGAAGTTACGTAAGGGCTTCCCAGCAAAACTTCTGCAGCGTTCTCGAAAAAATGTGGGCTGACCTAGACGTTGGTGAGGTAGTTCCGACTACAGAACACAGATGCGGCTGCAGAGAAGGCAGCAACCTTGAACTTAATATGCAGTGGCCCGAACTAATGTATCGTGGAGCTGACTATGTGTTGCGAGGGGGGGGGGGGGGGGGGCGAAGAGGGAGAGATACTGGCGCCAGTAGCTGGCGCCGGCGCTGGCACCAGAGTGGGCGGAGACCGCTTCTCGCCGGAACAACAAAGAAGCCAACAACAGTGGGTGCTGCTTGGTACGGACAAAGCACATTCGTCCATTGCCAATTCCGCGGCGTGACTGTAGAACTGCGTTCTATACATAAATGGCGTAGTAAGTGGTAGGATTACAGGCAGCAATGGCAACATTGGCAGAGAAAGAAACAAAGAAATGTGTATTAGAGATACTGCGAACCACCAATTTCTCTTTGTTTGTTCGTTTGTTTGGTTGTTTACTTTGCACGTAAATAGAAACGCACATCGGAAATGTAGGCTTCCGCGGCCATTGTCACAGTCAATAAAATTCTTCTGGGTTCGAGGCCGCATTGTCATCTGTAAAATTCCGACGTTTCGGCGACTGTTGTAAGGCGCCTTCCTCAGCATGTAATGCTATGTGCTAAATGAGCACCAGTTTAGATACTTACACTACTGGTCATTAAAATTGCTACACCAAGAAGAAATGCAGATGAGATACGGGTATTCTTTGGACAAATATACTAGAACTCACATGTGATTACATTTTCACGCAATTTGGGTGCATAGATCGTGAGAAATCAGTACCCAGAACAACCACCTCTGACCGTAATAATTGCCTTGATACGCCTGGGACTTGACGCAAACAGAGCTTGGATGGCGTGTACAGGTACATCTGCCCATGCAGCTTCAGCACGATACTACAGTTCATCAATAGTAGTGACTGGCGTATTGTGACGAGACAGTTGCTCGGCCACCATTGACTAGACGTTTTCATTTTACGAGAGATCTGGAGAATGTACTGGCCAGGGCAGCAGACGGACATTTTCTGTATCCAGAAAGGCCCGTACGGGATCTGCAACTTCTGGTCGTGCATTATCCTGCTGAAATGTAGGGTTTCGCAGGGATCGAATGAAGGGTAGAGCCACGGGTCGTAACAAATCTGAAATGTAGCGTCCAATGTTCAAAGTGCCGTCAATGAGAACAAGAGGTGACCGAGACGTGTAACCAATGGTGCCCCATACCATCACGCCGGATGATACGCCAGTATGGCGATGACGAATAGACGCTTCCAATGTGCGTCACCGCGATGTCGCCAAACACGGATGCGACCATCATGATGCTGTAAACAGAATCTGGATTCATCCGAAAAAATGACGTTTTGTCATTCGTGCACCCAGGTTCGTCGTTGAATACACCATCGCAGGCGCTCCGTCAAGGGTAACCGCATCCATGATCTCCGAGCTGATAGTCCATAGTGCTGCAAACGTCGTCGAACTGTTCGTGTAGATGCTTGTTGTCTTGCAAACGTCTCCATTTGTTGACTCAGGGATCGAGACGTGGCTGCACGGTCCGTTACAGCCATGCGGATAAGATGCCTGACATCTGTACTGCTAGTAATACGGGGCCGTTGGGATCCAGCACGGCGTTACGTATTACCATCTCGAACCCACCTATTCCATAGTCTGCTAACAGTCATTGGATCTCGACCAACGCGAGCAGCAATATCGCGATACGTTAAACCGCAATCGCGATAGGCTACAATCCGACCTTTATCAAAGTCGGAAACGTGATGGTATGCATTTCTCCTCCTTACACGAGGTATCACAACAACTTTTCACCAGGCAACGCCGGTCAACTGCTGTTTGTGTATGAGAAATCGGATGGAAACTTTTCTCATGTCAGCACGTTGTAGGTGTCGCCACCGGCGCCAACCTTGTGTGAATGCTCTGAAAAGCTAATAATTTGCATATCACAGCATCTTCTTCCCGTCGGTTAAATTTCGCGTCTGTAGCACGTCATCTTCGTGGTGTAGCAATTTTAATGGCCAGCAGTATATATACTATCGAGGCGTGCTGTCATTGGATGTGAAGGTGAGGAGGAAGGGTATTAGGAGTTCATTTCATTGGTCTTTGTATTGCGTGTTGGTGGTTCTGAACTTCCTCTTCGGAGGTGAGGGGGAGGGCGCCATTGCAGGGAGCCTTCATGTTTCCGGTTCTAAGTGACGAATGCATGTGTCGTAGCCTGTCGCGATGTTTGTCAGCAAAATTGGTCCTCCGTTGCTCCTTATAGCCTTCTGCTAGGCGGTGAGGACGCCAGCGGACATACAGCTTTGAGTACCCCAACTGATGGTGCAGTTGTAACATACCCTTAGAAAAATTAATGAATGACTGTGCTGATAAACGCCTTACGTTATTTGATTTTCAAACAGTTGAGCAGAATTGAACGTACTCAGACATTTCGCTCTTAACTTATTCTGATCAACACTAAACTGACACACATTATTTTTAGCGCAACGCAATCTGACTTTCAATAATCCCTACAAGAGAATGGCCCTGAGTAACATTAATCTATACGTTTCACAAATCACTTACCTCACAAAAATCTTCGTTACTCAAACTACTGCAATACAGCGAGCGCCACTACTGCCAGCTAAATAAAAGATTGAAACTGTGGAAGGCACTAACTACTGATAGGCATAGTTAGCAAATGAAAGATTTTGATAGAGAACAAACAATGTGTTTATAATAGTGTTCAAAAGTATATATATATATATATCAGTTCATGATATCCAGTATTACAAATTTATACTCTTTCTGGCGGAGACACGTCCAGATCGTCCGCTCTTAAAATTGTGCCATCTCTCTCGCCACATCCACCACTGCTGGTGGCTCACCTCCAACTGCGCAACGCTACCCGCTGTTCACATCCAACTGCCCAACACTACAATAGCGAATATTCCAACAATGCAAACCAGCTACAGACTGCACACAGCACAGTCAGTGATTTTCATACAGAGCGCTACGTGGCGTTACCAACATAAAAACCTAAACAGCCTACTTCCATAGCGCTACGTGACGTTACCAACATAAAAAGAAACCTAAACAGCCTACTTACACAGTGTGTCATCACTATCAACAGGGACGTCCAGTTGTGCACAGAGGTGTTTGTTTGTGATCCGGGATCACCAGGAACGAGAGTGTCCGCACGTTCCAACATTGCCGGAGTCACAACTGTGAGCGGCCGGGCGGCACACGGGAGATCGTATTGGTTTGCGGGATCTTGTTGCGATGATAACAAACGCCTCACCGTGGTTTTTTTCACTGATATGTGTCTGTAGACGTCCTGTAAGCGCCTACGAATATCTGCAGTGGTCTGGTTTCCACTAAATGAAACTCAGTGACACCTCTGTAACAGACACCATTTAGAAGGCTATGTATAACGCACCCACATATTGGAACTTCATGGGACTGTAGCGGCTGAAGCTCCAGTGTTCCTAAACGTCCCACAAAATATTCCGCATTTTTACAATCGAAATCGGACGAGAAAAAAAAGTGTTACAATACATATTGAACCCCGTTATGTTCACATCATATTTTGTTATTGCTTAGCTTACACAGGGCCTATGTACTTTATATTTTGTACATTATTTGGGCTCTGTGGCTGCCAACAGAAATCAGCCCCAAGTCTGCATCCATACAGCATGTCGTCTACAATACAGTTAATATATGGCAATGTTTGGGTTGAACTTTTGTGTATAAAGTAGCCTCCGAACTATGTACGAGGATAATCCCAAAAGTAAGGTCTCCTATTTTATGTAAATAGACAGACTTGTTTATTTCTACAATTGTTTACATCAGTTTATGTCGAAAAATAGCTCAATGTTCAAGCTGTAATCACCATTTTTGTCGATGCATTTTTCTAGACGCTGTGGCAGTTTTTGTATGCCCATGTCATACCAGCTCGCCGCCGTGCTGTTCAGAAAGTTATGAACTTCTTTCACCTAGTCGTCCGAGTTGGCTCGTTTTCCGGCCAAATATTCATTTAACCTAGGGAACAGGAGATAGTCACTGGGTGTGAAGTCAGGACTATAGAGCGGGTGGGTGATTATGTTCCACTGAAACTTTTGCAAAAGTGCCACGGTTTGGGCGAGCGTTGTCATGGAGAATGTGTGCCCCCTTGCTCAACATTCCTCTTCTCCGGTTCTGAATTGCCCGTTTGAGTTTTTTCAGAGCCTTAGAGCACCTATCAGCGTTAATTTTGATTCCAGTGATGCAGCTCCGATGACGACGTGAAAGAAGGGGTTCATAACTTTCTGAAAAGCACGGCGGCGATCTGGTATGACATGGGCATACAAAAACTGCCGCAGCGTCTACAAAAATGCGTCGACAGAAATGGTGATTATGTCAAAAAATAGCGAAATGTTCAAGCTGTAAACTGACTTAAACTATTGTAGAAATAAACGGGTCTATGTACTTATAAAAAATAGGAGACCTTACTTTTAGGATTACCCTCGTATTCTGGTGAAACAGTGACACATGCCCCCTTTTCACTACCATAGCTTTAGTTGACCTGTCCTGAGGTATACCTGGTTATTTTGTAGCTGTGTTCGTACAGCCGGCCGCAGTGGACGAGCGGTTCTAGGCGTTACAGACTGGAACCGCGCGACCGCTCCGGTCGCAGGTCCGAATCCTGCCTCGGGCATGAATGTGTGTGATATCCTTAGGTTAGTTAGTTTTAAGTAGTGCTTAGTTCTAGGGGACTGATGACCGCAGCAGTTAAGTCCCATAGTGCTCAGAGCCATTTTTTACCATTTTTTGTTCGCACAAGAAGGCGGACGCTCGGTAATTCGTTAACACAACTGCAAAAGTAAGTGTCTAACTGTGCACGAACATGGGCAAAGAAAGGACGCGCAAGAGAATGTCATCTGTGGCGACGTCGGGCAGCCCGCCGAGGCACGGGCGCTGAGTGCTGAGGCGCAGGCAGCGGGGCGACAATGCGCCGTAAGTCAGCAGGCAGTCAGCAGCTGTATGGCCGGCCGGCTTTTTGTTGCATTCCGCAGCTCGCGCCCGCCGCCGCCGCCGCTGCCTGAAGAGTCGCCGCTCAGCCGTTCGCACTCGGCCGTCTCCGCCATTGTTCAGGCCGGGCCATTGTTCGCCGCGGCCGTGCCCATCTGCCCGAATCAATTAATTCTAAATTACCGCTCGTCCAACGTCTCACTACGCGCGATACGAGGCGTCGTTAATAAATAGCACCGCGGCCCGAGGTCTCCGATAACTTTCTTCGGCTGGCATGTTACAGCTCTCGCGACGATTTATGTGCCGTCTTCTCAGGCCTTAAAGAGTGCTCGTCATCGCGCAGCAATGAAAATAAAATGTAAATGGATTTAAATCTGTTTGTACTCCAATCTGTCCAGCGCACTGAAAACAATCTGCAGATTCTACAGTACGCCAGAAATACACTAAGTGCCAAAAGTCACGGGATAGCGATATGCACACAGATGTCAGTACACAACGTATAAAACGGTAGTGAATTAGCGGAGCTGCCATTCGTACGCAGGTGATCCATGTGATTATGGCCGCACGGCGGGAATTAACGGACTTTGAAGACGGAGTGGCAGTTGGAGACGGACGCATGGGAATTCCATTTCAGACATCATTAGGGAACTCAATATTCTGAGATCCACAGTGTCTAGAGTGGGCCGAGAATACCGAATTTCTGGCATTACCTCTCACCATGGACAACGCAGCGGCCTAAAGCCTTCACTTAACGACCAAGAGCAACGGCGTTCGGCGTTTGTGTAGAGTTGTCAGTGCTAACAAACAAGCAACGTAGCATGAAATTATTTTTTCATTTTATTTATTGTTCCGTGGGACCAAATTAAAGAGAAGTCTCCATGGTCATGGAACGAGTCAATACATGAAATTATAACACGATTGTAGAAACAGATAAAATGAAATATAAGAAACATATTCAGGCGACAAGCCGTAAGTTTAAATAAAGAAAATCAACAATGTAACACTGGAATTTGCTTAATTTTTTAGCTCTTCCAGGACATCCTCGACAGAATAGAAGGAGTGAGCCATGAGGAAACTCTTCAGTTTAGACTTAAAACAGTTTGGGCTCCTGCTAAGATTATTGAGTTCTTCTGGTAGCTTATTGAAAATGGTTGCAACAGAATACTGCACTCCTTTCTGCACAAGAGTCAAGGAAGTGCATTCCACATGCAGGTTTGATTTCTGCCTGGTAGTAACTGAGTAAAAGCTGCTAACTCTTGGGAATAAGCTAATATTGCTAACAAACGACATTAAAGAAAATATGTACTGTGAGGGCAATGTCAGAATTGCCAGACTATTGAATAGGGGTCGACAATAGGTCCTCGAACTTACGCCACATATAGCTCGAACAGCGCGTTTTTTAGCCAAAAATTCCCTTTTTGAATCAGAAGAATTATCCCAAAAGATAATACCATACCACATAAGCGTATGAAAATATGCTAAGTAGACTACTTTTCGTGTTGAACTGTCACTTACTTCAGATACTGTTCTAATGGTAAATAAAGCAGCATTTAATTTCTCAACAAGATCCTGAACATGGGCTTTCCACGACAGCTTACTATCTATTCGAACGCCTAGGAACTTGAACTGTTCCGTCTCGCTTATAACATTCCCATTCTGCCTGATCAAAATATCCGTTCTTGTTGAAGTGAGAGTTAGAAACTGTAAAAACTGAGTCTTACAGTGATTTAGCATCAAATTATTTTCCACAAGCCACGAACTTATTTCATGAACTACATTATTTGATAATGTTTCAATATTACACACAAGATCCTTCACTACCAAGCTGGAGTCATCAGCAAACAGAAATATTTTTGAATCACCTGTAATACTGGAAGGCATACCATTTATATAAATAAGAAACAGCAATGGCCCCAGCACCGACCCTTGGGGAACGCCCCACTTAACAGTGCCCCATTGGGACTGAACATCACTACCACTCTCAATATTGCTTTCTGGTCTTAAAGTAAGAGGTGAACCAATTGTAAGCTACTCCCCTTACTCCATAATGGTCCAACTTCTGCAGTAATATTTTATGGTTAACACAGTCAAAAGCCTTCGTTAAATCAAAGAAAACACCTAGCGTTCGCAACCTTTTATTTAATCGGTCCAAAACCCTACAGAGAAAAGATAACATAGCATTTTCAGTTGTTAAACCATTTCTAAAACCAAACTGTACATTCGACAGCAAGTTATGTGAATTTAAATGCTCCAGTAACCTTGTATATACAACCTTCTCGATAACTTTAGCAAACACCAATGGCATAGAAATAGGTCTATAATTGCCAATATTATCCCTGTCTCCCTTTTTATAAAGTGGCTTCACCACCGAGTACTTTAAAGATATGGCTAGGTACTGAATAATAATTGCAGGAATCAATTTGGGACGGACAATGAACGTATTCGTAAGACAGTGCTCCGAAATTTGACATTAATGGCCTATGGCAGAGAACCAACAAGGCGAGTACCTTTACTGACAGTACGACATCGCCTGCAGCGCCTCTCCTGGACTTGTAACCGTATCGGTTAGAGCCAAGACGACTGAAAAACCGTGGCCTGTTCAGATGAGTCCCGATTTCAGTTGCTAAGATATGATGATTCTGTCAGACACGGAAAAGGACCTGGAAGAGCAGTTGAACGGAATGGACAGTGTATTGATAGTAGGATATAAGATGAACATCAACAAAAGCAAAATGAGGATAATGGAATAAAGTCGAATTAAACCGTGTGATGCTGCGGGAATTACATTAGTAAATGAGACGTTTAAAGTAGTAAATGACATTTGCTATTAGGGGAGCAAAATAACTGATGATGGTCGAAGTAGAGAGGATATAAAATGTAGACTGGCAATGGCAAGGAAAAGCGTTTCTGAAGAAGAGAAATTTGTTAATGTCGAGTGTAGATTTAAGTGTCAGGAAGTCGTTTCTGTAAGTATTTGTATGGAATGCAGCCATGTATGGAAATGAAACGTGGACGATAAATAGTTTAGACAAGAAGAGTGTAGAAGCTTTCGAAATGTGGTGCTACAGAAGAATGCTGAAGATTAGATGGGTAGATCACATAACTAATGAGTAGGTACTGAATAGAATTGGAGGGAAGATAAATTTGTCGCATAACTTGACTAGAAGAAGGGATTGGTTGGTAGGGCATATTCTGAGGCATCAAGCGATCACCAATTTGGTGTTCGAGGGCAGCGTGGAGGGCAAAAATCATAAACGGAGACCAAGAGATGAATACACTAAACAGATTCAGAAGGATGTAGGTTGCAGTAGGTATTGGGAGATGAAGAAGCTTGCACAGGATAGAGTAGCATGGAGAGCTGCATCAAACCAATCTCTGGACTGAAGACCACAACAACAACAACAACAACAAGAGCTGATGGTAGGGTTCGAGTGGGCCACAGGCCCCACAAAACAAATGGCTTCAGCTGTAAACAAGGCTCCGTGCGAGTTTGTAGTGACACAATAATGGTGTGGGATGTGTGAATGTAATGGTCCTCTGCTCCAACTGAAGCGATCATTGACTGGAAATGGCTATGTTCTGCCACATTGGAACCATTTGTAGCTGTTCACGGACGTCATGTTCCCAAACAACGATGGAATTTTTGTGGATGACATTGTGGCATGCCACCCGACCACAGCTGTTCGCGATTAAAGAACATTCTTGACAAATCGAGTAAATGATTGGCCAACTAGATCACCCGACCTCGAACATCAGACATCAAACCTTTATGGGACATAATCGAGAGGTCAGTTCGTGCACAGTATCTTTCACCGGCAACACTTCCGCAGCTATGGACGGCCATAGAGACAGCATGGCTCAATATTTCTACACGGAACTTCCAACAACTTGTTGAGTCCACGCCAAGTCGAGTTCCTGCACCACACTGGGCAAAAGGGGGCTCGACACGAAATTAAGAGGTCTCACTGTTTGGATCATCTTTGGAGAAATGGAAGCCATGCCTATAAAATGCGGAAAAGTTAACAAAGTGGAAAAATGGAGATACGCCGACCAAACAAGACATCCAACACAGAATGAACAGAGAAACTTCAGACGTCGTCCAAACAGATATGGGCGCACTACAATACAGTTGTATTACCAGTATCACTCCATGGATCAGAATCGATCACAAGTGGACCATCGAGAATCACAGACACAAAAAAAAATAATATTCTCAGAAAAATTGTTGGGGCAGTACACAGACATGGTATATGAGTGAAGAGAGAAACCAAAGAATCATACAGACACACAGACATGATCAGAAAACGTCGACTAATATTCTGTGGCCACATTAACAACACCAGATTCACGAAAGGATTTTTGATGCGGTAAACAGTTGAATAAAAAAATTGTTTTGAGGAAATAGAAGAAGACCTAAAACAATCAGAAAGCACTAGGGAAACGATAAATGAAAAAAGACAAATTCGGAACAAAAATTATGAACACGAAAATTGAAGTAAAAGAAAGGAAGAAAACAGGGAAAATATGTAGAGAAAAGGAAACAGGAATACAGGCAAACAATGAAGATATTTTGGGAAGAGATAAAGATGAAGGAAACGAGAAAAATTGAATAATCATAAAATTCAAGTCAATTACTGTCTTTAGAACAAAAATGTGTAATAATAATAATAATAATAATAATAATAATAATATACAATCACAAACCATCCTCAGTGTAGAAATTGAACTAGCTAACAATGTTCTTTGAAAAGTATGATCGCCATTTGACTTTAGAACAGGTTTTATCTCATAATCTATATTTCAGCCTAAAAACTTTCAATATCTACTCGCTCATAGAACACAAAAATAAATTCGGCCAGTTACTAGCACAAGTATATGCATTACATATTTCTAATAAATTTTGTACGTAATGCATTTTAAGTATAAGAGATTTTTTGGGTTAAACATTATTTCATATGTATTTTTAAAGAATAAATATGTTTAATTATTTTTTGCTGCACGTCGATTAATTATTTATGTAGTATTGTTGAAAACATATCGATGTTAATGTCATCTCTGACACCTAAGTAAAAAATGTATATCTTTGCTCTGTAGCTACTTTGTAAGCTATCAGTACACGTGGAACAAGTGAAATCAGTTCGTTGTAAAAGTGCTAATGGTGGCCGACTGTTTACTTCGTGTTTTCGAAATAATGTTTGTAACACTGGGACACGTTTACCGTGGCACTACCGCGAGGTACACGAAAAGTAACAAACACTCAAGCCTTCAAAGCTATCAAGACACGTTCTTTGTAAGTACTAGTTGTAAACAGCCCTTCTGCAGTTTCCAAATTTCATTTATCTTCGTTTCCGTTGGGAATATTTATCTTTTAACATATTTTCGTGACAGAACAACCAACGTAGGATTAACAGTTCATACTATAGCGCAGCCATTCATGGACGAAAGTTTGAAACCAGTAATGGCGTGGCATAATAAAATGCGTTGAGCAAGAACGTCTTTAAATTAACGGTCGGCATCTGGTATTATAACATATTTTATAAATGATTTGTGTTGTCTTTAGGTATTTTATAGGCTACCGACACAAAAAAAACAACCTTCGCTTTGTCACTAGACGCCCAATGCTGATGTGGGCCTTGTTTGCCTAGTCTATTACTTTCGTGTTTTGTTCCAGCGTCTAGCACATATTTACCAACATGGATATAGATCTCAGCATACATTGAGAGTCATATCACCTCTCACTCTCTTGTATAGGGCATTTATTTAGACAATATTGTCGTGCACTATATTAAAGTCATTTATCTAAAAACATTTTCTTTCATCTTTTTCGTCTTGTACGTGTTTTCGTATGTCAGGTCCTCCTAAAATCATTCAGAGGGGGTTCTTCTTTTAAATAGATTTCGAGTAGCCTGATCCCTTAACAAATAAATCTTTAAAAATTTCCACCAATGCATCTAGAATACATATATAACTGTCAAACTAATAATAATAATTATTATTATTGCATATATTGTAGATAGGCGGGAGTGCTATTAGGTTGGATGCTAACACTAGCTTCCAAACTAGGTAAGATTAAGGAAAAAATCTAAAACGTGTGTTCACACAAGCTGAATTGGTACAGTTGTAATAAAATTATTGAGCGTAAAAGTATGGTCGAATTTATTTTCCTGGTGAACCCAGCATTCCGTCCTTGTTGCGGATGTCATCTTATTTTTATTCGAATAACAAGATATTGTTTAAAAGTCATAACTTTTGCCTTTAGTCTTGACGTTTTTGTGGCCTTTTTTTCCAGATTAGATTTCGTGAGTGCGTTATTTGGTAATACGAAATTATGAAAATGCGTGAGTCACCTGCTGTCCCAATAATTAAATTTGTTTGTGTTATTGGTTGTCATGGTTATGTGTAAATATTTGACAGCTATGAATGAGTGATGTCTGACAATTAGGGCATGGCAGTCGCGAGTCGTGGGCTTGCGGCCACAAATATTTTTACCGTGAATTTTCGGACACTTTGTACTTCAGATTTTATCCAGGTTTGTTACTGCCTATGCAAATAGACATGGGAATATTTAAAGATTTTTTATATGAAACATCTTAAATACCCCGAGTTGTTACGTATTTTTGTAACGTATTTAACCTCTTCACTACTTTATGTAACTGGTTTTCTTTTTTGAAGAGTGGAGCCAATGGCATCTATTTTAATTTCAAATATAATATTTAATACGTCCTTATTGAACTGACGTATCAGAAACTGCACGTCCGAATGTTTTTTTACAGCATTCATGAATCTGTGCTACTGGTTAAGATCAAACCATATTTCAATTAGTGCACCAGGATTTCCCATCAATTGGGTGACTGTATAGCCTTCCAATTGCGTGACCTTCTCTCCAGGGCGCATTTCGTACATTATTACCATCCAAGCTTCATTAATACTGTTCAGTGGAAGATGAAGCAGTGCAGCACACATACAGCAAAACATAGAATTTCTTTTGCATCCGTGTATTCCTCCGTTAATCTCAGCTCTTGCATTTCCTTCTACAGACATTGGTTGAAGTGAAAATTTCAAGCGGAAAAGGACATTTCGGGAAACACTTTTTTCACAGTTTTAAATGTATCGATTTCAAAGTATAATACTGCACTCCTCTGTGGCCGCCCAGGCTCATTATTCTTCAATCCTAAAAAAATTCTTTCATATAAATTTTGAATTTTGTCTACGAACAAAGCATATAAAACAGGAAATACCTCTCCTGTGCTTCCGATGTCTACGTATCTTGTGTACAGTTGTTCGAACTGTTTCGAACAACTCAGATGCACCGTCCGTGAGAACACTTCCATTTTAACACAGAATTTTCTCCACTTCTTAGTAACCGAACACCAAGATTCTTATGCCAGGAGCAAGATCATCGGCAATTTCCAAAAACTGTTATTTCAGTTAATTTCAAAGGGTATTCGCGCAATTGAATCTTCGAATTAAGACCGGGGTTTTGGGTTGTACCAGTAGCTCTTCTTTTTGCTGTACACAATCCAGCCTTGGAGTTCTCACAATGTGGCATACATAAGACGAAATATAAAACTTTTGTCTTTCGACTCTTGAAAATTTTCTTTTAAACATTTTGAAAATAGGCACTGCCTTTTCTTCGAGGGCTATTTTCCTGCTGTCGTGTGTTAGTTTCTTAAACTGTACATTTACTCCGACAGGTGAGTAAAAATGTTGCTGCTGAGCCATGATTCTGTCTTTTGTAAACGGTCTCGATATTTATTCCGTTCGAAATTCATGCACAACCACTTCGTAACTCGTCACACTTCGTATGCACCCAGTGGCAATGACCATCTTTGAGAAGACACGGCTTCCGTTTCGGTGTTATTTCCATTACTTACAGTATGCAGAATTCTAGTAGCGCATGAAACTGCAAGAAAACGGACGCTGTCGGTGAGGAGACAGTCTGCCTGACGGTGACAATATCTGCTGCTGTTGAACGGCTGGCGTAAACCAGCAGTGGGGGAGGCTCTGGTTGGAAAACCGGCTGGTAGGAAGTGCCACAGTACCTGTGGCAACTAAGAAGAAACGCAACGGTCTGAAAGTCCATGAAGCCGGCAGTCGGGGCACGTGCTGTGGGGAGTAGTTTTGTAACAGAAGACTCGAAGGTAAATAAACAGGGAAGAACGTGGACGACAAAGGAGGAGGAGGAAGTCTGTAAAGCACTAACAATATATGGAGCGGAAATATACAAAAGAAAATATTGAGAAGAGTCGGACTGGACCATAAGCAGCTCCATGATCTCTCTCTCTCTCTCTCTCTCTCTCTCTCTCTCTCTCTCTCTCTCTCTCTCTCTGACCCTTGTGTTCTGTTTTCGGTTACTACACTCATGCTCATAAATTAAGGATAGTACTGATACATGGTGAAACAACGCTCTGGTGGGCGTTTTGCGATTTTAAATCACTTCGGGGTATGACCATGAGGTGAAACTGACTTGCGGTCCTCGCACGGTGGCGCTGGCAGCTGTCCACGTACGCAGAGGTGTGTTGCTGCATGTCACAGTACGGTGCAGCGAGTAAGCGTGCAGACGTTTTCAGACGTGCTAATGGTGACTGTGTTGAAAATGGCTCAAAGAACACATATTGATGACGTTATGAAGGGTAGAATACTAGGGTGACTGGCAGTTGGTGAAACACAGCAGGTCGTAGCGCGGGCCCTCCGTGTGCTACAAAGTGTGATCTCACGATAATGGCAACGATTCCAGCAGAATGGAAACGTGTCCAGGCGCTACAGTACGGGACGTCCACAGTGTACAACACAACAAGAAGACCGATATATCACCATCAGTACCCACAGACGGCCACGGAGTACTGCAGGTAGCCTTGCTCGCGACCTTACCGAAGCCACTGGAACAGTTGTCTCCAAACACGTAGTCTACAGACATGGTTTATTCGCCCGGAGACCTACAAGCTGCATACCACTGAACCCTGGTCACAGGAGGGCCTGTAAAGCCTGGTGTCCAGAACACGGTACATGGTCGCTGGAACAGTGGTCCCAGTGTATGTTCATGGACAGTTATCCTCGCCGGGTTTTCATCTGGAGTGAACCAGGAACCAGTTACCAACCCCTTAATATCCTTGAAAGGGACATGTATGGAGGACGTGGTTTGATGGTGTGGGGTGGGATCATGATTGGTGCACGTACACCCCTGCATGTCTTTGGCAGAGGAACTGTAACAGGTAGGTGTACCGGGACGTCATTTTGCACCAGAATGTCCGCCTTTTCAGGGATGCAGTGTGTCCGACGTTCCTCCTGATGGATGATAACGCACGGCCCCACCGAGCTGCCATCGTGGAGGAGTATCTTGAAACATAAGATATCAGTCGAATGGAGTGGCCTGCCTGTTCTCCAGACCTAAACCCCATCGAACACGTCTAAGATGCTGTCGGTGGACGTATCGCTGTACGTCTTCAAACCCCTAGGAGATTTCAGGAGCTCCGACAGGCACTGGTGCAAGAATCGGAGGCTATATCCCATCAGCTGCTCGACCACCTGATCCAGAGTATGCCAACCCGTTGTGCGGCCTTTGTACTCGTGCATGGTGATCATAGCCCATATTGATGTCGGGCTACATGCGCAGGAAACAGTGGCGCTTTGTAGCATATGTGTTTCTGAACGGTTTTCTCAACAATACCGTGGACTTACAAATCTGTGTCGTGTGTGTTCCCTATGTGCCTATGCTATTAGCGCCAGTTTTGTGTAGTGCCACGTTGTGTGGCACCACATTCTGCAGTTATCCTTAATTTATGAGCATGAGTGTAGATTGAGACATTCTGTTAGTCTAAGTGATCTTTTTTTGGCAATGAAACAATGAAGAAAGTATCGCGCTATTGGTGCAAGTAATGCGACATCGGGTTGTGTATTTATCATGTTTTTAATTTGTATTTTACAAAAACGAATTATTGAAATGTGCCATTATCTATCGTGTTAATATCAGCATACTAATAAACAGACTAAGTAGCCTTGAGGATTAAAAAAAATAGTAACTGTCGGTAGGTGAGCAGGGGCAGGGAGCGAAGTCGAAGCTTGCCTGAGGCACCGGATGCTCTGGTTACTCACCTGTTTTAGACGCCGTTCACATTGAATCTACACGAGACGCGGTACGACGAGTCCTACGAGAAAGACAGACCGTGGCGCCTACGTCACAGCACGTGACACTACAGGTCTTAACGAGTGCCAGCAGCCTTATTTCAGAAGAGTTTAATAATTCTTGGCTGCGGGTTTAAATGCATGAAAGTTCTCGGTAGCACACGACAAAATTAAGACTTTTAGTGGGTAACAGTTAAATATCGATTTCATGTAGCCGAGCGTTCGCGAAGTGTGCTGACAAGCTGACTAGTCTGACGTCACAAGTTCATTGCAGAACCCTTGTATCTTGTTGGCCTCGGCTATACAAGTTGCGACAAAGCTCCCGTGCCGTGGCGTTGTCAGTGCGACACTCATGGTCCCAGGGTGGTACAATATAAGCTACAAGATCCGCACTCCGCATAGCAGTTGGCAATAGCCTCGCGTGTGGCATCTCGTCGTGGACAACGTCCAGTTTATCTCACGTACTTCTTCAGTAACGGAAAGAGGCTTGGTGCTCTTTCGATGTGCTAGCTATGTTACATGCACAGTAACGTGTGATCTAAAACACATCCAACGTAAACCAGCCTGTGACTACATTCTTCACTACAAACTTTTCAAAATATGCACGTTGTTTTACTTGTTTTCCAAGTGCCAAAATCGGTACGGCGGCCGGCACGCCAGACGAGAACGATAGAGTAGAGAGGGCTGTGAAAAGACGTCAGCCAATTGAACGCTGGCCGACCCCTCTCAAGGACGACAACGCGACAGTAGTGGCCTCTATGCGAAGAGGGCATTAGACCGCGCCCGACTGACCCCGGCCCAGTCGAAGAGAAGATTCAAGACTAGCGACCTGAACAGAACCGTCAGCTGTTATACTTTGCTTGTGTTAGGAATTTTATATACTGAAAAAGCTTGTTTGTCTGTCGCCCTTTGCTTGCGACAGACATGCGTAATATTTAGAGTTAATAATCTCATTAATACGATTTGTTTAAATTGTCGTCCAGCGATCCGAGGAAGCAGGTTTCCTAGACACTCCATATTCGACAATTTAACAAAAATAACACTGGGCAATAGTGAAAAGAAAACCAGTTCATTGTCAAGCTATGAAAGACGCGAGAAAATCAATTTTGTTTTCACAAAATACGTTCCTTAGAATCTCATGAGAAAGATCGTATATTGGGCACACGCGAATCTGAAAACTGTGGTTTTTAAATTTTTAGGCAGCAAGTGTAGAACATTCTGTGAGGACTATCCAAAGAGACAGGTGTTGCTTATATATATAGGGTGGTCCATTGATAGTGACCGGGCCAAATATATCACGAAATAAGCATCAAACGAAAAAACTACAAATAACGAAACTAGTCTAACTTAAAGAGGGAAACCAGATGGCGCTATGGTTGGCCCGCTAGATGGCGCTGATATAGGTCAAACGGATATCAGCTGCGTTTTTTAAAAAAAGAGCCCCCAGTTTTTATTACATACTCGTCCAGTACGTCAAGAAATATGAATGTTTTTGTTGGGCCACTTTTTTCGCTTTCTGATAGATGGCGCTGTAATAGTCACAAACGTATAATTACGTGGTATCACGTGTCACGTGACATTCCGTCAGTACGAACGGTATTTGCTTCGTGATACATTACCCGTGTTAAAATGGACCGTTTACCAATTGCGGAAAAGGTCGATATCGTGTTGATGTATGGCTATTGTGATTAAAATGCCCAACGGGCGTGTGCTATGTTTGCTGCTCGGTATCCTGGACGACATCATCCCAGTGTTCGGACCGTTCGCCGGGTAGTTACATTATTTAAGGAAACACGAAGTGTTCAGCCACATGTGAAACGTCAACCACAACCTGCAACAAATGATGATGCCCAAGTAGGAATTTTAGGTGCTGTCGCGGCTAATCCGCACATCAGTAGCAGACAAACTGCGCGAGAATCGGGAATCTCAAAAACGTCGGTGTTGAGAATGCTACATCAACATCGATTGCACCCAGACCTCATTTCTATGCACCAGGAATTGCATGACGACGACTTTGTACGTCGTGTACAGTTCTGTCACTCGGCACAAGAGAAATTACGGGAAGATGACAGATTTCTTGCACGCGTTATATATAGCGACGAAGCGTCATTCACCAACAGCGGTAACGTAAACCGCCATAATATGCACTATTGGGCAACGGAAAATCCACGATGGCTGCGACAAGTGAACATCAGCGACCTTGGCGAGTTAATGTATGGTGCGGCATTATGGGAGGGAGCATAATTGGCCCCCATTTTATCGATGGCAATCTAAATGGTGCAGTGTATGCTGATTCCCTACGTAGTGTTCTGCTGATGTTACTACAACATGTTTCACTGCATGACGAATGGCGATGTACCTCCAACATGATTGATGTCCGGCACATAGTTCGTGTGCTGTTGAATCGGTATTGAATAGCATATTTCATGACAGGTGGATTGGTCGTCGAAGCTCCATACCATGGCCCGCACGTTCACCGGATCTGACGTCCCCGGATTTCTTTCTGTGGGGAAAGTAGAAGGATATTTGCCATCGTGATCCACCGACAACGCCTGACAACATGCGTCAGCGCATTGTCAATGCATGTACGAACATTACGTAATGCGAACTACTCGCAGTTGAGAGGAATGTCGTTACACGTATTGCCAAATGCATTGAGGTTGACGGACATCATTTTGAGCATTAATTGCATTAATGTGGTATTTACAGGTAATCACGCTGTAACAGCATGCGTTCTCAGAAATGATAAGTTCAGAAAGGTACATGTATCACATTGGGACAACCGAAATAAAATGTTCAAACGTACCTACGTTCTGTATTTTAATTTAAAAAACCTACCTGTCACCAACTGTTCGTCTAAATTGTGAGCTATATGTTTGTGAGTGTTACATCGCCATCTATCACAAAGCGAAATAAGTGGTTCAACTAAAACATTCATATTTCTTTACGTAGTACACGAATGTATAATGAAAACTGGGGGCTCCTATTTTTAAAAAAACGCAGTTGATATCCGTTTGACCTGTGGCAGCGCCATCTAGCGGGCCAACCATAACGCCATCTAGTTTCCCCTTCAAGCTAGACAGGTTTCGATTTTTGTAGTTTTTTATTTTTTTTATTTTTTTGACGCTTATTTCCTGAGATATTTGGCCCGGTCGCGATCAATGGACTATCATATATATATATCGAGGCACATCTGATGACTCGAAATTACTATCGTACGAGACCGTTGCTTGTAGCAACGAATGCCCCCTGTTGTGGGAGAGACACAATAGAGACAGGCCTAAGTGGCGGTGTCATATCGCTGTTGTCGCAGTGTGAACCAGTTAAGCCACTTGACATACTTTTATATACTCTCCGCCAATGGAGGTTGCTTCTGCCTCGTATCACGGGTACTTTTCGTATATTATCACCTCGGTGAGAACCGCGCCTTTAGGCTGCCAATGAAAATGTACAGTATAAAATTTTTTCACTTGTTTCCTGGAAGAGAAATGATGAAAAAAGAAAAACGGATACAGCCTTAAAATGACGTTTAGATTGCTTAGCTACTTCAGAGTCGTAAGTGACTTTGTACGGAACAGAAAGCTAAATACCTCCCACGTCACGCATTTGATAACTGGTGGCTACCGTACAGATATCAGATCAATATCGTATTTCAATGAGCACACAGACGATGTTAGTTGCTCTCAGTCTGCGGTCTGACCGCGAGGGTCCGCTGAGAGAGAGAGAGAGAGAGAGAGAGAGAGAGAGAGAGGCGCTGACCACAGAAAGCGATCTGCCCAACCGTTCCTCCAGTTTCCAGTATCCACATCAGCTCTGGGGGCAGACTGCCGGCCGTTCTGTAGGGTCTGCACCGGGAGGGATGCTCGTCTCGTCCCGAGGTTAGCGGCTGCATACAGACGATCATCTGAGCGTCGGTCGCTTTTGACACACGCACCCACGGAAACCGATTTCTAAATCTTTATTTCTAGAAAGGACAACACGATCATTATGTTTTTTTTTTTTTCGCACGCATACGGTTTCGGTGTTGTACTGCGCCGTCTCCAGCCCCCACTGGGTGACCTCTGACGGAAAAAAATCAGGAAGGAGCAGTGCGACATAAATGAAGGTTGGCAGGTGCGTTTCAGCATCTGAAAGATGGTGTCTAACCAAATTTCGCGCCAGTCACTTAAGAGTGGCACAATTAGCTCCACTATAAGGATGCAAACCAGGTTTCCTTTAAATACACGCTGGAACGGTTGTGAGCATTAGTTACGACTGAGGTCGTGTAACAGGGCTTCGAAAAGCTGGATGATCCTTCGGCGATACTGCAGAAAGACTTGGCAGAAATGTAGCCTCTGTACGTGGCTGCTAGCAGCTGTAGTCCAGAGAATGTACGGTCGCAAGAAGACCTTGCTCCGGAGGCCAAGTGGCCCAACCGAGAGGGATGACCATCGTGTTCGACTTATGGCTCTGGCGCGTCGTACTGAATCTGCAGCAACAATCTGAGCAGCAGTTGGTACCACAGTGACACAAGGAACTGTTACAAATCGATTACTTCAAGGACAGCTCCGAGCTAGACGCCCTGTAGCGTGCATTCCACTGACCCCAAACCACCGCCATTTACGACTTCAGTGGTGTCAAGCGAGAGCTCGTAGAGTGCAGGGTGGAGGTCTGTAATGTTTTCTGGTGAAAGCTTGTTCTGTCTTGGTCCCAGTTGAGGGCTTGCAACAAACCTGTCTACGTGCTAGACACACTGTACCTACAACTGGACTTATGACCTTCGATACGATTTCGAATGACAGCGGGAGCACTCTCGAGGTTATCCCACACATCCTGACTGCAATGGCTCTGAGCACTATGGCACTTAACATGTGTGGTCATTGAGTCCCCTAGAACTTAGAACTACTTAAACCTAACTAACTTAAGGGCATCACACACATCCATGCCCGAGGCAGGATTCGAACCTGCGACCGTAGCGGTCACGCGGTTCCCGACTGAAGCGCCCAGAACCGCGCGGCCACACCGGCCTGCTGGTGTTTTCCAAGAGGATAACGCTCGCCTACATACCGCTGTTGTAACCCAGTATAATAGGCCTATGCGATGTATCAACATCTTGCCTTGGCCTGCTCAATCACCAGACCTGTCTCCGATCGAGCACATGTGGGACATCATCGGACAACAAGCCCAGCGTCATCTAGAACAGCGTTACCGTCGCTGTTTTGACCGACTAAGTGCAACAGTCACGGAACTCCATCCCGCAAACTGTCATCCGACACCGTACAACACAATGCATGCACGTTTACTTGCTTGTATGCAACATTATGGCGGCTACGTTGGTTTTAATGGACCAGCACTTCACATATGCAGTGGCTTATCTCGTGCTTACAGTGTTTATCACTTAAATGTGTTACCTAGACGAATGTATTCTATATTAATTGTTTTTATGGGCTGCGATCTTTTTTCCATAAGAGTAGATAGATATTTGCTGCAAGAGGTCCAAAACATCGATGTCTGTTAAACTGAAGCATCCCCTATGATGTGTACGCTAGCAGGACTAGTATGTCTTCAGTTTCACTGTCATGTAAGGAAGCAAAACTAGTATGCCTCGGTTTATTTTAAAATTTTAAAGGAAGTGTTACTGATGATAAAATCGTGGAGAATCGATGAGTACCCTCTATACGAACGAGTACTAACAGATTTCAAACTAAAACATTCAAGAATTAAATGTAAAGCATTCTAGTTAGGCTTTAGTATATGACAGTGAAAGTGATAGTTCCGATAAGACTGATTACTCTTTCATAACGAGATACTGTAAAGGTATTATTAATCGATTCTGTTGCAGTAAGACAGACTATTTTGTTATCCTGTAATATTGTAAGCATAGGATAAAAACCATTTGCCGCTTATTTGTAAATTCTCTTACAGATCTCAAGATAGGTGACAGTTCACACTGATCTGTTTGAAATAATAATAAAAAATGGAAAGAAAGTCGATCTGATGTTTTGTGAAATGATTTGCTTAGTACTAAGCAAGAAACTAGCGCAGATAAACTTCTGACGCACCTCATTTGCAATACCTGAACTCGACATCATTCAAAGGCGCGGCGAATGTTTCTCTAATCTGTTTCATTTTTTACTTCTAGGCGATAATTTCGCAAAAAATTGACAGATATCTTTTCCTTTTCATTTTTGTTTTTAGGATGATGTTATTGTCTTCTCGAAATTTCCTGAATTTAGACAAAGGAAATCATTTTAACAGTTCAGTATCACACCAGCATAGTTTTTTTGAACAAAATAGCTAAACCTCGCAAAACTGTTTGACGCATTACTTGGCTTCGTGGCGTCTGCTGTTCTTGATTGGCATAAATTTAGTACTTGAATCGAAGGAAGGCACATTAAAAATCAAATACCACACCAATGCAACTTTTTGCACGCAAAATTGCTAGGTCTTGAATTTTTTGATACCTCATTTACCTTCCTAACTTATTCTGTTCTCTATATGTCCTAAGTTTTGTACTTTATTCGAAGGATGCCTTTTTGACAGTTAAATATCTCACCGATTTAACTTTCTATGCGCAAAATTACTAAGCCTTGAAGAGATGAATTTTTTGACACTTCGTTTACATAGCTAGCAGTAGCTGTTCGTGGCGTCTTTGTATTTTCCCTCAAATCACTAAGTTTTTCTTCATTATCCTGATTATTTTCAAGCAATTAAATATTTTTACGAAACTAGACCTCGGGCTGGTCAGTTTGATACCCAATTTGTTAATTCTCAACTCTTCATTTGACCACAATCTATTGGTTATGAACTGTAGATTAAAACTGAAGAAACTACAAAAAGGTGCTAATTTAAGGAGATGGGACCTGGATAAACTGACTAAAGCAGAGGCTGTACAGAGTTTCAGGGATAGCATAAGGGAACAATTGACAGGAATGGCGGAAAGAAATACAGTAGAAGAAAAATGGGTAGCTTTGAGGGATGAAGTAGTGAAGGCAGCAGAGGATCAACTAGGTAAAAAGACGAGGGCTAGTAGAAATCCTTGGGTAACAGAAGAAATATTGAATTTAATTGACGAAAAGAGAAAATATAAAAATGCAGTAAATGAAGCAGACAAAA
The DNA here is from genome assembly GCF_023897955.1 of Schistocerca gregaria. Taxonomy (NCBI): domain Eukaryota; kingdom Metazoa; phylum Arthropoda; class Insecta; order Orthoptera; family Acrididae; genus Schistocerca; species Schistocerca gregaria. Next base: position 200,121,827 of record NC_064923.1, read on the forward strand.
AGGAATACAAACGTCTCAAAAATGAGATTGACAGGAAGTGCAAAATGGCTAAGCAGGAAAGGCTAGAGGGCAAATGTAAGGATGTACAGGCTTATCTCACTAGGGGGAAGATGGATACTGCCTACAGGAAAATTAAAGAGACCTTTGGAGAAAAGAGAGCCACTTGTATGAATATCAAGAGCTCAGATGGCAACCCAGTTCTAAGCAAAGAAGGGAAGGCAGAAAGGTGAAAGGAGTATATAGAGGGTTTATACAAGGGCGATGTACTTGAGGACAATGTTCTGGAAATGGAAGAGGATGCAGAAATGGGAGATACGATACTGCGGGAAGAGTTTGACAGAGCACTGAAAGACCTGAGTCGAAACAAGGCCCCTTGAGTAGACAACATTCCATTAGAACTACTGACAGCCTTGGGAGAGCCAGTCATGACAAAACTCTACCATCTGGCGAGCAAGATGTATGAGACAGGCGAAATACCCTCAGACTTCAAGAAGAATATAATAATTACAATCCCAAAGAAAGCAGGTGTTGCCAGATGTGAAAATTACCGAACTATCAGTTTAATAAGTCACAGCTGCAAAATACTAATGCGAATTCTTTACAGACGAATGGAAAAACTGGTAAAGCGGACCTTGGGGAAGATCAGTTGGATCCCGCAGAAATGTTGGAACACGTGAGGTAATACTAACCTTACGACTTACCTTAGAACAAAGATTAAGAAAAGGCAAACCTACTTTTCTAGCATTTGTAGACTTAGAGAAAGCTTTTGACAATGTTGACTGGAATACTCTCTTTCAAATTCTAAAGGTGGCAGGGGTAAAATACAGGGAGCGTAAGGCTATTTACAATTTGTACAGAAACCAGATGGCAGTTATAAGAGTCGAGGGGAATGAAAGGGAAGCAGTGGTTGGGAAAGGAGTGAGACAGGGTTGTAGCCTCTCCCCGATGTTATTCAATCTGTATATTGAGCAAGCAGTGAAGGACATAAAAGAAAAATTTGGAGTAGGTATTAAAATTCATGGAGAAGAAATAAAAACTTTGAGGTTCACCGATGACATTGTAATTCTGTCAGAGACAGCAAAGGACTTGGAAGAGCAGTTGAACGGAATGGACAGTGTCTTGAAAGGAGGATATAAGATGAACATGAACAAAAGCAAAACGAGGATAATGGAATGCAGTCAAATTAAATCGGGTGATGCTGAGGGAATTAGATTAGGAAATGAGACACTTAAAGTAGTAAAGGAGTTTTGCTATTTAGGGAGCAAAATAACTGATGATGGTCGAAGTAGAGAGGATATAAAATGTAGACTGGCAATGGCAAGGAAAGCGTTTCTGAAGAAGAGAAGTTTGTTAACATCGAGTATAGATTTAAGTGTCAGGAAGTCGTTTCTGAAAGTATTTGTATGGAGTGTAGCCATGTATGGAAGTGAAACATGGATGATAAATAGTTTGGACAAGAAGAGAATAGAAGCTTTCGAAATGTGGTGCTACAGACGATTGCTGAAGATTAGATGGGTATATCACATAACCAATGAGGAGGTATTGAATAGAATTGGGGAGAAGAGGAGTTTGTGGCACAACTTGACAAAAAGAAGGGAGCGGTTGGTAGGACATGTTTTGAGGCATCAACGGATCACAAGTTTAGCATTGGAGGCAGCGTGGAGGGTAAAAATCGTAGAGGGAGACCAGGAGATGAATACACTAAGCAGATTCAGAAGGATGTAGGTTTCAGTAAGTACCTGGAGATGAAGAAGCTTGCACAGGCTAGAGTAGCATGGAGAGCTGCATCAAACCAGCCTGAGGACTGAAGACAACAACAACAACAACAACAACAACAACAACATTTTCTATGAAAATTGAGTCAAAAATCCATTGTGTAATATATAGGGAGTATTGTGTTTGCGCAGCTCAAAAGTTGTCAAAAACAGCGATCGGCGGACGGAAAACAAGAATCATTGGTATCTCCCTATGATAAGTATGTCCAGCTCTCATAAAGTATACATATTTACTGACTGTGACAGTGTTACGTATTTAAATTTTTCCATTCACTTTGTTTATGAATTCCTGTCTTAGATAGTTCGTCATTGGCGTGATCCCGACGCTAACGATTTATTACTAAAACAGCTATTACTAAGTGTGGGATTGTACGTAATTTGTGACAACTGCAAATATGTCGATGCAGATGGAGAGAGAAAGTGTGATATTTGGAGTGTTCATTGCTCTACCTATTGTTATAATAACGAAAGGTACTGCAGAAATTCGTCAACTATATGGGAGATAGTGTTTGTGTGTCGGTGTAGGTGGATGCGTTTTGTGTTTGCATCAGTATATTAACACACACACACACACACACACACACACACACACACACACACACACACACACAGTGTGTGTGTGTGTGTGTGTGTGTGTGTGAGAGAGAGAGAGAGAGAGAGAGAGAGAGAGAGAGAGAGATTCCGATAACAATAGGATATAAACCATTAGCAGGTAAAGAAACAAGAGGGGGGTAAAGTGGTCATTCACTGAGGATAAATGAATACCTAAACGTCGCAAAAAATCACTTCAGCTTTTACGAAAAGCATTTGCTGTTCATTTTATAACTGAATAAAAAGCAGGGGAGAAAGAGGCCTTTGTTCTCTGTAGACAATCGTGGAAACTTTTATCGACAGCATATTCTAGTTTTAATTCTCTATCGAAATGTTAACTCGTGCTTTTCAAAGTGGTACATCTCCATGGCTGAGCGGTCAGTGCATCTGTTTGCCCTGCGGAGGATCACGGTTCAGTTCTCAGTACACCCAGAAATTTCTCATTGCAGGGAAAACAGGAACGGAATGCACCCTTATTCATGAGTAGCAACTTTAATGAAAAGCTGCTGAGTCAAAAGCAGGAAAGCTGGTCACGCTTGGTAATGCGACGTGCTAACGGTTCACACCATCAAAAGCAGCCTTCCGCTCAGCATTTCAGTGTCTTATGGGTCTGATTGAGGAGTGACGTCTGTATTCCAATGCGTGTATCTGAAAATATAGACCGACGAATACTGTGTCACTGTTTCATTTTACTGGATATGCGTCTTCCTATTCGCAGTTTAGTAATACGAAGAGTTACCAGCGTATCGACACTAACCTGCAAAGAACTTAGTAATCTCGCATCACTGCCATTTTATTACGTCCTGCGTTTAGGCACCACCAGTGCATATTGCTAAAACGATTATCATGTTCACACATCGAAGCAAACAATTACACATACTTTTGAATAATGGGAAGCCAGGTTATCACTTGACTCTTTTATATTGCAGTGAAGGATCTGACATTTTCCTGTGGTATCTTTCAGGTGAATCGTTGACCATTTTTACTTTTAATATTCATTGCTTAGTCATGTCGGACGTTTCCCTTAGTTTTGCTAGTTTATCTGTTCCCAGTCTTTCTGAGAACGTGGCGGTTTTCAGTGGTTTTGATATGTTGTACTTGCTGCTTTTGCAACTGTGTGCTAAGTAACTTTATAGCATGTCTTATAGTACTTCCACTAACCATGATACTTGGCACATGTGAGTGAGTAAAGGCTCTGGTGTTTCTTCTGAATTGCCATACACCGAAGGAAAAACAAGGCAACACTAAACATTTGTCTAGATAACAACTACGTGATTAACATTACAAGATCAGAGGTTAATGCAAGTGCGACACAAGCCATCGCAAATATGAAATGCTGGTACATTAGTAACCGTTGTAACAACCAGAATGTTAAAAAGAAGTATGCAAACGTGCATGCATTATATTCTACAGGTGACGGATGTCAGTTTGTGGAATAGACTTTCATGCCTGTTGCACTTGGTGGGTCAATACAGGGACGGTTAATGGTATTTGTAGATGACTCTGGAGTTCTCGTCCAAAGATGTTGCGTATGCAGACGTATCTGGTGATCGAGCAAATCAAGGCAACATGTTGGCACTCTGTGGATCATACTAGGTTACAACAGCGGTGTGTGGACGAACGTTATCCTCTTGGAAAATAGCTCATCGAATGCTGTTCATGAATAGCAGCACAACAGGTCGAATCACCAGCCTGACGCATAAATTTGTAGTCCGGGTACGTAGGATAAACTCGACAGCGCTCCTGCTGCCATACGAAATCTTACCCCAGGCCATAACTCCAGGTGTAGGTCCAGTCTGTCTATCACGCAGACGAGATGTTGCTGGCCCCCAACTGGCCTTCTCCTAACCACATACGGCCATCATTGGCACAGAGGCAGTGTTTCCAACAGAAAACACTATAGATCTCCAAACTGCCCTCAGTTAGCTTTCGCTTGACACTACTGAAGTCGCAAATGGCTGTGGTTTGGGGTCAGTGGAATGAACGCTACAGAGCATGTGGCAAGGAGTTGTCCTTCATGAAAGCGTTGACAGTTCGTTGTGTCACTGTGGTGCCAACTGCAGCTCAGTTCGCTGCTGCTTATGAAGTGCGATACACCACAGCCATACAGCGAACACGACGGCCTTCCCTTAAGGTAGTGTTCCATGGCCGTCTGGAGACCCATCTTCTTGTGACCGTACGTTCTCGTGACCGCCACTACAAGACATCATGTACAGTGGCTACATTCCTGCTAAGTATATAAGGCTCTTGCGATATAAGGCTCTTGCGATATAAGGCTCTTGCGATATAAGGCTTTTGTATTGTTTGCTCCTGACTTTTTACTTTTGGCATATGACGTGTATAAGATTTCGGGGTAATACATTTGTCATCGGGGAGCATGAATAGATATACGAAATGCACCAACGAGAAATATGATGTATCGCTGTAGAGACGGATTCTTACTTTAGCAGTGAAAGACCAGATACTTGAACACAGAGGATAAATGTTTGTGTTTGACTTTATTCACAATAGGTATGAGATCGTGGTTGTTAAAATGTAGGTCTCAACCACTTTCGCAATACAAATGTACTAGAGCTGACTCATTTCGAAAGAACAAGCCTTCATTATCAGAAATAATAGCATCTGAATAAAAGATAAAAACACAAAAAAATGTTAAAAAGTTGTGCTATCTGTTCTCACAAACGTGAAGCACTTCCACGACATTCGTCAAGCAACGAAAAAAAAGCGAATGGGGAGTGCACGTGAGGAGCAGTTGCTAAGACTTTCAGTATATTGACGACTACATACGCCTTTTGTTTATTTTAAAAGTGGTTGCTATCTGTATGTGATAGTTTATAGGGAAGTTGTTGGTTACATAAAAGAACCCGGTAGGGTGTGTGTGGCTGGCTGTGGCAGATGAAATAAAACTGTCTACAGAGTGGTGCAAACATTCACGCACGCTACGAGTATGTTATTAGATCTTAGCATCAGGCCGCATAAATTAACGATTGAAAGCAAATATCAACGCAATTACATGACACCTCATTGAGAAACAAGAGTGTAAGCATCATTACACCAAACCACATATGATAATCTATTGCTACGCCTTTTGCGTGAGATATATAATCTTAATTTATCGTTGTCTTATTGACTGCCCTAACATGTATTGCGCTTTGTTAACGCCTAGGACACACATGTAAGAAAACTGAGGGAAACTACATGGCGAGAGAAACTAAACTTTTACAATGAACGTTTATTTCCATAAAAACTAACACCAACATGCAAGAAAGAACTCCTAACGCTGACTGTTGCTGGTGCCTGGTTCACTTTTGAGACAACCTTAAACTAAAATCCCTATAGGTGACAAAAAGGCTTATATTTGCTGAATCACATATGAAATTCACGGAAATGAAAAGATGGAGCAACGCTCTCGTAACTGCATTCATAGAGAAAAAATGAAAGACAGGCAGAAGTTAGACCATCACCATCACACACAGTTACAGCAAAGAGGTTCGTACCGAATGAGCTGTTAACAAATAAAACACACAGAAACATGGGATGTAATAAGTGATGCGAAAAACATTTAAACACAGAAACGAATGATAGAAACAACGCAGCCGAGTAACATAAAGGTAGGAAGCACGTGCATTATCATAAACAGTTTAAAACTGAATACAAGAAACACAAATTCGAAAAAGAAAGTGAAATGCAGTAGCGCCAATTAACTAATAAATATGAAAAGCTGAGGACTCGACTTGTTCCTAGTAACATATGGTCCACACGAACAAAGCAGATTTCAAAAACACAGAAATCCAGGAGCAATTTAACACAGAAAAACAGTTTAACCACGGAATTCAATGTAACGAAAGATTATGATTGGAATTAGGAAGACATGGAGCTGAATGCTCATTCAACGAAATATGAACACTTGAGTGCAATGGAACCAAGCACACAGATAGAGAATACAAAGAAAACTCGAACAAATATTCAAATTGGAACAAGAAAAAGAATTATACAAGAAAACACAGTTTCACATGCATTGATACTAAAGAAAGAATTATTCTCACATAACCAAGTCTTCTCATGACGTGCCCCGCACTTCCACAGTTCAGAGTTCCAGTGGAACAAAGCAAGTCCCTGAATAAATCAGTAAATCAGGGAAATCCCATCATTTCTTGCTATAAACAAGTCCAAGGGACGTGATTTCGAAAGCATAGTTGTAAGAGAAGACGAATAAATCCCTCACTTAGGATGAAGACTTACATAATCTTATCATTAAACTAGTTTACCAAACCCGCTCTTGACAGACGATGTTCTCTCACCAAAACCCAATAGCTGTGTGTCCGACCACGCTTGCTGACCACAGATCCACCCAGGTAAACGGAAGTGACCAAAGGGGCCACATCCACCACCTACGTTACAATAGTCGAATGACTTACACAAAGCGAACAAAGCCTTTATTAAGCTACTGAACGTTGGTCGTGCTCTCACTAAATAATCACTCTACAGCAGACGAAAACGCTATACTACAGCCTCCTTGAAAATACATTGCTTGACAGTCGCACCTATCGAGGTGGCGCAGTGGTTAGCACACTGGACTTCCATTCGGGAGGATGACGATTCAATAGCGCGTCCGGCCATCCTGATTTAGGTTTTCCGTGATTTCCCTAAATCGCTCCAGGTAAAAGCCGGGATCATTCCTATGAAAGGGTGCGGTCGACTTCTTTCCCCATCCTTCCCTAATCCGACGAGACCGATGACCTCGCTGTTTGGTCTCCATCCCCAAACAACCCAACCCAACGTTGACATCATTGGACAAGAATATTCACAGGTAGTGATGCACGATATGAAACACGGAGATACGTAATATAGGCGGAGTGGTATATTTATAACGAAAACTGTAACAGTTTGCACCACATGAGAAAGTAAGATAAGGGACAAATAAAGTTCAAGTTTGACACAGGGCAGACTCCCAACGTATAGGTGGATATCAATCTCAGCAAGGAATACGCCGTACGGGAACTGATGCACTGATGCACATTTTACACCTGTTATTAATGCTGGATACAAAACAGCTAAGGAGTTCGTAGGGGGATATTGCTCCACTCCTCTGTTAAGGTGGTTTTCAGTTCTTGCACGGTTCGTGGATGAGGCGTTCGTTGAGAAACACGTCTGCCAAGAGCATTCCAGGCATGATCCATAGGCTTTAGGTCCGGGGAGAAGTAGACCATTCCATACGTTAAATATCTTCACTTATCATTGTCTGTGTAGGCGGTCATTGTCTTCGTTAAACAGGAAGTCGAGACCTACAGTACCCCTAAACAGGCGTACATTATGCGATACTGCTGTGCTGTTACGGTATATCGCGCACAGATGTGCAGCGGTGTTTGGCCATTATGCATAATGCCAGCCCACACCAAAACGCCTAGAGCATACCGATTACGTTCGTGAGCATTCTGTGATTATAACGGGTTTCCCTCTTTCCCCCTCTCCCCCACTCCCTCCCCCTACACCGTCTCCACTCCACATTAGCTGGTGACCACAGTTGAGCGGAAGTCGTCGGAGAGTATCCCTCTGGACAACTGTTACTGGAACCAAGCTACATGCTCCTTACACCAACGAACTCTTTCTCGACGATGGTGTGATTGAAGTGGGATGCTTTGAACAGGATTCCGAGCATAGAAACTGACCTGATTTAATTGGCACAATATATTTCTAACAGAGACGCGTGTACCGGTAGCGGTTGCAAGGCCTGCAGCGAACTGCGGAGGAGTGAGATATTTGTTCCTTTTCACTACTAGAGCTACGAGTAAATCCTCGTGAGATTTGGTGGTCCGTCTGCGACCACCGGCTTGCTTTCGCATAGCGTTTCAACCTTCAGCGCCTTCTTTAATCGCGAGATGACACTTTTGGACACACCCATTACAGTGTACAGTACTGATACTGAGTGACTTCGAACCATCCGACGTCTCACCCACGATCGTAGGAATTCGAATGAAGTCTTCCAAACACGTTGCCGTATCACACGTAACGTCGTACGAATCGGTTGCCCAACAACCTTCCTCAAATACCACTCAGCATGAACTGTAGAATGCATGCAGTGTAGGTGCACAGGCTTCGCTGCAGTTAACGCGTCGCGCCATCTACTTTTGCTTTTATTGTTATTGATCGTGTGTGATTGCAGCAATTGTCGGCTTTTCGGTAGCAGCTTCCGGTGTTCTGTAGCAATTTTCAAGCAGTTTACAAAGCAGACACACATCTTCGCTCACTCTTCTATGCGAGAGGGGAGGGAAGGGAAAGAGAATAGGAATATAAGATGCAAGTAATATAAAATGGTTGCTTGGGAAACATAGGATAATATGAAGATGGTATCTGTTATTTCGGATATGTCCGAAAGTACAGATACCATCTTCATATAGTTAAGGGAATGTGGGTCTCACGGAGAGCGTGCAAGGGATAAATCCCTGCAGTCGCACTATCCTCTGTGCTCTGTGGGGGGGGGGGGGGGGGGGGGGCGGTCTCCTCGGATGGACGCCGGCACGGTAGTTCAGCGTGTTCGGTCATAGAGGCGCTGGCCTTCTGTAATAAAAAAATAAATAAATAAAAAAAACTGAGGAAAGAAATCAACAATCAACTTGAACGGATGTCATATGACGTCCTCACCGACCAAAAACAACGAACAGTAGTGAACAAATTAAAAAATAAAAATGGATAGAGCGTCTGCAATGTAAGCAGGAGATCCCGGATTCGAGACTCGGTCGGGGCACACACTTTCAACAGACCCCGTTGATGTATATCCACGCCTGTCGACAGCTCAGGGTGTGTAGGATAATAGTTATGCCTACATAAACATGTTCTGAGCTGATGCAGCGCACACGTCGTTTGCATAGTAACAATTAGCTATGGTTGAAATCATATACATATTCCACTGCCCAGTCTTCTTCCGAGTTAAGAAGCGCACCAAAAATCAGATCTGCTAACATGGAATGGAATAACAAATAAACCAAGCAAAATATCGTGAAACGGTTCTTACAGAGACATTTCAATTTGACCATCTTTTTAGAGATGGTTGCGGGACTCGGCTGTTCGATACAGGATGTCAAATTAAACATATTTCAGCCATCTAGTTTCCAAATTTGTTATATTTGGCTACCAGTTTCAGCGTTTTACTACATCATCTTCAGGTCCCTGACCGACGTGTGGGAAGGTTCTACCTCTGTTCTGAACAAAACAGGGGCCATCTGCAGATGAAGATTGAAGTGATCGCTGTAACAAATACCAGTATTGCTGGCCCCTCTTTTGATCAGTATCGAGGTAGAATTTTCCTACACATCGGTCAGTAGCGTAGTAAAACGCTGAAGCAGGTAGCCAAATAAAACAAGTTTGGGAAGTGGACGGCTGAAATGTGTTTAATTTGACATCCTGTTTCAGTCTAATGTGTGGATGGATGACGTAGAAGCAAATTTCGGGAAGACGGGGTTACAAGGGATGCGACACAGAAGTTTTAGTGTTTTTATTTATGCTTTTATGTTTGCCGCTTTTATAGATTCTTGCGTAATAATTTTGATGGTGAAGGCTTGCTGTTTCTAAACACGTCAATTCTAGTGCACCTGCATCGTGAAAGTGGTAGAGCCAACATTTTAATGTGTGTGCGTGTGTGACAGAGAGAGAGAGAGAGAGAGAGAGAGAGAGAGAGAGAGAGATTAACAGTAGCTAAACCATATAATTTTACCACCTTACAAATAACTGCCGCCGTCCTTACGATCTCGATGTTTCGTGGATTTATTGCCTTGCGTGCTGAAGAGAGAGCACCGATGCCAGCTGAATCTCATGCAGGTCAGTCGGATCATCTGTGAGGGAAACGCACGCCTGCCGCGATCGCACGCCGCGTTTCCCACGAACCTGTCCTCTGTGGGAAGGGGGACAGTAGGAGCAACAGCAACAGCACAAATCTCGTGCTGAGGTCTGCGGCCAGGCCAGGGCGGATCGTGATGCGGCTGCCTCACGCTAAAGCCACGCCCGTGGTTCACACGCCCACGCCTGCCAAGATTGCCGGGGCGCTCCGTAGCGAGCGCGAACGCTAGCCAACAAGTAGGGCGCTAAGTCTTGCTGTCTCTGACGTCTACACGTTGGATGGGCCTCACCACTAGAGCGAGAGAATATTGTGTCTTCAAAAATACTACATAATAATGGCAAAGAAATTTGTGTAATTTAAGTGCTACGAATAACACATCCTTTGAAATTTTGAAAGTAGCACAGATAAAATTCAGTGAGCGAAGAGTTACCTACAACTTCTGTCGAAACCAGACTGCGTTTATAAGATTCAAATGAAGTGAAAGGGAAACAGTAGTTCAGACGGGAGTGAGACAGGGTTGCAGTCTCTTCCCAGTGTTACTCAATCTTTACACTAGAAAGCAATAAAGGAAATTAAGAAAAAAATTGGGAATGGAATTAAATTCAGGGAGAAGAAATAATAACTAAGTATATGGATGCATGGTGTCTGTCCTTTCGGACATGCCACGCTAAGGTTTCATATAATTCATTCGCCTCGATGACCAGTGAACACACAACCTTCAATATGGATGCTCATTTTCGTTGGACCTCCAGCGGGAATTAAATTAGCGAGTATGGAGGAAGTGGACGGGAATCGTGGACAGATGGCGCTAGGTGGGGATGCGAGATGACTTGGGAGCGAGCCGAGATAGACCGCACATTTGCGATAAACACTCTCCGAGCGGCGCATTGGTTAAGGCAACTTGCCCACTAAGCAGGAGATCTAAGGTTCGAGCCCCAGTCCGGCACACACTTTCACTCGTCTCCCTGACTCCGCACAAAACACCGATGCAGCTTATATAAAGTTCCTTCCCTTCGCTTCCTTTTCCTTTCTTTTCCTTTTTCTCCTCTCCCTTTTCAGTTTAAGTTTGCTTATAACGTTATAATTCTGACAGGCGACGAATGACCTCGAAGGGAAGATCAACGGAATGGATAGTGTATCACAAACCGGTTATCTACAGCCACGTACAAACTATGCAAACCGCCATAGGCTGGATAATGGAGAATACCTTGCACTCTACAACAACTACTAGTCACTCTCTTGCCTGTTGCACTCGCAACTGGTGCGACGGAAAAATGACTGTTTAATCGACTACGTACGACATGTAACTTCTGTTATCTTGCCTTCGCGGTGCCTGTTGAAATCAACAATGGCACCTGTAGGATCGTTCTGCAGTGACCCACAAATGCCGGCTCTCTAAATTTTGTCGGCATTGTTTCGCTAAAAGGACGTTTTCCCTCCAGGGATTACCATTTGAGTTCACGAAAAGCATTTCCGTAATACTCGCGTGTTGTTCGGACCTATCGGTAACAAATCTAGCAGCACGCCTCTGAACTGCTTAGATACTAGTCTTTGACACTACATTAGTCCAGGGCCGGCGCAAGGCACGTGCCGCCGCACGGGGCGGCACTTTCTGAGAGGCGGCAAAACCAAACCTCGGACGGAGCGGCTTCAGGAACTGTGGCATGGCGCCTCTACTACCTGTCGGCCGCCCCTGTTGAACAAGGGGAGGGAGGAGGGCTAATTTCTGCTTCGCCACTGTGGCAGCACCGTCGTGTGTTCGCCGGAGGAACAGAGAGGGGGAGGCAGTCTGGCGTACAGGCCAGTATTCTTATGAGACGAGCGCTGCCAACCTGTTACGCGCCGTGCGTTTACTCACAACTAATTTTGCAGTAGACGAAATTTAATTTGGAAATTCGAATTCAATGTTCGATACTGCGGTTACATGTTAAGCCTGAAGCAATTTTGCTAAGCCCTTGTCTAGCGGTTCTAGGCGCTCAGTCCGGAACCGCGCGACTGCTACGGTCGCAGGTTCGAATCCTGCCTCGGGCATGGATGTGTGTGATGTCCTTAGGTTAGTTAGGTTTAAGTAGTTCTAAGTTCAAGGGGACTGATGATCACAGATGTTAAGTCCCATAGTGCTCAGAACCACTTGAACCATTTTTTTTTTTTTGCTAAGCCCTTCCGACTGTTTTATTCTTCCCGCATTATGGAAAAAAAAGGTTGAACATTACTACAGTCAAACGTGTCCAACACCTACAATGGCTAGAAGTATTCCGAATGGGTAAATACGCTGCGAGTAATTACAAGGGATAAAGACAACATTGCTAATAAGCCTGGCATATGTTGGGTTTCGATGTAGTTTTGAATACTTTTACTATCCGTTCTGAGTGATAGTCGGACGTTTTGGTTTTTGAGCCATGAAACACCTGTCTCCATTTGCATGAACAACAACTGAACTCTGATCGGCACTTTTGTTTTACAATACTACTGGCACACGAGATGTAAGCACATATTAAAAGCTTTGAGACTGGCCACTCAGTGGCCGAAACCTAGGTAGATCTGAAAAGTAAAAACAAAAGTTGCGATTAATTGTTGACATTACCTACAGATTTGTTTAAATAAAATTCCACAACCGTTTTATAAAAATAAAAACGGGGGAGGCGCGGCTGTTTAACAGCTCGCACGGGGCGGCTCTTGGGCTTGCGCCGACCCTGTACATTACTAAACCTTCGTAAAATTTACGCTTGCATTTGGCCTCTTCGTGGTTCCCGCCAATGCGGACACACGAGCGACACATTCTTTCCAGTACCTTCATGACAAACATTGTTGTTAACAATGGCTAAAAATTTTTATTGCCTGATTCCAGCGGTTTGCTGACACTGGTGATCTTGTAAATATTAGATATGTTTGGTAATTGTATGTTTGTTTTCTAGTAGTCGGCATATTTGTTTTCTCCATTAACATTTCTCGTATTGAGACCATATAGGTGAAATATCAAGCAGGCACAGTTAGTACAGTGGTAATTTATATCACATTGGCCTCCTTCAACGCAAAATCTCGTCTTTTGCGCAAAATGGATAGTGCTGAATTTGATTTTGACGCTAATATACTGGGTGATTTGCCTGAGCAGCAGCAGCAAAAAGTACAACCACCTCAATGGAGAAAAGAATGTTCATTTTTTCCTTCGAGCAAACGACGACATTTTGTAACCATTGCTCAACAGCAATCTGTGCAGAACCCTGAGCCAGATCTTGCTTGGATTGTAATAACAGCAACTGAATCAGAAGACTCTACTCATGTGGTATAAAATACTCTTGGAGTTATAATAATTTGTAACCAGTGCATAACATAAATTATGACTTTTTTCCGGGTACATTTTTAGCGGTAAAATTGGCGTTGAGTGGCATAAAACAGGGCCTTTTGATCTTGTATGTAACATACTATTGGAGATTAATATTTGTAGTTAACGAGCGCTTAACGTGCAATTTATGACGTCCTTTGAATAAAATTTATAATAGTGAAATTTACGATGGCTTATTAGCAATGTGACCCTTTCCCCCTTCAGAGTCTAGGGGTTAGACCTGGTGCGGGTACCAAACAGTCGAGCAATACCCGAGAATGGTTTGCACTAGTCTTTCCTTCATACAATAGCTATTCCTTCCTAGAATTCTCCCAATAAACCGATGTCTTCCATACTAACGACCTCACGCCCAACAAGGATGATGGAAAGCGATTGATTTTAATCAGGTGATGATGAGGGGCTTAGATTAAGAAATGAAACGCCATAAGTCGAGTTTTGCTGTTTGAGCAGCCATATAACTAAAGACGCTGAAGTAGGGACGATATAGAATACGGATTGACAATAGGAAGAAATGCGATTCTGAAACATAGCTGAGATTGCTTGTGGAGACAAAATAGCAGTTTTGGACCTGAGACATCAGGTGACAACTAATTTAAATGAGACTACAGTTAGAATGTTTTCCCTCGTGGATATGTGTCATCTGATGTAGTAATTACAAGCAAACCTCCGAGTCTCTAACGAATCGAACGTCCACGTGTAAAACAGCTCCAAACGTCCGACAATTTTACGAACGAGTTAATGTGTTAAGTATTTGCTTTTAGGCATGTAACCGAGAAAAAGTTTAGGAAACTTAAAGCTTTTAGAAGCCTTCATGTGCTCTCATTGTGAAACACTGAATGAATGTAATCGGTAATTTGTGCTCCATTGTAAGCAAAACTGTTTTTCACTCATCCCATTGTTTCTGACATATCTATGGTACTGTGAGTCATACATACGTGTAAATACTGTCTACAAAGTGTGTGGCAAATAGAGTCGCTAGTGAACAAGTAATAAATTAAAACGTCGTGCCTGATGATGAACGTTTCCTGCATCAACAGCGAAAATGTAGTAAGCGATACTGTTTTTTCCTTTCATAATTTTGTGAGAGTGTCAGGGAGAAAATATTTCATAACGTTTCGACACTGTGTAAAGTGTGTTGTAAATCGGTAAGTTCTTTCATTCTCAAATATAGGTATCTGTGCACAGTCAGCTTTGCTGCCTCCAGACAAACATTCGGTTTCTAATTTTAACACTTGTCCTACAACGTTAAACTTTTAAAATAAGATTGTATCTCTTAATGAGTAGATTACGACAGCATTTTAAATTTTTTTCTTCGCCCATAATTACGCGAAATATTGAAAATATAATTATTGTTGTCCTATGCTGCAACTGGTACTGGGTTCCAGGAGAGCGTTTTAGTCATATAGATACCCCCGTTAAGCGGGAGCTATGCAGATAGAGCACCGATATTCAATTTAAGCCTACGGATTCAATAGTCCACCTAGATTACAAATTTAATCCAGTGCGTAAACCGGAGTGCGCAGTTCTCAAAATGTGCCCTAGTTATCGCACGCTGTTGGGCCTAGCCTTTCAAGTGCTCGATGCTGCCGCAGAAATCACGCTCAGCTCAGCGCGCCCCGCAGATCATAGCGGGGTGCTTCAAACCGCAGCCATCGAGTTCACTGTTTGTTGTCGTACCCAAAGCCGTGCGCGCAGCCTAAATATTTGGACCCGGTGCCAGCCGATCCCCAGGGACTGTGCAGTCCGTGCGGCCATTAACGGACGGCGAGCGAGGCGCCATGCACGGCCGCTCAAAGCGGGCGCTAGCGGTCGGCAGGGGTGCGCCTCTCTCCTTTCGCCGGCTGCCGTGACGTAATAACCACAGTCCACTCGCTGTAAGGCTGCATTCAAACTGACACAGACGCCGTCGCCATAATCGTCAGGGACGTTGAGTTGGGCTAGATCATCTTAGAATTTATTCTATGTATGAAGTAGATTACAACCTATGGTGGGGTGGATATAAAGAAGCTTCCATGCTGGGAACCGAGTGTTGCAATGCGGCTTTTGCTGTTAAAAAGTCGCCGAATGAATGTGACAGTTCCTAGAGTGTCTGACGCTGATTTATTTCCTCTTCCGCCCTTAACATGTCAACTGTCTAAAGTTGTTAGTCATTCTGAATTGAACTTAGGAAACCACTTTCGTCGTTTACGAACGTCTAATGCACTGGGTGAAACGCCCCGTTAAACCCGCAGGACAGGACAAGTAGTAGGAATTGTGGAAGGGGGCCAGAATGAGCAGCTGTCAGTTACTCTCCAAACATAACACTTTATTTAGTTGTCCAAACATTACAGCGCAACTTGTAAGCTTGACCATCTACAGAAAACGTCCTTCATTGTAAAACGACTGAAGGCCCATGAATTAAATACAACTGATACAATTTTTTTTTTTTATTGAGACAGAAGGCTCTAGGCTTTAACCTTAAACAGTATGTAAGGCCAAGCGATGTAAGACTTGACTAGTCTCTACGCAAACGCCGCTCCTCTCGGTCGTTAAGTGAAGGCCATCGGTCACTGCGTTGTCCTTAATGAGAGATAATTTCTGAAATTTTATATTCTTGGAACACTTTTGACACTGTGGATCTCGGAATAGAGAATTCCCAAATGATTTCCGGAATGGTAAGTCCCACGCATGTAGTTACATTTACCATTACGCGTCCAAAGTGGTGCGGCCATAATCACATGAGAAGCCTTTTCACATGAATCTGCTGAGTATAAGTGGCAACTCCGACAATGCTCTACCCTTTCAACCCTGTGTACGCTCTCGCCCGGTATGTGAATCAGACCAATGAGTCACCGAAGGTTGCCTGTGCCTGTGTACAGAATACCTTTCGACCGCAAGTGGAGTTTCTTTAAAGTTTTTAATGTGGTAAGAACCACTACCGAGAATAGGTACCCAGCTTCCTTCATTGCAAAAATTACGTATTTCGGAATTCTTTATCTGTTTGTAATTCTTGCATATTGCAAAAAAAAAAAAAACTTGCGATGGCTATTGAGTCGCTCGGTTGTGGCCAAATGGCAACAAAGATGAGAGAATTTTTCCTCAGGGTCAGCCAGTTAGAGCGAAACTCGTAAAGAAGTTTGACGGTGTATGTTTCCGCTGGCGTGGCGGAATAATAAAAACGTTGGGGGGGGGGGGGGGGATGTGCGCGAGCAGGGCTCCAGCGAGTCGTTTGTGGCGCTCGCCTATCGGACGAATCTCCGGACCGTAAACACTGAGGAGCTTGGCAGCAAGCGTACGATTTTCTATTTCTTACTACACTGATTCGATAGAGCGGCTAACGCAATGGACTTGCATTTGGGACGATGGCGGTTCAAATTCGTGCCCAGCCATCCAAATATACCTTTCCTGCGGTTTTCGTATATCGAATAAGGCCGATGAAGGGATACTTCACTCGAAAAGAATTCTGTAGATTTCCTTCCTCATCCTGTCCGATGTGAGCTTGAAAGCTGCCTACAAAACTGACAGCTTTCAGATCTGTTACTTCACCCGTGTATTATAAAACTGCAAACATGCTTCTGTATCAAGCATTTCACCGCAGCACGTAACACAGTAGCTGACGAACTTACAAGGTGATCAAACAGCAACTGTATTTTTGTAATTTTTCTGTATTTATAGTACGTGAAGTTAAGAACTCGATTATCAGTTCCACAATACATTTAAACGTAACTCTTAAAAATTTACCAGAAAATCTACTTTGAAGTTTCACGGGTGTACTTAGTACCACAAAGTAAGTATGATATTTCGGTAGGGAGTGCGGCTCTGTGGAGACGGTCACGACTGCCAAGTGGACGGTCTGGGTTCAATTTCTGGCCAGTGCAATTTTTTTTAAAAAAGGGATGTTCTACGAGCATTTCCTTGAAGGATAAAATGCATAAAGATTGAAAAGAATCTATAGCGCTCGAAGCTTCATTGCTGTTTCAGGTCTCGTCTTGGTAATTGCTTTTTCGTTTGGTTCAGTTTAAATATGAAATTCATCAAATATATGCTAATTAACACATATCTGTCATTTTTATGAAAAATACACGTATTTTTATTCATCAAATCACACTCAAAAATCCATTTTGCATTGCAGATATAAATTATTAATTGCTGACAATTTATGAAAGATCGGTAACAACGTTTGTTTCAGTTGAAGAAAAACATTAAAATTAATTCTTTTCGCATTTTTGTATTTCACTCTTCACGGAAATGCGCGCAGAACGTGCACCTGTATTTCAAAATTTACAACAACCGGGAATCCAACCTGGACCGCTCATGTGGTAGGCAACACTGCACCACAGCGCAATGCATTTGTCGAAAAATTAATCTCAATCTCTTCGAGAATTTTAGAGTTGCATCAGACGGGTTTGTTACATTAATATTTCAGTTGTGAACTTTACGTACAGTATTACAAAAATGTGATTGTCGTGTCGTCTCCTTGTTAGAAGGGATATAGCAAGTGGAACACTTTGGCGAGCAGCTGAGTTAGCCGGTGGGAAGTGATCGCGACCGCCTTCTTTTTGCCATTGACGGGCCTTCCAAACGACACGAGGCGAGGAAAGTGTAGCCTGTTCTTGTTGGCGCTTTCCGGCTCCAGCGGCACTGCTATTGTTTGAGTAATGTATTGAAATGAAATGCACGTGTAGTATTTTGCATTTTCTAGGTAGTTCAGCCGTCTAGTGCAAGCCTTTTAACGCGACTGCGGCGACTTGCGTGTCGCTTATGGTGATGAGGAAACACAAACACACACACACACACACACACACACACACACACACACACACACACACACACAAGACAGAGTCACGAGCGAAGAAAATTCGAACAGCTTGGCGTAACAGTATTTACAGCGTTTCCAGATCTTTAATACACATTTATTGATGTTCAAACTTTTTCGTTGTTCGGTGAGGTGATCAGTTTCCATCAGAATACTTGGGCGACTGAATTTATCATACCCTCCTCTAGTGTAAGGCTTTCAGTCCTTTTTAATGCAGATTGTGCAGTTCTTTCATGGCGGTGATCTATTACAATACGTTGAAAGGTATCTTTACAATTAATCTCAATATGGGGGTAAAGTATGGCCTCAATAAAAATGTCGCGCAAATGGAATGCAGTAGGATGTGCCGTACATCACAGCTGGATGAAGCATTGAGTGGAATTTTATCAGTGAGAGCGCAAACAAAAAATCTGGCAAAAGAACATTTATTAGATCGGTAAATTTAATTTAATTAATAAATTAAGTTATTCCTCTTCCATAGATCATAGACCTTGCAGTGGACTCAGAAGTAAAGTTCTAGATTTAATTAATATGCAGCGTAATAGATTGTAGGCAACAGCAACCATCATATTACTCATTATACATATTCATGTGTGCAATTAAATGCACCGATCTAATAATTGTTCTTTTGCCAGAATTTTTGTTTGCGCACTCACTGCTAAAATTCCATGCTTCATCCAGCACTGATGTACTGCATTCCATTTGCGTGACAGTTGTATTGAGGCCATACTTTACTTCCCATGTTCAGATCAATTGTAAAGATACCCCTTAATTGTGAAGATACCTTTCAACGTATTTCACGCATGGATGATTGTATGCTATATGATAAAGCGATTAGGCCTTAAATAAAATAATAATCGCTTGACCCAAGGTTTATGAGACTTATTTGTAATCCTGTGCCACTATTTAGCCTAGCGGTGCAAGACGCTGCAGTCATGGACTGTGCGGCTGGTCCCGGCGGAGGTTCGAGTCCTCCCTCGGGCATGGGTGTGTGTGTTTGTCCTTAGAGTAATTTAGGTTAAGTAGTGTGTAAGCTTAGGGACTGATGACCTTAGCAGTTAAGTCCCATAAGATTTCACACACATTTTAACATTTTTTGTCACTATTTAAGGGTCCTATTATTCTGCCGATATTGTGGTGGATTTACAGACTGCATCCCATTACGACGCACAACTTTACAGGCATTACGCCTTCACCAGGGAGATCATTCTTCGTGAGCTACTTTATAAACAGTACAGACGTTTCTAAAAACTGCAGTCAGTGGAACTCCTCGGCTATTTCCTTGAATGCCTATTTATTTCATAAGGTAGGTCGTCGTCTGAAGAAGCAGAGGGAATTGTTGGTACACCACCTTTCTCTAAAGTAGAATGCGGCACGGATAGGGAAATTAAATTTAACTATATGGTTTCCTTTGACAATAAGCATTTGTTGTTACTAATAGCAATCAGCAAAGGAAACGAAAAACAAATGAAAGATTACAGTTCAAGGAGAAGAAATATAAACGTTGAAGTTTGCCGATGACACCTACTTCTGTCAGCAACCGCAGTAGCTGAATGGAATGAATAGTATCTTGAAAAGGCGTTATGAGATGAAGATCAACAAAAGTAAAAAAGGGGTGATGGACTGTAGTCTAAATATACATACGATGCTGAAGGAATTGTGGTTCAAATGGCTCTGAGTACTATGGGACTTAACTTCTGAGGTCATCAGTCCCCTAGAACTTAGAACTACTTAAACGTAACTAACCTAAGGACATCACACACATCCATGCCCGAGGCAGGATTCGAACCTGGGACCGTAGCGGTCGCGCGGTTCCGGACTGTAGCGCCTAGAACCGCTCAGCCACCCCAGCCGGCGCTGAAGGAATTATACTAGGAAATGAGACACTAAAAGTAATAGACGAGTTCCGCTATTTGGGCAGCCTAATAACTGATGACGCCTGAAACAGAGAGAATATAAAATGACGAATGGTACCACAAAAAGTGTTATTGAGAAAGAGGAATTAGTTAACAAGTAAAATGACGAATGGTACCACAAAAAGTGTTATTGAGAAAGAGGAATTAGTTAACAAGTAATACAAGTTTAAGTGTTATGTAGTCTTTCCCGAAGTAGCTGTATGGAGTGTAGCCTTGTACGGAAGTGGAACGTAGACGATAAGCAGTTCACATAAAAAGAAAACACAAACTGTTAAGGCTTTCGTGGCCACTTGTTGACAAACTGCCTACAGGCTTCTGTCTCGGGTTCTTTGGCCGACCAGCAACACAGAGTGAAGCTTTGACAATGCCAGCCACTCTTGCTGGCGAAACGTCAGAAAAATCACTAAACAAACGTCGACCAAAGAATCCGAGACAGAGGCCAACAGGCAATTTGTCAGAAAACAGACTCTTTTGAAAAGTTTAGCTACAGAAGAATGCTGAACGTTAGGTGCGTAGGCGGAATAACTAATGAGGAGGTATTGAACGGAATTTAGTAAAAAAGAAGAGAGTGACTAAAAGGAAAGACTCTGAAGCGCAGGGGAAGGTTTGGTAATGGAGATCGATGAATGAACACAGTAAACAGGTTCAAATGGATGTAGGTTGAAGTACGTATTCGAAGGCAAAAAGTTTCCACAGGATGCATGAGAACAATCCTCAAACTCAAGACCACAACCTCAACAACAACAACAGCCTTCTTGCCTATAATCAAACTTCACAGAACACTGTATGCCGCTCTCTTTAACTGAACTATCTGATCAGCAATTTAATTGCACTTTAGATCTTTTTGCGCCACCAATTATTGTTAAAAAACTTCCTTATCATCCTTTGATATTTTAAAGTCTCGCGACCGATGCATACAGCCATTTACTACATCTCGTGTACGACTCTGCCGGCCAACTGCTACTCCCCGCGGTGCTAAACACAGATCAAACAAACCCATTACTGAGGCCAGACATGCAGCTTTAATTAATTATCCACACAGCTCGCCAACCCTGTTTCCCTCTAGCTTCACATGCCCACACCGATATTTGGACGAGTTGTGACACGCGCAACATTATACTCTCTAATCTTTCTTCCATTATTAGCATTTTTGTCGACATTGTAACTGTAAAATTATCATTAGCTGCCAGTATGCAGAAGTACCAACGTTTGCAGGTCACGCGCAATCTAGATGAGCAACAAATTAGTCAAGCAGCGATAGGTCTCCGCGTTTATGGAAGTGTGTCGTCTACATTGATTCTGAAAATTGGTTCAAATGGCTCTGAGCACTATGGGACTTAACATCTGTGGTCATCAGTCCCCTAGAACTTGAACTACTATAACCTAACTAACCTAAGGACATCACACACACCCATGCCCGAGGCAGGATTCGAACCTGCGACCGTAACAGTCACGCGGTTCCGGACTGCAGCGCTTAAAACCACGCGGCCACACTGGCCCGCCGATTGATTCTCACAGGTATCCATTGGTATATGAGGAAGATAGCACTGCGAATTCAACACTCGACGTAGTACCCTAGCTGCAACGTTCTGTGGCCGTTTAAATCATAAACTGTGCCTTGGGAATGGCAATTGAATGTCAATGTAGACAAGTGTAATATGCGGCGAATACATAGAAAAATAGATTCCTTATCATTTAGCTACAAAATAGCAGGTCAGCAACTGGAAGCAGTTAATTCCATAAATTATCTGGGAGTTCGCCTTAGGAGTGATTTAAAATGGAATGATCATATAAAGTTGATCGTCGGTTAACCAGATGCCAGACTGAGATTCATTGTAAGAATCCTAAGGAAATGCAATCCGAAAACAAAGGAAGTTGGTCACAGTACGCTTGTTCCCCCACTGCTTGAATACTACTCAGCAGTGTGGGATCCGCACCAGATAGGGCTGATAGAAGAGATAGAGAAGATCCAACGGAGAGCAGCGCGCTTAGTTGCAGGATCATTTAGTAAACGCGAAAGCGTTACGGATGTGATAGATAAACTCCAGTGGAAGACTCTGCAGGAGAGACGTTCAGTAGCTCAGTACGGGCTTTTGTTAAAGTTTCGAGAACATACTTTCACCGAAGAGTCAAGCAGTATATTGCTCCCTCCTACGTATATCTCGCGAAGAGACCATGCGGATAAAATCAGAGAGATTAGAGCCCACACAGAAGCATGCCGACAATCCTTCTTTCCACGAACAATACGAGACTGGAATAGAAGGGAGAACTGATAGAGGAACAGGTGGCTTGCGGAGTATGGATGTAGATGTAGATGACCTAGACGGGATACCTAGCGTTACAGTTGTCCACACGTACATGACCGCACAGCACAAATTTCGAAATGTGTGAATATTAGAAATGTGTGTCGGATTGGTATTTGAACCCTGAAACTTTCCCTTTCGCGGGCATGTGCTGTACGAACTGAGCTACCGAAGGACGACTCACGGCCTGTCCTCAAAGATTTAATTCCCCCAGTACCTCATCTCCTGCCTTCCAAATTTCACGATGTTTCCTGTGGGTTTCGTTGGAGACCTGTGAAGCTTGGTGCATAGAAGTTGTACTTGTGGAAGTAATGCTGTGAGAAGGGCACTTGAGTCGTACTAGAATATCTCAGTTTGTACAGCATTCGCCCGTGAGAGGCGAAGGTCCCTGTTTCGAGTTCCGGTCTGGCACAGAGTTTTAATCAGCCGGAAAATTTCATATCAGCACACACTCCACTGTAGACAGAAAAATTAATTCTGTGTGAATACTGTTCGTAGCTAGTCATATGTAATGCTACAGCGCCACGTTTAAGAGGCATTAAGGCTAAGCCATCTTAGGCTGCACATCGAAAGGCACAATTGTTGATTTGTCATTACTGCTGCCGCATTGGTAAACATTCCCGCGCTAAAATAACGAAGTTCACGTATGAAACTCGGAATTGGCGGAGAAGCGAAGTCAGTAACGCCCGCTCGCCAACTGAGCTAGTTTGTTGACCTACATCTTGCACTGACCGTATAGTTGTAACTGTACTGACTACTTAGGAGTCATTTATCATTCTTGGTCTGCTGATGAAAATTATACAAATTGAAGCTCTAGCTGAAGATTATATCATGCGAGATTACAAAAAGTTAGATCAGTGCCTATAGTTCAAATGGCTCTGAGCACTTTGGGACTTCTGCTGTGGTCATCCATCCCCTAGAACTTAGAACTACTTAAACCTAACTAACCTAAGGACATCACACACATCCATGCCCGAGGCAGAATTGGAACCTGCGACCGTAGTAGTCGCGCGGTTCCGGACTGAGCGCCTAGAACCGCGAGACCACCGCGGCCGGCGCCTATAGTTCCATGCGAACTTTTCATCATCCAATCTTGCGAAAGAATAGTCCATAACAATGACAAGAATGCCTCTTACCCATTCCAGATGGCACTACAAGTTACCCTAAGATCAACAACAGACTTCGATCGCAATTTTCGGGATCTCCCCTCCCAGTGTGTCCTTGTCCGCCCCCGGTAGCTGAGTGGTCAGCGCGACAGACTGTCAATGCTAAGGGTCCGGGTTCGATTTAAGGGTCCCGGTTCGATTCCCGGCTGGGTTGGAGTTTTTCTCCGCTCAGGGACTGGGTGTTGTGTTGTCCTAATCATCACCATTTCATCCCCATCGACGCACAAGTCGCCGAAGTGTTGTCAAATCGAAAGCCTTGCACGAGGCGAGCGGTCTGCCTGACGGGAGGCCCTCGTCACACGTTTGTAAGTGTGTCCGTACACTGTACATACCCTCTGTTTTGTTCCTCAATACTTGTACAGCTAACACGATCCGTAAGGATGTTGTCGTAGGTTGGATGTATGTCGATGCAGTAGAGGCTACCTTATTATCACTCCGTTGTGGTACTCCATAAGTTACAAGTAGCTCTCCCAGCGTTTTGATATCCTTGAAGTAAGTAGGAGTCTGCGTTCATCCGATTACAGGGCGCAACTGCTACCTCTTTTTTTGTGGCCACATGACCAAGACACCGGCATCCGTGGTGCGGCTAACTGGCTAACGCGATGCTGGAGTGCAGGCCGGTAATCTGAAATGCAAATCGGCTGCCCTCAGCGGCGAGTTCCGGTCGTTCCTCCGTCGCTGCGGCAATAAGCGTTAAATAAACCGATCCGAGGCGCCGAGCCCGGTATGGAAATGCGCAATGCACGTCCCTGTCCCGGCCTCCGTAAATAATCTCTGTCGCCTGCAGTTCCTTAACGGGGCGCTGCTGTTGATAGCGGCGGATGCCTCCTCTCATTTTTACGTGACAGCGTTTTGCTTCGAGTCTAACACTCGCTCTCTCTCTCTCTCTCTCTCTCTCTCTCTCTCTCTCTCTCCCCCTCCCTCCCTCCCTCCCTCCCTCCCTCCCTCTCCCTTCCTCCCTCCTCCCTCCCCTCTTTCTTACTCATACACAGATAGGCGTAGTGTCCGTCAGACTTCACAGATCGCTTCGAATGGGACGTTTTATCGCTCCACGCTCTTTTAGTCTTCTAGGTGCCAGCGTAGTCTGAATTCTAAAGACTTCACGGCGCAGTACAATTCTCTATTGCCAGCCCTCCGACTTAGTGAAACGTTGAGCTCTTTATGATACTTAGGCAACGTATCGTAACCGTCACACAACGTACAAATACTTCTCAGATGTATGGTGCATGATTCAAAAAATGTTTCTATACTGTAAAAAAAAGGAGAAAGAAATTGGTACTGTGACCTTCCAGGGAGTGTTTTTGAAATTCAGACTTCTTAAAATGTTATTTTGACGTTCTTCTGAGCATTTTAAAAATGTGAATACAACATTTGTTTTACATCGCTGCAAGCGTAGCTAAAGTCTATCGTACCACAGCTCAAATTCTTCAGTTTTGGTATTTCCTGTCAAAGGTACCGGTAAGGCGTACCGTGACCAATCAAGTCTGTTCAGATGTCGAAAATCTGTTCCTGTAGCCTCAGAGAGCCCCCTTTTCTTTTTTTACCAAAATCATTTGCTAATGTCAGGAGGAAGCCCAGTCCTAAACAGGAAGTCACAAAGCAAATTCACTTTGCATCTTTGCAGTAAATACAGTGCAATATAACAAACTGCGGCTAACTGGATTGATTTCCTGCCTGAATTACCGAAAATTTTAATTATAAAAATGCTTTCTATGATAATTATCTGAAGCTGTAATTAGGAATGTAATATAGAGCGAATGTAACGGTTAAACAAAAAATGGATGACCTCTAATATTATGAGAAATGCTGCATATTATATTTAATTTAAAGCAACTAACGTTATAATATCACAAGAGTGGGCAACAGAATTGAAAAAATGTAAGTTACAACGTATGTTCAATGGCTACATTAAACAAGCGTCATAAACACAGAATGAAATTATCACTCTGCAGCGGAGTGTGCCCTGATATGAAACTTCCAGGCAGACTAAAACTGTGTGCCGGATCGAGATTCGGATTCGAGACCTAGAGCACTCGATTGAGAAACGCAGAGGTCCAGAGTTCGAGTTTAGGTCCGACACGCAGTTTTAATCTACCAGGAAGTTTCGTATCAGCGTACACTCCACTGCAGAGAGAAAGTTTCGTTCTGGAAACATCCCCGAGGCTGTAGCCAAGCCACGTCTCTGCACTATCCCTTCTTCCAGGAGTGCTAGTCTTGCAAGTTTGGCCTGTGCGAGTGGCCGAGCGGTTCTAGGTGCTACAGTCTGGAACCGCGCGACGGCTACGGTCTCTGGTTCGAATCCTGCCTCGGGCATGGATGTGTGTGATGTCCTTAGATTAGTTAGCTTTAAATAGGTCTTACTTCTAGGGTACTGATGACCACAGATGTTAAGTCCCATAGTGCTCAGAGCCATTTGAACTATAGGCACTGATCTAACTTTTTGTAATCTCGCATGATATAATCTTCAGCTAGAACTTCAATTTGTATAATTTTCATCAGCCGACCAAGAATGATAAATGACTCCTAAGTAATCAGTACAGTTACAACTATACGGTCAATGCAAGATTTAGGTCAACAAACTAGCTCAGTTGGCGAGCGGGCGTTACTGACTTCGCTTCTCCGCCAATTCCGAGTTTCATACGTGAACTTCGTTATTTTAGCGCGGGAATGTTTACCAATGCGGCAGCAGTAATGACAAATCAACAATTGTGCCTTGCGATGTGCAGCCTAAGATGGCTTAGCCTTAATGCCTCTTAAACGTGGCGCTGTAGTTTTACATTTGACAAGCTACGAACAGTATTTGCACAGAATTAATTTTTCTCTCTGCAGTGGAGTGTGTGCTGGTATGAAATTTTCCGGTGATTAAAACTCTGTGCCAGACTGGAACTCGAAACAGGGACCTTCGCCTCTCACCGGCGAATGCTGTACAAACCGAGATATTCTAGTACGACTCAAGTGCCCTTCTCACAGCATTACTTCCACAAGTACAACTTCTATGCACCAAGCTTCACAGGTCTCCAACGAAACCCACAGGAAACTTCGTGAAATTTGGAAGGCAGGAGATAAGGTACTGGGGGAATTAAATCTCTGAGGACGGGCCGTGAGTCGTCCTTGCGTAGCTCAGTTGGTACAGCACATGCCCGCGAAAGGGAAAGTTTCAGGGTTCAAGTACCGATCCGACACACATTTCTAATATTCACACATTTCGGAATTTGTGCTGTGCGGTCATGTACGTGTGGACAACTGTGACGCTAGGTATCCCGTCTAGGTCATCTACATCCATACTCCGCAAGCCACCTGTTCCTCTATCGGTTCTCCCTTCAATTCCAGTCTCGTATTGTTCATGGAAAGAAGCATTTCGGTATGCCTCTGTGTAGACTCTAATCTCTCTGATTTTATCTTCATGGTCTCTTCGGGAGATATACGTAGGTGGGAGCAATATACTGCTTGACGCCTCGCTGAAGGTATGTTCTCGAAACTTCAACAAAAGCTCGTACCGAGCTACTGAACGTCTCTCCTCAGAGTCTTCCACTGGAGTTTATCTATCATCTCCGTAACGCTTTCGCGATTACTAAATGATCCTGTAACGAAGCGCGCTGCTCTCCGTTGGATCTTCTCTGTCTCTTCTGTCAACCCTATCTGGTACGGATCCCACACCGCTGAGCAGTATTCAAGCAGTGGGCGAACAAGCGTACTGTATCCTACTTCCTTTGTTTTCGGATTGCATTTCCTTAGGATTCTTCCAATGAATCTCAGTCTGGCATCTGCTTTACCTTCCAAGTTTCGCAGGGGAGCTTCTGTGATGTCTGGAAGGCAGTACATGAGGTACTGACGGATGTAAAGCTGTGACGAGGGGTCGTGAGTCATACTTGGGTAGCCCAGTGAGTAGAGTCCTTGCCTGCGTTAACGCCAAGATTCAGGTCTCGGTCGGACGCACAGTTTTACTCTGCCAGGAGGTTTCATGCTATGTACATTATGCACAAGTACATTACTATACGTATTGAAAAATGAAAGTCTACACTCTACTCGAAATTTATATGCAACATTAACTGCTGTCATCTGGATTTACAATGATATGGTCAACTTAGCGATATGTATTTACTCTAACACTCATCTTGGTTACTACCTACTTCTACATGACTACTCCACAATGCACAGGTAAATGCCTAGCAGAGGCTTCATCGAGCTGTTTTCACTCTATTTCTCTACCGATCCACTCAAGACCAGCGTTCAAAAAATGAAAGATTAAATCTCTCTGTGTGAGGTCTGATTTATTTTATTATGATGATTATTTAGTCCTGGGTAGGTGGGCCTCAACAAAATATATAAGAATTCGGAAGAGAAGGGTAGAGTTGGAAAATTCGTGAAAAGATCTCGCCGCATCGAAACACGGCCTTGTTTGACGACTGCCACCCCAAATCGCGTATCGTACCAGTGACATACGTTACTCTTTAATGCAACGGGTGAAGCGAATGGGAAGAGAGAGGATGCGTATAATATTTTACAAGAAATGGTCTTCTAGGGTGAATGATTTCCGGTACACTAAGGCGACATTTCACTTCGTGGTGGAGAACCAGTCCTAACTCCCTCGAATTCCGAATTAGGAAGTCCGAATTAGTAGCGGTTCAATGTATTCGCATAAGGCGTGAAATTGATGATCCAGCAAACAAATTTTAAGGCCTACCTGTAGAACATCGTACTGTGCACAGTTTTTTGCAGTGGGACAGCATATTAGAGCTTAAAGACTCCTGCAGTTCCATGCAGTACCTCCTCCAGGTAAAACAATGCTCATTGAAAAGTCAATCACCTCGCTCCATGCTTAGTTTTTACTTATGCATTTATTGTACCTGGAGGCTCAGATATCACAAATACTGCTTACATGAAATATGACATACATTTTTGTACAATCGACAAAAATAATATTGAGGCCAAAATAGAGTGTGTTTCACGTACTCTTCAGACGCTGTCTTCTGTGTTCCGCGGAAAGGAATACTCCAGTACGGAGATTGTGATACTCTATGGCGCTCTAGCTAGCTCCTCAAACATTGGGAGGTGCCGTATCGCTTCTGGTTAACTTGAGTTCACTTGGAAAGAAGTCCAAGGAAGTCATTACGCCGTTTATCACTTGAGACTGATGTGTCAGTAGCTCGCGTTAACAGAGCTATGCACCAGCTTCAACCTTACAAAGACACGGCGGTGCATTGGCTGACCAATTCATACACTATCGTTCGACGCTGTGTTATTACGAGAAGCTGGCTCACGGTATGAGAGGCTCTTGATGACACCGTCAGCTGAACGATATGCTGGGTGAGATAATGAGACGAATTCAGGTAGAGCTGATGGCTGAGCTATTGGACATGCGTTTTCCCGGTATGGTGTGTGCAAGCTGGCTACAGTGCTTACAGACAACACATTGGCAGCTAAGATGGACTAAACGAAAGATGAGCGTTGAAAATTTTGTTACCAACCATACAGACATGGTACAGAAAAACCGAAAGCATACCAGAAAAAATCGCAGCGATGAAATGCCCTCAGTTCAACTTCAAGCAAGAAGCTAGAATGATTATTCTAACAGTTACTTATTGTTTTGATTACGATAAATTTACAAAATTAATAACAACTAAATCACTCGAGCAATCCGATCTTATGATGCGTTATGTGAAAGCTGACAATACCAGTAAACGCCACAACATGCTACTTATCAAATCAGGCATATTTTTTAAGAATAACAGACGAGTTTATTAAAAGTCGATATCCAAATAGGTCATTAAACCTCACAGTTACGTAATGTGAAGATATCATGAACTACTTAGATTCTTACCTAACATTCATTGTGGATGAGAAACCACAAGTACAAGTTGATATGTATTTATAGTGCTAACCTTAATTTTGCCACAGTGAAAAACCATTTGCAGGCAAACTACCTGAACCTTGTTAGTAACTTGTTTAATACTGTATTGATATTTTAATGGGAGGTTGCAAAATGATCGCTGTAATTTTCCTCTGATACAGGATGTAACGGGTAAAAGTGCAGATACTGTCACTGGTGACTGAGGACAACATCACAACAGTAGTTTCTTTGTACGAGGGTCGGTCAAAAAGTAATGCCTCCCATTTTTTTCTATTTAAAAAAATTAAGTTAAGTGAAAAATTTGAATTTGGCGCCATTCCCCAAACCTTCTTCTGCAATCCACTGCAGTAGTAACTTTCTGTCTCAACAGGTGGCAGCACAGCAGAAGTTTGTAAGATGGCCGACATCGATGTTCGTTTGAGACAGCGTTGTGTGATTGAATTCTTGAATGCAGAAGATGAAACGCCCATACGCATTCATGAAAGACTGAAGAAGGTGTATGGTGTTGTGACAGTGGATGTCAGCGCTGTTAGACGATGGGTTCGTCGTTGTAAGGAAGCTGAAGGGCAAACACCGTTGACTGACGAAAAGCGGAGCGGCAGGCCGGTGAGTGCAGTGACTCCACACAACATTCAGCAAGTTGATGACATCATTCGTGGTGACTGTCGGGTGACTGGAGATGAAGTGTGTCGCATTATTTCTCTTAGTAAAGGCAGTATGATCACGATTATTAAACAACTGGGGTACTCAAAGGTTTGTGCACGGTGGGTTCCAAGAATGTTAACCGATCAGAATAAAGAGGCAAGGAAAACAATAGCCTCAAAACACTTGCAGCGCTTCCGTTTGGAGGGAGATGAGTTTCTGAAAAAAATTGTGACCGGGGACGAAACATGGGTGCATTTTTTTTAACCCGAATCAAAGAGGCAATCAATGGAGTGGCGTCACACAAGCTCGCCGAGGAAGAAAAAATTCAAAACTGTGCGATCGGCAGGTAAAGTTATGGCAACTGTTTTCTGGGATACAGAGGGTGTGATTCTGGTTCATTTTTTGGAGCAGGGATGCACAATAAATTCTGTTCAATACGTCACAACCCTCAAAAAACTTAAAGCACGTCTTCAGCGAGTTCGCCCAACAAAATCAATGGCAGATGTTCTTCTTTTGCATGACAATGCAAGACCACACACCAGTCGTCACACCTCTGACGAGATTGTCAAAATTGGATGGGAAGTTTTGCCTCATCCCCCATACAGCCCTGACCTGGCACCATCAGACTTCCATCTGTTCGGGCCACTAAAAGAAGCTCATCGTGGGATTCATTTTGAAGATGAGGAGGCCGTCAAAACATCCGTGCGTCAATGGCTTAGGAAGCAGAGCTGTGATTTTTACCGTGCTGGGATACATGCCCTTGTTCAAAGATGGACCAAAACTGTAGAGATGGCGGAGATTACATTGAAAAATGACAAAATGATCCTCAATGTTGTGGTTTTCAACCTATGTAATTGCATTTAAATTTCCTGACAATTAAACGTAGAAAAAAATATAGGAGGCATTACTTTTTGACTGACCCTCGTATTTTATTTGCAGACTAACACTTGTAGCTATTAGTAGTAGTAAGTTTTGGGTTGTTTAATACCTCAAAGTACATAAGCCAAGAGCAAGCCATTAATAGCTATTTTCCCCTGGGCAGCATGTCAGGTGTTGAAAGTATGGACGCATGGATGCAAAACGATTAGTCTCTACTGATAGGCGTAGTCCACTTAGTGGTACAATTGGTGGTGAATATTTAAGCACTGATAATTACATTTGCAATTGTTTTAGTATTTGTAAGTTTTACATAGCAGTCTGGCTGCCAGCAATGTGTAACCGACAGTGTACATAATACATAACCAACTATACAGGGTGTTTCAAAAATGACTTTACAACTTTAAAAATTCATATACATTGATTGAAAGAAGATATAGAGCTGGGTTTAGTGTTATTTTGTAGGAAAATACACCAAGTTTTTTTGTCTTAAACAAAAGATGTTGTATGTGGCCTCCGTTGGTTATCCTGCACACATCCCATCAGTAGTCAATTTCTTCCCAAACTAACTTAGCATTGAAGGTGTAACTTGCTCAGTGGCGGCGTAAGTTCTTGCTCCAAGTTCAGGTAGAGAAGCCGGCACAAGATGTACAAACACGAGTTCCTTGATGAATCCCCATAAAATAATTGAATGGTGTCAGGTCTGGGGAACGTGGGGGGCCATGCAATTGGCGCATCACAGCCTATCCATTGATCTGAAAAGCGGTCACTGAGAAAATCCCGGACATCAGGAAGGTAGTGGAGTGGTGCACCATCTTGCATGAAGTAAACATTTCGTTTTTGGTCAACCTCATCGAGCTGAGGTATCAAAAATTAACATATCCAGGTACAATATCGCATTGATGGCTCTCTCACGGAAAAAAGGGGCCATACACTGTTCTTGCTGAATGCACAAAAAAAGTTCAGTTTAGGGCTATCACGAACATGTTGCAATGTTTGATGTGGATTTTCACTGCCCAAAATCTTACAGTTTCGTGTGTTAACCTTGCCACTTACATGAAAAGTTGACTCATCAGAAAAGATGATTTTGTCCAAGAAATATTCATCCTCATGTAATCGATTTAACAATAAATTTATGCCACTCATAAACTGTATGCGCACTAGGAGGATCTTTAGCGTACCCTTTTTGGAACACCTTATATTGTGCACAAAAACGCTGGTAACACAGATGTGGTGGAGCATTTGAGAATCCATTGACACACAGACTATGATTAGCTTATAATCCAAGATATGATTGTAATCTCGCAGGCTAGTCAGTAATTAACGAGTTGCGTTTCTGCGTAAAGTGCGTATGAAGTAGGACAATTTCAACGTTTGCAGTCGTCCGCGATTGCTGCTGCTGTTGTTATTGTAGTAATTGTTGGCTTCTGTTCGAAGACTGCCCAATGCAAGTCTCCTCAGTCACTTTAATGTGGTTTCCCTCTACAATTTGTATCTCTCCCCCCACCCCCTACACACACACACACACACACACACACACACACACACACACACACACACACACACACACACACACGCATAATTCCCTGTATTACTAACCTGAAGATTCCTCCTTCGTCGTCCCTATTTCACTTCCATATAAGACTACACTCCACACAAATACCTCCAGGTAACATTTCGAACACTTAAATTTCGGTACACAATATCAGATTATTTGACTTGTCACTCTAACGAAGTACGCGAGTGTCAGCAATATGTCTCGTGGTCTTATCGTAGCGTGTTTATCTTCTGCCGTTAGGTCAGACGATAGAAATGCCACTTGCACGCTTAGAGTAGCAGATTGACGGTGACCAACTTTAAACAGAACTTGACTAATTTTCACACATTTATTAAAGTAATAAAAAGCATAGAAATTACTTAACTTGATTCTGGATGCTATTTACAATTGACAATCTGAAGTTCCTTTGGTCTTGGTACGTTAATCTTATTCTCACAAATCTCTGATACTTGACAAAGTGTCTATTCATTTATCTTCAAGGCTATGTACAGGAATATGATAGTCTTATTAGACGCAGACTGAAACTTGACTATAGACTGGTACAGACTAATGCAGACTGATGCAGATTGACTAATCGGAGGTCTGTACACTCGTTATAATACCTCGCACGTTCATGTATCACTGCGCGAGTGTGATCCGCGAGGAGAAAAGGTTCTACGTTAGCAGCAATCTCATTGGCTGCGATACATATTAATTCGCGGACCGGCGGAAGCAGAATTTCGTCCGTCTTTATGGCAGCGCCATCTCGTAGAGCGGAGACGGACGAGCGCTGCGCCTGCCCTGTTGTGCTTAGCGGGGCGCGCTCTAGTGGGAAAGTTGTGCACGCGCTGACTACGCAGAACTATGTACACAACAGCACCTAATAAGATTACCATATTGCTGTACACAACAGTTATGTAAATTGAAGGTGTAGGGGGGGGGGGGGGGGGGGGGAAGGAAAAGAAAAGGAAAAAACTAATGACATCAGCTACTTCTGGCCTTAATGCGGAATCGGCGGCGATGAGTAAAAATGTGTGCCAGCCAGGAACTCGAACGCGTGATCTCCTGCCTGCTAGGCAGTTGCGTTAGCCACTACGCCACCCGGACACATTGCCTATCGCAAATGCACTGATTATCTCGGCACGCTCCCTGACCTATCCCCATTCCCACTTAGCATCCCCTATCCGCATAGCATTCGGGAGGACGACGGTTCAATCCCGTCTCCAGCCATCCTGATTTAGGTTTTCCGTGATTTCCCTAAATCGTTTCAGGCAAATGCCGGGATGGTTCCTTTGAAAGGGCACGGCCGATTTCCTTCCCAATCCTTCCCTAACCCGAGCTTGCGCTCCGTCTCTAATGACCTCGTTGTCGACGGGACGTTAAGCACTAACCACCACCACCACCACCTATCAGCAGTGCCCTCCATTTTGGCTAACTTTAGATTCCCGCCGGTGGTCGAAAGATATTTTGCACCTGCACCGAAGGTTGTGGATTCATTGTCTATCGAGGCGAATCAGTTAAATGACTGTGTGCTGTCTGTTCTTTCAGACATGTTCGGAAAAAACAGACATCACGCATCCATATAACATAATTAAATTTACATTACGCATTAGCAACTTTCTCTTTTTCAGAAAAACTTTTCTCGCTATTGCCCACTTGCATTTTGTACCGTAACTGTTGTGTTTGTTGAAATAACTCTCGTTGCTGCTCACAATCACATCTACGATTTTAGATTATCGCTTTCGACCGTCTGTGTGCTGCACTGGTGACAATGCGTGGTCCTCTTTACAGTACTTTGATCTGGAAATGGCCTCTTGGTCGGAACAGGTAAGCTGGAAATAAAAGGTGTATAATTAAAGGCAGAACATAGATCTGGTTATTGTATCCTCACGGTCAGAGAATCACAGAGTCAAGTGGTTCTGAGCACTTTGGGACTTAGCATCTGAGGTCATCAGTACCCTAGAAGACCTATTTAAAGCTAACTAACCTAAGGACATCATACACATCCATGCTCGAGGCAGGATTGGAACCTGCGATCGTAGCGGTCGCACGGTTCCAGACTGAAGCGCCTATAGCCGTTCGGCACACCGGGCGGCAATCACAGAGTCGCCATTATAAATCAGAAAGGTGAAGTCCGATTACCACGTGGAAATCTCTGGGTGTGTCCACCTCAAAGGAGGACGGAACCTACGCTAATCGAATATACCGAACATGGGCAGATCATCTACACAGCATGTTTTTAGCGCGATGCTCCAACTTCACCACAAAGCAATCGTGAATAAGCGTCATGGTGTGGGATGTCGAGAAGTAATCATTGCCCGTCCTTATACAGCAAACGTGAGGGATGTGTGGAGGGGGGGGGGGGGGGCAGGGGGAGGCAGACTGCTATGCTGCTATGTCGTCAACCGTAGAGGAGGGGAAGATGTGCTGCGCAGTTGTCGCGTGCAGGCGTGGGTCATGAAGTTGAAAGGTCACCATCTTTGTTGCACGTTTCTAACTGGTTTATCCTAGGGCAGCTCACCATTAAACCAACACATATGTTTTGACGAAAGCATGAAGGCCTTCTAATAACGAATTCGAAGCCGTTAAGGGGGTAGGACGTCAAACGGGCCGACTTGGAGCAGGAGGGACACCACAGGACATTTTATTTTCTACTGTCTATACTTTTACAAATAAATTCATAAAACTTTGTCAGCATGACCAGGAAGGATTCAAGATTCACACTCATAGCAGTGGAAGTGAAAAAACATAACAAAATATTTTTTTTTAGATATCAAATTTCATCATTTTTTGACTTACTGTTGGCTTCATTTGTTGCTATAGGTACATTTTTCTTCACAAGTCAGAGAGATTCTTTGATGAATTTTGTACAGCATACAAACCATACTTACAGGTGTATGAAACTCTAGAATTTTCCAAATATATTAAAAACTGTGGTTAAAATTGTGATAATTAACTACAAAGTTTGATTTTTTTCTAAAACGTAACAGCTCATTCATTTTTCCATAAATTAAATAGATTCTAGAGTTTCAGATACCTGTGAGTATAGTTTGTATGCTGTGCAAAATTCATCGAAGAGTCTCTCTTACTTATGAGGAAAAGTGTACCTATAGCAACAAATGCAGCCAATAGTAAGTGAAAAAATGATGAAATTTCACATGTAAAAAAAAATTATTTTGTTATGTTTTTGAACTTCCGCTGCTACGAGTGTGAATCCTGAATCCTTCCTGGTCATGCTGACAAAGTTTTATGAATTTACTTGTAAAAGTATAGACAGTGGAAATTAAAATGCCATCTGGTGCCTCTCCTGCTCCAAGTCAGCCCGTTTGACGTCCTGCCCCCTTAAGGGTACTTTTTGAATAAAGTAACCTTAAACCAGCTTGTGGCTGGCTGCTGTGCACCATCAACAGTTTATTTCATATAATAGCCACAGTCTGAAACCAAAATTGCATAAGACTAGGGAAAAGCAAAATCTGGGTGGTCAGACGCGGTGTAGGTGATAAAAATATCGCAATTAATAGCTAATCAAGTGCAGTTTTAGAAATATCGCTTAGTGAAATTTTCATGGGCAATAAGAAATGGTTCCTAGCCAATTCTTTGTTCCTTTGATGCTTTACATACAGTTTGAAAATTTTGTGAGGTATAAGCCTAAAATATGATGACAAGCAGATAATGTCGACAGTGTGAAATTTAGGGAAGTACTGCCCCATGATAAATTCGGTTTGGAGGAGCTTATCACAAAACTGCTGAAGCGCGTAAACAGATCTCTATTTGCAATGCATATTTATCTTACTTTGATTTCGGAATGTCATACGGGATTTTTTTTAACTTGTCAGGCCAAGCTAAAGTTTTCAGAGACTAGAAATGTGAAATAATGATTATGTGTGCTCTTTTTCAAACCAAAACCTCAATTCATGGGATCAATGCCTGAAATAAGAATAATCTTCACAAATATGTAAAGTCAGTCACTTTGGTCCAGAAAAGTGCCCATTGTTCAGAAGCACACATTATCAGTAATTTACCAGCAGCAGTAAAAAGCTGAACTACGAATAAACTTCAAACCACTGATACGAGGGGCAACCAAACAGCAGTGATAATACATTTCTACTGATGACAGCCGCAACAAACGCGTGAAAATGATTAATAAATCATGACTAGTTTCACATAATCACATCGTCACATAACGAATTCTTGACCTTGAAAAGATACGAAAATACGATTAGTATCTTTGTGCCTTATTTGGGGGCACAGTTAGTCACCTGAAGATGTGACTAAAATATCACTAAACTATTGGTGATTAATGAATCATTTTGATCCAACTGTTGCGGTTTTCTTCAGTCGGAAAAATAAAGTTCAGTTTAAGAAGAACCTAAAACATTTCTTGGTGGCCACCTCTCTGTACTGCATTGATAATCTCTTAGTACAGCAAACTGAGGCGTAAGTGTTAATAGTAATATAAAATAATGCGTGTATTACATACAATATCTTCATGAAAATTCAGTGCAGTAATGCGATCCTTGTAATAAGTGTGCGCAAATGACTTTGTATTTGCTGGTGCATCAATTTGTTGAGCATTTGCATATTCTGAGACAAGTTTGCTATTATCTTGTAAACGAAAATATTTTTTTTAAGGATTATTGACTTATTCCTCAGCTATGACAACCATTCCACTTGAGATCTGTGGAAGGTACTTTAGTACTTTTTCTTTGTAAATGTTCATTGTGTATCTTGCTGGTCAGGAATCATGGAACGACCAGACAGTGATTCGGTTTTCTCCTAAACGTGTCACGGAGTTATCGGATGACGTCATGAGCAATGTGTCGATACTCGTAAATCAGGGGATCACTATTGCTGTCGTTTCGATAAAACAGTTTTATGAGTAGATGTGTGCTCATCTTGTCCAGACCCATGTCAACAGTCTGCAGCTGTAATGCACGCCGATGTGTGCGTTTCAACACTAGAACGTCGTACCAGTACTGGCACCTAACGAAAACCGTTGACACAACTACCAATTCTGCAGCGCACAGTCTGAATATCGTTCCTGTACAGCTGGGTACACGTACGGTAAATAGTTTTCCGTCTACACTGACTAGATAGTGAATGTTTAATTGTAACCACCCTATACATACAGGATGACAATTACTGAACTATGTGAAATAAAATCGTCAGAACTTCTGAACGGTTTTGCGTTAGGGCGTTCAAACTGCACGGTTGGCCGCGGGGCG
Organism: Schistocerca gregaria; assembly: GCF_023897955.1. Classification (NCBI taxonomy): domain Eukaryota; kingdom Metazoa; phylum Arthropoda; class Insecta; order Orthoptera; family Acrididae; genus Schistocerca; species Schistocerca gregaria. The sequence continues at coordinate 200,159,684 of NC_064923.1, forward strand.
TGATGGGAATTAGCTAATGCGCATGCGCAAGACCTTATTGTTTTTGTTGTTGTTGGCCAGTTGCACGTGAAAATGTCACGGTGCAGCGTGCCTGAGCGTATAGCGCTTGTGATGAAGGCCTACTATGCGAACAGTAACAGCCCAACTGCATCTCAAAGGAAGTTTGCGACCGAGTTCAAGCTGAAGACAAGCGGTGCAAGTATGCTAACAATCAAGAATTTGATTCGCAAGTGTGAGAGAACGGGTAGTGGTCGTGATTAAAGTGTTGACAATGTCGGTCGTCAAAAAATGGTGAAAACGCCTGAAGATATCGAGAAGACACGCGCTGTGTTTCAAACTAGCGCCAGGAAATCGATCAGACGAACTGAACATGTAGGAATCAACACTGCGACGAATTGTTTTTGAAGATCTGCATGTATTCCCATACATGATTCAAACCCATCAGCCATTAAGCCCCAGGGCCATGGAGCAGTGGTTGTCTTTCACCAACACTATTGTCCACAGAATTGACGAACAGGACCTTAATGTTATATGATTTGGTTTAGCAACGAAGCCCACTTTCATTTGGATGGGCTCGTCAGTAAGCAAGATTGGCACATTTCGGGGACTGAGAATCCGCATTTCGCGATCATAAAGTCTCTTCGCCCTCAACGAGTGACTGGGTGTGTGCAATGTCCAGTCACGGAATAATTGGTGCCGTATTCTGTGAACAGTACATGAAGGTTTTGGAACATGATTTCATCCCCATTATCAAAACGTGACACTGATTTCGACAAGATGTGGTTCATGTAAGACGGAGCTTGACCCCATCGAAGCAGGAGAGTGTTTCATGTCTTGGAGGAGCGCTTTGGGGACCGCATTCTGGCTGTGGGGTACCCAGAGGCGACTGGCATTGGCCTCGATTGGCCGCCATATTCCCCGGATCTGAACACATGCGGCTCCTTTTAGTGGGCCATATTAAACACTAGGGTATACAGCAATAACCTCAAAACCTCTGCTGAGCTGAAAACAGGCATTCAGGAGGTCATTGACAGCCTCGATGTTCCGATACTCCAGTGGGTCATGTAGAATTTCGCTATTCGTCTGCGCCACATCACCGCCAACGATGGCAGGCACAAATCTGAATATCTGTAGTGACGCTTACATATTGAATAAAGTGGGTGCACACCGTAGTTTGTAACTACACTGCTGGCCATTAAAACTGCTACAATACGAAGATGACGTGCTACAGACGCGAAATTTAACCGACAGGAAGAAGATGCTGTGACACGCAAATGATTAGCTTTCCAGAGCATTCACAAAAGGCTGGCGCCGGTGGCGACACCTGCAACATGCTGACAGGAAGTTTCCAACCGATTTCTCAAACACAAACAGCAGTTGACCGGCGTTTCAGGTGAAACGTTGTTATGATGCCTCGTGTAAGGAGGAGAAATGCGTACCATCACGTTTCCGACTTTGATAAAGGTCGGACTGTAGCCTATCGCCATTTCGGTTTATCGTATCGCGACATTGCTGCTCACGTTGGTCGAGATCCAATGACTGTTAAAAGAATATGGAATCGGTGAGTTCAGGAGGGTAATACGGAACGCCGTGCTGGATCCCGACGGCCTCGTATCATTAGCAGTCGCGATGAATGACATCTTATCCGCATGGCTGTAACGGATCGTGCAGCCACGACTCGATCCCTGAGTCAACAGATGGGGACGTTTGCAAGACGACAACCATGTGCACGAACAGTTCGACGACGTTTGCAGCGGCATGGACTATCAGCGCGGAAACCATGGCTGCGGTTACCCCTGACGCTGCATCACAGACAGGAACGCCTGCGATGGTGTACTCAACGACGAACCTGGGTGCAGGAATGGCAAAATGTCATTTTTTTGGATGAATCCAGGTTCTGTTTACAGCATTATGACGATCGTATCCGTGTTTGGCGACATCGCGTGTATTCGTCATCCCCATACTGGCGTTATCACCCGACCTGATGGTATGGGGTGCCATTGGTTACACGTCTCGGTCACCTCTTGTTCGCATTGACGGCACTTTGAACAGTGGACGTTACATTTCAGATGTGTTACGACCCGTGGATCTACCCTTCATTCGATCCCTGCGAAACCCTACATTTCAGCAAGATAACGCACGACCGCATGATGCAGGTCCTGTATGGGCCTTTCTGGATACAGAAAATGTTCGACTGCTGCCCTGGCCAGCACATTCTCCAGATCTCTCACCAATTGAAAACGTCTGGTCGATGGTGGCCGAGCCACTGGCTCGTCACAATACGCCAGTCACTACTCTTGATGAACTGTGGTATGGTGTTGAAGCTACATGGGCAGCTTTACCTATACACGCCATCCAAGCTCTGTTTGACTCAATGCCCAGGCGTATCAACCCCGTTATTACGGCCAGAGGTGGTTGTCCTGGGTACTGATTTCTCAAGATGGATGCACCCAAATTGCGTGAAAATGTAATCACATGTCAGTTCTAGTGTAATATATTTGTCCACTGAATACCCCTTTATCTTCTGCATCTATTCTTGGTGTAGCAATTTTAATGGCCAGTAGTGTAATTTACATTTTTTATATAGTTCAATAATTGTCACCCTATATAATATACGAGGGCTGTATCTAGCAGTGGATCCCAAGCCGTAGCTTTTGCTTCTACTCCTGTTGCTCCTGCTAATGATGATGATGACGACGATGATGACGACGATGATGATGACGATGACGATGATGATGGTGACGACGATGACGATGGCGATACCTTAGGGAATGGACAAGAGTGACAACTCTATTCTAATAATGGTCCCTCGTTATTGCTTTTGTTTTACCACTAGTTCGATAAATGTTTAGTGGTTAGCACTCTGGACCCGCATTCAGGATGGCGACGGTTCAATCCCGTCTCCGGCCATCCTGATTTAGGTTTTCCGTGATTTCCCTAAATCGTTGCAGGCTAATGCCAGGATGGTTCCTTTGAAAGAGCACGGCCGATTTCCTTCCCCAACCTTCCCTAATCCAAGCTTGTGCTCCGTCTCTAATGACCTCGTAGTCGACGGGACGTCAAACACTAATCCCTTCCTCCGATAAAGGTTTGCAAAGAGTCAGTGTGGCGGAAATCGTGTCTCGTGGGTGTTGGCTCGCACGAAAACAAACGAGTGTTGTGTCAGAGAGAGGCGATCGTTGCTTGTGTTACGAGGCGGTAGCGCCATCGGTTTACGGCAGCGAGTTTGCTGGGCGGACGGTTAGCGCTCCCAGTGCGGCACGGGGAACCGGGAAAGCAAGGCCGCTTTCGCCGTAATGACCGCCGCGCGGCAGCGACCAACCGACCACCGCCGCGGGGTCAGCTCCCAGTCACGCAGCTGCCGGTGACGTCACGCGCCGACTCTCCAGCCGCAGGCGCGATCGCGAGGATTGCGCCTCAGCATCGCGGCCTACGTCCTCACCGTCTTTCCAACAAATCGACACCAGCCAACTGATGTTCCACCTGTATCCCCCATTAAGGAAGCGCCATAAAAGCGCCTAATGGGCAGAGGTGGATCAACGCGTTACTGACTTGCTCAATTTTTGAAGCTCTTTCTCTTCAATAAATCTTCCAATTTTTCTGAAGTTCTGATCTTCGTGTCTCTGTACGTCTACCGATTCCCATTTGGATAATTCCTTCGAGGTGCCTGTTTTTTCTTTTTTAGCCTCACTACACACACAGCACTATAAATTCTAGCAATAATTTCAGCTCTTTGGTGTTTGTTGTAATAACTGAGAGTGTTTACAGTACATAAAGACGATTCTTCCCAATATGCAACAACTAAAGGAGTGATTCTGTGTAGGTAGATTGAAGCAGCGAGTGAAAATTTGTAGCAAGGCAGGGAATCCAACCGGGGTCTCCTCTTGCCAGAAAGGTGCTATATCCACAAAGCCACCTTGACAGAGAGGTTCATAAAACTGCACGGATGACCCTGGCATCCCTCCCTAATTCTCACTGCCACCTCTGTCTACTTTAAATTTAACTTACACTCTTTTTATGTAATATGCCCTTCTGATAATATGCTAGACTTCCTGTACTTATCGTAAGGAACAACCACTTCTGCAGATCTTTCTAGGGGAAATCAGGGTAGTAAGAGCACAGGAGCATGTACTTCTATACAACTAGGTGGTTTGTTGTCACTTGATGTAGTGTCGTATTAGAGATGCTAAAAGCAATGGAAATATATGTTCTGATGGGCTCAAGAATGGTAGAGCGTCTCTCTCGGGACACAAAGATTCGTTTGATTCTTAGCCTGCCAACATTCTTTTAATCCACCAGCAACAGTGAGGATTTTCCATAACTGTAGTGTCACATGCTAAACGACACCAGCAATTTGATTGGGCTGTTTGCTCATCCAAGATGTTCCACAAAGTAGAAGCATGCGAAACGTTTATCCATATCCTAACCAGTTAGATACCTGCTCCATCAAGGAACTTTGGCAGTGCGAACAGTCATTCCTGAGAGAACGGTCAGGTTGACCAATGGTTGGTACTCGCATTCGGCGGAGAATCGGTTTAAAATCGCTTCGGGTATCCTGATTGAGGTTTTCCTTGTTCTGTTTCCTCTACTTTTGTAAGAATTTTAAAGCCGTGGACGGTTGTTTCAGTGAGAACAAGGTCGTTCCCCTTCATCATCATGGAATAGCGATTTGGTTCTACCCTAGCGACGCTGAAGGGGTCGTTTAACACAGTGTGATGTGGCGCAGTGGTAAAACTGTGGACTTCTGTTAGAGACGAGACGACAGCAGCGCAAACATCATCGGACCATCCAGATTTTGGTAGTTTCGCTCGGTCACTCAAGCTAAATGTCTGGACGGTCACTTTACAAAGGACGACACCGATTTCTTTCCCCGTCCTTCCCCACATCGCGCTTCTGCTCTGTCTCTGATGACCACTTTGTCGATGGGATATTAAGCTCTAATCTTCCTTCCTTTTCTTCTCTCTCCTCTAGTGCCTCTTAAGTTCAGTGACATGTTGAACATATTTTCCTAATGCTACAGTCTTTCATACACAATTTTCCAAAATCCTGAAAATATAATAAAACTCAATATAATTGTAAAATAATTTCAACTGTGAATACTAATGTCGCTGCAAAGTCTTCGTCGATAATTGTTTCTCACTGTTTACCAGCTTGTAAGAGCATCTGTATTTTAACAGTCGTTTCCTCTTTTATTGCAGGTGAGTATCCGAAGAAGAAAGCATGCTGCTCAGTTCTTTGTGCTGTGCGGCGATTGCGAGACTTGTCAGAAGGTTTGCTGCTGCTTCTGCATTGTTTTGTTGTACCTCAAACTTATAAAATCGGCAAACAAATGTTTAAAAATCGGCAAACAAATGTTTAATAATCGGCAAACAAATGTTTAACTATGACCACGCTGATGACCTCGATGTTTAGCGCCCATAAGCCCAAACACACAACTATGATCAATTTTGCAGTAATTAGTGATTCTTAACTTGCCGACATTCTTTTAATCCACCAGAAACAGTGAGGATTTTCCAGAACTGTAGTGTCACGAACTAAACGTCATTTAGATTACGGTACGGCAATTGAATCTCAATGTTGACAAGTGTAATGTGCTGCGAATACATAGAAAGAAAAATCCTTTATCATTTAGCTACAATATAGCAGGTCAGCAACTGGAAGCAGTTAATTCCATTAATTATCTGGGAGTATGCATAGGAGTGATTTAAAATGGAACGATCATATAAAGTTGGTCGTCGGTAAAGCAGATGCCAGACTGAGATTCATTGGAAGAATCCTAAGGAATTGCAATCCGAAAACAAAGGAAGTAGGTCACAGTACGCTTGTTCGCCCACTGCTTGAATACTACTCAGCCGTGTGGGATCCGTACCTGATAGGATTGATGGAAGAGATAGAGAAGATCCAACGGAGAGCAGCGCGCTTCGTTACAGAATCATTTAGTAATCGCGAAAGCGTTACGGAGATGATAGAAAACTCCAGTGGAAGACTCTGAGGAGAGACGCTCAGTAGCTCGGTACGAACTTTTGTTGAAGTTTCGAGAACATACCTTCACCGAGGCGTCAAGCAGTATATTGCTCCCACCTACGTATATCTCGCGAAGAGACCATGAAGATAAAATAAGAGAGATTAGGGTCTACACAGAGGCATACCGAAATGCTTCTTTCCATGAACAATACGAGACTGGAATAGAAGGGAGAACCGATAGAGGTACTCAAGGTACCCTCCGCCACACACCGTCAGGTGGCTTGCGGAGTATAGATGTAGATGTGTATCACTACCTATACACTTTCAGGAAGCAAATATTTCGGCAGCACTTTGAAGCCGGCCGGGGTGGCCCAGCGGTTCTAGGCGCTACAGTCTGGAACCGCGCGACCGCTTCGGTCGCTGGTTCGAATCCTGCCTCGGCCATGGATGTGTGTGATGTCCTTAGGTTAGTTAGGATTAAGTAGTTCTAAGTTCTAGGGGTCTGATGACCTCGGAAGTTAAGTCCCATAGTGCTCAGAGCCATTTTTTTAGCACTTTGAGCAAAATGTCGAACAAAGAAACCAAGATAATATGCACTATTCATTGCGGAATAAGCACTGTCGTTAGCAGTTTGAGAGCACTCTTAACGAGGCAAAACAGGGAGATGTAAAAGTAACCTTGGGTGTACCCTTTGTGAGAGGTATAGGTCATTTACTGTCATGAAGTATGTGGGGTGATTAGCTGCCATTGCACCTATGCGTTTTATGCAACTCACAACGCCTTCAAATACCACGTGCAAGGTTTTGATATTCACTCGACTGCTACACAAACCATAGGTCATACAGAAAAAAATGAACAGGACCTTTGTGTGCAGTTATATTTTGCACAGGGATACATCTTTGCTAGAGGCCATAGTTTTCGATTTATTCATTAACTCTTTCCAAAGGGTCCTTCAGATGCATTTTCTCGAACGTCTCTAGAACTGTGGTCTCCAACAAAAACGTATCCCTGTACAAAATTTAACTGCATAAAATTTCCTACAAGAAGGTGCTATTCATTTTATCTGTAGGGCCAATAATTTTGCTCACAGCGAGCGAAAGAATATGAAAACATTGTGGTGGTTTTTGAAGGTGTTGCATGTTGCATAAAACCCATAGGTAGTGGCAGCTGAATCACACAGAATACACGATTCTTTAATGGAAGGCATCTAAAGCACTGCGAGTCTGTTTTCAGACGATACTGCGGTAAAACAGGAGATTCTTAACGAGAGAGAAATGAAACGAAGTGGAGGAAAATGTCCTGAAGACCAACAATTATGGCAGAAACTCGTATTTAACATTCAACAATAAATATTATCTGCTGGCTACTCATTATTGTTCCGTTTACATGAGTGGCGATCAACAGTAACTGCATGTGTACCTGGAGCTACCTAAAGTGAAATGACAAATTCTTATTGTTTGTAGGAGAAACAGGTATCAGGGTGAGATTCCTTGTAATTACTCTAAGTAAATGTAATTCAGCCATGAAAGGAGAAGCTTTTGTGTGTAGAGTTCCGTTGGCGTTGACATTACAATTTAATGTGACACCGTTATCGTGTTGTCTGGAGACCTGAACATGTGGTTTTGAGAGCAATAGGATTTAATAACAACATATCATTCCTTCTGAGAACGGCGGCAACGCCACTGTAACTATGTCCAACAGTAACAATACACGGCAGCTTCCATACGGTACCTTTGCAACGAAGCTCCCACGATCTCTCGGCTGGGAAGTGCGTCGGAGAGGTGTGCGATTAATACTGTTGGCCGTTGCTTCCACGCCAACAACTGGCCAGAATGCCAACTGTTTAGTGGGCTTCCTTGTGCTCGATACACCAAAGTGAAGCGGTGTTACCGACTCTGCACAGCGGTGCTAGCATTGCGTTTCTGTGTTCACTGGAAACTCTGCTTGTGAGGACTGGAGCTTGCTGTGACGCAATGTTAAATCTAATTTAATTACTTTCGCACAATGTGAAGTACTCGTAACGTATTACGAGGGGAACTTATTACACGACAGAGCTACTAACTATGAGATGGTTGATGAAATACAGGTAGTATTAATCTCCCGGTGGACATGGGTTTTATTTTCAACTAGGCTTTCGTGCCTGAGTTTTATTTTACAGACTTCCATTTATCAGTTACACATATTACCATCTGTCCTCTCCAGTTCCACTATTCGTAATTGTGTTCTATCAGTTGTACTCGCCTTTATTTGTGGATATTTAACACACACACACAAACACACACACACACACACACACACACACACACACACACACACACACACACACACACACATTTCTCTGTTATTTTGTTTACAGTCATCGTCCCCAATTAAACACCTAGCGAGGAAGCACAGTGATTAACACAATGGACTCATATTAGGGAGGACGACGGTTCAAACCCGCCTCCAGCCATCCTGATTTAGGTTTTCCGTGATTTCCGTAAATCGTGTAAGGCAAATGCCGGGATGGTTCCTTTGAAAGGGCACGACTGATTTCCTTCTTCGTTCTTGACACAATGCCAGCTTGCGCTCCGCCTCTAATAGCCTCGTTTTTGACAGGACGTTAAACACTAATTTCCTCCTCCTCCAGTTAAAGCAGCCTTTTTTTACTCAAATATACAAATAATGATTGTTTAAGGTAAAAAGCTAATCAGTTCATATTTCAAGGTTTTCACTAACTTCATGTGTAAGTTCGAAATCTCATTACATGTTCCAAAGCTACATTTAATTAAGTATGAAATCTGTTTAAATTTTTGAACAAGTCGACAAAATTGGGAAACTGGAAAATTAGTAAAACAAGAAAAGTAAAAAATGGTAACATTTTTTCATATATAATTCGCTTTAAGCATTACACTTCAGCAGCAAATTTCATATCTGTTACGATACATTCCAGTAATATTCCACTGACCATTTCGACGGGAAAAAGTCAAAAAGTTCTGCATATAATCGTTTTCTTACTTATGTGTGATCCATTGCTCTCTCTCTCTCTCTCTCTCTCTCTCTCTCTCTCTCTCTCTCTCTCTCTCTCTCTCTCTCTCTCTATCACAAGTGAGACGTAATTGCAAAATGTAAACTGCTCTCGTTTGATTTTATCATCATTGTGGTTAATAAGTAAAGGAAAACAGCTTGTCAACTACTCTATCTATCGACGATTGTCGACGATGCCACCAGGCTCCATTCCCATAAGTTATTTGCAGTAGCGTATCGGTTGTGGCTACGCACTAACAAGGCGTCTCAGGTCCCACGAGTAGAACACGTCGCATTTTTTTTTCTTTTTTTTTGTATGGAAGTATTTGAAAGCAACACGCAAGCGATTTATGAATGTGTATGAGCATCTATTAGGACACCTGCTGAGGCCTGACTCCACATGAACGGTGACCATGTGGAAGATTTGTTGTAAAGTGTTCGTCCCCAAGCATATCTGCTGTTTGCCTCCTTGGGGACTCTGTTATATGCTCAATTGCTAACTTACTGAGTCATAATACGTAGTAGCGAGAAAACCCATTGGTTTCTGGAGCCATTTTTATTAGAATTATCTACTTGTTTCATTGTCTTCTATTTGTCTCTTTTATATCTGCAATAGTCACACAGGTTGTTAAAGACGAAAGTCGGAGAGTAGAAATTATGGTTGGCATTGTAACTGACATCGATGGAGATTCTCAGTGACCCAGTGTAATTTTGTCACAAACAAAAAAAAAAAAAAAAAAAAAAAAAAAAAAAAAATGTTTCTTGTGTTGCACGTGTTTGTATTTCACTGGATCGACCTTTCAGAATCTGGCTCTGTGGTAAATCAAATTGATAGTAGTGACAGGGCCTATTCCAATAACTCACACTTGAAAGTGTATCTGTAGCAGAGAAAGGGGGGTGGTGGGAGGGGACAATGGAGCAATAGGTTAAGTGCAGTGACATGGAAAACTACTTAACAGGACAGTAGGTTAGGTATCTGTCAATCAAAGGAGAACAATAGGTTAGCCCCAGAGTGGATACTTGCCACTGATGTAGGCAACTCGCACTGACAAAATACACCAGCACCCCCTTCCTGGTGGAGTAGTGGGGGGTGGTAGGGTGTGGGGAACAAATGGGTTAAGTGCAGTGACATGGAAAATCACTTAACAGAACAAAAGTTTTACAATGAAAAGCACTTAACAGAGCAATAGGTTTACCTATGATTGCATACCTGCCCCTGATGTAGGGAAACTACACCAACAAAACGAACTTTGTCCCACTACTAAATTGTAAAACGTTTGAAGATGCGGTGATACAATATGGGTTCGTTTTTCATGCTTAGAGTGCGGTTCCTTTATTGCGATTAAAAATTGGTCTGTCTCGGAAGAGTATCACGTTTTACAGCACTGTGTCCTGCATACAATGAGGAGACTTAAGAGATGATTAGTGTTCGTTTCAACATGACAATGCACCCTGTCATATAGCAGCACCTGTGTGGCAATCGCTTGTGGACAATAACATATCGCAGAATCCCAATCTGAGCACAATTGAACACCCCTGGGATGAGACGGAAAGACGACTTCGCTCGATGTCCCAGCATCTAACATCATTATCTTCTCTGCTTTTGGCTCCTGAGGTAGAATGAGCTGCCATTCCTCCACCGACTTTCAGGCAACTCACCAAAAGTAGAGGCAAAAAGACGAAAGGTGAACACACCGCTTGTTAATGTCCAGAGACTTTTGATCACATAGTGTGAATAACTGTTACTGTAGGACAGTACTATGTTTTACTAGTTTTATGTTGCACGGCCCAGTTTCCGGCTTCCAAGGTTATTTGCAAAGACAATGTTTCGCCCAACGGAGAATTCACTGGCCAAGCTTAGAAAACTTACATGGGGAGGCCACTGGAAGGGTTTGACAGACTGTACGGGAAGGCAGTCCTGATTCTTAGCAGCTCGAATATCTTATCTGGAGATAGAGGACGACTTTGCGTGGGAGTGCGGGTGTCGCCGCCACAACGTGTAGGTGCGCCGTTATCTGGGACGGCGGCGTGTCACAGCCAGGAACAGTCGCCGGTGCCGCCTTCGTGTCAGTGACAGCCTTAGACCAGCCGCTGCTGAGGGAATGGCGTCAACATCGTCATGAAGGAGTGCGCTACATGATAACACTAGAAACATTTTACAACTGCTTATTTACACGAGCTAAATAAAATGCTATCACCTCAGCCGGGGTCCCCAGCGTGCAGTAGGTGTCATCAACTAGCAAGAAACTGAATCCAGTCCTGCAGGTTTAATATATCTCTGTCAGAGGTACTCGATCTGAAAGAGGAGGAGAAGTCTTTGTGTACACGTCGTGAACGGCAGAGCTTAACTCATGGGTCGTCAGACTGCGGCCCAAATAAAATGTTCGTGTGACCCGTGGTTCTCAACAGTACTTTATAATAACATGCAGCTAGCAATTAACAGCCAAATCCGAAAGCATTAACTAACATTAAGACTTTTTTAAGAGTGGGGTAGTCAGTGAGAAACAAAAATACTGGGAGAGAGATGGGCTTTAATTTCAGTTTGGAGTAAAATTTCATCTACCAGTCACAATAAAAGATTATGTGTTTGTCACACCACCGGTTTCGGGCTTGCACCCATCGTCCGATGTTATACATGTTTATATGCTGGAGATAACTGTATAAATACAAAAAAAATTATTTGTTGGTAACTTAACAGATAAAAGCGGGACAATTGTAAGTGGCAAGGCAGCATTTGTCGAAAATATATCTGTACATACATAAAGATGAAGTATCATTATTATAGTTACGCAGTGGTGACAGTTTTTCACTTAGTTACACACTTATTATCATTTTCACGTCCATATTTCTGTTTTATAAAGTTTGGTTGCATATTTCACTATTACGATGTGCACTCGTGAAACACACGGTGTTTACATACAAACATGTGGGCTGTGGTCAAAGAACTTATACGTAGCAGGTGTAAAGATGTTGCTCATAGAGAAACATGTAGGTTATAGTCAAAGAACTTTGTCACAGGAAGTGCAAGGATGGTGCACGTATAGAAACTATTATAGACTGCGAAGGTGTTTGATACACATTATGAAATTTTTGGATCCACATTTTTGTCACAGAACTTAGATCTAGGAAGTACATTGATGTTATATATATGAAATTACTAAAATCGATTACAAATTATAAAATTCAAAAAATGACAGCAAGAATAGCATTGAGCCACACTGTTGTCAAAGAACTTAGATTTAGGAAGTACAATGATGCTACACACATGAAATTTTGAAAGCTATTACAAACTATACAATGACAGTTACAGCTTGTGTTTACAATATGACTGTTACAAATTACGATAATGACACTTGAATTGTTGTAGGACTGCTACATCGAATTTCCATAGAATATTACTTTGTTACTATATCAGAAGATAATTAGTTTTTATTTTTTAATATTTCATGAAATACGTGAAGATAAGATTTGTTTGCATTTTTTAATTAACGTCGGTGAATTCGGCCGCGAGCTAAGTACAGCTTGACGCTTCTCTCTGGGTACGAGGGGTAAATAGCGCGGCCATTGCGCGGTTAGAGAATATCAGAGGGGGCGGGGGAATGTTTTATTGTTTTTATTTCAGCTCTGACAACTCACTGGCGTGCGCGACTTGTACCGAGAAGTTGCTGTGATATAAATTTTTGACACGGGAATAACATGAGTTCGTAAATACTCATTATACAGACGGTCATCTTCAAATGAGGTACTTATTTATACCAAAGAACATTGAATTAATCAAGGCTGTTGTAATACAACGCAATTAGTAGAAGAAAAATGACATTCAAAACACTTAGTAAACATTTGTGATGGTGTTTCATATTGCATAAGCCATTTAAATACAGTGGGACACCTACAGCCGTCCATAAGGGTGTTATTTACTATACCGCTACCACATCATCTGCAGGCCTTAATTGACGCTAAGAGGATTAACTCCAATCGTATACGTGATTCATCAGCGGCCAGCGTCTATTAACTGGCTTTCGCAGATTACCTGTAACAACGTTGTTGTGTCTCCTGAATTGTGTATTCAGTGACAGATGACGCCCGAAGAAGTACTAAAGAACCGAAACTGGTAGCCAAATAATAAATATCATCGTAAGGACGGCTGCAGGTGTTTCAGTTTATTACGCAGGTGACCGGCCGATGTCCTACAAATCTCCAGTCAGAAGAATGGACAGATAAAATTTAAATATAGGATGTTCAGAAACAGTCTGAAAGGGTGGACGGCTGTTGAAGGGTAGCTTATTCTGATAAATAATTGTTAAGAAAAAAAACTCGATACGTTGCATCTTTTCCGAGTCAAGTAGCACTGGAATAATTCAGTCAGGCCATTACGCCCAAAAATTCAAGCGGCCAGTCAGATACAATTAGTGTCAATCGATCTCAGAGTGGGTCCTATCATCAGTACCGTCCTAGGTCCAATTTTCATATCACTCTCCAGTTCACTTTTATGCAACGAAACGAATACGTTTACCGACACTGTCTCTGGCAGGCCGTTTGAATTTGCGCACGCAAAGACCTGATTGGCTAACTTCAGTTCTAAGTAACTCGGAAACGGAGCAACGAATCGAATTTTATTTCTTAACACTTATTTCTCAGCACAACACACCCTGCAATACCCTTACAAGCTTCTCAGACTGTTTCTGACCACCTGGTAGAGTCGCTCCGTAGCTGAGTGGTTGGCGGCACAGTAGCTCAGCGCCTCCGGTCAGGGGCTAGCCACGCTCTGTAATAAAAAAAAAAAAAAACCCTTGAGTGAAATTTTCACCGAGAGAAAATGAAAAATATTGTGCGACATCCGCACAGAAACTGCTGGTAATATAACGATGAAGGAACAGATCGAAAGAAAGAAGACGAGGCAAAAGTTGTTAGCCTGCCTGGTTGGTTTGCGGAGGACCCGGATTCCATTCCCAGTATTGCTACAGATTTTTCGTTGGGGGACGAGGAGGAGGAGGAGACTGTTACAGGATGCATACAGCCTCGTGATGCCAACAGGGGAGGCACTACATTGAGAAGTAGCGGCGTCGAGGACCAGAAAGCTGGCAACCGCGGGAGCGCAGAGTGCTAACCCCTCATCCCTCCGCACCGCGGCAAATGCCACCATCAGCAGAGGATGACACGGCGGTCGGCCGGTTCCGAAGGTGCAACTTCAACTATTTAAATATGAGTACAATTACTATTGTTGGTGAATTAATATCGACTCACACACAACGCAACACTTCGTCAGGTAATTTCTGTGGTGTAAATTGGGGATCGCTAAGGGTGACAGCAACCTGCAGCAGAGCACAGTCAACAGTAATTGTTCCGAATGATGCCGACTTTCCAACTATTAGCTCATGAGTTCGGCAGCAACGCATCGAGTCCGTACTAGTATATTGGAGGCTCATAATATACTCATTTACGTAGATTTCCAATTAATGGTAAGATCAGTACATATGCGGCCTAAGACGCCGCCTCACAATGTTAGTTTTGTCTCTCCGGCAAAAAAAGTTTGACGACCACTGTTTCAGCCCCTACTCTCAACCTTTCTCAGTGTCTGGCGGAGTAAGGGGATTGATGTTAATGGAAATGCGCCGTATATTCGACGGATATGTTAACATTTGCAATATCTTTGGTGCTATGTTCGAATTGATTGCTTGCTTTCGGCAATTCAACAGAATTTGTGGTGTATTTTATTAGACTTGATCCTCTTAGAGGTGTTACATTAACTGTTTCCTCTGACCTTTGAATTGTCTTACCCAGTCGGTTATGGGGGAAGTATAGTTTAAGGTTGGTTCAGAACCGGGGCGTAACTCGGAATTTTGCATACGAGGGTAATCCCAAAAGTAAGGTCTCCAATTTTTTATATGTACATAGACCTGTTTATTTCTACAATGGTTTATATCAGTTCACAGCTTGAACATTTAGCTGTTTCTGTCGATGCATTTTTGTAGACACTGTGGTAGTTTATGTATGCCCATGTCATACCAGCTCGCTGCCATGCTGTTCAGAAAGTTATGAACCTCTTCTTTCACCTCGTCGTCGGAGCTGAATCGTTATGACCACAATTAACGTTGACTGGTGCTATGAGACTCTGAAAAACTCAAACGGGCAATTCAGTACCGGAGAAGAGGAATGTTGAGCAAGGGCGTACACATTCACCATGAGAACGCTCGCCCACACATCGCTCGGCAAACCGTTGCTCTCCTGCAACAGTTTCAGTGGAACATAATCACCCACCCACCCACCCTATAGTCCTGACTTGGCGCCCAGTGACTATCACCAGTTCCCTAGGTTAAAAGAACATTTGGCTGGGAAAACAGGAGACCTTACTTTTGGGATTACCCTCGTATTTTGGTCGTAATGAATACCACCAGAGGTGAAAGAAGTGAGATAAAAATCCTAGTACTTACTGGGTATCAAACCTGAGACCTTTGGATCCATGGTCGGTACTTTCCCTCTGAGCCACCCAGCCGTCATCGGCTATAAATTTCCGCACTCCCTAGAAAATATTTCGAGACTGGATCGGATTTACTGCTTTGCCACAAGACAAATCGCTATTCAAGCTATTCATTAGGAAAGCTTGCCTGCGCCTGTGGAGTTCCTGCATCACGTGGTAGCGAGTGCCGTTACCAGTAACCAGCACATTCTACAGATCTCTCACCAATTGAAAACGTCCGGTCAATGGTGACCGAGCAACTGCCTCGTCACAATACGCCCATCAATACTCTTGATGAACTGCGGTATCGTGTTGAAGTTGCATGGGCAGCTGTACCTGTACACGCCATCCAAGCTCTGTTTGACTCAATGCCCAGGCGTATCAAGGCCGTTATTACGGCCACAGGTGGTTGTTCTGGGTACTGATTTCTCAGGATATATGCACCCAAACTGCGTGAAAATGTAATCACATATCAATCCTAGTATAATATATTTGTCCAATGAATACCCGTTTATCGTCTGCATTTCTTCTTGGTGTAGCAATTTTAATGGCCAGTAGTGTATTTTGTTAGAGCCCGCCCGGTTGGCCGTGCAGTCTAACGCACGGCTTTCCGGGGAGGGAAGGAGCGCCTGGTCCCCGGCACGAATCCGCCCGGCGGATTTGTGTCGATGTCCGGTGAATCGGCCAGTCTGTAGATGGTATTTAGGCAGTTTTCCATCCGTCCCGGCGAATGCGGGCTGGTTTCCCTTACTTCGCCTCAGTTACACTATCTCGGCGATTGCTGCGCAAACAAATTCTTCACGTACGCGTAAACCACCATTACTCTACCACACAAACATTTGGGTTACACTCGTCTGGTGTGAGACGTTCCCTGGGGGGGTCCACCGGGGGCCGAACCGTACAATAACCCTGGGTTTGGTGTGGTGCGACGGAGGGGTGAAATGGTCTCAATAATTCACGAACAGCCTTAATCGCAATTATTATTGTTAGAATACCGCCAACCGGTTTCAACCCGACGTAGCGGTCATTGTCTGATCGTTTACACCATTGGTGATACTTTCCTGCCGTTATGTAGACAGGAGTGACACCACTGGCAGTCGACCAATGGTGTAAACGCCCGGAAGATGACCCCTACGTCGGGTTGAAACCGGTTGGCTGTATTATAACAATAATAAATGCGATTAAGACTGTTCTTGGCCAGCCGCTGTGGCCGAGCGGTTCTAGGCGTTTCAGTCTGGAACCGCACTACTACTACGGTCGTAGGTTCGAATCCTGCTGGGGCATGGATGTGTGTGATGTCCTTATGTTAGTTAGGTTTAAGTAGTTCTAAGTCTAGGGGACTGGTGACCACAGATGTTAAGTCCCGTAGTGCTCAGAGCCATTTGAAACATTTGAACTGTTCTTGAATTATTGATTAATCATACTGATCGCTGCTTCTCTCCACAATCATGTTGTCCAGAAAAGTGAAGTGGACTGCCGTAGTCGTTGTGGGATTGTGGACCACTGCGGCTGCGGCGGGGACGGAGCCTCTCCGTAGTTTCTAGGTCCCCAGTTAACATACAATACAACATACAATATTTTATTGCGTGTGCTTGAACGTCACTGCACTAAATAAGTAGATTACTTCATGATAATCGTATGGTGGTGTCATAGTCTGACATAGTGCTAATCTCGAAGACATCAAGGGCCATTTGTCATTTGTTGCAGGTGGGAGCCATCGCGTCAAAGCAGAGGTTTCAAGCGCATTATGGTTGCTTTCCACCGCGAGCACACCCTAACCGATTGTTATCCTCTATTTCACTGCACGAGTGCAGTTGCGTGCAATTGCTAGCAACTCAATTATCCTCTTGACGATATTTTTTAATCATTGTAATACAGGCGCATAACATCCTAAGAGCTCAGATGCATTTCATTTCCAACACAGCATTTGGATGCTTAACCGTTTTCTCCGCCCGGTGGCGACCTGCTGCAGAGTTAAGAAGCAAGCGTACGTGGCAGCTCGTGGCACGTTAAAAGAATTCGTAATCGGCGTGAGGTCAGGGCCGCGGCACCCTGACATTGCAACCGCCTTGTATCCCTCGGCACACCTGCTATTAAGCTGTTAGCCGCCGCTGACGACCCAATTATGACGGAGCGTTTCCCCTTCCATCGCAGCCACATCGCCGAGCTTGTCTTGCCACAGCATGATCACTGACGTCACCTCCATACTCCCGAGATGAGCCCTGTGTGGGAAAGGAGAGACGTCATCCGCGTTCCCTACTGATTATAGCGCCTATATTAGACAAATAAACCGCTTCCAGCTGTACATTACCCTTTGTCCATAGGAACGGGACCGGTTGCATGATATCAAATCACATTCTCAGGTGTGCGTATGAACAAAACATACAGTTGATATTATGATCCCAAAACGGACACGAATCCTAATAATATGAACCGTTTGACAACCAAAATGAAAATACACTTCACTAAAACATTAAACCTATAAGTTGGGGAGGATGTGGATTCAACCTGTCCTAAATAAAATGCTGTTACCCGAGAAAAGTAGGACGAATCGAATCTCCTTGTTGTAAAAAGTGACATGTTAAAACAGAATCAACCTACAACGAAATGGAAAAATAAGAAAAAGTCCCAGCTACTAGCATTGGAGGGATACTATCCGCCGCTTCCCTATATGTTTTGAGTTTTAAACCGTCGAACTATCAAAGCTCATAAAGGTTCATATACGACCTAATGAGTACAAAACATAGATTGAGAGTAAATCGAAAAAAGACGAAAGTAATGAGAAGTAGCAGAAATGGGAACAACGAGAAACTTAACATTAGGATTGATGGTCACGAAGTAGATGAAGTTAAGGAACTGTGCTACCTAGGCAGTAAAATAACCAATGACGGACGGAGCGAGGAGGACATCAAAAGCAGACTAGCAATGGAAGAAAAGGCATTCCTGGCCAAGAGATGTCTACCAGTATCAAAAATCGGTCTTGAGGAAGAAAATTCTGAGAATGTACGTCTGGAGTACAGCATTGTATGGTACTGAAACATGGGCTGTGGGAAATCAGGAACAGAACAAAATGAAAGCATCCAAGGTGTGGTGCTACAGACGAATGTTGAAAGTTAGGGGGACTGATAAGGTAAGGAATGAGGAAATTCTGCGCGGAATCGGAGAGGAAAGGAGTATGTGGAAAACACTGATAAGGAGACGGGGGAGGGTGATAGGACATCTGTTAAGACATGAGGGAATGATTTACATGGTACTAGAGGGAGCTGTAGGTTGCAAAAACTCTAGAGGAAGACACAGATTGGAATACATCAAGCAAATAATCAAGGACGTAGGTTTCAACTGCTACTCTGAGATGAAGAGGTTGGCACAGGAGAGGAATTCGTTGCGGGCAGCATCAAATCAGTGCCGATAACCCAAAAAAAAGTTCAGATACAGCTGGAAGCGGTTTATTTGTCAAATACGGATTAAGTCAACTGTGACTACCTACAGCATAAAACTGTTTCATTACGCCGTCGTTCACTTTTCGGAGGGTTTCATGTCTCACGGGGTATTAAAACTACAGCCAGTCTAGTTTCCGGAACGAAACGATCCGTTTCTCACACATGTTACTGCAATATATTTCAGATGCAAAGCATACACCTTGGATTTTTCGAGCGCTATAACTAAAAAACAAAAAAAGTATTTGCCAACCAGTATCGAACACTGAGCTACAGTATAAATATGTTAGTGACTCTCATTTGTCATGCATTCAGAACACACCCGTGTCTGCACTGCCTAGTGTTTTATTCAAAAGAGAGCAGCGTAAATATTGTAACTTCCTACATATTGACAGTCACAGCAAATATTCAGTTCAATGAATTAATTCAGCTCCCGGTGTACGACATCCGCCTAAATATGTCATGTGTTCTGAGTGTTGCAGTACGGGCTGTATACATCGCAAGACGCTGAAACATAGTAGGTATGTTCATTAATCGGTGCGCTTGCGACGTACGCTGAAAAAAATTTTCGCTCCACTTTGTACCACCATGTGAAAATGTGGCGCTGTAAGCAGTCAGAATGTGAAATATCTTCTGTTTTGAAGTCTGTATGCTGTTTGTCACTGCCTTGTCATGGTCCGCGCCACTGCCTCCTTCGGAGGTTCGAGTCCTCCCTCGGGTATGGGTGTGTGTGTTGTCCTTAGAGTAGGTTAGTTCAAGTTACATTATGTAGTGATTAAGCTTAGGGACCGATGACCTCAGCAGTTTGGTCCCGTAAGACCTTACCACAAATTTTCCAAGTTGTCGACGCGTGGTGGTTTCTTTTGTGAAAGCGACTGATGATGTACATGCAATGGCTGTGGGAAAACAATTTAAACCTCTTCTAAACCATTACAGAACATGTCAGTATACAGGCGCTGTAATTTATTTGCGTAGTAATATAGCTTATGCTTTTCTAAAAATGTTCAACTGTTGGAAATCTGAAAACTTTACATTTTCACACAAATAATCCTGTATAGCTCACTCCTTTAACAGCAACTGATCAAAAGAAAATTTACAAGTTTGACAAAGGAGTAGAGAACAACGCAAAGTAGTAACAATTGGTTCAAATGGCTCTGAGCACTATGGGACTTAACATCTGTGGTCATCAGTCCCCTAGAACTTAGAACTACTTAAACCTAACTAATCTAAGGACGTTACACACATCCATGCCCGAGGCAGGATTCGAACCTGCGACCGCAGCAGTCACGCGGTTCCGGACTGAGCGCCTTAACCGCGAGACCACCGCGGCCGGCAGTAACAATTAATGCCAAACATAATTACAACTACTAAATTTCCGTTAGAAAGATAAATCCCCAAATGGTAATGGTGCCAGTTAATGGGTTAACGATGAGAAATAACAAAACAAATGATGAAAAGCGCACGGCTCTTGTACGTGTCTCCCCGTCTGGATTGGGGAGACAACTGAAGTCAGCCGGCAGCTGTGGTTGAGCGTTTCTAGGCGCTTCAGTCCGGAACCGCGCGACTGGTACGGTCGCAGGTTCGAATCCTACCGCAGACATGGATGTGTCTAATGTCCTTAGGTTAGTTAGGTTTAAGTAGTTCTAAGTCTAGGGGACTGATGACCTCAGATGTTAAGTCCTATAGTGCTCAGAGCCATTTGAACCAATTTGAACAACTGAAGTCAGAGGCGTGCGTGACTCTACACCGTTGCATGCACCCTCGTGCCTCTTCGTGCAACGGCCGAATCTACGTAGTGCGCACGGAATGTCGGAATGTCGCACAGGTGGAAATTCATCTTAGGTGTGAATAAAATATCGCACGCATACGTGCTGAGAAAGTGGCACGTACCTATTCGCACTTCTCTTCTTGCATATAAGGAAAGGTTAGACACGCCGGTTAGCTGCAAGTCGCGTAGGTCAGCGCATCTTAAGAGACTTGGAACGTCTCTTCGAGCGTTATTTGTATTCATTGCTCTAGAGATGAAGACTACTTGATATGGCTATGTGGGCCAACTGTAGAGCGCGCTGTGACGTTTCGGACTGTCCGCAAGTCTTCCCGGAACGTAGGTTTCGTCCGTTCCCAGAGCGCGCAGCAACTTTCTTCGGCAGGCGATGGTCCGGGGTTGGCGACCTGCGACCCGGCGGGGAGTCCATTTGCATAAGTCGTGCGGCGCGCGGCCGCGTCTTCAATTTGGCGGCATAAATCAGGCGCCGAACCAGCGCAGCGCAGAGCACAGCCCACACCGGACGTCCGCTGCGTGCACCGCCGACACTCGCCGAGGAGCCCCTCTCCATT
The DNA here is from genome assembly GCF_023897955.1 of Schistocerca gregaria. NCBI lineage: Eukaryota > Metazoa > Arthropoda > Insecta > Orthoptera > Acrididae > Schistocerca > Schistocerca gregaria. Next base: position 200,180,885 of record NC_064923.1, read on the forward strand.
CATGCCGGCTCGGCCACCGAACAACACACTCCACTGTAAAGCGTCTTTATTTTCTAAAGCTATGCTCCGCAAGCCACCTTAACCCGTCCTCACGCGTGTCGTGTTCCTGATCGCGATTCACGCCAGATGGGGGTATCCGCAGTGGTTGCTGAACGCTCTGAAATGACCTGCAAAATGTTATCGCTATGAATTATAAATAAATAATACATTACTGGCCATTAAAATTGCTACACCACGAAGTAACGTGCGATAGACGCGAAATTGAACCGACAGGAAGATGTTGTGATATGCAAATAATTAGCTTTTCAGAGAATTCACACAAGGTTGGCGCCGGTGGCGACACCTACAACGTGCTGACATGAGGAAAGTACACAGACAGCAGTTGACCGGCTTTGCTTGGGAAAACGTTGTTGTGATGCCTCGTGTAAGGAGGAGAAATGCGTACCATCACGTTTCCGACTTTGATAAAGTTCCGTTTGTAACCTATCGCGATTGCGGTTTATCGTATCGCGACATTGCTGCTCGCATTGGTCGAGATCCAATGACAGTTAGCCGAATATGGAATCGGTGGTTTCAGTAGGGTAATACGGAACGCCTTGCTGGATTCCAACGAACTCGTATCACAAACAGTTGAGATGACAGGCATCTTATCCGCATGGCTGTAACGGATCCTGCAGTCGCGTCTCGATTCCTGAGTCAACAGATGGGGACGTTTGTAAGACAACAACTATCTGCACGAACAGTTCGATGACGTTTGCAGCAGCATGGACTATCAGCTCGGAGACCATGGCTGCGGTTACCCTTGACGCTGCATCACAGACAGGAGCGCCGGCGATGGTGTACTCAACGACGAACCTGGGTACACGAATAACGAAACTCATTTTCTCGGGTGAATCCAGGTTCTGTTTACAGCATCATGATGGCCGGATCCGTGTTTGGTGACATCAAAGTAAACGCACGTTGGAGGCGTGTATTCGTCATCGCCATACTGGCGTATCACACGGCGTGATGGTATGGGGTTCCATTGGTTACACGTCTCGGTCACCTCTTGTTCGCATTGACGGCACTTTGAACAGTGAGCGTTACATTTCAGATGTGTTACGACTCGTGGATCTACCGTTCATTCGATCCCTGATAAACCCTACACTTCAGCAGGATAATGCACGCCCGCATGTTGCAGGTCCTGTACGGGCCTTTCTCGATACAGAAAATGTTCGACTGCTGCCGTGACCAGCACATTTTCCAGATCTCTCACCAATTGAAAACGTCTGGTCAATGGTGGCCGAGCAACTAGCTCGTCACAATACGCCAGTCACTACTCTTGATGAACTGTGGCATCGTGTTGAAGCTGCATGGGCAGCTTTACCTGTACACGCCATCCAAGCTCTGTTTGACTCAATGCCCAAGCGTATCAAGGCCGTTCTTACGGCCAGGGGTGGTTGTTCTGGGTACTGATTTCTCAGGACCTATGCACCCAAATCGCGTGAAAATGTAATGTAATGTAATGTAATCACATGTCAGTTCAAATATAATATATTTGTCCAACAAATACCCGTTTATCATCTGCATTTCTTCTTGGTGTAGCAGTTTTAATGGCCAGTAGTGTTTTATTGCAGTGGAAATTATGTTGAAATCTGAAATCGGTGCAATTAGTCTGAGTTCTGCAGTGCAAGTAAATTTATCTTAGATTATCAGTATGATCAAATCCGGTCACAAAGTGCACACTCATCAATGTTGAAAAATTAATAACGTGGGTTTACCTTCAGTCTTTATGCCTTTCAGTGAATTTATTACATTCTATTCCGAATAATCCTAATTAAACAACAGCAAGCGATCTTACGTAGTGTCAGCATAGTTATTCTGCGGCGAATCTGAAATGAGCTGCTAGCAGTGCATTAGTTTTGAACACTTGCAGTTAATTCAGAGTCTCTTTGCGTCTTTATAAGCAGAGAGGAGTCGGCATGTATGCTAGTGCGACTAACTGCAAGGAGATTGAAAGAACAGCAGTAGGTTGTAATTATAGTTGAAATTTAAGTTAAATAGTGATTTACCTAGGGGGCAATGACCGTGCTGCAAGTTCAGTGTACCCAGTCGTCCTGCACAAAACCCCACCACTTAAGAGACATATGTCGCAGTAGATGAAATATCAAAGATTAGGATTTCAAATTACATAGTTAAAGTGTACTTAATATAAATCCATGTACTCTCTTAGTTAATTAGTATAAGTGCTGCCTATCATTTGCTACAAGAATCTTTGTCAAGCTCGTGTAATAAAATGAATCACCTCCAGTCGTCCTTTCAATGTCATTTATTGTATAGCAACCTGTTTCGGTGACTCAGTACACCATCCTCAAGCCTTAACTGACGCTGAGGGCTGAACTGGAATCATATACCAGTAGTAATTATCGTTAACTCAGTTGAATCTCCATCTCATTTTCGGCTTTAAATTGAATGTAGTTAAAGTACAGTGTATAATGTCTGCACTTGCATGATATACATAATCTCGATGTCATACTGACAACCGTCACAACGTACTAAATCAACATAGATTTCAAGATCGAACTTCGTTTTGTAACTTTGTTCGAATAGATGAGGATATTTTTTGTGAAGCCACTGACCATGATCGAAAAACACATTTGGCTGCAAGATACAAGCATGAGGCAGTCGATAAAACCGAGCATTTGCTATTATATATATATATATATATATATATATATATATATATATATATATATATATATTCATAATAGCAAATGCTCGTACCGAGTAACTTTTGCTTACTTTCTGACGTAGACCGGCAGCCAAGTTAACTGGGGAAACTGGGGAAACATTCCAGTCGTTGGCCTATGCAACAAGTATTGCAGCATATACGTTATGTATAATAAGTAACAATCGCAGGTAATACTTTTTTTGGTATAAAAGGCTGTTGCTATAAATGTTGTTATATGATATTGAACTACGACAAATTGTACCAAAAACGACGCGCGTTTGGTAAATCATTGTGAGTAGACATTGAAATGGTATTCTTTCATAGCACGCAAGTTTTAACACAAAAAGCATCATACACAAAAACTTTAAACTAACTGTATGTTATTTTATTGTAACAAATGGTTTCTAAAACGATGCGTACTGGAGATGTCCTCAATGTGCTTTTGTTTAGAAACATCTTATATCCATACCACGTTGGCTACAATATCGAAACCACAAAATATGGAGTCCAGCTCCAGACTTATTACAACATGGCGCCACCTAAGTTCTGTTTATGATGTAAAACTGATGCTCCACCTAACTGACCACTTCCTCTCCACGTGGCTAACATCTAACATGCAACATTCTCCGTTACACGCTTTGCAATGCAGTGAAACGTGAAATTCCACGCTGTGGCATAACCTGTTCCTTTTCTACGAAGCCGGCCGGAGTGGCTGAGCGTTTCTAGGCGCTACAGTCTGGAACCGCGCGGCCGCTACGGTCGCAGGCTCGAATCCTGCCTCGGGCATGGATGTATGTAATGTTCTTAGGTTAGTTAGGTTTAAGTAGATCTAAGTTCTTGGTGACTGATGACCTCAGCAGTTAAGTTCAAATGGTTCAAATGGCTCTGAGCACTATGGGATTCAACTGCTGTGGTCATCAGTCCCCTAGAACTTAGAACTACTTAAACCTAACTAACCTAAGGACATCACACACATCCATGCCCGAGGCAGGATTCGAACCTGCGACCGTAGCAGTCGCACGGTTCCGGACTGCGGGCCTAGAACCGCGAGACCACCGCGGCCGGCAGCAGTTAAGTCCCATAGTGCTCAGAGCCATTTGCACCATTTTTTTCTACGAACATTTTCACGTCCCATGAGAGGACATATTTACTGCGTATGGAGGAGTGTGCACTCTTCTCTGTCCCATTCGCAAATGGTGAGTGGCGACAACAACTGTACAGAGGTGGTTGTTTTTTTAATATGAAACGTAAGAGTGAAACGGACGTAAGGTCGTCTGGAAGTGAACTGCACATGTCGTCCCGCACTGAGTTCACAGCTTGATGGGAGTGGTGCATTGTCAGAAAAGAGTACATGCTTTCCTGCGGACACAGTTCTGCTGTGGTACGCATAACGCCTGCATCACAGAGTGCGACTGAAATGGCGTAGCAATTGGAACACATTCTAAACTTGAAGTATATGGGACAGTTCGACTCTTGCGAGAAAAACGTCTCAATTGCACACAGATTCACCGCGAAATTCTGGTGGTATATGTACCATACGCAATGCCGCGTTCAGCTGTGGTGAAATGTCAAAATAATTCGACCAAGGCCATAGACATGGTCCATGCTGATAGGATGCTGATAGGAAATTTCAGATCGTGCGCCATGCGAGTCAGGCAGGTCTTTCTGCATTTTGATAACAATAATATAGAGAAGAAGGGGGAAGAAAAAAAATGGCTCTGAGCACTATGGGACTCAACTCCTGTGGTCATTAGTCCCCTAGAACTTAGAACTACTTAAACCTAACTAACCTAAGTACATCACACACATCCATGCCCGAGGCAGGATTCGAACCTGCGACCGTAGCAGTCGCACGGTGAAGGGGGAAGAAATGAAAGATATTTTGTTCCAGGTAAAGTAAACGCACGAGAGAAGCAAATATAGCATTGTTACTCTTAAAGTGAGGAAGAATGAAGCTAAGTCAAACATTCATACCATTTGCGGACATAAAGCAATCGAATGTTTAAATTGGAAATTATGTGCTAACCTCTGAGAATTATTGCGACATAGAGGACAATTTGCAATTTTAGAGAAATTTACTGCACTGTGACAACAAACAGTGCGCCATATGAACACTACGGGTACACCAGATGAAAATAGCGCACTTGACCTAAACGCCACGAACTGCAGTACGCTGTGGAATATTGTAAGTGTTCTTGTGTAGGGTGCGTGCTTGATACGAAAGCAAACACGTTTGTTGTTGTTGTTGTGGTCTTCAGTCCTGAGACTGGTTTGATGCCGATCTCTATGCTACTCTATCCTGTGCAAGCTTCTTCATCTCGTTTCAGTGTTGCCCTCTACATATTCTAATATCCGTCGCTCAGCATCTGGTGTGCGAGTTGTTCTATGTCTACTACTATACCGTGTTCTTAGTGCTACATAAAGACCAGTACGTGCGCTCAATTCCTCAACTGTCTCGCGCCGGAGTGCTTGGTTTGCAAGGTACGCTCCTCATACACATACAGGCCATAACTCAGAAGATATGAAGCTTACGACCAATTTTTATAGCAACATTTTTTCTTCCCTTTTTAATGCATATATGCCTTCTCTTCACTTGTTTAAGCCAAGTATTACGCATATTTTTGCTGTCGGGGATGGTCAGTAGCAGCCAGGCTACATGTACGTTTAACAATTAAGCGTCAGCAAGGAGCATTAGAGATGAAATCATAGGAGGCAATGTTGTGCAACCTTAGTAGGGACAAGATCCGACTATTCGGGAGTAGGATGTTACAATCTGAGACAGTGTTCCGAGACTAACTTCCGTCACAATGTCCGCAAACGTGACGTCAGATCCGCCTAGCAACAAAGGGTCCTTATTGGCTGAGGGAGAAAGGGGAGGTCTCTCTTGTCCTTTGGGAAGACAGGGAGAGTCAGTCGCGAGGAGCCACTCAAAATGCACGGTCGAGTAACCGGGGCGGCTCTAAAAGAATGGTCGCGAGTGCATATTTCAGCTGTTAAACAAGCTAGAAAGTGAAGTTATAAGTAATCAGAACGCCACGTGTCGTGAACAGTGTCTATCATTATGTAAAGTCAGAAAACTGTGTTAATGTGTGTAAAGGGTCATATAACAGCGTACCCCAGAGCCGCCATTTAGCAAATGCTGATTCTGTGACGTGTGTGATACAGCAATTTCTGTATTAAAACAAGTATAGTACAAACATTGATGACAATTAACAACTGTCATCCCTAAACACCCCACTTTAGCAGGATCACCACCTACATGGAACCAGGCGACTGAGCGCTGCTACTCTGCGACGAGGGACTTACCGAAGCAGCAAGACACCAGATGATACCGCCCAGAGAAGTACTTCCTTCTCGCTACATCTACATCTACATAATTACTCTGCAATTCACATTTAAGTGCTTGGCAGAGGATTCGTCGAACCACAATCATAATATCTCTCTACCATTCCACTCCCGAACAGCGTGCGGGAAAAACGAATACGTAAACCTTTCTGTTCGAGCTCTGATTTCTCTTATTTTATTTTGATGATCATTCCTACCTATGTAGGCTGGGCTCAAAAAAATATTTTCGCATTCGGAAGAGAAAGTTGGGGACTGAAATTTCGTAAATAGATCTCGCCGCGACGAAAAACGTCTTTGCTTTAATGACTTCCATCCCAACTCGCGTATCATATCTGCCACACTCTCTACCCTATTACGTAATAATACAAAACGAGCTGCCCTTTTTTACACCCTTCGATGTCCTCCGTCAATCCCACCTGGTAAGGATCCCACACCGCGCAGCAATATTCTAACAGAGGACGAACGAGTGTAGTGTAAGCTGTCTCTTTAGTGGACTTGTTGCATCTTCTAAGTGTCCTGCCAATGAAACGCAACCTTTGGCTCGCCTTCCCCACAAAATTATCTATGTGGTCTTGCCAACTGAAGTTGTTCGTAATTTTTACACCCAGCCTTGAATATTGTACTATTTATCGAGTAATCGAATTCCAACGGATTTGTTTTGGAACTCATGTGGATCACCTCACACTTTTCGTTATTTAGCGTCAACTGCCACCTGCCACACCATACAGCAATCTTTTTTCTTAATCGCTTTGCAACTGATACTGGTCTTCGGATGACCCCACTAGACGGTAAATTACAGCATCATCTGCGAACAACCTAAGAGAACTGCTGAGATTGTCAGCCAGGTCATTTATATAGATGAGGAACAGCAGAGGTTCCAGGACGCTTCCCTGGGGAACACCTGACATCACTTCAGTTTTACTCGATGATTTGCCGTCTATTACTAAGAACTGGGACCTTCCTGACAGGAAATCACGAATCCAGTCGCACAACTGAGACGATACCCCGTAGGCCCGCAGCTTGATAAGAAGTCGCTTGTGAGGAACGGTGTCAAAAACCTTCCGGAAATCCAGAAACACGGAATCAACTTGAGATCCCCTGTCGATAGCGGCCATTACTTCATGCAAATAAAGAGCCAGCTGCGTTGCACAAGAACGATGTTTTCTGAAACCATGCTGATTACGTATCAATAGATCGTTCCCATCGAGACGATTCATAATGTTTGAATGCAGTATATGCTCCAAAACCCTACTGCAAACCGACGTCAATGATATAGATCTGTAGTTCGATGGATTACTCCTACTACCCTTCTTAAATGTCACTGAGGCTGTTGTACCTTGATCCCTACTACGTTTCTGTAAATATTGGGATCTTATTTTTCCGGACAGTAAACTTTTAGTTACAACCGATATGTGTAACTGGCACTGTAAAGCCAAACCCAAGATGTTTGCATGCGCAGCAAGTAGATGGCCAGAAGATAATTTTCGGCGTGCCACATTGGGTATACAAGGCCCGGCGTGTTGCGGTGTGGAGTACCGTTGCTCGATGGTGACCGCCGATCACAGGTGCCGGAACATAATGGGCCGCTAGTTAGGAGCAGTGGCTGACGCGGCCGGCCGGCAGGTAAGGGGAACGTGTCGGGGCGACCGCAAGATTGCAGCCTGCTGAACAGCCGATGGGGCCCGCCTCTGCCTGTGCGTTATCTGGGCCGCCGCATCGCTGCGGCTTCTCGGCCGCCGCTGCAGACACCCCATCTGCGTCGCGTGCCAGCCCTCCGCACCAGCGCAAGCGAATACTGTAACCAATCCCACACAAAAGATTTCGAAAACCGTGGAAAGAACGGTCAGACACGAAAACCACTTCCGAGGATGTATGGAATCGTCATACTCTGATGTACAAAAGGACGAAAGTAACTTTCGCTTGATGTGTCACTGCCAAGTAATATACCTCGATGAAACTTGGACCATACATCAACGATCTTCTGTAGTATAGTACAGAAGGTAACTGAAAGAAATATGGAATGAGACGATCAGAAATGACACTTATTCAAAGACAATAATCACACTGAAGTCACCTCCATTCATAGTGGCCCTCTAAATATTCAAAAAGGTGACAGATGGTTCTTAATAGGGTTTGCGATCACCACCAGCGGCAGTTAATGCTTTTGAAGATGCTCCCATGATGGCCGAAAGGTTGGTAACGAGTTCTTGTAAAAGGTGGTTGCTTTTTTCCTCAAGCACGGTCGTTTCGCGAATGTAGACGCGCTGCAGTACGTCTCGAAGGGATTTAAGTCGGAAGAACGGGCAGCTAGTCCATCTGGTGAATTCCCTCTCATCCGAAGAGCTGCTCCAACTGCGCTTACGGCCGTCGTAATTTAATATATTATTTATTGGTAACGTTGATTGTTGCCGACTTACCTGGTGGGCTTAATCAACATGATACTTCATTTTAATTTTGATTTACAATTAAACGCTTTTGTGAAGTTCTCTTTTTTTTTAACAATGTTGACCTTCAGTGGAATTAGACTCACTGAATCTTAAAACTTGAGTATATAAGTTGAACAATGGAATAAACTTTTCATATTAATCTCCTCGGCTAGTCAGTTCACTTTACAGCAAAAGATCTTTAGTTATTAATTACAATTTGCGGCCCACACACGCGCGAGAGTATTTCTTCTTACCTCCGTTAACCATTGCATTGTAGTCTGAGTCCTGCCTCTGGCTCTCGGCTGCCGTAGTGAAAATAAGAATCATAAAGCTACGTATTTTCTGCAACGTCTTGCGGCTGTGAAGAAAAATGTATATTATGTTAATAGCAGGCGAGTTTTTCGCTTCCGCTAATTTTTTGTAAGTTAATATCGCCACGTAATGGCGCCGTTGGCTGCATCGGCCGCTGCGATTGTTGAACTGTAACTTACTCGAATGCAAGTTAATTCAAAGGAAGGCGGACATGAATTCGGGATCACCTCTTACAAATTAAAAGTGAACAATGATATTAAATCAATATATTATCTGCTTAATTAGTACAAATTTGCTTAATTTGCCAGCACTCGCAAGATGTCCGCCTACACGTATCCAAGACAAGAGAAGAAGTGAAGACGACTAAAAAGTTAACAAAAGCGCGTATCTTGTCGTCCCTTTAGATCATTTTGTTATATTTCTTTGCCCTCGAAATTTACACAGAGAAATTATTATAATGTGGGTACACGAGAGAAATGTATATTATTCAATTTTAAAATGTCTCTTCTTTATAAGTACTGTTTTTTAAGTCTTTTCGTATTATTTCACTGGGGATGCTATGCATGCTAGCCGCAAAGTTGGTAACGAGTTCTTGTAAAAGGACGTTGCTTTCTTCCTCTAGCGCGGTCGTTTGGTGAATGTAGACGTGCTGCAGTACATCTTGATGGGGTAAGTCAGAAGAACAGGCAGCTAGTCCATCTGGTGAATTCCCTCTCGTCCCGAGAGCTGCTCCACCTATGCTTACGGTGCAGTCGCACATTGTCATCCACAAAAATGAAGTCAGGGCCGAAAGCAGCCGTCAAAAGACGCACACGGGGAAGGAGTACATTGTCTTAATAACGTTTGTAACTGTTCATTGTATTGAAATTGTTCGTTGCTGAAGATCATGCTCCGACCAGCTAGCGGTAGAAAGTTTGTATACTGTTTGATGAGGAACGTTACAAAAGAAGTTTGTCCTGATGCACTATATTCACGCCGAGTGCGTATTGATTGTACCGGCCAGCTCAAATAATCATATACTCACCGACGTGTACGAGCACAGCTACAGGTAGATGCATACAAACTGCTATTATTGCACTAATCATGGTTACAGTCTATATACAGCAATACTTTCTCCACCAAAGTTTTCAGTTTACGTAAGCTAAATATTCTGAATCGGTACGAAAAATTTTTAGAGCGGCAAAAAATATATATGAGTAGGTTAGAAGCATAACTCACATGCTCCGCCCGGCGGAGTGGCCGAGCGGTTCTAGGGGCTTCAGTCTGGAAACGCGCGACCGCTACGGCCGCAGTTTCGAATCCTGCCTCGGGCATGGATGTGTGTGATGTTGTTAGGTTAGTTAGGTTTCAGTAGTTCTAAGTTCTAGGGGACTGATGACCTCAGCTGTTAAGTCCCGTAGTGCTCAGAGCCATTTTTTGTTTCACGTGCTCCAAAAACATAAATTTTCACAAATGGCTAAAAACGTGTTTTACATGCGTCGTGCGCATGTCCCATATATTGACATCACTATGTGCAAGAACAGGTCGTGCGGTAGCGTTCTCGCTTCCCACTCCCGGGTTCGATTCCCGGCGGGGTCAGGGATTTTCTGTGCCTCGTGATGGCTGGGTGTTCTGTGATGTCCTTAGGTTAGTTAGGTTTAAGTTGTTCTAAGTTCTAGGGGACTGTTGACCTAAGATGTTAAGTCCCACAGTGCTCAGAGCCATTTGAACCATTTTTTTGCAAGAACAATGGCTATAAATCATTATGTATATTTCAGACTATGTTTGATTATTGAGATATTACAATACTTAAGGTTATATTATGGGTCATGTGAGTTTTGTTAATGAGCCATGGAACATGTAAGTTTTGACAATCCCCATTTTGGATCTTGTGGGTTTTGGTACAGACCTGTTTATACGATGTTGGTTTCGCGGGAACTATCGTGTTGCGACTCGATATGCAACACTTTTTCTTCCATGACTTGTGTCTCAAATCAGTTTTATTCCAGCCACTTTATTGAATTATATTTCACAAAATAACTGAACAGAAGAGAAAACACACTCCACTGGCATCAATATTTACTACTACACAAGGAAATGGCGCCGAGTGAGCTAATCGATGATTGGTCAAGATGAGGTACGGGACATGAGAGTTTTGAAACTAACAATGAAGTTTAACACCGGTTTTCTCCAGGATCTTGTGCCAAATGTGAATAACTGTTTCGTGAATTATGTTCTATGCATAAAGCGTTACGAGAATATGTTGGCATCTCAGTTTTAATTATTTTGGAGCATGTGAGTTATGAGTCTAACCTACACATATATTTATGCAGCGTTCTGTTATTAACCTATATCGTTGCACTGATAAAACGTTTCGTAAGCACGTAATATTATTTGGTTTGAAATAAATATCAAACACGGTAAATTCACGTTTATTATAGTCTAAGCACGTCCTATCATTGTCTTAAAGACGTAACCTTTCTCTAAGCTGGGTGGTATTAGTTACGTAAATTTCAGTCAAAGTGTTTGCAATAAGATCCAAGTTTCACTAGTTGCTTTAACTAAATCTAAGTATTTTCTCACAATTCGATACTAATATTCCCTTTCTTTTTCGTTAAATTACTAACGCCCTATCACTTTGGGACAAAGTTCCCTCTTCCATTGATAATAATCAATTTAAGACAAATTTCGCTTATTTCTCTATCTTTACGTAGACTTAATGACATACTCAAAGTTGCTGATCTACCGAGTTCAAGCTTTGTGATTTCTTTCAGATCGCAAATCTTCAAAATGTAAAAACTATCTCGTATCGCCTACGTACAAGAACACACGTTAAGTTACGACACGATCAAGCAAGCGCTAGAAGCACATTAACAATATATAACTTAATCTTCTGTACTCCGCGGTGTCCTCAAAGAGTACTCACAAGGAGTATTTGAGGTCACTTGTTCTATTCCGTGGCCTATAAGTGCATTACTTTGCGATTAATTTTTACTTTAATTTGATACGAAAGGGATTCTATTTTACTTTCTTTTGCAAAGATACTAAGTTTCTTTATACTTGATTTCTTTTCTATTTCTTTTTATACTGTTTCTCTTCAGTATACTTGCTACTATTCAAGTGATGCTATCACACTGGGACTTTGTTTTATTTTTTTAATGAAGTTTGGATCTTGGATTTGGAGCTTGTATTGGGTTCAAAATGGCTCTGAGCACTATGGGACTTAACATCTGGGGTCATCAGTCTCCTAGAACTACTTAAACCTAACTAACCTAAGGACATCACACACATCCATGCCCGAGGCAGGATACGCGTGGTTCCACACTGAAGCGCCTGGAACCGCTCGGCCACATCGGCTGGCGCTTGTATTGGGTTTTGGGTACTATTTTTATATTTTCATCGTGTCCAAAGGAAGCGGCGTTACACGTTTAACGGTGAGTGTACTGTACTCAAGGATTTGGACATCAGTATCGTTGTGCAACATTATGTCTCCCACACCTTGACACCTGGACCGCCAAAACAATCATGTTCGTCAGTGTTGCTGAGTGCATCATGTGTTCACACGTCCTGTACGTTGAGCACAATCGGTTTGGGGGTCCAGGAATGAAGGCGTGCGAAGGCATAATGTTGCATTGCCGTGCTGACCTCCAAATCTTTGAATACGATACACTCACCACTCAGCGTTATTGTGACAGTGTAGTCCTTTCCTATGTGCGGCTTTTGAAGGGTGCTTTCGGCCCTGACTTTATGCATAACGACACACGCCACATCGAACGGCGTAGGTGGACGAGCTCTTGGAACAAAAGTGAATTCGCCGAATGGACTGACATGTCCGTTCTTGGCTTCAATACTATCGAACACGTTTGGTTCGCGTTGGCGAGATGTACTGCGTGTTGCACCAAAGACAATCCAGCAGCTGTCAATAGGCCAGTGAAGGAAAGGAATAGCGTAGCACAAGAACTCATTATCAACCTTAATGCCAGCATGGGAGCACGTTCCAGAGAACACACTGCCATCCGTTTTGAGCACACACACTGTTCAGAACCACTTCCCTCCTTTTGAAGTGTCAATGAATTGAAACTGGTCATCAATAAAGATATTTTTGCAAACTTGACCTAGGATTTTTAATCCATACATTTTAACATAACAGATTGCTTGTCTCCCTGTTTGACAATGTCAAATAACAACAGAATATTTATACTTCATTCGCTTTACTGCACTGGTTGCCTTTGTTTCCGTGAAAATAATTGCACAACAGTGGAAATCCCTCTAATATGTCACTTCTTACAGTGCGAAACACCGAATAATGCTGCAACCCTCAGACTAAATATGTATGCTTTGCAGTACATCTACATCTACGTAATTACTCTGCTATTCACAATAAAGTTCCTGGCAGAGGGTTCAATGAACCACCTTCAAGCTGTCTTTCCACCGTTCCATTTTCGAACGGCACGCGGGAAAAACGAGCACTTAAATTTGTCTGTGCGTTCAATATGTTAGGTCAATGTATGTACAGTACGTAACAAATGCGAAACTGTTCCTTACAGGTACTGTTCGAATGTCATCCATAATGATCAGGGTTGAGGGTACAAGGACATGACATCGTATTTCACTTTCAAGTAACCCGGGAGTTGAGACGATCCTAGCAACAGGTCCATCTGAGTTTCGACCGGAGTCTCGTTAACCGGGCTCTTCACACGCCGCCATAGGTAGTAGTTTGTTCTTGGGTATCATGCCTGGTGAGCGAACTAACCGTGGACATAAACGATCCGGTTGATGGTATTGACAGCAGCCTTAGACTTTTCCTGTAGTCTACAGGAAAGTAGTATCACACGAAAGTTGTGAACAAATCAATGAAGTTTTGCAGAAAATAAATTCGTGGTGTAATGGCTGGCAATTATCTCTCAATATTAGTAAGTGTAACCTACTGCGTATAACAAGGCGAAAATCTCTATTAATGTACGAGTACAAAATAAATGCCCAGTCTTCGGGACTCGCATTCGGGAGGACGACGGTTCAATCCCGCGTCCAGCCATCCTGATTTAGGTTTTCCGTGATTTCCCTAAATCACTCCAATCATATGCTGGGATGGTTCCTCTGAAAGGGCACGGCCGACTTCCTTCTCCATTCTTCCCTAGCCCAATGAGAGCGATGAACTCGCTGTTTGGTCTCTTCTCCCCACATCAACTCAACTCAACTCAACTCAGTCATTGGAAGCGGTAACTTCCGTCAAGTATCTGGGTGTGACTATTAGAAATGATCTCAAATGAAATGATCAGATTACACAAGTAACGGGTAAGGCGAACTCTAGAATGCGGTTTATTGGTAGGATCCTGAAGCGATGCAGCCCTTCAACAATGAAATAACTTACAATACGTTAGTTCGTCCAGTCTTGGAGTATTGTTCGTCTGTATGGGACCCTTACCAGTTGGGTCTAATTCAGGAGATTGAGAAGGTCCAAAGAGGAGCGGTAAGATTCGTGACTGGTACATTTAGCCATCGCGAGAGCGTTTCAAATCTCATAGAAAGTTTGAAGTGGGACACTCTTGCAGATAGATGGCGCGCTAAACGGAAGGGGTTGCTCACAGTAGAGTATATGTAATTAACACCAACTTTCAAATCGCGCAATGATCACCACAAGGATAAGGGAAATAAGAGCTCGTACTGAGGCATTCAGATAGTCGTTTTTCCCCAGCGCGATCCGCGAGTGGAACAGAGGGGAGTAAATATGACTTTGGCGCGAATTGTGCCCTCCGCCACTCACCGCTTGATGGCTGGCAGAGTATATATGTAGATGTAGAAATAGGGTTGGTGGGCTTGGAGTTCAATTACATGTAAATTGCATGTGGAGAGGGGAAGAAAGGAAAAGAAAGGAGGGAATCACTGCTGTCAGCTGCATCAGGGCATTGCGTGGAATCAGCAGCGGCGAGTGAAAATTTGCACCGGACCGGGATTCGAACCCGGGATCTCCTACTTACTAGGCAGGTGCGTTCAACACTGCTCCATCCTGGACACAGCGTTACTGCTACTCCGCGGACTATCTCGTCTCGCCTCATGGCCGATTCACAATACCATGTTCGCTACTCTGAGATTCCCACAGAATGTCGGACGTATTTATGCATCTGCACTGAAGAAGGTAGTTCCACTGCCCAACTGTGGTAATCAGTTATATGAATGCGTGGTGTCTGTTCTTGTAGGCACTACGTCCTACCTCCTGTCGCAATCTCAGAGTAGTGAATATGAAGAAAGTGGATAGGGGCTGCGGGTAGGTGGCGCTCGATGGTAGTGTGGATGGGCCGTGACGCGTGCCGAGATGGTCACTGCAGTTGCCATAAAGCTGTGTCCCGGATGGTGCAGTGGTTTACGCACTTGCCTAGTAAGCAGGAGGTCCCGGGTTCGAATCCCGGTCCGGTTCACATTTTCGCTCGTCGCCGCTGATTCCGCTTATTGTCCTTATGCAGCTGACAGCAGTGATCTCTTCCCTTCCCTTCCCTTCCCTCCCCTTTCCACCCCTCTCCACCTTCAATTTGCACATACTGCTTCACAGCTGCGGATTTTGGGTTCTTGCGGACATATCCGAAAGAACAGACACCACGCGTTCATATAATTAGAGTTCAACGTGTATGCGACGCAACATTACCGCCACTACCAGTGCTCCTCTGATGGATGCAGCTCCCACGACCGACCCGTCGTTCATCGCCGTCCGTATTTCCTCGATCAATTAGCGTCAGACGGGCACATTTCCGAAGCAATGAATATTCCCCACCTGCTAGCCACTAAGCGTTTTACCAACGTAATTGATACGTCCCGCCGACAATTGTGAAAAGTTAAAAACTGCTCCGGCAGCGCTAACGATGTGCCCGCGGGATTTATATTTCCTGGGAGCAGTAACACTTCGTCTTTATGAAGGTGTCATACCCGTAAAACGGATGGGCGGTTTTAAATAGCCTGCTCTTGGATTTCAAGGGCGGCGAGCGTCGTTATACGCAAGTTTAAGCGGACGGGGACGGATCGCAGTGCACTTCGTCCGACGGAAATAGAGCGGGGACACCTCTCCCCATCTCGCTGTGTCGCTCACAGAACGCAGGGGTCTCTCTATTAACGTCGCGAAAGAATGGAAATGTGATTATGCTTTCACTCTCATAATTAACAGCCTTCCATTCTTTCAAACTCCGTTCCTAAGTTCTTCAATTTTAAAGCATCACATTTCCATTTCATGTTTCACTCGGAATTCTTGCTGTATGTGACGAAGTATATTTGTTTTTTAAATATCTCGCCTACAGTACCACACGTGATGCGATCAGATGTTGGCAGGAATCAAAATACTGACACTATTTATGTACGGAAGAATAGAAAAGCTTGTATTAGCCAACGTCGGGAAAGATATGTTCCGGAGAAATCTATCTTACAAGACATGTTGAAGAAAAGTAAACCTTGGTCTGTAGCATTTATAGGTACAGAAAAAGCTAACAGTGTTGACTGGAATATACTTCTTGAAATTTTGAAGTTAGCAAGGATAAACTGCTTGGAGCGAAAGGTTGTCTAAAACTAGCGTAGAAGACAGACGGCAGTTACGAGCCGACGGACTTGAAAGGGAAGCAGTAGTTGAAAATGAGTGCGACAAAGTTGATATTTAGATGTTTTTCAGTGATGTAATAATTCTGTTAGAGACGACAAAGCACCTGGACAATCAGTTGAACCATGTGGACATTATCTTGAAAAGAGGTCACCGAATATAAACTTCTTAGGAAACATTTTCGGAAGATATTTCTCAAGAGTGTCGCCTTGCACGGAAATGAAATACATCTCTGCAGATCATACAGGAATAGAATATGAGCTTTGAGAGTATCTCGATACAAAAGAATGCTGAAGATGAGATCGAATAACTAATGAAGAGATAGTGAATCGAATCGAGGAGAAAAGAAATTTATGCCAAAACTTGACTACAAGAAGGGATTCATTAATAGAACACATTCTGGGGTATCAGTGAATTTACAGCTAGGAAATGTGGGGACGTGTGATCGTAGACATACAGGTCCGAAAGAAGATTGCATCGTACTTCATAACATCCCAGGCACTCCTATTTCGTATTTATTCGCCAATACCAAGCCCTCGACTTTCAATAAATACTTCCTTCCTGCTTACATACGCGTCATGTACGAGTACAGGTTGGGTCTGGCGGTGATTGGTGCACAGATAGCCACAGGGGTCCCTGTCTGGCACAGATATTCATTGTCATCAGCTGTTGACGGTTCATATTCGCTATTGCAAATAAATTTCCTGTATTGTAGAGGTAGTCCAAACTTGAGTAACGTAAGCAGGCTGAAATGGATGTGGGTTTTAGTTTTTATGCAGAAATGTAGGGGTTTGTACAGAATAGACTATCGTGGTAAGCTGCTTCAAATTAGTCTTCGGATTGGACAGCAAAAGAAAAACTAGAATAGCCAGATTAATGCTAATAATAACTGCACCCCAACAGGCCACGACCGACCGCCGTGTTATCCTCAGCTTAGGGGTGTCAATGCATGCGGGTATGAAGGGGCACGTGATCAGCACACCGCTCCCCCGGCCGTATGTCAGTTTACGACAACGGAGTCGCTAATTCTCAATCAAGTAGCTCCTCAGTTTGCACCCCGCTTGCCAACAACGCTCGGCAGACCTGATGGCCACCCATCCCTGTGCTAGCCCAGCCCGACAGCGATTACCTTCAGTGATCTGACGCGAACCGATGTTACCACTGCGGCAAGGCCCTTGGCCTATGCTAAAAATAATTGATATTTATAGAAAATACCATGCTACGATTCATTTACTGATGAATAATGTAAAATGTGCGTATGGCATTTTTGGCCGGTAGTCTTCTTTTTGGGGAGTTCGGCCGCGTGTTTCAAGTCTTTACTTGATCCATTTTCGACAACTTGCGCGTTCTTTAATGGTAGGAACACATACAAGCAGTCCCGAGAGGAGAAAATCCCCGATGTGATCGGGAATCGAACCCGGGCCCCTTGGCACCAACGTTAATCACAATACAATTAGATGCTGACGGAAAAGAGTAGATAGTTCGGCGCTACACCGGTGTTGTTGGGCGATGCACGACACATTATGCGCAACGAATAACGCGAAATTTTTGAAGGATGTGATCGCGTAATAGTGGTTCACCCCACTACATTGAACTTAAGCAAGGTTGAGATGTGGTGGATTTTTACTACGGAGGTTCTCGTTTACGTAAGTACAATGAATGTCTTGCGAAATATATCGACATTTTAAGTAAAAAGTTTAGTGTACAAAGATATATGCCATGTAGTGATACTTAAATGTTGTACTTTTATGTTAGGTTGTGTTATTGGCACTTTGGAATAAAAATCCCCACAATTAGTGGCTGTGAAATTACACTAGTTTACATATATAAGAAAAGCTTCTTTTATTGACTCACGAACAAGTGCAGTTATGCGTGTTAGTACTTGTTTTGTTGGAGTGGCTAGTGCTATGATGTCTGGCCAGAAGATTCTATTACACCTGTAGTCGTTATCTCGGATGGAGTCCATCATTTTGAAATACAAAGAGGTTGTAACATATCAGAGATATAAAGAATTACTCCAGCACTGAAACTGTCCCGATGTCAGGACGGGAGAATAGCTGTGGCAGAAAATACCAACGAACGCCACCCAGAAAGACCACGTGTTACCCACAGTGCGGTGGTGAAACGTCTTGCGAAATTCCTTGAAACTGGCTCCGTCGCAGACAAATCGAAAGCTGACATTGGCAGTGGATGCGTCAACGTTAACCACTATGCTACCATAGTTCAGCAAGAGTCGGTGCTTCAGTACTGGTTCTTCTCAAAGGAAAGTGGGGTATACTGTTCACTAATAATGACAGCTGCTTAAATTATATGACGAATGATTAAAGCAGATGAAAACGTTCTTACAGTGCGCTGGAAAGCACATCGAGCTCGTTTTGTAGGTATTGTATGTTGTCACCAGGACTTGCATCGATATGTACAAAATGCGGCGTAATTCGAGAATGCCGCACTCGCAAGACACCAATGTTTTTCTCCTCTAATTCTGTTTTTTTTTATGTCACATGACCTCATTTCGGTTTGAAACTTACGAGTTGCATCCTAGAGGGGGACTACCACAATGGCCGTGTTGGTGAGATAGCCCCCATAGGTTCCGCCACCCCGTCCTTCTCCCATCTTAAACAACGTGACTTTAAAATTCCATTTATTCACCTGCTATTATTTTGGAACTACTAGACTACGAAATGTGAAACTGTGAATAATGAAACTGATTTCTAAGTTTCTTTCACTAAATTACAATTTTTGTTTCTCGTTTTTAATAAGCTGTACTTCTCACGTGCAGTGAGAATATTAATCTATTCATGACTTGGTGATTGATGGCACGTAATTCTGATGGCACGTAATATTCTATAAACCAGAGTACTTTCACATAGTCAGGAAAAAAAAACGTACTGACAGTAACAACAAAGCCATCACCTTCTATCAGATTCTGTCTCCCCCCCCCCCCCACCCCCAACCCCCCGATCAAAGGGTTATGTAATGTACTTACAGTTATTCTCTCCCTTGCTCAGTCGTATACTGATAACTCACGGCAGTTTGTTTGGACTGCTTTCGGGACAAAACAAAAATATTTCCCCTGCGAGAGTATTGGTACAGAAATACTGCAGGTAGTCGCCGCTGTTGAGCAAAAAACATTAGCACCTGTTATCGACGCATTCGAACAATGCGTGCCACGAGCAGTTATCACATTTGCGGACTGACAGCGGTTCACTCAAAACTTGTGAGCGACAGTTTCCAAGCGGCGTGTACTGCGGACGTCCGGTTTGTCTGTGTCACAGTTGCCGGAAATGTTTTCTTTTATTCGCTGCAAAATTTCGCGTTTTGAAATATTACACGAGGGGAACATTCTGTGGCAGAACGGCTGCGATAAAAATGAATAGGGTACGATATAGCGCATGGAGCAGTTCTAACTGATGTAACATACCTTTATAATACGAGAGCACGAAACTTCCTAGATGAGTTGCTTCACACCGTGATTGGTAGTTCTTTTTTTGTGATACAACTTTGGTTCTGAAGCTTCTCAGATCACATTTACTTCCTTCACATATCCATAATATATCCCGTGGTCGAGAGGGGGTCGTTTAAAGGTGTGGCAGGCAGCGAAACATTTTCAGGAGAGCCGGTTGAATGGTCACTACAGTTTGATGAACAGGTTTCATGGGGGTAGCTGCGGCTGAAAACGATCTTGAGACAGCTGCCGTCGCTTGCTCTGTTTCAGAAGAAGCCTCTCCGCCCGTAAGGTCCGGCATTCGCAAATTGGTTCAAATAGCTCTGAGCACTATGAGACAACAGCTGTGGTCCTCAGTCCCCTAGAACTTAGAACTACTTAAACCTAACTAACCTAAGGACATCACACACATCCATGCCCGAGGCAGGATTCGAACCTGCGACCGTAGCGGTCGCGCCGGCATTCGCAGAATGTGTGCACTTTTTGCATAGCGGGTGAGTCATGCCAGATGTAGAACGGTTCCTTCAGGATGTCGATGCAGCTGCAGTTTGTGGCTCATGCCGGTACTGAAGATGTGATCGGGAGAGATTCTCCTGTTTCCACCGGATATCTGAAATAAAGGCAGCCACTCTCGCTTGTAAGACGAAGGCGGGCTTCGTTGAGAGCGAGACGACCAACTGCAGACCTTTGACAGACTGTCGAGAGGAGGGTATGAATCAGAGGCGACCGTGTATGCTGTAGTTTCTTTCACCTGTACCACATAAAGAGGTCTTCTCACGCCCCGTCCTCACAGCTTTAATTACACCAGTACCTCGTCTCCTACCTTCCAAACTTCACAGAAGCTCTCCTGCGAACCTTGCAGAACTATCACTCCTGGAAGAAAGGATATAGCGGAGACGCGGCTTAGCCACAGCCTGGGGGATGTTTCTAGAATGAAATTTTCACTCTACAGCGGAGTGTGCGTTGATAGAGAGATCAGGAGATAGTAGCGGGGACTGTGAGAGATGGACTGAGCTGTCTTTTAAGTTAGTGTCTCAGAAAGGCACAAATTGGGATTCACTCGTAAAAGGAGCATGTAAAACAATGGACGACGGTGGACATAGGAAACATTGATTTATAGTTGTTAATTGTCGTAATTGTGTCGAGAATCAACCAGAGCTCCAAGCCCTCATAGAAAGAACTGAAGCTGAAATAGTTACAGTTGGCTAAGGCTTGAGATAAATCAACCGAATTTCTTACCAGGGACCTAGCAGTGTTAAGAAAAGATAGATTAAATTCAGTCTGTGGTGGCGTGATTTTTGGTGTTAGGAGCACTTTATCTTGTGCTGAAATTGAAGTAGATGGTTGCTGTGAGATATTATGGGCAGAGCTTATATTCGACATCCGGAATAAATTAATAATTGTTTCCTTTCATCGACCTGAGATATTATAGTTGGTGGGGTTTTCAAGGAAAATTTTAGTCTCATTTAGAATAAGTATCCGATTCATACAGTTGTAGCTGTGTTGACGTCAATCTTCCATCGGTATGTAGGTAAAAGCACGAGTTAAATGTCGATGTCGGTACCCCGATGATGCTTTACACTGATGCAACTGGAGGCGGTGCCTGCTACCGAGCTTCCGAATGCCTTATCCAGTCATTATAGAGGTATCTATAGTTTATTGTGGGTTCTGAAAAATGGTGCATCTCACTGCTTTCCTCTTACAGAAGTCGCCCCCAGAGATTTATGGAGTGATGATAGAAAAGAAAAAAAAAATTGGACTGAAGGACCTTATGCTGGTAACTGGCCGTTGGGGGACTGATCTACTTGGAACTCCTGTTAATGTGTTGTAAATAGATTTAAATTTCCACATCTTCATAAATATTTACATGGATAATTTGACAAATTAAAGATCTGTGCCGGATCGGCATGCGAACATTATCCCTACCTTCCGTGGGCAGTACGGCACTATTCAGTCAATCAGGTCACGTGTCACGGATAAACACAAAGCATAAACCTGTCTACGGTTTATCATCCCCTTTCCATGAAAGAAAATCTGTAGCTATGTCCTACAAGCATTCTCGTCTGTCGAAATGCTGAAGAATTGTAAGTTTCTGAGATGGATTAGGAACATTACGTTTAACTTTAATTAGCTGGAATACGAAAAAATTGCAACTCTCAAAATCTGAGGTCTTCTGGACCCTACAGCGAAGAATATTTTGTGGATTCCGTTTTACCAATTATTTTTTAGGTATTATTATTTATAGAAGAAACTTAGTTGTTTATCAGCGTCCACGCTTCTGGGATGGAAACATAATCGACAGATGTAATTACCAGAATACCCAAGGTAACGTGAGAGAATGAGTATAAATGATCTAATAAAAAGCGTCGGTAGCTCTTTAAGACTGTTCGCAAATAACACGGTTGTCTATAAGAAAGTAGCAACGCCAAACGACAATATCGATTTGCAGAATGACATAGAGGGGGTTGATGAATGGCGCAGGCTCTAGCAGCCGACCCTGAACGTAAATAAATATAACACATTGCGCATACATAGAAAAAGAATTGCACTACTGTACAGCTACACTACTGATGACATATTATTGGAAACAATATTTATCGCAAAATATCTAGGAGTAAATATGCGGAGCGATCTTGGGTGGAATGACCACATCAGACAAATAGTAGGACAAGCAGATGCGAGGCAGATTCATAAGAAGAATCTTAAGAAAATGTAATTCATCCACGAAAGAAACAAAGCTGTTGTTCGACCGATTCTTAAATATTGTACACCAATCTGGGAGCCTTAACAGGTATGACTGATAGAAGACGTGGAAGAGGCATAGGAAGAGCGACGCGTTTTGTCACGAAGAGTTTTAGTCGACGCGAGAGAGTTACAAAGATTCTCAACGAACTCTGGTGATAGACACCACAAGAGAGGTGTTGTGTATTGGGAGAGGTCTACTATTGAAATTTCGAAAGTGTACTTTCCGGGAAGTGTGTGACAGCTTATTACTTCCTCCCACATACATCTCGCGGAATGAGAATTCGAGCTGAAACAGTCTTATCGACAATCATTAATCCTGCAGTGAAAACGTACTTAATTCATTAAATAACAAGTTACAAGCAGCAGGTATTTTCTGTGATTTGTCAAAGGCATTCGATTGTGTAAACCACAACATCCTTTTAAATAAATTAGAATTCTATGGTGTCACGGGCAGTGCTGCAAAATGGTTCAAGTCATACCTCGCTAACGGGAAACAAAGGGTGTCAGTGCAAGGGACTAGTGAATTAAGTCATCAGTCATCATCAGAATGGGAAGAAATTACATGTGGTGTCCCACAAGGATCCATCTTAGGGCCATTGCTTTTTCTTGTGTACATTAACGATCTCTCATCAGTTACACTGCCAGAAGCAGAGTTCGTTTTGTTTGCAGATGACATTAGTATTGCAATGAATAGTATGTCGAGTGTAGTTCTACAAATATCTGCTAATGATATTTTCATCTTCAATAATTTGCCAGCAAACATAAAAAATTTAGTTACAAATAGAGATCAGTTTAAAAGGAGCCTGAAAGACTTACTAGTGGCCAACTCCTTCTACTCCATTGACGAATTTTTTAATAGAAACAAATGATGTGTTGTATATATTAATACTATTAGTATTGTTATTTCAGCTTAAAAAAATAAAAATAAAAAATAAAAAACGGTGACATGTTCCACATCCACGAGGATCTCCTCAACACGGATCTATGGAACGAAAAACTAATCTAATCTATGCGGCATTCGCGAGTGGAAATGGATAGTGGTGATCTGTTATTGATACCAGAAGTAACTCCCGACACATCGTCAGGTGGCTTGCGGAATATTGATGTAGACGTATGTTATGTGTTTAAGATATATTATAAACGATCACCTAAATTATTTAGGACTAATGATGGATGATGTCTTCAACAAAATCGTGTCCAATTTCTTGATGCGTCCCTAATAACGTCAGTAGCGATTACTCTTTCTTCCTAGCCCTTCGTACTATTCTTTACGGTGCTGGACCTTTGCCATCACGACGTTTGGCCGGATTCCTGTTCGCACTCGTCTCGTAGCTCCTCACGTAGAAGAATAAATCGTGACATACGAGTATCTTCAGTACCTGTCATCTGAAGTGCACGGAGTGTACAAGACATTCTGCCACATTAGTCTGTACCAGTATCCTGCAAAAACTACAGGTAGGCAGTTGCACTGTAGCCGGCCTTTGTGACCGAGCGGTTCTAGGCGCTGCAATCTGGAATCGCGCGAATGCTACGGTCGCAGGTTCGAATCCTGCCTAGGGCATGGATATGTGTGATGTCCTTAGGTTAGTTAGGTTTAAGTAGTTCTAAGCTCTAGGGGACTGATGACCTCAGATGTTAAGTCCCATAGTGCTCAGAGCCATTTGAACCATTTGTAGTTGCACTGTATCTTGGCGGAGAACGCCTGCCCATAGAACGTGCCGCCGAGAAACGCCACCGAGTGCTGGTTGGGGGACAAGGCTTAGCCTGTGCGAGGGTCTGGTTGTGTTTATAAAGAACTGCTCCCCCACTCTTCGGCTGGGCGCCTGTCCCGTCTGCTTGTTGCTAGCCGCGTCCCCTGGTGACCAAGCAGTGCAGAATTGGGTCTTGACCTCCTTAACCTTAGCGACAGCATCCTGATGGCGCTGTCCTCACAAATCAAGCTCCCAGCATTGCAGCGTCACGCGATATGAGACTGTAAACACGAGTGTCAGGCGAGTACATACGTTTGCTAGTTTACGTGCATCAGACATCCTCAAATCTCTCTCTCTCTCTCTCTCTCTCTCTCTCTCTCTCTCTCTCTCTCTCTCTCTCTCGTTCTCCATGTGTACATCTTCCTCCCTCCCTCCCTCCCTCTTCGTCTCGGTATCTCCGTCTCTGTTTTGGAACACGTATCCAATTTCGTTGAAGTATTTATGGACTGAGCTCAAACAAAATTTCAATCTATCCTCTCTCCCTCCCGAAGTTTCCCTATTTCGGAATGTATATTTGTTTTTGAGATGTAGGCTCAATTGAGCCTAAAAAAAACTTAAGCAGTAGAAATGGACTCTTGAAGAAGAGCAACAACAATTTCTAGAAAAGAAAAAATAAGAAACGACGAAATAATAAAGAGGATGGAAGTAAGAGAAAGAATACACGACGTGATAGATAGAAGGAAGTTACAACGGTACGGGCATTTTAAGAAGAATGGGAGAAGCCAGAATTCCGTAAACGATCCTGGAATGGGAACCAGAGGGAAAGAAGAGAAGACGACGCCCTATGACCACCTGGCTGCAAAATGTAAGACTAACAATGAGAAGACTGGGGGCAGAGGAAGAAGATATACAAGATCGAAACGTCTGGAGGGACATTATGAACAGATAAATTAAGATCGTTTGTTAAAGATGTAATAATTTCTGTCTTTTTGTTATGTTGGAGACAAACCTTTGTATAGAGAAAATCTCAAGAAATAAAAAAAGAATGAATTGAGACAAAAGCTTCTGTCTGTCTTCACATGTGGCCCCCACTGTCAACGAAAAATATCAATTTATGTATTACCCCTTTTCCCAAAAGAACTGCGAACTGTAGACTACTATACGGAGGAAGGACTTTCAGAAGTGTGAAGCTATTTTTAATCGACAATATGGTGTACAAGGTGACGTCGGCCTTGCGTTACCAATTTTCCCAGGTGCTTTTGCGAATCATTTGTCTACAAACATTGAAATGTGTTACGTTAATATATAATTATAGGAAACCGATGAGTTTACAATAGTTCAGTTTAAGAAAAAAATCAAACCTGGTACACAAAAATGAAAATTATAGTATTCGCTCAGGAATATACTAGCCTCTTTCCGTAGCATAATTTGTGTATCGGTATTTAAAAGTTTTTATTAGTCATTCCGTAAGTACCACAGTACAACAGCAGACCACTAATGCAGTATTTATTTGCGAATGGAGGCGAAACGGACTTCTGCCTGTAGTCAGATAAACAGAGAGGCAACCTTTAGAGTATAAAGGGTTTAGCAATTTTAGGTGGGAATGTTTTGAACTATATTTGCATAAGATACCAGTAAAGGTCGGAACTGGTAGGGACAGCTGAATCATGCAGTAAACAAGATTCGATGGAAGGCATCTAAAGCACTGCGAATCTGTTTGCAGCCGATACTGCGGTAAAACAGGAAATTCTCAGCGAGAGAAAAGTGAAACGAAATGGAGGAAAATGGCAGAAACTTCTGTTTGACATTCAACACGAATAAATATAATCTATTGATTACTCATTATTGTTCCGCTCGCATGATTAACAGCTGTAAAATATCTGAATGTGTCCCTGGAGCTACCTAAAGTGAAACGACTACCTCATACTAGTTGAGGAAGAAACAGGTGTCAGGTTGAGATTCCTTGTAATTACTTTAAGTAAAGGTGATTCAGCCATGAAACGAGAACCTTGTGTGCGTAGAATTCCGCGGTCCTCGAGGTCACAGTTTAATGTGATACCATTATCGTGTCGCCTGGAGACCTGAATATGTGGTTTTTAGAGCAATAGGATTCAATAACAACTCATGGTTTCTTCTGAGCACGGCGTCAACGCCATGTAACTAAGTCCAACAGAAACAATACACGGCGGCTTCCATACGGTACCTTTGCTACTAAGCTCCCATGGTCTCTCGGCTGGGAAGTACGTCAGAGAGACGTGTGATTAGTACTGAACTACCACGATCACCAAGCTGCCACGTTATAGTCCCCTCACTGTCTTAGAATGAATAAGAGTCGGTAAATAGTGCAACAGTAAGGAAGCTTTGGGATTTCTATTCAGTCCCCTTCGCGTCGAAAGCTTACTTGTAAACAATTTTTGATTTTCCAGTATTTGTATTTTCCAAAAAGACAAAAATGGTTCAAATGGCTCTGAGCACTATGGGACTCAACTGCTGTGGTCATCAGTCCCCTAGAACTTAGAACTACTTAAACCTAACTAACCTAAGGACATCACACACATCCATGCCCGAGGCAGGATTCGAACCTGCGACCGTAGCAGTCGCACGGTTCCGGACTGCGCGCCTAGAACCGCGAGACCACCGCCGCCGGTCCAAAAAGACAATTCTTATTGTGGTATGAAATCCTTTGCACGAGTCACGCTCGTAATTTACTGCTCTGAAATTCACTGTTCTTGACTATATCTGTAAGACTGCTGTTTGTCTAATCATTTGACATTTAAGACTAAAAAAATCCATTACCCTGTCATTCACTGCGTGATCATTAAGCTGTAACTCGCCGAATGAAACCTAGAACCGGCTTCATCGCTAGGACTCAATTACTGGAGGCTACACAGCAGTCTAACCACATCAGATGGAAGAGTAAGCTTGCACCGGATATTTCTGCAATGGAAGCGCTAGCCCCAGCAAACGACGTCCCTACCCTGTTTGGAAATCATTCAGTAGCCTTAGGATGAGCGTCTCCCCGCAGCAAGATCAACAGGCAAAATTAGTCCATTCTTCCAGACGATGGGAACGTGTCCTGCGAGAGCTGAATTCCACAAGATTCGGGTTACTTGCTAACCTACTGGAACAGTCGTGCAGAACACAGTAGTTACCGAGACAAATAAAAAGGTCATCGGAGTGCTATCTTCTGGAAATGCTGACCGAATAGGAAATTAATCAGTTTAAAAAAATTACTGGAGTAATCAATTGATAGAATAATATTATTATGAAAATAAGCGTTGGAGTACTTGAAATAGTTCTATATTCTTGTAATAGGCAACAGTCTCTGATAACATTTATGTTCGTAAAGAAGAGAACCAAGTGTCACCAACAAAACTCTAAACTAGAAAGGCCCATTAAAACAATAAAGGATTTTGTAGCAGCAGTTCGCTCGATTAATTAACACAGATGTAATATCACGATGTAATATCAAAAGGATAGTGCCATAGGCCATAGTACCCGTCAGGGTAGCCGAGCGCGCTAACGCGCTGCTTCCTGGACTCAGGTGGGCGCGCCGGCTCCGTATCGAATCCGCCCGGCAGATTAACGACCAGGGCCGGTGTGCCGGCCAGCCTGGATGTGGTTTTTAGGTGGTTTTCCACATCCCTCTAGGTGAATACCGTGCTGGTCCTCACGTTCCGCCTCAGTTACACGCGTCGCAGGCATTTGACACCCATCCGCACTATTTCACGGTTTACACTAGACACAGACAGTTGGGGTACACTGATTCCGTCCTGGGGTGGCGGCAGAAGGGCATCCGGCCATCCCCAACACTAACACTGCCAAATCCGTTGTAACCGCGCTGACCCTGTGATCGCTGTGGGACTATGGCGTATGCGAAAGAAAGAAAGAAAGTGCCATATGCCATAGGGTCAATCATCCTGCTGCAATCACAGGACTAAATGCAGTGCCTTCAAAGGAGGTTAAATATTCTCTTTGTATTCAGTAAGAAACAAACTGCGAGAGAGTTGGAAAGAACACAATTCAAAGTTTCTTTTCTGGAAGGGAAGACGTACTATTATCTTTGCGGCCGGCCGGGGTGGCCGAGCGGTTGTAGGCTGTACAGTCTGCAACCGCACGACCGCTACGATCGCAGGTTCGAATCCTGCCTCGGGCATGGATGTGTGTGATGTCCTTAGGCTGGTTAGGTTTAAGTAGTTCTAAGTTCTAGGGGACTAGTACTCAGAGCCATTTTTTTTATTATCTTTGCGAAACAGCAGTCCAAATGCAAAAGTAGTGATTGAGTGTGCGTGAGGTTTTTTCTTTTTTTAATATTTATCTGACGGGTGAACCTAACGTACTAGCTGGATGCGATACAGCACAACTGTTGTGTTAACTGCTTTCAGCATTTCTTTCTTTTACGAGCGCTGCTGCAACGCGTCCCTAAAAGAAAGATGCGGCCTGCGGAGAGTTTTCGAAGCCTTTACTTATCATTGTTTCCGGCGCAGCTTGTTATTATTAGCACACGGGAAGACCGTCGAAGCAGAAGGAACGAAAGCAAGAGGGAGGCGGTCCCCCAGCGACCACGAGCGCTGAGTTTGCATAGACGAGGAGGAGGGGCGCAGGCCTGAAGTCGGCGTGAGGGGGCGACTCCGTAAACACACGCCGGAAGTTCCGCTCCCTGCCGGCTCCAGAAACGCACAGACCTAGCAAATATCCCGAGGAATTCGCAGTTTCTGTTACGGGAATGCGTATGCGGCTAGTGTTCGTTTTACACACTGTGGTTGCAACCCTCTGTTTACCTCCATCTGAGATTAGTCAATTATCCAAGGCTCACTGATTACTTCGACCGACTGTGCTAAAACGGAGTCATCCTTACTAGTATGAATGTTTCTCTCACTACCGTCTTATCAGATAAAAAAAAAAAAACAGAAAACAGCTGTCAACAATACACTGTCTCTTAGCAATGCCTCACTGAACTGGTTACCATGTTCTCCTTGTTTCTCGTCTGACACATACAAACAAAACATAACCACCACCCCTTCCTCTCGTCTATAATTGGTACCAACATGGACCAATAAGCAAACTTTTTCTGCTTGGTGTACTTCTGCCTCATCTGTCCATTGACAATATGCGTACGTACTCACAAACGCCCACTCACATCACACAAAAAAGTATACAGAATGTTAAACTACAATAAAAATAATTATTTAAGTAATCGATGAAGTTCATTTTAACTAACGAACAATGTGTTTAATTTAAAGTGGAAATATTGAAAATAGTTAATACGGCACGATTTCTCTAATGTTGAGCAATATTATGAACAGTGTCATCGTCGTTCCAAACATTTTTCAAGATGCCTGAGTGCAGCTAATTTCCTATACACAGAAATTGCTTGTCGAATAACTGCGAAGAGAAATTAATATTACTGCGCACGTTGTGTCAATTACACTGAATACTGACAACCGAGTTTATTTTCTACAGTTTCTGGAATGAAGGTAGATTAACTTTTATTATTTAATTTCTATTGTAATGAATTGTTTCTGGCGTTTTATTCATTCACTAAACTGGACTGACATGACAGAGCTCGCATTGTAGGGCGCTGTAGTACGTTCTATATACAGGTGGATGCACGTAGCAAATTCCTGTGTCCAAAGAAGTATTGGCAAGGAGACTTGTATGCAATGAAATACAAACTTCGCAAGTCATGAGGCAGGTTGCTGTTGCTGTTGTTGTTCTCTTCAGTCGAAGACTGGCTGGTCCCGGCGAAGGTTCGAGTCCTCCCTCGGGCATGGGTGTGTGTGTTTGTCCTTAGGATAATTTAGGTTAAGTAGTGTGTCAGCTTACGGACTGATGACCTTAGCAGTTGAGTCCCATAGGATTTCACACACATTTGAACATTCGAAGACTGCTTTAATGCTGTCCCCGTTAGTCAATCCTGCGGCACCCTTATCTCTGAATTACATACAGCCGTTTGAATTGAGTCTTAGTATTCCTCTAACATTTGGAGCTCGTAATAGTACCCTGCGTAAATTTCTCGAAACTGACGATTCCTTGATGTCTCATGATGTACCCATCAAACGATCTTTTAATCCATTTGTGTCATGGATTTATTTTTTCCTCAGTTCCATTCAGTGCATCTTCACTAGTTATCCGACCTAACCATCTAAGTTTCAGTATTCTTCCGTAGCACCACAATTCAAAAAATTGTTCAAATGGCTCTGAGCACTATGTGACTCAACTTCTGAGGTCATCAGTCGCCTAGAACTTAGAACTCCGGACTGTAGCGCCTAGAACCCCACGGCCACTCTGGCCGGCACCACATTTCAGAATATTGCACTCACTTCACGTCTGAACTGTTTCTCGGCCGCGTAACACTACCTTTCAAGGCTACATTCCACGAAAATATTTCAGAAAAAATTGCGTAACGACCAAGCACTTAAATTTATATTCGGTGTTAGCAAATTTCTTTGTGACAGAATAGTTTTATAGCCTCCCTATTTCGTCCGTTATCAGTTATTTTGCTGCCCACGTTGCAGAACTCACCTGCTACTTCTAACGTCTCGTTTCCTAATCTAATTTCCACAGCATCACTTAATTTTACTGCATTCCATTATCCTTCCTTTGTCTTAATTAATATGCAACTTATGACATATTTCAACACACTATAGTTTTGTTTAATACCGTAGCTGGGTGGACAAAGAAAAATAAATTGGACAGGGCGCTGGCTTGTCATGCCGGGCGGTGCAAAACTTCTGTTTTTATTTTTTGAGCACTCTGGTTCTGCATAACCTGTTGTACAGGGGATGGACAAAAGAATGGAAAACAAATTATCATCCGCAGTACGTCGTAGGAAAATCGTTGGCTTTCTAAAACAGCTTCCAGTCATCTCTGAACGGATAAGTACAGATCATGTATAATTTTGAAGGGACTCTCACACCTTCTTCCTGCAAAATATTGGCACGTTCAGGGAACGGTGGTAGAGGTGGATTACGATGACGAAATCTTCTCTCCGGATTAGACCACCAAAGCTTAATAATATCGAGATATGGCAATTGTAGTGACCAGGGTAGATGCAACAATTCATCCTCGTGCCAGAAAACCAGTACTGGACGATGCGAGCTGTGCGAAGAGGTGCCCTGTCGTCTTGGAAGACAGCGTCACCGTTGGGAAGCAGACACTGTACCATGGGACGGACCTGATCAGCCAAAATGATCACATAACCCTTGACAGTAATGAGACCTTGCAGAGTAACCATGGTACTCATGGTATACCACGATGTGTCTGCCCAAATTACCATCGAACCCTCACCGTTAGCAAGCCAGAAGTTGGAAACAGTATTAAACAACTCATCCGACCAAATGACTTTTTACATTGCTTCTTATTACAGGGTTTATGGCTTCCGCACCACATCTTCCTGTTACAGCATTTGGATCACCCATGAGTGGTTTGCCGCGTGTGGTAGCCGTGCCGTCTTGAGCGCCTTCTCACGGTTCGCGCAGCTCTCCCCGTCGAAGGTTCGAGTCCTCCCTTGGGCATGGGTGTGTGTGTTGTCCTTAGCGTAAGTTAGCTTAACTTAGGTTAAGTAGTGTGTAAGATTAGGAACCGATGACCTCAGCAGTTTGGTCCCACAGATCTTACGACAAATTTCCATGAGTGGTTTCGGAATTCCAGCTTGGCCTGCAATTCCCTGATTGTGGGACTATGATCGCGTTGTTTTGTTGCTCGTAGCGTTCGCGAGTGCAACAATCAATTCCTCAGTGACGTTTGCATCTGTCGTTCTGTTAGTTTTCGTCACAATCTTCACTGACCGTCCGTCGCGATTACTCGACTCCCAATGCCGTGCGCATGGTAACTTAGCCCCGTAAGTGGTACAAATCTTCGTTACGTTGCCTCTTGGAACACAATATTTCGACTACCTTGGTTACAGAAGCACGCATCGTACGAGCACCAACTGTTCGCTTAAGT
Organism: Schistocerca gregaria; assembly: GCF_023897955.1. Lineage (NCBI taxonomy): Eukaryota > Metazoa > Arthropoda > Insecta > Orthoptera > Acrididae > Schistocerca > Schistocerca gregaria. Next base: position 200,213,061 of record NC_064923.1, read on the forward strand.
TCGAATTCACTTGGGTCCGAACACAACAGACACTTGGATTGTACTGAGGACGTTGCACAGGTGCCCCTCTGTGGTCAACTTGCAAGCTTGCCTAGCGTCTGCACTTATGTTCGGTCATGCACTTCTAGCGTTGTTCCATGTGTTTGTCCATTCCGTGAAAAATGTCAGGATATACGAACAGGATTCCGTGTAAACAGGAGTGGATGTAGGGTGACAAAGTGGAAGTCGATGATGACTCAGAGCAGATAGCAGCGCTTAATGAGGCAGTGTGGTGCGGGGTTGGAGCCTGACAGTGTCCAGCTGTCGGCATGGCGCCTCTGGCACTTGAACGCTTCCGGCGCCCATACAGTACCAACTCCCTACACTGACAGACTGGCAGGCCACGTCTCCAGTGTAGTCTGACGGCAGGTTTCTAGCAAGTTGACACATTTATCTAGATAATGTACAAGCCAGCTCTTCAGCCGTCCTCTAGTAAGGTAAACAGTTTCGATTTTGGCAGTACACCACTGGCCATGAAAATTGCTAAACCACGAAGATGACGAGCTACAGACGCGAAATTTAACCGACAGGAAGAAGATGCTGTGATATGCAAATGATTAGCTTTTCAGAGAATTCACACAAGGTTGGTGCCGGTGGCGACACCTATAACGTGCTGACATGAAGAAATTTCCAACCGATTAATCATACACAAACAGCAGTTGACCGGCGTTACCTGGTGAAACGTTGTTGTGATGCCTCGTGTAAGCAGGAGAAATGCGTACCAAGACGTTTCCGACTTTCATAAAGGTCGGATTGTAGCCAATCGCGATTGCGGTTTATCGTATCGTGACATTGCTGCTCGCGTTGGTCGAGATCCAATGACTGTTGGCAGAATATGGAATCGGTGGGTTCAGGAGGGTAATACGGAACGCTGTGCTGGATCCCGACGGCCTCGTATCACTAGCAGTCGAGATGACAGGCGTCTTATCCGCAAGGCTGTAACGGACCGTGCAGCCACGTCTCGATCCCTGTGTCAAGAGATGGGGACGTTTGCAAGACAACAACCATCTGCACGAACAGTTCGACGACGTTTGCAGCAGCATAGACTATCAGCTCAGAGACCGTGGCTGCGGTTACGCTTGACGCTGCATCACAGACAGGAGTGCCTGCGACGGTGTACTCAACGACGAACCTGGGTGCACAAATGGCAAAACGTCATTTTTACGGACGAATCCAGGTTCTGTTTACAGCATCATGATGGCCGGATCCGTGTTTGGCGACATCGCGGTGAACGCCCACTGGAAGCGTGTATTCGTCATTGCCATACTGGCGTATCACCCGGCGTGATGGTATGGGGTGCCATTGGTTACACGCCTCGGTCACCTCTTGTTCGCATTGACGGTACTTTGAACAGTGGACGCTACATTTCAGATTTGTTACGACCCGTGTCTCTACCCTTCATTCAATCCCTGCGAAACCCTACACTTCAGCAGGATAATGCACGCCCGCATGTTGCAGGCACTGTACGGGCCTTTCTGGATACAGAAAATGTTCGACTGCTGCCCTGGCCATCACATTCTTCAGATCTCTCACCAACTGAAAACGTGTGGTCAATGGTGGCCGAGCAACTGGCTCGTTACAATACGCCAGTCACTACTCTTGATGAACTGTGATTTCGTGTTGATGCTGCATGGGCAACTGTACCTGTACACGCCATCCAAGCTCTGTTTGACTCAATGACCAGGCGTATCAAGGCCGTTATTACGGCCAGAGGTGGTTGTTCTGGGTACTGATGTCTCAGGATCTACCGAGGTGTGGCAGGAGACTCCTTACGTACGAAATAACAGGGGGTGTCCATTTTAAAATATACAAGTTTATGTTGAAAATAGTATTTGTTTACGTTTTAAAATTTCGAATTGTATTTGGTTTCCTAAGCCTCCGCCGTACGTCCATGCTAGCGAAAACCGTTTTTGAATATCTGTTGTTGTTCCAGAGATATTTGAGGTGGCAGACTTAGGTGAGAGACCCTGTAATGGTCTATAAACGTCCCTTACAGCATGCCCGAAGTTACGTTTACGACTGAATGACATGTGTTATGATTGCTAGAAACATTTCAATCCAGACACATAGCTGGCCTGATATTGTCCGTGCTCGTATTTTGTTCGTCAGGCGCCACTGCGGAACCGTCGATGAACAGGTAAATGATGGGATGTTTCTCTCAGAAAGGTACCGATCAGTTTATCTTCAGTCATTGTCAAACCTAGCGAGTCTTTACCTACAGGGTGTCTCAAAAATGACCGGTATATTTGAAACGGCAGTACAAACTAAACGAGCAGCAATAGAAATACACCGTTTGTTGTAATATGCTTGGGACAACAGTACATTTTCAGGCAGACAAACTTTCGAAATTACAGTAGTTACAATTGTCAACAACAGATGGCGCTGCGGTCTGGGAAACTCTATAGTACGATATTTTCCACATATCCACCATGCGTAGCAATAATATGGCGTAGTCTCTGAATGAAATTACCCGAAACCTTTGACAACGTGTCTGGCGGAATGGCTTCACATGCAGATGAGATGTACTGCTTCAGCTGTTCAATTGTTTCTGGATTCTGGCGGTACACCTGGTCTTTCAAGCGTCCCCACAGAAAGAAGTCACAGGGATTCATGGCTGGCGAATAGGGAGGCCAATCCACGCCGCCTCCTGTATGTTTCGGATAGCCCAAAGCAATCACACGATCATCGAAATATTCATTCAGGAAATTAAAGACGTCGGCCGTGCGATGTGGCCGGGCACCATCTTGCATAAACCACGAGGTGTTCGCAGTGTCGTCTAAGGCAGTTTGTACCGCCACAAATTCACGAAGAATGTCCAGATAGCGTGATGCAGTAATCGTTTCGGATCTGAAAAATGGGCCAATGATTCCTTTGGAAGAAATGGCGGCCCAGACCAGTACTTTTTGAGGATGCAGGGACAATGGGACTGCAACATGGGGCTTTTCGGTTCCCCATATGCGCCAGTTCAGTTTATTGACGAAGCCGTCCAGGTAAAAATAAGCTTCGTCAGTAAACCAAATGCTGCCCACATGCATATCGCCGTCATCAATCCTGTGCACTATATCGTTAGCGAATGTCTCTCGTGCAGCAATGGTAGCGGCGCTGAGGGGTTGCCACGTTTGAATTTTGTATGGATAGAGGTGTAAACTCTGGCACATGAGACGATACGTGGACGTTGGCGTCATTTGGACCGCAGCTGCAACACGGCGAACGGAAATCCGAGGCCGCTGTTGTATCACCTGCTGCACTAGCTGCGCGTTGTCCTCTGTGGTTGCCGTACGTGGTCGCCCTACCTTTCCAGCACGTTCATCCGTCACGTTCCCAGTCCGTTGAAATTTTTCAAACAGATCCTTTATTGTATCGCTTTTCGGTCCTTGGTTACATTAAACCTCCGTTGAAAACTTCGTCTTGTTGTAACAACACTATGTTGTAGGCGGTGGAATTCCAACACCAGAAAAATCCTCTGTTCTAAGGAATAAACCATGTTGTCCACAGCACACTTGCACGTTGTGAACAGCACACGCTTACAGCAGAAAGACGACGTACAGAATGGCGCACCCACAGACTGCGTTGTCTTCTATATCTTTCACATCACTTGCAGCGCCATCTGTTGTTGAAAATTGTAACTACTGTAATTTCGAAACTTGGTCCGCCTGAAAATGTACTGTTGTCCCAAGCATATTGCAACAAACGGTGTATTTCTATCGCTGCTCGTTTGGTTTTTATTGCCGTTTCAAATATACCGGTCATTTTTGAAACACCCTGTACGTGACTGCAATTCACCTCTTCTCTTACGTGACCGTGAAAGTAGGAGACTTCTAAAATTCAGCCATTTTCGCAACAAAAGAAAACATGCAACATTCATAGAAATGAGGGAGTTGTCAACAATATACCAGTAGAAAATATTTGTATGTCTGAATCGTTTTAATGTCAAATCCGCCTATGTCGGACATTGTACAACGCTTAGGAAATGAACGTGGAGCATCGTAGATGAAGATATGAACGTTAAATTTATTTTATAAAAGAACAAAACGACGGAAAAGTAATCGAAAGTTCGTTAAAAGTTTGGCAAAATAATATGATTTTATAGCCTGCATATACGCAGTGCTTTTTATTCTGTTACCAATATTTCTAGCAATTGACGTCCCCAACCCGAGCGCTACGGCCGCAACAAGATCATTTCTCTATGGTTATGACTGCGTATATAACTGTAGAGAAATGATCTTGTTGCTGCCGTAGCGCTCGGAGTTGGGAACGTTAATTGCTAAAATATTAGTAACAGTATAAAAAATCTTTGGTTCCTTTTAATATTTTTTATGTCAACGAACTTTATATATTGTTTCTCACTAATTGCAATCGATTTCAAAGCACAAACGATTTAGATATTAAGTACATGGTTTGGTAAACATTGTATTACACAGTCAATAAAATTCTTCTGGGTTTGTGGGCTCATTGTCAAATAGAAAATTCCGACATTTCGGCAACTGTTGGAAGACGCCTTCGTCAGGGTGTATTGCTGACTAACGCGAGTCAGCAATACACCCTGAGGAAGGCGCCTTGCAATAGGTGTCGAAATTTTGTAGTTGACAGTGCTGCCCCAAACCCAGGAGAATTTTATCGACTGTGATAACGGCATATATGTAATATACACATCATCGGGTGCGGCCACGCCACAAATTACCGTATTTGGTGGTGTACTGACTATGATCTCTTGATACACCTGCGGATGTGTAAGCGTGCATCGATTATCATGTTATGTACTCGAGGATGAAGCCTCTTGCACTTTGAAACAGACTGAACTTAGTGAAAAACACGAAATACTCAATTATTTCAGGAAGTGACTAAGTACGTGACACTATAGCGGGGCATTGCTCAGCTATGAAGAAATCACAGTTGCTTGGTGTACTGTAATAATTGAATTATTCTACCCTTTGAGTGACACGTAAATTACGAATTGATCGATGTCAGACGAAGTCTTAGACAGTAAAATGTGTTTGCTTGGTATTCAGCGAACTGTGATGGGTGAGATGTTTCTGAATAGCGTTTACTGTTTCACGCCACCTCCGACTGACCGATTGCTGTGAGGTGTTCCCCTAGCTTCATATTCTGTTCTGACTGAGTATCCGAGTGTCAGTCTGAGAGGCAATATTTACCGCTTCACTGCCATGTAATACATTTTCCTTAATAACTTCCATTGCTTGCTTTCAAACAAACAGTTACTCTGTTGTAACGTGAGCAAATTACTTGTTTCATTACTACATCTGCCGACTGATGAATTATTTCCAGTAACTGGTCGCTATATCGCTTTGGTCGACACGACAAAGGAATTTCACTGTCCATTTTCAAGCCACCTACACGCAGAAGGCTTCGATACGAAACCTGTACTCAGTAATTCTTTGTAAGGACATAATTCTCTGTGAGGACGTTACCACAGTCGCGTTAATCACCCGGGCACGCACCGTTAAAAGTGAACCGGTGATTAAAGTAATTGTTCTTCGAATAGGAGCGTGAGGCCCGCGTGTGTGGCACCATATAATAAACGTCGCGTAGTGTTAGCCCTGCAAGAGGAATTGTGGCGTCTCTATCAACGTGGCCAATACGTTACGCCCTGCGCCCGCAACTCCTATCGCGTTTCGGTGTGGGGTCGGTCCTTATAGTTTATTGCTGTTCTTACTTTTGTAAGCAGCCATCGCTGTGATTGTGACACTATCATCGTCGACTGTACAACGTTATTTGGACGCAGGGAAGCCCTCTAGCGACATCTTTTCAGTCCTCAGTGGGCTGATGAACCTTAGAAAGGCACCGCACCTATTTTTCATATGCAATTTGCACCCAAATTTATGGTATGGGCAGGACTGAAGCGCCAAAGAAACTGGCATAGGCATGCGTATTCAAATACAGAGATATGTAAACAGGCAGGATACGGCGCTACGGTCGGCAACGCCTAAATAAGGAAAGTGTCTGGTGCAGTTGTTAGATCAGTTACTGCTGTTGCAGAGGCAGGTTACCAAGATTTAAGTGAATTTCAACGTGGTGTTACAGCCGCACGAGCGATGGGACACAGCATCTCCAATGTAGCGATGAAGTGGGGATTTTCCCGTACGACCATTTCACGAGTATACGGTGAATATCAGGAATCCGGTAAAACATCACATCTCCGACATTGCTGTGACCGGAAACAGATCCTGCAAGAACGGGACCAACGGCGACTGAGGACAATCATTCAACGTGACAGAAGTGCAACTCTTTCGCAGATTGCTGCAGATTTCAATGATGGGCCATCAACAAGTGTCAGCGTGCGAACATTCAACGAAACATCATCGATGTGGGCTTTTGGAGACGGAGATCCACTCGTGTACCTTGATGACTATACGACACAAAGCTTTGCGCCTCGCCTGAGCCCGTCAACACCGACACTGGACTGTAGATGGGTGGAAATATGTTAGCTAATCGGATGTGTCCCGTTTCAAATTGTAGCGAGCAGATGGACGTGTACGGGTATGGAGAAAACCTGATGAATCCATGGGCCCTGCGTGTCAGCAGGGGACTGTTCAAGCTGGTGGAGGCTCTGCAATGGTGTGGGGCGTGTACAGTTGGAGTGATATGGGGCCCCTGATACGCCTACATACGACTCTGACAGGTGACACGTACGTAAGCAACCTTCCTGCTTACCTGCATCCCTTCATGTGCACTGTGCATTCCGACGGACTAGGGCAATCCCAGTAGGACAATGCGACAGCACATACGTCCAGAATTTATCCCCGTTTCTCAAGTCTCGTTTCTGTCATCGTTTTTTTCGTCAGTTTTTTGTTCAATTCTAATACGTATGTCATTTTAATACATAATTCATTAAATATATACCAGGGAACAACAACCTAGCTGACTTCCTTTTTAAGAAAAACGCATGTCCTCTTATGTATAACAACGTATCACGCGCAGAAATTCTATTTTCATCTCAGACATAACGTCTTAATTACTGATTTATATAAAAAAGCGTTAGTAAAACACTGGTTAAATTTTTTTTTAAATTACAAATTAAATTTTTTCTTCCTTTTGTATTTTATGCTTCACGAAAATGCTTATGGAACACGTATCGTTGTTCAAAATTTTACCCTAGCCGGAAATCGAAACTGGGCTAAACACGTGAAAATAGAGCATTCTACCACAGAGGCATTCAGTGTGTGAGAAAAAACATCTTCCTTTGGGGTGTGAAAGGTGTTGGAAAGACTTCAAAGTCGTTTTTCTCGAGAATTTTTGAGAGCTGCATCGACGTCTTTTGAGGACTGATGTTTGGATTCTGAACTTCGTGAGGACTGATGTTTGGATTCTGAACTTCGTGTATACAAATGTAAATTAATACAAAAATGCGGTTTTGTTTGGTCTCCTTTTAATACTGAAAAGGCCCTCCACATAGACGTCAAGGGCTTAATATTAGTATCGAAAAGAATCAGAGACATCGTGTGTACACATGTATTAAAAAACCTGCCAAACCATGTTAAATATTAAATGAATAGAAATGAGTTTAAAACTAAATTAAAGGTCTTTTTGATGGGCCAGTCCTTGTAGTCCACCGAAATAATAGCACTGTACTACAATATTTCATACTCCTATTTAATTTTATCACATTGAAATTAAATGTACATACTTCACTTCTTTCCACAGCCCAGGGACACTCAATTGTGAAAACATGGAACACTTATAACGTAACATGAAGAAGCGCATTAAACCATTCTAAATTCACCGTCATTCATTACAGTTTGTAAAAGTTGCAACGCTACCTTGAAATTTTAAAAGGTGAGAGAAACTATATTGAGATGAGATCTACCGTACAATAAACAGAAAGTTAGATGAAACAGTGCTACATCGTAAAAACCAGGGTTTGAACTTACCACGTCCTGCGATGAGGGGTATCTTTATGTCAGGATATCGGATCCCATAAGTTTTAAATGCGTCCCTGAAAAACGAAATTTCGGACAGTTTCTAGACAACTTATTTGTTGTATTAGCTGGTGGAAGAAGACAATTAACGGATGTATTCATTATAGCATCCAGTTTCACAGTCATATTAATTGTTAGGTGGAAAAATTGCCATTTGGAAAGGAAGAACATTCTCGCGGAGATACGCAATATAGACGTGCGTCGACGTAAGCAGCTGTGGCCTTGCGCAAATTTTCTTTCTGAACCATCTCATAAACGTACACTCGCCTTTAAATAAATATCCTGAATATGCCAGTCACAAATAGATATGTTTTTGTTGTAAAAACAAACAAAACGCGCTAACTAGCGCTTTATATTCGTACACACAGTGGTCATTCCTGAATAATTGTTCAGTTTCTTTTGGTCAGTACGCTTTCCAGTAGATGAATTTTTCCGGCAATCGTCAGAACTCATACTACCTGAAAATAATGGCATATACGAAACTGGTTGCAATTTTAACAGGCATACTATTATTCCAAACTGATTTTGCGTCAGTTGTCTGATCACAGTGTAATGATTTATGACTTGGAAAAGAATTTTCATGACAATTCGGATATCCTCTTTGCAAGTGGAACCGAAGAACGTCATTGTACAGACTCCTGTATTTAAGCACATTTCTTCTAGCAAGCGCACGTCGTTCTTTTCTTCATGCCATGAATGATAAAAATTGAATGATGCTGGTATTCTTTAAAAGCAGCCAATTTTTTATGATGAAAAGACTCTGCAACAAATCAGCTAATACAGAACCTTTGAAAGATACATTTCATGGCTTTTTCGACGACAAAATTCGACAGTCTTTGTATGTCCGACGCAACGTCGTAATTGCTATATGTGTGAATTGACAACATTTCCAACAAAAAGCTTGTTGCATTGTTAAAAATTGTTTGCAAGTCAGTATGTTTTTTTGTTGTAAGGTTTCATGTTTTTGTCCAAACTTCTTCTCCGTCATCATCCGTCAATTATTTCTTCTTTATACTCACTGCAGGTAATATGTTTCCTGTCCCCAAGGCGAATCGAACAAAAACTCTCTTTAGGTCGTACTCTCCTGATCTGCGCCAGTGTCCCCTTCCTCTTAGCTTGCTGGTCACGTTCGGATTTAATTAAAGCCTTCATGAGAGTTTCTCTCCCTGCGGGCTGTATTAATGAACTTCACCAGCGCAGACTCCTGCGGCTTCTTTAACCAGTGTAAGGAATTCTGTTCGCGTCTAAAGTGTTCGTCATTTACACGACTGCAGTACTTTGGGCTTCCGAACAGCTTATTGGCTTCATTACTAATTAGCAATTAAAGGAACGAGTCATTTTCACTGAACTTTACAAACCAGATTAAAATCTCGAAGCGCATACAGTGAGAATAACATTTATTGATAATTTCGCGCTCCGTCCAGCGACAGTCTTATAAATACCAGAAGTAAGTAGCTCGAGAAGTTTCAGCTTGGAGAAATGGTCTTTCTGTGTTTTTTTGATTTTCCCCCGTAGTTGCATGAATCCAGCTGAATATACTTCTTATTTTATTTAAATGTTGCTTCGGAAATATGGCGTCTGTTGCTGTTTCTCTAAAGAATGTAAAGTAATGTATATCGGACGGTCGATGGTGGTGTTGGAGACAATTGTGGTGGCGTGGGGGTGGTGGTGGTGGTGGTGGTGGTGGTGGTGGAGTCGAAAAGCCTTACCATTTCAGCAGTTTTCAACACTTATTGCTGGTAGACCGTTTTACACATGCTCATAGTCTGGATTCAATCAAGCCATTGCTTCTGGGCACAGGAATAAAATTTTCGCAAACGTTAGTAAACAAAAATGACTCAGTATTCTTTCTCGTACTGATATGGATAACGAGGATAATGGAGAGTAGTCTAATTAAATGAGCTGATGCTAAAGGAATTAGATTAGGAAATGAGGCCGGTCGGAGTGGCCGAGCGGTTGTAGGCGCTACAGTCTAGAACCGCGCGACCGCTACGGTCGCAAGTTCGAATCCTGCCTCGGGCATGGATGTGTTTGACGTCCTTAGGTTAGTTAGGTTTACGTAGTTCTAAGTTCTAGGGGACTGATGACCTCAGAAGTTAAGTCCCATAGTGCTCAGAGCCATTAGGAAATGAGACATTTAAAGTAGTAAATGAGTTTTGCTGTTTGGGGAGCAAAATAACTGATGATGGTCGAAGTAGAGAGGATATAAAATGTAGACTGGTTATGGTAAGGAAAACTATTCTGAAGAAGAGAAATTTGTTTAGATTTAAGTGTTAGGAAGTCTTTTATGAAAGACATTTTAGGGGAAAAAACAGTTTAGGCAATAACAGTTTGGACAAACAGTTTTGACAAGAAGAGAGTAGAAGATTTCGAAATGTGGTGCTACAGAAGAATGCTGAAAATTAGATGGGTAGGTCACGTAAGTGATGAGAAGGTAGTGAGCAGAACTGGGGAGAAGAGGAATTTGAGGCACAACTTGACTAGGAGGAGGGATCGGTTGGTAGGACACGTTCTGAGGCATTTGGGGATCACCAATTTAGTATTGGAGGGATGCGTGGAGGGTAAAAATTGTAGAGGGAGACCAAGAGATGAATATACTCAGCAGATTCAAAAGGATGTAGGTTGCAGTAGTTATGAAGAGGCTTACACGATATAGAGTACCATGGAGAGCTGCATCAAACCAGTCTCTCGACTGAAGACAACAACAATGATCTGGACAACTATTAAATGAAGCAAATACCTAAGTTGACACAATTCTTGAGGATTTGGAAAGGCCAGTCAGATAGTATCACCTCTGATTTTATTTTGTTTTGCCACAGGCCTCGACGTGTACATAGACAGTTCATCTATTGAGTTGGATAGATTTTGATGAGTGAGTTTGCGAGTATCAAAACATGTGACGTACGTGCGATATCTTTTGACTGCATTGACTTAGAAGCTTAAATGTTTTACAACTCCAGTGGGCCGTAGACCCTAGTACCTGACATAAATTTCAACTTGACACGTATACCTGTTCCTGAGGAAAAGGCGTCTTAACACACGGTCAGCCAGACAATAAAGCTACCCTATAAGGATTCTGTTTTTACAGATTGAGGTATGCAACATTGAAAAGGAGCAGTACTTTGTTACTCCTCCTATTAAGAACACTATGAGTCTTTCTCTGGCCTTCACCTACCGAGAACAGGATGTTATCTTTTTCACTTTCGAACGGCGCAGTAAACTTGTTTTCAGAAATGTTGATGTTTTCCGAAACGATGTCTCACGCACTTGTTTCTCAGCCTTTCCTAGTGTCGGCGAACACAGCGCCTGCATGAAAGAGGCTGCTGTAGAGTGCTCTAAGTGCTGCCTCCATCTGAAGAGCTCTTATCAGCGTCGCAGTCGTAGGCTGGGGGACTCTGGTACGCAAAAAGGAAACTCGTCTGTGGCTCATAATGAGCAGCCTGTGTGGTGAAGTCTGCAGTTATCGGACACACACCGCACTTGTGGCGGATGCGTCCTGCTTCCCAGCTCCTACCGAAGACAAGACTCGGGTTGCCGCCTTGTTTTGTGGAACTCGTTTGATATGTCCACAGTATATAGCCACAGTAAGAACTTTTTTTAAAAGATGACATTTTTCTATTCGGAAAGGAGGATGTTATAATGATATGTACTGCCTTCTATAGTACAATACTGGCCATTAAAATTTCTACACAACGAAGATGACATGCTACAGACGCGAAATTTAACCGATAGGAAGACGATGCTGTGATATGCAAATGATTAGCTTTTCAAAGCATTCACACAAGGTTGGCGCCGGCGGCGACACCTACAGCGTGCTGACATGAGGAAAGTTTCCAACCGATTTCTCATACAAAAAACAGCAGTTGACCGGCGTTGCCTGGTGAAACGTTATTGTGATGCCTCGTGTAAGGAGGGGAAATGCGTACCGTCACGTTTCCGACCTTGCTTAAGGTCAGATTGTAGCCTATCGCGATTGAAGTTTACCGTATGGCGACATTGCTGCTCGCGTTGGTCGAGATCCAATGACTGTTGGCAGAATATGGAATCGGTGGGTTCAGGAGGGTAATACGGAACGCCGTGCTGGATCCCAACGGCCTCGTATCACTAGCAGTCGAGATGACAGGCATCTTATCCGCATGGCTGTAACGGATCGTGCAGCCATGTTTCGATGCCTGAGTCAGCAGATAGGGACATTTGGAAGACAACAACCATCTGCACGAACAGTTCGACGACGTTTGCAGCAGCTTGGACTATCAGCTCGGAGACCATGGCCTTAACGCTGCATCACGCACAGGAACGCCTGCGGTGGTGTACTCAACGACTAACCTGGGTGCACGAATGACAAAACGTCATTTTTTCGGATAAATCCAGGTTCTGTTTACAGCATCATCATGGTCGCATCCGTGTTTGGCGACATCGCGGTGAACGCACATTGAAGCGTGTATTCGTCATCGCCATACTGGCGTATCAACCGGCGTGATGGTATGGGGTGCCATTGGTTTCACGTCTCGGTTACCTCTTGTTCGCATTGACGGCACTTTGAACAGTGGACGTTACATTTCAGATGTGTTACGACCCGTGGCTCTACCCTTCATTCGATCTCTGCGAAATCCTACATTTCAGCAGGATAGTGCACGACCGCATGTTGCAGGTCCTGTACGGGCCTTTCTGAATACAGAAAATGTTCGACTGCTGCCCTGGCCAGCGCATTCTCCAGATCTCCTACGAATTGAAAACTTCTGGTCAATGGTGGCCGAGCAACTGGCTCGTCACAATACGCCAGTCACTACTCTTGATGAGCTGTGGTATCGTGTCGAAGCTGCATGGGCAGCTGTGCCTGTACACGCCACCCAAGCTCTGTTTGACTCAATGCCCATGCTTATCAAGGCCGCTATTATGGCCATAGGTGGTTGTTCTGGGTACTGATTCCTCAGGGTCTCTGCACCGAAATTGCGTGAAAATGTAATCACATGTCAGTACTAGTATAATATAATTGTCCAATGAATACCCGTTTATCATCTGCATTTCTCCTTGGTGTAGCAATTTTAATGGACAGTAGTGTATATCTGACGTAAAGCCCTCTTCTAGCAGCAGTCTGCCGTAAGTTACTGGAGGAACTAAGCTGTCTTATTGGAAAAATTCAAATGTCATACCCGATTCCCAGAAGGGTTGTCGAACATAGGCGCACAGCTGTAGAGTCATCTCGTTGACTCACTTATTATGCCATTTCAGCAGACTGAGAAATCTCCTGTGTTGGAATGAACACGGATACTACAAACAACGATTGTGTGGAACTCAGCTCGCTCTATTCGTGCACAGGACGCAGAAACCAGAAATACGGGCGCCCTGATCGTAGCTACACTGCAGCAGAATTGAAGAATCACTAGTTGGAAACCCCGTACTTGTTTTCCATTCCGATGTATAAGTTTGAAATTTATCTCGAGGGTGCCTACAGCCTCCCTCTGTAATGGTGCAAAAGCGTTGCGCCCTGCGATACCGCCGTCGGACTCGACGACACTTCAGTCAACAACACGTCGACACATGCGAAAATGAAGGCCACAGCTCAGAAGTTTATGTGAGCTGAAAGATGGGTTAATGTCGACAAATTATCACCAATTTTCACCTTCAGTTCTGCCAAAAGCCACGGTGGACGTGTCGCAGGATGTGAAGGTTGTCACACCATCCCAATTTCCCACATTTTGCCCCTTCTTTTGAAGCCTGTGCAATAGACGACAGAACAGCGATACCCAGCGTTGAAGTCGCGTGTTTTCTTATGAGTAGCCGATGAAAACGTTTCAGAATGTACACGAAAAGGCCTCTGAGAACGCCATAAAGGGCGCCAGTGAAACCACGTCTTTCCTTTGGACATAAATTCCCACACATTTCACTATCGAGAATGACAGTGTACAGTGCAATGAGCAACAGGAAGATCAGGAAGATGTTTTTGACAATCTTCGATACTATTGACATCCTCACTGTCATTTCAACCTTTCTGTAAGAAGATCGTAGCCTGAAAACACTCTTGCACGTGATCTCACGCTTCTGGAGAGCTGTGCGACCGCAGTTTTGGTTCTTGTGTACAGGCTGGAACGCCTAGGGAACGTTCAAAATCATTCGACGAAATTTGAACGTGATCTGAAGCAGCAAATCGTGCTTAATGTTTTCTAGTTCACCTGTTTCACGCCATTGTGTGGCGTGATCGCAGAGGGGTGTGACACTGATATGTGCATCGATACAGTGGCAAAAGGCCGTTCTGAGACCCCGCTGTTCGACATTACCCTCAGTGGCACCACCCCACATTATTGAGAATTTTAAAAATTTGCCTTTACAGAGAAACCTACAGGGTAGACCTAGCCACCTGCAGGCCAGCAACCACTTAACCCATCTCCAGTGCCAGCTGCCTACCTGCAGGCGTTTAGGACTACTTCACAGCGTTTGTTTGTAAAGACACAGTTTTAAATTTCATAATACATGTGGGCTGATGCTACCGAAGGTACTGCCGAACTGTGGTGTCTTGCCAATGTATTCATGCATGTGTCAATATCACACCCAACCATGATCACGCCACAAGAGGGTGTGAAACAAGAGGGCTGAAGAAGCATAAGCAGCGCCCTTTGCTGCTTCAGGTCACGTTCAAATTAGTCGAATGGTTTTAAATGTTCCCTATTAGTCCCAATCTCTACGTAAGAGGAAAAATTGTGCTGTGCTGCAGGCCAAAGGCGAGTGATCACGTTTAATTTTAATGCAGACCCACAATGTTCTTAGAGAGGGGTTGAAACGGTGGGGGAGGGGGGGGGGGGTCTCTGCAGCGTTGTAGTCAGTAGGGGAGAGAGTGTCATGGAAAAAATAAGCTAGATAGAGTGCTAAACATCCAAACAACTGCATTTCTTAATGAGTGAAAGAAGGCATAGCAATCACTTATAACTTGTGTTTATTGTAGCAGCTCTACTTTTCGGTCACTAAGTGACCATTTTCAATGCAGCAGATAAAGCTAACACAGTTCAGCCGTTATTTGGCACAGTCCTTCATGGATTATATTTGAGTGCAGTTTGAACTCTTGACGTGTATAGTCCAAGAGGGAGTATGCCAAATACGGCTGAAATGTGTTATCGTTGCACCAAAGATCATTTCTTAGTGACCGGAATCTAGATTCGGTACAATAAACACAGGTTGCAACTGATTGCTGTACCACCTTTCACGAATTGAAATAAGTACGGTCGCTGAACCCCTCCAGGATCCAGATTGAGCCAAATTAAAAAAAAAAAAAAGATGCGTTTTGCTTTGGGGCTAGATCGCTTCACGAAATTTCATTTACCACCTTTCGTATACGACAGCCAAAATATTGGCGTGACGTCCTCGTAGATAGGGAGGAATGACCATTGTAATATAACTGAAATCAAAGCTCGCAAGGAAGACTTCATTTCTCCTACGTCTGAAAGTGGTTCTATGAGATATCTGCCCAGAAGTTAAATGTGAATTGTGGAGTGATCATGTAGAGGTAAATCATAGCAACAGACATTTACAAACACTTCTACGTAACAGTCACAAAAAGGCTAACGTCTTAAATAATTGTCGTTCGTTATTACGTGGTTTTCAGCGTCTAAGTGAGGTCTTACCTTTTTCGCTCTCTCTCTCTCTCTCTCTCTCTCTCTTCCCCGCTAATACAAATAGGAAATACCGAATCTGTCATTTTGGTCTTTGTATTGTAACAGTGTTGAAAGGGCTTTTCCAGTTACTCGATTCTGTGTGGCCTCGTAGACGTGTTTTTCTATGTAGGTGAAAAGAGTTTTGTGAACAACTCCGTCTTCTTTGTGCGGGCTCTGCTGAGACTGCTTCCAGAATAGACTGTTCGGTTTCTCAGAGCTAACGGCGACGCAGTCCGGCCGGCTGTTATTCTTCAACGGCAACAGCTGTTACAATTTGCGCGTCGACGGTCTTTCCGAACTCGTTTTAGCACACGTTGTTTGGGACGCAACGGGAAACACCCTGTCCAGTTCTTTCAGTACCGGGTAGCTGGGCAGATGCGGCACACGAGGGCATTGTGAAGCTGCAGTGACGTATTAGCCCAACTGCTTCCGCGTCATCAAGCCCATGAAACACCTGCTATGTATTTCGATTACTTTCTGGTATTTATTCACGAACTGCATTGTCTTCAGTGACAGCTGACAGTTCCCGTTCCATTGGTAGGGAGCAGACTGTTGAGCGATCACACGCTTGCATCGCTCCCGTTACATGCATTTTTATTTAGTTCCCGTTAAAATATTAATTTCAGATATGAAGCTAGTAAAATTGCAAGAAACTGTTGCTGAGTGATGAGAGAAGGGTGACGAAAGGGGAAAAAGCCTTTTATTAAAAACTTTTGAAAAAAGTTGTTTCATGTAATCGGCTAAGAACGTCCGAGCCGCCATCTAGCTTCAACATGAGGTAGGCAGTTGATGGAGAACAGATCTGTGGGCGGTACAGGCTCAGAACAAAGAACTAATACGCACGAAATCAATAACCCGCCATTGTATCACAGAAACAACAAAATAATGAAATTAGTTATTCAGACATTGCTTTATATTCGTTCTGGACTGACAAGTATATTTTGCATCAGAGCTGTTGTTGTTATAATTGATTTCGTTTTAAAGGCTGTCGATTCACTACGAAGCGCGGTACCTGTAATGATTCTGGAAGAATATATAATTTGTTGTCGATTTAGAAGTGAGTCGTTCCCTTTACAGGATGAATAAGACGGAAGTTAGATTTTTTAATATTAAATCAGTTTCCTGTTTTTTAATTGTCGCGTGAAGCTGAGACAATTATTTACTTATTGTTTTACCACTGAGTACTGTTTGTCGGCTGTCGGTGCTCGTAGTGGTTAACATTGCTGAAAGCAGTTAGATGCGTACTCTATGGCCCCAGTCATTATTATCACGCTGGTAACTTAAATTTTCCAGGAGTGTGTTTATTTTAGGCCCCTTGTAGCTATAGCCGGCCGATGTGACCGAGCGGCTCTAGGCGCTTCAGTCCGGAACCGCGCTGTTGCTACGGTCGCAGGTTCGAATCCTGCCTCGGGCATGGATGTGTGTGATGCCCTTAGTTAGTTAGGTTTAAGTAGTTCTAAGTATATGGGACTGACGATCTCAGATGTTAAGTCCCATAGTGCTCAGAGCCATTTGAACCATTTGAATCTTGTAGCTGTAGTTCACCCGAGACGAACTATAAGATTTTTTTTTCCTGAACTTCGAATTTCGCTTGGAATTCAATCCTAAGTTTTTATGGGGATGGGAGCTGCCACATACTGTAGATGTGTTCACTGTATGTGAATTAAAAATCCCCTTTCAGTTGTATAAATTACGATATTCATCCGTCCCTTGACATCTTTATATTATTTCGAAATGAATTCGCTCACTTTGAATCCTTTGACATCAGCTGTGCTCGGTATAGCTTTACTACGCAATATTAACATATGAAACTCTGTGCCGGTTGGGGACTCTAACCGGGATTTCCAACTTATTGTGTAAGATCGCCTTAACGACTTCGGCTATCCGTGCACGTTCTCTGGACCGACGCAAACCTGCGTATGTCACTTTGTCTACATCCTTATATAGTATACCACTAAATTCACCCCTAATGCTCGCAACATTTTTTGGATTCCCGTCAGAGAGAGCAAATGAGACAACCGGGAATCGAGGTCAACGTTATTATCGTCGTGTGTCCCCCAAGGCTTGCGATACTTGCAAGCATGTCTGAAATAGCAAACACTGTTGACGACAGCTGTGCGAAATACTTCGAAATACGGAAGTTTGAATCGTTCTGGTTATCGAGCACGGATAGCCAAATTGGCTATTACAACTATACTATTACAGCAACAATTTAACTGGACACATTGGAACTTTATGTTGTACTTAACTTACAGGAATTTCAAGCATGTGTAGTGTTTCTACAAGATAGTACACCGCCAGCACACAGGGAGTTATTAATTCGCGAATTCTTATGTGAAACCTTGCCAGGTAAATGGATCAGTATAGACGATCCATTATTATGGGCACTACGTTCACCAAACATAACCCCTCTTGACATTTTTATGCGTTATTATTAAGTGTTCACTTCACCACTTCCTGATATGCAAAGTCTTAATTTTTTACTGCAAGAATACGAGATACTGTAGAGGTGGTGATAGCTGAGATGATGGCAAAGACTTGGAAAGAAATTGGACATCGCCTTCACATTCTACGGGCACCAAACGCAGCTGGTGTGGAAGTCATCATCATCATTTAAGACTGATTATACCTTTCAGCGTTCAGTCTGGAGCATAGTCCCCCTTATAAAATTCCTCCATGATCCCCTGTTCAGTGCTAACATTGGTGCCTCTTCTGACGTTAAGCCTATTACTTCAAAATCATTCTTAACCGAATCCAGGTACCTCCTCCTTGGTCTGCCCCGACTCCTCCTACCCTCTACTGCTGAACCCATCAGTCTCTTGGGTAACCTTGCTTCTCCCATGCGTGTAACATGACCCCACCATCTAAGCCCGTTCGCCCTGACTGCTACATCTATAGAATTCATTCCCAGTTTTTCTTTGATTTCCTCATTGTGGGCACCCTCCTGCCATTGTTCCCATCTACTAGTACCTGCAATCATCCTAGCTACTTTCATATCCGTAACCTCAACCATATTGATAGAGTACCCTGAATCCACCCAGCTTTCGCTCCCATACAACAAAATTGGTCGAAAGATTGAACGGTGCACAGATAACTTAGTCTTGGTACTGACTTCCTTCTTGCAGAAGAGAGTACATCGTAGCTGAGCGCTCACTGCATTAGCTTTGCTACACCTCGCTTCCAGTTCTTTCACTATGTTGCCATCCTGTGAGAAAATGCATCCTAAGTACTTGAAACCATCCACCTGTTCTAACCTTGTTCCTCCTATTTGGCACTCAATCCGTTTATATCTCTTTCCCACTGACATTACTTTCATTTTGGAGATGCTAATCTTCATA
The DNA here is from genome assembly GCF_023897955.1 of Schistocerca gregaria. Lineage (NCBI taxonomy): Eukaryota > Metazoa > Arthropoda > Insecta > Orthoptera > Acrididae > Schistocerca > Schistocerca gregaria. Next base: position 200,232,021 of record NC_064923.1, read on the forward strand.
CCATAGTCCTTACATTTCTGATCTAGCTCTGAAATATTACTTTGCAAACTTTCAATCGAATCTGCCATCACAACTAAGTCATCCGCATATGCAAGACTGCTTATTTTGTGTTCACATATCTTAATCTCGCCCAGCCAGTCTATTGTTTTCAACATATGATCCATAAATAATATGAACAACAGTGGAGAAAGGTTGCAGCCTTGTCTTACCCCTGAAACTACTCTGAACCATGAACTCAATTTACCGTCAACTCTTAACTGCTGCCTGACTATCTATGCAAAGACCTTTAATTGCTTGCAATAGTTTGCCTCCTATTGCATAATCTCGTAGAACAGACAGTAACTTCCTCCTAGGGACCCGGTCATATGCCTTTTCTAGATCTATAAAGCATAGATACAATTCCCTGTTCCACTCATAACACTTTTCCATTATTTGCCGTAAGCTAAAGATCTGGTCCTGACAACCTCTAAGAGGCCTAAACCAACACTGAAGTATATCCATAAAAAACTATGAGCTAAGGAGACCAGGACATCATGGTCTGTAATTTTCACTATTATGTTAAAATATAGTAACACAAAAAATTCAGTTGATATTGAAACCTTAAAAAGATAGTGTATTGTGACCTCTATATGAGAAAAACTGAAATACTGGGAAATTCATAATGGAGTAAAAATTGATTTTTATCTTATATACAGAATTACGTGTAATTTTTATTTTCGGTAGGTACACTGTACTTCCACACAGTTCGAAACAAAAGGTCAAAACAAATTTTATGCCTTCATTTATTTAGTTGTTAAAGAATAAAGCAGGAGTATTTTCAAATGTCTTGTTTTGTGTGTGTAAAAAAGCATTTTTGTGGAAGTCAATCTTTTCAACTAATTAATGAACATATGACATATTTCAACTTGAAATGTCTGGTATGTTGTCGAATAATCTGGTTCATTATGTAGGCACACACTGTATTATTACTCCTGTGAAATTTTGTTTTTGCTGCTTTAATAACGGATGTGATAGCGATACCTAAGTATGAAAGAATTTTGATTCCAAGAAATTTCCATTTTTTGTGCCTTCATAACGTCCAGGTTCCCATAACTGCCATTTACAACAAACCACGTAGCTGTCTCTAGGATAGTTTCTTAGGAATAAATTTTTGTAATGTGGGAGAGACTTTACGATCACGCTGTAGAATCGTACGCAAAATGAGTAAAATCAGTGACACGTTGGGTGTGTGCTTGCTTTGGCAGTAGCAGTTTCAGGCGTTTATGTGCAGTGTCTCGCGTCAGTGCTGAACGTGGTGCGCAGCTCCAGTGGAACGGTGTAGGCCCGGCGCTAGACGAGCGAGGCGCCACACGTACTTTCTCTCTCTCCCTGCTGTGGGCGTCCCCTTATTACGGCTTTGTGTCGGGCCTAACGGGTCGCTTCAATATTTATGGCTGCGTGCGCCGGTAATGTGTAATCACGACATTATTCCCTAAATATTTGGTCGGATCTGTTTCCGTGAGGGAAAGGCATATCATCTCCAGAGCTCCACGTGGGAGGCGGGCTGAAGACACGTCAATAAAAACTGCTCCGCTGCCTCGACCGATATTTCCTGTAGCTGCTCTTTCCGGCCCTGGCCGTCGCTACAAGGCGCCCGCGTGTAAACACGATCCTATAGGTGGTTGCAGATAAGAGAGACCTCAGACGTCACACGGTATCTGGGCTGCCTTACTGTGCAACCGAGTCACCACCTAGACTGCAGCTTCATCACGCACACGGTGTTCATTTCAGTTTCAGCAGTGTGTCTTGATTGACTTCTTGTTTTACACTGTGAAACATCCCCTTAGCAAAACTTATGAATTACTATGCTGGGACATCTCTTACGTTATATGATTTTCAAACAGCTGAACAAAACTGAACGTACTCAGACATTTCTCTCTTTACTTATTCTGATCATCACTAAACTGACACACAATACTTTTAGCGCAACGCAATCTGACTTTCAATAATCCCTACAAGAGAATGGCTCTCACTAACAATAATCTATAACTTTCACAAATCACTTACCTCATAAAAATCTTCGTTAATCGAACTACTGCAATACAGAGAGCGCCAATACTGCCAGCTAAATAAAAGATTCTAACTACTGAAGGCACTAACTACTGATAGAAAGAGTTAGCAAATGAAAGATTTTGATAGAGATCAAACAATGTTTTTACCTTAATAGTGTTCAAAAGTCATAATATATATATATCAGTTCATAGCATCCAGGCTTACAAATTTCCTTTTTCTGCCGTACACACGTTCAGATTGTCCGCTCAAAACTTTGCCATGTCTCTTCCCACATCCACCACTGCTGGCGGCTTACCTCCAACTGCGCAACACTACTCACTGTTCACATCCAACTGCCCAACACTACAATAGCGAATAATCCAACAATGCCAACCACCCATAGATTGCACACAGCACAGTCAGTGTTTTTCATACAGAGCGCTACGTGGCGTTCCCAACATAAAAACCTCAACAGCCTACTTCCAACTGCCTGAAAAAATAGTGAAGCACCTTGAAGACATGGACGGATGTGGATGTAACTTCGTACTCGTATGCACCTTCTCTGTGACAGGTAGAACAGACACGAGTGCATTACTGCTGTTCGTCATTAGTGATGTTACCAGGTCTGGTAGCGTATACAAGGGGCAGTTGTTGAATGATCACTGTGAAGGACGCGGGGACGCTGCGTACTCGTGTGAGACGGCGTTATCAGCGACTAACAGCCTTCCAAAGGGACCTCATTCTTGGTTTTCATTTGGCTGGCTGGTCGAATCGTGCAGCACCCAGATTTGTGGGGCATTCGGACGTGATCAGCAGCCCGATGTCGGAGTGCATGCTAACGTGAGGGCAGGCATAATCGTTGTCATGATTTCTGACCTCCATGAGGGTGGGTACTGTGCATCAAGCACGAGGTAAGCCCTTCCCCCTGTGTCTGCCATCCGAGAACAAGTAGTGGACTCCCTGCAACATTCTGTCTCATCCCGCACCTTTGGTCGTGGACTACCAGCAGCCGCGTTCCGTAATTATCGTTCCACGCGTAGGTTGCTATCAATACCACAACACAAATGGCTGCGTTTGGAGTGGTGCTGTGACCGGTAAGCAAAGCATGGACTACAGAACAACTGGGCAAATCGGCCGGGGAAGGAGCTGGCGTCGATGATGATGATGATGATGATGATGATGTTTGGTTTGTGAGGCGCTCAACTACGCGGTCATCAGCGATTGTACAAAGTCCCAACATTTACACAGTCCATTTTCTTTTCACAGTCCAATCTCGTCACTATCACAAATCAATATGATGATGAAATGATGAGGACAACACAAACACGCAGTCCCTGGGCAGAGAAAATCCTCAACCCGGCCGGGGATCAAACCCAGGACCCCGTGATCCAGAGGCAATAACGCTAGCCCCTAGGCCACGAGCTGCGGACGAAGCTGGCGTTCTGAGACAAATCATGAAATAAAATATCCATAAAATGTGATATCATAGAGAGGCCAGGTGCCCGGTATAGCCTGTCGCGATATCACCACCACCAAGACCTCTCTCACATCATGCTTTGTCATCGTCTTTCGACGGTTTAGTAGTTTCCACAAAAGCTGTTCGATTAAACACCAGTGCTTAAACACATTTGAAACACACTCGTCTGCAAAAGTTAAGGACGTGATAGGTAAAGTAACATTGCATATTACTAACTCCGTGGAAAGCGAGAGCACGTTGCTAGACGTTTCCCAGTCGTGCACAGAAGCTGGACGTCACACGGCGCGAGGGCAGCATGACTATAGGGCCAAATGGGGCTGGCCGCGCAACACGAGGCAGTTGAAGGGAAGCACTGTGCTCCAATTGGCTAGCAGTTACGCTCCACTGTGGCGCTAGTCTTCATTATACACCGAAGAGCCAAAGAAACTAGTGTACCTACCTAATATCCTGTAGGGCCCCCCGCGAGCACGCAGAAGTGCTCCACGACGACGTGGCATGGACTCGACTAATGTCTGAAGTAGTGCTGGAGGGAACTAACACAATGAATCCTGTAAGAGTATGAGAAGGTGGAGATCTCTTCTGAACAGCACGTTGCAAGGCATCCACATGTTCTCAGTAATGTTCATGTCTGGGGAGTTTGGTGGCTAGTGGAAGTGTTTCAACGCAGAAAACTGTTCCTAGAGCCACTCCGTATCAATTCTGAACGTGTGGGGTGTCGCTTTATCCTGCTGGAATTGCCCAAGTCCGTTGGAATGCACAACAGACAAGAATGGATGCAGGTGATAAGACAAGATGCTTACGTTCGTGTCACCTGTCAGAGTCGTATCTAGACACATCAGGGGTCCCATAGCACTCCAACTACACCCCCCCCCCCAACCCTCCACCCCCACCCCCCACACCATTACAGAGCCTGCGCTAGCTTGAACAGTCCCTTGCTAACATGCAGGGTTGTCTCCATACCCGTACACGTCCATCCGCTCGATACAATTTGAATCGAGACTCGTCCGACCAGATGACATGTTTCCAGTCATCAACATTCCATTGTCGGTGTTGACGAGCTTAGGCGAGGCGTATAACTTTGTGTCGTGCTGTCATCAAGGGTACACGAGTGGGCCTTCGATTCCAAAAGCCCATATTGCCGATGTTTCGTTGAATAGTTTACGCTGACAGTTATTGATGGACCGGCATTGAAATCTGCAGCAATTTGCGGAATGGTTGCACTTCTGTCACGTGGAACGATTCTTTTCAATCGTCGTTGGATCCGTTCTTGCAGGATCTTTTCCCAGCCGCAGCGACGTCGGAGATTTTATGTTTTACCGGATTCCTGATATTCACGGTACGCTCGTGAAATGGTCTTACGGGAAAATCCGCACTTCCTCGCTACCACGGTGGTGCTGTGTCCCATCGTTCGTGCGCCGACTACAACACAATGTTCAAACTCACTTAAACCTTGATAACCTGTCAGTTTAGCATGGTAGCAACAGTAACCGATCTAACAACTGCGCCAGACACTTGTTGTCTTATATGGGCGTAGCCGACAGCAGCGCCGTGTTTACATGTCACTGTATTTGAAAATGCATGTCTATACAAGTTTCTTTAGCGCTTCAGTGTAACATCGCCAGGAGACAAAGTCTTCATGAGTTCACACGGGGAAGAATCATCGGGAAACTGGAAAAATGACGAAGTGTGATGGGTGTAGCTGAGTCTGATAATGCTCAAGGCATTTTTCCCCGAGCATGGCGAGCGTTCCGAAGCAGAGGCACTGCTGCCCGAAGGAGAGGAGATGGTCGATCACGGTCAACTGCAGCACGATATGACTGCTAAATTGTGCAACAGACAAGAAGGGAACCACGTCAAAGGGCGACTACAATTATAATCACATTTATCAGGATTGCAAGGCAAACAGTCTCACGCTGTTCAGTGGCACGGGCAATAAATGGCTGTTGGTCTCTTTGCTTGACGATGAATAATCTGTGTTCCGTCGACACGTGCACATCGGCGGCACCTTTTGCGTTGGTGTCAAGTGCGTGTGGACTCAAGTGGTGGCGCGTAGTCTTTCCGTATGAGAGTATATTCACTCTGAGGAGAGCCAGACCTGACAAAACTCTGCCATCTGGTGAGCAAGATGTATGAGACAGGCGAAATACCCTCAGACTTCAAGAAGAGTATAATAATTCCAATCCCAAAGAAAGCAGGTGTTGACAGATGTGAAAATTACCGCACTAGCAGTTTAACAAGTCACGCCTACAAAATACTAACACGAATTCCTTACAGACAAATGGAAGAACTGGTAGAAGCTGACATTGGGAAATATCAGTTTGGATTCCGTAAAAATGTGGGAACACGTGAGGCAATACTGATCGTACGACTTATCACAGAAGATAGATTAAGGAAAGGCAAACCTACGTTTCTAGCATTGGACTTAGAGAAAGCTTTTGACAGTGTTGACTGGAATACTCTCTTTCAAATGCTGAAGGTGACAGGGGTAAAATACAGCAAGCGAAAGGCTATTTTTTTATACAATTTGTACAATAACCAGATGGCAGTTATAAGAGTCGAGGGGCATGAAAGGGAAGCAGTGGTTGGGAAGAGAGTGAGACAGTGTTGTAGCCTCACCCCGATGTTATTCAATCTGTATATTGAGCAAGCTGTAAAGGAAACAAAAGAATAATCCGGAGTAGGAATTAAAATCCATGTAGAAGAGGTTCGCCAATGATATTGTAATTCTGTCAGAAACAGCAAAGGACCTAGAAGAGCAGTTGAATGAAATGGACAATGTCTTGAAAGGAGGATATAAGATGACCATCAACATAAGCAAAACGAGGATAATGGAATGTAGTCGAGTTACCTCAGGTGATGCTGAGGGAATTAGATTAGGAAATGAGTAAATGAGTAGTAAATGAGTTTTATTATTTGGGAAGCAAAATAACTAATGATAGTCGAAGTAGAGAGAATACAAAATGTAGACTGGCAATGGCAAGGAAAGCGTTTCTGAAGAAGTGGAATATGTTAACATCGAGTATAGATTTAAGTATCAGGAAGCCATTTCTGAAAGTATTTGTGTGAAATGCAGACATGTATGGAAGTGAAACATGGACGATAAATAGTTTGGACAAGAAGAGAACAGAAGCTTTTGAAATGTGGTGCTACAGAAGAATGCTGAAGATTAGATGGGTAGATCCCATAACTAATGAGGAGGTATTGAATAGAATTGGGGAGAAGCGGAGTTTGTGGCACAAGTTGACTAAAAGAAGGGCTCGGTTGGTAGGATATGTTCTGAGGCATCAATATCACCAATTTAGTATTGGAAGGCAGCGTGGAGGGTTAAAATTGTAGAGGGAGACCACGAAATGAATACACTAAGCAGATTCAGAAGGATGTAGGTTGCAGTAGGTACCGGGAGATGAAGAAGCTTGCACGCGATAGAGTAGCATGGAGAGGTGCATCAAACCAGTCTCCGGACTGAAGACCACCACAAAAACAACAACATAGTGATTCTGTACCGATTGTGGCATGTTTAGAGTTGGGAACATGTAATGAACACAGGAACACTGTCGAACATGATCGTTTCGGTGGTCCATGTGCTATGGCATGGGGAGGCATAGTGTTGTATGTGCTTACTGACCAGATCTTTGATCCTGGTACATCCATCGATCAATGTTTCTGTAACCCCCATAGGCGCCTTTTCAAGTGTGTATTCGCCACTGACTCCTTTTCTTGGATGATAATGCGCTGCCGCATCCATCAGACGAACGGGGGGAGCTTTTCGAAGGAAATGATATTCGATTTATGGACTTGTCTGCTCGTTTCCCCGATTTAAATCCAATCAAGCTTATCTGAGATACGTTGAGGAGCCTTATTGCAGCGCGTCCACGTGTACTAGCAGTTACCTACCGCCCTGGTGGAGGAATGGACGCTCTACTGCAAGAACTCGGTACCAAGCTTGTGCTCAGCATTTTTGAGCATGTTGTATAACATGCACTGTCGTTCGTGGTGATCACACAACCCATTAAAAACCATGTCAACCCTTTTACAGTGTCTCGGGGACCACAATCAATCGCGGTGGCTTCAGTGTGATTTTTGTCTGTGAATAAAAGCGTTATTTCTGTCCGTCCGTTGTGGCCGAGCGGTTCTAGGAGCTTCAGTCCGGAACCACGCTGCTGCTACGGTCGGAGGTTCGAAACATGCCTCGGGCATGGATGTATGTGATATCCTTAGGTTAGTCTAGTGGACTGAGCCGCGCGGGATTAGCCGAGAGGTGTCAGGCGCTGCAGTCATTGGACTGTGCTGCTGGTCCTGGCGGAGGTTCGAGTCCTCCCTCGGGCATGAGTGTGTGTTTGTCCTTAGGATAATGTAGGTTAAGTAGTGTGTAAGCTTAGGGACTGATGAAAAAATGGTTGAAATGCCACTGAGCACTATGGGACTTAACTTCTGAGGTCATCAGTCACCTAGAACTTAGAAATATTAAAACCTAACTAACCTAAGGACATCACACACATCCATGCCAGAGGCAGGTTCGAACCTGCGACCGTAACGGTCACGCGGTTCCAGACCGAAGCGCGTAGAACCGCACGGCCACACCGGCCGGCCGGGACTGATGACCTTAGCAGTTAAGTCCCATAAGATTTCACACATTTGAACATTTTTTTTTTCTAGGGGACTGATGACCTCAGATATTAAGTCCCATAGTGCTTAGAGCAATTTGAACCACTTTTGTTATTTCTGCCTGCCTCGTTACATATTTCTTTCAGTGCTAGCATTAGCAGTTGTTTCTACATATGGTTTCATCGTGCTATGTTACCTGGCAGTGACACATCATGTGAAAATTACTTTCGTACTTAAATTTCGCCTACCACGTTCCATACGAACTCTTTTGGATGTAAAATCAGTTCAGCAGCCTACAGTTAGCTCTTACGGGAATAGCAGACCATATAATTCTGTTACACAACTGTCAAATCATTTTATTTGCGCAACTCATCGTTAAATACACATCTTACGACCAAACGGTTGAAAAAGGCCAGTAGAGGTATGAGTGATTGTGCTAGTGTACAGGCAAATTACGAACTTTTCATAAAAAGGGTGTCAAAAACATTATAAAAATAAAAATTGACATTCTGCAAATTTAATAAGGGTAGGGACGCCAGACGGGTGTTAGTCTTGAGGCTTAAACAGAAATGAGTCAGATAATCAATCATGTTGAGTCTATGAAAAGATAAGATTATTTCCAGAACATGATGTACGTCAATCTCCATGAATTTAATAAGATCCTCGACACCCTCTTGTTCTATAGCGTGAAGCCGAGTAATAACTATCAGCTGTCCTCGCCGTTGAGACATCCGCCGCGGGTTGCATTCAAAGGGAGAGGGAGAGGGGAGCGAGAGAGAGACAGAGAGGGAATTTGTCAGCGCATTCGGCAAGTAATGACTGTCGCACTGCGGGGGGAGGGGGGAGACGCTCTAGGTGTCGCGACTTGGCAGCAATCTGTCAGGCGTGCGCTTTGTAATTACCCGCGGCAGCTGAGGGGGTGGGCCGTGAAATATGACGGCTACGAGGGGCGGACTTCGCTGCTGCTTGTGATTCGCGGCACGTCCCCACGTGGCACCGCCACACGTGTCAGACGCCCATTCTCGTTGTCATTGTCTGCCGGCGCTTCACCGCAGTTCGTGGACAGTAACGCTGCACACAAACCGCTTAGTCAAGGCTGTCATGTTTCCTTTCGCCTCCTGTACGCTTATATTTTGTGGTAGTCGCAGTGACGCCTTGGTTTGTTTATTCTTTTTACATGCACATCACAGTAATCTACATTGCTAGCGATTAAAATTGCAGCATCAGGTGAGATATGATGCGTAAACAGAGTACACTACTGGCCATTAAAATTGCTACACCAAGAAGAAATGCAGATGATAAACGGGTATTCATTGGACAAATATATTATACTAGAACTGACATGTGATTACATTTTCACGCAATTTGGGTACATAGATTCTGAGAAATCAGTACCCAGAACAACCAGCTCTGGCCGTAATAATGGTCTTGATACGCGTAGGCATTGAGACAAACAGAGCTTGGATAGCATGTACAGGTACAGCTGCGAAAGCAGCTTCAACACGATACCACAGTTCATCAAGAGTAGCGACTAGCGTATTGTGACAAGCCAGTTGCTCGGCCACCATTGACCAGAAGTTTTCAATTGGTGATAGATCTGGAGAATGTGCTGGCCAGGGCAGCAGTCGAACATTTTTTGTATCCAGAAAGGTTCGTACAGGATCTGCAACATGTGGCCGTGCATTATCCTGCTGAAATGTAGGGTTTCGCAGGGATCGAATGAAGGGTAGAGCCACGGGTCGTAACACATCTGTAACGTCCACTGTTTAAAGTGCCGTCAGTGCGAACAAGAGGTGTCAGAGACGTGTAACCAATGGCACCCCACACCCTCACGGTCGGGTGATACGCCAGTATGGCGATGACGAATACACGCTTACAATGTGCGTTCACCGCGATGTCGCCAAACACGGAGGCGACCATCATGATGCTGTAAACAAAACCTGGATTCATCCGTAAAAATGACGTTTTGCTATTCGTGCACCCAGGTTCGTCGTTGAGTACACCATCGCAGGCGCTCCTGTCTGTGATGCAGCGTCAAGGGTAACCGCAGCCATTGTCACCGAGCTGATGGTCCATGCTGCTGCAAACGTCGTCGAACTGTTCGTGCAGATGGTTGTTGTCTTGCAAACGTTCCCATCTGTTGACTCAAGGATCGAGACGTGGCTGCGGATAAGATGCCTGTCATCTCGACTGCTAGTGATATGAGGCCGTTGGGATCCAGCAAGGCATTCCGTATTAACCTGCTGAACCCACCGATTCCATACTCTGCTAACAGTCATTGGATCTCGACCAACGCAAGCAGCAATGTTGCGATACGATAAACCGCAATCGCGATAGGCTACAATCCGACCTTTAGCAAAATCGGAAACGTGATGGTACGCATTTCTCCTCCGTACACGAGGCATCACAACAAAGTTTCACCAGGCAACGCCGATCAACTGCTGATTGTGTATGAGAAATTGGTTCCGTACTTTCCTCATGTCAGCACGTTGTAGGTGTCGCCACCGGCGCCAACCTTGTGTGAATGCTCCGAAAAGCTAATCATTTGCATATCACAGTATCTTCTTCCTGTCGGTTAAATTTCGCGTCTGTAGCACGTCATCTTCGTGGTGTAGCAATTGTAATAGCCAGTAGTGTAGTAGGAATAATACACGATTAAATTTGTAGGTAATCTGATAATACATGGGGCATTGAGCTGTAGCGTAGTGGCTCAAGATGGGAACATCGGACAACATAAGTACCGTAGCAGAAGAAAAAATAAGAGACGAACGTCACTTGGCCGTCAGTTAGTTGACAACAGGTATGGGATAGTGATAAGCGCCAGAGACCTTATAACTTATTCGTCATCCTCAGGGAACTGTTAGAGATATCGAGCGCAGTATGAGCAAGGTCCATTATGTGACAGCGCATAGCTGTTACACTATGCATTCGCATGCATCTCATTCAGGTGAAGAATGTACACGGTGTGTTCCAGTTCCGTCAGAACGGCTTGTGTAAAATTCCAAACTGCAGTGCTATCGCAGCGCGAGTTGCAGCACTGCGATCCTTGAAGTGTAGGGTGAAGCTGCATCAGACGTCCTGGCCACGAATATGACAGTCATTTCTAACGCTCGTGGGAAAACGGCTGTGGAGCATTCAGACAGCATCAAGTTTTTTGGTAAGTTTCGTGCTTGTTGGGGGAGAATTCGTCGAATTCGACCCAAATACTGTGAAGCAAGTTCTTTGTCGCCCCAGCCCACAAAGCGAAGACTGTTTTTGGCCAGCTAATAAATCACAATCCTGGATTACCCGCCCTATTCGCCGTATTTGTTTCCAGCCGACTTCTGGTTGTTTCCTAAATTGAAGATGGCATGAAATTACATCGTTGTCACGCAGTTAAGGACACCCAAGAAAATTGCACTGCAATACTAAATGCAGCTCCGAAGAAGGACTACAGTGAATGTTTCAAAACACTTGTAAAACGAATTCAGCAGTGTACTGATACAGGTGAAGACTATTTTGAATAAATATAATGGTTCTCTGAACAAGTGGTTACGTGAACATTATCCATGACTTATTTTTCGTAGCCACAGTCCTAAAGAAACTGGGCCACACTATGTACTTCCAAGGAGAGAGGTTCTCCAGAGCATGACGTGTGACGAATCTTACATTAAGTGTCTCTGACTGGCCTTGGTTGACAGAGTTTAAGTCCAGTGAAGGGCCCACCCGAACTTCGGTGAGTGTTATTCCGTTGAAACGTCCCCTTATAAAAATTATACAAGACTGTGCTTAAACTGACACATATTACTTTTAGCGCAACGCAATCTGAATTTCAAAAGTCCCTACGAAAGAATGGCCCTGACTAACATTCATCTATACCTTTCGCAAATCACTTACCTCACCAAAAATCTTCGTTACTCGAACTACAGTAATACAGCGAGCGCCACTACTGCCAGCTAAATAAAAGATTCAAACTACGGAAGGCACTAACTACTGATAGGCATAGTTAGCGAATGAAAGATTTTAATAGAGAACAAACAATGTATTTACCTTAATAGTCATATATATATATATATATATATATATATATATATATATATATATATATAAGTTCATGACATCAATTACTACAAATTTCAAAACTCCACCATCTCTCGCCCCACGTCCACCACTACTGGTGGCTCACCTCCAACTGCGCAACGCTAAGAGCTGTCAACATCCAGCTGCCCAACACTACAGTGGCGAGTATTACAACAATGCCAACCAGCCTCTAACTGCACAGAGCACAGCCAGTGATTTTCATACAGAGCGCTACGTGGCGCTACAAATATAAAAAACCTAACCAGCCTACTTACACCGTGATGTCTTAATAGGTGTCCTACCATCCTGTCCCTTCTCTTTGTCTGTGTCTTCCATCTATTAGTTTCCTCGGCGATTCTCCCGAGAACCACCTCATTCCTTACCTTATCAGTCCATCTAGTATTCAACAGTCTTCTGTAGCAGAACATCCTAAATGCTCCGATTCTCTTCTGTTACGGTTTGCCAAAGTTTGTGTTCCATTCCATGCAATGGTGCGCTCCAAACGATTTTGCTTTGAAATTTCTTCCTCAGGTTACTGCCTATGTTTGATACCAGTAGACTTCTCTTGGCCAGGAAAGCCTATTTTGCCAGTGCTAGTCAGCTTTTTTTGTCGTCCTTGCTTCGTAGCATAATTCCTTAACTTCACTCCTGTGTGATCACCAATCGTGATGATAAGTTTTTCGCTGTTCTCAGTTCTGCTACTTCGCATTACTTTCGTCTTTCTTCGATTTTCTGTACTCATTAGACTTCATTCCATTTAGCAGATCCTGTAATTCTTCACTTTCACTAAGGGTAGCAATGTCATCATCGATTCTTATTGTTGATATCCTTTCTCCTTGAATTTCAATTCCTCTCTTAAATTTTTGCTTTTTTCCCGCCATTCCGTGTTCGTTGTATAGATTGAACGGCAGGGGGGCAAAATTACATCCCTGTTTTACACCCTTTTTAATCCGAGCACTTCCTTCTTGGTCTTCCACTCTTATTGTTCCATCTTCGCATATTGTACATTACCCGTAACTACTTCCTTATAGCTTACCCATACTTTTCTCGGAATTTTGAACATCTTGCACCATTTGACATTGATGAACGCCTTTATCCTATGAAACTGTCTAAAATTTTCTTTAGTCTTGCTTCTATTATCAAGCGCAACGTCAGAACTGCCCCTCTGGAGCCTTTACCTTTCCTAACGCCAAAATGATCATCTACCACATCCTCAACTTTCATTCCATTCTTCTGTAGACGTTATTTTTGACAGGAACTTCAATGCATGTGCTGCTACACCGATTGGACGGTAATTCACACACTTGTCGGCTTTTACAATCTTCGGAATTGTTGAAAGATATTTTTCCAAAAGTGAGGTGGTGTATCGCCAGACTCATACATTCTACACACCGACGTGAATAGCCGTTTTGTTTGCCATGATTTTAGAAGTTTTGATGGAATGTTGACCTTATTTGATCTGAAGTCTCCCAAAGCTCTTCTAAATTCAGATTCTAATACTGGATCCCCTATCTCTTCTATATCGCCTCCTGTTTCTTCTTCTATCACGTCATCAGACAATTATTCCCTCTCGCAGAGGACTTCATTGTACTCTTATCACTTATTCGCTCTCTTCTCTACATTTAACAATGGAATTCCCATTGCCCACTTACTTTTAATTTTCCTGAATGCTGACTTTTCTGTGTCCTGACTTAGTCCTTCCAACCGTATTTTTTTCCGATTTCCCCTGATAAATCAATATTCGGAAGTAGCTAATAAGCTGAGGGCGTGGACCACGGAGGTAACGACTTGCTGTGAGAGGGGATATAAGCCGCCAGTCGGCTACAGGAGGTGAATTCGTCAGCGCACCTGACAAGGGCGACATGCCTGATCGCCGAATTATTTTACAGTATTTTACACTATGGACCAGCAATGCACCCTTGGAGAAACAGAAGAATCACAACAGGCTCTGCAGTTTATACTAAACAAAAACGTTATTTATAGAATGCAGGCTTTCGATGCTAGTATTTTCATTACTGTTGATATTTTTTTATGGGCGTAGGCTGTGGTCCAAGGCATAATTGTCTGCCTGAAGTTTCGTCTCCCAATGCTGGAGACTTCATCAGAGATTTTAACGACTCATAAAGGTATTACAATGACAAGCTAGCTCTGCAAGCCAAACGGTTCATATGTATGTATCCACACAACGATCGGTTAGTGACGTTATCATAGCGACTAGCAAGAGGTAATCATTACTATGCTAGAATTTACAAAGAGACCACAGAAATTCAACAGCACAAAAACAACTTCAACATAAAATGAGGAGGATTGAAACTAGAGAAGATGAGGGGCTTAATGCTTTATAAAACAAAACAAAACAACTCACTAAGAGCTCCGTAGCATTCATCGGAGCCACTCCGTTACATTAGCCAGCGGTCTGATACCGACACGAGCCCACCGTTACATGGATACATATAAACAATTTGAGACTGGAGACTGGAACTGGAACTGCTTCCTGTGACGTGTCTCCAGCTCTGAAAGATGTAACATTAGCCTGAGAATTAAACCTTGGACCACGATCTTGTGCCCATAGACATATATCTACAATAAGAAAATATTAGTATATCAAATTGTAATAAACTGGAAAACCAAAAACGGAGTACTCAGTTTAAAAAGTGTGTAAGACAGGAATGCAGCTTTTCACCCCTGCTGCTCATTTTGTAAATCGAAGAAGCAATAATGGAAATACAAGCATTGTTCAACAATGGAATTAAAATTCAACGAAAGTATTAACGGATGAAATTGCTATCCTCAGTAAAGCGAAGAAGAATTGCAGGATCTGTTGCATCGAATTAACAGTCCAATGAGTTCATTATATGGAATGAGAATACACCGGAAAAAGCCAAATGCAGTGCGAAGTAGCAGAAATGAGAATAGCGAGAAGCTTAAAACCAAAATTAGTGATCACGAAGTAGACGAAGTTAAGGGACCAAAATAACCCATGACGGACGAAACAAGGACGACTCAAAAAGTAGCATGGCACTGGAAAAAGGCCATTCCTGGCCAAGAGGAGTGTACTAATATCAAACATAGGCCTTAATTTGAGGAAGAAATTTCGAAGAAAGTACGTTTGGTGCGCAGCATTGTATGGTAGTGAATCAGCACAGTGGGAAAACCGAACAGAGGAGAATCGAGGCGTTTGACGTGTGCTACAGAAAAATGTTGAAACTTTGGTGGACTGATGCGGTAAAGAAACAGGACGTTCTGTACAGAGTCGAAGAGGAAAGAAATATGTGGTACCAGTGAGAAGGAGAAGGTACAAGATGATAGCGCATCTTTTACAATATCAGGGAATAACTTCCATGTTTACAGAAGACTGCTGAAGATAAGATGGGTAGATCACATAACTAATGAGGAGGTATTGAATAGAATTGGGGAGGAGTTTGTGGCACAGCTGGATAAGAAGAAGGGACCGGTTGGTAGGACATGTTCTGAGGCATCAAGGGCTCACATATTTAGCATTGGAGGGCAGCGTGGAGAATAAAAATCGTAGAGGGAGGCCAAGAGAGATGAATACACTAAGCAGATTCAGAAGGATGTAGGTCGCAGTAAGTACTGGGAGATGAAGAAGCTTGCACAGGATAGATTAGCATGGAGAGCTGCATCAAACTAGTCTCAGGACTGAAGACCATAACAACAACAACAACAACAACAACTTCCATGGTACTAGAAGGAATTGTAAACCGTAAGGACGCAGTTGCTAATCTGAGATGAAGATGTTGACACAGGATAGGAATTCGGTGCGGGGCGCGCAAACCCGTCAGAAGACTGATTATTCAAAAAATCACTCGGCTTCACTGTATACAGTTTCATACATCATGTAGGCAGCAAATTTCTGTATGATACTGAGCAGCTTTTGCATCACTACAGACTGATTTAGCTTCTATGCAAGCTGTAGATAACTGCGGGAGCAATATATTCTACGTGATTCACCGTAAAATTCAGCACCTTGGAATGAATCTGAACTCTCATATTTTGTGAGTGTGGCACTAGAACGAGTGTAAGACGTCATTTGCAAATGCTGTGAAATTGGGAACGTTCCAATTGAAAGACGTGGTACCGGACAACAGCGGTATCTGTGGAGGGGGCGAGGATTGGTGTGCGGTGAGGTGGTCGTGGGCGGTCGCGGACAATGGCGATAAGACGCCATTGTTGCAGGCGCGGGTCCCACCCGCCAAAGCTCCGCTCGCACTGGCAGATCTGCTTTGAGGGAGGCGGAGGCGTTCACTCCAAAGACGTCCGCCGATGCTATCGGCCTTCCTCTCGAAAGCGAAAACCCAGATGGTGTCTTTGTGCAAAGCTGCGGATAGGATTAAAGTCCAGCGGAGATAATGGCAGAGAACTCCACAGTTCCAGATAAGTGCATGTAAGAGAACGGCGCTACTGGTATTCAGCATAGAGCCCCACCATTGTACGAGGGCTGTCCAGAAAGTATGTTACGATCGGTCGCAAAATGGAAACGACTATGAAAATCTGATAAAGCTTTGCAAAGATGTGTTGGGCAGTGTCTCTAGTATGACTCTAGGTAGAATTATGTCGCTCTTTTCACTCCTGAGCTCTTTGTGAGCGCGTAAAGATGTTATAGAAAATAGTGTCTCCCGCCAAGTACGAGTGCCTGGTGAGAATTTTCCCCTGAAGCTACGCAACCAACATTACATAACTGTCGTGTGGTTTCTTCTTCAAGACAATTCTCAGCCTCATTCTGCAGGGGCAATGAAGATGTTCCTGCATCGTTTCAATTGGAAATGTTTGGTTACCCACAATACAGCCCGTAATTGTCTCCCACTGAGTTTCATCTCTGCTCAAACGAACCGCTGAACCGCTGGCTATGAACACATTTTGGCACAGACAACGAGCTTTAGGCCAGCGTAGAGAATTGGCGGAAAGCACTGGCGGCTGCCTTCTATGATGAGGGTATTCGAAAGTTGGTACAACGCTACGACGAATGTCTGAGTCAGAACGGCGACTACGTAGAAAAGTAACTGAAAGGTGCAGCTAACTGTTACAAATGAAACATTTCTGATTTTCACTGTGATTTTCATTTCGCGATCAATCGTAACTTACTTTCTGGACAGCCCTGGTATTTCATTGGCAGACAGAGGCTGTAACGTGGCACCTAATTTACACTTTTACGAAACTTTTAGAACTTGTATGGCTTTATTAAAAACTAACGTTTGCAGACAGTTGGGGTGTCTGTTCTTTTGGACAGGGTTTCCCATTTATCTTGAACACACTAAATTGCTGTTCGTCTAGATGCAAATTACAAAACGTTTCAAGCAAATGTTCTTTAGCCGTTAGGGGGACGTCAATCAGCATGATTGCCTCCGTTGTAGCTTTGTTTTTCACAAAGATATGAATAGCGGTATGACTTAAATGGCACCCTGTATTTTTTTCGGTATTTCATTTCGTCTCCTAAAGACGTATTCAAAAATGTATCATAGAGTACCATTCACTGAAACACAACGTTATTAATTACATAACATAGCATTTACGTTGTGACTTAGTGCAGGTACTCGGGGTACTGGAAAACATCCACATGCTGACGTTGACAGAGGACAAAATGTAAACGTAAGTAGAATGCACACCCGCCATACCGTCAACCATCGTCAGTTGAGTTTTGTGACTAGAATGTACACCAACGAACAGAAGGTAGAAATGCTACTCATCTAATAAATGTAAGTTAGCAGAACAGTAATTGCAGTACTGTTTTCTTATGTACGAGTACATCTAGCACAGTAGTTTAGTCCTTTTAAATACTGTTTTTAGAGTAGGCATACAGTAAAGGATGCCCTTCCTACAAACCGCATCGACATAATATTTCTTTTAGTGTTGTTGTTGAAAGTAAGCGAAGTGTTACGCAGGCAGCGGAACTGTACAGAGAGAGATATCCTGACAAGAACCCAACTTCCCGACGGCTGTTTTCTCGTCCCGAAAACGGGAAGTTTCAACCCACGACAACGCAATCGTCGTAGCACTCGCACAGACGAAGCTGCCGAAGTTAGTGTTCTTGCTTCCGTTGCTATGTATCCACATGTGAGCACACGACAGCTTGAGCAGGAGATTGGCATTCCTAAAAGCGGTGTACATCATATTCTTACAAGTCACCGGTTCCATCCTTACCATGTACACCTACATCAAGAATTCCATGGGAATGATTTCGAGAATCGTGTACAGTTCTGTCAGTGGGCCAACCCGAACTACTTCTCCAATTTTCTATTTACCGAAGAATGTTGCTTCTCAAACAAAAGACAGGTAAACACAAGGAATATGCAGTATTAGTGGCAAAGGTCTTACCGCAGTGGTAACACTGGTTACCGTCAGATCACCGAAGTTAAGGGCTGTCGGACGTGGCCGGCATTTGGAAGAGTGACCATCCATTGCCAGTTTTCGAGGTGGACTCAGCCTCGTGATGCCAATTGAGGAGCCAGTCGACCGAACAATAGCGGCTCCGGTCAAAGTAAACCATCATAACGACCGGGAGAGCGGTGTGCGTACCACACGCCCCTCCTATCTGCATCCTCAGTTGAGGATGATACGGCGGTCGGATGGTCCCGATGGGCCACTTGTGGCCTGATGACGGAGTGCTTTGTGCATTATTAGTCCAGTGACAAGCAACGATGGCTTAGACAGGTGGAACATCAGCGTCAATGGAGAGTTAACGTCTGGTGTGGGATCCTTGGTACTGCAATTATTGGCCCTTTTTTCATCAATTGTAGTCCAAACGGCACAGCGTATGCCAACTTCCTCCGACTAATTCTTCCTCCTCTTCTGGATGAAGTGCCGCTAAGAACCAGAATGCTTATGTGATATCAACACGATGGATGTCCAGCATATAATGCCTTGCGTGCACGCCGTGTTCTGAACCGATGGTATCCTGCGTGATGGATTTGTCGAGGAGGAACAGTTATTTGCCTGCTAGGTTCCCAGATTTAAATACTCTGGTCTTTTTTATTGGGGATGCATTAAAGACGTTGTCTATCGCGATATTCCAACAACTCCAGAGAACATGCAGGAACGAATCGTGCTTGCTTGTAACTCTCTACACCAGGTAACACTGGAAGCAGTAAATAATTCTTTCACTCAACGAGTAAACCAGTGTATCGGTGTCTAGGCTCACCACTTTGAGCACTTCTGAATATTCTACTCCTGGGCAATGGTACAGGAGAGTTAAAGTCAATTTTGTGTTATATTTTTACTTGGTTTGCATTTGTTTTCTGACAACTCCAGCAAGTGGAAGAGTTTGTAATCCCGGGCTCAACTATGCAGCTGATGATGGTTTCCTCCTGTGTAAAACTAGTCCTCCGTTCGGATCTCCGGGCGGAGACTTCTTGGCAGATTAAGGCCGTGAGGCGGATCGAGACTTCAATTCGGGACCTTTGCCTTTCGCGGACATGTGCTCTACCATCTGAGCTAACCAACCGCGACTCACCAGGCCTGCTCGCAGCTTTATGTCCTCCAGCACCTCGTGTGCCACCTTCCAAACTTCAAAGAAGTTCTGGTGCGAGACTGGCGGGAAGAAATATTTTTGCGGAGACATGGCTATTCTATAGATGTAACAGTCAGGACGAACAGGCTTAGATGGTGGGGTCATGTTACACGCATGGGAGAAGCAAGGTTACCCAAGAGACTCATGGGTTCAGCAGTAGAGGGTAGGAGGAGTCGGGGCAGACCAAGGAGAAGGTACCTGCATTCGGTTAAGAATGATTTTGAAGTAATAGGTTTAACATCAGAAGAGGCACCAATGTTAGCACTGAATAGGGGATCATGGAGGAATTTTATAATGGGGCTATGCTCCAGACTGAACGCTGCAAGGCATAATCAGTCTTAAATGATGATGGTGGCTTTGCCACAGCCTGCTGCATTTATCCAGATTGAATTTTCACTCTGCAGCAGAGAGCGCCTTGAATACGAAACTTATTTCCAGATTAAACCTGTGTGCCAGACTGGGAGTCGAACCCAGGAACTTTGCAATTCGCAGGTGAGTGCTCTTCCAACTGGTATAATAATGAATAAGAAAATAGGAATTCAGTTAAAGTTCTATGTACAGCGTAGTGAACGCATCATCATAACCGAGGTAGACACGAAGTCAATACCGTCTTATTCTGAACACAGGACTAACTGCGGGAAATTTTACAATTATGTACTTAATATTGTGGCACTATCGGCGGAGGCGAGATGGTCAAATCAGTGGCTGCGCTCTCACACAGACGGATCGGTGGCATGTGTGAGACAGAAGGGCGGCCCGCGGCGTTGCCGACAGGACAGCCAAACAAACAAGTGAGACGTGCCATTAGGCGAGACCAATCCTTCTGTAAACCTGACGGGCGGCGGAGCGGGTCCGTTTCCGTCCACCGGTCTGTGGACACAGGGACCACACACGGCATCAGAGCAGTAACCACGGTAAACTGACAACCAGCTAAAACTGTGAAACGGTAAACGGAAAAGAAACAGTGAGATCCAACACACAGTGTCTTCTTCTGAGTGGATAGACGTTGCGTGTACAGGGTGAACCTGAACTCCACCAAGTTTTGAAGGCTGTTCGGAGGTATATTCAAGTAAAGGATTGTTTAATAAAATCCGGAGTTTTAAAATGAATCTGTTATGAGAATGGAATACAACACATGTATTTTTCAGGTGAATCCACCTCGAGCGCTGTGCAGTTGTGACAGCGCTGAACGAGCTTCTCTGTTCCACGTGCAAAGAATTCTTGGGGACGTGCGTGTAACCACTTACGCACTATTGCCTGGACTTCGTCAGTGGACCTCTAGCCATCAACAGTTTCTGTCAGTGGGTACAAAATGTGACTACCTGCGGTCCGCTGTGTCCGAGCGGTTGTAAGTAGGCTCTTTAGGTTCTTATGTTGGTAACGCCACGTAGCGCTCTGTATGAAAATCACTGGCTGTGCTGTGTGCAGTCTGTGGCTGGTTTGCGTTGATGGAATATTCGCTATTGTAGTGTTCGGCAGTTGGATGTGAACAGCGCGTAGCGTTGCACAGTTGGAGGTGAGCCGCTAGTAGTGGTGTGGATGTGGGAAGTGAGACTGCAGAATTTTGAGAGCGGACGATCTGGACGTGGGTCCATCAGAAAGAGTAAATTTGTAATACTGGATATCATGAACTGATATAGATATTATCACTTTTGAACATTATTACGGTAAATACATCATTTGTTCTCTATCAAAATCTTTCATTTGCTAACTATGCCTATCAGTAGTTAGTGTCTTCAGTAGTTAGAATCTTTTATTTAGCTGGCAGTATTGGCGCTCGCTGTTTTGCACTAGTTCGAGTAAGGAAGATTTTTGTGAGGTAAGTGATTCATGAAAGGTATAGGTTATTGTTAGTCAGGGCCATTCTTTTGCAGGGATTATTGAAAGTCAGACTGCGTTGCGTTAAAAATATTGTGTGTCAATTTAGTGTTGATCCGAATAAGTAAAGACAGAAATGTCTGAGTACGTTCAGTTCTCCTTAGCTTTTCAAAAATCAAACAACGTAGAAGTTTAGTCCTTAGGTTAGTTAGGTTTAAGTAGTTCTAAGTCTAGGGGGAGTGATGACGTCAGGTGTTAAGTCCCATAGTGCTTAGAGCCATTTGACCCATTTTTTTCTGGCTTTCTGAAGGCACCAGATTTGGGGAATACGGGGTTCGAGCGAGCAAACGAACTTCAAGTCACCCCGCACACATCAATGCGCTTTTCTTTCAATTCTGATGTCAGATATTTTGGAATCCCCCTCGCACACACTTCCTCGATCACCATCGCGTCATGAACAATAAAGGTCGGCTGATCCGACACTAATGTTCACACCGCTGCAAAATCACTCGCCGTAGTACGCCCGTTTTCCATTCCAACTCCTCAACTCTGGCAGTGTTGTCCTCCGTGAATGCACAGGTAGAGCGTCCTGATCGTGGTGTTTCTTCAACACTTGTTGCACTCCATTAAACGTTTTTGCCCAGTCGTACGCTTGGGTTCAGCACAAACAACTTTCACCAGATTCCTCTGCAATCCGACGCTGAATTTCCAATGGTTTCAACCCTCCAGCTAAGAGAAATGTATTGACACTCCGCTGCTCCACGTTGGTGCCAACCAGCAAGGATGCTGCCACCTCGATCCAGTGATTCGCTGCATCCGGTTCACGAGGCAGGCGTACCAACCACATCTGATAAGTTCTAAGACACTACTAAAAGATAAAGAAGAAGCACAGGTTTTGTCGAAGTTTCGTATTTTTAATACAACATTTACGCTTATTTATTGAATGGATCTTGAATTTTGGTACAACGGACCCGTGGTCGTCGGTGGCTTGTTTCGGTTAACTAAATTTCATTTTATTTCTTACTTCACTGTTATCTTTGTATCCGTATTGCACTGAAAATATTTGTACAACAGTGCAAATGACGAAAGTAAGCGCTGAGTGTCTTGTTTGAAAATAAAGACTGATATAAAGTCATCAGAAGATCAAAACAAACTGCAAAACGGTTTAGAAAAGATATCTGTATGGTGCGAAAAGTGGCAGTTGACCCTAAATAACGAAAAGTGTGAGGTCATGAGCATGACTGCTCACAGGAACTCGTTAAACTTCGGTTACACGATAAATTAGTCTAATCCAAAAGCCGTAATTCAACTAAATACCTAGGTATTACAATTACGAACAACT
The DNA here is from genome assembly GCF_023897955.1 of Schistocerca gregaria. Taxonomy (NCBI): domain Eukaryota; kingdom Metazoa; phylum Arthropoda; class Insecta; order Orthoptera; family Acrididae; genus Schistocerca; species Schistocerca gregaria. The sequence continues at coordinate 200,254,878 of NC_064923.1, forward strand.
TAAATTGGAAGGAACACACAGAAAACGTTGTGGAGTAGGCTAACCAAAGACTACGTTTTATTGGCAGGACACTTAGAAAATGTAACAGACCAACTAAGGAGACTGCCTACACTACACTGGTCCATCCTGTTTTAGAATACTGCTGCGCGGTGTGGGATCTTTATCAGACAGAACTGACGGAGTACATCGAAAAAGTTCAAAGGAACGCAGCACGTTTTATATTATCGCGAAATATGGGAGAGTGTGTCATAGAAATGATACAGGATTTGGTCTGGACATTATTAAAAGAAAGGTGTTTTTCGTTGCGACGGAATCTTCTCACGAAATTTCAATCACCAACTTTCTCCTCCGAATGCGAAAATATTTTCTGACACCGACCTACATAGGGAGGAACGATCACGACGATAAAATAAGGCAATCAGAGGTCGTACGGAAAGATATAGGTGTTCATTCTTCCCGAGCGCTATACGAGATTGGAATAATAGAGAATAGTGAAGGTAGTTCGATGACCCTGTGGCAGGCACTTGATTTTGCAGAGTATCCATGCAGATGTAGATGTAGAAAACATACCATTCACTCACGGTACTTCATGATCTTTCTCTCTCTTTTTTTGATTTTGTCAAGTTGTGTTTTCTTTCAAGCGTCAACGTTTCGTTTGCTTTTATGACAGTAGTGCCGAACTTTTTCCTGTGTGATTTGCTCAAGGCCTGTCGGTGCGATGAGTTCTCCGAAGTATTTCAAGTACGAGAGCCTGTTGAATTTCCTGTATTTTGTTTTCAGGTTCGCGATTTCTGTCTTTGAACATAAAAACTCGGATTTCTCAAATGAATTTGTAACCCTACTTTTTCTACATTCTATCAGTGTCTCGAGCTGTTTGACGATGGTCTCATCGTCGCCTGCTAGTATCGCCAGCTTGTCCCCAAGTGCGAGGTACGGTATGCAGACGTTGTTTTTGGGAAAGCCCACTAGGATTAGCTTCTAAAATCCACGTTTGTTCAGTTCTTTTTCCAATTTATCTATAACCTTGTGTAGGACGACGTTGAAGAGAATTGGAGAGAATATTTGGAGAATTATTTCGATGACAAAAGGTTCTCAGATTTCCCCTATAAATTTTACTTTAGATTTCGTGCCAGTTGTGTTTGTTTTACAAGTTCTCGTGTTTTGGGACAGAGTCCCCCGTCTCCTAAAATTTGGAACAGCGAGAGTCTGTCTACCGAATCATATGCGTTTTTGTAATATACAAATGTGCGTACTAGAGGTTATTGTGTAAGGGCTCGCATTTTGAGTAAGGTATTGAGGCTAAAAATCTGCTCTGGTCACTACCTGTTCGGTCTGAATCGTGCTTGATATTCTGCTAATTTGGCTTCTAATTGCTTTTGAGCTCTATACAAGAGACAAACTGATAAGATTTTGTAGGTGATCGGTAAAATGGAGAACCATCTGTAGTTATTTTAATGATTTGTTGACTTTTTATGTAGTGGATGAATTAGAGCAATCATCTATTATTATTTTTATTATTATTTTGCACTATCCCGCAATCGTTCTCCTGTCGTTTCAGTATTAATTATATGAACTACTGGTGCACGTGTATGCAACTTTCCCACATTTAGCGTTGCTGAGCAGCGCTGGACATTTCTCCAAAGGGCGGCTCAAACTCGCCTCGGCGGGACCGGGATCACGTTCAGAGTGGACAGTTATTTGCCGAGCCAGTGTTTGAAGAGCAGCCGGCATGATTCAGTGGCGACAGGGGATTTGCAGCGGCGTTTTATCTCGTCAGGGGCCAGGGCGTGGCTGTCATGCGTGTCAGGGGAGGTGGGGGGGGGGGGGGGTACCCGCAGTGGCAGCGGTAATTGGCACGCCGTTTGATTGGTAATTAATATCACGCGTGACGGCGCCATTAATTAACTTAGCGTAGCGCAGGTCGGCGCTTGTTTCGCACCGCAGGCCGCTTTTATCTGCACTTCTGCCACACCCTCCTCCCGTGTCTCCGTCTGCCATTAATTACCGTCTCTTTTAGAGTCAATAGGGGCGGACAATAAAAAAGTGCCATCATTTTATTCCGCCCGCTTCACGCCAAAAGAATATTAAACGCGCCGCCGTCCAAAAATCTGCAGTGGTCTCGAACAGTACGTGCCGTAGCGACGCTCTCGAAATCGGAAATATTCCCGTCGGCCTCAGCGCTCTGAAAGCCACAGTGCTGCATACGGGTTATACCGTGTATAGTGCTCTGGAGAACTTGCAACTGTCCCCCCCCCCCCTCTCTCTCTCTCTCTCTCTCTCTCTCTCTCTCTCTCTCTCTCTCTCTCTCTCTGTCTCTGTCTCTGCCTCTCCCTCCCCCCCCCTCCTCCCTTCGTGGCTGCCACAAAACATCACATTATAAGAAGTGCACTGTCCGTATTATTATACGGAAGCAGAGAACGACAGTAGCGCTACTAGTGGTCTGGCAATGAACTTCGTACGCCGGGAAATATGCTGGCAAAATGCGTATTCTTGCTTTTAGAAATACGAGTATTAGATGACAACATCTTTTCATTTATCCTTTATGGGTGGGCCTCGTAAGCTAGTGGTGAAGAGCCTGGCTTGGAATGTGTTTGATAATTGTCGAAACTTTGTAAGATTACAATCAAAAACCAAAATTACTTTCTCGTAGCTGGCATTCACGCTCATGTAAAATTTAGGAATGACGTCGTGGTCACATTTTGCCTGTAAAATTACTTATTTGTAAAACTTAATTTTGAATTTCGACCATATACCAACTGTGAAGTGGAAATAATTGCGATTTAGCACACGCTAAAACCTAAAAATCATCCGACATGAAATGTCACGGAAGCTGGTTGGTTTCATAGCACTGTCTTCTTGATTACGAATTCTTGCGTGTATTGCACTCTTTGAATTGCCTTGTAAGTAGATTGATCGTATTGTGCTTGATTTTAGCTCACATCCGTAATGTTGGGTGGAGTAAATGCTTTCATATTTGTTATTGTTTCACACAAAAAAGACGCTGGTTTCCTTGTATGGTGTTCTCTTGACCCATGCAGTATCTGTTAACAGCATGTGAACACATTCGCGTAACTACTGTTGCATTTTTAGCATTTGCATGGAATACTGCTATAGTCATAAGAACGAAAAAACATCTTAGTGACAAACAGCAACACCGTTTCAAGTAGAATTGCATAATCATACGGACACAAGCTGTAATAAAGATGAATACAAATAATTTCAAAAGCTGCTAATATGATGTTCTCCATTAAATGCACCCAATTTTAAATAAATTTTAAATAATTTTCCTAGCATCTCAATGTTTATGACGTCATATCTCCCGAATTTCATGTCGTCAAAGATAATATTTTGGAGGAGGTACATTTGGTGGTATATGTGGACATCGTCTTCAAAATGTTATGCGAATAGAATTAGTAGTAAAAAAGTAATAAATTAATACGTCATGCCTGATGCTGAACTTTTTTCCTTTGATCATTATAATTTGGCAATTTTTCCTCGCTACCACTGATAAAAGCGGTTGCACAGACTGAAATTTACGTTACAATAACTTTGGATGTGTTGCTTTCACTGTCTGTGGTGTCTTCAACATTGCCAGCACAAAAAAACCGTAACAAAATCTCCTGCAATCACGTAGCACAATCTCCACGCCACCTGTCGCTTTTGAACGCTATAACCGGCTGCAACAATGCATTGTGATTGTAGAAGTACCTCAGTGTACCACTAGATGTGTCTGTCTTCCAACAGCGTTGGTGGTTTCATGCTACATACACAGGTACCTAAAAAAAGTCAGTTAAAAGGTGGTTTCGGGCAGAAATGAGTGTTACTCATAGGATTAAGGTATGCATTTTAGAGCCGATGTGTTCTGGACGTTTTCGCTTCGAATGATCGTTTCTGTCTTATCCCTGAACATTGGCCATTCCTTCTGGGACCTGCAGTCGATTCTATATTTTAGTTTACGTATGTTTGAGTGCGTGTTTGTTGAGGGGCGGCGGATGTAGTAGAGGAGGGGTGCGGGGGGGGGGGGTTGTACAAATAGAAAATAGACATGGATGGGGAAGGATTCAGCTGTGGCCGTTCTTACAAAGTCGTTCGAAGTCCCCTATAGCGATAATCAGCCATGCTGCCTCTGTAGCCGACCATAACTGCGAAAGTGTTGCCGATGCAGGATTTTGCACACGAACTGACCTCTCGATTATGTTCCATAAACGTTCGACGGGATTCATATCGGCGACCTAGGTGGCCAAATCATTCGCTAGAATTGCCAATCGCGAAGAATTGCGGCCCGGTGACATGGTGCATTGTCGTGCATAAAAATTCCATCGCCGTCAAGGAACTTGAAATCTATGAATGGCTGCAAATTGTCTCCATTTTTAGTCAATTATCGGTTCAGTTGGACAAGAGGACCCAGTCCATTGCGTGTAAACACAGCCCATACCATTATGGAGCCACCACCAGCTTGCAAAGCGGCTTGTTGACAACTTGGGTACACGGCTTCTTGGGATCTGCGCCACACTTGAACCCTGCCATCAGGTCTTGCAAACTGAAATCGGGACTCATCCGACTACGCCACGGTATTCCAGTCGTCTAGGGTGTAATCGTGATGGTCACGAGCCCAGGAGAGGCGCTGTAAGCGGTGTCATACTGCTAGCAACGGCAGTGGCGTTGGTCTGCTGCCAAGGCCCATTAACGCCAAATTTCGTCGCTCTGACCTATGGGATACGTTCGCCGTACGCCCCACTTTGATTTCTGCGGTTGTCTCTTGCACTGTTGCTTGTCTGTTAGCACTGACAACTCTACGCACTGCTCTCAGTCGTTAAGTGACGGTCGTTGCCCACTGGAAAGGTAATCCCTAAAATGAGGTATTCTCGGCACACTCTTCACACTGTGGATCTCGAAATATTGAATTCGCTAACGATTTTGTAAATGGTATGCTCCAATTACCATTCTTGCGCTCGAAGTCTGTTAATTCTCGTCGTGCGGCCATAAACACTTCGAGCACATTTTCAAATGAATCAACTGAATACAAATGAGAGCTCCGCCAATGTGCCGCAGTTTATATCTTGTGTACATGATATTACCTCCGTCTGTGTTGGGGCGTACCTCTATGACATGACGCCACAGTGTAACTGTCTGAGGTTTCACCTAAATTGATGTATGACTTTCCTTTCTTTCTTCCTTTTGCTGGCGCCTTTTTCCCGCAATGACGCAGGGTCGGCACGGTTAATCGGAATCGGCAATGTTAATTTAAGGAGTGGCAGGATGCCCGTCCTGCCGTCACCCCCCCCCCCCCCCCCCCCCCCCCGCGGTGGTCTAGCGGTTCTAGGCGCTCAGTCCGGAACCGCGTGACTGCTACTGTCGCAGGTTCGAATCCTGCCTCGGGCATGGATGTGTGTGAGGTCCTTAGGTTAGTTCGGTTTAAGTAGTTCTAAGTTCTAGGGGACTGATGACCACAGATGTTAAGTCCCATAGTGCTCAGAGCCATTTTTTTGCCGTCACCCCCGTCTCCGCCTGGGACGGAATTAGTGTACCCCAACTGTGTCTAGTGTAATCCATGGAATAGTGCGAATGTGATCTGATGTCTGCGAGCCGTGGAACTGAGGCGGAACGCGGGGACCATCCCGGAATTCACCTAGGCTGGCCAGCACACCGGCCTCCGTCGTTAAGCCGCCGGGCGGATTGGATCCGGGACCGGCGCGCCTACCCGAGTCCAGGAAGCAGCGGTTTAGCGCTCTCGGCTAACTTGGCGGGAAATTGATGTATGACTTTATGGAACAGCAAATATCATAGTTGAATCGGGATATGAACATTTTGCGCTCTGTCTTGAGCTTTCAGTCTCATTGTTTTTGGCTGTCTGGAGGCCTACTGTGATGCAAGAACTGCTAAAATAACGGCTCCCGGAGCCGTCGTATCAAAACGAGTATCCCGTGGTTGTCCCCAGGGATCGGTATGTGGTCCCATTTTCTGGGATATCACCATGGAAACATTGTTGAACGTTCTGCAGGGAGAGACTGCAGTTCTGGGTGTCGTTGCTTATGCGGACGATCTCGCAATTCTAGTGGAAGGTGACACTCGCAATGTGATCGAACACAGGTCACAACTGGCTGTTGGACTGTTAGCTGACTGGTGTGAGAAGACTAAAATGTCTATTGCACCACAAAAATCGCTATACATGCTCTTAAAAGGCAAGTTAAATAGGGAACCAACAGTCAGAATTAATGGCCAGGCGGTGTCGCGACAGAGATATGCCCGTTACCTAGGGGTATATCTAAATGAGAATTGGAGTTTCATTCCGCATATTGAGCACATAGCGACAAAGTCCTTAGCTCTGTTCAACAAGATAATACCAATAGGACAAAGAAGGTTTCATCTGCCGTCAAAGGCAATAAACATCTATCATAACAGTATATTGGTACCTATAGTAGGGCACGCATCCAGTGTGTGGGCCCACAGGCTAGCTCTGGTGCAGCCTGCGGCTGCTGTCAGGCGAATACAGAGGAACGTTCTGTTGAGATGCATTGGTGCATTCAACACAAGTCCAACAGATGCACTATTGGTAATTATGAGTCTATGTCCACTAGACCTGATAATAAGGCAGCACGCAGCCTCCTACTGGCTGCGCAAACAAAACATTGACATGGTGGAAAATATAATGGGCACTCCTCTGGCTAGCGTCAAATCCACCCGAGAAAAAATGCTCGACATTTGGCAGGACGAATGGGATGGGTCCAGTACAGGCCGTAGAGTCCATGGGTTGCTACCCACAGTAAGGGAACGACTAAGGAACAAGATAATGAAGGCCTCACAGGTCCTAGTCCACTTCCTCACAGGCCACGGTCCCTACCCCACGTACCTGCATAAAATAGGGAAAAGGCCAACACTGGAGTGTGACTGTGGTGTCCACGTAGGATCGCCAGAACACACAGTGTTTGAGTGTCCAATATATGAACAGGCTGTCTCAGTTGAGAGACAGCTTCTCCAGACAAGGGACATAAATATTATACTAACAAATGGCGAATTATTTAGTAATTTCGCAAAATTAGTGAATAAAATCTCAAGGGAGGCCCAGCGAGCCTACCTTGGGAGAGGGTAAATGCGCTTCAGATCTAATGCGCAATTGTAAATATGTAAATATTACGTTGTTTAAGTCCTGAGTTGTAGTAGCTAGTAGTTGTAGTTAGCTCAGTAAGGTGGTGGGGAGAATAAAAGAGTAGCACAATGGAGTGGTTTCTTCTAGTAGTAGCGGCCCGCGTCCACGCGGCTAGGAACGGGCAATTCTCTGGCAAAGTACCAGAGAGCTAAGAGGCCGACTTTTCATATAATGTACAAAGTAGCGGAATAAACATATTGTTTGCATGCATTTATAAACCACTTCTGTAGCACTAATAGCAGAGATAGTTAGTCTTAATACACCCACTCAAAAGTGTCAGAAAGTGGGTTAGGTATGTTTCAAAAATTCTGAAAAAAAGTCGCATTGTTCTGTGCCACTGGTAGACAAACGCACTGCAGCTCCAACTTTGTGACAGGTCGATTGACGACCTAAGTAGTACGCAAAAGAGGAGCAATAACAATGAAAAATGCTTACGTAAAGCTAGATGGGCCAATTAACGGAATAATACTAGGAAAAGGACGAAAGACGACAAGCGCGAGTCGTGATAACTTTCTCGCTGTAGGAGGAAGAGGCAGACGCTGCGAGCAATCTCATCTCGCGGGAGAAAGTGGTAAGGAGCCGGCGAGGGCCTCTCGCAGATTGCGTTAAGCTGAGTAATGACGTGGCCGTTGTTTGCATACAGCCGGCGAGGCGGGGACAATTAGGAGGCGCAATCCATCCTCCGGTTGCTTTATGGGGGCTCTTAAAGCGGCGCGCGCGCTAATTACCGTCGCTGGCACACCTGTTAGCCCACGTGGCGCCCACGTCACGCGAGCGGTCCTACCTTCATCCGTGCTGCTACTCCAAAAGCCGAGCTGATATGAGTTGCATGTCACAGACCTCTTGTCCAACCGTACCAGTTTCACAAGTAAAATGGAAAAGCACACGTATCAATACATCTACAGGGTGTTACAAAAAGGTACGGCCAAACTTTCAGGAAACATTCTTCACACACAAATAAAGAAAAGATGTTATGTGGACATGTGTTCGGAAGCGCTTAATTTCCATGTTAGAGCTCATTTTAGTTTCGTCAGTATGTACTGTACTTCCTCGATTCTGATGATCAAATTGTAAATTTTCACAATCAACATGTGTGGGCTGACGAGAATCCGCACGCAATTGTGCAATCACGTCATCAACACAGATTTTCTGTGAACGTCTGGGCAGGCGTTGTTGGTGATTTCTTGATTGGGCCCCATGTTCTTCCACCTACGCTCAATGGAGGACGTTATCACGATTTCATACGGGATACTCTACCTGTGCTGCTAGAACATGTACCTTTACAAGTACGATACAACATGTGGTTCATGCACGATGGAGCTCCTGCACATTTCAGTCGAAGTGTTCGTACGCTTCTCAACAACAGATTCGGTGACCGATGGATTGATAGAGGCAGACGAATTCCATGGCCTGCACCCTCTTGACTTTTATTTACGGGGGCATTTGAAAGCTCTTGTCTACGCAACCCCGGTACCAAATGTAGAGACTCTTCGTGCTCGTATTATGGACGGCTGTGATACAATACGCCATTCCCCAGAGCTGCATCAGCGCATCAGGGATTCCATGCGACGGAGGGTGGATGCATGTATCCTCGCTAACGGAGGACATTTTGTACATTTCCCGTAACAAAGTGTTTGAAGTCACGATGGTACGTTCTGTTGCTGTGTGTTTCCATTCCAAAATTAATGTGATTTGAAGAGAAGTAATAAAATGAGCTCTAACATGGAAAGTAAGCGTTTCCGGACACGTGTCCACATAACATATTTTCTTTCTTTGTGTGTGAGGAATGGTTCCTGAAAGTTTGGCCATACCTTTTTGTAACACCCTGTAGAGGGTGCAAGTGAATATTTTTAAAACAGTTTGTCTATAATATAAATATAAACAGCTAGAGTTATTACAAGAGCAGGCAACAAAAATAGGATTACAAATTTTATTTGAAAAAACAAAATTTATGACTGACACATAAGATGCACCTTCTGATCTCAAAATCTCTCGAGTAAAAGGATTTAGGTGAATGGACTGCAGAGAATTGCAATAAAAAAAATCCGTCAGATAAAGAGTCCAGAAAATGGAGACGGCGTTTCAGTAAACAAAAAACGTTTACAACAAAAAGAGTCTCTCGTGGAACTGCAAAATACGACACTACACAACAGTAATTAAACCCGAAGCTATCTACGCATCTGAGACACTAAACCATCAACACAGAACACTAAAAGGGGAATTAGAAGTGAAAGAACGTAAAATAATGAGGAAAATCCTAGAACCAAGAACTAAAAATGGTGTGCATTATCCAAAATCCAATGCAGAAATATATAAAAATATCTCCAAAATAACAGACACAATGCGCATGAGAAGAATCCAATTCACGGGGCATTTAGAAAGAATGGACTCAGACAGGTTAACGCACAAAATCCATACGTTTTTAAAAGACAAAACTACAAGACCGAAATGGTACAAACAGACGAAAAAAGACCTGAGAGAGTTAGGGTCCCCAAATCTACATGACACAAATGAAATCAGAAAAATCACAAACACACGGGGTTCTGAGGAAGAAGATAGAAAAACTAACCGACATACGTGGTCTACGCAATGAAAGCTAGCCCATTCGTTGCTTATGAAGGAATACTGAGCGAGAAGGAAGGCCAACAAATGTTGATTATGCGTGGTCCTAAGTGATCCATCCGCGAAGAAGAAAGAAGAAAATATTGTTTTATTGAAAGAATAGAAAGTCTTACAATTGTAACTTTTTACACTATAGTGTAAATAGTTTGTAAAGTGACAGTGAGAGAGATTTATTTGGAGTTTACAAGCCAGAGGGCATAATTGTATGACTTGTTCTAGCTTTCAGTTCTAGGTAGACAAGATATTCTAATAAAAAATATGTGTCTGCTACAGTTTCATTGATGGTATCATGGTTTCATTAACATATTTCTAGAAAACTCGATTCTATTGGTACATACGCAATTGGAAACTGTTTGTAATTCCATTCAACAATCTAGTTAGCGCTAGTAGCGTTCATGTTATCTTGCACTATGTCCTTATGGCAATATATTTTTAGCTCGATTATTCGGTATTTTATTTAACATAAATCTCTGTACAACCTGTTCTCTTCTGTAGAGACAATTTCTTTGTATCATAAATGCATTCAATAGAGAGGTCACCGATGCCGTCTACCAAAAACATGGATCTTAGATGCGTAGGTTTTTTGTAAGCAGCTGGCTGAGTTTGAATGTACAAAATGTCTATGTTTGAAGTTATATGAGTCCACTGAACTTAGTCTTGGTATCATTTTACCTCGTAACCATGTTCTCTACCGTAAAGTGACAAATATGTTTGTGTAGTGATCGTTTAGGTTTGACTTTGAGTGTTCTTATTTTATTTTAGCAATGAAGATGATCACTCTGTGATTAAAATCGACATGCAAAAAAATAAAACTGCTTCAAATTTACGACCAGTGCTGGAGTTCCTCTTGTTTGCAATAATAAAATCGAAGTTATTCAATCTTTTGCCACTGTAAAAGTCTTATTTGGGCCAGACGCGAATCGCTTTTCTTTAGTTCCTTGAAATCAAATATTTCCCAGTATTTTCCTAAAATCCTTATTTCGCCAACTTCTGCATAGACATCCTGGTTCGTGTTTGGACTCAATATTTCTGAAATTTTACGAAGTTTCTTTTCTACTCGTACAGATAGTCTGCCAGGAAGTAAAAGGGAATATCCTCGAACTGGAAAGCAGAGAAGTACAGCAGTCACATGCACTGGAAATTCTTTGAATAGCCAGAAAGCAATTACATGAATAACGTGCTTTTTTTTGCCAGCACATCCTATCTGCGAACGATCTGAGAAATGTGACAGATGTGTCAAATTTTTTTTTTAAGAAATCGATGATGGCCGAGGAATTTTCTTGTGACCCTCTGCCTGCCTGCGTTTCATTCCAAGTGAAAAATGTAGGTTCTGTACGTGCCACATTTGTTACACAAAAAGAGTACAGAGATATATGTCCTCCATATATGCCTCATCAGTAGATAATTTTGAGAGAGGTTGTACCTGTAGTAAATCACAGGCAAATGTCAGGCTACAGTCATACATTTGCTTCATTAATTTGTGGGAAGCTAGAGCTTTTAATTTATGTGACACAAGTTCAATCATTAGCTTATTCTTTGTGTTGATGTCTGCAGCGGTTTTCATTTGGTGATAGATTGTATGGCAGAGGCTACGGGTGTCACTTGCTGGAATTCCAAAACCTAGATTAAATTTTGTATTAAATATTTTCGTATAAAATGTTTTCTTCACTTTTAGATCAGATGTGGCTGAGTTGTTATACTTCTGGAGTAGTGACTCTCCCTTGAATGAAGACGTGAAATGAATTCAGTTACCTTTCTTCCTTTTTGTACTGTACTTCCCAGCTTTATGGTCTCCTCCTCTCTTGTCAAGCACTACTTCACCTGTTTTAAGGCCGTAAGCGATGGCATGCACTCTTCTTTGACCAACGCCAAAAGGCTTCCTGAAGAAAGTAGCACACACAGGAAGCCTACCACATTTGAATAAACCTGAAAAACATTAAAGGTAGCAATTACAATATTATTCCCCTAACACGTTTTATCAGAGTAATAAATCATAAGTTTGACGTGTTTTTACTTAAATGATGCTGCACTGTTAGAGCAGTTGGTTTACTTTTCGGATCATTCCGTACTCTCCTGCGGTTAGAACTGCTCACATTGAGAAAGAAGGAAAGCCTTTTATCTTGTTCCTTTTTGTCTGGTTTAGCAAACACTACAACAAATGACTCTGAGCTCTATGGGACTTAACATCTGAGGTCATCAGTCCCCTAGAACTTACAACTACTTAAACCTAACTAACCTGAGGACAACACACACATCCATGCCCGAGGCAGGATTCGAACCTGCGACTGTAGCGGTCGCGCGGTTCCAGACTGTAGCGCCTAGAACCGCTCGGCCACAGCGGCCGGCGCAAACACTACACTTTTAGTTTTGTGTAGACTGTTAACAGGAATCTAACAACAGCAAAAGCGTCCTATTTTATGTTGGCAAGGAGGTTCGAAGCTCATGAGATGAGGATCCTTATCCTTGTTGGACTTCATGCAATTGTATTCAATTATACTAGAGAACAAAACGCTATTTGTTGAATCTGCTACTTTTCAACGCTCTTTTTGAAGGTGTGGAAATGTGTTTGGACACAGTCTGGTTGCAGGAGTGTGTAGAGCGGGTAATAAAATACCAGATTTCGTATCATACTCAGTTTTGTCCACCAGCGGACATAATGCGTTTTGAAAAGTCGCTCATCGTTGATTCAACGTACCGGACTTTGCTAAACGTGTTCCCCTAATTCTTTTATACAGTGTGTTTGATGACTCTCGGAAATAAAAAGCGCTACAAAAGGCTCGAGCTGCACATTCTCCAGCCAAAATCTACTGCGCGCACGTGGGCTGCATGCGTCGTACGTTACGAGTGTAGCTCTATGGGCGTCAGGGAAAGGTTCAGAGCCCGCAACGCGTCAGCCAGCTGCGAACAGCAGAATTCCGCCGCCGTCGCGCAGGCACGCTCCCGCCGTAATCGTCCGCTCTCCGGGGGCTCCTTAGCGGTAATAAACTCATTTCCGGAAAAATAAAGGTCGCAGGTTGACATTTTAGGGCCTTTGGGTTGATGGCTCGCCCTTTAGAGCGCAGGCAGGTAGCGCCCCTCCGCAGCCGAGATGTAAACGGCCCCCACAGGTGTGACTCACGTCTCTACCGCCCATTCCCTTCTTCACTCACACGCGCAGAGCCAGCGGGAACTGCGCTCTGCCTTTCTCCTGCAAACCAACAGTCTCTCCTTAGTACTACATGGACGAAGTACTCCGCCACCACTTCCGCCGAAACTCCGATATAAATTTTTGGCTATCCGAGGATAGTGTTAATTCACATCAGCTTCGATTCTTCCGGTCTTTATACTTGCCCAATAATCTTTCACATTTCGCAATCTTTTTCTCTCCTCTGCTCGTGATAATTTTCCTCAGGGTCTAATTACGTCCTAGAAACTTGTGAAAGCCTGAATTTTTTATACGAAGATCGCTCTGCTGTAAGTCCGTGGTTCTTGTTTCCTTTCTTCTTTCTCTTCAGATCTCTTTGGACCTACTGGATCCAGCTTGCTTTTGTTGTTTTGTTTACAAGAAACTGTATTACTTGATTTGTCAACCTCCTTTCGTCCATTTAAGGATGTGTCCGAAGAACTGGCTGCTTCTTTTCCTGATATGTCAGACTTGTTGGAGGAGTTGGAGATTGAAAAGGCTAAAAAGCATGAGCCCACAAGGAATTCAATGGACAAAGCAGTTTTGTGCCTAGCGCCTACTTTGCTTTGTTTGATAACATACAACGATACCCACTTAATGCGTCGCTTATTTATATCCAGCCTTCTTGCTGATTTTTGCCTTACTTCCATACATTCGTCGCTCTAATCCTGTAACTGATTATAGGCTACCTATTCATGGATTGTATGGCCAGACTATATAATTTTATTTATTGACTGTTAATATGTTGTATAAACATTTTCTATGGGAGGCATGTCAAGATGTACGAAAAGCCCTCCTGTGGTTAAGTTCTTATGATCCCTGCACACCTACGCAACATCCTGGCTGCCTAGCCAACAGAAGGCGCTGATCATTGATCGGTCGTTTCTTCAGTTATGTTGTCATATAGACATTTTATCTTTCATAGCTAATTTATGGGTTACTATAGGCAGCGCATTACGCATATTTTATTTTTGACAGTAAAGTCACCATAAAAGTCTCAGATCTAATATCTTTATATATTTCGTTTTAATAATTTTATATGCTTAACTTTATTCGTCTTTTACATTATCACAATAGTTATCCAAATTTAAAAGTCTGCTACATGTATTTTACATAACGTGTTTTTATCAGATTATGGTTCTTGTGTAAATGAAGAATACATCTAAGCCCACAGTAACGACATATGTGAATCATGTAGGCAAACATATTTGTAGTAGTTGCTGCACTTCAGTAGGTTTTGTACAGTAACGCCAATTGCAAAATGACTGTGTGGACGATGTGGCCTATTTTGCACCAGTTCTGCGTGACGATGCTTTGCTGAGTGTATTTATATGTTTTGACGATGCCATTACGGCTTTATCACATTAGGACATGGTGTAGAACAAATACTCTTCACCTTATTTTATCTGTACATTTCCCAGTTTGTATGAGAGTATATTGTGATATGAAATACTATATTGTTTTGAAAGATAGACTGCCCACTAGGTACACATTTTTTATAGTGTAGATCTGAAGATGGTCATTACTGACTGAAACCGGTCATCGTTAAAGGAATTTATATTGTGGTCATAGACTGGAATAATAAAAACATTTGACAATATTGGATCACTGTTCATATTAGCAACTATCTGGCAGCTGGTGAAAAAAAAGAAACATGTCAGAGATCTTCTACATTTGGCCATACAATTTAAGTTGTTAGTAATTGTTATTCCAAGTTATTTAGCTGAACTGTCGGCCTTTACATTTGTGTGATTTATCGTATAACCTAAATTTAATGGATCGTTTTTAGTGCTTATTTAGATGATCTTAAACATTTCATGATTTAAATTGCCTCCTTTCGCATCATGCAGATATCTTGTCTACATCAGTTTGCAATTGGTTTCTATCTGATGACGTTACTAGATGGTGAATAGCACTATAATCTGCAAATAATCTAAAAGACTGCTCAGATTGTCTCCTAAATCATTTACATAGATTAGAAACAGCGTGGAATTAATTTGAGATCCCCTATGCGTAAGCACGACGTGCTGACTGTGTGTCATTACATCGTTTTGTTCGAGATAATTCCTAATGTTTCAGCACACTATATGTTCCAAAATCTACTGCAGACCGTCGTTGCTGAAATGGGTCTGTAATTAAGCGGATTACTCATATTTCCTTTCTGAGTCTTGGTGACCTGTGCCAATTTACCATCTTTAGGTACGCACCTATCGTCGTTTGTATATAATTCCTAAGCTTGGAGCTGCCGTATAAATTACGACGTTGTCAAATTTGTGGGGGTTTATTATTATTACTATCGTTCTTAAATTAACTGCATGAACCATGTTTTCAAAGTTTCGGACAAATGCTTTTGGAATACCACATTTCTATGAAGTGGGATTTCTTGTTTGTTATGCTAAAGCTATGTACGAAGTACTGACACAAACACACTATTATTAGCACATAAAAACACTGCATGTGTTTTATCATTACTAAAGTAATGCTTTGCCCTGGTATAGGAGTCTAGTGAGTCTGAGAAAAGATGTATGGCAGCAAGCAAGGATTGGATCGACGGCTAAAACTGTTCACAAATCCGAAAGGACAAACCGAAACGTGAAATCCAAGAAACGTCAACAGTGTAGAAATAAAGCCCTGATAACAAATGAAGGGAAAAAAACCAAGAGCAAGTGAATGAGCGAGCTCGAAAATGGCGTCGGCGATCGGAAAGCTTCGGCAACCTGATAATAACCGAACCTGGAAAATGTGAAAACTTTCCTACTCGCTTGGGCCGCCAGAGGGTCTTACCAACTGATTTGGAGTCCACGTCACCCACTGTGAGGACATTTTCGATGGCCAACACCGATGCGTTCATCGCGATTTTGATGCCAGAGTCTGGAGGCGGAACTAAAGTTAGTGGTATAAAACTGAAGGCCTTTGTGTGGGACATTAAGTGTGGGTGACCGTAAGTATTATTTGTGGAAAGGGGGGAGGGAGCAGGAGACCTTCACTGGAACCGCATCTGCCGTTTTATCGCTGGACTAGCATACCCGTCACATATCGAAGTACTCCTCCTGAAACTTCGTGGCAGATAAAAACTGCGTGCCGGATCTGGACTATACCCATAACCTTGCTCTCACCGGCTGAGCTAGCCAGGTGTGACTCCCGACCTGTCTCCACGGCTTCGCTTCTACTGGTCTGTCTTTCCTACATCCTGCATACCTTGCGGGGCCCGTACCGCTAGAAGAAAGCTATAGCGGAGAATTGGGTTAGCCACATCTCAGTTCCCAGATTGAATCCTTCACTCCACAGCGGAATGTGCGCTGTTTTGAATCTTCATGGCATTAATCGGGACTCGAACCAGGAAGCTTCGAAACAGTTTACAGTCTTCTGCTGAGTGAAATATGTAGCTCAGTCTCTTCCTTTCTCTCTTTTCTTTGTTTTTTTTTCCTTCTAGTTTTTCCTCATGTCTCTGTTCCCCTATACTTCTTTCTTAAGCAAGCTGCAGTTTAACAGAAGGTATATTTCTTGTCCATCTACTGAGTTCCAGTTCAGTAAGACCCATTATCGCAAATGACCTGCCCCTTGCTTTACAGAGCACACGTTCTGAGAGCTAGGCATAGAAAACTGTTAAATTATTGAAATAGAAGCCAGATAAGACGTAACCTTTTGAAAACGCAAGTCTATTAATAAAGTCTACAGAAGAGAAAGAAGATCATGAGTTACTTGCAGAGTGCAGAAATGCAGGGGGATGATATTAGATTAGCGAACGTAATGAGTGGGAGTAGTACAATTGCGAACCTGTTTACAGCATCCTTTCCCTAACTATTAACGTTCTACAACAGGAAGTCTACATAATAAAAGTTAAGACTGGATCTAGTAACAAAGCTTTCCACAGCAATCTATGGGAGTAACAAGAGGCTTACTGGACGCTGGAGAACCTCACACATCTATGATCGCGGTATGCACTGTAAAAAGAGGCAAGGATTTTGTCGCGGGACACTAAAACAGTTGTTTAAAAAGTGCCAGGGGTGATATATATATATAAATAATATATATATATATATATATATATATATATATATATATATATCAACGCAATTCTCACACAAGGTGTTTCCTGAAAAAATAGTTGTCATCACAGAGGTTCATGAGCCTGCGTTAGGGGTGCATATATCTCTGCGAAGGCTGCTGTGAGGCCCTGCTGTTGTTTTCTTACGGGGTGCTGTGCACGACGCGAAGTATCTTTCTCTCTAATGTTCAAATCTTCAAAAACGGTATCGTTATCCTTTGACTGAATCGCTCGACAGTCTAATTTGTGATAACTTCAAGGTAAACCGCTCTCTATCTACGTTGAAATCAGCTATTATAATGCAAGCTACGAACCCTTATAGCCCGCTAGCTCCAATGAAAAATCGCTTTACATTTTATGTTAGAGCCACGGATGAAAATGCACCTGTAGCAGGTCATATTGCAAGGCAGCCAGGAGAAAGGCTCGCGCTCTGCAAATGGCTCGGTCGTGATCCATTTAATGCTGACCAGCTTGAACAGATCCTGCGGTTTTCTAACACATCCGAAGGGTCATAGAGTTGGTGGAAACGGTATCGCTACTCGCTGTCGTGCTGTCACGCCATCTCCATTTAGATCTTGTCGGCTATAATGTGGCGTTTGGCAGTGGATGTGAAAAGCAGTATCAACTAACTTGGGTCGAGGTGGCGCAGATGTTGCGAAATTCGGTATCTACTTCCAGATCCACATCCGGCCATCTAGCTTTTCCATAACGCTAATGAAAGAATGACTTCTTTCAACAGGACACTGCATGTTTCCTTTCCATTCTTGTAATGTAGGAGTTTGTGCTCCATACCTAACGGCCCCAACAGATTGGTAATTCCCAATCTCCCTTCACATAGCTTCAGGATAAGATTAAAAGCAATTGAACTAGAACTTCTGAGTACTTCCTGCAGTGTCAACGGTCAGAACGGAGTATCTTAAAGGATTATTAAATTTTTAAGGGTCATTGTATAAAATGGAACGTACGTTAAATGTGTGAACCGTAAACAAGACATTTCGGCCGTATACCGACATTCCTCAGGGAAAGAGTAGTTTTACGGAGAAAGGTGCCCTTATTAAGGCTGCCGTGAAGCACTGTTTTTTTTTAAAAAAAAAGAAAGGTGGCACCTGTCATTCAGTAAAACAAGTCTTGCCCTGAGGGAGGCTGTTGTGACACTGTCGAAACATTGGTTTTATTTTTTACAAGCATTTTCCGGCATCTTTGCTTTCTTATCCATTCGACAGTCGCGCGGGATTAGCCGAGCGGTCTAGGACGCGGCAGTCATGGACTGTACGGCTGGTCCCGGCGAAGGTTCGAGTCCTCCCTTGGGCATGGATGTGTGTGTTTGTCCTTAGGATAATTTAGGTTAAGTAGTGTGTAAGCTTAGGGACTAATGACCTTGGCAGTTAAGTCCCATAAGATGTCACACACATTTGAATTTTCTTTTCTTTTTTTTCTTTTTTTTCTTTTTTTTACGTTCGACACATATACTGAACACAACTCCTCCTCCTCCTCCTCTATCTCATTCCCCCCTCCCCCCTATCTCTGTCTGGCTATCTGCTCCTCCACACTCTCTCTGTCTACTCATCTCCTCCTTCCCCCTCTCTTTGTCAATTTCCTCCACCACCTCTACCTCTGATCATATCCTGCTGCCCGTTTTTCTTTCTGTCGCTGCTTCGGCCTCTTCCTTTTCTGTGTGATTACCACTCCCCTACACGTTCCAATTGTCTCATGCATAGCCCCTCCTTTCATCGCTGTCCATTTTTTCCTCCGCCTTATTCTATCAGTCCCCTGCTCTATCCATCTCAAAATGCCCACCACCCCTCTACACCTTGCACCTGCCATACACATCTCCCCTTCCTCTCTCTGTCCATTTCTTTCTCGCCTTTGCTCTGTCCATTCCCTGCTCTATCCATCTCAGCCTGTTCACAGCCATGCTCATCAGCACATGTAGCTGCAGCAGTACAGTTCCCCTGATATGAAGCTGCCATGGAAAGCAAGTCAATAAAGCAGGCCAATAGTACTCCATCACAACACATGGAGGGCAGGTTATATGCGAATCCAGTGTGTTAACAACTGCAACACCTCGCTCGCTCCTTTAAGCCAATTAATGGCCTTGTTGCAGTACAGTTATGAGTTTCCTTTCCATTGTTACATCACAGCAGAGTTTGCAGCAACAATCAGCCTTATTAAGAAATCGCGGTTTCAGTGTGTTTACATTGTGTTTGTAGTCGCCAACAGTCTACGGTCCTATCCCAACACGAGGTGTTTTTTTGTTCAGTCTTGTTATCGCTGGCATAAATTCGCGTTTCTTCTGTGTCGTATACAGCCTCCGAGAGAGGAGATGGGAAATCGGAGTGATTATTACGTTATTTATTTATCAGTCGATTATTACGTTATTTATTTATCAGTCTTTCCGTAATAATTGATGATTCATAACTCTAAAAAGCACTGAAAGACCTGAGTCGAGACGAGGCCCCCGGAGTAGACAACATTTCATTAGAATTACTGACGGCCTTGGGAGAGCCAGTCCTGACAAAACTCTACCATCTGGTGAGCAAGATGTGTGAGACAGGCGAAATACCCTCAGACTTCAAGAAGAATATAATAATTCCAATCACAAAGAAAGCAGGTGTTGACAGATGTGAAAATTACCGAACTATCAGTTTAATAAGTCACGGCTGCAAAATACTAACGCGAATTCTTTACAGACGAATGGAAGAACTAGTAGAAGCCTATATCGGGGAAGATCAGTTTGGAATCCGCAGAAATGTTGGAACATGCGAGGCAATACAGACCCTACGACTTATCTTAGAAAATAGATAAAGGAAAGGCAAACTTACGTTTCTAGCATTTGTAGACTTAGAGAAAGCTTTCGACAGTGTTGACTGGAATACTCTCTTTCAAATTCTAAAGATGGCAGGGGTAAAATACAGGGAGCGAAAGGCTATTTACAATTTGTACAGAAACCAGATGGCAGTTATAAGAGTCGAGGGGCATGAAAGGGAAGCAGCGGCTGGGAAGGCAGTTAGACAGGACTGTAGCCTGTCCCCGATGTTATTCAATCTGTGTATTGAGCAAGCAGTAAAGGAAACAAAAGGAAAATTCGGAGTAGGTACTAAAATCCATGGAGAAGAAATAAAAACGTTGAGGTTCGCCGATGACATTGTAATTCTGTCAGAGACAGCAAAGGACTTGGAAGAGAGGTTGAACGGAATGGACAGTGTCTTGAAAGGAGGGTATAAGATAAACATCAACAAAAGGAAACGAGGATAATGCAATGTAGTCGAATTAAGTCGGGTGATGCTGAGCTGATTAGATTAGGAAGCGAGACACTTAAAGTAGTAAAGGAGTTTTGCTATTTGGGTAGCAAAATAACTGATGATGGTCGAAGTAGAGAGGATATAAAATGTAGACTGGCAATGCCAAGGAAAGCGTTTCTGAAGAAGAGAAATTTGTTAGCATCGAGTATAGACTTAAGTGTCAGGAAGTCGTTTTTGAAACTATTTGTATGGGGTGTAGCCATGCATGGAAATGAAACATGGACGATAAATAGTTTGGACAAGAAGAGAAGAGAAGCTTTCGAAATGTGGTGCTACAGAAGAATGCTGAAGATCAGATGGGTAGATTACATAACTAATGAGGAAGTGTTGAACAGGGTTGGGGAGAAGAGGAGTTTCTGGCACAACTTAACTAGAAGAAGGGATCGGTTGGTAGGACATGTTCTGAGGCATCAAGGGATCACGAATTTAGTATTGGAGGGCAGCGTGAAGGGTAAAAATCGTAGAGGGAGACCAATAGATGAATACACTAAGCAGATTCAGAAGGATGTAGGTTGTAGTAGGTACTGGGAGATGAAGAAGCTTGCTCAGGATAGAGTAGCATGGAGAGCTGCATCAAACCAGTGTCAGGACTGAAGACAACAACAACAACAACAACTCTAAAAATGGTTCAGATGGCTCTGAGCGCTATGGGGCTTAACATCTGAAGTCACCAGTCCCTAGAACTTAGAACTACTTATACCTAACTAACCTAAGGACATCTCACACATCCATGCCCGAGGCAGGATTCGAACCTGAGACCGTAGCGGTCACGCGGTTCCAGACTGTAGCGCCTAAAACCGATTGGCCACGCCGGCCGGCAGACCGTTTTCTTCGAGCTAATTCATAATGTTCGAACACAATATTTGTTCCAAAATCCTGCTGTGTATCGACGTTACCGATATGGGCCTGTAATTTAGTGGATTACTCCTACCTTTCTTGAATATTGGTGTGACCTGTGCAACTTTCCAGTCTCTGGGTACGGATCTTTCGTCGAGCGAATGATTCGTATTGATCCCCGTTTATGCATATCCAACGACCAGGGCTGTATTTCATGTAGTACTCTTTTACAAATAGCCGATCGTGCCGTACGATACTAAGCCCTCTTGCAGTATTATTAAAATCTATAGCAATAGAACCCAGTGCGTTGTCCTCGATGGTGAGTGTTCAACGGAGGTGAGAGTATCACCTGTAAAGAATGGCAGCTAACTGTAAATACAGATAAATGTAAATTAATGCAGATGATTAGAAAAAAGAATCACGTAATGTTTGAAAACTCCATTAGCGGTGTAGCGCTTGACACAGTCACGTCGATTAAATATTTGGGCGTAACATTGCAGAGCGATATGAAGTGGGACAAGCAGGTAATGGCAGTTGTGGGGAAGGCGGATAGTCGTCTTCGGTTCATTGGTAGAATTTTGGGAACATGTGGTTCATCTGTAAAGGACATAGCTTATAAAGCACTAATACGACCTATTCTTGAGTATTGCACGAGCGTTTGGGATCCCTATCAGGTCGGATTGAGGGAGGACATAGAAGCAATTCAGAGGCGGGCTGCTAGATTTGTTACTGGTAGGTTTGATCATCACGCGAGTGTTACGGAAATGCTTCAGGAACTCGGGTGGGAGTCTCTAGAGGAAAGGAGGCGTCCTTTTCGCGAATCGCTACTGAGGAAATTTAGAGAACCAGCATTTGAGGCTGACTGCAGTACAGTTTTACTGCTGCCAACTTACATTTCGCGGAAAGACCACAAAGATAAGATAAGAGAGATTTGGGCTCGTACAGAGGCATATAGGCAGTCATTTTTCCCTCGTTCTGCTAGGGAGTGGAACAGGGAGAGAAGATGCTAGTTGTGGTACGAGGTGCCCTCCGCCACGCACCGTATGGTGGATTGTGGAGTATGTATGTAGATGTAGGTGTACAAGGTCTTGTAAGTCAGCTCGTTAACCTCACGTCCGGCAGGTCTCAGGTCACACAGCAGGCCGCGGCGTAACCGGCGTCTGAACGTCGGGAGTTGCGATCGTAGCGTGAAACGCGGGACCCGGCGGGCCACGCTCTAGTGCGGCAGCCACGCGCACGCACGCACTCAGCACGCCAAGCGCCGGCGTGCCGCCAGGCCGCCCCGTGTTTGCTCATTACGCCGCTCCCCGGGGCCCAATTACACCTGCAGGCGGCCCTACGCGTGCCTATGCCGTGCTCCCGAACTCTCGCTTGCCGTAGTAGCAGGTGGGCGCCACCTCGACGTTTAGTGAGTACGCGCTCACGGCCATGCCTTTACAAGCTTCCCCTTCCGGTACCGTATAGGACAGTCAGAAATCAGTTAGTTCTCCTCCTGGCTGTGCAGATCCCTACGGGATCTCTGATTATGTCAATATAACATTTGGCTGGATGGAATTACAGTAGTCAGTTAGTTGTTGTTGTGGTCTTCAGCTCTGAGACTGCTTAGATGCAGATCTCCATGCTACTCCTGTGCAAGCTTCTTCATCTCCCAGTAACTACTGCAATCTACAGCTTCCTGAATCTGTCTAGTGTGTTCATCTCTTGGTCTCCCTCTACGATTTTTACCCTCCACGCTGCCCTCCAGTACTAAATTCGTGATCCCTTAATGCCTCAGAACATATCCTACCAACCGATCCCTTCTTCTTGTAAAGTTGTGCCACAACCTCCTTTTCTCCCCAATTCTATTCAATACCTCCTCATTAGTCATGTGATCTACCCATCTGATCTTCAGCATTCTTCTGTAGCACCACATTTCGAAAGCTTCTATTCTCTTCTTGTCCAAACTATTTATCGTCCATATTTCACTTCCATGCATGGCTACACTCCATACAAATACTTTCAGAAACGACTTCCTGACACTTAAATCTATATTCGATGTTATCAAATTTCTCTTCTGCAGAACGCTTTCCTTGCCATTGCCAGTCTACATTTTATATCCTCTCTACTTCGACCATCATCATTTATTTTGTTCCCCAAATAGCAAAACTCCTTTACTTCTTTAAGTGTCTCATTTCCTAATCTAACTCCCTCAGCATCACCCGACTTAATTCGACTACATTCCATTATCCTCGTTTTGCTTTTGTTGATGTTCATCTTATAGTCTCCTTCCAAGACACTGTCCATTGCGTTCAACTGCTCTTCCAAGTCCTTTGCTGTTTCTGACAGAATTACAATGTCATCGGCGAACCTCAAAGTTTTTATTTCTGCTCCATGGATTTTAATGCCTACTCCGAATTTTTCTTTTGTTTCCTTCACTGCTTGCTCAATATACAGATTGAATAACATCGGGGAGAGGCTACAACCCTGTCTCACTCGCTTCCGAACCACTGCTTCCCTTTCATGTCGACCGAGCGAGGTAGCGCAGTGGTTAGCACACTGGACTCGCATTCGGGAGGACGACGGTTCAATCCCGCGCTCGGCCATCCTGATTTAGGTTTTCCGTGATTTCCCTAAATCGCTCCAGGCAAATGCCGGGATGGTTTCTTTGAAAGGGCACGGCCGACTTCCTTCCCTAATCCGATGAGACCGATGACCTCGCTGTTTGGTCTCTTCCCCCAAACAACCCCAACTCTTTCATGTCCCTCGACTCTTTTAACCGCCATCTGGTTTCTGTAAATAGCCTTTCGTTGCCTGTATTTTATCTCTGCCACCTTCAGAATTTGAAAGAGAGTATTCCAGTCAACATTGTCAAAAGCTTTCTCTAAGTCTACAATTGCTAAAAACATAGGTTTGCCTTTCCTTACCTAGCTTCTAAGATAAGTCGTAGGGTCAGTATTGCCTCGCGTGTTCCAACATTTCTACGGAATCCAAACTGATCTTCCCCGAGGTCGGCTTCTACCAGTTTTTCCATTCGTCTGTAAAGAATCCGCGTTAGTATTTTGCAGCCGTGACTTATTAAACTGACAGTTCGGTAATTTTCACATCTGTCAATACCTGCTTTCTTTGTGATTGGAATTATTATGTTCTTCTTGAAGTCTGAGGGTGTTTCGCCTATCTGTAAAATATTACAAATAATTTGTCGTATCGATAGTTCCGATGCCACAGCGTATGTGCACGCTCGTAAGTTGGCACTACGAGAGCGGACGAAATAAGCCGACGACAGCGCCTTCTAGCCGACGCTGTGAAGCTCTCATTGAGCTCCTCTACTTTCTGCCCAGTTGACGTAGCTACTTAGCTTCTACTTGTAGGGGGGCTTGCCATAATAGACTTCGCCTCTGTAAATTCTAGGAACTGTTAGCTTTGATACATGAACGGCTTTGCACACACGTGCTCATCGGTACCAAAAGTTAAGTAATGTGTTTCTATATGTTTATACACGACTAAAGGTGCTTTAACTGTACTTGTAGTACCGAAATGCTTTACCTCATCTGTTCCTAATCGCTTCCTCCATTCGGCCCATTTTACAGATCTCAGGAGCAGACCCACGCGCCGCCTTTCAGGCGGGATACAAAAGAATTAAAGAAAATCAACGGTCGCCAGCTTAGTATGTATGCAAAATTACTGCCACTGCAATCACTGCCTATTAATGGTGAAAAACGTACGTAAGAAGCTTGTTTTGTTGCAAGGCGAAAACAGCAAAAAGTTGCTAAATATTATTCCAGTGTGATTTAAAAATAGTTATGTCATAGTATACAAATGTCTTTCAATTAGGTAGTAACTCATGGAAATAAATTAGTAATAATCAAAGATCAACAAAATCTCATCACTGCTAATCAGTAACAAAAGTTAGTGAAGTCATTCACTGTAATTCAATTTTACTCAAAAAGTTATTTATGTTTATTCTTTACCGCATGCTATCATTGAGCTTTCAATCTATCTTAGTGATACAGCGTCATTGAATATACTTTCCTGCTAGTTACAGTTACATAATTTACAAAGTCAAAATTTCGATTGTAAAAGAATGTCAAAGTTCGTGATATGATTTCACTAACTCACTGGTTTCTTGTAATTTCAACTTTTATTGCTATTCATTGACAATTACTGCTAATCACTTTGAGGAAATACTATTATTATTGGCTCACGAGAATAACACATTTCTGAGTGATTGCAGTTGCGTAAAAAATGAAAACTTATTATCCATGAAAAACTACAACAAAAAATATCTTTTATTGAATTTTTCTTTGTTAAACACTGTATTAATAATTAATGTTTTTTGAAATTACAGCACTTGTATTAACTATTGTTTTGCTAATTATTGAAATTTTAATTGCTCTTGTTTCTTAAATATAAACACTGTAATAGTTTCTCAATGCTCAGGACTCTCTCGGATCATCAATAATAGATAGGATGGAACCTATTTAGGTACTTTATCTTTGGTAAAAGTAAACGTCAACACTTCGGTATAACTCGTATTACTCAAACACAAAATTTAAATACTTGGTCAGAATTGCATATGTCAAGCCAGCGTAGTAGACGCTGGCTTGCCATATGCAGTTCTGACCAAGTAATTAAATTAGTTGGATATTACTTCAGGTTGAGACGTTGTCGGTGCAATGTAAGTGCTTGGTAGTCTCTCTGCCTCTTGTAGTTCCTTAACAAATGAAACAGGGCCCACAGTACTCTTCATGTTAATTTGCATCCTCTTCCAGTAGTTATACACTCCTGGAAATGGAAAAAAGAACACATTGACACCGGTGTGTCAGACCCACCATACTTGCTCCGGACACTGCGAGAGGGCTGTACAAGCAATGATCACACGCACGGCACAGCGGACACACCAGGAACCGCGGTGTTGGCCGTCGAATGGCGCTAGCTGCGCAGCATTGGTGCACCGCCGCCGTCAGTGTCAGCCAGTTTGCCGTGGCATACGGAGCTCCATCGCAGTCTTTAACACTGGTAGCATGCCGCGACAGCGTGGACGTGAACCGTATGTGCAGTTGACGGACTTTGAGCTAGGGCGTATAGTGGGCATGCGGGAGGCCGGGTGGACGTACCGCCGAATTGCTCAACACGTGGGGCGTGAGGTCTCCACAGTACATCGATGTTGTCGCCAGTGGTCGGCGGAAGGTGCACGTGCCTGTCGACCTGGGACCGGACCGCAGCGACGCACGGATGCACGCCAAGACCGTAGGATCCTACGCAGTGCCGTAGGGGAAGGCACCGCCACTTCCCAGCAAATTAGGGACACTGTTGCTCCTGGGGTATCGGCGAGGACCATTCGCAACCGTGTCCATGAAGCTGGGCTACGGTCCCGCACACCGTTAGGCCGTCTTCCGCTCACGCCCCAACATCGTGCAACCCGCCTCCAGTGGTGTCGCGACAGGCGTGAATGGGGGGACGAATGGAGACGTGTCGTCTTCATCGATGAGAGTCGCTTCTGCCTTGGTGACAATGATGGTCGTATGGGTGTTTGGCGCCGTGCAGGTGAGCGCCACAATCAGGACTGCATACGACCGAGGCACACAGGGCCAACACCCGGCATCATGGTGTGGGGAGCGATCTACTACACTGGCCGTACACCTCTGGTGATCGTCGAGGGGACACTTAATAGTGCACGGTACATCCAAACCGTCATCGAACCCATCGTTCTACCATTCCTAGACCGGCAAGGGAACTTGCTGTTCCAACAGGACAATGCACGTCCGCATGTATCCCGTGCCACCCAATGTGCTCTAGAAGGTGTAAGTCAACTACCCTGGCCAGCAAGGTCTCCGGATCTGTCCCCCATTGAGCATGTTTGGGACTGGATGAAGCGTCGTCTCACGCGGTCTGCACGTCCAGCACGAACGCTGGTCCAGCTGAGGCGCCAGGTGGAAATGGCATGGCAAGCCGTTCCACAGGACTACATCCAGCATCTCTACGATCGTCTCCATGGGAGAATAGCAGCCTGCATTGCTGCGAAAGGTGGATATACACTGTACTAGTGCCGACATTGTGCATGCTCTGTTGCCTGTGTCTATGTGCCTGTGGTTCTGTCAGTGTGATCATGTGATGTATCTGACACTAGGAATGTGTCAATAAAGTTTCCCCTTCCTGGGACAATGAATTCGCGGTGTTCTTATTTCAATTTCCAGGAGTGTATTTTGCCCATTTAGTGCCATATACTCCACCCGACCACACTAAATATACAGCAACCTATTACATCATTTATTACCAATGATTTACGACCAATTGTCAGCAACAAACATCGCAGTGCAACTCGACTCGACTTTCTCTCTCGACTCTCTCCTATGTTCTGCTCTACATCTTCATGGATACTCTGCAAATCACACTTAAGTGCCTGGCAGAGGGTTCATTGAACCACCTTCACAATAATTTTTTATTATTCCAATCTCGAACAGCGTGCGAGAAAAAGAACACCTGTATCTTTCCCTGCGCGTTCTGATTTCTCTTATTTTATTGTGACGATCGTTTCTCCTTATGCAGGTCGGCGGCAACAAAATATTTTCGCATTCGGAGGAGAAACTTTAGCTTTCTGTATTTTCGGAGGAGATAGTATGTATAAAACAAAACAAAAAACTGTCCAGTAAACATGGGCTCTGAAGTGCATACCTTTAGAACTATGAGCACTTGTTCATCTTTTCTACTGAGAACAAATCTCTCTTACTGTACAAGCAGTCATAACTCTTAAGGAATGCACTTCAGAGACCATGTTTACTAGACATTTTTTTTCTTGTTGTGGTCCACACTACCTTTTCCAAAAATATTAAAAGCAAAGAGCTTTCAACAGAAAAGATCCATTGCCAGAGGAATTGGAACGACTTTCCCTTTTAACTTTCGACTCAGTCGTTTCCGGACCGGGTTCCTTACCTCTAATTGATACAATTACCCTTCTCCATCATCCCTGAAAGCTTCCAAAATCACCAGACAGTCACATTATATACCTTACACCCTCAGGAGTTCTTGCATCATTTAACATTGTTAAATTCCTTTTTTTTTCTAGGTCGAAAAATCCTACAAACCTGTCTCGATTTTTCGTAAGCCTTGCTCCCATAATCAGTTTCTGTTATGGTGCGTATTTTAGGCACAATGGATATGTGTGTGGCTTGCGTCTGCGATTTTGATAACGTCTTGGTTCAAAGCAGAACGGGTTGAATCGTTAGATTCCATATTTGCTCATTCACTGCCTTACTTCATAGAGTAACAGTAATAACTTGATGTTCTTATCAATTACAAGATGTAGTCTTCAATGTATTGAGCATGTTGATCCTGGAAAAAATAGTCTCTTTTTGGTCAGTTTGGTAGACATTAGTATACTGTACATAATTTGAAGCCATATTGACTATTAATCAACCCAGACTATTTCAGAAATACGAAAAGGTTTTAAAAACCATTCCCAGTAAACAAACTGTTGATTACTAAATTATTTAACTACATGTTCAGGGTGATAACTCATCGTCAAGCAATAGTCGCCTTTCAAAAACGTAAGTGTAAAAGGATATTACAGTTTCTTTACATGACTGCTGTGACCATCCTGTGAAGAAAGAGAAGGATAACCTCGTAACACCTTGTAACAGACAATGACACTTCGTGTATTGGTCTGCTGTTCACGTGAAAATTTTCATAAAACAGTCAATCACTTTGTTCTTGTGGTGTGGCAGTCATCTTGTAATATGCTGAGGTACCGCTGTTTTCATGGCCCTCTTGGACTACTTCATCATTGTTCACAGGCGTAACTTTAAGACACGCTAACACAAAACAGATCAGCAGTCCAGAAAACAAGATGGCGGTCAAAACAAGACTAGTTTCGATTTGACTATCGATATGTCGATCCTTTTGTTGTTAATATCAATGTCTTCTGCATGTCATGTCGTTGTACCGCTGATGTTGGTTGCCGACTGTGACAGTTTTATAATACAAGTTACGGTATAAGACTATAGTTTACAAAAATACACTGTCATTCATTAAGCCAACCAACATCAGCGATACGATAACAAGACATGCACAAGACATTGCTACTGACAAGATAAGGACAGACAAATTGATAGTCAAATCAAAACTAGTCTAGTTTCAAATGAAACAAGTTTACTGTTACCAGTCACTGTTTACTTATCTCCACGATTCTTTTCAAAGACTTAAACGTCAATCATCAGACGGATTTACATTCCTTAATATTAGGCGCGCGCGCGTGTGTGTGTGTGTGTGTGTGTGTGTGTGTGTGTGTGTGTGTGTGTGTGTGTTTGTGTGTGTGTGTGTGTGTGTGCTCGCGTGCGCTCGCACGTGTTGTGTTAAGATTTCTTGCAGGAACTTACGGAACTTTCCCCAGTGGTCACAGGTTCCTTTCACTGTCGTAACACGCCACATATGTACTGTCATATTTTGTAAACAAATACCAGAAAGTAGACTGACTTCGTCTTACAATTAACAAACGCCACAACGAAGAAAAAAAATAGCGAATCTTATAAGAAAACTCCCAAACTGATCCAAAACAACCGAAGGGAACACACATTGTGCACACCTTTCCCCAACAACATCGAACATAATACTCACTGCAGAAGAAGGGGCACTACTTTGGAAAGGATTAAAACACAACTTTCAAGCTCCACTGGACCAAAAGAACTAAGAGAAGCTCACTGGCTATATTTGATTACAAAATATGACAGTATATATGTGATGTGTAACGACAGTGAAAGGAACCTGTGACTACTGGAGACAATGCCTAAGTTCCCACAAAAAATCGTAATACAATGTTCACAAACTTCGTACTAATAAATGTAAATCCACCTTATTACTGAGGTTTAAACCTTTGAAACGCGCCCTGGAAATAAACAGTGACTGGTAACAGTGAAATTGTTGTTTAATTTAATGTCAAAAACAGTCACGGCAAAGTCTAACCTAAAATGTTCGTATTTATAGTCTTGTTTTACCCGCCTTACTGTTTTCCTCATTGCTGATCTGTTTTGTGTTAGCGTGTCTTAATGTCACCCTTGTGAAGTTTGTGAACAGTGATGTAGTCCAAGAGAGACGTGGAAATAGCGGGACATCAGCACATCACAAGAAGATTGCCACGCCACACGAACTAACTGAGTGATCACTTTCTAAAAATTTTCATGTGAACAGCAGACAAATACACAAAATGACATAGCCTATTACTGAGTTATCTTTTTGTCTCTCCACAGGATGATCACAGCCTGCCGATGAGGTATCACCTCGAAATATGCCGCTAAGTAAATAATTTAGTAGTCGAAAAATTTTGTGACAGGTACAGTTACCATTGTAATGTTGATGCACTAAGTAATTCTGAAAGCGGTGCTGATATTGAAGACAATAAAAGCGGGTTAAAAGCCGTGGCTATCTGGGGAAGTAAACATTGCATTACTGAGCAACTGTTTCACCAGGCATCCAGTCTAGCTTACCGTTTATTTTAACATTGATCGTTGTTCCTTTAAAATGTCGGCATATTAACCTTGATTCATAACTAAACTGGTGAGTTTGTAATCACGGAACACATCAAATATGGAGCCAAGATTGGGAGACTGCATACAACACTGCATTCATAAAATAACACACAAAGAAAGTTGAAACATATGCAAGAGGAAATTAACCACAACCAACCGATTCAATTTTTACCCAAAGAAGTTACGTATGTAGCACAATCCTGTCCGTCATGAAATTACCACACACTGGTATACTAAATTCATACTAACTCTCTGTGAAATCGTCCCGAAAAGAATAGCTGAGGGCTACTTTGATGATTACCCCACATGCTTCACGTGGTCAACTTGGTTTACACAAAGAGTGTAACTCCACAATAATTTTGATAATTAAAATAAATTATATCGAAACGCAATTTACAAAAGAGAAACCTTGAACTGGCTACTTACCTGATGGCTCAAACAATTGTATAAGCACGTGGTACTGGTCTCACAAGGTATACCCCACGTGGGTTGAACATAAAGAAAAGTTGCTAAATTGAAAAATATTGTCAAGACATGACGTTATAATCTCACGCACATTCGCATTTAAGATTGATGATCTTAGTTAGAGTTACGGATCCTCAACGCGTTGTTCCACTTTGCTCAGAAAGTAGTAACAAAGCAACTACTGGAAGATATTCTGAACTTCACACTCGAATTACACTGCGTTGCAATTTAAGATAACATAAGATATTGTAGATCTAAACCTGAAATAAAGGTGATTAAATTTTCAGTTAGGTTGAACTTGGCCGCGGTGGTCTCGCGGTTCTAGGCGCGCAGTCCGGAACCGTGCGACTGCTACGGTCGCAGGTTCGAATCCTGCCTCGGGCATGGATGTGTGTGATGTCCTTAGGTTAGTAGTTCTAAGTGCTAGGGGACTAATGACCACAGCAGTTGAGTCCCATAGTACTCAGAGCCATTTGAAGCCAAGGCTGAACTTAAGAAATCCATTGTCCTACGGAGTTAGCAGACAGGCGCTTAGCCGGAGATCTTACCACTGCAGACGCTCGCCGCGGACAGAATGCCGTGGGCCCCTACCGAGGGTGCTTCACAGATACAAACGGAAGTGACCGGAGAGGCAGCTTCCTGTACCAACATGACAAGGGACGGACAGGACCATACTAAGAATAGAAACCTATTTGCTTTTAGAAAGCGTAGCTATCTGTTCCGACGTTGGTCCTACTGTTCTCTAGCAGACAGGTTTGTCTGCTACCATCAAGCATGCAACTAGAAATACATTTGCTCATTTATCCTTTCACACAGATGGGAAGAGGGATGACAGTATCTTATCATATACTGTATATAAAAGAAAGCAGATGTAGGTTCCGTATGAAACTGTGTGACATGAATTACATATAAACTGTGTTTTAAAGTGTAGTAGTGTGACAGATTGTTCTTGATTACGTGTAAAAGTAACACGTTCCACTGCTCAGTCCCCTCCCAGATAGTCAGAAACACCACAGTAAATTTAGAAGTGGAATGTATGCCGTAAATGACAACAGATTTAAGAAATTAACATGAAAGGAATCCAACAGAGACCTTTCACCATATCAGTATACATAGTGCTTCACTAGGATTCGACGCCTCCAGAGGCCATAATGAAGCGAAGCGCCACATTAGTGCGTGGGCGGCCTCGGGTTGTTGTCCTGGCAGCCACCTGCTCGCCGCTGCGGGAAGCCAACAGGGACAGGGCTGTGGCAGAGGCGCAATTAGCCTGTACGGGCGGCGGAGTTTGGCGCTGCGCTGCGGCCTGTTACTGGCGCGTAGTTTGGCGTAACAGTGTGGCCTGTTGCTGCCGCCCCCGTCTCGTTAGCGAACTCTCGGCCACACAATATCTGCAGCTGCGTCCGATATTAAACAGGCCATCCGTGCGTGCCGGCTTCGCGCTCGTAAGTGCGTCCAAGCGTAACGCCCGCTGGCGAGGGCCGACAGCTTATTGCTCGCAGGCGGCCGCAACTGCTCGTACGCAATGTGCAGCACGTCCAACGGGCTGTCGGATCAACCGAATAACCCTCTGAATTTTACAGTCCAAATAAGCCGACATTATTCATTCCACAGACCATTCCTTTACACTTGTGCGTCACATACGATGTTTTCTTTCACAGTAATTCATTTGGGAAGAGAAACACACACGACTCTTTTCCCTTGAAATATTTATTTGTGCATTAGTTGTCTTCTAGCTCCATAATCTGTCAGCGGTATTGTTTTAAGTGGCGTCTTCATGAAAAACACACACTATTTAAAAGACGAACCAAATCTACAATTCTGAAGATATGGCAATGAAGTTTTGTACAAAGCTTTACATGAAAGTAACACATTTACTGTGCTGTTCCTTCGAACGGTTTTGTGGAATTAAAAATTTTATTTAAAAAAATATTGTGCTTAGTTTTTTCTCGGAAACGGAATTTTCTTCGTTTAATGTTATTGTATATAGTAAGGTTCTCTCATGAGCTTTTTTGAATATATCGAACAGTAGAATTTTAATATTTTTTAGTTATGATTCTGTAAGTATAATATAAAATTCATGCAAAATCCCAAGCACTTAACACCATATCTCAGCTACCTCTCTTGCTTCCCGCGCCCGGGTTCCCGGCTTCGATTCCCGGCGGAGTCAGGGATTTTCTCTGCCTCGTGATGACTGGATGTTGTGTGATGTCCTTAGGTTAGTTAGGTTTAAGTAGTTCTAAGTTCTAGGGGACTGATGACCACAGCAGTTAAGTCCCATAGTGCTCAGAGCCATTTTTTTCAGCTAGCTCTCAGTTTGTCAAAATATACCAAAGAGACATCATTTATTGGGTTTACAGAAATAAGTGTACAAAATCTCATAATTCTAGTCTTCATAGATACTGAGAAA
This sequence comes from Schistocerca gregaria, assembly GCF_023897955.1. Lineage (NCBI taxonomy): Eukaryota > Metazoa > Arthropoda > Insecta > Orthoptera > Acrididae > Schistocerca > Schistocerca gregaria. The sequence goes on from NC_064923.1 coordinate 200,288,366, forward strand.
AAGGTATGTAAACTCTATAACATACAATTTTTAGGAAATGCAATTTAAAGTTCAACCTAAAATGTTTTTCTTGTGTCACCTCTTCAGAAGGCCCTGGATTTGTAATCATATTCCTCTTTCCCTTCTCTTCTGGTTTCTTGCGTTCTGCCTTCTTTCCTTTACCAGGTCTTCAACTAATTTTTCAGCTGTAGAGAGGTGCTTGAAATCTATATTGCTCAAATGTCTTGAGTGAAATTTCCTGTCTTAATGCTCGTTCTCTCTAAAATATTCATCGTCCCTACTTTTAATTCATTAAATACAAGAAATGCACAATAAGTTGTAATTATGACAAATGTAGCGCACGGAAATATGGTTTTGGGACATGGTTTCCATATGAGAGAATTTAGAGACTCATTTGGATTCTGGGTTTTGTCTTGAAAAAACGTTTTTGGACATTGAAGACCGGCTGGAAATCTGTAAGTGACCTTGACAATATCCAGGATACAATTTGGAAGCCTCTTCTTGCGAATATATGTGGTTTTTACCCCTCTGACTCACTAGAAGTCGAGGTCACAATTTCATCAGATGTTGTTACTAGGGACGTAACATCATTGCTGGTTTGTTGCTGTTTCTCACATCTTGAATCCACTAACTTTTGCAAATGCGGTTTATTTAGTTTTCTATATACTCTTTGTGACCGTGGCGCCATTGAACTTTGAAAGAATCGAACACTTTAGTAAATCTCCTTCACTAGCTCAAGACAAAACAAGATTTGCTTCTTGTTAAACAAAGCAACATTTTTGTTATTGTTTATAAGTTACGGAACAGAGTTACAGACGATCTGTCGAACCAATGAGTATGTATCACAGTCTTCTACACACATCAAAAAGAGTTTTGCATCACCCCTGTTTCCAGAACTGAAGACAGACGTTGACTGTGGATATTATATCACAGACAGTCCCTTTCACTGCGCCTGTTAGACAGAGGGGGTCCGACAGCCGATCACTTCGTCATTCCACCAGGAAGGAAGTACACGACTCGTCTTGTTTGTAGTTCAACCATGCCTAGACGGACAATATCGCGGTTCGCTCGCATCCGAATTGTTGCTTTGTGCCAGGAAGGGTTCTCAACAAAGAAAGTGTAAAGTGTCCAAGAGTCTCGGAGTGAACCAAAGCGTGTTGTTCGGACGTGGAGGAGATACAGAGAGACAGGAAATGTCCATGAAGGCGCCATAACGGGTGTGCAATACGTGAATGCCATCCTCCAACCGATAGTGCAACCATAGCGGTAGCATATTGGCGAGGCATTAGTCTTCATGGACGACAATTCGCGCCCCCATCGTGCACATCTTGTGAATTGCTTCCTTCAGGAGAACGACATCGCTAGACTAGAGTGGCCAGCATGTTCGCCAGACATGAACGCTATCGGACATGCCTGGGATAGATTGAAAAGGGCTGTTTATGGACGACGTGACCCACCAACCACTGTGATGGATCTACGCCGAATCGCCGTTGAGGAGTGGAACGATTTGGACCAACAATGCCTTGCTCAACTTGTGGTCAGTATGTCACGACGAATACAGGCATGCATCAATGCAAGAGGACGTGCTACTGGGTATTAGAGGTACCGGTGTGTACAGCAATCTGGACCACCACCTCTGACAGTCTTGCTGTATGGTGGTACAACATGCAATGTGTGGTTTTCATAAATAAAGAGGGCGGAATTGAGGGTTTATGTTGGTCTCTACTCCAGTTTTCTGTACAGGTACCGGAACTGTCGGAAACGAGGTAATGCAAAACATTTTTTGATGTGTGTGCTTTTTGAAAGTAATTCGTGGAACCGTCGGTCACAGAGCTAGTGTTGAAATGGTGCTTCAAAAAGAGGGCGTGCAGAAAGGTCATGTCACACATTTAATTATTTTTCAGGCACTTCGGATGCTAATTAATCATTGAAAGTTTACTAACTTATTGTCCACGAGTTCTACCAATAAATAAAACATAAATTGTAAATTTATGTTTTCGATCAATTTCATAAACGTCCCCCCTTAAAACCAGGTCCATTTAAATATTTTTAATATATACTAGCTCGCAAAATTTAAGGATTAAATTAAGTTTAGAGTGATGTGTCACTGCCATGTAACATAGCTCGATGAAACTTGGAGCATACATAGAAAAAACTGTTGCAGTAAAGAAGATATGCTTTCTGTAATTAATTTGTGCATATGCTCTTGAAGCTTCAATATTCTTTTCAGTCATGTCAGCTGCTGTACGTGGCTAACATTAGATCTGAAGATGTCTAGATTGTTGGCCGAAATTAGTAATCCACTCATATAAAGAAGATCATGAGCGATCTTGACTTCATGGGTTTTCAATCCCTGCCATAAATGAAGAATTAAAGTGAAGTTGTGAAAACGATGCCATTGCCGCCTAGTGAACAGCCGCCCTAACTCGAGAGATCAGCTGTGCCTGAGAACGCAGAAAGGGGAATGTGGTTTGCATCGGGTATGGTGGTCGAGCGGTATAGAGTGTGGTTGGAAGCCGAAAGGTGGTGGGGTCCAACCCCGACAGATTTTTTTTTCGCTCTGCCTTTTGTTCACCTCTCAGTTATGTGGATGTACACACTGAACGCCAATGAGACTGGTATCGGCATGCGTATTCAAATACAGAGATATGAATACGGTCGGTACGCCTATATAAGACAAGAAGTGTCTGGCGCTGTTGTTGGATTGCTTGCAGCTGCTACAATGGCAGGTTATCAAGATTTGAGTTTGAACGTGGTGTTATAGTCGGTGCATGAGCGATGGGACACAGCATCTCCGAGGTGGTGATTTTCCCGTACGACCATTTCACGAGTGTACTGTGAATATCAGGAATCCGGTAAAACATTAAATCTCCGATATCGCTGCGGCCGTAAAATGATCATGCAAGAGTGGGACGAACGAACAGAACGTAACAGAAGTGCAACCCTTCCGTAAATTGCCGCAGATATCAATGCTGGGCCGTCAACAAGTGTCAGCGTGCGAACCATTCAACGAAACATCATCGATATGGGCTTTTGGGGCCGGAGACCCACTCGTGTGCACTTGAAGACTACACAACACAAAGGTTTGTGCCCTGCCTGGGCCTGTCAACGCTGACGTTGGACTGTTGATGATTGGAAACATGTTGACTGGTTGGTCGAGTGTTGTTTCAAATTGTATCGAGCGGATGAACGTGTACGGGTATGGAGACAACCTCATGAATCCATGAACCGTGCATGCCAGCAGGGGACTGTTCAAGGTGGTGGAGGCCGTGTGTAGTTGGGTTGATACGGGGCCCCTGATACGTCTATATACGACTCTGGCAGGTGACACGTACGTAAGCATACTGTCTGATCACTTGCATCCATTCTTGTTCAGTGTGTATTCCGACGCAGTTGGGAAATTCCAGCAGGACAACGCGACACCACATACGTCCATAACTGCTACAGAGTGGCTCCAAGAACACTCTTCTGAATTTTAACACTTCCGCTGGCCACCAGACTCCCCAGACATGAGCATAATTGGGCATATCTGTGGTGTCTTGCAATGTGCTGTTCAGAAGAGATCTCCACCCCCTCGTACTCTACCGGATTTATGGACAACCCTGCAGGATTCATGGTATCAGTTCCCTCCGGCACTACTTCACACATTAGTCGAGTCCATGTCACGTATCGCCGCACTTCTGCGTGGCGAGTTCGCGGGGGCTCCACACGATATTAGGCAAGTGTTCCAGTTTCCTTGGCACTTCACTGTTTATTTCAAAATAGGATGTCAATTTCAGTCTGCCGATTTCTGCTTGTCTCAGGTAGGTAATCGTAATTCATATTCTTAATCCTCTGCAGATTCTTTGAACAACAGGCAGGGAGTTACGCAGTTTTGAAGTGTCGTAATAAATACGACCAATAACGAAAACATAACGCCTCATTATCAGGCAGAGATGGGAGGCTTCCAACTTGAATTAATCAAATATTTTAACCAATAGTTTCTCTGCAACTGATTGAGAAATATTGCGTAGTGAAAAATAGGCGAATCCAAAACTTACGGTGTTCTCTTTTTGAAGCTAAAAGTAAAACTTTTTTTCGAGAAACTACTTCAGCAACTTTGTTTCGTATATCTACAGTACATTCTATCAGCAGTGCAACGGACGGTTCAACTTTAGCTTCCTCCCTTCCGTGAATCAAACCAAGATATGGAAACGATTCTTTGCTTGGGACGGCGAGAAAGTCCACGATAAAGAATTGCTCCAGTGAGTGTCAACAGTACATACTAAGCTTCACAAAAGGACTGCTGTAACACGAGCTAAACATGTACATCACGTGTGTTTCTTATTTTGATTTTATTTGTGTCGTATCAGCCAGCCTACGATACATATTGAATCACACACACACACACACACACACACACACACACACACACACATACGCCCATGATTCACGTACAATATTTACGCTGGTTGTAAACATATACTACTTACATCATTGTGTGCTCCCATCATTGCCATCGGGTGTCACTCCAAACGGCGGTTCCATAAGGAACATATTACATTCAAGTCTTCAGACAGATTTCCTGCTCTGTGCTACTTATATCCTGTAAGTTACATGAAAGCGATGATATTCAGCTGCTTAACGTGAAATTTATTCATAACGCTACGCCGAATAAGTCTTCTAGCTGTAGACACTTAACTCTACCCGCGCTTAGCCGCGCCGGGTCGCTATTTATACGACAAAAAGGCTTTCTAAATTGTCTTATTGTTTGAGTTCATTGCCCCTAATAACCAACGTGATTAGTGGGCTTTTGTTTCGTGAAATAACACTACCTACACTTTTTAACACTGATTTATTTGCTTAAATTATTTTCTACCATTAGCTCGAAGTTGACATCTCGGTTCTCTCATGTCAGAGATTCGTACCTCTTCTTGGACGTCGTACAAAAACCAAAGCAGGAGATCGATAACTCAATTACTTAGTACGACGTAAGCTTCATAAGCTTCCGCTGATGATTATATTTCGATTTTCTCGTTAATACTTACGATGTGCATCAAATAACTACTTCAGTACAATAAATAGTCCATTGTGTCCTCTCATTCATATCTTTGCTTTTTCATATTCTCGGTGACAAAGCGTCTCTAGTCTTAACTATTTGATACTACCTTATTTCCATGAAAAACTGCGTCATTCAACAACAATCGCCAAATTCATCCTGTTTTTGTTAACATAAACGGATTTATTACAATTTGTATACTGAGTTTTTTGTTATTTGTGTTTCAGAGATCTTCAAGGAAACAACTTGACGGTCATCTTCGAGACGGACTTCGAGGACATGGGGAAGCTTCGGATCTTGTAAGTAAAACTCGAATTATTTTCAAGACTATCCTATAAGAAACTGTACAGTTGTTAAGAATATCTACTAGATATTCTTAATAAGAAAGCACTAAGAAATTTTGTCGATACAGAGTAGATGCCTTTCAGTAGTATTGCACATCGCTCTTAAGATGAATATGGGGAACTTACAAATACATTTATATTTTTCATAGCTATCCGACGAGCTTATAATCATGTTTCCTCATCTCTCTTCATCGTTATAATGAACATATGTTCCACCAAGAAAGAAGGAAGAGCTGCCAACTAGCAGGGCTTACAGATCAGTTTTGTAAGAAAGATAATTAGAAATAACAGACTTTCTTCCAGTGATCTGCACTAAATTGCGTAGTGATATATGTGCATTATCGGAGTAGAAGTATACGGCTAAGCGAGTGCAGTGACGTGACAAGTCACAAATATTTTTGGTATTCAACTTCAGTAATTTCACTAACCTTGCAGGGAGAACCGTTTTCCCGTCATTAAGTTATATCGCTACACTGTATAACAATCTCAATACAACGTTTGTCGATGGACTGAGAAAATTACTGAAAGAAGATACACCAGGTGCTTGCAGTCACTCTCATTTTTTTCCCAGGAAGTGCAGTTATGAGATTACACTTTTCTTGAATATTTGGTCATTATTTTGATTTTATTATCCCATTCAGAAACAGCCCAATGTATTTTGTTGCACATTTTTTGATGGATACCTCCAACTTTTTCTTCAGTTCCTCTTGAATATAATGGAGGTAATCGTAGAAAGCTCGAGTTGCCGTGGCCAGTTGACTGAGAATATATTACAAGAATACGAGGGCTTCATTGCTACATCGGAGATGCTCTGTCCCACCGCTCGGGTGTTGACTATAACACCACGTTCAAACTCACTTAAAACTTGACAACCTGACGTTGTAGCAGCAGTAGCCGATCTACGAGGGATATTCGGAAAGTTAGTTGGTGGTGGTTAGTGTTTAACGTCCCGTCGACAACGAGGTCATTGGAGCTCAAGCTCGGGTTAGGGAAGGATTGAGAAGGAAAGCGGCCGTGTCCTTTCAAAGGAACCATCCCGGCATTTGCCTGAAACGATTTAGGGAAATCACGGAAAACCTAAATCAGGATGGCCGGAGACGGGATTGAACCGTCGTCCTCCCGAATGCGAGTCCAGTGTGCTACGGAAAGTTAGTTCAGATCAGTCAAGAAATGGAAACCACTGTGAAAATCTAATAAAGTTTTGCACATACGTGTTCGACAGTGTCTCTAGTATGCCTGTCGGTTGCATCACTTCGATCTTTGCAGTCCTGAGCGCATGGTGAGCACATAAAGATGCGTAGAAAATAGTGTCTCCCGCCAAGTATGAGGTCCTGGTGAGAGATCTCGCTTGTTGTTATGCAACCCACATTACAGAACTGTCATACGGTTCCTACTTTGTGACAATTCTCAGTCGCAATCTGCAGGGGCATTGAGAATGCTCCTGCAGCGTTTTCGATGGTAAGTGTTTGATTACCCACACTACAGCCCGTACCCGGCTGGCTGCCTCTGTGTTTCATCTCTGCTCACATTAACTACTGGCTATGAAGACAACATTTTCGCACAGACAACGAGCTATAGATGAGCGTCGAGAATTGTCTGGAAGGACAGGAGGCTGCCTTCTATGACGAGGGTATTGGAAAGTTGGTACAATGCTGCGACATATGTCTAGGTCGGAGTGGTGACTATGTTGAGCAGTGGCTGGAAGCTGTAGCTAACTGTTGCAGATAAAATATTTCTGATTATCATAGTGGTTTCCATTTCGCGATCAATCGGAACTTACTTTCCGAATAGCCCTAGTAACAACTGCGCCAGACGCTTGTTGTCTTCTATAGGCGTTGCCGACCGCTGCGCCATATTTTGCCTGTTTACATATCTCTGTATTTGAATACGCATGCCTATACCAGTTTCTTTGGCGCTTCAGCCTATATAAAAAACTAACATCTTCAGAACAATAGTGATATGTTACTTCTATATTTATGAGCTAATAATATTATTTACGAAGGTCTTACTTCTGGTATGAAAGTGGTGATTCTGAAAAAGTTTTCCACGGGAAACTCAAGTTTGGAAACAAAATTTCGTTATCGGGGCTACGTTCGAGAGCAGTTCATAGAGTTGAAGACTTTTAATGGATGCGGCGTGAATAAGTTTCGAGGACGTTTTTATCCATAATGCAAATAAAATGCTCTCTGCTCTAGTATCGTATTCCATCTACTTTTACTAGAGACGTTATAAGGTTTTAGGTGGTATGCTAAGTTCAGTGAAGTTGAATGAACACAACTGGAAACGGTGAGGCAGATTTAACCTAATTATCGTTATCGGGGGAGCAAATAAGGCAATACGAAGGATGAGTGTTTCATTTCGCGGTGAGTTAAATATGGCAGGAAATTTCTTTACAAGGAAAAGGAATGGAGTGAGCGGAGGCTGAAAACGCGAAGAATAAAAAATGTAACGTGAAAAATCTGGTATTTGGGAAAAATATTCTACTGCCGCCACTTGGCACAAAGTGGCCCCGTCTTCCAGCAGCAAAGATAAAGGAAGACGGATTCGTGCTGCTATAGCATGAAGAGCTTCAGGATAATGAACACTTCGAAGCACGTTGGACATTAAACACAAATGAGTACGTGGATATATTTCAAGAAGACAATAGAAAACTTTCTCGAAAGAAAAAGAGCTACCAGTGCCAAAAATAAAGCGATGTTGAGTGTCAGGGTTGAAGAATATCAGCGGTATATGCGGTGCCATCGGTGTCTGAAGATACAAGTGATGGGCTCCCTGGGCTGTAGTGTCCTATCGGATAAACATGGCGAAAGATTCCATAAAGACATTTTTGCTCTTAAAAGACGATATTATATAAAGTTACCGAATTAATCTTGCGGTATGATTTGAGACAAGAAAGTCACACAATGTTCTGGGAATGTTCATTTAAATTAAATGATAAGAATCAGATACTATGATAATACTGTATTGTTGGTGGTTGTGGTTTTCAGTCCTGAGACTGGTTTGATTAAGCTCTCTATGCTACTCTATCCTGTGCAAGCTTCTTCATCTCCCAGTACATACTCCAACCTACGTCCTTCTGAATCTCCTTGCTGTATTCATCTCTTTGTCTCCCTCTACGATTTTTACCCTCCACGGTGCCCTCCAATACTAAATTGGTGATCCCTTGATGCGTCAGAACATGTCCTACCAACCGATCCCTTCTTCTGGTCAAGTTGTGCCACAAACTTCTCTTCTCCCCAACCCTATTCAATACTTCCTCATTAGTTACGTGATCTACCCATTTAATCTTCAGCATTCTTCTGTAGCACCACATTTCGAAAGCTTCTATTCTCTTCCTGTCCAAAATATTTATCGTCCATGTTTCACTTCCATACATGGCTACACTCCATACAAATGCTTTCAGAAATGACTTCCTGACACTTAAATCTATACTCGACGTTAACAAATTTCTCTTTTTCAGAAACGCTTTCCTTGCCATTGCCAGTCTACATTTTATATCCTCTCTCTTCGACCATCATCAGTTATTTTGCTCCCCAAATAGCGAAACTCCTTTACTACTTTAAGTGTCTCATTTCCTAATCTAATTCCTTCAGCATCACCCGACTTAATTCGACTACATTCCATTATCCTCGTTTTACTTTTGTTGATGTTCATTTTATATCCTCCTTTCAAGACACTATCCATTCCGTTCAACTGCTCTTCCAAGTCCTTTGCTGTCTCTGACAGAATTACGATGTCATCGGCGAATCTCAAAGTTTTTATTTCTTCTCCATGGATTTTAATAAGTACTCTAAATTTTTCTTTTGTTTCCTTTTCTGCTTGCTCAATATACAGATTGAATAACATCGGGGAGAGGCTACAACCCTGTCTCACTCCCTTCCCAACCACTGCTACCCTTTCATGTCCCTCGACTCTTATAACTGCCAACTGGTTTTTGTACAAGTTGTAAATAGCCTTTCGCTCCCTGTATTTTACCCCTGCCGCCTTCAGAATTTGAAGTAGAGTATTCCAGTCAACATTGTCAAAAGCTTTCTCTAAGTCTACAAATGCTAGAAATGTAGGTTTGCCTTTCCTTAAACTTTCTTCTAAAATAAGTCGTAAGGTTAGTATTGCCTCACGTGTTCCAACACTTCTACGGAAGCCAAACTGATCTTCCCCGAGGTCGGCTTCTACTAGTTTTTCCATTCGTCTGTAAAGAATTCGTGTTAGTATTTTGCAGCTGTGACTTATTAAACTGATAGTTCGGTAATTTTCACATCTGGCAACACCTGCTTTCTTTGGGATTGGAATTATTATTCTTCTTGAAGTCTGAGGGTATTTCGCCTGTCTCATACATCTTGCTCACCAGATGGTAGAGTTTTGTAACGACTGGCTCTCCCGAGGCCGTCAGTAGTTCCAATGGAATCTTGTCTACTCCGGGGGACTTGTTTCGACTCAGGTCTTTCAGTGCTCTGTCAAACTCTACACGCAGTATCGTATCTCCCATTTCATCTTCACCTACATCCTTTTCCAATTCCATAATATTGTATAGACCCTCTACATACTCCTTCCACCTTTCTGCTTTATCTTCTTTGCTTAGAACTGGGTTTCCATCTGAGCTCTTGATGTTCTTGTGGTTCTCTTATCTCCAAAGGTCTCTTTAATTTTCCTGTAGGCAGTATCTATCTTACCCCTAGTGAGATAAGCCTCTACATCCTTACATTTGTCCTCTAGCCATCCCTGCTTAGCCATTTTGCACTTCCTGTCGATCTCATTTTTGAGACGTTTGTATTCCTTTTTGCCTGCTACATTTACTGCATTTTTATATTTTCTCCTTTCATCAGTTAAATTCAATATTTCTTCTGTCACCAAAGGATTTCTACTAGCCCTCGTCTTTTTACCTACTTGATCCTCTGTTGCCTTCACTACTTCATCCCTCAAAGCTACCCATTCTTCTTCTACTGTATTTCTTTCCCCCATTCGTGCTATTTGTTCCCTTACGCTCTCCCTGAAACTCTGTACAACCTCTGGTTTAGTCAGTTTATCCAGATCCCATCTCCTTAAATTCCCACCTTTTTGCAGTTTCTTCAGTTTTAATCTACAGGTCATAACCAATAGATTGTGGTTAGAGTTCACATCTGCCCCTGGAAATGTCTTACAATTTAAAACCTGGTTCCTAAATCTCTGTCTTACCATTATATAATCTATCTGATACCTTTTAGTATCTCCAGGGTTCTTCCATGTATACAGCCTTCTTTTATGATTCTTGAACCAAGTGTTACCTATGATTAAGTTGTGCTCTGTGCAAAATTCTACCAGGCGGCTTCCTCTTTCATTTCTTTGCCCCAGTCCATATTCACCTAATACGTTTCCTTCTCTCCCTTTCCCTGCTACCGAATTCCAGTCACCCATGACTATTAAATTTTCGTCACCCTTCACTATCTGAATAATTTCTTTTATTTGATCATACATTTCTTCAATTTCTTCGTCATCTGCAGAGCTAGTTGGCATATAAACTTGTACTACTGTAGTAGGTGTGGGCTTCGTATCTATCTTTGCCACAATAATGCGTTCACTATGCTGTTTGTAGTAGCTTACCCGCATTCCTATTTTCCTATTCATTATTAAAGCTACTCCTGCATTACCCCTATTTGATTTTGTGTTTATAACCCGGTAGTCACCTGACCAGAAGTCTTGTTCCTCCTGCCACCGAACTTCACTAATTCCCACTATATCTAACTTTAACCTAATAAAAACTAATTTTTTAAATTGTATTTGATGTATCTTGGAACTTATTTGAAATATAAAGAAACCAAGTTGCAATAACTCAGGAACTATCTTTGATAGGAAAAAATTACCCAGATTTCAGTTCCTTACTGAAAGTTCAACACGGATCACCAAGTATTTCACCAACCTTTTTATAATTTGCGATACCCCCCTCAACCACTGTGTTCCTTCTATTGCTCCTCACTCTATGGTATTGTCACTGGAGTCTCAGTAGCGTTGCCAACACGAAATAATGGAATCAAAATAGTATTTCCGTATCGCGTACGTACGTCCTGAGCTGATACGTAAAACAGAAAAAGAAAAATTCTCTAGCAACCTGATTTAATCGCCGCATATATCGCGAAACTTCCCTGACTCGCAGAGAGCCGAGCCATAGTTAGCGAAATTGTTCTGCAAAAACCGTTGGGGCCGAAACTTCTGGCCGTGCGGCGCTCGCCAGAGTTGGCTTTCTGACAGCGCCGTGGACGCGGCGCAATTTCTCCTCCGCTAATTAAGTGGGCCATATTTACGAGCCTCAACCGCCAGTTCCTCCACTTTTTGAAACAAAAACAATGTTTCGTCCGTTAATTACCAAAATTAAGTGCGAGTCATAATTTTCATTCTGAAATTACTCTTTCACGTTCATATTAATTAATGTGGGAGGATAAATACCGCCTGATTTTTGTTCTCCATGAGCGCCGGAAACCGCAACACAAAGTAGTCATATGTGTATATGTAGAAGCTTTCTGTAGCAAGGTGGTAAAAGATTGCCCGGTTTAAAAATAACAATAAAGCTTACGTTTCAGAATATTTCCATGCTCTGAATCTTCATAGCATGATACACCACATTATTTCTAACGTCTTCAGAGTAATAAGAAATTAAAAATAACAGACCGCATTGATTTCAAAATGCAGTTTTATTGTACGGAATCTAATAATTAAACGTAGTCATATTGAAAACAGTTTCAACAACACAGTGAACATTTTACTGTATCCCTCTGAACAAAATGATTACCGTGAAATTTTTGAGTATTAATAGTCCTAGAGGTGGGACACATCTATGGTAAGAATAACATAAAGCTGTAGACTTTTTAGGTTAATTATTTTCGAAAATTTTGCTTGAGAAAGTCAGCGATCAAAACAGAATATTTGGAATTAATTACAAAACAGTCTAGATCGCAAAGGCACCTTTATTACAGGGTGACCGGTTTCGATCATCAGATGATTATCTCAAAAAAAAAAAAAAAAAAAAAAAAACTGTAATATGATACAAGATATGAATTAGAGGGATACACAGAAAGAACTTAAAATTAGCTATGAAATTACAAAACATGGATATACCATGTTGATGGAGAATGGCTGTACACGGAGAAGCAAGCACTAAATGACGACAGTCAGCTGCTGGAGAAAGCAGCGCAGCTATTTCTTAAATACTGAAGGCTGCGCCTCCAGCTAACAGCATGACGTCAGCTAGCCGGTCAGATATAAGACGAGATTATTGTGCACAGAAGGACGTAGTTTAGTATATTGAATATAAAAATTACGTAGAATAATTTTACAATAAAGCAGAAACAGCTTGTTAATGCTGCTGTTGTCAAATAAATATACAAAAAACTTTAAAAAGGAAATAAACATGATTGTATATCATTCTTCACATTCCTTTTTATTGTGAACCGTATTATTATTATTATTATTATGCTACACGATATTTTATTCATATTAAGTCGGTAGTGACATTTTCTATATTTCACACCATCTTCTTACATTTGAACTGCTTATTTACATTGTATAAATAATTGGCACCTTAGGTCACAGCACGGTATTTTTAACTTATACTTTTTCGTCATGAAGTTATCTTAAGGAATTTTTGACATTACTTATTTTTTCACTAGTTACAACTCTATATATTTTAGTAATACGGGCAGTACTTTTCTTTCCTATTGCTAGCCTCTCATACCGCTTTTGTTGTTATTTGCTAGCATATTACGATAAACAACTATTTACTATATATCGAAGCATGTATTAACCGATACATTTATATACTGGGACTGCATCTCCGGGGCGTTCTCTACGAGGTTCATTTATCGATGTTTGTGGCCGCTTCAATGGAAAACGCCTGAGATCAGCGTCCACCATGTCCATAGTAACCAGTGATCTCACAAGATCACTGACAGTAACCAACTACGTACATCTGTGGAATGTCGTCTGCTGGACAACTATCGATGCTCACCGCCATCTCTTTGGAAATCGTCATGCCGATATATAGTTGGAACGGCGTCCACCATCGCCACAGAAACCAACAACATCGTAATTATTTTTCCAGCACGCCATAGAGGGCAACATCCACACACCGAAAGCGATGTTTATTTGTTTCCTTTTTATATGTTTAAAAAGTAAGTGAGCGCCTCTCTTGCAGTCGTGTAACTAGGGTCTCCCGTCGGGTTGACCGTTCGCCGGGTGCAGGTCTTCCGATTTGACGCCACTTCGGCGACTTGCGCGTCGATGCGGATGAAATGATGATGTTTAGGACAACACAACACCGAATCCCTGAGCGGAGAAAATCTCCGACCCAACCGGGAATCGAACCCGAGCCCTTTGGATTGACATGCTGTCGCGCTGGCCACTGAGCTACCGGGGCGGACCTATCTTGCAGTTGACTGCCGTAATTCAGCGGTACCTACTACGTGTACAACCACTGTCTATCGGTTGCGGTGTATTTATGTTTCGTAATTTCATAGGTAGTTTTGAGTTCTTTTTATATATCCCCCTAATTGATATCATGTATCGTATTACTGTTTTGTATGTCTGAAGATGATCCCGTGGTGATCGAAACCAGTCACCTTGTAATAAAAGTACCTTTGTGATCTGGACTGTTTTATGATTAATTTTAAAATTAACGCTTGAGATGAAATTCCTGCTGTGTCGGATGAAAGCTGTCACCTAAAATTCTATATTCTGGTGAAAGTCAGGCGCAGAAGCTGTCGTTGGAGAGCGTAAAAGCTTATTGACGCAGGACCGCGAAAATTTTAAATTGCGGTAGAAGAAATGATTTACATGCCAATGGCAATGATAATCGCACTTCGTAAAAAAGAAAATTACACTGCAGGTTCGACTTGTGAAAGACTTAAATGTTCTTTCGATAGAGCGCTGATGGCGCGCAGTTAATACGTCACCATACCGGCTAAATTAGCTGGAACGAATAACCACAAACTTCAATTGGTAGAAGGAATTGGCCGCTTTGTCAATAAACGAATATATGGTTAATGTCAGTCAGGATTATTATTAAAAGGACTTTCAGGGTGGAAGTGTGGATACAAAAGGGGTAACAGGAAGAAAATTTTACTCATTTTGTTGTTTTTACAAAACTTAAAAGAGCAACGAAATGTGAACGTTGATGCGTTTAGTTTCAAAGATACAAGTTTTGATATAATTTAAAATGATCCGATCGCCGACATAACGAACACATTGATTCGTTATGTCATCTCTGTGGACAGACTTAGAGACTTACATCCCAGACAACGACATACACGTACACAGACTTTCAAATATGCTACGGAATGGAAGAATGCTCCTATTGGAACACAAAAAAAGACGAGTACATTCCTGTTAAAGATCGACTGGCAAGTGGGATACCAGCTAACTCACTCTAACTTCTTCAGCACTTTTAAAAATTTTAGCGTGCGGACATATTCGGACTGTATTTAACATGCAACTCACCTCTTACTACCATAATCTGCCCTAACTGTAAATCGTTGACACCCACTAGTCCATCGCTGTAAGTCGTTTATATTCAGCCACCTCCATCTGTCCATTGTCTATCACTCGTCCAGCCTAACTCATAGCCATTGAGTCTTTGTGTCTCCCTTTCGTAGTCTCCTGTCTCACAGTCACACTCTCCTTCTTTCTGTCTTACTCCCACTGTCTCCTCCCATAGTCATGTTCTCCCTATTGCTTCCTCTTACTTCTGCTATCTCATTCACTCATTCCTACTGCTGTTTCTTATCACTGTCACTATCTCTATCTTCCTCGTTCTTAGTATCTCTCATTAGCACTGGCTCTCACTCATTTCCACTTTCTGATTCTCTTTATTCTTCTCACATTGGCACTCTCTCCTTCACTTTTTTCCCATCATTGTTCCGTCACTGTCCACTATGTTCTACTGTCAGTGTGTCGCTCTGTTTCTCCCACACTGTCATTGTCTCTTTCGCTATTTCTATATCGCAAACACTGTATACTATCTTCCATTGCCAGTCCCTTTCCCATTGCCAGTGGCTCATTCTCTCGTAGCATAAAAAAGCGCGAATATGTTAGCATGCCAAAATTGTTGGGAAAATTTTTAATTGCGCTGAGGAAGGTAGAAATAGGCAAAAACAAGCATATTCGCCCTTCCTGTGCTCCGACAGGAACATTTTTCCTCTACTTCCCTTCTTTTCCCTGCCACAGCAGGACTTATCGTTCATATGAGAAGAACTTTGAGTCGGTAAAATTTTGATTACTTATATGAAAACGCAAAACTAATTTTACACCTCAGACCAGATTTTTGGTGCACAAAAGTTTTGAATGTACTTCGGTACCACAACATGGGATTCACATAACCCTTCTGATGATAAAGGGAGACACTTTAATAGCATGTTATTCCGTGCTGCGTCAATTCATAAACTACGCTTTCGCTTCACACCGGGTTTTATGAGCGTATTTCTCGAGCAAAAGCAGGGTGACATTGAACGTCTGTATCTCGGAAACGGACCAAAATAACAAGAAAAGTATCGAGGTTGTTCGAAATCGGCATCTTAGGAATTTACCACAAAAATTTCAGCCATTTGAGGTGCATAATGTCTTCTAATCCGCGGCCTTTATTTTAGGTACGAAAAATGTTAAAAATACCCGTTTTTGGGATTTTCTGAGGAACCCCCCATGAACTAATGATGGTTCCATAATACTCTTAAGGCTCAACGTAGAACACATGAAAAGAAAAAGGAACACACCGATCTGCACCAGTCGTCTAAGCAAGAGGAAGTGTCTGATATTCCTACTTTGACCCTGTACAGTAGGGTAATGACCTTAAGACAAATTTTTTGTTGGTTATACAAATGGTCTCTAGACCAAGAGCTGTCCAACACACTTGACACTACCATTCTATTACCGGAAAAACCCGAGGTATGAGTCCCAAAAGAGTCTTCTTTTCATGCGCGGAGTTTTGGAACATACACACATCTAAAAAAGTTTTCCATCACCTCGGTTCCGAGAGTTCCGGAACCTGTACAGCAAATTGGAATAGAGATCGACATAAACATCATTTCCGCCCTTTTTATTGAACATGAAAACCACACACTCCATGTTGTTCCACCATGCAGCGAGACCTTCAGAGGTGGTGGTCCAGATTGCTGTACACACCGGTACCTCTAATACCCAGTAGCACGTTCTCTTGCATTGTTGCATGCCTTTATTCGTCGTGACATACTATCTATCCATAAGTTGATCAAGGTACTTTTGGTCCAGATTCTCCCACATGGCGTTTCGGCATAGATCCCTCGAAGTGGTTGGTGGGTCACGCCGTCCATAAACAGCCCTTTCCAGTCTATCCCAGGCGTGTTCAATAGGGTTAATTTCTGGAAAACACGTTGGCCACTCTAGGCGAGCGATGTCGTTACCCTGAAGGAAGTCATTCACAAGATGTGCATGATGGGAGGCGCGAATTGTCGTGCATGAAGATGAATGCCTCGCCAATATGCTGCCGATATGGTTGCACTATCGGTCGGAAGATGGCATTCACGTATCGTACTGCCGTTTCGGCGCCTTCCATTACCACCAGCGGCGTACGTCGGCCCCACATAATGCCACCCCAAAACAGCAGGAAACCTCCACCTTGCTGCACTCTTAAGGCGTTCAGCCGGACGGTTGCCTTCAACACGACGATTGTCTGGATGAAGGCATATGCGACACTCATCGGTGAAGAGAACGTGATGCCAGTCCTGAGCGGTCCATTCGACATGTTGTTGCGCCCTTCTGTACCGCGTTGCATGGTGCCGTGGTTGCAAATTTCGGCCTCGCCGTGGAGTCCTGTGGCTGCACGAAAAGCATTATTCAACATGGTGGGGTTGCTGTCAGGGTTCCCCCGAACCATAATCCGTAGGTGGCGGTCATCCACTGCACTAGTAGCCCTTGGGCGGCCTGACCGAAGCATGTCATTGACAGTTCCTGTCTCTCTGTATCTCCTCCAGGTCCGAACAACATCACTTTGGTTCACTCAGAGACGCCTGGACATTTCCCTTGTTGAGAGCCCTTCCTGGCCCAAAGTAACAATGCGGACGCGATCGAAAGCGGTATTGACCGTCTAGGCATGGTTGAACTATAGACACCACGAGCTGTGTACCTCCTTCCTGGTGGAATGACTGGAACTTATCGGCTGTCGGACCCCCTCCGTCTAATAGGCGCTGCTCATGCATGGTTGTTAACATCTTTGGTCGGGTTGAGTGACATCTCTGAACAGTCAACGTCTATCTTCAGAAGTTCTGGGAACAGGGGTGATTCAAAACTTTTTTTTTATATGTGTATTATGTGGAGCATGTTGTCTTACGCGTTCCGATAACTGAGGATGTTGAATGTAAGAGGTAATCTGACATAGAGGGCATTTTTTTTTCAAGTTATCAGTCTTCTGATTGGTTTTCCCGTTACGAATTCCTCTCGTGTACCAACCTATTCACCTCAGAGTAGTATTTGCAACCTACGCCCTGAATTACTTGCTAGATATGTTCCATTCCCTGTGTTCCTCTACAGTTTATTCTAGTACCATGGAAGTTATTCTGTGATGTCTTAACAGATGTCCTACCATCCAGTCATTTCTACTTGTCAGTGCTTTTTATATGTTCCTTTCCTTGCCGATTCTGCGGAGAACCTCCTCATTCCTTACGTTATCAGTCCACCTAATGTTAAACATTCTTCTGCACCACGGCATCTCAAAGGCTTCGATTCGCTTCATTCCGCATTTTCTCACAGTCCATGTTTTACAGCCATACAACGCTGTGTTCCAAAACGTACATTCCTTCTTGCTTCGTCCATCATGCGTTATTTTGCTGGCTGGTTAGCAGAATTCCTTAAGTTCAATCCTGATGTTAAGTTTCTCGCTGTTCTCATTTCTGCTAATTCTCATTACTTACATCTTTCTTCGATTTACTTTCAATACATACTCTGTGATCATTAACGAATTCATTCCACTCAACAGACCCTGTACTCTTCCTCACTTTCACCGAGTGTAGCAATGACATCAGCGAATCTTATCATGAGATCCTTTTACATTGAATTTTAATCCCATTCTGGAACATTTATTACCGTCGTTGCTTCTTCGACGTATTCGTCGTGTTCGGAAATTCCCATTACAGACTTCTAGGATGTGTAGAGAGGAGTAATTATTTAATACTTTGTGTAGGCCGGCCGCTGTGGCGGAGCGGTTCTAGGCGCTTAAGTCCGGAACCGCGCTGCTGCTACGGTCGCATGCCTCGGGCATGGATGTGTGTGATGTCCTTAGGTTAGTTAGGTTTAAGTAGTTCTAAGTCCAGGGGACTGATGACCTCAGATGTTAAGTCCTATAGTGCTTAGAGCCATTTGAACCATTTTTGAACTTTGTGTAGGAACCAACGTCTGGAAACGTACCGCTTCCGTTCTACAACGGTTACAATTCAGAAGTTTAGCACATCCATTTCAGATTGAGAAATTGTATTAGGCTTGACGCAGCACCGTTATGATATAATAATTCAAAAAATGGCTCTGAGCTCTATGAGACTTAACTTCTGACGTCATCAGTCCCCTAGAACCTAGAACTACTGGGTGTTCAAAAACTCAGAATAAATTTGAAAACTGAATAAATCACGGAATAATGTAGATAGAGAGGTAAAAATTGACACACATGCTTGGAATGACATGGGGTTTTAGTAGAACCAAAAAATTACAACCTTCAAAAAATGTCCGACAGGTGGCGCTTCATCTGATCAGAATAGCAATAATTAGCATAACAAAGTAAGAAAAAGCAAAGATGATGTTCTTTACAGGAAAGGCTCAATATGTCCACCTCAATAATAGCTGTAGTCGAGGAATAATGTTTTGAACAGCACTGTAAAGCATGTCCGGAGTTATGGTGAGGCATTGGCGTCGGATGCTGTCTTTCAACATCCCTAGAGATGTCGGTCGATCACGATACACTTGCGACTTCAGGTAACCCCAAAGCCAGTAATCGCACGGACTGAGGTCTAGGGACCTGGGAGGCCAAGCATAACGAAAGTGGCGGCTGAGCACACGATCATCATCAAACGAAGCGCGCAAGAGATCTTTCACGCGTCTTTTTTTTTGTTCTAATAAAACCCCATGTCATTCCAAGTATGTGTGTCAATTTTTACCTCTCTATCTACATTATTCCGTGGTTTATTAAGTTCTCAAATTTATACTGACTTTTTGATCACCCGGTACTTAAACCCAACTAACCTAAGGACATCACACACATCCATGCCCGAGCGGTCACACGGTTCCAGACTGTAGCGCCTAGAACAGCTCGGCCACTCTGGCCGGCAAATAATAATTCTAAAGAAAACACAATGAAAAATTCTTTTATCACTTAAACACATTTGTTTGTATTAACACTTAAACACTACGTTTTCATTTTATTCCAAAACAGAAAAGAAGACAGACTACTGAACGCACTGATGCATTACAAAAGTGGCTGGATTGGCGATTACCGAAGTTGTTACAGACATTGTACCTATGAAGCATGTTCTGGTACACACTCTACATTCTACCTGGTGTCTCTTCAATTTCTAGTGCAGCGGCCAGAAGATCTACTCTATCTCTACAAGAGTATTGTGAATTAAACTTTGGATACGACCCCACAGGAAATAGTACACGTTATCCTGTCTACCCTATTGCATACCAGGACAAGCAACTCTTAGACTTTTTTCTTTCCCTGAGAAGACGTGGACGCGATACACATCTCAGCTGAAACCGTCGTAGAACGGAAAGGGTACATTTCAGGAGATGCGTTCCTGTTCAGAATAGGATGTACTCAGTCCCGTCTACAAATCCTAGAAGTTCGTATCGGGAATTTCCGAACACCCTGTAGATTGCACGGTAGGGGCGAACGGGTACATTCCTTTCTTACACGCTTTTTAATCCGATCACTTCGTTCTGGGCCTAGGAGAGACAATCTTGGCCCACCACAGGAAACGGATTGCTCTGAGAGAGAGAGAGAGAGAGAGAGAGAGAGAGAGAGAGAGAGAGAGAGAGAGTGGGAGAGGGGGGGGGGGGGTGTATGGCATGCACGTTCCGCGCAGACCTCGGGGGCGACAGAGTCTCACGAAGAAGCATAGGGGAACCGTTTTCGTCTTTTCTTTCGAGCACTCAAGAGCGACCACTCGGCATTGGCAAATGCAAAAAGCCCACGTCCTGTGCTTTGTGCTCGCGCGCTCCGAGTCAGAGGAGCCGAGGAAAGGAAAGCGCCGGGGACAGGGTGCGTCGCGGGAGGTGGCCCGGCTGTCCCGGGAACGTTCCCTGGGGACAAAGGGGGGAGGTGAGGGGGAAGGGCGCGCAAGACGCAGCAGCCTTGGCGGGGAAAGGCTCTATTAAATTCTCACAGGCGAGGGCGCGCGCTGAAAGCGCGAGGCGGCGTCCTGCGGCTGAAGCTGGCCAATTAATGACACAGTGGCGGCGCTGGCGGCGGCTGCCGGTGAGCTGAAATACAGCGCCTCTGCCGGCGACAGCCAGCATCGCGGCACGGCCCGCCCTCGCGAGGGAAGCCGCGGCGGCGACTTTGGCTGTCCCGCGCCGCACTTTCCGAGCAATTAAAGGCTGCCCATTGGTCTCCAGAAATGACGAGAAACGTTAATGGCCCCCGCTGGCGTCCAATACGAAACAGATTGGGTTACATATCTGCACAGACCGCACGTAAATAAAAACGAACTACTCTCCTGGAAATGGAAAAAAGAACACATTGACACCGGTGTGTCAGACCCACCATACTTCCTCCGGACACTGCGGGAGGGCTGTACAAGCAATGATCACACGCACGGCACAGCGGACACACCAGGAACCGCGGTGTTGGCCGTCGAATGGCGCTAGCTGCGCAGCATTTGTGCACCGCCGCCGTCAGTGTCAGCCAGTTTGCCGTGGCATACGGAGCTCCATCGCAGTCTTTAACACTGGTAGCATGCCGCGACAGCGTGGACGTGAACCGTATGTGCAGTTGACGGACTTTGAGCGAGGGCGTATAGTGGGCATGCGGGAGGCCGGGTGGACGTACCGCCGAATTGCTCAACACGTGGGGCGTGAGGTCTCCACAGTACATCGATGTTGTCGCCAGTGGTCGGCGGAAGGTGCACGTGCCCGTCGACTTGGGACCGGACCGCAGCGACGCACGGATGCACGCCAAGACCGTAGGACCCTACGCAGTGCCGTAGGGGACCGCACCGCCACTTCCCAGCAAATTAGGGACACTGTTGCTCCTGGGGTATCGGCGAGGACCATTCGCAACCGTCTCCATGAAGCTGGGCTACGGTCCCGCACACCGTTAGGCCGTCTTCCGCTCACGCCCCAACATCGTGCAGCCCGCCTCCAGTGGTGTCGCGACAGGCGTGAATGGAGGGACGAATGGAGACGTGTCGTCTTCAGCGATGAGAGTCGCTTCTGCCTTGGTGCCAATGATGGTTGTATGCGTGTTTGGCGCCGTGCAGGTGAGCGCCACAATCAGGACTGCATACGACCGAGGCACACAGGGCCAACACCCGGCATCATGGTGTGGGGAGCGATCTCCTACACTGGCCGTACACCTCTGGTGATCGTCGAGGGGACACTGAAGTGCACGGTACATCCAAACCGTCATCGAACCCATCGTTCTACCATTCCTAGACCGGCAAGGGAACTTGCTGTTCCAACAGGACAATGCACGTCCGCATGTATCCCGTGCCACCCAACGTGCTCTAGAAGGTGTAAGTCAACTACCCTGGCCAGCAAGATCTCCGGATCTGTCCTCCATTGAGCATGTTTGGGACTGGATGAAGCGTCGTCTCACGCGGTCTGCACGTCCAGCACGAACGCTGGTCCAACTGAGGCGCCAGGTGGAAATGGCATGGCAAGCCGTTCCACAGGACTACATCCAGCATCTCTACGATCGTCTCCATGGGAGAATAGCAGCCTGCATTGCTGCGAAAGGTGGATATACACTGTACTAGTGCCGACATTGTGCATGCTCTGTTGCCTGTGTCTATGTGCCTGTGGTTCTGTCAGTGTGATCATGTGATGTATCTGACCCCAGGAATGTGTCAATAAAGTTTCCCCTTCCTGGGACAATGAATTCACGGTGTTCTTATTTCAATTTCCAGGAGTGTATATTACTTTTACGGCGTTTATTGAGGAAGTTAACTCAGCCCCGTTTCCTATAGGGTTTGCAGCCTCATCATGAGACGTTGGTGGCTGGTACTCACTTTCGTAGGTGCGGTCCAGATAAAAAATCAATAAATTTATAATGGAATTGTTCCAAACTGTTGTAATACCACTTTCATTTGTATCATTTATGTCAAAGGAAAGGAACCTTTCAGTAGGTTTCTATCACTTCTTTCACGGCAGTGTACTGACAACCACATTTTGCAGGTAAAATTAGTTGTTTCGCTTGAGCGTACAGAAACAAAAGTGGCAGCATTAATGTCTTTAATCAGTTCTTCAATGCAATCTTGATACATACAGTCAAACTGTCGGATCCCTGACACACGGGATCAGTGACGGTTTTCGTTCAAAAGACGGACAAACAAGCTGTTAAGCAGGTGGTCGCAATGTTTTGGCACATCACTGTATATGACGAGCATCATAAGTTATCAGTACTGAATATTAGTAGCCAGCGGTATGCAAGTAGTATTAACTCTGACCGTTGTATGGCCAGGGAAAGTCCATGATTCTAAACAAAACTGAAGCAAAAACTCACGTTTCTATTTATAAGCTCACTTTCTAATTTAATCACAATTGCTTCCTCAATAACACTATCCCAATAGTAAGAAGTGCACATGTTGTTGTTTTCCATAGAGTCACTGGTGGGATGAGTACACAGTCCCTAAGGGTCTGACCATCTCATCTGCCACAATAGCAGGGTATATGGTAAGCGCTTGCCTTACACAATTAAAGATCAACCTTTACAAACTCTAAAAGTCCAAAATCTGAGAGGATTCCCAAAAAGTGTGTTTCTGCAGAGAACGACCACTCCTATTCGAAATGATACATGAAGGATAAAAGGCCGCAGACTTTTGTGTCACTTCAGTATTTGTTCGATAGCACAATGGGCGTCTGGTCTTTCATTGTAGCCAGTCTGGTGACTTATAAGTGGACTAACTTGGTCCTCCTGGGCGGAAAGCCTAAGTGTACTTCCCTAACACAATTAAACTACCAGAGGCGCTTTGAATTGACAGGAAATTAAAAATGGCTGTACCCTTTCCGGAACTCGAACCTTGGTGTTCCTGGATGGAAAGCCTAAGAGCACCCCCTAACACATGGAAACTGTCCAGATGCAGGAGAGGAAGGTTAGGTTAGTGTACTTTATTTATTTGGGCCAGGAAACTGACCCAAAGATCGATCCTAATTACGTAATTAATCACAAAGAACGGTCCTAATTACACAACTGTATGCATAGCGTTACACAAGGACGGCATAAAAGCGCAATACACCGCAAAACCTGACGATACCATACAACTGGTGTTATCCTGCTGGTAAAAAATTTCGCAATACCACTCGAAACTAGCGACATACACACTCTGCCCTACACCTACAAGCTGGTGGGAAAAAGGCTGGCGTGTAAGGTACTATCTTTATTCTTTTTGGCGGGAAACACGTTCAGCTGACAAGATGCTGGTGTTGGACAGAGATGAGTTTAAAAAGTGTATTACCTGTAGGCTTACAGTATCCATCCCTGTTTGACGCTACAGATGCCTGCTCAAAAACCACCCTGCAGCCCAGGTAATCGAAGCCAATACACGATACCACAACTCAGGGGAAGAAATGCGTCACAGTTCTAATAACACTTCGTCGTGAAAAACAAGCACTCGTAATGAATGGGTCATAATGCACGTGTAATGGGGAAAATCGTCGTCAAGACTGCACAGGAGGCGGTAGTTGAATGTGCATTCTCCTCTATAGGCGTCCACAAACTGCCGAAAATCGTGGCCCCCTTCTTCCCTCCCTCCCTCCACCCCTACCTCCCTCCACCTACGGAGGGACACATGCTCCTTCAAATTGTTGAGTGGTACTTAAGATAGTTAGATAAATTAGTAAAATCAATGTGAAGTAGAAGTTACAAAATAAATGTAAAACTTAGTTTAGTTTAGAAGAATTACACACTGGCAAACAGCGGGCAGAGCAGCCGTGGCAACAGCCGGCGCTTGCAAGTCAGCACGTTCAGGAGAAGCCATCGTCCTCCCCACATAAGCGGAAGCTGTCGATTCAGCCGTCAGGGCATCGTCCGACCGGCTCACGTGTTTCTCAATTGTCACATGTCATCAAAGGCCCTCGCCTACATTCCAAGAGCCAATAACCGACGTTAAGAAGATTCTTCGAGAAGGTTTTCAACGTGATGGAAGAGGCAATGACCATGAAGTCGTTCACCTCCAGTGAACTGAAGTGAATAAATACGCGAGACGCAGTGGGCCCGACAAGAAGAGGAGTAGTTTTGGAGCTGAAGACCGTCATGCAGGAAGAAACTACATCGTACACAGAAGCACCAAGTCCGCCGCTGTAATGGAATAGCAAGCAACAGCCTCGCCGCCAGAATACAGAAGTAAGAAGGTATTTGAAGACTGACTGTTACGTACCCGGGTGACTCGTGAGGATGGGAAGGAGACGGCCTCACACCAGCAGTCACCTGTGAGCTGGGATGAAGATTTGACAGCCGAAGACTGGCAAGCGGGAGTCGGTTGTTCGAGTCCGGGACACTGGCCTTCCCCCGCCACGCCGCTCCGCTGGCCGACGCACAACACACAGGGCCGCTTAGAGAAGAGGAACACTGGGACGCCACATCCAAGGTATCACCATCCGATTCACGACTTCGCTCTCAATAATTAAACTGGCCGCCTCATGAGGCGCGTCTCCAGTCAACTGGGCGAGACGGCGACACGAGATACACACCGCCAAGCGTAATCAGACGTCGCCGCTGCCGCAACAGAAGGCTTCGCAAAGCACACAGCCGCCGCTCTCTCAGCCAGAACAATCGAGTAAGGAAACAGTTGTACAAAACTTTCAATAAAAGTTATCGTATGTAAAAATGCTGTTTCATTCTACCTCATACCCGAACCAAGGAAGAACCCACCCTGCCCACATGTTGTTAAGAGATAAAAATTAATTTATTTAGTATTTTCACCCTGACATAATGCTTTAGAATCAATTTCCCTTTGCAGTAATGCTCATCCTGACAGTTGAATAGCATGAAAAGAGAGAACCCAGTTGCATTTAGTGTCAGAAGTGGTACAAAATGGCCAGCTGCTCCGCCTACTACCTCACGGCGCGGCCAGGCCGCTGTCCGCCCTTTGCTGACACCCTATGCAGTCGCTCGCCACACTCGACTTTCCACCATTTGGGCGGCGGTCCTAGACAACACAAAAAGGACATTAAGTAGCATAACCCCGCCCATCCAGAGAACGGTCCAGTTGGCCCACAAAACTCGGCTTTCCACCATATGGCCGCCGCCTTAAGGCGGCGCTCCTACGGCAACACAGTAGCCTGTATAGTCAAAACAATAGGGGATATAAAAGGACGATCGCCTCAAGTGAAACTTGTTCACTCCAAAATATAGCGACAGACCCCCAATGCACTGCCTCCCCTAGACAGAGACTGCTTTTGCACCACTCACGATACGCTGCATACCTTCAGACGCTGGTGCTAGACAACAAAAGGGAAATTAAGTACCATAACACTGTCCATCCGGAGGATGCTCCAGATGGCTAATTCGAAAGTCGGCTCTTTGAGAAACAGAAAGCCCCTTCTGCAGTGCGTTTAGTACAATGCGCGACACCGGCATCACTCAGAAGTGTGATAAATGACCGCTGTCTCGACCAAGGGAGAGCCATGGCCTCGTAGGGAAGTCGCCCGCCACTCTGCGCTGGACTATTTAACATCAACTCGACCCCTATAATAAAGCAACTATTAAACAAGAAAAAACAATCATTTTACATTCGAAAACAACAGTTGCATGGTATCGTCAGTTTTTGAGCTATATTGTGCTTTAATTCCGTCCTTGTGTAGCGCTATGCATATATTTGTGTAATTAGGCCCGATCTTTGTGATTAATTACGTAATTAGGATCGAATCTTTGCGTCAGTTTCCCGATCAAAACAAATATAGTACACTAAGCTAATCTTCCTCTCCCACATCTGGACAGTTTCCATGTATTAAGGGTCGCACTTGGGCTTTCCATCCAGTAGAATGAGGGTTCGATTCCCGGAAAGGGCACAGCCATTTTTAATTTCCCATCAATTCCAAGCGCCTTTGGTGGTTTAATTACATTAAGGGGGTACACTTGGGCTTTCTGCCCAGGAGGACCAGAGTTCGAGTACGGGAAAGGGCACAACCGTTTTTAATTTCCTGTCAGTTCCCAGGCACTTCTGGTGGCTGAATAGTGCTAGCGGGGTACACTTCGGCTTTCTGCCCAGGAGGACCAGGGTTCGAGTCCCAGAAAGGATACCTCCAATTTTAATTCCGCCCCCCCCCCCCCCCAAATTCGAAATTTCCGCCAATAGGTTGGGGGAAGATGGGAGGGGAAGAGGGCTGGGACACACGTGTAGCTGAGAAAACACGTGACGTCATCCGCGGGCGGAGGTAGGTGTGATCGGGGGTGGGGGCGGAGATGGTTAATTGATCAATTTAATTAACATGCATATCAATTTGACATCAGAATTGCTCTACAAACACCAGCTCCCTACTACTAGCAAAGTCATCAGCAAATCTTACCACTGATATGCTTTCACCGTGATTGTTAATTCCACTGTTGAACCTTTCTTTTACTGCCACCACTGCTTCTTCAATGAGCAGATTGGACAGTTGGAGCGAGAGAATATATCCCCGTCTTACACCCTTTTTAATCCGAGCACTTTGTTCTCGGTTCCTCTTGGTTCTTGTTGAAACTAGTCATCATTTAATGTTGTTCACTTGCAATCTTGGATATTAAATAAATTTATTACAAAAAATTTAACTTTATGTTGTACATGGGAGTTAGCTTCTGGAAAACGGGGTGGGTATGCGCCTATATGTACCGTAGACTCGCCGGGCGTGCGACTGCATACCGGGAGAGTGGTTTTCTTTGGGGCAACTGTGTTCTCCATTCAGGCCGGGCCACCTGTAGCAGAGGCTGGTAGGAAACGAGTATCCTGTCCGTCTGATTTATTCTGGGCGCAGCGCGCGCGCCTCGCAGGCTCCCGCCACGATAAATTCCCGCGTTCGGTCCCCGTTTTAATTATTCATCGCGAGCCATTAGCAGAGGCAGGTTCCGCCTGAGTGCGCGCGGGCCGTTCGTGCTCGTGGCCGGCAACGAGTCGCCCCGCTACTGACTCAGAGCGAAGGGGTTGGCCGTGCACAGCCTCTCCCCCCCCCCCCCCTCCCACCCTCACAACACCACTACTCTCTGTCCCGCCGGGTCACAAATAACTGTCAATTGAGAAGCGGAAATGGCCCCGCGGCGATTTGGGGTGGCGGGATACTGCAGCGAGGGTTTATTCCTGCCCCAGCGACCAGTGTAACAAACTCCCTTGTCGGCGAGTTCACATACAATGGCTTTCAATCGATGCCCGATTTGACTATATAAGAGAAAAAATACAAACTACAAAGGGTTCGACAGGGTAAAATAGTGCAAGATGATTGTAATTCTCGGAAAAAACCGAAGTAAGCTATAGGGAGATACAGTTAAATTACGAGTATATGGTGAAAAGTAATGGCACGGAATTTTTTATTTGTGCACTCTTATTGAGTAAAACTAACGATAATAACATCCTGCAAGATAGACGTGATTATTAGCCAAGTATAAGATTTTTAAGTCACGGTTGCAAAATACTAACACGGAATCTTTGCAGAAGAATGGAAAAATGTTCGAATCCGACCTTGGGGAAGATCAGTTTGATTTCCGGAGAAACATGGATACATGTAAAGCAATAGTAACCATACGACATATTTTAGGAGACAGGTTAAGGGGCCTGGTCCGTGAAACCTTGAAAAAATTGTCAGTTTTCTATACAGTGTAACTAAGAGCCCATATAGTGCTTACCATCTCTTAAGACCTCTTTTGCGAGCATTTTTATGTATGAACCACAGAATCAGCTCTTAAGGATTTTTTTTTCACGTGAAATAAACCATGCTAGTTATTTGTAATATTTATTTACATCATAGGTACACATTACTCAAATTACAAACAAAGTATGGTTATTTTTTTCTTGTAAGTTCTCCACACGCTTATCTTTAAAACATACTATTGAAAAGATGGTGCTGTTATAAATTGTGGTTCAAAAATTTTTAAGTATGAATGTCAGAAATTTTGGAAATGAATTCCGGTTTTTTCTTCAAAAAGCAATTTATTTCCAAAGTTAAGTTCAAAGAGTAGTCTACATTTTATTTTAGCATGTTTTAAGTTATTATACAAAATTTCAGCTCTCTATCTCTAATACTTTTTAGGCAAAGTGTACCAGAACATGAAATAATTTAACTTTCGGGAAATTCCAGTTAAAGTTAGAACATTCTTTTTATATTTAACTTGCCGGGGATTAATAAATCCCAGGTCCATATTCATCTTGTTTCCTGTGTTGTTCTTCCTCTGTTCTCTTTCTCACACTTCTTATTTTTGCTTCTTTTGTCGCTTCCAGCGCTGATTTTTCTTCTTCGAAGAGTCTCCTTCGGTCAATGGCTATTAGAGCTCTATGCATATTTATCCCACCAGGCACTCCCATCAGTTCCATAACATTAAGCCTTGGCACTGCACCGTCATTGAAACATAGAACAGCATCTAGCACACGTATGTTCAAAGTATTTAGCCCTACTAGTACAGTTTTTGGTACCTGTTCAATAACGATACACTACAATTTCAGGCAAAAGTAGATCGGCTGAAGATGATGATAGTGATGACACTAATTTATTAAGCTGATATTCAAAAGCTCCCGAAGTTTGGATTTGATGCGCAAATAGAAAGCACATAATTTAAAAACCACAAGTAGAATGCAAATGAAAATCGAGACTCAATCAGATGACGGTCATCTTGGATTTAAGAAAGGTGAGGGAACCGGAGAAGCAGTTCTGGCTCTGCAGATGATGATGGAAGCAAGACTGTACAAAAACCGAGACACATTCATTGGATTTGTCGACATAGAGAAAGCGTTCGCGAACGTAAAATGATACAAAATGTTCGAAATTCTGATAGAAATAGGGGTAAGCTGTGGGGAAAGACGGGTAATGTACAATATGTATAAGAACCAATAGGGAACAATAAGGCTGGAAGACAAAGAATGAAGTTCTCGGATTAAGCAGGGTGTAAGACAGGGATGCAGCCTTTCGTCCCTATTTTTAAAACTATAAAGAAGTATAAAAAGGTTCAAGAGTGGGATTAAAATCAAGATGAAAGGATATCAAGGATAAGATTCGCTGATGACATTGCTATCTTCATGGAAAGTGAAGTAGAATTACAGCAAGTGTTGATTGCAATGAACAGTCTAAAGAGTACAGAATATGGATTGAGAGTTAATCGAAGAGAGACGAAAGTGCTGCGAAGTAACTGAAATGAAAACAGACAGAAACTTAACGTCGGAATTGGGGATCACAAAGTAGACCAAGTTAAGCAATTCTACTACCTTGACAGCAAAATAACCCATGACGGATTAAGCCAGGGGGACATAAAAAGCAGTGCATCATTTGCAAGGAGGGCATTCCTGGCCAAGAGAAATCTATTAGTATGAAATATAGGACTTAAATTGGGGAATAAATTTCTGAGAATGTACGTTTGGAGCACAGCATTGTATGGAAGTGAAACATGGACTATGGAAAAACCTGCGAGATAGAAGAATCGAAGTGTCTGAGATGTGGTACTAAAGAAGAATGTTAAAAATTAGTTGAACTGATAAGGTAAGGAATGAACAAGCGCTCCGCAGCATCCGCGAGGAAAGGAACATACGGAAAACACTGCTGACAAGAAGAGATGACAGAATGGTAGGACATCTGTTAAGACATCACGGAATAACTTCCATGGAACTAGAGGGAGCTGTAGACGGTAAAAACTGTAGATGAAGATAGGGACTGGAATATATCCAGCAAATAATTCAGGCAAATTCTACTTTGAGGTAAATATGTTGGCAGAGGAGAGGAAATCGTGACGGGCTGCATCAAACCAGTCAGAAGACTGATGACTTAAAAACTCCCGTCTCTGACAGATTATCACTTACATTCAACATCCTCAGTTATTGGTACGCATGAGACAGGATGCGCCACCTAATATGTTCCAAAACTCCTCGCATAAAAAGGAGATTCTTTTAGGGCTCATAGCTCGGGTTTTGTCAATAATAGAAAGGTACTGTTTGGTCTGTTGGACAGGCCTTGGGCTAGGGGCCATTTGTATAGCCAACAGAAAAGTCGTCTTGGTGCAATAATCCTAGAGAAAAGTACAAAGTATGAATATTGCACAGGTCCTCCTGCTTAAACAGCTGGTGCAAATCGATCGGGTCCGCAGCTCGTGGTCGAGTTGCTGCCTCTTGATCACGGGGTCCCGGGTTCGATTCCCGGCCGGTGATTTTCTCCCCCTCGGGACTCATCATCTCATCCACATTCGGGAAGTGCCGAGACTGGACGTAGAACGATTTGGAGCTTGCACGGACGCTGATGACCACGATGTTGGGCGCCCACAAACCAACATCATCATCAAATCTATCGTTCCCTTTTGCGTCTGATGTGATCTGTGGTGAGTTTTGAGAGGACTATGGAACCACCATCAGTTCATGAACCGTTCCTTAGAAAATCCCAAAAAAGTTTATTTTTAACATTTTTCGTATCAGAATAGAGCTGCGGATTTCAAGACCGCTGCGCACAGCAATTTTTGTGGTATATTCCTGAAATTTTTATGGTATATTCCCAAGACCCCGATTTGGAACAACCTCGAATATTTTCTCGATATCTTGCTCCGTTTCCGAGATGGTAATATGTGGAAAACACTAACAGGCAGAAGGGACAAGATAATAGGGCATCTTCTAAGACATCAGGCAGTAAGTACCACGGTGACCGAGGCAGCTGTAGAGGATAAAAAGTGTAGAGCGAGACAGAGATTGGAATTAATCCAGCAAATAATGGAGGACGTAGATTGAAATTTGCCTCTGAGATGATAAGGTCGGCCCAGGAGAGGAATCCTGCTTTAATTGGAGTGGCAGGTAGCTGCGACTGATTGCTTTGGTTAGTTTTTTGTGAGAATATATCAGTTGTAATGTTTTCGTGAGGTTGCTGTGTAAACTTCTGTTTTAAGCTTGGAAAAACCGGTGCAAAAACACACCTAACATTCAGTCTTTTGGAGACAACGCTTCAGGCCACACAGAGACTTACGACTAGTGAAAGCGGTCCAAAAGCAAGTGTGTGGATCCTTCTTCAACCTTTTTTGAGCTGCGGAACAGGAGCTAACTACTGCTGCTTGCTCCTTGTTTCACAGACTATAACGCCAGTCTTTCGTGTTGACACTCAGGTCAGTCCCGGAAGCCGCTTTGTCCGACGCCTTCTTCTTATCGACAGCGACGGAAAGGCAGGCGAAGCGAAGCCTTGTCAGGTGGAGTAATGGAATCCGCGGCTTTGCCGGAGCGCGAGGCGGCAGTCGGTCGGATGGTCCGCGGCGACAGGGGGCGTGATTTTATTACCCGGAAAGGCCGGCACGCCGACAGCTCTCCGCCGCCGGCCCGCATCGGAAGCGGCGGCCCGGCCCTGTCGAATGCATTAGGTAGGCCGGCTACCGGCTACTGGGGCCGCTAATGTATTCCTTCTGTAGCCGGCCTGTCCGCATCCATAAACAGCTGACTGTCGGACACTTACTGGCGCGCCCTACCCCATCCAGACTTGCTGCTGCGTGCTGTGCCTCATGTTAATACAGCCGAAGCCGCTCCCGCCGATTCCACAGCGTCTTGCTGCTCCGCGTATTACATTGCCATTACTTTTCGGTTTCTTTTAATGTATCGTCCGGTTCGATCGCTACAGGGCATATCGAAAACATTGGCAAACTACTGGAAACAGTTATTCGCTCCGAAACTAGGAAACATGGGCCGTTGAAGTATGTAAGACTTTCAGTTGCTGAAAGAACTTTGTTGAAAGAACAGTTATACGTTTTTAATTCCCCGTCCAAAAGGTGGATTGGAAGGACGTTAACAAAAAAGGTGGGTGAAATCCAACCCGAGGACCGTATGTAGAGCGAGTAGTACGAACCATGGAGCAGGCGATCCCTCCAATATTCTTAGTATGACGTGCTAGGAGGACAAATAAGGTACGATAAGGCAAACAGGTGGGAGGGGCGGGGGAGCTGGTGGTTTTCCACCCGATCTTGTGGGCAGAGGATGTCAAATTAAACACATTTCATCCGTCAAATTTCCACCCTTGTTTAATTTGGCAACCAGTTTCAGCGTTAAACTACGCTATTTTCAGGCCCCTGACTGACGTCCAGGAAAAATCTACCTCGATTGTGATCTAATCAGGGACCAGCAATCTGGTATTAGTAGATATACAGGGTGGTTCATTGCTAGTGACCGGGCCAAATATTTCGAAAAATAAGCATCAAACGAAAAAACTACAAAGAACGAAACTCGTCTAGCTTCAAGGGGGAAACCAGATGGTGCTATGGTTGGTTTATTACATATTCGTGTAGTACGTAAAGAAATATGAACGTTTTAGTTGGACTACGTTTTTCGCTTACTGATAGATGGCGCTGTAATAGTCACAAACGTGTACGTACGTGGTATCACGCAACATTTCGCCAGTGCGGACGGTATTTGCTTCGTGATACGTTATCCGTGTTAAAATGGGCCATTTACCCATTGCAGAAAAGGTCGATATTGTGTTGATGTATGGTTATTGTGATCAAAATGCCCAACGGGCGTGTGCTATGTACGCTGCTCGTTATCCTGGACGATATCATCCAAGTGTCCGGAACGTTCGCCGGATAGTTCCGTTATTTAAGGAAACAGGAAGTGTTCAGCCACATGTGAAATGTCAACCAATACCTGCAAAAAATGATGATGCCAAGTAGGTGTTTTAGGTGCTGTCGCGGCTAATCTACATGCCAGTAGCAGACAAATTGCGCGAGAATCGGGAATCTCAAAAACGTCGGTGTTGAGAATACATCAACATCGATTACACCTGTATCATATTTCTATGCACCAGGAATTGCATGGCGACGACTTTGAACGTCGTGTACAGTTCTGACACAGGGTACAAGAGAAATTACGGGACGATGACAGATTTTTTGCACGCGTTCTATTTAGCGACGAAACGTCATTCACCAACAGCGGTAACGTAAACCGGCATAATAGGCACTATTGGGCAACGGAAAATCCACGATGGCTGCGACAAGTGGAACATCAGCGAACTTGGCGGGTTAATATATGGTGCGGCATTATGGGAGGAAGGATAATTGGACCCCATTTTATCATTGTCAATCTAAATGGTGCAATGTGTGCTGATTTACTACGTAATGTTCTACCGATGTTAGTACAAGATGTTTCACTGCATGACAGAATGGCGATGTATTTCCAACACGATGAGGTATTGAATAGCATATTTCATGACAGGTGGGTTGGTCGTCGAAGCACAATACCATGGCCCGCACGTTCACCGGATCTGACGTCTGTGGGGAAAGTTGAAGGGTTGCTATCGTGATCCACCGACAACTCCTGACAACATGCGTCAGCGCATTGTCAATGCATGTTCGAACGTTACGGAAGGCGAACTACTCGCTGTTGAGAGGAATGTCGTTGCACGTATTGTCAAATGCATTGAGGTTGACGGACATCATTTTGAGCATTTATTGCATTAATGTGGTATTTACAGGTAATCACGCTGTAACAACATGCGTTCTCAGAAATGATGAGTTCACAAAGGTACATGTATCACATTGGAACAACCTACCTGTTACCAACTGTTCGTCTAAAATTGTGAGCCATATTTTTGTGACTATTACTGCGCCATCTGTCACAAAGCGAAAAAAGTGGTCCAACTGAAAGATTCATATTTCTTTACGTACTACACGCATATGTAATAAAAAATGGGGGTTCCTATTTTGGAAAAATGCAGCTGATATCCGTTTGACCTATGGCAGCGCCATCTAGCGGGCCAACCATTGCGCCATCTGGATTCCCCCTTCAAGCTAGACAAGTTTCGTTCTTTGTAGTTCTTTCGTTTGATGCTTATTTTTCGAAATATTTGGCCCAGTTTTTTCGTTTGACACTTATTTCGTGAGATATTTGGCCCGCTCACCATCAATGGACCACCTTTTTATACTTGCTACAGTAATCACTTCAACTATCACCTGCCGACTATTAGATAACGCTGAAACTGTTTTCCAAATAAAATAAGGTTGGAAATTTGATGGCTGAAAGGTGTTTAATTTTACATCCTCCATCGAACAGCCGAGACCCAGAACCATCCCTAAAAAGATGTGCATACAGAGACGCGTGGGCAGAGGGTCGGTTACGACAGTAGTGAATATTCATTATCTTCTCTATAATTTTAGGAGAAATTTGTACTGACGAAGTGTGACGTAATCAGATTCCTATTTCTTGTCTAGTAAAGGTACATGTGTACATGGAAATCGACGAGATATAGTGTATCGAGAATTGAAATATGATTGTGATGATGGATGTGGCCGAAAGGCGTTAAGGTATACATTTTTTTTTTAAATAAAATATAAATAGCGCTCAAGATGGGCAATTACATTGAATAATCACGTTAAGGTATACAGCGTCTCGATGCTGAAAGTTCGTTGTAATTCAAAACAGCATTTGATTGAAAATTTTTTCTTTTATTTTGTGACCAGATACAATAATCATCATATGTGTCAGTCTTTCTGAGTTAGTAAACAAAATAGAAAAAAACTCTTAATCAATATCTGAAACCACAATAAAACTATAATCAACACAACTGACCCTCAGTATGTGGTACCTCAGTGACTGCATGCTGGCGGTTACCCTGTTTGTTTACGTGCATTTGTTGTTTCGTGTACTGTGCACAGAAAATTGTATGCGTTGTTTAATACGTGTGAGCTTCTGCACAAGTGCGCTACAACAAAACTTACCGACAATAGAACTGTGCAGCACCTTACACATAGAAAAGATCACGAATAAATGACGTAACACACAGAAAACTCACTTAAAAATTGGAATCATTTCGCGAAACGTGGTGTGCAAAGTATAAATAACAGAAAATCCTGACAGGTGGCAGAAGTTATTTGTAAACGAAACCATTAATGTTAGTTATGACTCTGTTACAGTTCTCATTATTTTTTTAAAAAATGCAGTAATCTTTCTTGTTTTACTTATCCGACGGGCAATAGATTTTAGTGCAGAGAGATTATTGACACTCGAACTGACGATTCTCACATTTCGACAGGAAGTAGTATCTTTTTTTCTTGTAATTTTAAACTAGCATGTACAAGAATATGCATGCCTCAGTTCTGATAAATCTTTCTGCAAGTCATTCGCAAGAATGATCGTCCCTCTTTCTCTGTATCAATTTCTTTACATGTAAATTATAGTTATTTAATATTTTAAAATTAGTACTGATAATAACTAAAAGCAGTAAGAATAACGATGTACGTACTTCATACTGCGGCCGGTAGTTGGGGCTGTTGTTGTGTAACACACCGCAAAAAATATGTTTATAGGTTTGCTTCCGACTATTTTGAAACCAATGCACAAATACAGTAGACATCATTTGGCTCATTGGTGTGGCACAAACGTTCCAAGGCCGACCGATGCCTCATTAACATCCAACAAAGGGAAGGAACATAGGTGCATGAAATTCGCCACTAATGACCTGTCTGTAGGCCGCATAGCATATTCCCTTTATGAGGAAAAGCCACCGCCTCGCCATCGTGGACAATTGAACTAGCTTCAGTTGCTGGATAATAATCACCATTGCGTCGGGTGTTGTCAAATATGCATTGCTAGCCAGTGGTACAACTTTAATGAAGACAGGAATTTCGATGTACTACAAAGATGTTGCTAAAGATTAGGTACCACAATAAACTCCTTACCATATAGCGCACAACAGTAAGCAACTACACGTCTGCGGTTGAGGTTGAACTCGAATATAAAAGGAAGAAGTTCGAATTCTGAATAAAACCTTCTTGGTTTTAAAGCCGCGTCAATGCGAATAGTTGCACTCCTGACGACGATGGCGGAGATAACCATGGAAACCACGAGAGTTTTATTGAAACTGACGCCAGCCGCCGCGAAAGCCTCCGACGACACAATTTGTATTCTCTCTGATTCTCCCGTTACGTTTTATGCGATTTTCTCAGTTACTATCAGAATATGTCTGGGTTGCTCCTTTAACGTTGCCAATCCTTACATAGCAACAACAAAGTGCAGTTACAAATCGAAACAAAGACGCAGTCGCAATATGTTTCACGAAACAACTCTCCCGATATCCTACTTCTTCAGATGGTCCTTGGATCACCCGATAATTGATCGCAGGCTGTTCCGTACAATTGGGCTATCTTCAGTTTCGTTTCATCGACAAATCAGCCAGCAAATCATTACGCTCTGAGGACTATAATGTTATGTGTATAGGAGTAAACAAGGAAAACTCCCGTTAAGTAATAGATGAATAATTAAATAACGGAACGAATTTTGACAGCAGAGAGTGAGTTTTTTTGAAGTGTAGTGGCAGACTAAATCTGTGTGGTGACCCGGCTCAGTCGCAAGGCAACGCTCTTACCACTGAACTTCTTTTATTGACAATTGTCTCGGACCGAACAAGGTGGCGCAGTGGTTAGCACACTGGATTCGCATTCGGGAGGACGACGGTTCCAACCCGCGTCTGACCATCCTGATTTAGGTTTTCCGTGATTTCTCTAAATCGCTTCAGGCAAATACCGGGATGATTCCTTTGAAAGGGCAGTGCCACTTTCTTTTCCCATTCTTCCCTAATCCGAGCTTGTGCTCGGTCTCTAATGACCTCTTCGTCGACGGGACGTTAAACACTAATCTCCCCCTCCTCCTAAATTGTCTCGATCGCATTTAGTGGGCTTGATAGTTTACCGGTTTCGACTGTGATGCAGCAAAGGCACGAGAAGTGCTAGAAATGTTCCTTTCATCGTACTTCCGTGGTATCGCGCGAATCAGCCTAAGCCTAAATCGAAGCATTCTTTTCGAAAAGTGAGCAGGACAAGTTACACGATATACTTCTCCACTTATTTAATAGGAAGTGTTTACTGGCGTACCCGGATTACTTTTATGTGCTGCCGCACTACCCATTCAGTTTAAACCATTAAATTCGCGAGTCTTTTAAAGAATCCAATTCCCATCTTCAAGTGTTTGATTACTTTAAAAAATGGTTCAAATGGCTCTAAGCACTATGGGACTTAACATCTGAGGTCATCAATCTCCTAGACTTAGAACTACTTAAACCTAACTAACCTAAGGACATTACACACATCCATGTCCGAGGCAGGATTCGAAACTGCGACCGCAGCAGCAGCACGGTTCCGGACTGAAGCGCCTAGAACCGCTCGGCCACAGCGGCCGGCGATTGCTTTAAAAATGAGTCAATGTGTCAGATACCTTACTTTGAGCGTGTAAGCGAGAAAGAGTTTCGTAAAGGTTTCAAATATGTGCAAAGTTTATTGACAGTAACTGAGTCCTGTCATTCTCAAATGCTGGTAGATTAAAGTTCGGGTGTTTGCGAGTAGTCAGTGGCGCTGCCTCAAGACTTACGCACTGTTTCTAAGTGTCTTATTGTGATAAACGTTTAATTTAAGATTATATCTCTTAATGAATAGGTAGTGACAAAATTTGGATGTGGTAAATAATTACCCGAAATATTGAAAATCAAATATTTGTTGCCTCCGAAAGCCGTTAGTTCAGACAACCTGGAATTGATATTTAGTTGGTTCCGTGATACGGTTTAGTAATACTGAGAGTGAACCTGAACTCGAGTGACAAACTTTCATAGATGATAGTTTGGACTAAGACGAGGGACAAAAATGCTGGTAAATGTGGTATCTGAAAAACCTTAAGAGCTATTAGCACTATTCCACCTGTGATACTGTGAAACACATTTCTTCTGATGCTAGCTTTTTCTTTCTATATTTTGGTTGGAGGTAAAGCGGATGAAAACAAGAAAGAATGTTCAATAAACCTGAGCCCTAAGTTGCATACCTTAGGAGCTATGAAGAAGAAGAGACGTGTTTCACAATAGCGAAGATGACCAATTGCTAATAGCTCTTAAAGTATGCGCTTTAGAGACCATGTTTACTGGACCCATTTTTTCTCGTTTTGGTCAATACTACCTCTTCTGAAAATATGGAAAGCAAAGAGCTGTCATCAGTAGAGATATATTTCATAGTAACGAAGATGAAAAAGTGCTAAAATTTAATATATACATGATAGAGCCTATATTGTCTACAATTTTTCCCTTGTTTGCTCCACACTACCTCGTCTGAAAGTTTGTCGGTCGAGTTCCCGTTCCCCTGTAGACAAGGGTCGCCAGCTTTGCTCTCGAAGTCAGTAATTAAAAACCCTGTAGCTGTCTAATTACTTTCAGGGGAGATTCCGAGATCTTGTGGACCGGAATGTGTTCAACGCATGCAGTTCAACAAACTACCTCCGACTGGATACTAGCAAGTCTCGCCAGTGCTCACCGCAACAGCACAACGAGAATACAGTTCAAAGTTAGTACAGGAAGAGACACACAAAAAACCACTCTCAGATTCCCACAGACCCAAGTATAATTTGCGGGCTTCTACTTAACCGCGCTAAGTCTGTCTCCCTTACTAAATGCAACCGTCTCCGCGACACCATGTAAAGGCTGTCTCTTCCAACCAAGCACCAGTCCTATCACTTAAAAGCAAGACTCTCCCGGAACACCGGAAAGTTCAGCCCGAAATCCACATCTGCACACGGCTATGCATTACAGATGTGTCTCAGTTTTATATGTATATATATTAGGAATAGGTATTAGGCAACTGGGGTATTAAATAAAACGCAATATAGAGTTAATCATTATTTAATGTCTATAACAGTGGGTTACATCACCAATCATTTTAATACTAGAACAAACACCAAAACCTTCAAACCACACAGCAACGGACTCCATCTCATTAATTTTACGATGGTTCATAGTGCGTATAACAAAAGACATGTATGAAGAGAGATAACATTTTTCATAATCCTTATTCGACACAGCAAATACATTCCACGTTCGATAAGCAATAACATCACAGCTATTAGCACTCTCCAATCCAGCAAGGGCTTTAACTGTTCCACCATTACATCGAAGTACAGCAACTGTTAACCATCCATTTCCCGGTCGAGGATGGGCTTCCTTGGATATGATAGCGAAGTTCACTACACAACCGCAAAAGACGGACGGTCCTTGTAAAATCATTTGAGCACCAATGTTAGTTTGACTTTCAATTTGTAAATTGTCAATAGCTTTGAAAACAGCGGCGCGACGCCGCCTGTATCTGCGAATGCGGGGCATCTTCTTCAGCAGCAGTGATCGGTATGACAGCAATCCTACGGTCCGTTAAATACTGGTCATCAACGCTGTCACCTGAGTGCTCACAGCCAGAGTCGGCGAAAATTTTTAAGTCCCCGAATTGAGCGACAGGCGCGCAGAAGGTTGTTCTAACATACATATACAGGGTGTTTCAAAAATGACCGGTATAATTGAAACGGCAATAAAAACTAAACGAGCAGCGATAGAAATACACCGTTTGTTGCAATATGCTTGGGACAACAGTACATTTTCAGGCGGACAAACTTTCGAAATTACAGTAGTTACAATTCTCAACAACAGATGGCGCTGCGGTCTGGGAAACTCTATAGTACGATATTTTCCACATATCCACCATGCGTAGCAATAATATGGCGTAGTCTCTGAATGAAATTACCCGGAACCTTTAACAACGTGTCTGGCGGAATGGTTTCACATGCAGATGAGATGTACTGCTTCAGCTGTCCAATTGTTTCTGGATTCTGGCGGTACACCTGGTCTTTCAAGTGTCCCCACAGAAAGAAGTCACAGGGGTTCTTGTCTGGCGAATAGGGAGACCAATCCACGCCGCCTCCTGTATGTTTCGGATAGCCCAAAGCAATCACACGATCATCGAAATATTCATTCAGGAAATTAAAGACGTCGGCAGTGCGATGTACCGCTGTTGGATCACCTGCTGCACTAGCTGCGCGTTGCCCTCTGTGGTTGCCGTACGCGGTCGCCCTACCTTTCCAGCTCGTTCATCCGTCACGTTCCCAGTCCGTTGAAATTTTTCAAACAGATCCTTTGGTTACATTAAACCTCTGTTGAAAACTTCGTCTTGTTGCAACAATACTGTGTTCTAGGCGGTGGAATTCCAACACCAGAAAAATCCTCTGTTCTAAGGAATAAACCATGTTGTCCACAGCACACTTGCACGTTGTGAACAGCACACGCTTACAGCAGAAAGACGACGTACAGAATGGCGCACCCACAGACTGCGTTGTCTTCTATATCTTTCACATCACTTGCAGCGCCATCTGTTGTTGAAAATTGTAACTACTGTAATTTCGAAAGTTTGTCCGCCCGAAAATGTACTATTGTCCCAAGCATATTGCAACAAACGGTGTATTTCTATCGCTGCTCGTTTAGTTTTTATTGCCGTTTCAAATATACCGGTCATTTTTGAAACACCCTGTATATTTCAGTTTTACTTGCTGCTTGAAATAACTTGGTTAGCTTCGAAGAACCACCCTCTTCCGACATCCGTAATGCGAAAACTCTACACCACAAGTACTGGCTCCACGGGTTTATTTAACGGATAGGCCTTAAGCCAAGAATAATCGGGAGCTGAATGTAGGCATTCCCAGTGACCATTTCCTGCTCCCTGTAAGAAAGATTTTGTGGGGTGCTGCTTCCTTGCAGCACTTTTATAATTTTTTTCTTGAACATGTTTGAGAAAACACAGTCTCTCGAGGAACATTTATTTACTCGTCCTTGAAGTCAACCTAGTCGGCTCCGACCACCACCCATGTAGGAGGATTAGGGAATTACTGAGCAATCATTTTCAGGCCGAACAAAAAACCCTTTCCTCCATCAGCCGGAAAGTGGCCAAGGTGACTGCAGTATCCAAAAACGTTAGCACACATTTTCGCCCGAGAAATTATATGTTACACATCTTGTTACGAAATCAACATTTCAAGAAGTTATGTAGTGATCATAGTGGTGAGTTAGTCCGCCCCGTTAGCTGAGTGGTCAGCGCGGTGGAATGCCACGCCAAGGGGCCCGGTTTCGATTCCCGGCTGGGGCAGGAGATTTTCACCGCTCAGGGAGTGCGTGTTGTGTTGTCCTCATCATCATTTCATCCTCATCTCCAACGCGCAAGTCGCCCAATGTAGCGTCGTACTTGCCCTTGGCGGCCGAACTTCCCCGAATGGGGCACTCCCGGCCCACAATGCCGTACGCTCATTCCCAGTGGTCAGTTAGAATCAGTTGATAAGTTGCTATGTCCAAACACAATAGCTCCAGATGGACTGTGTTAAGTGGGTCACTCTTTGTTTTGTGAGCTCATTATGGGTCAAAAAATTTAACGCTTTTCCTTTTC
This sequence comes from Schistocerca gregaria, assembly GCF_023897955.1. Taxonomy (NCBI): domain Eukaryota; kingdom Metazoa; phylum Arthropoda; class Insecta; order Orthoptera; family Acrididae; genus Schistocerca; species Schistocerca gregaria. The sequence continues at coordinate 200,330,295 of NC_064923.1, forward strand.
CCATTGCCGCTGTTTACCACTGATCTTGTAATCGTGAAATGTCGGTTTCTTTTTCTCTAAAAAAATGTTCAAATGTGTGTGACTTAACTGCGTAGGTCATCAGTCCCTAAGCTTACACGCTACATCTACATCTACATGACTACTCTGCAATTCACATTTAAGTGCTTGGCAGAGGGTTCATCGAACCACAATCATACTACCTCTCTACCATTCCACTCCCGAACAGCGCGCGGGAAAAGCGAACACCTAAATCTTTCTGTTCGAGCTCTGATTTCTCTTATTTTATTTTGATGATCATTCTACCTATGTAGGATGAACTCAAAAAAATATTTTCGCATTCGGAAGAGAAAGTTGGTGACTGAAATTTCGTAAATAGATCTCGCCGCGACGAAAAACGTCTTTGCTTTAATGACTTTCATCCCAACTCGCGTATCATATCTGCACACTCTCTCCCCTATTACGTGATAATACAAAACGAGCTGCTCTTTTTTGCACCCTTTAGATGTCCTCCGTCAATCCTACCTGGTAAGGATCCCACACCGCGCAGCGATATTCCAACGAGTGTAGTGTAAGCTGTCTCTTGAATGAACTTGTTGAATCTTTTAAGTGTCCTGCCCATGAAACGCAACCTTTGGCTCGCCTCCCCCACAATATTATCTATATGGTCTTTCCAACTGAAGTTGTTCGTAATTTTAACACCCAGGTACTTAGTTGAATCGACAGCCTTCAAAATTGTACTATTTATCTAGTAATCGAATTGCAACGGATTTCTTTTGGAACTCATGTGGATCACCTCACACTTTTTATTATTAAGCGTCAACTGCCACCTGCCACTCCATACAGCAATCTCTTCTAAATCGCTTTGCAACTGATACTGGTCCTCGGATGACCTTAATAGACGGTAAATTAAAGCATCATCTGCGAACAATCTAAGACAACTGCTCAGATTGTCACCCACGTCATTTATATACACTCCTGGAAATGGAAAAAAGAACACAATGACACCGGTGTGTCAGACCCACCATACTTGCTCCGGACACTGCGAGAGGGCTGTACAAGCAATGATTACACGCACGGCACAGCGGACACACCAGGAACCGCGAATGGCGCTAGCTGCGCAGCATTGGTGCACCGCCGCCGTCAGTGTCAGCCAGTTTGCCGTGGCATACGGAGCTCCATCGCAGTCTTTAACAGTGGTAGCATGCCGCGACAGCGTGGACGTGAACCGTATGTGCAGTTGACGGACTTTGAGCGAGGGCGTATAGTGGGCATGCGGGAGGCCGGGTGGACGTACCGCCGAATTGCTCAACACGTGGGGCGTGAGGTCTCCACAGTACATCGATGTTGTCGCCAGTGGTCGGCGGGAGGTGCACGTCCCCGTCGACCTGGGACCGGACCGCAGCGACGCACGGATGCACGCCAAGACCATAGGATGCTACGCAGTGCCGTAGGGGACCGCACCGCCACTTCCCAGCAAATTAGGGACACTGTTGCTCCTGGGGTATCGGCGAGGACCATTCGCAACCGTCTCCATGAAGCTGGGCTACGGTCCCGCACACCGTTAGGCCGTTTTCCGCTCACGCCCCAACATCGTGCAGCCCGCCTCCAGTGGTGTCGCGACAGGCGTGAATGGAGGGACGAATGGAGACGTGTCGTCTTCAGCGATGAGAGTCGCTTCTGCCTTGGTGCCAATGATGGTCGTATGCGTGTTTGGCGCCGTGCAGGTGAGCGCCACAATCAGGACTGCATACGACCGAGGCACACAGGGCCAACACCCGGCATCATGGTGTGGGGAGCGATCTCCTACACTGGCCGTACACCTCTGCTCTAGAAGGTGTAAGTCAACTACCCTGGCCAGCAAGATCTCTGGATCTGTCCCCCATTGAGCATGTTTGGGACTGGATGAAGCGTCGTCTCACGCGGTCTGCACGTCCAGCACGAACGCTGGTTCAACTGAGGCGCCAGGTGGAAATGGCATGGCAAGCCGTTCCACAGGACTACATCCAGCATCTCTACGATCGTCTCCATGGGAGAATAGCAGCCTGTATTGCTGCGAAAGGTGGATATACACTGTACTAGTGCTGAATTGTGCATGCTCTGTTGCCTGTGTCTATGTGCCTGTGGTTCTGTCAGTGTGATCATGTGATGTATCTGACCCCAGGAAAGTGTCAATAAAGTTTCCCCTTCCTGGGACAATGAATTCACGGTGTTCTTATTTCAATTTCCAGGAGTGTAGATCAGGAACAGCAGAGGTTCCAGGACGCTTCCCTGGGGGAACAACTGATATCACTTCAGTTTTACTCGATGATTTGCCGTCTATTACTACGAAACTGCGACCTTCCTGACAGGAAATCACGAATCCAGTCGCACAACTGAGACGATACTCCATAGGCCCGCAGCTTGATTAGAAGTCGCTTGTGAGGAACCTAAATTATCCTAAGGTCGAACACACATACCCATGCCCAAGTGAGGACTCGAACCTCCGCCGGGACCAGCCACACAGTCCATGACTGCAGCGCCTCAGACCGCTCGGCTAATCCTGCGCGGCTTCTTTTTCTCGTCACAGCCTTTATTTTGCATTTACCTATTTTTATAGAGAAATGCAATTGTGTGGATCATAGATAAAGTACGTACACCGTGTGTGCTTCGTCGTTTTGTGGTCGGCTCGTATCGATGACACCAAGTCTCGCCACCGGTGATGATTTCTTCCAGAAAAGAATTGTCCGTGTTTTGCATCTGAATCAAGTCGCAGCAGGCGTCCTGGAGTCATTGTTTCGGTTCGCGAGCCAAGGTGAGCGGTAAAAACTATAGACACACTTCTTTCTTCTTCAACATTTGATCTAGAGATGTTGCTCCATTGCGATTTGTGACAGATCAATGTTGACACACTACAGCCACACATCCACTGTTTAAAACTTCCTGCTCTCAACTGACCGTTCGAATGCATATCTGTTGTTAGCTCTAGCTGCCACTGTAGTTACTGCGCTAGAGTCGCTTATTCGCCAGTAATAAAAAAATGAGTACCGGGTCTTATTGGACGGAAGGTGTGTAATCAGTCTACAAGCATACTTAACAACTTCTGAATGTATCTCATCTACATCTACATCTACATCTACATGACTACTCTGCAATTCACATTTAAGTGCTTGGCAGAGGGTTCATACTATCCCTCTACTATTCCACTCCCGAACAGCGAGCGGGAAAAACGAACACCTAAACCTTTCTGTTCGAGCTCTGATTTCTCTTATTTTATTTTGATGATCATTCCTACCTATGTAGGTTGGGCTCAACAAAATATTTTCGCATTCGGAAGAGAAAGTTGGTGACTGAAATTTCGTAAAAAGCTCTCGCCGCGACGAAAAACGTCTTTGCTGTAATGACTTCCATCCCAACTCGTTTATCATATCTGCCACACTCTCTCCCCTATAACGCGATAATACAAAACGAGCTGCCCTTTTTTGCACCCTCTCGATGTCCTCCGTCAATCCCACCTGGTAAGGATCCCACACCGCGCAGCAATATTCTAACAGAGGACGAACGAGTGTAGTGTAAGCTGTCTCTTTAGTGGACTTGTTGCATCTTCTAAGTGTCCTGCCAATGAAACGCAACCTTTGGCTCGCCTTCCCGACAATATTATCTATGTGGTCTTTCCAACTGAAGTTGTTCGTAATTTTAACACCCAGGTACTTAGTTGAATTGACAGCCTTGAGAATTGTACTATTTATCGAGTAATCGAATTCCAACGGATTTCTTTTGGAACTCATGTGGATCATCTCACACTTTTCGTTATTTAGCGTCAACTGCCACCTGACACACCATACAGCAATCTTTTCTAAATCGCTTTGCAGCTGATAATGGTCTTCGGATGACCTTACTAGACGGTAAATTACAGCATCATCTGCGAACAGTCTAAGAGAACTGCTCAGATTGTCACACAGGTCATTTATATAGATCAGGAACAGTAGAGGTCCCACGACGCTTCACTGGGGAACACCTGATATCACTTCAGTTTTACTCGATGAGTTAATTACGTTACTGAGTTGATGTGTCTGATGAAGGGCTAGGAGTAAACGCGTGTGACATGTGCGTTTGTTTGGTGGTGTTGCAGGCAGCTGCAGGACAACCAGATCCACACGGTGGAGCGCGGCGCCTTCCAGGACCTGATGGCGCTCGAACGGCTGTAAGTAAAGTACTCTGCAGCTTCTTACCATACAGACAAGCGCCGCTTATCATTCAGCACTAGCTCTACTCTCTTTGTGAAAGGCAATTTTCTGCATATGTGTTGCGGTTATACGTCAAACTATAGTTCAATTCTTTTATCTTGGCGGTTCGCGTATGCCCGCCCAGACGCGGGAGATTGCTGCGCTGCCAGTTGCACGCGCAAGAGAAGCAGCGCCATAATATATAACTTAGTTTAGGGGGGAGCGCGCAGTTTATGAAGTAAAGCTGCCACGGCCGCATTAACCCTTTCGCTGCTACAGAGACGTGTTCCCCGCATTCCGTGCTGTGGGCGATTTTGTCATCACTGCTCTGCTCGTCTGTGCAGACTCATGGTGTTTCGACTGCTTTGACACACTTTATCATTCGATTTCACAAAAACTATTTGGCCCAAAAATTTGATTTTTATACATCTTCTTGATTGATACCTTCTCCCCATAAATGACTTAATTTTGTTTCGATGTTCAACGCAGTTATTGTGCAACATAAGATGTAGTAAACCATTGCACGAAATTTTGAAGAGTATGCAGAGGTACAAGTCCATAGCGTATACTTTCGGTATGGTCGATTTTAGTTGCCACTAGAAATTTCAGAAAATTACATTCAAACGAATAAAATTCATGAAGTAAGACACTTCGATATTGTTTTTAAATAAAGAAAATATTAAGCACCGAACAAGGTTTGAACTCGCAGCTTTCCGTGTAGTAGCCAAACACTTTAACCATTACACTAACTCAAACTCATCATTGTAGATGATATCCTGGAGGGCTTTAAATTATCACGCAAAATACCAATAAACACTGTTGGTATGACTATGAATTATTCATTCTTCATCGAAGTACAATCGGAAATAAACAATTACCGTTGTCCTTTATTGCGAAAAAGCGGTTAGTGAGAATGATACAAACTCCTTTCCTTGCTATCGCCTGAATTAGGAGGCTTATTACTTGTTTGGTTTAATTAATTATTAGAATATGAAGCAAATTGGTATAAATAATCTTTTTCCAAACTTTCTATAACAGAAAGTCTGCTATCAAGACATTGCTTTTGTTCAATTACTTTATTTATGACTGAACGTTTCTGAAACTGAAGACTCTCGTCCATGCTCTGCACTGCAGTCGAGCTCTGGCACCGTCGTTCTCTGTTCGTTGGCTGACTGTGTTTTGTGACGTCAGATCCGCAGAACGAACCTAAACTCGGCCTCCGTCGTAAATGTCGCGCACTTGAACTTAAAATTGACGATTTTCCACAAGTTCCGGTATAATCAGTTTCAAGTAGAAACGTTGCCTTGCTGCTCAGAACTTTTTAAACAAAAATTCTCGAGGGAAAAAAAACGAGATAAATTATCGGCGCGCACGGGTTTGAGCTTCGATTCGCAGTTGGCGACACCTTGTTTTTCTTAATGTAGAGATAAATCACCATAGGTGGCAGTATTATTCGGTTTATCCATTGCCCTGATGGCAATATGTTCATATTAATAAACAGCAATCTGAAGATGCTTGAGCCTGATGAATGAAAGTAGTAGTAAATGAAATAATATGAGAACCACAGCGGTTCATCTGTACATTAATTCTTAACCGCCGCTGTATCTTCTGCAGGCGATGATAATTTCGTAATCATTCTCTCAGGATTACTTCACCTGGATGCAGAGAGCAGAGTTACTTGTCATAGAAGAACTTTTTTTTCGTTCATAAACACTTACAATACTTTCACAAATGTGCGTCTTGTTTGCGATTGTTACTCAGCAGCGCCTCTTCGCTGTATCTGTCTTCTACGCATATCACGTACAGTATTTGATGCGATACTGGATATACACTTTATAATGATACGCAGTACACCGTAACGCCAACCAACGGCTCCATTGGCCGAGATTTGCTTAATATGTACAGGAGTCAAATCGGAGCCAACCAAGCGGTTGACGTTGGCTATGGGTCGGACTGCCGAGGGTTAAAGACAAAGCGTTGGCGGTAGGTTTTTCTTGGGACGCACCTCAGTGTGGACGCCGGGTCGAATCTTCGTTGGTTTCTAGCAATTTGCTGCGCCTGTTGAACGGGTGTGTGTTAATGAGTTTAAAAATACTGGACTATGGAGCGGAATACGGAGACAACATTAAAGCTGATAGCTTTATCATGAACGGAAATGTTTATAGCACCCAGCGAAGTGCAGTTCTAGCAACAAACTGAAAAGAGTATCGTGGAGCGAAGTAGTCTAGCTAAAGTTATGTGAATACTGTGACAAAGAAAAAGGATTCTTTATTGACGTCTCTTCGCCCAGTAGCGAAATACCTTAGTGTAATCTTCATCCTATCTGCTGCAGGTACATTTGTCGCCTGCCGCTGTGGCCGAGCGTTTCTAGGTGCTTCCGTTTGGAACCGCGCGACTGCTACGGTCACAGGTTCGAATCCTGCCTCAGGCATGGATGTGTGTGATGTCCTTAGGTTAGTTAGGCTTGCCAGGGCGTACATAATTAAATAAGATTTCGAAATCTGTAGCTTTCATTCGGATAAAATATGAAATTCTCCGTATTCCAAATCAGCTGTAAGGTCAGACTAATTTGTCCCACCACACTGCTCCCTACCTTTTAAAAGAGAGATCGTCCACCAGTGTCATTTCTTCGTTTCTGATGATCAGCTTCTTGCAGTAAAATAAGTGGTGCATGTGCGTCGACTGATAAATCGTCCACTACCTTAGAACTGTAATTAAAGCGTTATTTTATGATAATAACATAATGGGTGAGCCGTGGTAAAAATTGCTGTTTTGAAGAGCGCTCCGCAGCGCCTAGTGTGAAGCAATTGCCCTCCGTTTCTGGCGGTGGCGTCGCTGTGGCAATCGTAACTTTGGTGTCTCCCTCTGGTGGGAAAGGTTGCCTATTCACGTGCATTTAAGGGACGCTATGAGCTCGCAAGTCGGGCCCATCTCTATAATGTCATCCTCTCTACTGGCTTGTACCCTGACCTGTGGAAGACCTTCCGCGTCCTCTTAGTCCTCAAACCCAACAAACCCCCTTCTGCCGCCTCTTCCTATCGTCCCATCTGCCTCACCTCCGTCTTCAGTAAGGTCTTTGAATCCATCCTCTCCCACCGTATCCATTAGCACCTTGCTTAGCACCACATCCTCCCCCTTACCCAGTGTGGCTTCCGACCCTCCTTCTCTGCTGAAGACCAACTCCTCAACCTTGTTCACCTTCTGTCCCTCCAGCTCAACTCCCGTCGCTCAGCCATTTTTGTCTCCCTTGACCTCCAAAATGCCTATGACCGTGTATGGCATCCCGGTCTCCTCTTTAAACTCCAAACCTACGCCCTGCCTATCAATTTTGTCCATTTGGTCGCTTCCTTCCTCTCGCACCGTCCTTCCTATGCCACCCTCCAGAACACCAACTCCCGTATCTTTTATCCCACGGCTGGCGTCCCCCAGGGTTCTGTCCTCTCCCCTCTCCTTTATCTCTTGTATACAGGTGATATGCTCAAGCCACCCCCACCGGTCCACATTCTCCAGTATGCTGATGACACCGCCTTCCTGGCTCTCTATCCTACCCTTCAACAGTCTCAACGTACCCTCCAAACCCACCTTAACCAGTTCACCACTTGGTGTAACTAGTAGTTCCTCCGTTTCAACCCCTGCAAAATCCAGGCAATCATCATAGGCCGCACCACTCGCTCCTTTCGCCTCTGTGATTTCTACCTCACCCTTTATGGTCGTCCTATCCAGCTCACCCCCACACTGAAATACCTTGGCCTCACCCTCGACCGACATCTCACCTGGACCCCTCATCTCCAGACCGTCCAGCAGAAAGCCCATTCCCGCCTCCACCTTCTGAAACTCCTGTCTGGCCGGACATGGGGATTGCATCCTTCTACCATCCTCCACACCTACAAATCCCTCATCCGTCCTATCCTCTGTTATGCCAGTGTTGCCTGGATCTCTAGCCCCACCCGCTTTTACAAGGCCCTCCAAATCCTTGAACGCCATGCGCTCCGCCTTGCCTTACGTATCTGCCTTCCTTCCCCCACACGACTCCTGTATGAACTGATCCCCTTCTCCCACCTCCTCCTGTTCCTCCAACATCTCCACATCCTTTACATTGTCCGCAGGCTCGATCCCCCCCACCCTCTGGTTTCCTCCTTCCTCTCCACCCCCCTCCCGTTGCCGCGCCTCTATCGCCGTATCCCTCCCTCACTCCACCTCCACACCCTCCATCTCCTTCATCAGGGCAATTTACAACGCCTCCCCCTCCCGGATGACGAACTTCCCCATGTCATCTACCCTTCCTTCCAACTATGACCCTTTTTCCTCTTCCGTCCTTCTCCCAGAGCGGATTTTCCTCCATCCCCCCTCCCCTGAGACCCTGCACCCCATCCTTGCCTCTTTCCTTCCCACATCCCATCCTACCTGGCCCTCTTCAGCGCGCCCCCCGCTCATCTCCCCCATCTCTACCCCTCCCTCCCTTCTTCAGGTTTCCCTCATCTCCTAGCACCTGGCAGATCCTCTGTTTTGATCATCATCAGTGTGCCACATCAGTGTTGTGTTTAGTGCTGTTTCTCCTGTGCGTCAAGAGGTGTGATTTTAATTGTGTACTGCCCTGAGGTTCGCCGTCAGTGTTACGTTATGTGCTATGCCATCCGTCGATACTTTTATGCTCGTCAGGCTTTGCCTTGTGTTCTTTTAATCGTTGCAGTGTGTGGCTTTTTGTGTGTGCTACTTTTAAACAGTTTTTATCTCCTTTTTACAGTCACCCCGTTTTTTGTCTATTGCCTTCCATGATGTTCCCCCTTTTTTATATCTATGTTCACCATATTCTCTCCTTTGTTATTTTTAAATGTCTTCTATTGTTTGTTCTATGTTTTTTGCCTGAAGAGCAGCGCATATGCTGCTGCCAGCCCGCCCCGATGGGGAATTGAAAAACAATAAAGAAAAAAAAAACTTCCCAGTCGGTCAGTCTGGATGAGTCTCTCGTCTCCAGCTTGCTAGTCTGTCACTTGTCGGCATTTGTTAGGCAGATAGTGTCTGTCTGTCGTTCGGTTGGTCGGTCGCCCATTGAGACACAAGATGACTTGTCCGTCTTGAGCGTCGTCGCATGTGAGGTCACCACGTGTGTCCAGTGGGCCGCGCTGTATAGCGAGAGGTAGTGACTTCGCGGTCGATACGAGAGCAACAGGAGTCAACCTACGACAGTCTGGCCGGTGCGACCTGCGACGCCGTGAGACGGGAGATCGGCGCGTTGAAGCAGCTGGCAGCGGATGGTTCGGGAGAGCGATTTGGTTGTGCTGCGCCAGGTCTTATCGAGAAATCGCAGTTCATTAGAAGTTAAGTGATTGGTGATATGTTGTTTGATTTACTCTTGTAATTTCTGCTTGTTTTCTTGGTGAGGTCACCAGCCGTTTTACTTTGTGGTCGTCCCACCATTCTTCTCCGTTTGCCCACCCGCGGGAAGGTAGTTGTTTATAAATTGGGTGGTCCGTTTTTCCCTTGTGGAGTAGGGGCAGGTTAGAGCAACCTGCGGTTCGGGTTGTTGGGCAATCTCCCTATCAATCTATCGTACGTTAGTAGCTGCATATGTCATATTTGTCAGATTTGGTGTGTTAAAGAATTTATTGCTTGGAGTGTAACGGCCTAATACCTGAAATATGTTTTGAGCTTTGGAAACTTTGATATCATTGCCTATGATCTTGAGAGGCGGTATCTGTGTACTGTAGAGCATCTAAACTATTGTTTGGCCAACCTTGTAGAATTTTATATAAGATAGCATTTCACGCGCTTTTTTTAAATGATCATTTTAGTATTTAAAGTTGCCGCCCTTTCACCGTAAAACTTTTCTTAGAAGTTAAAATCAAGTTGCACCTTCGGTGACAAGGTTAATATTTTAACTGTTAGTGTTTTGTACCATTCCCATCCCTCCTACGGAGGGGGGAGGGGGGTTGCATAGTTTGTGTGCTTGTGTAAATTGTTAAAACTCTTAAAGTTGTATGGTGTGTTGCAGATTTGCACCAGTGTAGTTTTTCAGAGGCTGTTGTGAGCGGTCGTAACTACGGCCTTGCCAAAAAGGAGTGGCAAGGTTCTCTGCCCGAAGGCTCATAACGTGAAAATTTGTTTCTTTCTGCCTCTGAATATATTGTAACTTTGATATTTCGAGGGTGCTTTCTGATTATAATTTTAAATCTGTTTCTTTTAAAAAATGCTTTTAGTCACTATTAAAGTGAATAAGATTCCCATTTGTTAAAAGGAATTTGGTTATGATTTCATCAGTTACTCCCTGGCAGCCCGCATCTCGTGGTCGTGCGGTAGCGTTCTCGCTTCCCACGCCCGGGTTCCCGGGTTCGATTCCCGGCGGGGTCAGGGTTTTTCTCTGCCTCGTGATGGCTGGGTGTTTTGTGCTGTCCTTAGGTTAGTTAGGTTTAAGTAGTTCTAAGTTCTAGGGGACTGATGACCATAGATGTTAAGTCCCATAGTGCTCAGAGCCCGTTTACTCCCTGGCAACTACTTCCATGCTTACATACTGTGATTAAATGTGTTAATGTTGCTGATGTATGACTAGTAAATAAAATAAATTGTTAAGAATATTCTTTGAAAATAAATCACGGTTCAATGGGAGCAACCACGACAAGTTATCAGAGCTTAGTTGTGATCCTACACCGCCAAATCCGTTGAGCCGTATTCTCGGTTTGGTGAGGATGAGAGGCCGAACGCGAGTGTGTTGGCGAGCAACGTTCGACCGAATCCACTGGCTGTCGTTCGCTGACCTTCGTTAGTACAGTGCGTACGTGGTACTGAAGTGAGTACGCGTCAGTCGTAAAACCGCGAGATGTCTCCGCTCGTTGGTTGCCGAGTAGAGAGACTGTGGTGCTCCCCGCGCTTGCGCCGGAGCCAGCCGCAGGGCTCAGCTCCCGGACCTGCGCCGCTCCGCGCCGGCCGGCTGCCCCGCTGCCCGCGTCACTTGGCTGCGCCCGCTCTCTGGGTCAGTATCTCGCGCTGTCCATCTGGGCAGCCGATTAGCGGGAAACAGACTGCGCCGCCACACGCGACGCAATTTTTCACGATTTGCTACGCTGCCCGCCGACCGGCGAAATCGCCATCGCCTTATCAAATTCCCTCCACTTCTCAGCCCTCCGTAGCAGACAAGTGCTTGTACGGCAGCCGGCTTGCACCTCGACTGAAAAAATGACATTTTATCTTGCTGACAATGACACATAGGTGCGTAAATAGTAATAAGAATTTCGACACTGCCTATTCCTTTGACTTTGCGGTGACTTCGCAATTTCCAATTTAATCCTGGCTTTATCATTCAGAGTCAAAATAGAAGGAACTAAACTTCATCACCACACTAAAGATTTATATCGAACTTTCGGAAAAAGGTCACGAAAGTGAGCAGATATTTGACAATGCCATTGTCTGCTGGCATAGGTTCTCTTCCGACAGACGACGACACTTCCAAATATGTCTATATGAGAGGACATCTGTGTTATGCTCACTTTCGTGAGCTTTTTATTAAACTTTCATTTAAATACTCAGTCTAACAATGAAATTGGGATGCGCGTAATGCTTAATAAAGAATTGTGTGATCAAGACCAGTCTATATTTCAAAGCTGTGCTATTGAAGTTTTAATAGGACATTCGGTATTTTCTTTAGCACAAGAAAAATGGTTTTACTGTTAAAACGCTATTGGCCATCACCCAGAACTACTGAAAGCATCAGATGGTCACCAAGTAATGCCTTGTCAAATTGATACTAATGTAGACGATGACTAATGTAGCCTCCCCCCCCCCCCCCCATACTAGTACACCCAACTAAATGTTGACTACAGTGGTCTCCCTCTAAAACTTTAAGTCAGTCACGCTTCCCTAATGCCTCAGGACGTCTCCTACCACCCTCTAAGCGAACGTTGGGCTCCCTGAGCACTTTGGGACTTAACATCTGAGGTCATCAGTCCCCTAGAACTTAGAACTACTTAAACCTAACTAACCTAAGGACATCACACACATCCATGCCCGAGGCAGGATTCGAACCTGCGACCGTAGCGGCCGCGCGGTTCCAGACTCAAGCGCCTAGAACAGCTCGGTCACCACGGCCGGCGAACGCTGGGTGCATTAAGGATTTATTCGATCTAAGAAGGGGAAAACAGGCTGAAAGCGTGATCTGAAGTTTGTGTTAGGGAGTGCATTGGGGAGTCCGTGCAGCTTGGGCTAGCGATGTTACCAACACTACTTCGGTGATGTAATGACTAACATGTTTGTCTAATAAGCAGGAGTCCCGCTCGTGGCACAGACTTTAATTCATTTCTTCAGTTCTACCATATTCGATGCTTCTTTCAGTGTGGCGACCAAAGCTGTAAAAACTGAAAAATTGTGGTAAGGTCTTATGGGACCAAACTGCTGAGATCATCGGTCCATAAACTGATGCACTACTTAATCTAACTTACACTTACTTACGCTAATGAAAACACACACACACACACACACACACACACACACACACACACACACACACACACACACACACACATGCCCGAGGGAGGACTCGAACCTCCGACGGGGGGAGCCACGCGAACCGTGACAAGACGCCCAAGACCGCGCGGTTACCCCGCGCGGCACCAAAGCTATAAATTTCGCCACCATAGTAATGTATTTTTATTCTAGCCACAGGTGACGCTCCTGATCCATACATAAACCATCCAACAGTTTCCCAAAGCACTTACCTCTAGGATTATGCGTCACGTCGTCGATAAATTGAAGATAAACTTTTCATTGCTGTCTCACATTTCCGTCGCTCGGCACTGTCAGAAACACGCAGTAGTGGAAGATAGATCACTCGGAGACAAAAGGTCGACAGTTAATGACGATTTTAATGTTCGACATCATAGTTAATGAATTTGCCTCGCTGCATTATTCACATAAATACGAAAAAAGCTACGTAATCCATACACACTCCTTGTCCCAAAAGTCCGAACAAACTTTCAATTGCTGCCCCCTTGACCGCCTACGCACTGCTTCCAACTCACTCTCACATTCCCAGAATATATTTTTGTGAGCCGTTGATTCGCTGGGGTTGGAAAGTGTGAGAATGCTTAGAAAACGATACCTTCTTTTACTCAAGTTCTAGCATAATTTTCTTTCCTTGCGTGTTCGATTCAGGACCACTTCGTTATTTATCCGACGTATCCATTTTACCTTAGGTTTACTTCCAGATAATGCTGAAAGGAACAGATAATTTATGTGCGCATTTTTTACAAAAATCTAATGCAGCTATCGTTATTTTCTGTATCTTATAACCGACATGCCAGTGAAACATAGAAGCGACGACTCGTTGGTTAATGAACGAAGCGATAGTGTTCTGTAAACCATATACGGACAAGGATTGTTTCATATTTTCTCCTGTTATGAACGCACGCGAAACTAGATTCCTCACAATTTAAATTTTTCAAGGGGGCTGAAGGTGGTGTAATGAAATACTGAATAGGGTTGCGTAAGTAAATGAAATGCGAAAAAAGACTGATACTCACAAATCGTCTACGAACAGTCTGATGATGCTCCAGGCGTTATGTACCTAACACTCCCATGTCGACTTCATCTCGTTAAGAAGTAGTGTTGAGTTGCGTCTGCTAGGAAGCTCTAAATCGAGTCGCAAATGTAGTTGGATGTTCGGTAAGATCGCAGTTTGCTGAGTAAGCGACAATGCGGAGCTGTATCGCATGTGTTCCGGAAGATAAGGAGCCGAGTTAACCTTGGCGCTTTTGCATACGGCTCTTTGAATTTGATGGATAAACAGAGCGAGCTGTGTTTTGCACGATCTCTGTTTAGGTAATCCGTGTTGATTTTTTATGGATGAGATATTGGTTTTCCAAAACTGTCATAGAGCGTGAGCATAAAACATACTTCAAAATAGTGCAGCACATTGACGACTCTTGCAGTATGCGATTACAAGATGCAGTCTAACCTAGTGGATTAGCCGGCGCTTCAGTTTGGAACCGCGCGACCGCTACGGTCATAGGTTCGAATCCTGCCTCGGGTATGGATGTGTGTGATGTCTTTAGGTTAGTAAGGTTTAACTAAGTTCTAGGGGACTGATGACCTCAGATGTTAAGTCCCATAGTGCTTAGAGCCACTTGAACCACTTTTTGAAAATTTGTGCCAGACTGGGACTCGAAGCTGGATCCCCTGCTTGCGGCGAGATGTCGACTTAACCATTAGGTTATCCGTGCACACCTCCCGAGCCCACCAAAACTCCCATGTGTCACACTGTGTACATACATTTTCTTAAATTCATCGCTAAATACATTAAACATATTCTCAATTGCGAATATGGACAACCATTATGTATACAATGGAATGACGACAGTGAAAATCTGTGCTGGGTAGGAACACGCACTCGGATTTCCCACTATCCGAGCTCAGCTCACGGTGAGACCCAAAAAATGGTTCAAATGGCTTTGAACACTGTGGGACTTAACATCTGAGGTCATCAGTCCCCTAGACTTATAACTACTTAAACCTAAGGACATCACACACATCCATTCCCGAGGCAGGATTCGAACCTGCGACCGTAGCAGTCGCGAGGTTCCGGGCTCAAGCGCCTAGAACCGCTCGGCCACCGCGCCTGGCTGACACCCAAACTTTCGTAGGTCGTCAGCGATATGTCTTTAGCAATACTCGTACATCCATTACGTGTATTCCCGGACAGGGGAGACATTTTACTTGAAAGTCGCATGCCTGGTGTGGCGTATAAATGTGTTGCAGTGCCTGTGTTATTCTGAATTACGATGCAAAGTTACTTTAGATATGCATGCCTGTCCAGAGGAACTTTTCATCGTAATTCAGAATAACACAGGCACTGCAATACCGTATTCATCACTACCTTCTCGCAGCACCAGTGATAATGAGACTATAACGAATCGAGACCAATGATGTTATAGCCTTTTGCCCGTCTAGGCATGTAATATGAAAGACACCCTCGTGCTCCGAAACCTAGTATCGTACAGGTCCATGTTCTGGGAATAGTAGAAAATATCCAACAGTATAAAAGCAATGGATCCCAAGGCAAACTTATGACTGCGGACCCAAGGATAGAAGGATAGGATAAACACGAGAAGATGGCGCCATCAGCTTTAAATCGCTTTGGTTTCGAAACAGCTAAAGATGTCAAACCTGAAAATGTTCGTGATGATGACAACTAAAGGGTCTACATCTGTGGCAGACTGACGGCAGCTGTTCTTGGAGTTGCCCTTTTCTCCCACAACGATTGCCGCTGGGCATAATCGTTGCAGTTTGCGATCTCAATTCTGCCGGCGCGTCTTCGGGCAAATAATTAACTTCACTGACGCACTGAGCGTGGCTCCATTGTTTCACAGGTACTGCCAAAACACACACTATCGAGCCTACCAGCGGTTATGGCGATGACGTTTTCGCATTTCGGCAGACAACCTGCGTTTGCAGGCGAGTCACGAGGAGCAGTCTGAGAGCAGGGCGAGAGTAGTTCCGCACATTCCCCGCGGCGCGGGGTGGCGCCAGCGAACCGACAAGTTTCCGGGCGATTAAGCGGCCGAGTGCCGGTAGGCTCTCAGCGGACCGCTGATTGCATCCCTCGCTGCCGCCGCTGCTACAACCGTCGCTGACAGCCACGAACCCTCCCCCCCCCCCCCCCCCCTCCTTCCAAACCCACCCCTGTCATGCCCCCCAGCCTCATTCCGTCCTCCGGCAACACACCACACATGTCGCACACCAACCCATGTCGCCGACAGTATTACTTCCTTACAAACACGTGCACCGAGCGAGGTGGCGCAGTGGTTAGCACACTGGACTCGCATTCGGGAGGACGACGGTTCAATCCCGCGTCTGGCTATCCTGATTTAGGTTTTTCGTGATTTCCCTAAATCGCTCCAGGTAAATGCCGGGATGGTTCCTTTCAAAGGGCACTGCCGACTTCCTTCCCCGTCCTTCCCTACTCCGATGAGACCGATGAACTCGCTGTTTGGTATCTTCCCCCCAAACAATCCAATCCAAAAACAAGTGCAGTCTCAATGGTTGCTAATTCCCATGGGCATATTGCATTTTGTAGATCTGAATCAAAATGGAAACCAAACATTTTCGTACTTGTGATTTACATAAAGTTCAAGCGTGTGTCGTCCGCAGCTCGTGGACTCGCGGTCGCGTTCTCGCTTCCCGAGCAAGGAGTCCCGGGTTTGATTCCAGGCGGGGCCAGGGATTTTAACCTGCCTCGAGATGACTGGGTGTTTGTGTTGTCCTCATCATTTCACCCTCATTCATGCCAGTGGCGAGATTGGGCTGAGCAAAGGCTGGGAATTTTTACGGGCGCTGATAACCGCGCAGTTGAGCGCCCCCCTAACCAATCATCATCTTCATCAAACGTGTGTCAAGTATTTCTCATCAGTCTGCGACTCTTACCATATACGGAGAAGGTCCAGTGAAGGGTGGCACATTTGGTCACGGGACCGTTTAGTAAGCGTGAGAGTGATGCTGAACAACCTTCACTGGCAGATGGTACAAAAGAGGCACTCTATACGCGTGGAGAGATTTACTGTTTTAATGAAATACACGGTACAATCTCATTCCTGTGATGACCACCTATGTTCGACTTGAACGTAGCATAACCACTCACAGACGGCAGGTACCAGCAGTGGAAAGTATATAAAGGTTGTAGCGGCGACACGGGAAACAGTGCAGTCGTTGTCGTAATGCGCAAATGGGTCGATTTATCTGAAGTACAGAAGGACAAGATCATTGGCTTTCCGACCAAGGCTGCAAGTATTTCCGCAAGGGATAAATCTGTAAGCTGTTCGCCGTGGTTAAGTTAACGCGTGCAAAATGCGCTATCCGAAACCGGTGAGACAACTGTGGTGCAACACAGGCCATCAATGACAGGAGTGATACGACGACTGCGGAGATGTGCACAAGCGGAAAGACCACCTAGATGAATTAAGGTGGCTACCAACAGTGTCTCATCGACGACCGTTCAGTGAACTTTACAGCGTACGGGTCTCCGCAGAAGGCGCCTGCTTCGTGCACCCAAGTTGACTGTGTTCTTTGATCCATTATGGACCATGGGACAATGGCTGGCATGAACTTCTTGATGCAATAATTTACCAACAGCCGTATGTATTGTAGAAATTTATTTCATTTTATGAACTTCTATGTGCTACCAGTTTCGGCATTACGTTGATGCCATCTTCAGGCCCCACACGTCATAGTCGTAAAATCGCTACACACGGAAGGAGCCATATAACTGGATCCGTGAATCAAATCGTCATGAAACAGCTCTTTGTGGCCAGGCGACACAAACTGACTATGGTCCCCTCCCCCAAACCAATCAATGAAGTTACGTTCACGCATCACGACACGGTGTTTTACCAAACGGTTATCTTCAACTTGGACCGTCGTTGCACGTAATTTAAAACCTTTACTGAACTCTTTCTCACTGACGACCTCCATAAAATGACGACAGGAAAAAAGTTTGTCGCTTACTACTAACCTAACTGCCACATGAAGCATGACACATGTGCCATTGAATGTACCAGAAAAATTGCATCATTGTACGTCATTAAGTTCAGGAGACATGACGTCATAAACACCGAAAACTAGCGAATCATGCAAGAATTTTAAATTTATCAATTCGTTGCTTTTAACTCCAATCGTAACACTTCTCTCAGTATCTACATTTGCTGCTAAATGTACCTACAAAAATGTGTCATTGTACGACACCATTATTCAGGAGATATTCGTCAAATACTGAGATGCATGAAAAACTGGCATATCATGCATGACATTGTATTACTTCTTTGCTACTAATGTTCATAACACATGTCGCAGACAGTAGTCACATATACCACTGGATAAACCTGCAAAATTGTATCATTTTAGAGAACTTGGTTCAGGAGATACGACGTCAGAAACATTAAGTTGCGTGAAATTGAAACTGGAGGGCAACATTCACTAGAGATGCAGGTGAAATGTGGGTACAAACACGAGTGAAATATGTTAAATATGCGTCAAATATATTTGACATGTGAGTATTGGAGCAAAAACACAGATAAAAAGCTCATCCTAAGCCTTTTAAACGATTTTATTCAAATTTGGTACACATATTAATTACAACCTGGAAATAAGTATTGTAGGGGTAAGAACAGCCTCCCATTGGGGTGGGTGTGATAACAAGGAGAAAGGGGGGAGAACGAGGAGATGGACACACAACGAGGGCAAAGGAGGAGATAGGCAGAGATCAGAGTAGGAGATGATGGACATAGATAGGAGAGAGGGGAAGTGATTGAGAGAGGGGGAGGCGGAGATGGACACTGGCGGAAAGATGGGGTAGAGGAGATGAACAGAGAAGAAGGAGATAGAGAAGTGGAGATTAACAATAGGGGGGGGGGGGTGACAGGAGGAGATGGATAGATGGGGGGGGGGGGGGGGAGAGCAGATTCATGGAGAAAGCGGGAAGAGGAGATGTACAGAGACAGGGGAAGAGGAGAAGGACAATGAAGGGGGACTGGAGAATGTAGACAGAGGAGGGGTTGGTGGAGACAGGCAGAGAGAAGGAGAGGATAAGTCGATGAACAGGGATGGGGGGATGAATAGAGAGATAAATGAAATGTCGTGTGACGAGGGCCTCCCGTCGGGTAGACCGTTCGCCTGGTGCAAGTCTTTCGATTTGACGCCACTTCGGCGACTTGCGAGTCGATGGGGATGAAATGATGAAGATTAGGACAACACAACTCCCTGACCGGAGATGATGGGTGGATAAAGACAGAAGGAATGGTTAGAGAGAGTGGGGAGGAGGAGGATTAAAAATGGTCCAAATGGCTCAAAGCACTATGGGACTTAACATCTGAGGTCATCAGTCCCCTAGACTTAAAACTACTTAAACCTAACCTAACGACATCACACACAGCCGTGCTCGAGGCAGGTTTCGAACCTGCGACTGTAGCAGCAACGTGGTTCCAGACTGAAGCGCCTTGAACCTCTCGACCACAGAGTCCGGCTGAGGAGGAGGTGTTTAGAGAGAGGAGGAAGCAGTAAATGGAAATCATGAGGGAAAAGTAGGAGATGGTCAGAGAGAGGAGAGAGGAGATGATGGACTAATAGAAGATTGGAATAAATAAATATCCAGGCAACGCCTGATTTCTTGGCAAGTGTGTGTCTAAAAGTTGAACCTGTCGATTCTCAACCGGGAACGGCGCCGTTTGTGTAAATAAATAGCATTGACAACAGTGGCTGGGTTGCTAGGTGGCTTCTTTGCGGTATCCAGCCGAGGCTATAAAAACTATAAATGATCATAAAAATGTAGAGATAGTAATATTAATAGTAACCACCATTACGTATGTTTATATGAGGTCATAGGTTTCCACAGTCAGTGTCATTTTGAATAAAATAATTTTAGTTCTTCAGCCACGTCATTATAAAATACTGAAATCAATTAAATTTCCGATATTTCTACCGACTTTGTAAAGTTCTTCTTCACTGCGCTCTTCAGTCGACTTATCAGCAATTTAGTTGCTTTATTGCTTTATAATGTTGCGGTCCAAAATTATTTTAGTTGTTGTAAATGTTTCGCAAAATATATAAAATATTTTATATACACTTTTAGTATTACAATTTTCAGTATGAAACAACTTTTCATATATGTTTTACATATGAATATGAACAAATTACATTGTACTATTTTGTACTACTTCATACACAACAATAAGTGGACTATAGAGTGGTGTAGCAGCTGTTGTCGCACGGAATCTGGACAGGGCAGAAATGATTAGCGAACATGTAAATAGAGGATTTACGCTAGGCATATTTTTTGATTTAACTATTGCGGTATCTGAAGTAAGTAATCGTACGACACGAAAATTAGTCTACTTTGCTTATTTGCATTCGCTTACATTGTATGGTATTATATTTTGGGGTAACTCTTCCCATTCTAAAAGGATATTTTTGGCTCAGAAATGGGCGGTTCGGGCAATAAGAGGTTTAAGTTCACGAACCTCTTGTCGACACTTGTTCACGAGTCTGGGTATTTTGACATTGACCTCTCAATATATATCCCTTACTGTCATTTCTTGTTAACAGTATTAGTTTATTCCCAAGAACAAGCAGCTTTCACTCAGTTAATACTCGGCAGAAATCCAACCTGCACTGGGATAGGACTTCCTTAACTCTTGTGCAGAAAGGTGTGCAGTATACTGCTACATCCATTTTCAATAAGCTACCACTCGATTTCAAAAATCTTAGCAGTAATCCACGCGCTTTCCAATCGAAACTGAAGGGTTTCCTGATGGGTCACTCCTGTTCCGTCGAGGAGTTCCTTGAAAGATTAAACTGATACTTGTTGTATTGTTGACTGCGTTTACTTAAACTTATGGACCGACTTTTTTCGGGTTCATAAACATTTCGAGATTTGCTCCTCAATTTGGTCCTACGGAACTTGACGTGTAAATAAGTAAAAATGCTTATTGTATTGTATGTTAACCGGAGACCTAGAAACGACGGTGAGGCCCCGTCCCCGCCGCAGCCACAGTGGTCTACAACCCCACGACGACTACCGCAGTCCACTTCACCCCTCCGCCGCCCCACACCGAACCCAGGGTTATTGTGCGGTTTGGCCCCCGGTGGACCCCCCAGGGAACGTCTCACACCAGACGAGTGTAACCCGTATGTTTGAATGGTAGAGTAATGGTGGTGTACGTGTACGTGGAGAACTTGTTTGCGCAGCAATCGCCGACATAGTATAACCGAGGCGCAATAAGGGGAACCAGCCCGCATTCGCTGAGGCAGATGGAAAACCGCCTAAAAACCATCCACAGACTGGCCGGTTCACCGGACCTCGACACAAATCAGCCGGGTGGATTCGTGCCGGGGACCAGGCGCTCCTTCCCGCCCAGAAAGCCGTGCGTTAGACCGCACGGCCAACCGGGCGGGCCCAAAAATACTTAACTTGCACCTTTCACTACGTATTGCAACTAAACTTTACAAAACAATAAACAGCAATAAAGACCTGCAATCACAAGAAGCCAAAGAGTATTGTTACTAATGCACGACCGAACCGTCGAAGACTGTCCGAGACTGTGACTGCGACAAACCGTTTAGCTGTCACCGCCCATACTATGTCGTAGCGACAGAGGGCGCTCTTTGTCGCAGCTGGTGAAGGCGTGCATTATTGGATCCGCTGGGTCCCTTTGCGACAGCTCTCGGTGTCTGTGAGAAACGTCCGTTTCCGTTGCCATTTGTCTGACGCTGGTGAGGGTGGTATCGATCTGTGATACCACGTTTACCATCTGTTTGAACGTAATTGAAGATCAGAATTTTTTGTTGCATGGAAAATGTTATTGGACTGGGTAGTAACTTCAATGAGTGTATCGAGGGTTATACTAAATATAGTGAGTCACTGGCCAATTCCATTGTAAGCTGCTGTGTGTACTGCTTGTGGCGGTTATTCTAAAAGCGTGTAAGCTGTCGGAATGACGCGGCTCGGCAACGTTGTTCCGCTTGTGTACACCCCGGGGAGTGGAGCAGGCGCCAAGCGACACACGGGATTCGCGCCGCGGTGATGGATGGACCGTTGCTGCCGCCGGCCGTGAGTCAGCGCTGCCGCACAGCAGCGCGCCGGGCGGCGCCTTGCGAAAACACACCGCGCCCGTCTGATTAATATCGCAGATTTATTGCTGGCCCTGCCGCGTCCGCAAATATTGACGCTGCCGGCGCAGTTCATTAAACTATGTTTACACTAAGAGGGGAGCATTACCCGCCAGGCAGTAGTCTAGTGGAAAAAAAAGAGAACTGGCCGTCGTGCGCGGGGAAATGAATTACCAGATTCCTGGGGAGCCGCCACAGCCGGCGGTGGCGCAGATAACGCCGCCACGCGAGGCGAGGACAAAGGCGGCAGCGTGTAGTTGGTGCTGGTAGCCTCGCGGCCGCGAATACAATTGCGCGTGGGCCGCCTGCTCGGACGCGGGATTATGTTGTAAAAGCGAGCGGCGGAGACCGCAATTAGAGTAATCGAGTCTGGCGGGGAGTGGCGCGTGGCGTGTGGGCGACCTAATGGTGATGAGGCGGGCTCTCGAGCGCTCCTTACAACCGCACCGCGCCCAGCACCCTCTGCGGTTCGCTTAGCTCCCGGGGGCAGCCGCAGCGTGCGGAACTTCACACTGCCGCCAACTTAAAGAGTCGACGAAAGCACGTCTTAATGCGGCGCGCCAACTGGCGATCAACTGTTAGACCGCGTTCGAGTGTTACAAGTACACCGGATCGAAAGGGGGTAGCTTACAAAACATTCATTCGACCTTTGCTTTAGTATTACTCATCAGTGTTGGATCCGTACCAGGTCGGGTTGGCAGAGGATATAGAGAAGATCCAAAGAAGAGCGGCGCATTTCGTCACAGGGTTATTTGGTAAGCATGATAGCGTTACGGAGATGTTTAGCAAACTCAAGTGGCAGACTCTGCAAGAGAGGCACTCTGCATCGTCGTGTATCTTGCTGTCCGGGTTTCGAGAGGGTGCGTTTCTGGATGAGGTATCGAATATATTGCTTCCCCTTACTTAAACCTCCCGATGAGATGACGAGTGTAAAATTAGAGAGATTCGAGCGCGCACGGAGGCTTTCCGGCAGTCGTTCTTCCCGCGAACCATTCGCAACTGGAACAGGAAAGAGAGGAAACGACAAAAAAAAGGTGAAATTGGCTCTGAGCACTATGGGACTTAACATCTGAGGTCATCAGTCCCCTAGAACTTGAACTACTTAAACCTAACTAACGTACGGACATGACACACATCTATGCCCGAGGCAGGATTCGAACCTGCGACCGTAGCGGTCGCGCAGTTCCAGACTGAAGCGCCTAGACCCGCTCGGCCACGCCGGCCAACAGGTAACGACAGGGGCACGTAAAGTGCCCTCCGCCACACACCGTTGGGTGGCTTGCGGAGTATAAATGTAGAATGTAGATGTAGAAAGCTAGTCATCCACAGAAGACGTCACGCTAAGACTCTAGCTTCGAATTTTCTCGTGTTTTACTTGATAATAAATTTCAGTAGCCAGGATCGCATAATTTCGTCTTCAGTTTTGACAACCAGTTTCAACAGAAGATGACAATTATATCTGTTGAAATCGGTTTTCAAAAATAAAAAACGAAAATATGCGGTCTTGGTTACTGAACGCCTTTTGCCTCTACCTTTAATGATGGTCTCATTTCGGCGACGAATTCTTCAGCTAGGCCATATCTAGCTGTAGAAGTTGGTTCACATAGCTCTGAGCATAATGGGACTTAACATCTGAGGTCATCAGTCCCCTAGAACTTAGAACTACTTACATGTAACCAACCTAAAGACATCAGACATCTATGCCCGAGGCAGGATTCGAACCACCGACCGTAGCGGTCTCGCGGTTCTAGACTGAAGCGCCTAGAGCCACTCGGCCACACCGGTCGTCGCTGCAGAAGTCATTGAGAGTTATGTCCTGTATGTTTTGCAGTGAGCAACGGCCTTCCGCAAAATACCCGACCCCAAAAGATGATGGAGAGAGTCCGCAAGTTACTTCATGTACGACGTATCCAACTGAAACCACTATTTACCATTAAATCCTGTAGATCCATCAAATTTCCGGGATGGTACCAACTACGTTTCATCCGCTGTTCCAGATAGTCTCAAACATTTTGCACGGGTAGCACTATCTGCTGCTGAACAATTTGTATGACGTAGCGGTAATAAATTGTAGCGGTGATTCCGTGATGAGATTTCCAACTTTCAAGAATGGTGGAGAAACGTAAATTTTTCTATTTGAGGCAAGGGACTCTGGTCCGGAAACGACCGAATCGAAAGTTGTAGGCGAAAACCTTTCTCATACCTCTGACGCTGGGACACATGTACCGATACTGTTCTAAGATTATTGAGTAGGCAACATTCAGAGGTTGTATACGGACCAAAACGGGGAAAATATTGTAGTAAATAAAGACTCTAAAATGCTTACCTTAAGAGCTGTGAGCAATTGTTCGCCATCGATACTGTGAAACACACCTTTTCTACTGTAAGCTCTTTGGTTTCCAATTTTTGGAGGAGGCAGTGTGGACCAAAACAAGAAGAAAATCCTAATAAATGTGGATTCTAAAATGCATAGTTTAAGAGCTATGGGCTCTTGTTCACTAGAATAGATGCTTCACAGTAGCGAAAATAACAGGTGTTCATACCTCTTTTGCAGTTTAGATCTCGCGTTTCCTAGACTTTTTTTCTTGCTGCGGTCCGCTTTATCACCTCTGAAAGTTGCGTACCCTACTATTGTAATAACAGTACAGGTACATGTATCCTGTTGTCAGACGCATCAGAACGATTTTCGCTTAATAACCTTCGACTCCGGCGTTCCCAGACCAATGTCACTTAATTCAAATTGATACAGTTACTCCGCTCCATCACCCCTGAAAGTTTGCATCATGGAATGACACTGTCCACAGAAGCTACAAGCTATCTTAGTGAATCGTCTGTTGGTGAGTGAATGAGTATGGGTAGATCGGTCGCCTGTTTAGAGTGGCAACCGTATCAAAATCCCTACAGTAGTTCCTGAGATTTCACATACAAAAAAAGTGGTGAGGGCTGTAATTTATAATATGTTGTGATAGATATGTATAGTCTCTGGTCATGTTTCGCTTCTGTCTGGAGTGGCCGGCCAGTGTGGCCGAGCGGTTCTAGGCGCGTTAGTCTGGAACCGCGAGACCGCTACGTCGCATGTTCGAATCTTGCCTCGGAAATGGGTGGTTGTGATGTCCTTAGGTTATTTAGGTTTAAGTAGTTCTAAGTTCTAGGGTACTGATGACCCCAAACGTGAAGTCCCATAGTACTCAGAGCCATTTAAACCATTTCTGTCTGGAGTTACAGCGGCTGTTTGCTTTACTGATTATCTCGCCGGATGTCGCGTCCTCTTTAGCGGAGCAGCTCATAGCTCCCATCATTACCACGAGATGTCACTCCAGATGCCAATTAGATATGGAACAAATAGCAAAACGTATATTGCATATTCATTGTTACTATAAGTTATATACAGAAGCTGTCCTCGTGAATCGTCTGTCTATTAGTGAAAACGGTATGAAAATGCCTGACATTGTTCGTGAGATTAGCCTTCACATACAGACAGCAAAACGTGGCGGGTGAATTCAATTTATGAGATTTATAGAGTAAGACCGGGTACTTCTACTGGCTAATCAAGGTGCTGTAGGGTATCTAAGTGTTCGTCAATGAGGAAAGTATGCGTGCACGCTTGTGATATTGTCACCTCACCAAGATGTAGAACAAGAGGACTTTTTCAGCTATAATGTTGAAATAAATATGGCTGATGTTCGTGGTAGCTTGAACGAGTGAACCCAAGTCACGATACGAAGGACAACCCCGAAACATCACAGAACTGTCTCCGATCTGGACTACATCCGTTACACGCCGAGATCTAAACACTTCATTGGAGCTTTAAAGTACTCTAAATCTCGCATCATCTGCAAAAAGGCATAGCCTGTGTAACTAAAATAACAAATGATAATTTCTAGGATGTGTTTCGCTACTGAACCATTTCTGATGGTTTAATTTCATCTAGCATCGTGGAATAACGAAACAGCTGATTGCTGTTTGATTTCTGCTCGTACGAATACATCGAATCACGTCTCCTGTTACAGTGCTGTATACGATTTTCCGTGACCTCTATCGAATTGATTGATCTTTTTTCTTTTATACGACTTATACCATTTGACACGAACCTGTCTTCGAGCGGCGGTCAGATGGTGTGGAATCCACCGGGAACAGATCTTTCTCACAGCTAAAAGTTCATGCAAAATTGAATGTACTGCCGCGCGGCTTCCCCCCGTCGGAGGTTCGAGTCCTCCGTCGGGCATCGGTGTGTGTTGTCCTTATCGTAAGTTAGTTTAAGTAATGTGTAAGCTTAGGGACCGATGACCTCGGCAGTTTGGTCCCATAAGACCTTACCGCAAATTTCCGAATTTTCTACGAATGTACTGCATTTTTCAGTGTTCGCAAGGACACGTCTGTCTCACGCTAAATCTCTTACCGATCCTATTCAATCATGCAGCGGACAGCATCGATGAGTTTCGCGAGAACAACCGATTGTGCTACAAGTTCATGACACTCATCGCTAACGGAACCTCGACCAAAACGGAATTCTGCAAATCAACTATGAACTGTCCCTGAATGTGGTTAATTACGATTTGGGTTAACGTTTTTGGGCTACGACTTTACGAAAGTCGTAAAAAATCTCCCAGCAAAAATCTTAATGTGAAATTTCCGGTTTAGCAACTTCGGGAAATTTTAGAATAAACAAATAACTTATTTGATTCCCTTTTGTTATTATTTTATATGTCCAAACTACTGTATTTTTTCACTAATTACAATCGATTTCATGTTATAGCTTCCTTGCACGATAAGTGGTTCTTTACTGGATACAGGAGCGCCGGCCGCTGTGGCGGAGCGGCTCTAGGCGCTTCAGTCCGGAACCCCGCTGCTGCTAAGGTCGCAGGTTCGAATCCTGCCTCGGGCATGGATGTGTGTGATGTCCTTAGGTTAGCTAGGTGTAAGTAGTTCTAAGTTCTAGGAAACTGATAACCTCAGATGTCAAGTCCCATAGTGCTCAGAGCCAATTGAACATTTTTTTGTCGTTACCTCTCTTTCCTGTTCCAGTTGCGTATGGTTCGCGGGAAGAACGACTGCCGGAAAGCCTCCGTGCGCGCTCGAATTTCTCTAATTTTACACTCGTCATCTCATTGGGAGGTTTAAGTAAGGGGAAGCAATATATTCGATACCTCGTCCAGAAACACACCCTCTCGAAACCTGGACAGCAAGATACTGATGACATCAGATGTAAAGTCCCATAGTTCTTAGGGCCAGTTTTGATACAGGGGCGAGTACAGATGCTGTTCACGAACACAGAAATCAGATGTTGATTTATTCTACATGTAATGTCAAATAGTAAAAATAATACATAACTTCGTTGCTATAGTTGCAGCGTCAGTTGATAACACTAGATTTGAAACTTTCTGACATATTAATCTGTCAGGAAGTTTCATATCAGCGCACACTTCGCTGCAGAGTGAAAATCTCATTCTGGAAGCATCCCCTAGGATGTGGCTAAGCCATGTCTGCACAATATCTTTTCTTCCAGGAGTGCTAGTTCAGCAAGGTTCGCAGAAGAAAATGGTTCAAATGGCTCTGAGCACTATGGGATTTAACATCTGAGGTCATCAGTCCCCTAGAACCTAGAACTACTTAAACCTAACTAATCTAAGGACATCACACACATCCATGCCCGAGGCAGGATTCGAACCTGCGATCGTAGCGGCCGCGCGGTTCCAGACTGTAGTGCCTAGAACAGCTTGGCCACTCCGGCCGGCTTCGCAGAAGAGCTTCTGTGAAGTTTGGAAGGTAGGAGACGTGGTACTGGCAGAATTGTAGTTATGGGGACGGGTCGTGCTTGGGAGCTCAGTTGGTAGATCACCTGCCCGTGGAAGGCAAAGGTCCCGAGTTCGAGTCTCGGTCCGGCATACAGTTTTAATCTGTCAGGAAGTTTCATATCAGTGCACACTCCACTGCAGAGTGAAAATCTCATTCTGGAAAACTAGATTTGACTGTAGAAATAAATTCAGACACAAAAGATTTATAAAGCTGTCACTCTTCAATACAAAGTCTATTCAGAAGTAGTCGAGCCCTGGTCACCGCAAAAGTCTGTGAATGTTATTTAACTGGAAAGAACACAAAATGGGGCCAGTGCGTGAATGTTCGAACTTAAGTACACCCAGCACTGGAGCTCCAGAGAGGGGATGCCTCATTGACAGCGGCGTAATCGTTCGCGTCAGTGCTCTAGTGTCGCGGTGGCGGCTGTAGGAAACGCAGCGGGGTGGCGCTCGTATTTGAAAGTGCGGCCGATACTGTGTTTCGAAGACACATAAGGTGGTAATCGACGTTTTACAGATTTGCAACGGTATCAGCTCATCAGAAGGCAAGATCAGTACATAATCGAATACGGCTACACCGCGACTTCTCAATTACGCACAGTTGCTGCCGCACGAGAACCGCACAGACTTAAGGAAGTGTAATAAATAGATTACTACGCTATATCCCTGAGGATGAAGCCTTTCGTACTTCTAAGTCCATCGCAATTAGTGAAAAACAATAAATGGAGCTGGTTCGACATAAAATTAAAAATGAAAGGGAATATGCAGTACTTACTCTTTAAATAAGACCTCTAGCAGCTGACGTTCACATCTCTTCGAACAGTATGGCAGCAGCGAGATAGCCTTTCGGCGCTGGGTTTAGCAGATACGCGGAGACGAAAAGGAAGGCTCAAGAATGACTCTGGAAAAAGGTATCACGGCAGTCGAACGGCAGGACATCGATACAGTTCCCCACAGTCAGGAGCATATAAAGTTGATCGTTGGTAAAGCAGATGCCAGACTGAGATTCATCGGAAGAATCCTAAGGAAATGCATTCCGAAAACAAAGGAAGCACGTTACAGTACGCTTGTTCGCCCACTGCTTGAATACTGCTCAGCAGTGTGGGATCCATACTAGGTAGGGTTGATAGAAGAGATAGAAAAGATCCAACGGAGAGCAGCGCGCTTCGTTACAGGATGATTTAGTAATCGCGAAAGCGTTACGGAGATGATAGATAAACTGCAGTGGAAGACTCTGCAGGAGAGACGAGCGGTAGCTCTGTACGGGCTTTTGTTGAAGTTTCGGGAACATACCTTCACCGAAGAGTCAAGCACTATATTGCTCCCTCCTACGTATATCTCGCGAAAAGAACATGAGGATGAAATCAGAGAGATTAGAGCCTACACAGAAGCATCTACATCTACATGACTACTCTGCAATTCACATTTAAGTGCTTGGCAGAGGGTTCATCGAACCACAATCATACTATCTCTCTACTATTCCACTCCCGAACAGCGAGCGGGAAAAACGAACACCTAAACCTTTCTGTTCGAGCTCTGATTTCTCTTATTTTATTTTGATGATCATTCCTACCTATGTAGGTTGGGCTCAACAAAATATTTTCGCATCCGGAAGAGAAAGTTGGTGACTGAAATTTCGTAAAAAGCTCTCGCCGCGACGAAAAACGTCTATGCTGTAATGACTTCCATCCCAACTCGTGTATCATATCTGCCACACTCTCTCCTCTATAACGCGATAATACAAAACGAGCTGCCCTTCTTTGCACCCTCTCGATGTCCTCCGTCAATCCCACCTGGTAAGGATCCCACACCGCGCAGCAATATTCTAACAGAGGACGAACGAGTGTAGTGTAAGCTGTCTCTTTGGTGGACTTGTTGCATCTTCTAAGTTTCCTGCCAATGAAACGTAAGAGAACTGCTCAGATTGTCACCCAGGTCATTTATATAGATCAGGAACAGTAGAGGTCCCAGGACGCTTCCCTGGGGAACACCTGATATCACTTCAGTTTTACTCGATGATTTGCCGTCTATTACTACGAACTGCGACCTTCCTGACAGGAAATCACGAATCCAGTCGCACAACTGAGACGATACCCCATAGCTCCGCAGCTTGATTAGAAGTCGCTTGTGAGGAACGGTGTCAAAAGCTTTCCGGAAATCTAGAAATACGGAATCAACTTGAGATCCCCTGTCGATAGCGGCCATTACTTCGTGCGAATAAAGAGCTAGCTGCGTTGCACAAGAGCGATGTTTTCTGAAGCCATGCTGATTACGTGTCAATAGATCGTTCTCTTCGAGGTGATTCATAATGTTTGAATACAGTATATGCTCCAATGCATACCGACAATCCTTGTTTCCACGAACAATACGAGACTGGAATAGAAGGAAGAAACGATAGAGGTACTCAAGGTACCCTTCGCCACACACCGTCAGGTGGCTTGCGTAATATTGATGTAGATGTAGATACATCACTATCTCTTACCTACCCGCAGCCGTCCAGCTCCGAAATTGCTCTAAACCTTTCGTTTTTGTCATACTGTGCCAACAATATATTGGAATTACGAGTAAGAATTGGTCAGCGACCGGATGCCGGCCGTTCCCTTCAATTTGTCAGCTGAATACCTACACGCGCCGCGGCAGTGTCACGGTTGAAGACATACCCGCGCGCCATCGGTCGTAAAAGTTGAGTGCGTTTCATGACTTGTTGCGCACGACGAGTTGTTAGCGGCCGCGTAATCAGCGGGGGCCTTTTTCCATTCCGCCGCTGATGAAGCTGGCTTTCCGGAATGAGATTACACGAGTGGCGGGCTTCTGCGAGTGTCGCGCGGTACGACGTAACGCAATTATCGTCACAATGGACGCGACGCGACGCTATGAATTAAGGGAGGCCGGCCGACGTGCTGGACGCTGGGGGAAGAGGCGGCCAGTCGGCACAAAAGATATGGACAGGTCAAAGCAGCGGTGTAGTTGGACACTCCTCGTGTATCGGCTTTGTGCAGTTTTATGGCTTAAGACCGGAGACTGCGCTCGTATAGACGATACGAGAGTGGACACCGTCGTAAACTTGTTGTACGCATGCTATTGACTTTACCGAAGACGGTCCTCAGCCGTCAGTGAGGACTCGTAATTATTAGATGAGGCGAAAAAAGTGGATAGAACGGTTGCCTACGCTGGTGACAAAATGATGCACGCACTTCCAAATCCAAACTGAAGCATGAGTGATGCGCTGATGTAGGAATGATGTGTCAGCAGCAAATTAAATATAGTCCTCAGATTTTCGATGCAGCAGTCAATTTCCATACAGTACTTCAACATCTACGTCTACATCCATACTCCGCAAGTCACCTGGCGTGGCGGAGGGTACCTTGAGTGTCTCTATCGGTTCTCCCTTCTATTCCAGTCTCGTATTGTTCGTGGAAAGGAGAATTGTCGGTATGCCTCTGTGTGGACTCTAATCTCTCTGATTTTATCCTCATGGTCTCTTCGCGAGATATACGCAGGAGGGAACAATATACTACTTGACTCCTCGGTGAACGGATGTTCTTGAAACTTCAACAAAAGCGCGTACCAACCTACTGAGCGTCTCTCCTGCAGAGTCTTCCACTGGAGTTTTATCTATCATCTGCGTAATGCTTTCGCGATTACTAAATGATCTTTTAACGAAGCGCGCTGCTCTCCGTTGGATCTTCTCTATATCTTCTATCAACCCTATCTGGTACGGATCCCACACTGCTGAGCAGTATTCAAGCAGTGGGCGAACAAGCGTACTGTAACCTACTTCCTTTGTTTTCGGATTGCCTTTGCTTAGGATTCTTCCAATGAATCTATCTGGCATCTGCTTTACCAACGATCAACTTTATATGATCATTCCATTTTAAATCACTCCTAATGCCTACTCCCAGATAATTTATGGAAATAACTGCTTCCAGTTGCTGACCTGATATTTTGTAGCTAAATGATAAGGGATCTATCTTTCTATGTATTCGCAGCACATTACACTTGTCTACACTGAGATTCAATTGCCATTCCCTGCACCATGCGTCAATTCGCTGCAGATCCTCCTGCATTTCAGTACAGTTTTCTATTGTTACAACCTCTCGATATACCACAGCATCATCCGCAAAGAGCCTCAGTGAATTTCCGATGTCATCCACAAGGTCATTTATGTATATTGTGAACAGCAACGGTCCTACGACACTACCCTGTGGCACACCTGGAATCACTCTTACTTCGGAAGACTTCTCTCCATTGAGAATGACATGCTGCGTTCTGTTATCTAGGAACTCCTGAATGTAATCACACAATTGGTCTGATAGTCCATATGCTCTTACTTTGTTCATTAAAGGATTGTGGGGAACTGTGTCGAACGCCTTGCGGAAGTCAAGAAACACAGCATCTACCTGGGAACCCGTGTCTATGGCCCTCTGAGTCTCGTGGACGAATAGCGCGATTTGGGTTTCACACGATCGTGTTTTTCGAAACCCATGCTGATTCCTACAGAGTAGATTTCTAGTCTCCAGAAAAGTCATTATACTCGAACATAATACGTGTTCCAAAATTCTACAACTGATCGACGTTAGAGATATAGGTCTATAGCTCTGCACATCTGTTCGACGTCCCTTCTTGAAAACGGGGATGTCCTGTGCCATTTTCCAATCCTTTGGAACGCTACGTTCTTCTAGAGATCTACGGTACACCACTGCAAGAAGGGGGGCAAGTTTCTTCGCGTACTCAGTGTAAAATCGAACTGGTATCCCATCAGGTCCAGCGGCCTTTCCTCTTTTGAGCGATTTTAATTGTTTCTCTAGCCCTCTGTCGTCTATTTCGATATCTACCATTTTGTCATCTGTGCGACAATCTAGAGAAGGAACTACAGTGCAGCCTTCCTCTGTGAAACAGCTTTGGAAAAAGACATTTAGTATTTCGGCCTTTAGTCTGTCATCCTCTGTTTCAGTACAATTTTGGTTACAGAGTGTCTGGACATTTTGTTTTGATCCACCTACCGCTTTGACATAAGACCAAAATTTCTTAGGGTTTTCTGCCAAGTCAGTACATAGAACTTTACTTTCGAATTTATTGAATGCCTCTCGCATAGCCCTCCTCACACTACATTTCGCTTCGCGTAATTACTTCTGAGTTAAAGAAGAGATTGAAAATATCAATTCAGTTGTAAGGTTTTTTCATATTTTCCAATGCACAGACCTCGAACTGTTTTGGGGTATTACAGACCCTCATCAGGCGTGATACTGAAAATAAACAGCAGACCGAAGCTAATAGTATTTTACACACTGTATTACACACGAGAAAACAAAAAAGATGTACCATATCACATTTTCAGAAAACAGAGGTCTGGCTAGGTATAGTAAAACATGGGCCATTGTTAGAGCTACACCAGACAATAC
Organism: Schistocerca gregaria; assembly: GCF_023897955.1. Taxonomy (NCBI): domain Eukaryota; kingdom Metazoa; phylum Arthropoda; class Insecta; order Orthoptera; family Acrididae; genus Schistocerca; species Schistocerca gregaria. The sequence goes on from NC_064923.1 coordinate 200,363,334, forward strand.
AACGGATGACTGCGTGGCTAAAGAAGTATGAGATACACACCAGGACACTTACTTTTTGTGCTACGTCCCCGAGCGCTACGATGGAGAGTACAGGACGCGGTGTACTACTAACGAGAGCAGTGCACGGACTAGCGTACAAGGAGGAGGAAGCAATCTGGTAAACCATACTGGCAAAAATAGTGCCATCTTTGATAGAAAGAATTACGCGGCACGAACTAGCACGGCAGTTCACTATTTGAATTAGTGATTTACATGAAAAAAATTATAAATAAGTTGCGCGAAAAGCGTTAAGGGTACTTTCAGTGGTAAAGAAACGTGTTGAAACGGGGAGTACAGAACTGTAGTTAAAGGTTTGAGTGGAAGCCGACAGCTTAAAGCTTATGCATAAACCGTATAAAACAATGAAACTTTTTTTTGAAGGACATCATCTTTACGCCAGTGACTGTTATAACTTCTTATTACATTATTGCAATTTTGGCCTTAGGCCATTATCAAATGCTGCTGAAATACAGAATGTTTCGTTCGTTGAAAGTTCAGTAAGATTCACTGTTTGACTAGCCAGGCATACGGGTTGTTGCTGAACTTTCAACGAACGAAACATTCTGTATTTTTCAGCAGCACTTGATAATGGCAGTAGTGTAATAAAAACTTATAACAATCAGTGGCGTAAAGGTGATGTCCTTCTTAAAAACTTTTGATGGACGTGAATCCCAGCCACAACAAGTTTATACAATGAAACCGTTTCTTTTCCGTGAGTGGCATTCCTATTTAAATGTAATGGGGAGGCATATCGTGATGTGGAATAACGTGCCATAGGGACGAAGTAAGGGAATATACATAAGTGCCACTCCTGTTAAAAAAAACATATTGCTACTAAGCAAAATGAGAGGTAGCTAAATTTTAAAGTCCTCATTGTTATAAACCCCTAAACTATTTAATAGTTAGCAGGAAAGGGACACATTGAGAATAGGAGAAATTTAACGAGGAACCAGTTAGGAGTTTCACTATAGTTCTGTACTGCCCCTGTTTCAGTATGCTCTTTACCACTCTAATGTACACTTAACGCTTGCCAAGGATTTTTTTTGTAATTCTTTTGCTTGAAAATCAATAATTCAAACTGTGAACGGCCTGGCTAGTTGGTCCCGAATTGTTCTTCCCATCAACAGATGACAATACTTCTGCCAATCTGGTTTACCAGTTTACTTTCTCTTCCGTTTATTCTAGTCCTTGTTCTGCGATCGCTGGTGGTATATTGCGTCCTCTACTATCCATCGTAGCGCTAGGGCTCCTAGCACATAATGTAAGTGTCCTGGTGTCCTCTCCATACTTCTTTACGCACACAGTTGTCCGTTATATTGTCTGGTGTCCCTTTCGAATTGGCCTTTGTTTTACTGTACCTAGCCCGAGCGCTACTTCCGAAAAATGTTATATGGTACTTTGTTTTTCTTTTCTCGTGTGTAGTACCGAGTGTAAAAATTATTATTAGCATAGGTCCCTTGTTTATTTTCAGTATCACACCTGATCGTGGGCATGTAATAGCTCGAAACCGGTTGTGGTCTTAGCATTGGAAAAGAAAAAAAAAAACCTTAAAACTGTAGCGATATTTTCAATCTCTAATATAATGTTCAGTTACGTATGTACCTCCGGTAGGTCTGTTTGTACTCGTAGATTGTAGTCTGCGTCGTACTGTATTCTGTATCAGTGTTTCATCCATGGGCTTGTTGTCTTAGCCGTGACTGTGTACTTCCTATCTTTTTTGCCTGATTTTTCACATCAAGGTCGAAACCTGTGTCGTTCATATTCCCTACAATTGTCTGTTTTCAGATTGTAATCCCAGGCAATATCCAGCCTGCCACAGACTCTCCATGTAAACAGATATAAATAACTGAAAACTGTCCAGTAATTTCGAAAGCTATAGGATGACGAGAGAGCAAGAAAATAAACTTTTTTTTTTAATGAGAAGTGCATCAATATTTGGAAGTCGGAACTGCTAAATAGCAAAAAGGAATACTCGGTATTTGAAATGAGTGCAGCACGAAGATTAGCGGCATCTGTTCTGAGGCGAAATTAATGTGAAATAGGCCCGTATGTAAATTGGAGCTGAAGTCGCGTAGTCTAAGGTACGTGCCGTGCACTTTATCTTAATACCTCACAGCCGACAAAACACAGAGCTTCGCACACCCGGGAAAAGAAATGGGTCAGCGAAGCACTGTTATCAGGGCCTGTGCTACACGGTGCTTAATTCCCTTATATCACCATGCAGATAACAGGTGAGAATTGCAATTACTGGTACATTGCCTGAATGTCAGAGATTGCCGAGAAAACTCGTCAGTTCATTAGCGCGCTTCGTCTGTTTGCGCAGAAAACATTAAACCGAGCTCCCACCTCACTTAGAGAAAGTAACTTAATTATACCCAGTCACTGACGGTCACTGTGCTAAATAAGAAACCCAAGTGTAAGAATTTAAATTCTGGATTGAGGCCGACGCTAGGGAATTTGGGGAACGTGGAGTCGCAGTCCCCACTCTGATATGTTTTATTGCATGGAAACAATAATACCAGTAACAAAACATTAATGTGCTATTTGTTTCCGGCAAACATTGTTTCATAAATTAAAAGTTCTGAAGCTATTTAGATGCCAAACCATGAAATATGCATATAAAGTAACTTGTGACTTGTCAGAGCGGATCGGATAGTTTACTAGAGCCAATGTTCCTTCAACTACTGTAAGAACCTCACATTCAAATTTAAATGTTCATACCATACTAGTAATCTGTATTGTGACATATCTTTGTTAATTATTCAATTTGGTTTGCAAAGTAAACAAATACATGTTACGTAAAATAATAAGAATTTGTATTGTAAAACTAGATGAGAATATTGACATTTTCGGTGTTTGTAGGCAATACTACTGTGATTAACATCGAATTATGAAAATCAATATTTTATAATTTTTGTGCTGAATTTCGCTTAGTTTTGTACTGTGAACCGCCATGGTAGCAAAGCTAGGCAAATAAATTTTATGAAAAAACTAATTTATAAAGTTCGAAAACGATTAAGAAGCATGAGTTAATTTAAAAAATAGTAATAAAGTAATCGGTTCGGTTTTGATCGCAAAATATTTCATTCATAGTAACTAGTTTATCTCTGAAGATAATCATAGGAGCACTGAGATTCTCCTTTAATGATCTGCAGAGGCAGCGAGCGGAGCCAAACATATGCCAAAAGGCACATTCGTCGACTGCTTCACTTACCTGAAACTTGATTTATATCGCTGTTTTCCAACCATGTCGCCAAAGCTCATTAAGAAACGGTTATTAAATTGTGGAGTACAGGGCAATGGCTAATCTGAGCCACAATGGACTCTGTTGAGCTTGTGGAATTTAGTGCGGAGAATATGTAAAACGTATTAGCTAAACAATTGTCTGAAAAATTGAATAAATAAAAAATTTCACGGAATTGGCTTTTTGGTTTACGAGGCAAGAATATGTAGCTCAGACTGCAGGTTTTGACTGCATAGGCCTCCATTGCTCAAGGACAGCAACAGAAAACCACACGCATCAAGTCTCACACAGTATCACATTAGTCATTTAGGATGGGAGACATGGTTCAAATGGCTCTGAGCACTATGGGACTTAACTGCAGTGGTCATCAGTCCCCTAGAACTTAGAACTACTTAAACCTAACTAACCTAAGGATATCAAACACATCCATACCCGTGGCAGGATTCGAACCTGTGACCGTAGCGATCGCGCGGTTCCAGACTGTAGCGCTTAGAAACGCTTGGCCACCCCGGCCGGCTCGGATGGGAGAGATCGGGTCACCTGGCCTACAGCCGCACCTGTTTCCTGCCACACTGTCGGGACGTCACTTCCAAAGCAATGCTGAAGGGTAGGAGGCTGTGCGACAATTCCCGGACACCGAGTTTTACCGGAATGGTTCTTCAACCGGATTGCACGCTACGACAAATGACTCAATGTCGGTGGGGATTACATCGAACAGTAGTGCAAGGTGTATATTTCGCGATGGCATGGTGTATTTTTTTATGAAAACGTAAGAGGAAGGGAGGAAAGAAAGGGAGGGAACTAATGATATCAGCTGCATCAGCACTTTGAACGTAATCAGCAACGACGAGTGAAAACATGTGCCGGACCGGAACTCGAGCCTGGTATATCCTGCTTATTAGTCAGTTGTGTTAATCACAGCACCACCAGGATACAGTATTTATCGCAAATGGGGGCACTATCTCAGCACGCTACTCGGCCAGATCAATTTTCCTGCGTAGCGCCACCTATACACAGTCCCCGTCCAAGTACTCAATCTTTTGATTCCCGCTGGAGGTTGAATGTAAATATGCATCCGCACTGAAGGTTTTGGATTCATTGTCCATCGAGGCAAATCGATTTATATGAATGCAACGTGTCTGTTCTTTCGGAAATGTCCGCAAGAACAGACACCACCTGGGATCCGCAGCCACGACACAATGTAATTTTTTTTGCAATAAAGTTTCCATGTGAGAAACAATAACGATATTTACTTTCAGATCGACGCTCGTATTTTGCACAAAAGTGAGTCCTCTAGACTGGAAACTCGGGTACATACAATTAGTGCAAGTATTCAGCTAGTCCGACGTAACTCCGGTGTGGTGTCGGAGTCCTTTGTTGTGAGACAGCAGAACCCCCCCACCGCCGCCCCTACACCTGCACCTGCTGTAATGAGCCGGCTGCCGGCTGGCGTTTGTTGGCTGGGGGCTGCGCCTGCCTCCATGCTAATGGCCCACAGTCTTGCGGCCTCGCGCTCGCTAATGCCGGGCTCCATTACACTCGCGCTTCTGCAGTTTTATTTCGTTTTTCCGTAAAGTTGCCGCGGCCTCGGGAGAGCGCCGGTCTGCGTCGCGCTAATTCCGCCGCACGCCTCAGCTCTGCTCCTCCCCGTTCGTTAAGAAACCGGGCCATTTGGCGCGCCTCCATCTCCCCAGCTGAGACGTCGGAACAGAAAACTACGAACCTTCCGTACCAGAAAAAAAAAATATTCGTCTCTGTTTCGACCACAAAATGTCACTCCAGACACTCAGATCGTTTTAATAATGTCAGACTAAAATTGTTATTTCCCAGGAAACTATAATATAAAAAAAGGTACTGTATGCCTGAAACTCTGGTCCGATGTAAGAGAGCGCCTGACAGCTCTAATCCAGTGGTACCCAACCTGGGGGTAATTACCCCTTAGGGGGGTAAAATAAAATTTCCTGATGGGTGAGAACTGAGTCATTCGATTTTATTTCAGTCCTGAAACTAAATTAATTTCAAAAGATCATTACTATTATCACAATTTTGTAAGACTCTAATACTGATTATATAAGTTATAAGTTTCTCAATTAGTAGGTTACAGGTTCCTCACATAGTCCACCACTTCGCACATACGTTGTGCTTTGGCTCGTACAGCCACGCGAGATTAGCCGAGCGGTCTCGGGCGTTGCAGTCATGGACTGTGCGGCTGGTCCCGGCGGAGGTTCGAGTCCTCCCTCGGGCATGGGTGTGTGTTCAAAAGAAATGGTTCAAATGGCTCTGAGCACTATGGGACTCAACTGCTGTGGTCATTAGTCCCCTAGAACTTAGAACTACTTAAACCTAACTAACCTAAGGACATCACACACATCCATGCCCGAGGCAGGATTCGAACCTGCTGTAGATACGCTGCCTTACGAAAAAAAGGGAAGCACCCAGAAAGGGAGGAGGAAACGAAATGAAACCTCACGGGTGGGGAGAGAGTGCAGTGTTACTTCACTGATTCCACTTTCGAATCAACTTTACAGAGAATTCGACAGTCTGAGTTCACCACCCCTGGCCGATGCGTGTCCTGATGTGGTTGGTAAAGGTGTCAAAGCCATTGTATCCTCTCCTGAGGCAGACTGGCCAAATACTATTGTAACTGGCCTCGATATGCTCTATAGTGGCGCCGGGGCGGAGCTGACGTCTGAACTGCTCCCACACATGTTCAGCCGGGGACAGATCTGGGGATCCAGTGGACTGGAAATAACAGACAACCAGTTGCAAAATATAGGTTTATTAAAACTTGACCATGGTTTCGACAGTTTTGAAACTGTGTCTCTTCAAGCTTTCTCGGTTTTGAAACTTTTTCAGATTCATTGTACATGTTGTTGTTGTTGTTGTGGTCTTCAGTCCTGACACTGGTTTGATGCAGCTCTCCATGCTACTCTATCCTGTGCAAGCTTCTTCATCTCCCAGTACCTACTGCAGCCTACATCCTTCTGAATCTGCTTAGTGTATTCATCTCTTGGTCTCCCTCTACGATTTTTGCCCTCCACACTGCCCTCCAATACTAAATTGGTTATCCCTTGATGCCTCAGAACATGTCCTACCAACCGATCCCTTCTTCTGGTCAAGTTGTGCCACAACCTTCTCTTCTTCCCAACCCTGTTCAACACTTCCTCATTAGTTATGTGATCTACCCATCTAACCTTCAGCATTCTTCTGTAGCACCACATTTTGAAAGCTTCTATTCTCTTCTTGTCCAAACTATTTATCGTCCACGTTTCACTTCCATACATGGCTACACTCCATACAAATACTTTCAGAAATGACTTCCTGACACTTAAATCTATACTCGATGTTAACAAATTTCTCTTCTTCAGAAACGCTTTCCTTGCCATTGCCAGTCTACATTTTATATCCTCTCTACTTCGACCATCATCAGTTATTTTTCTCCCCAAATAGCAAAACTCCTTTACTACTTTGTGTCTCATTTCCTAATGTAATTCCCTCAGCATCACCCGGCTTAATTCGACTACATTCCATTATCTTCGTTTTGCGTACATAGAATCACGTATTATATACATCTGATGGGAGAGTCGTTGCTTCTGTCTAATACATGTACTTGTTATACTCTTAATCACCATTGGTGAGGTGTGATTCTGCGTACAAAACCTTGTCAATAAGACAGTTTTAAAGCTGTCGAAAGCATCCTCAAGGTTTAATAAACCTATGTTTGGCAGCTGGTTGGCTGTTATTTCGAATCCGTTGTAGCTCTTGTATTCACTGTTGCTGAAGCGGAACCATGTTTAAAATCCTAAGGTCTGGGGATCTTGTTGGCCACAAGAGTACTTCATCAACGCGCAGACAAATAAGATGGCTCTGAGTACTATCAGACTCCTGGTGATTTGGCTTGAACAAATGAACTAGATCGGATCGCAGCCGGCGCCACTCCATCTCGCTTATAGCCATTACGGCCGCAACTAGGTAGGCACTGAGCTTGTTACTGCTCTGGGTGTAGTGACTGAATATGTCACGACCTATTCGTAAGAAGAGTTCTATTGGCCGAGCACTTAACCTAGTGCTTCCTGAATGAAACTTATCTGAAATTCTAAACCTCTGGGGTGGCCAGGAGGCGTTATATTAGATTTTAGTCTTTAATTTATACAAGTACTTGTTGTTATTAAATATATGATATGTTCGAAGTGATGTATTTTGGGTAAGCAGCGATGGTCCTTTCACTTCGAGCTCTTCGGCATGCCGCGAGATCGCGCTGCTTCTGACTTTCATGTGGGAGACGCCGCGCAAGCGCGAAAGGAGGATTAGGGCTTGGGTAGTACGGAAGGGACAACTCCGCTAGCAGACAGCAATAACTGAAGGTCTCCCAGGACAGAGGACAGTGTTGATTCTGAAAGGCGGCAGGTTTTCCTTTTCGGAGGCGGCTAAGTTGTGGTAACCATATGTAAAGTCGTCGCCTCTTTCAGTTCATCTCCATTGCCGTTATGGAACCTACTGCGATTCTGTGTGGCAACTATTACCAGCATTTAAGGGAAGTTAACGCTGCCCACCTGTCATAAGTATTCTGATTGCTTTGGGGCGGCCCACCACGAATTCTTCTCCTGTGCCAAGCTCTTCATGTCACAGTAGCACTTAACAGCCTACGTTCTCAACTATTTGCTGTATGAATCCCAATCCTTGACTTCCTCTACAGTTTTTGCGCTTTACAGTTCTCTCTAGTACCATGGAATTCGTTCTCCGATGTCTCAACACATGTCCTATTATCCTGTCGCTTCTCCTTGTCAGTGTTTCCCACGTACTCCTTTCCGATTCTACGCAGAAGCTCCCTATTCTTTACCTTACTCGTATCAGTGCAACTTACTTTCAACATTCGTCTGTAGCACCACATCTCAAATGCTTCGATTCTATTCTGTTCCGGTTTTCCGACAGTCCATGTATCACTACTACACGTACATTCTCAGAAATTTCTTCCTCACACTAAGGCCTACTTCTGTTGGCGAGGAATGACTTTTTGCCATTGCTAGTCTGCTTCTAGATGTCCTTTCTCCGTCCGTCATAGGTTATTTTGCTGCCTAGGTAGCAGAATTACTTAACTTCATTTCCTTCGTGACCATCAATACTGATGTAAAGTGTCTCGCTGTTCTCATTTATGCTACTACTCATGGTTTTCGTCTTTCTTCGATTTAATCTGAATCCTTATTCTGTATTAATGAGACTGCTCCTTCACTTTCACTGAGAATAGCAATGTCATCCTTTCATCTTGAATTTTAGTTATACTCTTGAACCTTTCTTTTATTTCCGTCATTACTTCTTCGATATATAGAATGAACGGTAGGAGCGAAAGACTAGACCTCTGCATTAGACCCTTTTTAATCCGTCCACTTTTACTCTTATTATTACCTCTTGGCTCTGTACATGTTGTATATTACCCGTCTCGCACTGCAGCTTACCGTAATTTTCCTCAGAATTTCGAACACCATGAACCATAAATGAGCACTTTTTCTAGGTCGACAAAGCTTATCAACGTGTATTCATTTTTCTTTAGTCTTGCTTCCATTATCAACCGAAGCGTCATTTGCCTCTCTGGTGCCTTTAACTATCCTAAAGCCATACTCAGCGTTATCTAGCACTTCCTCAGGTTTCTCCTGAATTGGATAATAATTGAATTACGCCAAATAGACTGAATTTAGCAGCCCTCGTGAGTGTTCCTGTGTCCCACCACTCTTGTGTTATTTTACTTCTTTAAGGGAGTGTCAATGCCATCGTGTGTGTGTGTGTGTGTGTGTGTGTGTGTGTGTGTGTGTGTGTGTGTGTGTGCGCGCTTTAGGTGATCTGCGTTAAGCTATTGTATCACGAGAGCGATAAATGGCGTCCGCTTTAAATCACCCGAGTAGGCGATCGCTAAAGAAGTGCTGTTTAGCTGATTATTAATTCATAAATGATTTGTAATTGTTTTAATGTTACTCGTACTTGTTGTTGTTTTCCTGATTTAGAACTCGAAAACCCAACTGATTTGTCCACCTGTGTATAAATTAGCTGGTTGGCCTGTTGGGACTGATGTCGAAAGTGAAACCCAGTCTTCTTGGACAAGGTTCTCAAGTGACCCTTGGAGTTCGTCGATTACTGGCTGAGGGTTTTGGTATAAAGAAACCATTGCAATTAAACCTGCTTCAATGGAAACCTGTTGCAATTACTTGACCCTTTAAAATGAATTTTTGTTAAATTATGTTAAATTATTGGTACTTCTTTAAAAAAGAGTTTTCATTTTAATACTAATGGGTGCCTTTTAAACTGTGTTAGTGTGTAATGTGATTTATTGCGGCCTTGAATTTCGAAGTTCAGCGCTTTTTAAATTTAATCCACAGTGCCCCATTTTTGGAATTACATTGTCTTTCACTTGCTTTGAATGGCGCTTTTAATGAATGCTTTGTGATCTCTTATTATTATAGTTTGAGTGTTTGACTTAAAGATCAAATGTGTTAAGGTTCCCAGCGTGTGCCCTGTGTGAAATGTTTTGTGATGCAGTAAATTTGTCATTTTTCTCTTGAGTCTGCGCTCACACGTTTATCGTTTCAAAATGTGGCGGGTTATGTGATATTTGATATTGTCTTGGGATTTCTGAAGTTAACAGAATCACCACATGGTAGGTAACTCATGTAGTTTTATTTTAAGTTATATTCCTTCTCTATGCCTGTTACTCTCCGAGGTATTAGTGTGATGTTTAAAACATTTTTCTTCTGCACATGCTAATCTTTTTGTGAATTATTATTTTGTTGTTAAGTACCGTGCTATCTTCCGTCAGAGTGACGAGTCTGAAGTTTATTATTAAGATACTAACTATTTTAATTAATTATCAGGGCATACTGAACTTTGGCACACGTGTGAAGATTTAGCGGAGCTACGGATTATGTACGCATTTGTCTTGACTAAATCTTAATGTGATATCTTTTGCAGCTCATCATATTATCCGTTGTAGATAACATTTTGTGAGTGGTTACTGACGGCAATCGGCGAAGAAACGATCCTTCAAAGGAGTGAAACAAGACTTTCATTGGAAACTGTCCAATGTTTAATTCCTGAGGCAGACAATTATTTAAATTCGATTTTTGGCCATTGTAGGACTTTTAATTAATAAACGTTAAGAATTCATCTGCCCTTTATTAACACAGTTCTCGCTCTCACTACCGACTTGTGGTAAAAATGTTGACCATGAAAATTATCCCCCGATGCCGTAACCGTAATCTTATTATTCTGTTCCTTCTCATCGTTAATGATTTCGACATATTTCTGTGTCGTCGATTCCCTGGAGAACTTCCTCATTTCTTAATCTAAGAGTTCACTCAATTTTCAGTATTCTTGTGCAACACTGCATCTCAAACTCTTCGATTCTCTTCTTTTCTGGTTTTTCCACAGTCTGTGATTCTCATCCGTAAAATATTGTGCGTCACACGTACTTTATAAGACATTTCGTTCTCGCAAAAAGGCTTACCTTTGACTTATCCTTTTTGCGAAAAATTCTGTTTAGATGACTTTTAAATGAGTTTGCCACTCCGGAGAAAGCGCAGGGACGCTACAACCCGCGTTAATGAGGGCTGTAGTTTATTAGTCTATCAAACTGTTCCGCTTATGTAAATAGCTCCTTGTTCACCACCGCTGACATTCATGGCACCTAAAAAAGCAGAAATTATTGCAAGTCTCCACATTTCTTGAAGGGGCATACATTTCCAGTACACTCTGAAATGTAGCCAACGGGCTGCGATCTGTTAATTTAAAAAAGTGGAAATTATTGCAAGACTCCCGTTTCTTGAAGGGGCATACGTTTTCACTACACTCTGAAATACAGCCAACGGGCTGCGACCTATGAATAACCATGGCGTCTAGTTGTATTAATAGAATTGCTTGGGGTAGATATAAAAGTGTTTGAAAGTTGTCATTCTCCAAAAACGACAAGAAACTTCTTGCCGCATCAAATTAGTTGGTAAAGTATGGGCTCTAAAATATATATCTTAAAACACTATGAGCACTTGTTCTGGTAGAAGATATGTGCTTCACAGCAGCAAAAATGAAAAAGTGCTCATAGCCCTTAAGTATACATTTTACAGCGTCTACTTACTGAATTTTCTTTTCTTCTTTGATCTATACTACCCCCTCTCAGAACATAGATCAAACGGCTTGCGCCATTGGCAATACGTTGCCGAGTGGCAACGTTGTAGGAAACGCAGAGACATTAATGTATTCAACAAATGGTTGAGGACGTTGGATAAGTGTTGCTGTGTCGTGAAAAGGTTGGCACAGGATAGAAAACTGTGTCGAAATACATCAAACAATGGCCCAAAAAAGTATAAAAATTACCAAAGATCCATCAGTTATCACTTTATACTTGTTCGAATCACTTCTTTACACAGTTTTAAGAAATGCTGATCAGTCTCTCAAAAATGTTGCTACGGTACTGGATTAGAGCTTAAGAAAATTTGAAAATACTATTCCCATATGCAGGGAAACTATTCGTCGCTTCGTAACTAACAGCAAAATTCAGATTAACGTATGTCTATTCCTCAGGGACAATGATTTTCAGTCTTGTTATCTTCGTACTATATGATCTAGCTTCATAGATTTTGTGTCGTTGAAATCCTCTTAAGGTTCTTTCAAGTGATACAGAAAACGTTTGGTCTGTGGGCAGTCACAAGATTTAAATTATCACCCCGAAGAAAATCAGTCTGCGCGTACATGTCTTGGAGATGATGATTAGTTCTTTTCTGCGGTTTAAACGTTCAATGTGACATATTTTTCCCGACCGTAGATTGTCATCCATCCATCTGGATTGTAGATTCTGACTGTTCGGCAAACGTTCCACAACGAAAATCACATAACTGGCACCCAATGGTTCCTTAATTCAAAGAAAGGTGAAGAAGGTAAGTGGGGGGGGGGGGGGGGAGGGGGATCACGAAAAAAAGCGGAAGACTTGAGGACCCAAACAACAGCATGTGTGACTGTGTCCCATCCAGGATGAACATGGACGTTTTAACATTATACCGGTCCAAAACCAGCCTCTTGGGGAGCTTCTTGTGACGGGTTGCCCATTAAGACTGTCATCTGTTCACACGACACGATGTCTGTTCCTAAATACAGCATCATCTTGCCCGATGATTGTTGTATCTTCGCTTTTTTCGGTGGTGGTGAATCCATGTGTTTGCACGTCTTGATTGGCTCCTTTCTCTCGGGACCCTGGTGATAAGATGGATGTTCATCTGTAACTAGGTTTCTATAGAGATTACCTGCACTGGTCTGAACGCTTCGTATAAGCACGCTTTTTGAACGGATGAGCAGTCGCGGGACTCAACGTACATAGATCTTCGCCGTGTCCATAATGTCGTGCAAGATGTTGAAAACTGTCAGTGGCTGGTTTTCAGTTTGCCACTAGACTGTGACACGCCGTTGCTGGAGGCACAGAGGCTTCACTTGTTTTGCGATTACTAGTTCTTTGCTGAGAGATGGTGTGCCATTTCTTTCGTCGCCTTTCAAACATCTTCGGCCCCACTGGGAACATCTGCACCGCCTGACCGCTGTGCCACATGATTAGTTCATAGTTGCCGTAGACACCCACGAGCTTATTGTAGTGTTTTTCCCCTTCAAAAACGAATTACCATACGAGATTCCGCTTTATCAATCGGCTGCGCCGTTTGCTTTGGCTCCTCTGGCTTGTAAGGACTTCTGAGTGGAAGTTCTGCACCATACGGTCCTGATCTCTCACCACGCAATTTCCATATTTTTGGAACCTTCAAGAAAAACATTCATGGCCGTCAATTTGCTTCGGACGAAGAATTGCACGTCCGGATTACGTGGGAAGCCGCAAACACTTTTGCAAGAAGACATTGACCGTCTTGTTTCACAGTGGGATAAATGTATTAACAATTATGACGATTACTTTCGAAATAATAAACAGCTTACTTACTCTTGTCCATCTGTCTCGTTTTTATTTGATAGCCCTCTATAAATTGCGGATATCGTATTTACTGTCAAGAAAAAATGTGCAAGACATGAAGAGGGTGTGACTCACACCAAATCGTCTGTGGATATTGATTAATTTTTCCATACTGCAGTACTACCAGATAATATTAATATTTGTTCCTGAGCCCTCGTGAGCTAATACTTCTGCATCGACACTATTGACTTGGTGGATAGCTTTTGGTATAATGGTCGATAATGCTGGTGAGATGGTTTGTATCAATTACTTCGCTGCATTGTCGTTGGTTTTGCCTATTCAGGCTCCATTAGTGGCCTTGCTTTATTACTGTAAACAATTAAATTAAGAGTTAACTTTGCTTCCTAAAAGCTAATCCACACTGTTGTAAATGGTGCGTGACTATTGTAATAAAGTCCATTCTTATCTTCACTTAGTTTTGTATATTATGAGCTCGGCGGATTGCATTTCCGCAAAAGAGACTAGCTCTACCGCAAAACTTCCTATTTTTACAGCCGCAAAACTGCACATATCTTTACCGCAAAGTACTAGAAATCACTACGGCAAATATGAAGTGTGCAACAGCTTACCTTTAAAACTGACATCGCAGCACGCTGCTTGCTCCGGCGAAATACTTCTCCTAGAAAGGGACAGGCTGGTACTGATGTACAGCTCTTTTTACATAACCCAGTAACGATGATTTACCCAGTTGATACTTCTCCCACAATTCAGCAGCAACACCATGATTTTAGCGGTCACGCGTACTTCATTTCCTTTTATAATACCCAGATAAGTTTCACTTTGCAATTACTTTAAAACTTCCGCAAAGTCATGGATAGAAAACTGGGGTTTGTAAAATTGTTGTTTTTAAATGTCGATGAATAGACTCCGTACCGTTTGTAATTATGATTTCTTCTGTTGGTATACTGGCTCATAAATTAGGGCGAAATTTAGCACCTTTACTTACAATTTTTTCAAGTGCATATCTAGAAAAAAATTAAACTGATAGTAATTAGCAGTAATACCATTAAAATTTTCGAACGCGTCTCCCAACTTTAGCTTCTGCCCATAGATTCAGTAGACAATCCTCGAGCTAGCGCCATCTACAAGCAGCAATATGTATGCGCGATTGGACAGAATAAACTCGTAGCTCGAAAACTTGCGTAGGATATATTTAGGAATTTAATTTTCCGATGCTGAAACTTTATCTTTTGCGGAAAAGAAAAAGTATTTTTTACGATAGTGAAAATTAATTTTTTCTGGATTTACTTTGTGTCCTTACAAGTACCTTAGGCTGCCGTAAACAGTCATAATCAAGCATACACTACAGCAGGTTTCCTAGAAGTCTTGGTCAGCTAAGGTCGTAAACGCGTTAGTGTACGTTAGATGTGTTACGTACTATCGCTTTGTTAACGTGTCTTACTAGGTTCCCCTAGAAGCCGGTAGCAGTGAACCGTCTTGAAAACGAGTGAGGATACATAAAGGGCTGCGTAACGTATGGAATATTTTTCTTCTACGTACCTATTCTGCTGTCTGTTACTTAAAAGTAGACATTATTTACAGCAAAATTAAAATTAAAAGTAAACTAAACACTTAACAAAAACAACAAATTGCTACAATACTTCGTCGCACATATAAAAAACATGCTTCTGTTACTCATAACAACTTCCACACTTATCAGTAACCACAGAAAACATTTGTCTCTGACCAAGATGAACAACATTCCATTGAGTAGGAAAGAACAGCAATAATTATAAAATACAGAATGGACTAACACTGAACGATGCGATTGCAAAACAAACAAACAAAAACAAGAAATCGTCGGCTCCCACTTACTTGCTCATACATTCATTGATGTTTCTTTCTCTACCAGTCCTACCACTAACACCGCTAACGTTACCATTTACTATGTCATTAATGTAGTGCACTGAAACTAGCGAACCACTGTTTTGATAGAATGCAACTCTAGTTTCTTACACGTTTGGTATCCAGCGCGTGGGTCGAGAGCCAGTGGCGACCTCGGTGTCTTATTATTTCCTTCTGACGCTGTTGCACATATTGTATGAATCACACACGTTTCAGCCCTGTAAATTGTTATTATTTTGGGCTACCTGTTTCGGTGATATATTACGCCATCATCAGGTTCCCTGACCGGCATGTAGGATGATTCCCACCATTGGTTCCGTCACAATAGGAGCGAGCATTCAGTGCCTGGTATTTGTAGATTTCTACGTGAGATGGAGATCACTTCAAACTTCACCTGCAGGCAGCTGATGCTGGCTCCTATTTTGATTTAACCAAAGATGGAAATCTTCCTACACTCCGTCGAAGGGGCCTGAAGATGGCATAATATAGGATGTGTCAAAAAGAATCATCCGATTTAAAAAAAGGGTAGTAACTGTTATGTTTATGTGACTGTAGGGTTTCCCGGCGTAAACTGTTTCTTGGGTCTCCAGCCAGGTGATACAAACCTTCATAAACTGTTATGTAAAAATAGTGTCGGGACAACAGAAAGTGTTTTGTGTTCTACGTTTAGCGCAGTTCGGGTCAGCAATAACTGTTCAGCGTGACTTTCGTTCTAGGTATGGCGTGGATCCCCCTACAACACAGAGCATTAGACGATGACACGAACAATTCCGAGAAGCAGATTGCTTGTGTAAAGGCACATCGCCGGGCCGTTCCCGAGTGTCAGACACAGACGTTAATGCGTCCGCCATACATTGCCGTGCATCTCAAGGGATGCATATTGAATACCTATGATAAGGTATGAAAAAAAAAAAAAACTTTTCGAGTTTCCCGTTCATAAAAAAAATCGTTGTATATGAATTTATTTGGGGGGGGGGGGGGGGTTGGGTTGTTTGGGGGAAGCGACCAAATTACGAGGTCATCGGTCTCATCGGATTAGGGAAGGACGGGGAAGGAAGTCGGCCGTGCCCCTTTCAAAGGAACCATCCCGGCCTTTGCCTGAAGTGATTTAGGGAAATCACGGGAAACCTAACTCAGGATAGCCAGACGCGGGATTGAACCGTCGTCCTCCCTAATGCGAGTCCAGTGTGCTAACCACTGTGCCACCTCGCTCGGTGAATTTATTAGTTTCATAAATATGGAGGTGCCTAATCGGATGATTCTTTTTGGTATACCCTTACATCGCCGAAACTTGTATGCCAATAAAATAATGATTTAGACAGTTGAAAGTTGTTTGACTTGACACACTCATTACGAAACTGATCCCCATCCGCTGGATTCCATACGTTGCGGCATCTGCATGTACTAGCACAACACAGTAACAGCATCTCGGACTCTTTGCTGATACATACATCATAGGCGACAGCACTGCGGAATGACGTTACGATGAGGATAGCCAGAACCGGCCAGCGGCGTGCAGCGAGCGGCTGGGAGTAGCGACCGGCCTTGACGCGGCTGCTGTGAGCGAGCGGCGATGCAGCCGCGGGCCGCAGCCCGAGGCCCGGCAAGGCAGGCCGCGCTTACGTAAGGCAACAGGTGTGCTGCGCTGCCCGGCTAGCCCCATCTCACCACCTACCGGCTCTGACAGCCAGGCAAGGACGGAGAATCCCTGCGGAGCATGCGGCTTGCAGGACTCGCGAGCGGTTCAGCTTGGCGTCCCTGAGTGAGGGCGCTTCTGGCCCCACGACCAGTAGGATTCACACGATCAGCAATACGTAAACCAACAGCTGATATACAGGGTGTTACAAAAAGGTACGGCCAAACTTTCAGGAAACATTACTCACACACAAATAAAGAAAAGATGTTATGTGGACATGTGTCCGGAAACGTTAAATTTCCATGTTAGAGCTCATTTTAGTTTCGTCAGTATGTACTGTACTTCCTCGATTCACCGCTAGTTGGCCCAATTTAAGGAAGATAATGCTGACTTCGGTGCTTGTCTTGACATGCGACTCATTGCTCAACACTACTAGCATCAAGCACATCAGTACGTAGCATCAACAGGTTAGTGTTCATCACGAACGTGGTTTTGCAGTCAGTGCAATGTTTACACATGCGGAGTTGGCAGATGCCCATTTGATGTATGGATTAGCACGGGGCAATAGCCGTGGCGCGGTACGTTTGTATCGAGACAGATTTCCAGAACAAAGGTGGCCCGAGAGGAAGACGTTCGAAGCAATTGATCGGCGTCGTAGGGAGCACAGAACATTCCAGCTTATGACTCGCGACTGGGGAACACCTAGAACGACAAGGACACCTGCAATGGACGAGGCAATTCTTCGTGCAGTTGACGATAACCCTAATGTCAGCGTCAGAGAAGTTGCTCCTGTACAAGATAACTTTCACTACGTCACTGTATGGAGAGTGCTACGGGAGAACCAGTTGTTTTCGTACGATGTACAGCGTGTGCAGGCACTATCAGCAGCTGATTTACCTCCACGGGTACACTTCTGCCAATGGTTCATCCAACAATGTGTCAATCCTTATTTCAGTGCAAACGTTCTCTTTACGGATGAGGCTTCATTCCGACGCGATCAAATTATAAATTTTCACAATCAACATGTGTGTGCAATCACGTCGTCAACACAGGTTTTCTGTGAACGTTTGGGCAGGCATTGTTGGTGATGTCTTGATGTTCTTCCACCTATGCTCAATGGAGCACGTTATCACGGTTTCATACGGGATGCTCTACCTGTGCTGCTAGAACATGTGCCTTTACAAGTACGACACGACATTTGGTTCAGGCACGATGGAGCTCCTGCACATTTCAGTCGAAGTGTTCGTACGCTTCTCAACAACAGGTTCGGTGGCCGATGGATTGGTAGAGGCAGACCAATTCCATGGCGTCCACGCTCTCCTGACCTCAACCCTCTTGACATCATTTATGGGGGCATTTGAAAGCTCTTGTCTACGCAACCCCGGTACCAAATGTAGAGACTCTTCGTGCTCGTATTGTGGACGGCTGTGATACAATACGCCATTCTCCAGAGCTGCATCAGCGCATCAGGGATTCCATGCGACGGAGGGTGGATGCGTGTATACTTGCTAACGGAGGACATTTTGAACATTTCCTGTAACAAAGTGTTTGCAGTCACGCTGCTACGTTCTGTTGCTGTGTGTTTCCATTCCATGATTAATGTTATTTGAAGAGAAGTAATAAAAAGAGCGCTAACATAGAAAGTAAGCGTTTCCGAACACATGTCCACATAACATATTTTATTTCTCTGTGTGTGAGGAATGTTTCCTGAAAGTTTGGCCGTGCCTTTTTGTAACACCCTGTACACAGGGTGGTCCATAGATAGTGACCGGGCCAAACATCTCACGAAATAAGCATCAAACGAAAAAACTACTAGCTTGAAGGGGGAAACCAGATGGCGCTATGGTTGGCCCACTAAATGGCGCTGCCATAGGTCAAACGGATATCAACTGCGTTTTTTAAATAGGAACCCCCATTTTTATTACATATTCGTGCAGTACGTAAACAAATAAGAAAGTTTTATTTGGACCACTTTTTTCGCTTTGTGATAGATGGCACTGTAATAATCACAAAGGTATAAGTACGTGGTATCAAGTAACACTCCGCCAGTACGGACGGTATTTGCTTCGTGATACATTCCCCTTGTTAAAATGGACCGTTTACCAACTGCGTAAAAGGTCGATATCGTGTTGATGTATGGCTATTCCGATTAAATGCCCAACGGGCATGTGCTATGAATGCCGCTCGGTATCCTGGACGACATCATCCCAGTGTCCGGACCGTTCGCCGGGTAGTTAAGTTATTTAAGGAAACAGGAAGTGTTGAGCCACATGTCAAACGTCAACCACGACCTGCAACAAATGATGATGCCAAAGTAGCTGTTTTAGCTGCTGTCGTGGCTAATCCACACAACAGTAGCAGACAAATTGCGCGAGAATGGGGAATCTCGAAAACGTCGGTGTTGAGAATGCTACATCAACATCGACTGCACACATACCATATTTCTATGCGCCAGGAATTGCATGGCGACGACTTTGATTGTCGTGTACAGTTCTGCCACTCGGCACAAGAGAAATTACGGGACGATTACAGATTTTTTGTACGCGTTCTATTTAGCGACGAAGCGTCATTCACCAACAGCGGTAACGTAAACTGGCATTATATGTACTATTGGGCAACGGAAAATCCATGATGGCTGCGACAAGTGGAACATCAGCGACATTGGCGGGTTAATATATGGTGCGTCCTTATGGGAGGAAGGATAATTGGCCCCCATCTTATCGATGGCAATCTAAATGCTGCAATGTATGATGATTTCCTACGTAATGTTCTACCGATGTTCTGTCGCCCATTGTTTACGGTCCTTACACCAAGCGAGGCGTCGTTTATCATTACCAGCGTGATGTGTGGCTTATACGCAGCCGCTCGACCATGAAACCCAAATTTTCTCACCTCACGCCTAGCTGTCATATTACTTGTTGTTTGGAATCACTGTATGATGGTCTGTATAGATGTCTGCCAATTACGCATTAAGACTTTCTTCAACCATCGGACGTCTTTGTCTGTCTCTGTCTGTACTAGCGAATGTTTGGAGAAATTTGAATTTAGTTAATTACTGAGCGTGTTTCCCACTCCAGGGAAACTACAGCGGCGCTTGGGGAGTCTTTATGACAAACAAGGTCCGTTGCCATGTCAGACTGACCCATTTATGAGACAAGTCCTTTTTCCAGTACCGCTGACATTCATGGTATCTAAAAAGCCAAAATTATTGACAGGATCTACGTTTATTAACGAGTTGTGTTTTTCGAACACGTTCGGAAACACAGCTAACGGGCCATAATCTTCCGTTTTCCATCTTTACAAGCTATATTAATGACTCTGCCCATAAACAAGGAACACTTTTGTCGCCCTGCCTCATAAAAAAATGACACTGGTACAGAAATACGTACTTTCATTTACACTGCGGAATATACTCACATGGAATCGTAATGGAGTACTCCTCTTAATATTGCGTCTTTTCTATTTTTTTTTTTTTAAAGGAATAGTAAATCCCTGCTCTCCACCTCACCTTCTGCAAGCAATTGAGAATCAACTTTAACATGCACTCCCTGTACTTTCATTTTTTCCTTTATTTTCGGCCTTAAAATCTAGGTTTCTGGTGAAACGCGACAGGTTGTTGCAATGTTTAAAAAAAATCCACAGCACGCCTCTTCGTCAGTTGTTTAGTTTTAGATTTACTTTTGATTGTTTCTCTAACTTGATGAGACTAAGGCCTTCCGACTTTCTCCCACTGCTGTAATATGGCTTTTCAAATGCAAACGTTTTGAATTAATAGTATGATTGTTTCATTAAATGAAACACTGTATGTGAATGTAGGCTTTCCGGCATACTCTTCTGATGAAAAGCTCTCGGTTTTTCAGCTGGATAGCAGCATTAAGACACTGCGACGTTCCAGCGTGTCATATCATCTCTGGCCACGCCATAGTAGTAATGGTGAGGTGGTACCCAGCGAGTGAGTATGGAAGGGCTGCTTGTACCGCCCCCCGCCTATGTTCCCACCAAAAACAACTCAAACTCCCATCATGCCCCAAAGGACGGATTATTATATCAGAATATTTGGAAAAAAAATGGCTGTTCGTTGGTAATAAATGCACCCAGTGCCATCTCAAAACTGTTTCGACGTTAACTGATTGACTAACGGAAGATTCAGTTAGGAGCCGGCCGGTGTGGCCGTGCGGTTCTAGGCGTTTCAGTCTGGAACCGCGTGGCCGCTACGGTCGCAGGTTCGAATCCTGCCTCGGGCATGGATATGTGTGATGTCCTTAGGTTAGCTAGGTTTAAGTAGTTCTAAGTTCTAGGAGACTGATGACCACAGATGTTAAGTCCCATAGTGCTCAGAGCCAGAGCCATTCAGTTAGGAAGTAACAGGAAGAAAAGCAGTGTAATCTCCGAAGATGTCTTTTTAACACATCTCATTAGATCAATTTCTTGTTATCTGTCTCTTTGGTACAAATTTCGCAATTTGTTTTAAATTATGTTCTCGATGAGAGGTATGACGCTTGAAACATCGCTCAGAACAGGACGCCAATACAATATTGACTCACTCTCTTGTCGGTCTGTTCAGTAGGGTCGGTGGTGGGAGTGAACAATTTAAGTAACATCTGTCATCTCGGTTGCCGTGAGAGACCGGCAAATTGTACAGTCGGTATCTGAATAGGTTCTAGTCAGTATGCAAGTGGACAGACACAGCTGAGAAGAGAGAGGTTGGAAGAGAAGATGGGAAAAGGGAGTGAGGAGGTGATGTATGCAATATATGTGACATGTGCAAGTACGGGCAAAGAGCAATGGATAAAATGCTGGGGAAGATATATAATATTAATTAAATAAAAAATATTTCATCGACAACATCTCCATCTCCATCCATACTCCGCAAGCCACATGACGGTGTGTGGCGGAGGGTACCTAGAGTACCTCTATCGGTTCTCCCTTCTATTCCAGTTTCCAATTGTTCGTGGAAAGAAGGGTTGTCGGTATGCTTCTGTGTGGGCTCTAATCTCTCTGACTTTATCCTTGTTGGCTCTTCGCGAGATATACGTAAGAGGGAGCAATGTACTGCTTGACTCTTCGGTGGAGCTGTGTTCTCGAAACTTTAACAAAAGCCCGTACCGAGCTACTGAGCGTCTCTCCTGCAGAGTATTCCACTGGAGATTATCTATCTCCGTAACGCTTTCGCGATTACTAAATGGTCCTGTAACGAAGCGCGCAGCTCTCCGTTGGATCTTCTCTATCTCTTCCATCAGTCCTATCAGGTACGGATCCCACGCTGCTGTTCAGTATTCAAGCAGTGGGCGAACAAGCGTACTGTAACCTACTTCCTTTGTTTTCGAACTGCATTTCCTTAGGATTCTTCCAATGAATCTCCGTCTGGCAACGTCTTACCAACGATCAACTTTATATGATCATTCCATTTTAAATCACTTCTAATGCGTACTCCCAGATAATTTATGGAATTAACTGCTTCCAGTTGCTGACCTACTATTTTGTAGCTAAATGATAAGGGATCTATCTTTCTATGTATTCGCAGCACATTACACTTTTCTACATTGAGATTCAATCCATTATAAAATTTCGCACACACAAGACTAAAAAGCAGAAAATAATTATTTGAATAAAAATACAGTTTTAATGTGACACTTTTTTTTAGATCAAAGCAAAAAGTATTTAATATCACTGACACCCGAACGATTAGTCATGAAAATTTGTGCCTGCGAATTTTTAGTAGCTGTGATAATACTTTTAAGACTTATAATGAAAATTATGATACTCTTGCAATGTATAATATTTTGTAGGTGAGCTATTCATCCACCAATCATGTATTATATACATCACCTGTTTTTTGTTATAGTACATCTTACAAGTGTTGTAGCTGTTAAAAACTCACAAACAAAAATTTTCATGACTACCTATGTGGGATTAGGGATCCGTATAGGAGTAGGAGAAATTATTTTATACTTTTTAGTCCGATATAAAAACGTGTGGTATAAATAGTAATTTTTATTTAAATAATTACGTAATAGTGTGTTGGCGAGCACGTAACCGTTGCTACAGTTACAGATAAAATAAAGACTTCTTAATTCAGGAAAGTCCACTATGCAAGCCTGTTTGATTGCAGATATAATTGGCTGTATGAGATGACGGAACAAATGATCCGCAGTAATATTGTTTGGAGACGAGAGGGCATTAAATATTCACGACGGTCGTGCGCTGTGCTATGCGGGCCGCGTCTCGCCAATTGGCAGGGGCGCGTCGAGCAGAAGAAGCGCTCATCAGCGGCCGGGCAACTGGGCGACAAATCTCGTTACGGCCTACGTGAGCGGCAGCCAGCAGCGGCGCGTCCTTCCTGTGTTTTGTGCGCACGTCCCGGCACAAATAATGGAAACATTCTCTCAGGGGACTGCAGCTAACTGCATTAGCAGGCTGATATAAACATCAGCGCCCGCACGCATTTCTTCTCAGCGACGACAGATGGAATTTCTGGCAGCATTCTAATGCATGAAAGAGCTTTGCTTTTCATTGTCGTTCCGGAAAAATACGGTTAGCTGTAAGATTTGGTGAGCGTGTAGGCGACAAGTTTACAGTACCCATTGCATTAACATAATTTGTTCATTCATTTATTGATTCAGTACTCTAATTCATTCATGATACATTCCGTAAATCCCATCAAGAGGGTGAGCTACCAGGGATGTGGAACAAGTTATAAATTAGCAGACAGAAACGACCACTCCAGGCTACTTCTACACTACTGGCCATTACAATTGCTACACCAAGAAGAAATGCAGATGACAAACGGTTATTCATTGGACAAATATATTATACTGGAAATGACATGTGATTACATTTTCACGCTTTTTGGGTGCATAGATCCTGAGAAATCAATACCGAGAACAACCACCTCTAGCCGTAATAACGGCCTTGATACGCCTGGGCGATGAGACAAACAGAGCTTGGATGGCGTGTACAGGTACAGCTGCCCATGCAGCTTCAACACGATACCACAGTTCATCAAGAGTAGTGACTGGCGTACTGCGACGAGCCAGTTGCTCGGCCACCATTGACCAGACGTTTTCAGTTGGTGCTGGCCAGGGCAGCAGTCGAACATTCTCTGTATCTAGAAAGGCTCGTACAGGACCTGCAACATGCGGTCGTGCATTATCCTGCTGAAATGTAGGGTTTCGCAGGGATCGAATGAAGGGTGGAGCCATGGGTCGTAACACATCTGAAATGTAACATCCACTGTTCAAAGTGCCGTCAGTGCTAACAAGAGGTGATTGAGACGTGTAACCAATGGCACCCCATACCATCGCGCCGGGTGATACGCCAGTATGACGTTCACCGCGATATCGCCAGAGACGGATGCGACAATCATGACGCTGTAAACAGAACCTGGACTTATATGAAAAAATGACGTTTTGCCATTCCTGCGCCCAGGTTCGTCGTTGAGTACACCATCGCAGGCGTTCCTGTCTGTGATGCAGCGTCAAGCGTAAACGCAGCCATGGTATCCCAGCTGATAGTCCATGCTGATGCAAACGACGTCGAACTGTTCGTGCAGATGGTCGTTGTCTTGAAAACTTCCCCATCTTTTGACTCAGGGATCGAGACGTGGCTCCACGATCCGTTACAACCATGCGAATAAGATGCCTGTCATCTCGACTGCTAGTGATACGAGGCCGTTGGGATCCAGCATGGCGTTCCTTATTACCCTCCCGAACCCACCGATTCCATATTCTGCTAAGAGTCATTGGATCTCGACCAACGCGAGCAGCAATGTCGCGATAATATAAACCGCAATCGCGATAGGCTACAATCCGACCTTTATCAAAGTCGGAAACGTGATGGTACGCATTTCTCCTCCTTACACGAGGCATCACAACAACGTTTCACCAGGCAACGCCGGTCAACTTCTGTTTGTGTGAGAGAAATTGGTTGTAAATTTTCCTCATGTCAGCACGTTGTAGGTCTCGCCACCGGCGCCAACCTTGTGTGAATGCTCTGAAAAGCATTTCTTCCTGTCGATTAAATTTCGCGTCTCTAGCACGTCATCTTCGTGCTGTAGCAATTTTAATGGCCAGTAGTGTATAAAGTATGCTAAGAACAAATTGCGTTACTCTTATCACACTGATAATTATGGGAATTTCATATACGAGGGCTGTTTGGAAAGTAAGGTCCGATTGGGTACGAAATGGAAACCACAGTGAAAATCCGATGAAGCTTTGAACTGATGTGTTGGGCAGTGTGTCTGTTATGCCCATCGATCTCATCACGTCGCTTTTATTTACTTCTGAGCGCACAGTGACCATGTAAGGAGTCATAGAGAATAGTGTCTCCTGACAAATATGGGGGCCTGATGAGAGATTTCGCCTGATACCATACAGACCATATAACATAACTGTCATGTATTTCCTCATTCATGACACTCCTCGGCCTCACTCTGTGAAGTGGTACCCACAATACAGCCGTAATTGTCTCCCTGTAATTTTCATGTCTGCCCACATGACCAGCTGGCTATGAAGACGACATTTTGGCACAACAGCGTTATAGAATTGGCGGGAAGCACAGGGGGCTGCCTTCCGTGACGAGGGTATTGGAAAGTTGTACAGTGCTGTGACAAATATGTAAGTCGGAGAAGCGACTGTGTAGAGAAGTAGCTGGAAAGTGTAGCTAACTGTTGCAAAGAAAACTTCTTGATTTTCAGACTGGTTTCCATTTCGCGACCAATCGGACCTTACCTCCGGAAAAGCCTTCGTAATTACTTTATACCTATATATGTGTGCCAGAAGAAAAGGTTTGGGAAACGTCATCTCAGCTCCTCCTCTTGTATTACTCAGCTACTGTTTTCATCCAGTGATTCAAACAAAGCCTTTATGTAACTTAACACAGAATACTTTTGCTGATATTTGGCAAAATCAAAAACTATTTCATATGAAAACTAGAACTGTAATGAATTACAGAAGAATTGGCCAATAACGTATTCTTTACCAGAATGAAATTTCACTCTGCAATGGCATCTGTGCTGGTTTCAGACTTCATGGAAGATTTCAGGTATTCTTTATTCTGTATTTGAATATCTCTGGGTCTTCAGTTTCACGCGTGGTGTCTACCGGCAAACTTTATTAGTGTTTTGTAGCAGGAAATAAAACTATTCCCAGTCTTCGGTATGGATCCATAATACGTACATATCTTATATGGAAATAATTGTTGCTTTTGCTACTGAAGTTGGTGAATAACGAAGTTCTCGTAAATGCACTCATGTTGTTAGCTACAAATTCCATTAGGGAGTATATGAATTAGAACATTTCAGAGACCTTGAAGCGGCTTCTGCAAGATTTTCGGTCGTCAGCTTTACACAATATTCTCACTGTAAACTTCTGTAGAATCTTTTTTCACCTTAATTGAATTGCTTAGATTATTATGCCACGGGACACTATTGAGGAACGTATGCCAGCAATCCCATCAGCTAGTTAACATACTGGGAGAGATATCTAAGTACAAAGCAAATAGAGCTAAGCTTTTTGGCTAATTTATTCACGTGCCGGCACCACCTCAGTTTCATTATCTATCTAGATGCCCAAAAAAGTCACACTTGGCGTCGCATCCAGCTTGTGGCTATTGTGATCTGTACTGTTACTATCTGCAATTATTTGTTTGAAATTGCATAATAATATATGCTAAGCGTAAAGCTATTCCCAATGAACCAGTCGTGAGCTTCTCCAATAATTCTCCTGGCTTTGTCTGGTGTCTGTGTGGCTGTCCCTTTTATCCTCGTGACATCAGCAAACGTCACAATTTTTAAACAGTCTTCCACTTTGGCTCTGAGCACTATGGGACTTAACATCTATGGTCATTAGTCCTCTAGAACTTAGAACTACTTAAACCTAACTAACCTAAGGACATCACACAACACCCAGCCATCACGAGGCAGAGAAAATACCTGACCCCGCCGGGAATCGAACCCGGGAACCCGGGCGTGGGAAGCGAGAACGCTACCGCACGACCACGAGATGCGGGCTCTTCCACTTTCCCAGGTAAATAATTTATTTGGATGAAAATCGATTTTCATTATAATCAACAATGTTTACAACGATGTCACAAACTCGGACCAAAGAACAAATGCCGCAAACAACATAATAGACTATCCATTCCTCTTATTCTCATCGGGAGGGAAGAGAAATTAGAATCTAGTAACAGTGAACTGTTGTGTACGTGTTTCTGTGGCAGCAAGCACTTGGTCAGACGATCATCTCGCTTTCCTTGTCTAGGATACCATTGAAAAGATCGGTCGCCGATAGAAACAAAGCGAACACTGCACGTCCGCTATGTATTCGGCCGTCTGGGTCGGGACCCAGATGAGTAAACAATTTACGCTCTAGATCTCAAGCACACAGGTTCTGCAACGAAAAGGAAAACTTTTGTTGCCCTCAAATAACCGTGGGACCTAAAATGTGATTGCTATGAGAACATCAGAGGAGTTATTCTCGTAACTCTTTGAGGTACGGTACTGCCTTACAGCCATCGGACCAAAGGGTTCCCAGAATTCTCCGAAATTGCACCTCGTAAATTATTCATCACACATGATCTTAGTGACGGAGGTATTGGAAGCCAGACATGGTTGAGTCAAGACATACTTTGGAACGTTGCCCAACAGCATTCACTCTGTAGCTGTAATGTGACAGTGCGTTGTGCAAGTTGTATGTATGATGTTTTGGGTTCCCATTTTTTTTTCTTTTTCAACAGGACAGTATCACTGTATTGATGTTTAGTCATCGATACTGCTAAATCGAACAGAACTTTCTCCGGGCGAATGTGGACGACATTATCAATGAGTACGGAGCAGAAAATGTTTGGATTCAACAAAAAGTTGCAAATGGTCTCATAACGTTCTCCGTTTTTTTGGAATCCTAAAAGAAGAGGAGTAATTCAGTCATTTCTCCTTTCTGTGTTATCACATATGAATAGCGTATGTCACATTGTGATATATGCTCTCCAAAGTCCCGCTTGTTGCTTTCTTGATTAAAATCCGATATTTCTTCTGTGTAGGTGGTGGTAATTTTAGTGAATATCTTGATTTTTACGAAGACGAGACATGGATCTGCTATTTCCCTTCTAGTGACGTACAACATTTATAGCACAGACAAATTTTGGAAATCGTATTCTTCTCCAAATACTCTGTACAACATTTCGGAAGCTTAGTTTACTTCCAGCTTTTACTATTTGTATTGAAATACCATTACCATTACGGGCGCCTTTCATTTCTTTATACGTTGGATGGCTTCATACTCCTCATTCGGCAGTTTTCCGAGTGGAGAAAAGCAACCTGATAGAAGTATGGTCATAGTAGGGTAGAGCAGGTGGAGTCAGAATTTTCCAGAAAATCATAGATCGGCCACAAAACAACACCCAATCAGCGACGAGCAAGAAGTAGTCAGTACCCGTGAAGATTTTGGTCGCAATTATTTCTAAAGCCGTAACATCATTCCCCCAACACACCGGGAAATTTCGAGAAGATGTGCCAATCATTGCTTTGGTGGTGTCAACTTAGTAACGATATTGGAATCAACAATTTCCAGCATTTCCTGTAGACAACTGTGATATAGGAAAAAGTGTGTGTTTAAAATTTGATTTGTTTTATTTTTCATCGTTGTATTACTTTACAGTTATTGTTGCACAGCGCTTGCTAGGATAAAAGTTTATTCATGCTCTCTGTAAATTATCAAAATTTTAAACATTGTTATTGACCTTTCACCTTACAGTGTTCTTGCTGTACAGCTTAACATGACCTTAAGGTATCATCAGCATAGTCGACTAAGTAGTCAAACTGTACCCAGAAAACATAACAGAAAATTCGCTGGTAACGAAACTAACTATGAAGAGAAATTCAAATTTTGCTAACCTTCAGTTGAAACCATTATACTGTATTTAGCTAGTTTCGTTAGTATATACTATCTTTAGCATAACATTTATTAGCTGGGGTAAGTTAATTTGAATGCATTCACTTCCACAAGTTCGTCGCTGGTGGCTGTCGTCTTATCGCTGTAGCCCCACAACGGCGCAATTCAAACCATGGTTATGTGGGAAATATTGTCTGATTCAACGCACCCCGCCCTGCTCTCACGTTATCAGAGGTGTTTTTCTCTATCCTGTACAGCTGCCAAACTAATTTAGTTTTTCTATAATTTAAATTACATTCCTTATAATTATCTACGCTAATAATAAAACTGTAAAATCGTCGTGTCTGCTTTTGTCTGATTGAACGCTTTAATCTCCAAAACTACTAGATGAATTTTCATGGTGCGTAACTTGAGCGTACCTTGGGTCAATATTAGGCTTTATTTCATCAAAATTAGATCACGGGGAAGAAGTTATAACAATTTGAAGATTTACCTAAAATCGTCTGCTCAGCTTAGTAGCTTGTACGTCGTAGTACATGAAGAAACCAATGGACGGCGCTGTTAATTTTTTGATTCAGTGACGGATATATTTTAGGAAGTTTATGTCAGTGACAGAAGTAGGTGCCACACACGGAATTTACTTGCCTACGATATACGTAGTTACATCAGGTTATCTCCTATTAGGAAGGTGGGTGCACTCAGCTTTTGTTATGTAATTTATAAATGATAGAGCGCAGCAATCAGTCACACTCACGGTATTCAAAGAAGTCACAGTCACAGTATTCAAAGAACTGTGACTGACGCCCGAACAACAGGGAACTAACATGCATCGAGATTAAAAAAATCGTGCATTGATAATAGCTAGGCACTAGCCTAAATCTGGATTTGCATAAAAGACCTGCAAAAAAGTTCGACTGATTGCTGCGCTCTGTCATTTATATATACGGATTCACTGATTTCGCTCTGCGTATTAAAATACTTAACGACATTGCCTTGCTTCTTTGGATAGGTTTTATTTATATTCTTTGCTAGGAAAAACGAATTTATCGAGTTTGCTTTGTGATTTGGGAGCCTGCTGATTACGTTTTTATTTAATTTTGTTTACAAATCAAAATGCGCAGAAAACGGTCGAGTTCATCTTAAAACACAAGAATGGCGAAAAGACAGAAGACTGCGGTGCGGCCTCAAGAGGCCAACGAAGATCGTGAGGAGACACTTGTTGCGGCTCGAGTACATCAGGTTTTAACTCGCTCTTTGGGAATTCCTTTCGAAAGCGAAGCGCCATGTAAGTCTGATGCATTATAGCGCTCCTCTGAACCCTTCACTCACAGAGGCTTAAAGTTACTTTTCTCCAACGTAACATCGTAGATGCTGAAATTTGATGGAAAGTGGCACAGGCGAGCGAGTTTTTGCACCCCAAATCTCGATTATTGCTAAGAACCTATCATTTTGCGTTAAACGTGTACATTACATGGGCTTGAACAAAGCACAAGGCCATACGGTGCGTGTTTCAGCCGTGGGTGTTAGTGTCAGTTCGTTTTTCTCATGGCCAGCCCTACGTGGCAATCTCCTGTGTTAGCGAAGCACACAAGCTCTTCGTTCATATCCTCAACCGTGCTACTTCAAACGTAGTATACAAGGAGCTTTATAAGTTAGATTTCACGCTTACGGAGTCTCAAGCACAGCTACAAATAAATAGCTGGGCAGCGCCAGGTTTCACGTGCAAATTGTGCATCGAATATGTCACAGGTTGTTTTGTCTAGATCGAAAAGTATTTTTAGTGATATGTGATCAGTTTCGGTGCCTTATTCATCATCATTTTCTATTCTATACACATTATAAATTAAAGTCTCCCACCGCGGTTTCTGCCGGTATGCTAATCTCAGGAACTACTGTGCAGTTTTTGATACGATTTTCACTAATGGGTGGTTCAAATGGCTCTGAGCACTATGGGATTTAACTGCTGTGGTCATCAGTCCCCTAGAACTTAGAACTACTTAAACCTAACTAACCTAAGGACATCACACACATCCATGCCCGAGGCAGGATTCGAACCTGCGGCCAGACTGTAGCGCCTAGAACCGCTCGGTCACTTCGGCCGGCTCACTAATGGACGGATGGATTCTAGAGTAAGGTTTACGTATATAATTTATAAATATTTCGTGGTAATTGTCTGATGTACGTTAGATTAAGGTCCCCCGCCACTGTGAAAATGATTCCATTGTCATCTATCGGTGAATGACAGAACTTCTTAGAATTATCCGCACACAGGCGTAATGCCGCTCGACTGTAGCATCAGGCCGGCGGAAGCTACTAATAGCGACAGGCCGGCGCGAGATACTGCCGATTTCTTAAATGACTTGCGATGCAAGACGTATCAGGTATTAATCTGAGCACTGGGTGGCACGGTAGCTCGCAGCACCCATCATTGTGACAATATGTCACACCAAACGTCAATGAAATATGGAACAAACAATATTCGTGCCTCCTGAAAATTTTCCTGGCTTGCACTGTTTAAACCGGTTAAGTTATACACTAATCAGTCAGTACATAGTGACCACTCATCTACTATCGATAGAAACCCGTTCAGGCGATAGCAGAGTCACCTGACGAGGAATGACTGCTAGTCAGACGCACACACACGTGCATGTAGTATCAGTGAGTGCGCTGTCCGTGTACAGAATGGGGAAGGCGCGCGATCTCTCTGAATTTGACCGAGGGCGGATTGTGACGGACTGGAGGTTCGGCTCAAGCATTTCGTAAGCTGCATGACTTGCCGAGTCACCCCTCATTACCTGTGTCAGACGTCTTAGACTGGGCACACTGGCAAAACAGGACAGGCGGCGAACTGTGGCGAAACTGACATCGCACTTTAATGCTAGGCATAGTGGAAGTGTGTCTGAACAAATTGTGCATCGAACATTCCTAACGACGGGCCACCGAAGCTGACGACCGACCCGTGCATGTGCCAATGTTAACAGTACGACATCGGCAACTACGACTGAAATGGGCACGTGACCATCGGCACTGGAATTTGGCGCGGTGGCAGAGCGTTGTATGATGATGAATCCCGATATCTTCTTCATCATGCCGATGAGAGGACGCGAATCCAACGTCTTCCAGGGGCACAAATCCTTGAAACCTCTACGGCGGGACGGAGACAAGCTGGCGGCGGCTCCATTATGCTCTGTGGATAATTCATGTGGGCATTCGTGGGTCAAGTGGAGTTCGTGCAAGGCGCTACAAGAGCGAAGGAGTATCGTACACTGGTTGCAGACCACGTACGCCCCTTTACGACGATCATGTTCCCCGACGGCAGTGGCATTTTCAACAAGATAATGCGCTACTTCGCAAGGCCAGATGGAGTGGTTCGAGGAACACTTTGAAAAGTTCCAGTTGATGTGATGCCCTCCCCTCCTCCCCCAACTCGACAGATCTGAAACGGATCGAACACATCTGGGGATACGATTGAAAGTGGCGTCAGGCCCCTCTCACCCCCCCCCCCCCTCCCGCGCCGGAATTTTCGGGAATTAGATGACTTGAGTGTTAGATGTGATTCCAAATGCCCCCCCCCCCCCCCCCCCCAGCTACCTACCAAGGTCTCACTGTTCCCATGCCATGACTCGTGGACATACTGGCTGTTAGGTAGGTGGCCATGATGTTCTGGCTGATCGGTGTGTGGAAGTGATTGTATTCAGTTACCTAATGTTGTTCTCCGAATTTTAACCATAACTCTTCACAGTTTTGCAAAAAAAATGACATAATGTGTGATGGGATCGCAGCAATCAGTGATTGTGGCTTCAAATGGCTCTGAGCACTATCGGACTTAACATCTATGGTCATCTGTCCCCTAGAACTTAGAACTACTCTAACCTAACTAACCTAAGGACATCACACAACACCCAGCCATCACGAGGCAGAGAAAATCCCTGACCCCACCGAGAATCGGACTCGGGAACCCGGGCGTGGGAAGCGAGAACGCTTCCGCACGACCACTAGATGCGGACAGTGATTGTATAATGTTACTTATAATCCATCTTGATAGCATTTTTTTTATTCATATGACCGGTTTCGGTACATCCAGAACCATCTTGAGATCTGATATTTCAGTTACAGGAGTAACCCGTCCAAATCCAGCAACTTTCACATGGTGCGTGATGTGACGCAGCATGTGAAAGCTGCGTGATGTGACGCATCATCTGAAAGTTGCTGGATTTGGACTGGTTACTCCTTTAACTGAAATATCATATCTCAAGATGATTCTGGATGAACCGAAACCGGTCATATGAATAAAAAAAATTGCAATCAGGACGGATTATAAGTAAAATTACTCTTCATAGTGGCTCATAAACAAAATTATCGCAGCTCAAGACTAGTCGTCCAGGCGTAAGCAGTTAGGGCTTTCTGTGTCAGGCCGGGGTGGGTCGCCTGTCACATATGAAATACTTGGTTACGAATAGCACATGAAAGTGCGCTGCAGTGTTATAAGCAACAGACAAAATCTGTCAGACAGCTAATTATTATACCTGATGATGGTACATGAGGCACTGAAATCAG
The DNA here is from genome assembly GCF_023897955.1 of Schistocerca gregaria. NCBI lineage: Eukaryota > Metazoa > Arthropoda > Insecta > Orthoptera > Acrididae > Schistocerca > Schistocerca gregaria. Next base: position 200,396,528 of record NC_064923.1, read on the forward strand.
TTTCATGTTAACGAAAGCTTTGCAGTTGAGACAGAAAAAAACTTACATTACCAACAGTGTTGCGGTTGCTACAGCCCATTTCTTAAAATTATACCGGACGTTTGTTACGGCTTCCCTTCAACAGTGCCGCGGACTATTACGTTTCCCACCCTTGTCTATCTAGAGGTCTGTGGCCAACGACTTCGAGGTTGTCCACAAAGTAAATCACAACAATAAAAGCAGATAGACTGGAGGCCAGTCAATAGCGATGGCGGGGAAAGCTATAAGTGAAAACGCGTTTTTCGCTGAGCGTGCGCCGAAGAAGGGGTCCGGAGACACGCAGTCCCCCTCCCACACGAGAGCGCGCGCTCACACCGACACCCGCACCCACACATTCGCTGTCGCCGCGGCACTCAGTCGCGGCCTTGCCGTAATGGAATTTGTCCGTCTGCACTCGGGGCGCGCCTCCCGGCCACAGTAATATTATTTCGGTTCCCCGGCCGCCCGCCCGCTCTCCAGAGGGTTAATCAATAGATAATGGAAGGGGATCCTGGCTGCATTCCGCGCCCGCCCCAGGGCTGACGAACGGAGAAGTTAAAAAGGGCTGGGAAGGAGGGGCGGATAAGGGCTGGGGACGGCGGAGACCTCTCGCAATATCGCGGCCGCTCTCGTTTACAGGCCCTCAGGGCCCGCCCTTCAGCTTCAGACTGCCTGCCTGCCGTCCTTGGCGGATCATCTCAGAACCTGCGCCTTGGAATGTCCTCCACCATTCGAGACCACACACGGGCCCTGCCCGAGGGAGCGGTTTCGTCGGCGCAATACATCCGCTGCAGCGTTCTGGCATTCTGTGAGTGGTTACCTGAAACGCCAAGTGTGGAGAAAATAAACAAACTGCTTCGCTGGGCTGACGGAAATAGAAGACGTACAACTTGGTGGATCACCTGAAGAACTCGGCTTCTTACGACTGTCTCGAATATTTTAATTACATATCAATAACAACACGTCGCCTCTATATTCCGACATCTATAAGTCGACATCCGACCTTTAAGGTTCAAAGTTGTGACGCTGTCACGACAAGTGACCAAGAAGCCGACACAGACGCTGCTCTCCCAAACGCTAGAGAATCCTTCTTAGCACACCTTATTTCCTACGATAATGCCGTGAAAAATTTGAAATTCACGTGTGGTAGACATCTCATGAAAACTTTTGACGGCCGTTTACTATCGTGACAAAAAATAAAAACACCTTCAGCCGTTCTTATGATTTTATTTTTATTTCAACTCTTCATTGCGTCATCTTCGAGCTGTTTTTGATACGGTACAGGTTGATATGATGGCAGTTGATGGTTGGAGTACTGACACACTATCTTCGAATTCAGTAATGCTGGCAACTGATGGGTTATGCATGGGGATCATATCAACCTCGACCGCAGCAAAAACAACCTGAAGATGACGCAATGAAGCGTTGAAACTGGTAGCGAAAAATAAAATAAAATCATAAGGACGGCTGTAGGTGCTTTTATTTTTTGTCACGATCTCGTGATAACGTTCATTCACTCGTGTGTCGAATTTTCTTTGTCACGAAATACTCTATTCGCTCGTCCGTCTAATTTTTTTCCTGACAAAATACCGTCAGATTTGAATCGCTAATAAGTGCTACGACACTAATAATGAATAAAATGTTGTTCAGCGTACAATGGATGTACCGTGTCTAGAGATACAGTCTACCAAAGCTACGGTTCGGTAGTTTTGGTACAATACATAAATGACGTAGTAAATGGTCGGGTTACCGGTAGTGTTGGTACCATTGATAGGAAAACAAAACACAAATGAATGTGTGAAAAAATGATTCTTGTCGCAACTGTGACGAATATTGAAGTAAAGTAAAGATTCATCTTTGGAATATTGTTGTCCACAGATCCTGCTTTATGATAAAATGCATAGGCATTATTGCACAATCAATCATCATCTCCGAGCTTTTTCTATACTGTACGCAGTGCAGAATATTGCACATCCTTCCACATATAGCACTTTATGAAGCGCAATAAGGGGACCGTACAATAATCACGAAAAACACCCTCATATCGCAACACCACCTTCTTCCTACTACATTGCTGGCATTACAGATCATGGCAGGTAACGTTCCCCAGGCATTACCCAAACCCATGCACCCCCACGGGATTGCCACAGGATAGAGCGTGATTCACCTCTTGTTTCCAACGTCCGTTTCCAATCGTCCATTGTTCAATGGCGCCGCTCTTTACCCCACCCATGCGTCGCTTAGCACACACTACGACAACGCGTGGCTTATGAGAAGCTGTTCGGCCATTGTATCTCGTTCTTTTTAACTTCCTAGGCTTAGTCACTGTGGTAACTGGAGTGCTGGTAGCACCATGGAACTCAAGAGTGAACCCTTCCGTTGACCTCACGAGCTTATTTATGACCTCCCTCCGCAATACTGGACTGCCTGTGTCAGCAAGTCCACGATGTATGCCCGGTCTTGGTTTAGCTGTCGTTGTTCCTTCGCGTTTCCACTTCACAATCACATCACCAACAGTCGACTTCAGAAGCCTCAGCAGGTTTGAAATGTCCCTGATCTTTATGTTGCTCAGGCGACATTCAGTGACCAGTCCACGTTCTAAGTCACTGGGCGCCACTGATCAACCCATTTTGCCGTTACGCTTCTCTACTGACGACACAATACTTCCCACTCCCCTTTTTATACTGGCGGGTACGCCTGTTGCGACATCTGGTGGGCTATTCCGCATTACAGTAGTGTACCGATACTTTTAATTAGAGAGTATATGTATGTCAACATACACTTACCCTTTACTTGTTAGAAATTTTCCTTATGTTTCTATCTTCAGACTTTTTCATTAGTGGGCTTTTCTTTTGGTACTTCAACACTACCTTTATTTTCCTTATTATTGTAACAATTTTGTTGTTTCAATGACTTTAGAGATGTGCAGCTGTAGTGGGTAAAATGTGTAAGGGAAGACAGAGATTGGAATATAAGCAACAAATAATTAAGAGCATAGTGCGTAAGTACTGCGCAGGAGAGGCTGTACCAAATCATTGAGAGGATTGATGACTCAAAAATTAATAAACAGGCGTTCCTCTGTGATAGAGGATCGGCAGTGAAAGCTTCGTTCATGGAACTGTAGGGCCCCGTACTGCAGATGTTGTAAAGTAAAAGTTACGGCAATTCAGCTGGGAGAACTCGAGCATTATCTTGCCTTCGGTCCTTTGAAAAAATCTTGAAGGGACGTCGATTGCTGTCAGAAGAGGATGTGCAGCAAGCAGTTACGGGCTGCCGGGCGAGGTGACGCAGTGGTTAGCGCACTGGATAGGCATTCGGGAGGACGACGGTTCAAACCCTCGTCCGGCCATTCTGTTTTAGGTTTTCTGTGATTTCAACAAATCGCTTCAGGCAAATGCCGGGATAGTTCTTTTGAAAGGGCGCGGCCGACTTCGTTCCCTATCCTTCCCTAATCCGATGCGACCGATGACCTCGCTGTTTACTCCTCTCCCTCAAATCAACCAGTTACGAGCTTCTTCACGCATCGTTTTAACAAACGGTTATCTTCAAATTGGACCGCCGTTGGCCTGCCGGGGAGAATTTATATTTGGTTTCTCAGTTAGAAGTAAAACAAATACGTGTTTTTTTTTTTTTTTTTTTTTTTGGGGAAAGTCAGCCCTAAGGGGGTTCAAATGGGGAATAAAAATGTTTACCATAACATTTCGCTATATTAAAACGGTTTTAAAGTTGAATCCTTGAAAATCTGTACTTGACTTCTAAAGGAAGTACAGTTAGTCACTGGGCACGAAGGGTGAGGTCATTGGTAGGCGGTTCGGCAAAGCTCCACAGTTTACAGCGATCGGGGAGACCACCTGACATGGCGCAACGAGCTAGTGTTGTCACTCGCGAGGACAGAAGCATTATGTGAAAGGCATTTTGAGGACGATGAGGTGGTAATTCACAGAGTTAAGCACTGGTTCCGCCACTAGAACAAGGATTGGTAGCGATAGGGCGTAGCCGGCCGCGGTGGCCGAGGGATTCTAGGCGCTTCAGTCCGGAACCGCGAGACTGCTACGGTCTCAGGTTCGAATCCTGCCTCGGGCGTGGATGTGTGTGAGGTCCTTAGGTTAGTTAGGTTTAAGTAGTTCTAAGTTCTAGAGGACTGATGACCTCAGATGTTAAGTACCATAGTGCTCAGAGCCCTTTGAACCATTTGAACCGTCGTGTGTATTACCTCAGCGCTCACGGCGATTTTTCCTAATATGTATACAGATTCTGGGCTGCGCGGCCATCGAAAGAAAATGTTGTGGTCGGCACTTAGGGAACACACAAGGTCAGTATCTGTCCTATGTCTTTTGTGAAAAGACCGTCTAATCGCTTTCCTTGTCGCTTATGACAACACTACAAACGGCCTTAGGGAACCCACTAGTCGAAATCGCCGTTTTCCTCCTTGTATTCGTTGACCAGCTCTAAAATGCGTGGTCAGTAGAGCGTCTTTTACTTGAATACAGCAGTTCAAATGGCTGTGAGCACAATGGGACTTAACATCTGAGGTCATCAGTGCCCTAGAACTTAGAACTACTTAAACCTAACTAAGCTAAGGACAACACCCACGTCCATGCCCGAGGCAGGATTCGAACTTGCGACCGTAGCGGTCGCGCTGTTCCTGGCTGAAGCGCCTAGAACCGCTTGGTCACACCGGCCGGCCCAATCGCTTTCCTGGTCGTGTATGACAGCATTGTAGACGGCCTTAGGGAACCCACTAGTCGAAATCTCCGTTTTCCTCGTTGAATAGCTCAAAAAAGCGTGGTCAGCAGAGCGCCGTTCACTCGAAGACAGCAGTTGCGACGGAGCCTCGCGCATCACTGACCGAGCCGTGCCCAGCCCGGTCCAGCAGCAGCATAATAGACGGCGGGCGTAACCGGCTCCGTGTTCGGCCAGGACCGCGGCCGAGGCACGCCGGAACAATCGCGGTGGGGCGAGGCGGCCGATTAATAACCGCTGGCCGGAGACCGGAATCCAGGCCGGGATATCAGATGGTCCGGCCCGGCCCGGAATGCACCTGCTGTCCGCGCGACCGCCACCGCCTCGTCTGCGGCTCCTTTTGCTCGTGGCGTCGGCTCCGCACGCCGCCCAGCTGTGTGTTCAGAGACCATTTGTCGGCCGCGGACTACCTCTCTCCATCTTTTCCCTCTCGCCGCTCGTCTTCCGCGGAATGCCCGCCGGCGCTCCGGATGCCGTCTCGTCGTGAACAAAGCGGCAGCGCCACCGACCCAGGAGGTGCTTCGTATTGGGATACAGAAATACGAGCTTGTTCGGCACGTAGCGATCCTTCTGGATATGCGGCTGCAAATTACTGCCAAACGGCCGCGCGGGATTAGCCGAGCGGTCTCGGACGCTGCAGTCATGGATTGTGCGGCTGGTCCCGGCGGAGGTTCGTGGTGTGTGTGTGTGTGTGTGTGTGTGTGTGTGTGTGTGTGTGTGTGTGTGTCTTTGACCTTAGGATAATTTAGGTTAATTAGTGTGTAAGCTTAGGGACTGATGACCTTAGCAGTTAAGCCCCCATAAGATTTCACACACATTTTTTGAACTGCCAAGCGAAAGAACAAGCTGCGTCTTTCCTACGAACTTGACTCACATTAACAATGGTACTTTTAAGTCGTGTAGCCAACGAACGGTAAGCAGCAGAGGGTTCAAAGGTGTAACATATTCAATTTCTTCCCATATTATATTAGAAGGTTGCATTCACTAAACAATGACATACGGCACGTTCTGTTGTTCAAAATGGTTCAAACGGCTCTGAGCACTATGGGACTCAACTTCTGAGGTCATTAGTCCGCTAGAACTTAGAACTAGTTAAACCTAATTAACCTAAGGACATCACACACATCCATGCCCGAGGCAGCATTCGGACCTGCGACCGTAGCGGTCTCGCGGTTCCAGACTGCAGTGCGTAGAACCGCACGGCCACTACTGCCGGCGTTCTGTTGTTAATCTTGTTGTCCTCAGTCCAAAGAATGGCTTGATGCTGCTGTTCACAATAGTCTATACTGTGCAAATCTTGTCTACATCTACGTGATTACTCTGCTATTCACAATAAAGTGCCTGGCAGAGGGTACACTGAACCACCTTCATGCTATCTCTCTACCGTTACACTCTCGAACGCCACGCGAGAAAAACGAGCACTTAAATTTTTCTGTGCGAGCCCTGACTTCTCTCATTTTATTGTGATGATCATTTCTTCCTACGTAGGTGGGTGCAAACAAAATGTTTTCGCAATCGGAGGAAAAAACTGATTGAAATTTCTTGAGAAGATCCCGTCGCAACCAAAAACGCCTTTGTTTTAATGATTGCCACTCCAATTCACGCATCATGTCTGTGACACTATCTCCCCTACTTCGCGATAATACAAATCGAGCTGCCCTTCTTTGTACTTTTTGATGTCATCAGTCAGTTCCACCTGATGCGGATCCCATACCGCACACCAATACTCCAGAATAGGGCGGAACTGCGCGATGTAAGCAGTCTCTTTAGTAGACCTGTTGCACCTTCTAAATGTTCTGCCAACGAATCACAGTCTTAGTTTTGCTCTACCCACAATATTATCTACGTGATCGTTCCAATTTAGGTTATTTGTAATTGTAACCCATAAGTATTTAGTTGAATTTACAGCCCTCAAATTTGTGTGACTTATCGCGTAATCGAAATTTAGCTGATTTCTTTTAGTATTCATGTGAATAACTTCGCACTTTTCTTTATTCAGAGTCAATTGCCACTTTTCGCACCATACAGATATCTTATCTAAATCATTTTGCAAGTCATTTTGATCATCCGGTGGCTACAAGACGGTAAATGACAGCATCATCTGCAAACAATCCAAGATGGCTACTCAGATTGTCTCTTGTGTCGTTAATACAGATCGGGAACAATGGAGGGCCAGTAACACTTTCTTGGGGAACGCCGGATATTACTTCTGTTCTAATCGATTACTTTCCGTCTATTTCTACGAACTGTGACCTTACTGACAGGAAATCACGAATCCAGTGGCACAACTGAGGCGATACTCCGTACGCACCCAATTAGGTTAGAAGGCGCTTGTGAGAAACGGTGTCGAAAGCCTTAACGCGTAATTTACTGTCTTTCTTGAATATTTCTTTTATTCCGTAATTAACCCTTTCGCTGCAACGGACATCTGTCTGTATTCCGTGCTGAGTGCTCATTTGTTATAGCTGCATTGCTTGCAACATGCTGCTACCAGTGTTGAGAGACAGCATTCCCGCCGATATGGAAAACTTTCATCCGATCTGAAGAAAACAGTTCGCTAAAAAAATTGTTTTTTACACATGTATAGTCTGATATTTTCGCTCAATAAAGGGCTGAATTTATTGTCTTTATTTCTCCTACTCACTGTGACCATCAAATTAAGTGAAACAGTGCAGGAAATTTTAAAGAATTTGTAAAGGTAAAAATGCGTTGCGTAAACTTATCTTGTGGTTGATTTTAGCTCATATATTGCATTGTATGAAATGTGGCTGAGATGCCGAAATATTATTTAAAATTGAGAGCGGAACAATATGTCATTTCGTTCACGAGTTGTCGACTTTTATATCCGAAGAACAGTCACGCGCGACTTGCCCATTTCTGTACCGAACATCAGGAATTATGTGGTCATAACGACCATATTTCATAAACGATTCAGTATGTTGAAATGAGGTTATCTGCAAATGATAGTACACAAAGAGGCACATATGTTTTATAGGAAATACTCCAAACTTTTTTATTCACCGATATTTGTAATTGATTCGTCCGCAGCAGTTCAGGACACACAGAGACAAAAGCGCTGTAGGAAAATCCAATCGGTGTATATGTACACGTCCACAGCACATGGGAAATGGCATAGCAGGAGGTGTATACACGTCCGCAGCAGCGAAAGGGTTAGCTTTTCAAGTACAGAAGATGAAGAATTTTTAACTTTAACTCGCTGCTTTAATTTCGTGTATCGTATGTCTGCTGCCAATGTGCGAGCTTTTAGCCTCCTGTCTTCATTCACCTTCTTGGTCCCAGCAGTGGTAGAAGCAAGACGCAATTTTCAACTGCTCCCTTAAGTACTCACTGTTTGCATTATACAGGGTGATCAGAAACAGTGTGAAAAGTTTGAAAGGGTGTTGCAGGGGGAGGTTGTGCTGAGACATAACTGTTAAGAAAAAACTTTGGTTTGTTGCATAGTTTTCGAGCTATTTAGCATTGAAGTTAGCCATAGAGGCCGCTGCATGCACAGTTTCAAGTTGCCCACCAGATACGATTAGTGTTTAAGTTGTTCTCACAGCGTAAACGATAGTGCACGAGACTTCTCAGCCTTTGGCTCTGGTTCAGTTTATGTTCACTCTCTTGTTCGGTTTTAGGAAACCAAACGAAAGGCACGTTCGGAGACACCGTCTCCGACGAGCCACTTGAATTTTCTCGCACAACTACCGGATTGGTAGTTAACTCGGAAACGGCTCAACGAATTGAATTTTCTCACTTAACAATTATTTCTAAGTACAACCTATCCTGCAGTAGACTCACGACCTTTTCAAACTGTTTCTGACGGCCATGTATATCAGAGCGGTGCACAATGCTGAAGGGCGTAGCGATACGCGTAACACAATGGACTTATTAAAATTAACGTAAATGAACTTATACGCATTTCTCATTTACACCTGAATGTTCTATTGCTCAAAGATGTCTCTTTCTTTTGAAGCTACTATTCTTTCTTAGTACTGTGGCGTTCCGCAAGTTTGCTTCCTCCCTACTACGAGAGAAAATAACTACGGGTAAGAGAATGCAACATTTGATACCTGCAGACTGCACTGATTGTTTCAGCGATAAAATTGCGTATAAAACACATAATGTGATTTACATTTCAAGCTCTTCATTATTTTCATTCACAATTATTCAAAGGTTTATTAAATTATTCGTATTTAACTGAGCAATTTTGTGACGATAACGTAATATATTATTTTTATTTCACGGCTGCTGTATCTCGATCGTCCAAAATTACTGTAACCTACTACTATATATACCTGCTTAAAATGGCCAACAAGCATTTGCCTCCCTCTCACCATTACCAAAATGATGATTCCGTGATTACTCTGAATTAGTCATATCAGCTGATCCTTCCTGTCAAATTGCCACGTACAGTGGATTCCTCTCTATTTCTGTTCACCACCTTTTCACTGGTTAACGGTCTTTGCACTCTTCGCTAGAAACACATTTCAAAAGCTGCTATTCTCTCCTTCCCTGAACTGCTTATCTCGCAGGGTTCACTTCGGTACTAGGCCAAACTATAGACACTTCCTGAAAAAGATTTTCCAATGTCTCTTCAGATTTCTTTTTCACTGTCAAGGTTGCTAGATTCTTTCTGGAATCTTCAATAGGATCCCCTTGTGTTTCTAGTCAGATGACCACGGACACCAGAAGATCCTGATTAAGATCCCAACCAAGAGGTAGCAAGACAAAAATTACGAAAATCTAAAGATGAGTTTTCCATTACTTTGTTGTACGTTTTTTGTATTCATCTTACAGCGTTTTTGATAGACGCTGACAATTAGAGTGCCATCGACAAACCTCAAATTTTGAATTTCTTGATGTTCCGGAATGTGTCGCATCAAACTGTGTCTGAAATGAGAAATCTTTCTCATTATAAAAACTGACAGGATTATTTAAATTGCTAGGCAATGTACTTAATATCAGATAATGCTACCTGAATGACGAAGGAATTGTGATTCATTAATCCCAAACTTATATATCCTTGTGCGACCTTTAATGGTCCTTGAACAAGATCAGCAGTAGGAACAGGTGTTATCAATGTGCTCTACTCAAAACGACAAATAAGTGACATTAGGCCAAGTTGAATATAGTATCAATTCAGGAAATAAATTGTGAAGCTTTATTCGTAGTGGGAGTCCAGTGTAGTGCGTATTTGTACCAATGACAAGTATGCGGTATAAACACGACTTTATGAAGTAAACAGAGCATGCGGAACCAGTTGTCAGTGGCTCATTGACACAGGTATGAGAATGTCTCAAGAATCTATCGTGGCAAGGCATGATGGCTTAACATAATTGAAAAAAAATTGCCAAATGCGAGTAGGACTCGCACACTCAGTGCAAACTTACTTTATATATATGAAGTTTCGATACAGATAGTGGCATGATATCTGTCCCGGGAATTCCAAGACTGTATCAAAATCTTTACAGTAGTTCCTCAGACTAGCAGGGACAGAAGAAGCGGGGAACTTTCGTTTATATATGTAGTTACAGAAGATTAAGTAACATATTTTTTTTTATTTACTTGCTAAAGCGTGACTACAACTTACACTTTGTTTTCGTGCAAAAATAATAATGTTCATCTATTCTGCTTTTGACGGATAATGAATCCAATGCATGTTCTAATGGTAAAAACATATTTTTATGTGACGAAATTACAAGTTAACAATTTTCAGATTTTTTCTACATTACTTGTATTGTGAAACCTTGCTTCTTGTCAAATTTCATGATTCTGCCTCAACTAGAAGTAACCTATAGGTTTTGATGAATCGGTTTCCGAGTTTCAGAATATGTGACACAATAGACGGACTCTTTTGAGTGGATCGACTTAGAAGCTTAAATGTTTTACACCACCAAGGGATCATGGACTTAAGCAGGTGACAAATTTGAACCTGATAAGCCAACCCCGTTCCAGAGAAAAAGCCGTCTTAACAGACGGACAGAGAGATGCAAAAATTTGGTAAAAATAATCTTTTTGTGTGATATAATTACAAATTAACAATTTTCAGGTTTTTCCTGTATGTGTAGTACGTAACTGTGGGTCTTCGAAAATTTTGTGGCCCTAGGTCAACGGGAAGAACGCATGGCGGAATATTTTGACAGGATTGACTTGGAAGCTTAAAATTTTTACACAGCCAAGGGATCACAGAGCTTAGTACGTGACAAATTTAATACAGCAACCGGTTCAAGAGGGAAAGGGGGCTTAACAGGCGAACAGATAGATGCATAAAAATAATAAACAAATATTTTTTCGTATAGTATAAGTACGAATTAGGAATTTTCATATTTTTTTCCTTTACTTGTAGTGTGCAACTGTGGGGTTTCGAAACCTTCATGATTGTATGTCAATTGGAAGTGTTTTACAGGTTTTGATGAGTGGGGTTTCGAGTACCAAAATACGTGATAATACTGACCTTGTGTTTTGACTGAATTGACGTAAAAGCTTAAAATTTGTACACTGCAAAGGCATCATATACCTCAATACGTGACATAAATTTGAATTTGATGTATGTACCCATTGTTCACAAAAAAGGTTTCTTAATGGTCGGAGAATGCGGCTTCTCTGATCGACTGTTTAGCAACAATACGGGGGTCGTTTGTGCGCTGTCTCACGGCGCTAGATGCGCTGAAACCTTTTACGCATGCGCGGAGCGAGCTTTGTCGACCAATCACAGCGCTCGCTGGCACGTAAGCGGCCCCAGGCGTCATTAAATGTTATACTTGCCTTGCGAGTGCACTACCTGTTTCTTAAGTCGATTTTTGACCAGTTTATTACTTCTAACATGGATCGGTGGCTGAAGTCAGGATCATTGAAGAAGGCTGCAGTTTCTCCATCTCCTTCACAAGAAGGGAAGTTTCCACTTGAAATGAATGAGGAGGGAGGACGACCAAAGGAAGACTTCGCATACATTTGAACATTTTTCTTCGGATTTCACGAAAACACACACACACACACACACACACACACACACACACACACACACGACTGTTACGAAATATGCATGCTCCTTACACAACAGTAGCCAAATAGTGGAAGTGAACAGACCAAAAACGACAGCTTGTCAACAGCGAACAGTTTGGATTTGACGTTGATTGCTCTTGGAGAAAGACAGCTCCAACGTGTGAAACGTCAGTTACCAAGTAATTTTAATCAGGCAATAGTGTGTTGAACAAAGGGAGTAAATCCACTAGTAAGTGTCTGGATACATTGGGAATTCAAATTGGATCGTTAATTTCAAGTTGTTTTCATTCATCTGTAAACCAAAGACTATTGGTATTTGGGGGGGGGGGGTGTCATTGGGAACATGGCACCTGCATTAAAAAGCTTTCAGTTCCCATGGGTTTCGCTATGAAATTTGAAGTTACTGTGCTCTTGACTGACTAGGGGTCTGCCATGGATTTTCGACTGAAGAAGGGATCCTCCAGCTGAAAAGGTTGGAAAGCCGTGATATAAGGGAACCACAAAAAATTCAACACATTTGTTCGACACGTGAGGGAACGTAACAGAAACGACGAACAATCTAGCCCTTAGCCGAAGAAGGCAGTGAACTTCGTAAAAGGGCACTTACAAAATTTGCAAACTGGCTGACTTGAAGGGACATAAACGGCGTGGTGATTACACCTGCTATCAGAGCAGTTGTCGGCAGTGCAGAGATGGTGATAACGTCTGGCCCTACCCACGCTGTGGCGGAAGCAGTAGAGGCCTGAGTGTTTCGGGATACAGGCCGTGTCGCGCTGTTGTAATGGGGCGAGCAGGGGCCCAGCCATTACGTGGGCCGGCATGGCAAACGCTATCTGCGCATCGCTGGCCCGGCTATGCTATGCTATGCCGTGCCGTCCTCCGCTATGGCTTTATCCAGGCCGTCTCCAGATGGCACGCGCCCCCCCCCCCCCCCCCCCCCCGACCCGTACTCCAACCAGCGACGCCGTTGCAGCAACACTAACTCCAAACCGGGACGTTCCTGATGTCAGTAGCAGCGCCATACGCGGGTGGCTATCACAGGGAACGTGTTTAATTCCGAAGGATGTACCGGAAGGTGTCGTCGTTGACTGACTGTAGGAGGATACAGTGTGTTAACTGAAAGACGGCAGAGTTGTAAGGGGATTGTGGGGAGAGGAGGAAGCAAGCATTGAGCATTGGCTGGCGAGGGGTGAGGAGCCGGTGGGGGGGGGGGGGGGGGAGGCACGCCCACCAGTTGCAGTGCTGGCACTACAAATTGCGCGTCATGCTTACGAAAGGCTTAGAAGTAAAACTCGCTTTAAATGTTGTTCGTAAACGAAACTGAAATCGTCATGTACATTAATGTATGTATGTTTGTCTACTATGCGCTCACAAGCCATTCATCCGATTGCAACGAAATCATCGATCATTACTTCGATTTCTCCACTTCTTTTCCTAAGTTAAAAGAGAGAGAAAGATTTATAAGAAAATGCCTTCTGCACTGCATGTATGTTTTTGAATTTGGAAATGTACTGTAATATGAATGTGTTTCGAAATAATACAGCAACCAGCGGTGTTTCCATACAAAGCAATACGGTAGCAAGGAAAAATGAAATATAAGGTAATTCGCACGAAATAGGGGGCTCCTTCAAAGTGATCGCGAACAAAATATCTGAAATGGAAACTCACCTTTTCTTGCCAGGCGTTTGTGGTGATACGCCACGATGATTCTTGGAAAGCCCGCATCTCGTGGTCGTGCGGTAGCGTTCTCGCTTCCCACGCCCGGGTTCCCGGGTTCGATTCCCGGCGGGGTCAGGGAGTTTCTCTGCCTCGTGATGGCTGGGTGTTGTGTGATGTCCTTAGGTTAGTTAGGTTTAAGTAGTTCTAAGTTCTAGGGGACTGATGACCATAGATGTTAAGTCCCATAGTGCTCAGAGCCATTTGAATTTTTTTGATTCTTGGAAAACTGTTTGAATCTTCCAATGCTACGCATACTTTGTCCTGTGTATGTAGCAGCTCTCACTGAAGATTTGTAAATGGGGTGAAGCAATTTTTTCTGCTCCCTTTCCCTTTCGCAGCATTCAGTCACACGCAATATAATTTTGGGAGCATCGCTACGTAATACTGGTTTCCTTCTAACCATAGGCCTACCGGTAGGGGTTGTTGGCGACTCCCGAGATGGGTCAGCAACTGCCTCTTCACTCATTTTGATAATGTTTAGCACAAGGGCACAACAAAAACACGCAGAACAGTACAGCGCAAAACAATAACGAAGCAGACGACAATGGCTACCTTGTACAACACAGTCAGCTACGTAATGTTGGCAACAGTCGAAACTGCATGCCTACCGAAGCCTCCCGACGGTTACCAACTTCTAGCGATTCAGGACTAGGGAGAGGTCTGCCATCTAAAAGTTTACACGCTGTACAAGATGACTTGGACAGGATTTGTGATTGGTGTAAAGAATGGCAGCTAACTCTAAATATAGATACAGTAGAGCGTCGGTTATCCGAAGTAATTGGGGGACATGGGTGTTCGGAAAACTGGTTTGTTCGGATAACCGGACTGTACATGTTTATTTGCCAAAAAAAAGTACTGTACAGTAAATTTATTCATAAAAACAGGCATCTCTTTTAGTATTAAAAAGTAACATACAAAGGCAACTTCAGTAGGAATATATAGAATGTGGCACAGTTTATTAAACAAAAATATATACATATTACATACGCATTTTGCATAAACAATACACACAGTGTAAAAATTAACGTTTAAAAAAATTAGCTATGCTCGTCTTTTGTTTTTTTTATATCCGTAACTGTGGGCTTCCCCACCTTACACTTATTGGATAAAGTGGTTGCAGATTCACCTTCTTCTAACCTTTTAATAATCTCGCCCGCATCTCGTTCGGTAGCGTTCTCGCTTCCCACGCCCGGGTTCCCGGGTTCGATTCCCGTCGGGGTCAGAGATTTTCTCTGCGTCGTGATGGCTGCGTGTTGTGTGCTGTCCTTAGGTTAGTTAGGTTTAAGTAGTTGTAAGTACTAGGGGGCTGATGACCATAGATGTTAAGTCCCATAGTGCTCAGAGCCATTTTGAATAATCTCGTACTTGTCCCTCATAGAAAGGACAACACGTTTACGTTTAAGCATTTTGTATCGTCACGTAGCAGCACACAAGTGGTCGTAACAGAGATCAGAAGGTGACTGCACCATGAGAAGCTCTTCTTGGGGGCGCACAATCCTCCAAACTGCGGCACGCCTCAACTCTAAGCTGGAGCAGCTGTTGCTGTGAACAGCTTTGATACTGCCGCTACTTCTACTGCCAGTGCCAAGCCGACAGAGGTGTGCTGATTGTTGAAACACAGCGACTGGCGGCTTGCCGGTCAGCAGCGCCTTGTGAAGGCCCCATTAGAAGCAATGTTCCGCCAGCGGTGGCCCTGTGCGTCGACTATTGTGGGAAACTTTTGGGAGTGAGGTGATGATGGACTGTAGGGTAGGAGAGTAACAGGTGCGAGCGATTACACAGTTCGGTTAAGCGGTCGTTCGGTTGACCGACGTTCAGATAATGGACGCTCTACTGTAAATGTAAATTAATGCAGGTGAATAGGAAAAAGAATCCTGTAATGTTTGAATACGCCATTAGTAGTGTAGCGCTTGACACAGTCACGTCGATTAAATCTTTGGGCGTAACATTGCAGAGCGATATGAAGTGGGACAAGCATGAAATGGCAGTTGAGGGGAAGGCGGATAGTCGTCCTCGGCTCATTGGTAGAATTTTGGGAAGGTGTGGTTCATCGGTAAAGGAGACCGCTTATAAAACACTAATACGACCTATTCTTGAGTACTGCTCGAGCGTTTTGGATCCCTATCAGGTGGGATTGAGGGAGGACATAGAAGCAATTCAGAGGCGGGCTGCTAGATTTGTTACTAGTAGGTTTGATTATCACGCGAGAGTTACGGAAATGCTTCAGGAACTCGGGTGGGAGTCTCTAGACGAAAGGAGGCGTTTTTTTCGTGAATCGCTACTGAGGAAATTTAGAGAAACAGCATTTGAGGCTTACTGCAGTACAGTTTTACTGCCGCCAACTTACATTTCGCGGAAAGACCACAAAGATAAGATAAGAGATATTAGGGCTTCTACAGAGGCATGTAGACTGTCATTTTTCCCTCGTTCTGTTTGGGAGTGGAACAGGGAGAGAAGATGCTAGTTGTGGTACGAGGTACCCTTCGCCACGCACCGTATGGTGGATTGCGGAGTATGTATGTAGATGTAGAATGGCGTCATTTGTAACGTGACGCGCCGCAGCAATTCGTCACGCGGAATGAGTACAAATAACTCAACCAGTCTCTAAGAATAAAATTTTGTCCACCAAACGTTGTGATCTGTCGACCGCGTACTGTTTACTAGCAGATTTTTCGATCTACCAGGAATGTAGATATAGTGTGATTTAAAAAGAAAGAGCAAATTTCTATTGTTTATGATAAACTATGAAAGAGAGCGCGTGTCACTGGACAGAGAAAGGTTCGAAGTTCTATGTTCGCGTTGACGCTATACTACACACACATCATGAGCACCCTGCGTTGCAAGAGAAACATCGAAACGATAGTCCATTTCATTCCACACACGCAGATCCGCAGGTCCCTGTCTATTGAATCGACAGCTTCAACAATTCCGTTTCTCAGTTGTTGAAGAGTAGCTGCCATAGGTGGGACAAAGACTGTCTTTTATTTATCCCCAAAGAAAAAAATCGCAAGGAGTGAGGTCTGGTCGCCTTGCAGGCGAAAAACAATGAGCAGAATCTTGTTGTCCACTTCTTCCAATCCACTTTGAGGGGTAATGTTAAGAAAACGCTGCACCGCAAGGGCCGTGCGGGATTAGATGAGCGGTCTAAGACGCTGCAGTCATGGGCTGTGCGGCTGGTCCCGGCGGAGGTTCGAGTCCTCCCTCGGGCATGTGTGTGTGTGTGTGTGTGTGTGTGTGTGTGTGTGTGTGTGTGTGTGTGTGTGTGTGTGTGTGTTTGTCCTTAGGATAATTTAGGTTAAGTAGTGTGTAATCTGAGGGACTGATGACCTTAGTAGTTAAGTCCCATAAGATTTCACACTCATTTGAATGTTTTTTATTTTTATTTTTGCACCGCAAGGCGAAAGTGAGGCGGGGTGCAATCGTGCAAAAAATGAAATCATTGCAGTATTCGTGAACTTGATGAAACTACCAATTCTGCAACGCGCCCTGTCACAGTTCCCTCCGCGGAAAAGAAAGATCCATAAACTATGTGAACGGGAACGCCAAAATACACGTAGAGTTTCGATGAATCTCACCTTCAACAACTACACCAGGATTTTGTGACCGCCAGATTCTTACATTATGGCGGTTTACTTTACTCGACAGATGAAACGTAGATTCGTCCAAAAAGATGAATCGTTCGAAAAAAGTGTCCTGTGCTATGTCCAACTAATAATGTTAGAAGACCCGATGCTGACAGCATAGATAAACTGAAACGGGTCATAGTAATAAAAAGAATAGCTAGTGATCTTAGCAAACTAGATTCTTCAGCCGACCGTAGTGGCCGAGTGGTTCTAGGCGCTTCAGTCTCGAATCGCGTAACCGCTACAGTCGCAGGTTCGAATCCTGCCTCGGGCATGGATGTGCGTGTTGCCCTTAGGTTAGTTAGGTTTAAGTAGTTTCTAAGTTCTAGGGGACTGATGACCTCATATGTTAAGTCCCATAGTGCTCAGAGCCATTTGAACCATTCAGATTCTTCAAGAATAATATAAATTCCAAATCGCCCTCAAACTGACGCAGTGTCGAACATACACCTTCCTGGAGATCTGAAATGTGTCCTTTCAGAACACGGCCGGCACACCATTGTTTGAGAAGTTGATGTTCCTCGCATATTTCTTCCTGACTTCCGAGGGATCCCTGGGAACACATCTCGGATTCGCTCGACATTTTCATGAGACATCCGCGACTGACCAGTGCTCTTCCCTTTGCATGTACAACCTGCTTCCAATAATTTTGTATGCCAGTCATAAATCTACTTGTGCAGAGACCGGCTTTCTGTCGAATTGACGGCGGAATGCACATTGTACTTGAATAATGGATTATTTCGCGCTAATTCCAACACACAAAGTGATTTCGTTTGTGGTGTAGTCGCCATTTGCTGCCAACAACAACGCCGCTATGTCAAAACTTTGAAACTTTCTGTATCCAGTAACACGCCCAGTGTGTTTCTAGCTTTAAAATCTAATCCTCCTTTTTGAATCACTCTGTATTTAGACGCCGAGAGACGTTCGCGGGTATAATCTACGTCTACATCTATGTACACGCACCTCAACCTACCATACGATGCGTGGCGGAGGGTGCTTTATACCACTACCGCGCGGAGTGGCCGCGCAGTTTGAGGTGCCATGTCACGGGTTGCGCGGCCCTTCCCGCCGGAGGTTCGAGTCCTCCCCCGAGCATGGGTGGGTGTGTTGTTCTTAGCGTCAGTTAGTTTCAGTAGTGGGTAGTTCTAGGCATCGATGACCTCAGCAGTTTGTTTCCTAAGGAAATCACACACATTTGAACATTTTTGTACCACTGTTAGTCAATCTCTTCCATGACCCATTCGTAACGGAGCCAGAGAAAAACGAATCTATGCATAGCACCGTACGAGTCCTGGTTCCTCTTACAATGTCTTCGCGTTTCTTACATGAGATTCATGTTGGTGACAGTAGGATCTTTCTGTAATGTGATGCAAATACTAGTTCTCTAAAATATTTCAATAGTGTTTCGGGAAAAGAACGTCCTCTTACCTACAGGGACGCCTAACTGGGCTCACGGAGCAAAATACACTTACCCTTTACCACAATCTGTATGTCCATATCTCACTCCAAAACAAAACAGACGATAAAACGTTTTATCAGAATTAAAATGTTGCTAAAATCAGTGTTGATAACATAAAAAACTGATTTAGAAAGGGCTTTTTCCTGCGGACCACATACTAAATTTTATTTTGATACGTACCGGTTTCGGAGTGTTATAACATTTTCATAACACTCCATAACCGATCTGCAAATAAACAGATTTATGCAATGGAGAACGGAGTTCCGCATCCAGTGCATTCCACTACAATGAGGAAAATCTTAAAGATAAAAAGAAATGCCGCAGGAACGTGCTGACGGCAGACACACGCCAGGTGTCTATCGCAAGTGCCCTAACCTCCCCCCCCCCCCCCCTCCGCCCCCTCTCCTCCCACGGTCCCCGAAGTTACTTAAGCAGCTTCTTTTACCTTGTGGCTCATGAAGTCACTGACAAATCATCAAAGGAACTGTACGTCATAATGGCATCTCTAGAATCGTGTGATATTTTCTGTATCGTCAATTTAGATTGAGGGTAAACCAACAGTATAATTCAATCGTTCGTAAGGTAAATAGGCAGTCCTTTACACTGCAGGTTATTTACGAAAGAAATTCATTTGTAAAATATCGAATGAAATGAGTTGAAATGACGACCATGACGCGTGAATCATAAAAAATTCCAGTATTATTAGCAAGTCAGAAACGAAAGGTATCTTATCACCAAGCATATCAGATGATTGCATTTTACCTACTAATACGATATCTAGAAGACGTGTATGAAAAGCTGTCTGCTTTTATGTCGGTGTCTTACGTATTTCGTATTAGTTACAATGTCGGCTTGTGTGGAAAATTGTTAGAATCGAGATAATTTGACATCGATTATTACAACAAGAAGTTTCTAAAAGGTACTCAAAAACTAATGTAGCGATTTTGTATAACGTTTGAGGGCTTTATGTCATGGGAGTAGTCCGCCCAGAATAAGTAAGACTCAGATGATAAAAAGTTGTTTCTGTCAGTAAGTATTAGCAACCATATGTTTAATTTCAAGAAAATGAGACCAGTAGTGAATGTACGAATCATATGTTGACTCCAATTGAATTAGTGTATGTAAACTGATTGTTATGAAAAGAAACAGGAAATTGCAAGCAGTGTTATGTTGTAGTCGAAAGTGTGCTTTATGGTTCGTCAGAACCAACTTTTAACCCCTTATTGCCGAGTGTCACGAATTCCAAGCATACCAATGCGACGTTAAGAAATGGAAGCTTAACTGTTTTTAAGCGCCAGAAACAGCAGGTCTGCACAACGCTACCAACGCTTCTGACAAGTGCTGCCATCTCCTGAATGTTTCGAGCATTTCTAGAGCGACACGATTTTTGATTTTCCCCCCTTTTCTTTCCTTTGTGTAGAAATTCATCCGGGTGTCACAGAGTTAATAATCGAAAACTTACGTTGGAACTTTTATCCCAGAAGTAATCTAACAGATATCAATCATGTGTTCACTGCCGACCTTAGAGCGTTCATAGCTATGGATTAATGGATGTTGCATCACACCACTGAGTATATTTCCATCAGAAAATACAAGTTAGCAGTAAATTCTCAGACATAATGATCGTGCATAGGTACTAGATTAGATAAAACACATGTTATACAAAAATTCGGAATATTAATTTAATACAACTGTCGTAATCTGATGTTGGGAGTGCTGCTAATTCGTGCTACAGTTTATAACCTGCAGAGCTAAACCTGTGGCTAAGCTCGCCTGTAAGTAGCCAAAGCCGGCCGCGGTGGTCTCCCGGTTCTAGGCGCGCAGACCGGAACCGTGCGACTGCTACGGTCGCAGGTTCGAATCCTGCCTCGGGCATGGATGTGTGTGATGTCCTTAGGTTAGTTAGGTTTAAATAGTTCTAAGTTCTAGGGGACTGATGACCACAGCAGTTGAGTCCCATAGTGCTCAGAGCCAAGTAGCCAAGATAGCGTCCACTACAGACATCGGGCTACATCAGTTAAAATTCCATACCCAGCAATCAGATATCGTCTTTTAAATGGAGAATTACTGTACTAAGTAATGGAATTTGTATGGGATTGAAAAGCTGAATTCCTATTGGTGGTCATACCGGGGGAATGTTCACGACTACGTTTATTAATTACGAATCATCGAATTCAAAGCTATGTATCTGAAGAAAACATACAGATACAGACCGTAGTGCATAAGTAACTACTATTCCCCATATTCTAACAAAAGCAATATTAAACATGAAACAAATGCACTGCCACACAGGGATGACGTTCACAACGTCGGTTAAAATGTAGCTTACAGCACCTATAACAATTATGAGAGACGTACAGTCGCTTATATTGAGTCAAGCTCGCACGTATATTCGTATCAGCTCATTCATAGGACGAGCAGCCTCAGCAATAAAGTATATGAAGATGGTATCTGGGTATCTGTTCTTTCGGACATGTCCGAAAGAACAGATACCATCGGTGACCATGCAGCACCCTTAGAATGAAATAATAATTAAATCAGGACCCTAAGCTGTCGATAGGCGTTGATATACATCAACGGGGATAGTTGAAAATGTGTGCCCCGACTGGGACTCGAACCTGGGATCTCCTGCTTACATGGCAGACGCTCTATCCAACCTCTCTTTTTGTTCTAATTTTGTTCGATGTTGTTCGTTACATTTGTTCAGTGCGGATGTCCCAGGACACACGTTCCAGTTCAGTGTTCAGCATTTGACTCAGTTTTTTTATTACAGAGGGCAGCTAATCCTCTGAACACGCTGAGCTACCGTACCGGCATCCATCTGAGCCACCGAGGGCACAGAGGATAGTGTGACTGCAGGGAATTATCCCTTGCACGCTCCCCGTGAGACCCACATTCCCAGCTTAATATCCACACACTACATTCGTAGTACCCCTGCCCATTACACTCATTACTCGCGGCAGACAATCTTACCGAGTCCCGAAGAATTCGGGAAATGCGTGTGAATCCAGCACAGAAGGAGGTCAATGGCCAGTTACAGATACCATCTTCATATAGGTAAGTCTAACCGGCCATTGACCTTCTTCTTCTGTGCTGGATGCACACGCATTGCCCGAACTCTTACGGGACTCGGTAAGATTGTCTGCCGTGAGTAATGAGGGTAATGGACAGGGACACTACGAATGTAGTGTGTGGACATTAAGGTGGGAATGTGGGTCTCACGGGGAGCGTGCAAGGAATAAATCCCTGCAGTCACACTATCCTCTGTGCCCTCGGTAGGTCAGATGTATAGCCGGCACGGTAGGTCAGCGTGTTAGGTCAGACATCCGGTTGGCTTCTGTAATAAACAATTGAGTGGAAAGATCAACAAACGAACTGGACCGGATGTCATGTGACGTCCGCAACGACTAAATCCACGATCAACAACGAACAAAATGCAAAAAAATAAAGATGGATAGAGGGTCGGCCACGTAAACAGGAGGTCCCGGGTTCGTTCCCCATTCGGGGCACACATTTTCAACTGTCCCCGTTTATGTACGAGTATATCAAGGCCTGCTGATAGCTTAGGGTCTTGAGTTTATTATCACTTCAACAATAAAGTGTTCGTGACTGAAATATTTATCAATACGAATAGATAGTAGAATGAGCCGTGAGCAGCTATGCATTTTAAGTGACAATAAATGATAAGTTTCGAACAGTTGTTCATCTGAATGACTTAACCGATAGCGAAGTTTGTTTACCTCAAGACAGAACTTTTGAAAATGATTTAGTAAATGAAGGGAGTGTAGAAAGCAGTAGTTCTAGAAGAATATATTCGTCATAAGCCGTTCGACATACACCACTGGATTAAATTTTATTTCAAACTTTTCCATACATTACGGTCTTCAGCCATACGCGTCCAAGTTCTTTCATGCGTATTTTGTAATGTAATCTACCGACATTCCTTTTGGTCGTTACCTAGATCTTTTCCTGACTGTCGGAATCTAGCACAGTACTCCATTTCTCCATCGTACATACAAGATGAGGGTAATGCTTCAAATTACAGTCGCAATAAATAATAAATAAATTATTTGACAGCCGCAATAGGGCAACCATCTTTAATAATTACTTATAGGTTGTAGAGCTACCCCATTTCATATTTGCACAAGTAACATTAACATTCATAAGCATGATTTATTCTACGAACAAATGAAGGAAGAATACATCGTGATAATTTTACGTACAATGCAGCTGTCGAATTTTCACCTCCAAGAGTTTGGTAGCGCCACGCACTCTGAAAACACTTGACTATATAAAGAATAAGAATATTCAGGAGGTTGGGAAGGAAGGGTGCTCGAAAGGAAGCCTCCGTTATTCAAACTTGCAGCTATCAGACGGATGCCATCCTGAGTTTGTTATTGAAATAAGTTGGAACGATTCAATTAAAGTCAGTCTTTTTTTTTAAATAAGAAGTTAGTCACGAGGAAGCAAGCCTGTCAAATTAAATTAGATAGCGTTCTGTGAAGCAAGATGAGGGAACACAATGGCTATAACGAATTGACGCGGAAGCTCCAAGTGTGTTGACGCGTGAAAGATCCTGAGAATAAAAGGCTGGGAGGGAGGCCGAAGAAGGTGGATGGTGAGAGGGGTGGTAGGAAAAATAGGCGGGAGGGAGAGAGAGAGAAGAATTCATTTCAGAGGGAGGGGTGGGCGGAGACGTCTTCCCAGCCTGGCTGCCAACACACAGCTTCCGACAACACGCCACTCTCGGTTGGGTGATGCCAGACGGCAGTACTTACAGGGATTATCAGCTTTTTACGAGAATAATATGGGTGACGAACTGTAATACATGGTTGTATGCGAGAACACTCCATTAGACTATATTACATACGCGACACAACGTTAAAATTAGGGAAAAAGGTGTAGAGGCCAGGAGAATTCTTTCAGGTATTGGTAAGCTCGTAAATCAGTTTGACGAAGAGCAATAGAGCTGTTGTTCTTTAGGTCTTCAGTTTAATGCTACAGGGAACTACTGAGCAGTTGAAGTTCTTGGATTCACGATACCTGTTCCGTTGACTGCCACCGTCTGTCATCATGGTGTAATATGGGCTGGAGATGTTCATATTTTAAACGAAACCGGTTACAATTACCAATAATATTTTATTGCGGTGGACGCTGTTTTTAAGTCAATTTTAAAATATTGTATCAAGACCTCTGATATCCTTCACGAGAAATGTTCTCAGAAATTGGTAAAGTATTGTGTTTTTGATGTTTCCATCTCCTGTATACTTTGACTGTATATTGTGGGAGGATAGAAGTATTCATTGTAAATTTGTGTCACTGTTTCACTAATTGACACTGTGTTCTCTAAACAATCCCGGATTGTGTAGTGTTCATTAATAAGGAAGTAATTGTATACTTTAACGGACTTTGCAAATATAGAGATTTTAGTTCAAATGGCTGAGCACTATGGGACTTAACTTCTGAGGTCATCAGTCTCCTAGAACTTAGAACTACTTAAACTTAACTAACCTAAGGACATCACACACATCCATGGCCGAGGCAGGATTCGAACCTGCGACCGTAGCGGTCGCGCGGCTCTAGACTGAAGCGCCTAGTACCGCTCGGCCACTGCAGCCGGCTCTTTAATGCCCTTGGACAGTTTATTACACAGTTTTCTTGCCCTGTACAAAACGTTTTTTTGTTCGTTTTTCAAGGTAAATGTAAGTTTTAGGTGACATTGTTATGAAAGCTACTGTTTACTTTAAGAATTATATAGTCTTCTCAATGTGCGTAGCAGATTGGTAGCTTGTGTTAAATTTTTTCAGAGTTCAGACCGTGTCAAAACAAACTGAAACTCGAGCTTTGGAGGATAAACACTATGGTCTTCTCCAGGAGATGACAGTCTGCTGGAGTCGAAGTCTGCTTCCTTTGTAGGGGTATTCAAGCTGGTCAGTGGTCGGTTGACCTCGCTTGAAATTCCAACTTCTATTGACGGTGGCGTCACTTGGAGGGCGGGTTTCGCATCCGCAAATGCAGGGAATGGGCATACAGAGCACAGAGAATTGAAGACCATGGTCACCCGAGTTCTGAGTTGAAACGCCTAAAGAATGTGATCAGGGAAAACGCATACAAGCGTCATCATATCAGGGCTGCATTTGCTGGTAAGCGTAGACGGCAGACCCGTCATCCAAAGTAAGAACACAAACTCACGACATGTAAATATGGTAGATCAGTATTCTTGCCTCTACCTGTATCTGGTGTCAACACAGTGTCTTATGAATGTGGCAAAAATTATGTAGGGCAGACAATCCGTTGACCGCTACACTGAACACAGATGACACTTAAATTACATAAATTGCGTAACTTCATTGCAGATGACAATATTTGACACAGGTCTAAGTACATAAATCTTGAGATACCGGTGATAGAGGGACAGCGCATTGTGGGAGGACATGAAATCAACTTTGAAATAATGAACATCATCTTCTGTGTATCGACCTACTGGGATTCTGTAACATAAGAAGCGATTGAAATTCACATGTGCAGTAAAAATTTTAACAGAGATGAAGGTTGCGATATGGGTGGTGGTTGTAGACGAGAAGCTGAGAAGCATTATGTCAAAAGACGTTAAAGAATAAATCCTAACCCTTAGGCACTCTTCTCACTGAGGCGATACGATATGCAATATGAACCGTGATTCAACACAGAAACAACCCGCATTGGTGGAGTGGGTAGAAACGTTGTTGAAACGACTTAACTGGTTCACACTGGGAAGACAGCAATACAGCATCTATTTGATTCTGTGCCGTATTGGTCGGTGCAATAAAGAGTGCTAGGTAGATGCTCTACTGAACTGCATTGTACAATACACGGGGAAGGAAATTTCAGGTCATCTAATATGACTACAAAAATTGTTTTATGTAGACCAAACAGTGCCAAACACCGTCTTTGCAGTTAGTACCTAAGTAAAAATTTTGCTTTTCGCGAAAAAAAATTAAAAACCACTGTTTTGGGATTCGTGCGTGTTCTCCACTTCGCAACTCATTCATGTCTTCGAAGGAAGCACTTTATAATTCACGACATACAGAAACAGGTGACCACAGTAGGCAACATCGATAAGATGACATATTGAACTGCCGAAACTGTTAGCGAAAATAAAAGAACTTCTGTATTTGCACGGCTGTTTGGCGAATTTCTTTGTTAAATATTTGGAATTGTCTGAGATGAGGTTAGCAGTGATGCGTCACATACGAGCTTATTGACGCCTGCTGTGTCTTGTTGCTTGTCGTATCGCTCCTATGTGAACAGTAATGTCACACGGATAACTATCGCGTCACATAACCTTCATTGCAACGTGTTGTGTGACATTATAGACTGACTCAGTGAGAATAGCGCCTTAAGAGAACAGCTGTTTCTGAAGGTGGTTTCCAACCCTCTTCCGCTCCTCAGCCACAGCCTGGTGGGGAAGGAGACCATACAACCACTTTTCTGACTGCATGAGAATTCTGCTCTTCAGTTAACGTCACAGCTAATAAAATAATTTCAAGCGACATCAGCCTACCAACGACAAGCTTCAGTGCCACTAGAAAGGAAGCAGACTCCGTTCGCTGCAGTCAGTCATCTCCTGATGAAGAAAATGGTGTTAATCTTCGAAAATTCGAGTTATAAAGCCGAGCTCATGCGATCCGAACTATACTCCGTTCATCGTAAAAATGAACCTCATGTAAACGTTACACTATGTATTCTTCCGCGTTTGCTGGAATCTTGGATTTCGGTTCACGTGGAGCAGAAGTCAAGATGTCTCGAGTACAGTGAAGTACGATAATGATGATGTTTGGTATGTGGGGCTTTCAACTGCGCGGTCATCAACGCCCGTACAAAGCCCCAACTTTTACACAGTCCATTTTCTTTTCACAATCCAATGTAGTCACTCTCACAAATGATGATGACGACGACGACGATGATGATGATCAAATGATGAAATGACGAGAACGCCAAAAACACCCAGTTCCCGGGCAAAGAAAATCTCCACCCCAGCCGGGAATCGATTCCGGGACCTTCGTGATCCAGAGGCAGCAACGCCAGCCCCTAGACAAGTACGATAAAGAAGATAAGTTGCGCTGTGCGTTACGCCTACATCGACTCAGCGACAATACGGGACAACAGCTTTACCGGCGCATTTAACTTAGAAAGCACGGGCCAGCCACCTGGTCCAACTAACCTGCAGTGATGTGAAAAGTTGTAGTAAAGACGCACAAAGAGACGAATAGTGAACGTTATGGCCCTGAATGTCGTTTAATTTTTGAACAGAAGGAAATACTGGTAAATTTGAGGCGATGCGCTTCTCAGGTGACCTCATGGAAAACATAACATGCTCTCGAGCTTAGCTAGCATAGTACTGTAACCCTTTAACAAGGGTAATTTTTCTGTGTGAGCCATGTGCGGCGTAAAAGCGCACTGCTGGGATTCCACAATGAAGTTAAATATTGAAGCCACTGAAATTATTACAGTCAGTCGTTAGTAATCTCTGAACTTCTTCCACATCAGTCTCCGAGGAATGCAGTACATTTCAGTATTATTACGTTGATAATGAGGCGTCAGAAACAGAATCCCAAGCCACCAAAAGGTCCACATTTCCTCCTCTTTTATGACGTGCCGTTGTGCATTTCGCCATCGTTCGGCAGTGACGTCTAACAAATCTACGTGCATTAAGTTTGGCAGTTTAAATGTCATGTTATTTCTCGCGACAAATCTCTTAACTTGGCTCCAGATGAATTCCGTTGGGTTCAGATTGCAGTGTTAAGGTGATAAGTGTAAAAATGCATCAATTGTACAGTATGCTGCACGCAGTGAAAATTGTTTTCCGTCTTTCTACGACGCTTATCAATCTGGTTCGTGTGCGACCACATCTGTCCTATAAAACAATGGGCATATTCAAACAAACAGTACTTGATTTTTCGTTTTTCTCCAAAAATTTTAATCGTGTAATGCTTTCTTAACTTCAAAATCTTTAACAATTTTTTATAATATATCGATAATTACGAATGTGTATTTACAATGAAAATCAGAATTCTGTGTGTGTGGTATGTTATTAAAAGCTAGAAAAAAATGGTGATTAAGTACGTGTTAATTGCGTAATATTTCATAAATTTCATATTTCAGTGATTTTCGTCTTCAAACCGAACAAAAAAGAAAAAATGTAGATCATAATAGGTTGCGAACATGCACCCACAAGCCCGCTCGATTATCAATCTACGACACTTTTTTTGTTCCGTGTTGTTCGTTGCGTTTGGTCTGGGCGGACGTCACATGGCATCCGTTCAAGCTAATCGTTGATTCCTTTGCTCACTTTTTTTATTACAGAGGGCCACTGCCTCTCTGACCGAACACGCTGAGCTACCGTGTCGGCCCTAGTGTCACGTCACGAATATAACTGAAATATCGTCCCTAAAATTTATTACATTGTGTTTCTCGAAAAATGTCAAAGCTGATTTTTGTCTGTTATGTTGTGAAAAATATCAACAACAACTTGTTTCTAGTTGTTAACGGTGTTGCGCGCACATTTTTTTAGTACGAAGCAGGAAGCAGTGTCGTCATTTTCGCGGTGCAAGTGAACAGCGAGACAGAGCATGAGAAGCGCTTACAGAGACTGTGACTGTACACGATTTTCGAAGTACAAATTACGTGGCTAAAGTATGATCAATAAAAACTTTGATAGCTGTTACTACATCAGAATGTCTTCAAGGTTTATTTACAGGGACATAGTTATACGGTATCTGATAAATAAGCAGGACCTACTTCTACGCGCGGGACAACACCAGTGTAAGAGACCTACGACTGCTGACCAGTAATCGTGTTTGTATTTGTTTATATCAGGTTTCTTTTTATGGTGAAGAGAGTACAGAAGATTCACTATTGGCCATTAAAATTGCTGCACCATGAAGTTGACGTGTCCTACAGACGCGAAATTTAACCGACAGGAAGAAGATACTGTGATATGCAAATGATTAGTTTTTCAGAGCATTCACACAAAGTTGGCGCCGGTTTCGACACCTACAACGTGCTAACATGAGCAGTTTCCAACAGATTTCTCATACACAAACAGCAGTTGAGCGACGTTGCCTGGTAAAACGTTGTTGTGATGCCTCGTGTACGGAGGAGAAATGCGTACCATCACGTGTCCGACTTTGATAAAGGTCGGACTGTAGCCTACCATAATTGCGGTTTATCTTATCGCGACATTGCTGCTCGCGTTGGTCGATATCCAATGACTGTTAACAGAATATGGAACCGGTGGGTTCAGGAGGGTAATACGGAACGCCGTGCTGGATTCCAACGGCCTCGTATCACTAGCAGTCGAGATGACACGAATCTTGTCCGCATGGCTGTAACGGATCGTGCAGCCACGTCTCGGTCCCTGAGTCAACAGATGGGGACGTTTGCAAGACAACAACCATCTGCACGAACAGTTCGACGACGTTTGCAGGAGCATGGACTATCAGCTCGGAGACCTTGGCTGCGGTTACTCTCGACGGTGCATCACAGACAGTATGAAACGTCCCCTTTGAAAAATTATACACGACTGTTCTTTCACAAATCACTTACCTCACAAAAAATCTTCGTTACTCGAACTACTGCAATACAGCGAGCACCACTACTGCCAGCTAAATAAAAGATTCAAACTACGGAAGGCACTAACTACTGATAGGTATAGTTAGCAAATGAAAGATTTTAATAGAGAACAAACAGTGTATTTACCTTAATACTCAAAATATATATGATAGTTCATGACATCCAGTCTTACAAATTACAAAACTCCGCCATCTCTCTCGCCACGTCCACCACTGCTGGCGGCTCACCTCCAACTGCGCAACGCTACGCGCTGTTAACATCCAGCTGCCGCTGCCCAACACTACAATGGCAGACAACAATGCAAACTAGCCACAGACTGCGCACAGCACAGCCAGTGATTTTTCATACTGAGCGCTATGTGGCGTTACCAATAAGAAAACCTAAACAGCCTACTTACAACAGGAGCGCCTGCGATGGTGTACTCAACGACGAACCTGGGTGCACGAATGGCAAAACACCATTTCTTCGGATGAATCCAGATTCTGTTTACAGCATCATGATGGTTGCATCCATGTTTGGCTACATCGCGGTGAACGTACATTGGAAGCGTGTATTCGTCATCGCCATACTGGAGTATCACCCGGCGTGATGGTATGGGGTGCCATTGGTTGCACGTCTCGGTCACCTCTTGTTTGCATTGACGGCACTTTGAGCAGTGGGCGTTACATTTCAGATGTGTTACGACCCGTGGCTCTACCCTTCATTCGATGCCTGCGAAACCCTACATTTCAGCAGGAATATGCACGACCGCATGTTGCAGGTGCTGTACGGGCCTTTCTGGATACAGAAAATGTTCGACTGCTGCCCTGTCCAGTACATTCTCCAGATCACTCACCAATTGAAAACGTTTATTCAGTGGTGGCCGAGAAACTGGCTCTTCACAATACGCCAGTCACTACTCTTGATGAACTGTGGTATCGTGTTGAAGCTGCATGGGCAGCTGTACCTTTACACGCCATCCGAGCTCTGTTTGACTCAATGCCCAGGCGTATCAAGGCCGTTATTACGGCCATAGTTGGTTGTTCTGGGTACTGATTTCTGTCGATCTATGCACCCAAATTGCGTGAAAATGTAATCGCATGTCAGTTGTAGTATAAGATATTTGTCCAGTGAATACCCGTTAATCATCTGCATTTCTTCGTGTTGTAGCAATTTTAATGGACAGTAGTGTAATATACGAGGATAACGCCACGAAAAACGTCGATGTCAGACTGGTAGCTGTACTGACAGTCATTTAGGTTAGCTTTTCTCTAAATTCATTTTAGAAAAGCGGAATGAAAAAGGCACTGGAAGCTGCACACAGTGCATGGGTGCGAATGGCCTACGGTGGCGTGTGGCAGCGAGCAGCAGTCTGCAGTGGGCAGTGGCCAGTGGTCGGACGTCCCAGTGTCCTGTCCCTGGAGGTCAGGCAGGCAGGCAGTCGGCGCCGCTCTCCAAATATTGACCGGCTCGTTATCTCGGCAGCGACACTCTGAGCGCTAACCGACCCTCCTGGGCAGCGGCACCGCCATCGGAAGCACCTCGCTGCACTCCGAGGCGCGGCTAAATGGCGGCCGAGTCGAGCGATCTGCACAGCCGATCCTCTTTCCCTTGCTCACCTAAACCAAAAACTTCAAATTTAAGCTGTTTGTATGGGCAGTGACGTTGGACCTACGTTACGG
This sequence comes from Schistocerca gregaria, assembly GCF_023897955.1. Taxonomy (NCBI): domain Eukaryota; kingdom Metazoa; phylum Arthropoda; class Insecta; order Orthoptera; family Acrididae; genus Schistocerca; species Schistocerca gregaria. Next base: position 200,427,370 of record NC_064923.1, read on the forward strand.
TATGATGATGTTATAAAACGCTGTTGCTAATTACGTCTGAAAACTGCATGCTCGTTAGACAAATAGTCGTAAAACAACACACAGCAAACTTACAACTGTAGGGGAAATTGACATAGCTCTGTCTATTCAATAAACAGATTTTTAACACTAAGTACACTGTTTTGTTCTACTGATTTTTGTTAATCTCGAACTAGTTTTCTAGGTGCTACAGTCTGGAACCGCGCGACCGATACGGTCGCAGGTTGGAATCCTGCGTTGGGCGTGGATGTGTGTGATATGCTTAGGCTAGTTAGGTTTAAGTAGTTCCAAGTTCTAGCGGACTGATGACCTCAGAAGTTAAGTCCCATAGTGCTCAGAGCCATTTGAACCATTTTTTAATGTCACTGAAGGTTGTTTTGAACTTTCTGTACATTAATGAGGTTAAGGGGCGTTGATAATGGGCAGTTTATAAAATTATTTGTAATAATTGCTCCTGTTACTGTATAGGTCAAACTGACAGAGCGATCCAAGTTAGTTATAAAGAACGTTTACTAGAAAAGCAGGGTTATCATGTGCACCACTTCAAATTCCTGAACATTTACTCCTTATGAATGGAACACACACAACAATGGTGTAATATTCTATAAATATTGTAGAATATTACTCTACTGTTGTACGTGTTTCATTCATATGTATAAAGTATTCTATAAAAAGTCAGGCAGTGCAGTTTACTGATTAGTAATTATTAATTTGTAGGTGCAAGTCGTTCACATGACGTGACCAGGCAGACACTAAGGCTGTCCACTTTGCGAATCTTCTAATTCGGTTGCCTATCTACAGGTGCAAACTAATGCGATGTGACAATACGGAGACAGGGGTTAACGATGAAACTTTAGGAAAGCACAACCTACAGGTGCAATCTGTACGCGTAAGAATTCTGATTACCAGTATCAGGCTTCCCTTACCAGTAGAGCACTGATAAACAACAATAACATGCAGGAAATTCCAGCTGGCTCTCTGATAACCTATCGTGGGACTCATACAGAGGATGGGGAAAATAATGTGAACACCTGTACCTACTTCGGAAAGGTTTATTAATAAGGGTTTGGACCCCCATTTTCCCGTAATACAGTTACGATTATTCTTGGTGCAATGGTATATAATGAGTGTGTAGTCGCTAATGGAATGTTACGCCACTCTTCGATCAGAACCTCTTCTAACTCCTGTAATGACGAGGAAGATAGAAATCTGCTCCGGATTCTGCGCTCCAATACGGCCCTCAAGGTTAAATAATGTTCAAGTTCGGGGAATGTGCTGGCCAGGGACGACGCTTCAGTTCAGTTGCATGTTCCTCATACCATGATTGTACTGTGTGAAAGGGTGCGTTATCGTCCTGAAATATGGCTTCATTGTTTGGAAACAACATTTGAATCATGGGGTGCACCTTATCACATAAAACTCTCACATAAATGTTTGCCTTTGACAGTAATGATGGAACCAGCAGAATACCATGATATGGCTGCCCATACCACCACACTTCCACCTCCATAAATGAGATTTTCACTCTGCAGAGGGGTGTGCGCTAATATGAAACTTCCTGGCAAATTAAAACTGTGTGCCGGACCGAGATTCGAACTCGGGACCTTTGCCTTTCGCGGGCAAAAGCTCTACCCACTGAGCAACCCAAGCACGACTCACGACCCCTCCTCACAGCTTCACTTCTGCCAGTACCTCGTCTCCACCTCCATGCTTAACCGTAGGAACGAAGCAGTCAGGATTGTAGAGGTCTTTTGGTGTTCCCCAGACGTAAACTCGGCCCGAAGTTGGACATAACTGAAACGCTGACTCTTCGGACCATATGACGTGTTCCACTGATCATTCGTCCAGGATTTACGCCCCTGAGACCACGTTTTACGCTTCTTTGAGTTGGTTGTCGTCGCTAATGGTTTCAGTATAGCAGCTCGTCCATGAATATTCGCTTTATGGAGTTCTCGGCGGACAGTGTCGGTAGATTCGGGGTCTCGAAGATGGCTATTGGCTCTGCAGTTGCTTTAGCCGCCGTGATTTTGTATTGTTTTGACACAATTCGTGTCAGCGTACGACGAACTTTGTCATTTAGTTTTGATTTGCGTCCATTGTTACGTTTACACGATTAAGTCTTTCCATGTTTTGTGCAGGCTGTCATGATTGTTGCAGCAGTTGCTCTTGAGACATTCAATAAGTTGGCTGTCATGGTAACTGATTGGACCTCAACAATCTGCCCTCTTTGGAACTCTGTTAGCTCTTTCATTACACGTCGACCTCGGTCTCTGGATGCAAATACGAAGTGTGCACTACTCGTAAACAACCTGCACTAATGCCTAGTATGTACTGAACACATACAGTCCAGCGCGACACTTGCCTTACCTGCATTGTTGACCGTCAAACACAACCATCCCAGTACTACCACTGTTCACATTATTTTGCCCATCACCGTACGCCCCGATAGTAGTCTGCTAGCGCCAGCAGTGTTGGGCAGGCGCAATCCTGTGCACCGATGTCTGACCGCTGGCGGTCCTTGGGCAGCTACAGAGGAGTCGCCGCGCAGCCTATCTGTCCTTTACGGCCCGGCCTGCCATTTATCTTAGGCGTGTCCTCCCACGCCTATCTGGCGCGGCTTTACGGCGCCCCATAACCGAACGGCTACGGCTGCAGTCGAACCCTTCGATAAGGGGTCAGTCGCTTCTCGTCCTCCGAGCCCCGCCTGTCGATCACGCGTCCACTCGATCCCGCTCTCGGATAGACAACTTGAGATCACTTGCTGCGCGATGTCACACACCAGAGTCCCGTCAAGTTTCACCAGTCTGGAAGAAAGTGGATCCTGCAACACGTGGAAAGTCGTAGACATCTACCCACTTATTTCCCAAGTTGACAGCCATGGCTCGCAATTCAGTTGCGGTGTTATTAGATTTTATCGTGAGGTCAGCGCAAGTTGCATTAGAGACGCCTCCAGCAAATATTCCTGTTCCTCTCCTTTTGTGGTGAGCACGATTTGCCCATTACTGCCGTGTCTGCCGCTAGTGAACAATATACTGGTATATAAGAGCCAGTGTCCTGACTGACTCATCAATGCGCAGCCCATACTGCTGAGGATAGAAACATCAGAATTGGAGAGAGTGCTTATCTTACACTGTAGGCATCGTTTAAGAAGAAACTTTTCGAAATTCCTCCTCTAAAGAGGTGAAACAGGTGATGAAAAGTTTTTTTGAAAATATTTCGCTGTTAATGCAATTTTGAAGCTAGTACTACGAAGACTAGTATTTACACTCCTGGAAATGGAAAAAAGAACACATTGACATCGGTGTGTCAGACCCACCATACTTGCTCCGGACACTGCGAGAGGGCTGTACAAGCAATGATCACACGCACGGCACAGCGGACACACCAGGAACCGCGGTGTTGGCTGTCGAATGGCGCTAGCTGCGCAGCATTTGTGCACCGCCGCCGTCAGTGTCAGCCAGTTTGCCGTGGTCTACGGAGCTCCATCGCAGTCTTTAACACTGGTAGCATGCCGCGACAGCGTGGACGTGAACCGTATGTGCAGTTGACGGACTTTTAGCGAGGGCGTATAGTGGGCATGTGGGAGGCCGGGTGGACGTACCGCCGAATCGCTCAACACGTGGGGCGTGTGGTCTCCACAGTACATCGATGTTGTCGCCAGTGGTCGGCGGAAGGTGCACGTGCCCGTCGACCTGGGACCGGACCGCAGCGACGCACGGATGCACGCCAAGACCGTAGGATCCTACGCAGTGCCGTAGGGGACCGCACCGCCACTTCCCAGCAAATTAGGGACACTGTTGCTCCTGGGATATCGGCGAGGACCATTCGCAACCCTACCCATGAAGCTGGGCTACGGTCCCACACACCGTTAGGCCGTCTTCCGCTCACGCCCCAACATCGTTCAGCCCGCCTCCAGTGGTGTCGCGACAGGCGTGAATGGAGGGACGAATGGAGACGTGTAGTCTTCAGCAATGAGAGTCGCTTATACCTTGGTGCCAATGATGGTCGTATGCGTGTTTGGCGCCGTGCAGGTGAGCGCCACAATCAGGACTGCATACGACCGAGGCACACAGGGCCAACACCCGGATCATGGTGTGGGGAGCTATCTCCTACACTGGCCGTACACCTCTGGTGATCGTCGAGGGGACACTGAATAGTGTACGGTACATCCAAACCGTCATCGAACCCATCGTTCTACCATTCCTAGACCGGCAATGGAACTTGCTGTTCCAACAGGACAATGCATGTCCGCATGTATCCCGTGCCACCCAACGTGCTCTAGAAGGTGTAAGTCAACTACCCTGGCCAGCAAGATCTCCGGATCTGTCACCCATTGATCATGTTTGGGACTGGATGAAGCGTCGTCTCACGCGGTCTGCACATCCAGCACGAACGCTGGTCCAACTGAGGCGCCAGGTGGAAATGGCATGGCAAGCCGTTCCACAGGACTACATCCAGCATCTCTACGATCGTCTCCATGGGAGAATAGCAGCCTGCATTGCTGCGAAAGGTGAATATACACTGTACTAGTGCCGACATTGTGCATGCTCTGTTGCATGTGTCTATGTGCCTGTGGTTCTGTCAGTGTGATAATGTGATGTATCTGACCCCAGGAATGTGTCAATAAAGTTTCCCCTTCCTGGGACAATGAATTCACGGTGTTCTTATTTCAATTTCCAGGAGTGTATTTGGTCCGTGTTTGCATAGAAAAACAATAATATCAGAAATTAAGTGCGCCTTGACGCAAAACACCTTGTTATTTGTTCACTTATTGATGTTCCCAAACTAGCTTCGGCGACAAATATCATCATCGGTGGTTTTTTTTAAAAATCTAAAACATGCAAAAATAGCATAGTTATACAAACACAGTAACACATTATTACATTTTTATTGTTCGTTTCTTTGAAAAATAGTTTTCCATGGATACTTTCATACTAACTTATTTATTGTATGTTATGACATGTTTTTAAGAATTGCTGTTTGCTGCATATTATGTGTGTTTTTTCTGTTGCCGCGTACAGAATCAGCTACATGCCGTTCAACGAACATGAACACACGAATAACTAATTAACAGTTCAGTACACACTAAAACTGGATTCGGCAACACTACTGCAGCTCCAAGTGTATATCGCTGACATTCAAAGTTCACCTTTTAGTATTTGTATACTAACAGCCGCTCACACAGTTGCAGATGACATGATGTAAGCTGAGAAAAAACGGCGACAGAAAAAAGCACAGAAAATATGCCGCAAATAGCGAGAATAATTCTTAGAAACAAGGCATAACATACAATATATAAGGTAGTATGAAAGTATCCATAGAAAACTATATTTAAAGAAACGAACAGTAAAAATGTTATAATGTGTTACTGTGTTTGTGTAACTGTGCTATTTTCCGCATGTTTCAGATTAAAAAAAAAAAAAAAAAAAAAACACTGATGTTGATATTTGCAGCCGAAACTAGTTTGCGAAAATAAGTAAATACATAACAAGGTGTTTTGCATCAAGGTGGTCTCAATTTGTGATATTGTTGGTATTTAGTTCCTCGGTATTTCAGCGGTTTTGGAAATTTAGTCCCTACGGTGTTGAAATAGTTAGCGAATGTTGTTTTGAAAATACATCATTTTTAAAGAAGTACTAAAGTGTTTTTAAAGCTATGTCTATGACAATTGGTATGTAACTTCTCAGTTGGAGTGAAAAAGGAGATGGAGGTTTTATCAAAATATTTCATTATCAAAGCATTTTCGGAGCTAAATCTATGAGAATTTATATTTGGTTTCTCAGTTAGAAGTAAAACAAATACTTGTTTTTTTTGGGGGGGGGGGGGGGAAAGTCAGCCCTAAGGGGGTTCAAATGGGCAATAAAAATGTTTACCATAACGTTTCGCTATATTAAAACGGTTTTAAAGTTGAATCCTTGAAAATCTGTACTTGACTTCTAAAGGAATATGGAGCAGCTGACGTCGACGGAAGTACAGTTAGTCACTGGGCACGGAGGGTGAGTTCATTAGTAGGCGGTTCGGCAAAGCTCCACGGTTTGCAGCGATCGGGGAGACCACCTGACATGGTGCAACGAGCTAGTGTTGTCACTCGCGAGGACAGAAGCATTATGTGGAAGGCATTTTGAGGACGATGAGGTGGTGATTCACAGAGTTAAGCACTGGTTCCGCCACTAGAACAAGGATTGGTAGCGATAGGGCGTAGCCGGCCGCGGTGGCCGAGGGATTCTAGGCGCTTCAGTCCGGAACCGCGCGACTGCTACGGTCTCAGGTTCGAATCCTGCCTCGGGCATGGATGTGTGTGATGTCCTTAGGTTAGTTAGGTTTAAGTAGTTCTAAGTTCTAGGGGACTGATGACCTCAGATGTTAAGTCGCATAGTGCTCAGAGGCACTTGAACCATTTGATAGGGCGTACACGCCCTTGTTTCGCGCTGGAGGAAGACTGTAGAACGGAATGGAGATTATATGGTGTGTAGACAACACACCATTCCTTCGTGTGTGTAATTCTTATCATGTTCAATAAAGAATTGTGTTTGGGTAACCCTCATAAGAAGATGCTACTCACAAAGAATGTATGGGTTGCTGAACTGTGTCTCCACTATGGAGCAGGCAGCTGTCAATATAACCGGATGTTCCTGCACTAGTTCGACACGCCCCGTATTTGCAACGTTTCCCGACGTCGCGATTTGGCTGGCTTTGTGCGTACATCTGTCGGTGGCGTCAACCAGCCAGCGCCGTGCATCCCAAGTGAGCAGCCGCCCTGCGTCCCCCCCCCCCCCCCCCGCCCCCCTCTTAATTGCTGGCCTTTTGTAAGCCATTATTATTTCGACGATTGCCAGATGGCGGAACAATGGCGGGCCATCGACTTGGCTGACACGGCGGCCTGGCTCTCTCTAACGACGCGTTGACAAGTGGGCGGTGACTGCGCCCGGCGCGGCGCGATTGTTTCCGCATCCGCGTGGCGCCCTCCATGTCGAGAGGCGCCACCGACTGCCACTCTCGGATAGACCGCTTGGCAGCGCTTGCTTCGCCACCGCTAACTGAGCTCTTGAAATCTTAATACGCCCATTGACGACGTGTGCCCACGCTACTTTTACCTATTTGGTGATATGGTAGCCTAAAGAGAGTTGTATACGACGACATGGCCGGCCGGGTGGACGAGCGGTTCTAGGCGCTTTAGTCTGGAACTACGCGACCGCTACGATCGCTGATTCGAATCCTGCCTCGGGCGTGGATGTGTGTGATGTCCTTAGGTTAGTTAGGTTTAAGTAGTTCTAAGCTCTAGGGGACTGATGACCTAAGATGTTAAGTCCCATAGTGCTCAGAGCCATTTTAACGACGGCCTGTTGAGAACAAATGCCTCCACATTAATTATATAAAAACTGATTGAATTTTCTCATTATGAGAAGATGGAAGGAGCGATCTGTTTAGGTGTCAAAAAAATTCAACAGCCAAACTCGGATAAATATTTCTTTAATTAGGACAACCAGTTTCGACAGACTTTGCTGTCATCTTCAGATCTTAAATCTTTTTACTATGAGATCTTTTCATTTTATGTCGGCAACGGCCTTGCCGCAGTGGTTACACCGGTTCCCGTAAGATCACCGAAGTTAAGCGCTGTCAGGTGTGGTCAGCACTTGGATGGGTCACCATCCAGCCGCCATGCGCTGTTGCCATTTTTCGGGGTGCACCCAGCCTCGTGATGCCAATTGAGGAGCTACTCGACCGAATAGTAGCGGCTTTGGTCAAGAATACCATCTTACGACCGGGAGAGCGGTGTGCTGACCACACGCTCCTCCTATCCGCATCCTCGCCGAGGATGACACGGCGGTCGGATGGTCCCGGTAGGCCCCTTGTGGCCTGAAGACAGAATGCTTTTTCTTTTCATTTTATGTTGGACCTTACGCCAAGACGTCGTGTGGATAAAAATCAGCACATTACAAAATGTTTGTTTCGTTGTGACATACCTTTTACTATAATGTGCTGATTTTAATTCACATGACACCCTGGTGTCAGGTCCAACGTAAAATGAGCACATTTCAAAACCAAAAGCAGTTTTTAAGACCAGAAAATAACAGCAAAGTCTGTCGAAACCGGTTGTGTTAAGAAATATCTATGCAATCTAGGCTGTTGAATGTTTTTAGTATGTGAAAACTCTTAAAGCTTTTTCAACAAAATCATTATTAATATTCTAGATCTTGATTCTGTGTGCTCACATATTAACTACTCAGCCGGCCGCGGTGGCCGAGCGGTTCTAGGTGCTTCAGTCCGCAACCGCGCGACTGCTACGGTCACAGGTTCGAATCCTGCCTTGGGCGTGGATGTGTGTGTTGTCCTTAGGTTAGTTAGGTTTAAGTAGTTCTAAATTCTAGGGGTCTGATGACCTCAGATGTTAAGTCTCATAGTGCTCAGAGACATTTATTTCTCACCATCCTTCAGACAGCCCCGCCTTGGCTCCATCCGCTTCTCACCTGTCTCCGAAACTAGAACACTTTCGAGGATTTAACTTTGATAGTGAAGAAGCGGTGCCAGCAGAGGTGAGACTGTGGCCCTGTCAACAAATATTCCACAGTGACGATATCAACACAGCGGTCTCTCGTTGGCAGAAATGTGTCGCCAGTTTATTGATACCGTCAGTGCTGAATGACTTTGTTGACGAAGCGACAACTTCACCTCTGCTTGCGCTGCTTCATCACTATCAAAGTGAAGTCCTCGAAGGTGTTCTTTAAGTTTCGAAGACAGACAAAAAAATCGGCTGGGGGCCACGTCGGCACTGTATGGAAGATAACTGATGGCAGAGAACTCAAGCCGTCGGATTGCTGCAGGGCACTGCAGCACTCGCGTGTGGTCTGCCATTGTCATTCTGAAGGAGAAGACACTCTGTGTATGGAGATACTCTTAGAATTCGGTTTTTGGTCTCGCAGTACCTTGCCGAGTTTATGTTGGTGCTTTTGGGCTTGGATTCCAAGTACACCATACTTTGAGCATCCCAGAACAGTGCGAGCATGACTTTGACTGCTGACGGCATGATCCTGAATTTTTTTGGCGTCGGTGATCCTTTGTAGCGGAACTACAGTGATCAAAGTGGTGAACCCAGCTTCCATCACCTCTCATAATGTTGTTACGGAACCCATCACCCTCAAACTCAAAATACAAAAGAAATTGTTGACACGTGTCCAATCTCCTCTATCTCATGTCTAGACATCCACCGTGCACACTGTTTTCTGTACCGCATTCTGCAATAATGGCCCGCACACGCTCTCGTGGTATGCCACGCTTACCCGAGAGCTGATTCTGTGTTATCTGAAGATTTTGCGTGATGAGTTCATCAACCAGATACCGGCTAGTCTCGTCGGTTGCCGTACACGGCATTCGGGTTGACGACGGTTCAAAACCCGCCTTCGGCGGTTTTCCGTGATTTCCCTAAAGCTTCAAATGCCGGGATGGTTCCTTTGAAAGGGCGCGGCCTATTTCCTTCCCCATCCTTTCCTCATCCGATGGGGCCGATGACCTCGCTGTTTGGTCCCTTCCCCAAATCAACCAACCAGCCAACAAAATACCGCCTACCGCACAACAGAGTATAGGTGTGTAATGCACACGTAAACTGTCTGGTTCCAAATTCATCCTCAGAGAGTACACTTGGCTGTATACAATGATCGTCGTCCATGACAATGTTCCTGCAAAACAAGTGTTTCGTCCTACGGTCTGACCGAAAATAATTCAATGAGGACATTAAAATGGTTCAAATGGCTTTGAGCACTATGGGACTTAACATCTGTGGTCATCAGTCCCCTAGAACTTAGAACTACTGAAACCTAACTAACCTTACGACATCACACACATACATGCCCGAGGCAGGATTCGAACCTGCGACCGTAGCAGTCGCGCGAGCGCCTAGAACCGCTCGACCACCGCGGCCGGCGAGGCCATTAAAGACATGGATTTCTGAAACCGCTAAATGTTTTGGATCTCAACTAAACTAATCATTCAGTGCACTTCCCAACAGCCGTGGCAAGCTCTGCAATTAGCCCTGTTTCAGATACCAGTGTAGACTCATCTACTTAACTTCACTTCTGCTCCTTTGTATGAGCCAATTGGTGCTTGAAGTAGACACTACCTGTAGGCGTTAATAGTGTAATTCTTCAAATTGAGGTCCACATTCTCTATAAAGCTGTTAGACGGGGTTCTCATTGAGGTAACACGATGTGTGATACAAAACGTATGAGAGCCACAGTACGACACAGAAACAACTTTCGTTGTTGGAGCGCTCATAAACGTGGTAGAAGAAAGGTAACTAATTTTATACAGGGATGACAGTGATACAACATCAATACGATTCTTTGTCATATCATCCCGCGAGACAAATCATCTGATGTGCCTAAGAAAAGTTTTGTGCGGATGAATCAACGGTACATCCATCTCAGATTCTCAATAAAATTTTTACTTTTCGTGCGAAAAATTAAGGACCACTGCACTGGGTTTCACAAATGTGCTTCGCTATGCTATTTTTCTCTTTCTATTTTGAAGAAACTATTTGGGAAAATAATCACCCCTTCACAGCCCGATAATGAACTGATTTTCTTTTCTCTGTTGCTCATTGTTATTGTGATACATCTAAATTAACTAAAACATGGCGCATAATTTGCAACGTTTGCAGTAAAACGTGTTGTCGCTGGCTATTTTAGATCTTACAATGCTGCATATCAAAAGTTGCTAACGTATGAAAAAAATGGTTCAAATGGCTCTGAGCACTATGGGACTTAACATCTGAGGTCATCAGTCACCTAGAACTTAGAACTACTCAAACCTAACTAACCTAAGGACTCACACAGATCCATGCCCGAGGCAGCATTCGAACCGTAGCGGTCGCGCGGTTCCAGACTGAAGCGCCTAGAACAGCTCCCCCCCCCCCCCCCCCCTCCCGGCAGACAGTTAACATATCGAAATTGTTTTTACCACTGGAAGGAGAGATATACTTCTTTTCCAGCCACGACCAAATAGTTTACGTGTTAAAACTGGAGACTGTCCATGACGTGGTGGACATCGATGTAACACGCAAAGCTATTGCCACCTGCTATGTCTTGTTTGTCGTGATGCTCCAGTGGGAAGACAGGAGTCACACAGGTAAGAGTTATTTCATATGACCTTTACCGTAATGTGTGTGTTACAAATCGTTGCTCCTCAGTGAGAACCGTGCCTTAAGTGAAAGTTTTTGACCTTTATTTTATTGTACCAATTTGACAAAAAGGCTATACGTTTTAGGCAGTCAGCTGATTTCGGCCTCTGTGACAATTTCTCTACAAAGACAGTTGAGACATTAACACTGGAGCATTTTTTTCATAACATGCCATGAGCAGAAATTAATGGTTATTAGAGGAAAAGACGGAGGAATGTATAAAACCTCTTGAACGACGTGATTCATAAAAAGTATATTAACTGGCAGATTATTCTGAAATGTATACCTAATTTCAAAATAACATCGGGGCATATTTGCATAGTTTCTTATATTTATCTATTCATTTTTCCCTCTGTAGGAGACTGAGGGGCAGTGGGCAAGTTGACGCTCTTCAGCCTGTGCTCAACAAAATAAAAGTAATATAAAAATAATTTAAATTAGATGAACAGTGATGAATACAAGATGCGAGTTCTATCGCTTCTCTGCAAGTAACGATTTTGGATGTTTTTGGTTATATTAGTAGAAGTTTCGATAATGTGGGATAGGAAGAAAAAAATGTTGAAAGTATATATGGAAGAGAACATGGGTAGTTTATGGGTGACGGTAGGACCGTGGCAAGTCTGGGGATTGCTGCCTTCATTTGCGGTGGAAGATATAGAGTGGCTGATCGCTGCATGAATCGTAAATCTCAAGGGTGATTTCATGATGCCCCAATATATGATCTATCTGCACTATATAAAACAGTGGTGATAAACAGTGAATGTAAATACGTAAGTGCTAGTATAAAACCTAAATAAATGTATTTAAAAAGTGCGAAACATATATTTTGCGTTTAAAGTCTGCAAACGCTCATACACTCGTTGATCTGATAGTGAAATCATGCAACATCAACAAGTTTTTTGTCCATCTGTAGGATGACTCGAAAATGATGAATAAGAACCGGCCACTGTGGCCGATCGGTTCTAGACGCTTCAGTCCGGAACCGCGCTGCTGCTATGATCGCAGGTTCGAATCCTGCCTCGGGCATGGATTTGTGTGATGTCCTTAGGTTAGTTAGGTTTAAGTAGTTCTAAGTTCTAGGGGACTGATGACCTCAGGTATTAAGTGCCATAGTGCTCAGAGCCATTTCAACCATTTTGAAGAATGAGAGCGAAATCAACGGATTTTGTCTATTTTAAGTAATTATGTCTATATGTCTATTATTGTCTGATTATGACAGACAAATAGAGGAAAATGACATCATAATAATATGTTTTTGGACGGTACATAGCACATTAACTAATGGAAAAAGTTAATAATTAATTATTCGTTAAGTATCATCAGCAATGCGATGAGACTTTCACACCCCAAATGCACAGAAAGACGTGATATTTTTAATGGCAAAGTAACCGACCTTTTTCACCTAATGTTGGCGCCTCAGTTGATCCTGTTTATGGGCATACACTCACTGATGATTACTGAATACTCTGTTCAAACAGACGACCGATCCATTATCATTTCCGCCGTTAAATGCAGGGAAAACTGTTTGTAAATGCGAAAAATTGTTGCTGAAAGCTCTGTAGCAGCTGTAAGACTACAGAAGTACCTAGTCGCGGCAACGAGACCACGAAATTTGTCCGTGTTTGCTTTCTTGTTATAAGTAATGGTCTGACAGCCGGTTTTCCCCTTACTGCCACGTATGCTCCCACCACACTGCGACGGATTGATCTCATCGCAGGTCGCGCATTGACCTGGGCTTGTCTGCTCGGCAAACATTTAGCCCAATCACAGGCCCCGACATTTAATTGGAATCCGAGTGATCCGTTGGTGCGAAACAGGCTCACACCAAGTAAATTACAACGAAGCGGGCTTCCCTACTGGCGCTGTTTGTTGTCACAGCTTGTTAGCGGATTTGTCCACTTTTTCGCACCGTGTCGGACAGCCGTGCGTCGCGTCCGCTTTGTTTACATTTCGAAACGCCCACGTTGCTGCCAGCGCGCCGAAACTGCCGCGCCTCGTGTGGACTTCCTTGTTATTGAGCTGATATGCGCTTGTTAATCATGGCGGTAATAACGCTGCTACTACGATTCAGAAGAAATATCTTTAGCTGACTTTGCACGTTCTTCAGTTACGCTAAAACAGCCTTATATAACCTTTAATTAATTACTTGGTGACCTGTAACTAACTTACTTTTTCATGAAGTGCTATATCACTCTGCAGTACACATCTGAATAATGTACTGGTCTTGCACATATTGTCACATCACACGGTATACCACATATCTGGCACTGGTGTAGCCAGCGTGATTGGAGGGGGGGAGGGGGTTGAAAGGTGGCTACACTGAGTCACAGCGCCAGAGACTGCGCCTCCACTAGCAGTTGCCGCTGAGAAGTAGGAGAGAGTAGCAGTAGTTCTGAGGTAGGCGTGATCTGTGCTTGTTGAGACGTCGATAGAGTACTAGTTGTTCCGTTGGGCAAGACACCATATGTTATTCGATTGGGGATGTTGTAATGATCAAAGTGTATTTTTCGTCAATATATATGAAGGTAAAGAAATTTTTTTATTTCAGTCCTAAATAACAATGCCTCTTGGTCACAGGTTCAGTCAACAAAGGATCTGGCTTGTGTTCATGTATTAGAGTGTAATTCTGGTTTCGATGTGCAATCAAAGTATTTCTGTTTTTTTTTTAATTACTTCATTGTAAATGGCATTTAAAGCATCTTGTCGTATTGAGGAAGAACCGTGTCAGATGTGTACGTTGAATCACACTTCCACATACAGAACAGTTACACTTATGCTTTCTTGTTTCGTAGCTTTTATAGTTGCTGGGGACTTAATTAATTAATTGTGTTAACGCAAATTTCCTTTCATTCTTTGTTGTAATTCTATGCAGTTAGATTGCGTACTAATATTATTCAGGGCCAACCGGTTACGAGACTGCGTAACCGGACAAACAGCGACTAAAAACTAAAATTATTTGCATTCTATGTAATTAAGCACCCATGCAGGGTATACTGGCTTTTACATGCTTCAATAATTAAAATACTATATCATGTAGTAAGATTCTATTGTATTCGACCGCTAAGACGTTCTGTTATCAAGCAGTTTCGAATATAGGGTTTTACTGCCACTGAGAGAGAGGAAATTTATCTCGGTACTATTCACACAAGCTTTGGTCCCACATTTTGGTAGAGATTGATACAACGAGTGTGGTGTCACCGCCAGACACCACAATTGCTAGGCGGTAGCCTTTAAATCCGTCGCGGTCCGTTAGCATACGTCGGACCCGCGTGTCGCCACTATCAGTGATTGCAGACCGAGCGCAGCCACACGGCAGGTATAGTCTAGAGAGACTCCCTAGCACTCGCTCCAGTTGTACAGCCGACTTTGAATAGCGATGGTTCACTGACTACATACGCTCTCATTTGCAGAGACGACTGTTTAGCATAGCCTTCAGCTACGTCATTTGCTACGACCTAGCAAAGCGCCATATTCAGTTACTACGAATGTACTCTGAACAGTTAATATTGTGAATCATGTTCTGTCAAGAGCGACGTTCATGATTAATTGATTAAAGTTAAGTATCAAACTAATTACGTCCGCTTTCTGAATTCTAATTCCTTGTCATGCTCCAGACCCAACACAACAAAGAGATGTTTGTGTTTTTCAGACTAAGTAGAACAGAAATAACTTTCATCATGTTGAGCACCACAGCTGAACTGACGACACTAATATCAATGAATAATGAAAACCACCTTAGCTGTATTACCACAAATTTGCATTACACTAAACTACATTACTTAATAAAGAAAACTTGGCGCGTAGTAAGCCGCGATAGTAGCTAAAACACCTACTTGTTCATCATCATTTGTTGCAGGTCGTGGTTGACGTTTCACATGTGGCTGAATTTCCTGTTCCTTAAATAACATAACTATCTGGCGAACGGTCCGAACACTTTGATGATGTCGTCCAGGATACCGAGCAGCATAGATAGCACACGCCTGTTGGGCATTTTGATCACAATAACCATACATCAACACGATATCGACCTTTTCCGCAATTGGTAAACGGCCCATTTTAACACGGGTAATGTATCACGGAGCAAACACCGGCCGCACTGGTGGAATGTTACGTGATACCACGTACTTATACGTTTGTGACTATTACAGTGCCATCTGTCACAAAGCGAAAAAAGTGGTTCAGCTAAAACATTCATATTTGTTTACGTACTATACGAATATGTAATAAAAACTGTGGGTTCCTACTTTTTTAAAAAAAACGCAGTTGATATCCATTTGACCTATGGCAGCGCCATCTAGCGGGACAACCATAGCGTCATCTGGTTTCCCCCTTCAAGCTAGACAAGTTTCGTTCTTTGTAGTTTTTTTTTTGTTTGACGCTTATTTCGTGAGATATTTGGCCCGATCACGGTCAATGGACCACCCTGTATAAACTCTCAGAATACGCGTTTGTGGTGTAATGAAAGCGAACGTGCACTGGTAGAGCAACCCTGCATTCACAGAAGATAGGCGTGTTCTGTGCAGCATCACAGCGTCGCAATATCGTACCAATTTTTTTCGAGTCTAGTGTGACAAATGCAGTTTACACCGAAATGTTTCAGGAATTTGTGAACCAGTTGGACGATGAACAACTTACCCTCTGCTGGTAGCAACAGGATGGCACCACATGTCACACCTCTCGAGTGACCATGGCTGAGGTCGAGTCATTTTTCCCCAGCAAAGTGATTTCGAAAGGACTGCAGCCCCCAAAGTCATCTTGATTTAAGAGGGGAAGGACATCAAACGGGCCGACTTGGAGCAGTGGGCATCACCGGACATTTTAATTTCCAGTGTCTATACTTTTACAAATAAATTCATCAAACTTTGTCAGCATCACCAGGAAGGATTCAGGATTCACACCCATTGCTGTGCAAGTTCGAAAACATAACAAAATGATTTTTTTACGTGCGAAATTTCATCATTTTTTCACTTAGTTGACGTTCTACCCCCCCCCCCCCCCCCTCCCTTAACACCACCTATCTTTTTTAGTCTGGGTGGCCTAAGAGGCAAGGTCTATAGGAACAAACCACACAACTTGAAGGATTTACGAGAGAACATCATCCATGAAATCCAGGCAATAACACCAGAGGTTCTGGCAGCAACATTCGAGAATCTGCAACGTCATGTTCAAATGTGTTTACAAGACAAGGACGGTCATTTCCAACATCTTTTGTGATTCACCTTTATTTCCCCATGAACAAGGTATGACATGTTCGTTTCATTTCCTGATTTTTACGCAAAGCCTTTAAGGGTAACTTAAGCAAATGTTTGTTAGTGGGTCTTCTTTTCGAGTGGGTGTACAAAATGAGCTGCCATTCTTCAAGCTTTTTCGATTTTCTCCGTGAGTTGTATTTGAATCGGATCCCACACCGCACGGTAATACTGTAGAACTTGGGGGACAAGCTTAATGTAAGCAGTCTCTTTGGTAGACCTGTTACATTTTCTAAGTGTTCTGCCAATAAATTGCAGTCTTCGGCTTTCTTTCCCCAAGACATTATCTATATGATCGTTCCAATTTAAGTTATTCGTAATTGTCATCCTTTGTATATAGCTGAGTTTACAGCCTTATGATTCGTTTGATTTAATGTGTAACTGAAATATATCGGATTCTTGTTGTTTGTGTTGTTATGTTAAGTTCTTGGCGTCGGACGAGAAGTCTTACTTACACTACTGGCCATTAAAATTGCTACACCACGAAGATAACGTGCAACAGGCGCGAAATTTAACCAACAGGAAGAAGATGATGTCATATGTAAATGATTACCTTTTCAGAGCATTCACACAAGGTTGGCGCTGGTAGCGACACCTAGAAAAACGTGCTGGCATAATGAAACTTTCCAACCGATTTCTCATACACAAATAGTTGACCGGCGTTGCCCGGTGAAACGTTGTAGTGATGCCTCGTGTAAGGAGGAGAAATGCGTACCATCACGTATCCGACTTTGGTAAAGGTCGGATTGTAGCCTATCGCGATTGCGGTTTATCGTATCGCGACATTGCTGCTCGCTTTGGTCGAGATCCAATGACCGTTAGCAGAATATAGAATCGGTGGGTTCAGGAGGGTAATACGGAACGCCGTGCTGTATCCCAATGGCCTCGTATCACTAGCAGTCGAGATGACAGGCATCTTATCCAAATGGCTGTAACGAATAGTGCAGTCACGCCTCGATCCCTGAGTCAACAGATGGGGACCTTTGCAACACAACCATCTGCACGAACAGTTCGACGACGTTTGCAGCAGCATGGACTATCAGCTCTAAGAGCATGGCTGCAGTTACCCTTGA
The DNA here is from genome assembly GCF_023897955.1 of Schistocerca gregaria. Lineage (NCBI taxonomy): Eukaryota > Metazoa > Arthropoda > Insecta > Orthoptera > Acrididae > Schistocerca > Schistocerca gregaria. The sequence continues at coordinate 200,444,883 of NC_064923.1, forward strand.
CGCTGCATCGCAGACAAGAGCGCCTGCGATGGTGTACTCAACGACGAACCTGGGTGCACGAATCGTTAAACGTCATTTTTTTCGCATGAATCCAGGTTCTGTTTACAGCATCACGATGGTCGCATCTGTGTTTGGCGACATCACGGCGAACGCACAATGTAAATGTGTATTCATCATCGCCATACTGTCGTATCACCCGGCGTGATGTTAGGGGGTGCCATTGGTTACACATCTCGGTCACCTCTTGTTCGCATTGACGGCACTTTGAACAGTGGACGTTACATTTCAGATGTGTTACGACCCGTGGCTCTACCCTTCATTCGATGCCTGCGAAACCCTACATTTCAGCAGGATAATACACGACCGCATGTTGCAGGTCCTGTACGGGCTTTTCTGAATACAGAAAATGTTCGACTGCTGCCCTGATCAGCACATTCTCCAGATCTCTTACCAATTGAAAACGTCTGGTCAATGGTGACCGAGCAACTGGCTCGTCACAATACGCCAGTCACTACTCTTGATGAACTGTGGTATCGTGTTGAAGCTGCATGGGCAGCTGTACCTGTACACGCCATCCAAGCTCTCTTTGACTCAATGCGCAGGCGTATCAAGGCCGTTATTACGGCCAAAGGTGGTTGTCTGGGTACTGCTTTCTCAGGATCTATGCACCCAAATTGCGTCAAAATGTAATCACATGTCAGTTCTAGTATAATATGTTTGTCCAATGAATACACGTTTATCATGTGCATTTCTTCTTGGTGTAGCAATTTTAATGGCCAGTAGTGTATTGTGTAAATGTGACGAGATGCACCGAATCGCCCCTGCTGGCGGACAGCGCTCAGAGCCTGTGCCCTGTGTGTGTGTGTGTGTGTGTGTGTGTGTGTGTGTGTGTGTGTGTGTGTGTCATGGCGCGGGGACAGATCGGTGGTTGTGTCCACCCGACACCAGCCACCCCGCGACATAATACGCCACGTACCAGGCGTCGCCCGTGAGCGGCGGGGGTGGTCCGTTGCCTGCCGCCTGCTTGGAGCCTCGATATCAAGTGTCCGCCTAGCCGGCCCTCACAGCCGTATCACTTCTGCTGTGTATGTGGGGGGTCACAGGTAGAAACACGTGACTACAAAAAACTCCAAGGCTCTTTCCCACTGCTGCTCCAGCCTTATATACATCCACGGAAACAAACAAGGCTCCCAAAGAGTGTTGCTTCTAATAACCACTTCCTCTCCTCTCCCCCATCTTCCTCCCGACACCCCCCCCCCCGCCCCGCCCTCCCGCCCCCCCTCCCCGCCTCTCGAACCTCGACCTCCAATTCTGAAGATAGTCACCGAGTCATTTTTCTTTTTTAAATGTGTCTGTTTTTCGATTGGTGTATCTTCTAGTACTATACTAGTATTTTTATTTCTGCAGGATAGCCCCGGGACGTTCGAGGGGCAGTCCATAAATATTGCAACACTTTTTTTTCTCTCCTTTTCTCTCCATCTACATGGATACTCTGCAAATCACATTGAAGTGCCTGGCAGAGGGTTCTTCGAACCACCTACACAATTATCTATTATTCCAAACTCCTATAGCGCGTGGAATTAACACCTATATCTTTCCGTACTAGCTCTGATTCCCTTATTTTATCGTGGTGATCGTTCCTCCCTATGAAGGTCGGCGTCAACAAAATATTTTCGCATTCGTCATAGAAAGTTGGTGATTGGAGTTTCGTGAGAAGATTCCATCGCAACGAAAAACGCCTTTCTTTTAATGATTTCCAGCCCAAATCCTGGGTCATTTCCGTGACACTCTCTCGCATATTTCGCGATAATACAAGACGTGCTGCCTTTCTTTGAACGTTTTCGATGTTCTCCGTTAGTCCTATCTAGTAGGGATCCCACACCGCGCAGCAGTATTCTAAAAGAGGACGGACAAGCGTAGTGTATGCCGTCTCCTTAGTAGGTCTGTTACATTTTCTAAGTGTCCTGCCAATAAAACGCAGTCTTTGGTTAGCCTTCTCCACAACATTTTCTTTCCAATTTAATTTGTTCGTAATTGTAATACCTAGGTATTTAGTTGAATTTACGGCTTTTAGATTAGACTGATTTATCGTTTAATCGATGTTTAACGAATTTCTTTTAGCACTCATATGGATGACCTCACACTTTTCGTTATTTAGGGTCAACTGCCACTCTTCGCACCATTCAGATATTTTTTCTAAATCGTTTTGCAGTTTGTATTCATCTTCTGATGACTTTATTGGTCGATAAACGACAGCGTTTGCAAACAATCTTGCTACCTTTTTTTCGGCCAATTTCGGTTGAATTTTGCTGCGCAGCCGGCCGGGGTGGCCGAGCGGTTCTAGGCGCTACAGTCTGGAACCGCGTGACCGCTACGGTCGCAGGTTCGAATCCTACCTCGGGCATGGATGTGTGTGATGTCCTTAGGTTAGCTAGGTTTAAGTAGTTCTGAGTTCTAGGGGACTGATGACCTCAGATGTCAAGTCCCATAGTGCTCAGAGCCATTTGAACCATTTTTTTTTTTTTTTTTTTACATGCACATCATCTTGGAATATTTACGCTTCAGCTCTTATAGTTTCATGAAGTTCCCATTGGTGGCAGCGCTATACATAGCCTTCAAAATGGCGTCTCTAGCAGAGGTGCGTCGCAAGCAGAGAGCTGTCATTGAGTTTCTTTTCGCTGGAACCATAGCATCGCACATATTGTAGGCTCTTGCAGAATGTCTATGGAGACGTGGTGGGTCGTTGGGCGAGGTGTCTGTCATCATCGGAGCAATGTGGCGCAAACCTGTCCCATCTCCCACGTGCCGACCGGCCACATGCAGGTCTGACTCCTGCGATGTTGGAACGTCTGGACACTCTCATTCGATGTGATAGACAGATCACAATCAAACACATTGCTACACATCTGGACGCTTCAGTTGGTTGTGCTGCCACACTCATTCACCAGTTGGGGTATTCAAAGTTGTTTGCCCGCTGGGCTCGCCACCTAACAGAGGACCATAAAGGCTGATAGTGACATTTTTTTATTTTTTTCACACGTGCTCTCCGCCGTACCCTTTATTCATAGTAGGTATCTAGGAGAACCCGTGTGCAATTTATCTTAACTAGTAGAGAAGTACTGGGAATCTGCAGATTGACTACGTCCGTGAGATGAGCACAGGTGATTCAGCAGTGGAGCCGGCCGAAGTGGCCGAGCGGTTCTAGGCGCTACAGTCTGGAAGCGCGCGACTGCTACGGCCGCAGGTTCAAATCCTGCCTCGGGTATAGATGTGTGTGATGTCGTTAGGTTAGTTAGGTTTAAGTAGTTCTAAGTTCTTGGGGACTGATGACCTCAGAAATTAAGTCCCATAGTGCTCAGAGCCATTGGATTCAGCTGTGGCAATGAAAAGGAATTATCCCGATTAGAATATCGGACCGGCACAACCTGTGTATCTGTCACGGTGGCTACAAAGGGTAGCCTTGATCTCACGCATTTGGCTCCTACCTGTTTGAGATTTTTTTAATGTGAAGCTCAGTGCGTTGGTAAGTGGCTGCAGTAATAATTCTTGTTGTTCGTGATGCTCTCGTTATATGGATCACAGTGGTGGTGGCGTGGTCGATAACGGGAGATGAAAAACGAAATCAAATGCCTGTGACACGTCATTAGCGATCAATCACATTTAATGCCCACATACTCCGAATACATTATTATTACTATTCCGTCGACGATTTTTGACGGGATGCCAAACTGCTTTTACATGATTTTGTTGAAAGTTGACTTGGGAACACGAGCAAGTATCGTAAAGTTGTTAATCACCAAACCTTGCGCCAGTGCGCTGGCATAGGTTCCGTTCGTACTCGCAGGGTCTCATACAGAGAGGGGGTGTAAGACCATTGATGCTAGTTCGTTCGCGGTATAGGAACGTTGATTGAGCTAAATCCTCGGTGGTATTCGAGAATACTACGCGCGTGCCAGAAGTCGCAGCGGCTTGTATTCATATCAGCTGAGGACGGCGTAAACTGGCAACATTCGCCTGTTTGCGACTCTGATGTGTAACAGCTGATTTCATTACTCCTGTTGCACATGCGTACAGGAACTTTCCTCTTACCATGTTCCTCGACCCTCTGAAAGACAGTACCACCATTGGCTTCATCTGCTCCCTTTTCTCCACACTGACATGTAGTAGCAGAAATGCTACATTGTACAAGCATTCACCACAGATACAATCGTATCATTTCGTGCAAGGCCGGGGGAAGAGAATGGCAAATCACTTCTTCCAGGAGCTACCGCAGGATAGCAAGGCAAGCGCCCCACATTCTTCTCCATCTTACCGGACTGTTCTTGTCTTTAGCCTTAATCTACTTTCTTTCTTTTGCTTGCGCCTTGTTCCCGCAGTGACGCAAGGTCTGCATGGTTAATCGGATGTGGCAAGGTTAATGGAAGGGGTGGCTGGATGCCCTTCCTGCCGCCACCCCGTACCTCCCGGAATGGAATTAGTGTACCCCAACTGTCTGTGTCTAGTGTATCCATGGAATAGTGCGAATGTGTTCAGATGTCTGCGAGCCGTGTAACTGTGGTGGGACGTGGGAACCAGCCCGGTATTCATCTAGTGGGATGTGGGAAAACGCCTAAAAACCACTTCCAGGCTGGCCGGCACACCGGCCTCCGTCGTCAAGATGCCGGGCGGATTCGATCCGGTGCCGGCACGCCTACCCGAGTCCAGGAAGCAGCGCATTAGCGCTCTCGGCTAACCTTTTTGCCTTCCTCTACTGTATATGTAAAAATATTCGAGAAATAAATTTTCCTGTTTGATTATTTCATTAATGTCAATTCTCCTTTGCTTGATGTTCCAATCAGAGGTATTTCGATTGAGTCGCTATTTCCTGCTACTTCGATAATTAGAATGTCCCAATATTTTGCAATTAGAAACACCAACAGCAGTGATAAAATGATGTGGCACGAAAATGCTCTTGGAAAACGGATGGTTTCTCTGAACAGGTAAAGCTGTATTTGGCTTAAAATGAAAAACGAAAGCACCGTTGGTCACATCTAACATTCAGTGATTTAACAGTGTGCTGGTCTTACAGTAGGAATACGCTGAACGCTTTAAATTTGATGCTTGCACGTACATGGCTCGCTTTCGGAACTGTCATTTTCGCTGTTCAACAGTCGTATATGTTTCACGTTGACAACCTATAGCGCACGAGACTGACGCGTGAAGCCAAAATTGGTCAGCTGTGTGAAAAGAACTGAAGCACGTGCATATTAATTAAGCAATAGCCGACGTGGGACCACATAAAGAAAATGATACGATGGTGAAGTTCGTTCCGTAGATGTAGCATTGCACCACTTTTGTGACTATTGAGGGAATCAGCACCAACCGTTCAAGCAATATCTTCATACGAATATCCGAAAACAGTGGAGCAACGTAAGATAATAAAGGATGAGAAGGAACTAATCTTTCAATGGATTCCATCCCATGTTGGAATTTATGGTAGTGATATGACAGGGCAACTACCCGAGAAAGGTACAAACCGTCCAACACTGTTACATTGCTGTAAAAAAACTAATAAATAAATATTTTCGAATTGTCGTCTAGAATATTTAACACTTCAGAGTGAAACTAAGAAATGAACACATGTTTCACAATAGAAAAGTTGTTTCAGAATATTCACGGAACGCAACAATGGCAACAGAAAGATTAATTACAGCCCATGATTGCCTTGCTAATCATTATCATCGAACTGGCAAGCATTCATCCCCCAAATCTGTAATTCGTAATAAAGAAGACAATGTTAGGAACTGGCATCATTAGCTAACAAAAAATGGTTCAAATGGCTCTGAGCACTATGGGGCTTAATCTGAGGTAATCAGTCCCCTAGAACTTAGAACTGCTTAAACCCAACTAACCTAAGGACATCACACATATCCATGCCCGAGGCAGGATTCTAAACTCCGACAGTACATTAGCTAACAGGTGAATACTTACAATAGTATGAAACGTTACCAACAGTAGCAGTATATTGTGGAGCTATGAAAAAATGAGTATGTGTTTAAGAGACTATTGGTTTTAAGAAATGCATCGCAAATTGCGAATACAAAAGTACAACGGCTATACGATTTACTTGTACCCTATGAAAATTTTGTGCCAGACCGGGACTCGAACCTTGTTTTACTGCTTTACGTGTGTGGTCGCCTTCACGACCTAGGGTATCCGAGCACGCCTCCAGAGCCGACCTAAACTACCGTATATCCAAATGTCTACATCCCGTAGGGTCGCATACAAATCGTATGATTCCCACCCACACAGAGACACTGCTTTGCTCGTTAGACTGCCTTGAATTTGCATTAAATACATTAGGGCAGTGTGTATTTTATAATGTCAATATACTTCGACGCAGTGTTCCTTTGGTCAAGCATGCTTGTCCAGAGGAATACTGTATCGAACTATAAAGACACTGTAAAATACACACTCTGCCCAGCTGTATATTCAGTTTTATTGCGGCATCAAATCCGAGTAAAAGCTCGAGCTTTTTCATAGCCTTCGCCAGAAGCAACAAAGACGACAGAGGAGAGAGCGTCGAAAACTCGAGTTTTTACTCCGATTCGACGAGGTAATAAAGCGGAGATTGTTTTATGCAAGTCTGCCCTCCGGAGAAATTTTTTTCTGAAATGACTGTGTACCAATGTTATAAGAGTATTATATAAAGAAATGTCAAAAACAGAACAACTTTGCACTGTTTCTTAGCTACCTGTGCTTTTATGATCCTAATTAGTAACTATGACGGTAAAATTAGAGGATATTATTAACTTAATGATTAGTATACAGGACCGGACGACTTTTTGCCATGCTCTCCTGTTCCGCCCTGAGGCAACAGCCGGAGGTTGCGCAGGAACACAAGAGACAGCGGCTGTTGCGAAATGCGGAAAGGACCAAGGTCACCTCAGCTGGGCAGGTGTTCTCATTTCTTGCGCTTCCTTTTTTTCGCTACTCGCACCAACGCAGTCGTTGCGTGGAATCTCCCGACAAACGAGCAGAAACATTTTACGAGGTCTTCTACATCAGAATATTCTCTTAAGGTGCTTCTAAAGCGATAATGCACGACAATTTATCGCCAATTTCCTATCGTTTTACAACCGGGACGCTATGTTTACATCCATAAAATTGTAAAACGAGGTAACTCTTTTGACTTCAACTTTGTTTTCGTTTTGTACACTGTTTTTTTACAGGCTGCCTGGCTCTGAATTTTATGACAGGTCATTCGGAAAATAAGCTCCGTTGATGAATTCCGGCAACCTGCTGTGCACCTTCTATTCTCGGACAGAGAGTTTGTGTTCTAGTCTGGCAAAGTACAGCATTTGCCTCAGTTGTGACTTACGTCAGTAACACTTGTTTGCAAATAGAAGATGAATCGAATCGACTCTCGCGTAGAAGTGTCTGGCAATGACTCGTGTCTTTGATTCACGAAACACAACAGCAATACAAAATCGTCGTAAAATCTGAGAGTTCCATGAGTATAAACCAGTAATCGATTCGATGGTTTCTATTGGATCTCAAAGATCTAACTAGGATGTCAGAATCTCCACAAGTAGGTTTTATCGTCGAAAATTAAAATAGATTTTTTTGTTTATGCTGTTCCGGAGCTTCAATAAATTAAATCAAATACATTTTTATGTGTGTATTTCACCAAATGTGATGGAACAGATGTATAAAAAATTCATTTCGTACAACTGATGAAAACTGATTTCCAAATCTGTGTAAACAGACCTTTCTTAATGATTATAAATTTAAGAAACAGAAATGCGTTAAATAGGTAACTTAAAACAACACACGTGTTGTGTCAAAGCAAATAATAAAGATAAGTACTCAAACTCTATAATGCACATGCTGCAGTGGAATGGATGCAAATCAGAGTACATTTATGTGAGGAGCAAGAACTTTATCACACGATGCAGTAAAACCTATTGTTGTGAATTTGGGCACTCGATATTACCAGAACTTGTTAACACAGAAAATCACCAACCCAAAGGAAACCGAACTGAATGGAAAATAGTTTACGAAAACAGTAACGAAAAACACTAGTACACTAATGGAGAATTATTACGAACAATAGCATAAAAATCGATTATTCATGTCTGATGATACAAATTGATATAAAAAAGCGTATTTAAATATTTATATGTTTACAATGACAAACAAAAACACTGAAAAATTACCTAGGCATTCTTTAGTGCAATAGTTCTCAGACCTGTAATTAAATATCAGTTTCTTTCCTCCTGCTCCAGTCACATAATAGTCATAATCAAATGTCGCCACGGTATTCATACTATAACATACTAAGCACCAAAGCGTATGATCCATTACACTGCATGGAGAATGTCAAGCAGAATGGAACAGGCTGCATCAACAGTAAAGCCTGTAGACAAAAGCAGCCGAAAGTAAGTCAGTTTCTGTCATCCTTTCCAAATATCACTGGTTCAATGTTCTGAATAAGAAGAAGCCTGTCTTTAAAGGCAGTTATACACCATAGACATGCTTAGTACCGCAAGCGTTGAGTATGTTCTAGTTTTCCCTTCAGATACAAGTATGTGAATGTCGAAAATACTAGTTCCAATAACGCAAGTGAATTCAGAAGAAATTTCTGAGCATTTAAGAAAACCTGATTTTGACTTCATGTGAAGTTTACTACGTAAACATAACAAGCAGCCGAAATGGTAACTGCTGCGTTGGAATTGTGTACTAGTGTATGTGAAAATTCCGCCGACATGTGTTCAGTAGTAGAAGAAAGAGCTGCTGACGCTAAAAGAAAGCAATTGCTTCTTAATTTTAAATACCCGTTAATTCATGACTTGTATGGCCTGGTGGCTAAAGAATCGTTGTTTTGCATCGGAGAACTGTGTCTTTTAAAATGCAGTCAACATACTCGTAATGTCGGTTAATACGTAACTGCAGGAACCCAGCTGAAAATGAGTGTAAGTCTGAAAGAACACCTGACATTGTTCCTGCGTTGTTGCTGTCGTTGTTTTCAGTCCGGTTGGTAGCTCTAAATTGGACTACCCTCTGTAAACCTCTTCACCTCTGCATGCTACCGCAACGTGCATCTAGTTGGACCAGATTTCTGTGGTGAGGCCTTGGTTTTCCCCACACTTCCATCCACTATCAGATTCCCGATGCCTCAAGATTGTCCTATCAGCCTACTCCTCCTTTCAGTCGGGTTGTACGACATAGCTTTCTCTCCCCTGTTCTTAGTTATTTGCATGTTCTACCAATCTAATATTCTGCGTTACTCTGTAATACCATATTTAAAATGGTGCTGTTCTCTTATTGTGTGTACTGTTTATCAACTAAGTTTCATTTCCATACAAGGGATCAGACCAGACAAATACTTACAGAAAAAACATCTAACACTTAAACTTATATTAGATGTTAACAAGTTTCTTATTCTACAGTTTTTAGCCTTTTTACTTCGACTGCCGTCAGTTATTTTGCATCTCAAACAGCAAAACTCATCTACAGGGTGATCAAAAAGTCAGTATAAATTTGAAAACTGAATAAATCACGGAATAATGTAGATAGAGAGATACAAATTGACACACATGCTTTGAATGACATGGGGTTTTATTAGACGCAAAAAATACAACGTTCAAAAAATGTCCGACAGATGGCGCTTCATCTGATCAGAATAACAAAAATTAGCATAACAAAGTAAGACAAAGCAACGATGATGTTCTTTACAGGAAATGCTCAATATCTCCACCATCATTCCTCAACAATAGCTGTAGTCGAGGAATAATGTTGTGAACAGCACTGTAAAGCATGTCCGGAGTTATGGTGAGGTATTGGCGTCGGATGCTGTCTTTCAGAATCCCTAGAGATGTCGGTCGATCACGATACACTCGCGACTTCAGGTAACCACAAAGCCAATAATCGCACGGACTGAGGTCTTGGGACTTGGGAGGCGAAGCATGACGGAAGTGACGGCTGAGCACACTATCACCACCAAACGACGCGCGCAAGATATCTGTCGGACATTTTGCGAACTTGTTTTTGTTCTAATAAAACCCCATGTCATTCCAAGCATCTGTGTCAGTTTTTACCTCTCCATCTACATTATTCCGTGGTTTATTAAGTTTTCAAATTTATACTGACTTTTTGATCACCCAGTACTACTTTTAGTGTCCCATTTACTAAACAAATTCCCTCAGCATCGCCTACTTCGACTGCACTTCAGTGTCTTTGTTTTACTTTCGTCGCCTTTCATCCTGGCAGTAATAGAGTTAAATAAAGTGGCAATATGTTGCACTTTTTGTATTTGTTCAAGTAATTAAGAGCAATTTTCCCTGTAGAAGCTTCCAGGAAGAGCTGTATACATCAGCGAATTGTTACGTGGACAGCTGTGACATCAGTATAACCGTCAGCACGTTTTCAGCTGAATAGGTGTGTCATCGATTACGGTCGAGCCTCGTTCCAACGACCTAATGGCGTGCTGCTTAAGCCACCGGCCAGATACTGTTGTTAGCAGGTGTCCAGAATATCTGGTGCACACGTGTCGCCTTCAGCCCCACCTGCGGCTGGCTATTCCTGGGGAAATCAGCTCGCTAGCAATAGTCAACCATCTCACATTCCTCCCCACTTTCCTGGTCTCCCTCTCTTCTCTCTTCCTCTGCCCCCCCCCCCCCCCCCCCGCCTCCCTCTCTCTCTCTCTCTCTCTCTCTCTCTCTCTCTCTCTCTCTCTCTCTCTTATCCACTCACACATGTGCGCCCACGTACACGCTCAACTGCGCTTCATTTGCTCACATTTCTCACGGTGATAGGAAGAATACCCGGAGGAGGGAGTTGGGTGAAACACCTGTCCGAAGCTACAGTGAGGAAAGGCCGGAAGCTCCGCTCTTGGTCGCCTTAGGCACGTCCGCGTGCCATTTTTTGTGATTTGGATGGCTTTCCTCTGGTCTGAAAAATATCGTCTTGGGAGCAGGCGAGAGATGGGAAGAAATAAAAAGGAACCGAGGCGAACCAGGTGAGAATTTGAGGCACAGGTGTTCAGCTAATATAACACCGGCGTATTCTGTTTTAGCTGGAACCTCATGACCGCAGTTCTCTTTTTTTTACCTTCTCATTCCTTCCTTTATGGCTAAGCGTATCCCTTAACAATTATTTACATTCAGCCGGCATGTGTGGGAGGATCCTTTATGCAGCGCAAGTCATTAATTTTTCTAAGCAATGTAAATAAACCACGGCCGTTCCACACTTAGAAAATATTTTGTTTAGATGATGGACGACACCTTTTATATACACTCATTCACTTTTCTCATGTTTTTAAAAAGTTCATGAAAAGACATATTAGGATTCTAAAATTACAGTATTATCCTAATTTATTCCATCTTTTTGAGACGTTTACTGGTCATAGAGTGATCAATGGACTCACATTTGGAAGTGGCAGAATTGGATTACTTGTTGCAACCATTGTCACAGAGATTTAATATTTCAGAAACCAAGAAGGTAAGTTTTGCAAAAGGACCATAGTTCTGTTTTCTTACCCAAAAATCCGGTTGATATGTTCACCAAAGACATGTTCTCAGAAGATAATCGTGTCCTCGTCGTACAAAGATTATAGAAACGAGTGGGTGAGGCTGAATGGACTATCCTGCCATGCGTTTGCGTCAATACAAAGACACGTCTTTAATACTACAACAGAAGTGTAGGAATTCGTGGCGGGCTGCATCAAACCAGCAAGAAGACTGGTGACTTGACAAAAAAAATTCCCTCTGTCAGATTAGCACTTATATTCAACATCCTCAGTTATCGGAACACGTAAGACAGCATGCGTCACATAACATACACATCATAAAAAGATTTGCGTCACCCCTATTCCCAGAAAATTTGAGACGATGCTCCTCAAGAACATAATTCAGAGTCTTGTAGAGTTAGTATAGTGCTTAGTCGCCCAGTGGCCTTGTATTGCAGAAGATGCACCAGCTGGTCAGTGAAAAGCCCTTGATAAATGAATGGTAAGTTGATTAAATACATCGAAGTGCGGCACACTCATTATTCGTTATTCCTGTTAACAAGAGATCTTCGTCCTGTTTTCGAGTATTATGTTTCGGTGCTGAAGCTCTTATATCTTATAACACCAACCGACTGGACATTCTCTTCAGAGTACGTAAGGTGCGATTTTGTATTACATGTTTACAGTTAACAGTTATCTTTGTAAGGTATTCTGATACAAATGATGTTTTGAGGCCTCCAACAGTCGGTTTGAGGGTACTGAATGTTACAAATGTAAAAATATTTGTAATTAATTAGCATTATTTCATCAAGATTTTCTGAAACGTAGAAATAAATTCACTTCCCTATTAGAATTAATATTGTATTGTAAGTCAAAAATAACATATAAAGTAAGAAAAGAAAGCATTATACGAGGGCTATTCAGAAAGTAAAGAACGATGGGTTGCGAAATGGAAACCACAGTGAAAATCGAAAGTGTTTTATTTGTTACAGTTAGCGAGACCTTCCAGCTACTTCTCTACACAGTCGCCGCTCAGACTTAGACATCTGTCTTAGCGTTGTACGAACTTTTCGATGCCCTCATTATAGAAGACGCCCGCCAGTGCCTTTCGAGAATTTTCTACTATGGACTGCAGCTCATTGTCTGTGTCAAATATTGTCTTCATAGTCAGCAGTTCATTTGAGTAGAGATGAACCTCGGGGATAGCCAAGTACAGGATGTGTTGTGGGTGATCAAACACTTCCCATCGAAAACGCTGCAGAAACATCTTCATTGCCCCTGCAGAGAGCGGTCGAGAATTGTCGTGTAGAACGAACCACATGACAGTTATGTTATGTGGACTGCATAGCTTCAGGCGAAATCTTTCGACAGGCCCTCATACTCGGCGGGAGCCGCTAATTTCTAGCCATCTTTACCTTCTCACTGTGAGCTCAGAATTGAAAATAGTGACATGATGCGCTCAACGGGTGTACTCGACACAGTGCCCAATGCATCTGTGCAAAGCTTCTGTGTTTTCCATTTCGCAACCGATCGTTCCTTACTTTCGAATAACCCTCGTATATTGAACTGAAACAGTATATCCAGTGCATTTTTTTAATGTGGGGCTCTAGAAGAAAATGAATGAATAGATAATAGCAAAGCAAAAAACAGATGTCTAGCTATTGGTATACTGAATAGTATTTTAAAACTGAAATTCCAAGATTTCGAAACAAAGAGCCAGTCCATATTACCAAATTTGACTTAAGTCAATGAGACATCGACTTTTCGTGGGAAGGATTATTCAGAATTGCTGAGCGTTAAACAGGGCGTTCGTCAGCGCTGTTTCTCAGATTGTGGTATGGTGTATGAGGTGTTACTCCTGTTAAAACGAAAAGCAAAGAAGACATAAGTACATCCACAGTAATAAAAAGTTTCACATACAATGTTCAGGATAAGTGTTCATATCGCTGTCGTGTATTAATAGTATTAGTAAAAAATGGATAACATTCATATGGATGGATGATCTCGGAACTAATAGGATGATCGGCCCACCCTAAAATGTATTAAAACATTCGTTCAATTAAATTGTGCAGAAGTACGGGCGCCACACAAAATATCAAAACTTTCCTTGCTATTACTATCTTCTAAAATTGAACAAAACTCCCTTGTAGACCAAAGGCTTCCCCCCCATCAGTATAAACTACACACGACGGTAAAACACGGTGCGCCGTGAGTGGTATACCGCAAACATTGTATTTCAGTGGATCATCATCCCGCAAGAGATAAGCATGGGTCATTGGGCAGTGTCCGATATGATGGCGAGTAAGGACCACTGCGTCCCTTCTTGGACTTCGAAAAGAAGTGCACCATGGGCGAACTGGTAGGTTTGACGGACTGCGGTTTGTTGTTGATGTTTTGCAGCCACTGCCTTTCCCACAATCTGTATTCATTCTTCCACGAGTGCTAATTCTGCAAGGTTCGCAGGAGAGCTTCTGTGAAGTTTGGAAGGTAGGAGACGAGATACTGGCAGAAGTATAGCTGTGAGGACGGGTCGTGAGTCGTGCTTGGGTAGCTCAGATGGTAGAGCACTTGTCCGCGAAAGACAAAGGTCCCGAGTTCGAATCTCGGTCCTGCACACAGTTACAATCTGCCAGGAAGTTGCATATCAGCGCACACTCCGCTGCAGAGTGAAAATCTCATTCTGGAAACATCCACCAGGCTGTGGCTAAACCATGTCTCCGCAATATCCTTTCTTCCTGGAGTGCTGGTTCTGCAAGGTTCACAGGAGAGCTTCTGTGAAGTTTGGAAGGTAGGAGACGAGATACTGGCAGAAGTATAGCTGTGAGGACGGGTCGTGAGTCGTGCTTGGGTAGCTCAGATGGTAGAGCACTTGTCCGCGAAAGACAAAGGTCCCGAGTTAGAGTCTCGGTCCGGCACACAGTTTTAATCTGCCAGGAAGTTTTGTATCAAAAAGAATCATCCGATTTAAAAAAAAAAAAATCTTACGTTACTCGTGTTTGAGATACATAGGTGAACAACGTACTGTTGGAAAGAGCAAACTATCGAGTTTTACATGGTTCCACCGAGGAAGCAGCAGTGTGCGCCCACTTCAGTTGTAGTAAAAATGGCGTCGGGACAACAGAAAGCGTATTGTGTTACAAGTTCTGCGCAGTGCGGGTTAGTAATAACTGTTCAGCGCGCCTTTCGTACTGTAGATATGGTGTGGATCCTTCTACGGCACAAAGCATTAGACGATGGCTAGAACAATTCCAAGAAACTGTTTGTGTAAAGGCAAGTGTGTCTGACACAGACGTCGAACGCATCCACCATAGTTTCACAAGGAGTCCGCAGAAATCAGTTCGTTGGCAGTTCGACAGCTCAACATGCCCCCGATGTCCGTATAGCATGTGTTGCATCGACGTTTACACATGAAACCATATAAAATTCAGCTACTGCAGCTGAAAGTGACGAACAACGACGTGTGGAGCTTTGTAATTTCGTTCTTGACAAAATGGAGGATAACAGGTTTCTTCCACGCTTAGTTTTTAGTGACGAGACAACATTCGATTTCAATGGAAATGTGAACCGTCATAATGTGAGAATATGGGGTACGGAACAACCACAAGAAGTTGTACAACATGAAATAGATTCTCCAAAATTTAATGTGCCTTGTGAAGCCTTACAGGAAAAGTTGTATGGTACATTTTTATTTGCCGAGAACACTTACAGGAAGCACATATCTCGATATGCTTGAGAACTTTCTTTTCTCACAGTTGGAGACTGATTTGAACGACTTCATTTACCCTTACTGGCATCAGGAAGTGCGGTAATTTTTAAATCAAAGGATTACTGACCGATGGATCGGTCGCACTTTGCCAAATGATTCAGCCTTACATTACCGGCCTCCAAGTTAGCAGACCTGACTGTATGTGATTATCTCTTGTGCGGGTTTATAAAAGACTGTTAATGTGCCACTTTGCCAACGACAATGAATGAAGTGAGACATCGCATAACAGCAGCTGTGGAAGCTGGAACTCAAGACATGCTCGATGCGGTGTGGGAACAATTTGAATACCGCATTGACATAAGCCGTGCACCTCAATGGGGGCATATTGAACACCTATGAAAAGGTATGAAAAAAACAAAACTTTTTGAGATTCCCGTTCATGGAAAAACAAAATTCATTGTAAATGTTTATTAGCTTCAGAAATATAGACGGATGATTCGTTTTGATGCTCCCCGTATTATATTCCCCGGTGAAATTGTTGTTTGTAAAATACGATTGGTTTCGCAGTTTTGTGCAACAACGTTAAAAGATCATAGGCATACCAATCTCTTTGTCGTTCGTACAGGCCGTTTTTGCTTTGCCCTGCACCGAGCTGCCCACTCATCAAATTGATGCAGGCAAATTTTAAGGAATGGAGCACATCTTCTTTACCTTTCGCTCACCGTAGTATTGACCATATTCTCTGAATAGGTGGACAATTGAAACTAATGAAGAGGTACTGAAGTGAATTAGAGGGAAATATTTCTGACACAATCTCACTGAGCGGAGGTATCGGTTAATAGTTCTCACCCCGTGGCATCAAGGAATCATCAGTCTGCTAATTTGGGATTTGATTTAAAGATTTCAGGTTGAGAAGTGAAGTAAAATAAATATTAAGCGCCCAAATGCAGTTTTAAGAGAGCTATTCGGAAAATAAGATCCGATCCGGTGGAAGGAGGAAACCACAATGAAAATAAGATGAAGCTTTGGACAGATGTATGGGAAGTGTCTCTTCGCCCGTCATAGCGACACATCGTTCTTTTCACTTCTGAGCGCACCTAGAAATTAGTGTCTCCCGCCAAGGATGACGGCTTGATGAGAAATTTCATCTGATGTCACGCAGACAATTCCTTCTTCATGACAATTCTCGGCCGCACTCTGCAGGGGAAAAGTACACTGAAGAGCCAAAGAAATTGGTACACCTTCCTAATATCGTGTAGGGTTCCGAGAGCACGCAGAACCGCAACTTGGCGTGATATGGACTCGACTAATGTCTGAAGTAGTGATGATGATGATGATGATGATGATGATGATGATGATTAGTTTGTGGGGCGCTCAACTGCGCGGTTATCAGCGCCCGTACGAATTCCCAACCTTTACTCAGTCCAATCTCGCCACTTTCATGAGTGATGATGAAACGATGGGGACAACACAAACACTTAGTCATCTCGAGGCAGGTGAAATATCCCTGATCCCGCCGGGAATCGAACCCGGGACCCTGTGGTCGGGAAGAGAGAACGCGACCGCGAGACCACGAGCTGCGGACGTCTGAAGTAGTGTTGGAGGGAATTGACACCATGAATCCTCCAGCGCAATCCATAAATCCATAAGAGTACGAGGGGCTGGAGATCCCTTCTGAACAGCAAGTTGAAGGCATCCCAGATATGCTCAATAATGTTCATATCTGGGGAGTTCGGTGGAAAGCGGAAGTATTTAAACCCAGAAGAGCCACTCTGTAGCAATTCTGGACGTGTGAGTGTCGTATTGTCCTGCTGGAATTGACCAAGTCCGTCGGAATGCACAATTGACATGAATGGATGCAGGTCATCTGACAGGATGATTACGTACGTGTTACCTGTCAGAGTCGTGTCTACATGTATCAGCGGCCCCATATCACTCCAACTGAATACGCCCCACACCCTTACAGAGCCTCCATCAGCTTGAACACCCCTGCTGATATGGAGGGTCCATGGATTCATGAGGTTGTCTCCATACCCGTAGACGTTCATCCGCTCGATACAATTTGAAACGAGACTCGCCCGACCAGGCTACATGTTTCGAAAATACCAGTTTCTTTGGCGCTTCAATGTAAATGCTCCTGCAGAGTTTTCGACGGGAAGTGTTTGACCGCCACCGTACGGGTCGGATTTGGCTCACTCTGAGTTTCACCTCTGCTCAAATGAACCGCTGGCTATGAAAACAACATTTTGGCACTGTCAACAAGCTGCAGACCAGCGTAAAAAAGTGGCGGAAAGCACAGGCAGCTGCTTTCTATGACGAGGGTATTGTAAAGTTGTCTCACTCACAGCGGTAACTATACAGAGAAGTAGCTGGAAGGTGTAGCTAACTGTTGCAAATAAATCATTTTAGGTTTTCACTGTACTTTCCATTTCGCGACCGACCGGATCTTATTATCCGAATAGCCGTCGTGTATTACGTGGTATTACATGGTAAATCAGGTAATGAAAGTTACATGACATTTAAATTTTTAATGACTGTTTAATACGAGTGTACGTCGCAACAGCGCATTGAGAGCTGTTGCGTTTGCACACGACCGATAAAATAGTCGACGGCAAAATCCGGTATCGCTTTCCGTGGTGTGAACTGGAACTACCGGTACGGAGAATTCACTCGGATGTTAATGTGTAATGTCTGTTTCGTGTAAGAGACCGAATAGAGGTTGGGAGTAATGCATTTACCGGTGTGTCGTTTCGACCTTACCGTCACGTCGACGTAAATCAGTGTCGAATTTCGTGATATATCAAGTAAATACAGTCTGATCGGACGTTAGCATTTAATGGCTCCTTCACACGAGACGCCAGAGCGCCGTATGCAGTGCCGTGTCGTTCCGATCCGATCGATCACCGTCAGGAACGGGCGGTGATGGGCTGTGGCGTCGCACAGGATGTGTATTAATGGCAAGCAGTCGCTCAGCTGGTGTCGCGCACACGGGCGCCGAGTGAATTTAATTGGTGTCGTATTACGGCATGGCGTGCACGTTAAATCAGCCGCAGAGTGCCGGGCCGCGCCGCCAGCCCATTACCGCTGCTGGCGCCAGTAATTATGGCGCTGATTTATGTAATCGGCCGACTATAATCGTGGCGTGCAAGAGGGCCGTCAGATGGCCCACTGCCGCAAAAATGCGCCGCGCCTCCGAGTTGGGACTAAAAGCTGCGGGTCTCCTTGCCAATGCCGCGAGCGTAATACGACCGTCTTAGGCGCCGTCGAGATCGTGGACGTGAAGTCGAAAACTCTCACCATTTCCGAAGACCAACTGCGTCCAAATTCTGATTTTAATGATTGAGAAATAATCAGTACAAACTGTTTAGCCCACAGCTTAACGCGCATATGCATTTGGGCAGTATGTGACTGAACTGCTGTGGTCATCAGTCCCCTAGAAATTAGAACTACTTAAATCTAACTAACCTAAGGACATCACACACATCCATGCCCGAGGCAGGATTCGAACCTGCGACCGTAGCGGTCACGCGGCTCCAGACTTTAGCGCCTATAGCCGCTCGGCCACTCCGGCCGGCTCTCTAACACACATACACATTATATATGTGAAACAAGCGGGCAACCATGCTACGGAGACGCACTCGTGCTTCTTCCAGCCGATTTTGAGAGTTTGAAAAGGGTCAAATTATGGTCTGCTGAGAGTCGGGATGGTCCTTTCGGAGAACTGCCACACAGATTGGATGTCCTGCGTCTGTTGTGCAGCTATCTACATCTAAATCTACATTCATACTCCGCAATCCACCATATGATTCGTGCGAAGGTACCTCGTACCACAACTAGCATCTTCTTTCCCAGAACGAGGGAAAAATGACTGCCTATATGCATCTGTACGAGCCCTAATCTCTCTTATCTTTGTGGTCTTTCCGCGTAATGTAAGTTGGCGGCAGTAAAATTGTATTGCAATCAGCCTCAAATGCTGGTATTCTAAATTTCCTCAGTAGCGATTCACGAAAAGAACGCCACCTTTCCTCTAGAGACTCCCACCCGAGTTCCTGGACCATTTCTGTAACACTTGCGTGATGATCAAACCTACCAGTAACAAATATAGTAGCCCGCCTCTGAATTGCTTCTATGTCCTCTCTCAATCCGACCTGATAGGGATCCCAAACACTCGAGCAGTACTCAAGAATAGATCGTATTAGCTATGCTGGTATCAGTGGTCACGTGAACACTCTCACACTCTCAGACGATATTCTGAACGTCCACGCAGCACAGATGCCCGCCAGGATCGTCGTATTGAAAGGGCAGCAGTGGCAGTAGTTAAATAGGGCATATTTCAAGACATGCTGCGAATACATCAAAAGAATGTGCGCATTCGAATCTCCAAATTAGCGTTACTTGTAAATTAACATACAGATACAATACACAAGAAGAAAGTGCAGAAGAATAAGATGCTTGCCATACTTTTTTTTAATATGATATGAAAAATAATTATAAATCCTGCATCTCAGTACACGGACTGTCTCATGGGATATGAGAATAAGTGTCTGCATGCGCACGAATAATTCAAAATTCCAAAGAAACCACTGTGCTCACTGAGTGATAAGTAAACGGAGAAAAGATTTGCACTCGAATCATATTTCCTTAACAGGTGTGCAAAAATTGGCTCTAAGCACTATGGGACTTAACATCTGAGGTCATCAGTCCACTAGAACGTAGAACTACTTAAACATAACTAACCTAAGGACATCACACACATCCATTCCCGAGGCAGGATTCGAACCTGCAACCGGAGCAGCACCGTGGTTCCGGACTGAAGCGTCTAGAACCGCTCAGCCACAGCGGCCGGCAGAACAGCTGTGCACTATTCTGCGAGTTCAGCTAACTGTAAGTTCCCGAATGCCGTACGCGTATGGGTGTGCCGTATTCTTTTTTTTTCTTTTGTAATCAGCTATCATTAAGTAGGCATTGCGTAAACTAAGTTCGTTGTTAGCCATACCGAGCAAGAAGCGAGCAAAGAAATTCTAACAAATTCCTTTTACTTTTTCACTGTCAGCTAGGTAGAGCAATCTCAAGACTTAGCAAATTTAAAACTTCATCCATAGGTGATTGTGGTGTGTTTCATTTTTCCTTGGTTTACAAGCTGCTGATACAACCTAAAAACTACGGTGGCATTGCTCAATCGTATACGAGGCCGATAACCTACTGTATGGTTCTTATTGGTTGTCAAGACTCTCGCAGATCTCGGGAAATTTCGGGAACAGTTCTTAAAAATTTGTAACGTATAGAATTTAAAAAAATATAGCACACCACTTGATTTTTCATAAATAAAAATTGTCATGAATGATTTTGATCAAAGGTTTTAGACAATTGTGCCAATATAAATAGACCTTTGTTTCATTCTTTGGTTATAATATATTTTGATGCACTCATTTGTCGTGCACGCCCAAAAGAAAACATTCATTGAGAGCTAGAATGAAATAAAGACTTGCTGAGACAAGATCAGGTAAGATAACTCACATTTTTGTAGACATAATAGCATACCGTTCTTGTCATTATTTCTGCAAAAGTGGTTATTGGAGATTACCACAAACCAAAGAATACAAAAATTTATTGCAGGGTCAGTCCAGGGAATAATATTTCACGCTAGAGCTGTGACGGTTTTGACATACAACACTAATTAAAGCAGCTAATAGCTGACCGTTGTTGGTGTTTGGACTTAAGTTGAACGACTTGCGTTGGGCTTGCGTCCATCTTGACACGCGACGGTGAGTAAATACTGCCGCCGGCGCAGAAAATTTTTTGATCTCTGTGTCAGCGGCAGTGAATGGTCTGTCTTGACTGGCATTGACTGTCTAAGGCAAATCAATCCAGTTGGGAACTAACTCAGCGACAGAAATGACATTTAAATTTATTACTCCTTTTCTGTTAACTGTACTCGCAACCCATTTTGCAGACAGTATCTTCATATATCACTAAATGTACGCGCAAAATCATGTAATTGCACGACTCATAGTTCAGAAGATATGACGTCACGAACATTGAAATGCCTGAAAAACTTGCTTTTTATGGAACGGAGAGCAAATGCCCAGATTATACTCGTCCAGTGTTTTGATAATGAGACGCTTAGCGACTTCAAACAAACTTTAAACATAATTTAAGATCTTTTATAAACTTTTTCTGCTTAACTGCATCACATAATAATGAAAGGGTAGTAGTTTATTGCTTACTAAATGTTCCTTGTTCATGCGGTAAAACTTGAATATCAAACAAGACATTTTAATTTATTATTTCTTTTACTTTATGCACGAGAGTTCCGTTCTTTAAAGAATCGCGAAAGCGGGGTGTTGATGGTGGACACATACTCGCAAGCTATTTAATGGTGTGTGGCGGAGAGTACTTCATGCAACACTAACACTTCCATCCTTTCGTGTTACCATCGCTAACGGTGCGGGGAATGAACAAATGTCTGTGTAACGTATTTGTTATTTCGAACCTCCCGAATTTTTCCTTTTTCCCTTTTAGCGAAACGTATGTGAGAGAAAGAAATGTTTTGGTTGCTTCTTCTTTACTTGGTGACGGATTAAAAGTATGTGCCAGACAGGGTAGTTATTCCCCAAAGAGGCCTTACGCTGTGTCTAACTCGTCGCTCTCCGACGCCCTATCTTCCAGTGTATGCAGCTGCGCTGTAATCTTTGGAATGTGACAGTGGTAATGTTGAAGCTTGCAAGTCGTTTCTTGATAACTCTGTCGGTAAGAGTAATGTGCGTGAAAGGCAATACTCCGAAGCTATTGAGCTAGCCTAGAGGTAAAAGGTGTCTCGCCGGGCAAATTACGTAGCCTTGTTACGTTGATCTACGTTTTCCGGTGAATGCAAGTACTTCTATTAATGGCTCCGTAAGCTAAATGACCATCCTTGAGTCAGCGCTATATCTTAATGGCCTTCCTATCGACGTGGTTTCAACCTTAATTGAGAAATGGTCCTGCGCACCGGCTTCGTATGTATAAGAAAAGTTCTCCGCACTGCTATCGTTGTAGAGGTCATTGCCTTGCTGGCCTGCCGTTCCTTCACCTTCTCCTCTGAAGCGACATCGGACGATAGTACCGAAGGATGATTTTTTGTGTTTTTGGTAATAGAATTCTGAAAGTTTATAGTGTAGAACAGTTGCGTTTAAGAAAAAGGCATAGAGAGTTCAGCAGTGTAACTCAGTTACCTTTATTAACCTTGATATAGCACGTGTTTGGATCATCGCAACCTCTAGTACCTCTAACAAAAGAAGACTGCGCGGGCATGACTGATGTAAACCATGGGCTCCACCTACCAGAATCGCTTTTTGGTCAGAAGTACATTCGGAAAAATCATGCTTCTAGGCCTTAATTGCTGTCGAAAGTTTAGGTGTTGCAATTTGTCGACTGCATAAAAATTCGATTGTTGTTGTTGTGGTCTTCAGTCCTGAACTGGTTTGATGCAGCTCTCCATGCTACTCTGTCCTGTGCAAACTTCTTCATCTCTCAGTACCTACTGCAGCCTACATCCATCTGAATCTTGGTCTCCCGCTACGGTTTTTACCCTCCACGCTGCCCTCCAATATTCAACTGGCGATCCCTTGATGCCTCAGCACATGTCCTACCAACCGATCCCTTCTTCTGGTCAAGTTGTGACAAACTCCTCCCCCATTCCTATTGAGTACCTCCTCACTAGTTATGCGGCCTACCCATCTAATCTTCAGAATTCTTCTGTAGCACCACATTTCTAAAGCTTCTATTCTCTTCTTGTCCAAACTATTTATCGTCCATGTTTCATTTCCATACATGGCTACACTCCATACAAATACTTTCAGAAACGACTTCCTGACACTTCAAGCTATACTCGATGTTAACAAATTTCTCTTCTTCAGAAACGCTTTCCTTGCCATTGCCAGTCTACAATTTTATATCCTCTCTACTTCGACCATCATCAGTTATTTTGCTCCCCAAATAGCAAAACTCCTCTACTACTTTAAGTGTCTCATTTCCTAATCTAATTCCCTCAGCATCACCAGACCTAATTCGACTACATTCAATTATCATCGTTTTGCTTTTGTTGATGTTCATCTTATATCCTCCTCTCAATACACTATCCATTCCGTTCAACTGCTCTTCCATGTCCTTTGCTGCCTCTGACAGAATTACAATGTCATCGGCGAACCTAAAATTTTTTTATTTCTTTTCCATGGATTTTAATAGCTACTCCGAATATTTCTTTTGTTTCCTTCACTAGTTGCTCAATATACAGATTGAATAACATCGGGGAGAGACTACAACCCTGTCTCACTCCCTTCCCAACCACTGCTTCCCTTTCATGTCCCTGGAGTCTCATAACTGCCATCTGGTTTCTGTATAAATTGTAAATAGCTTTCCGCTCCCTGTATTTTACCCCTGTCACCTTCACAATTTGAAAGAGCAAAAAGAAATAATCTTTGCAGACAGTACAGTGTATGCGAGCGAAGCAGCGGATGCTAAGCTCGTTATAGTATAATTACTCTGAATAGTTTGTACTTATGTCATCATTTACTCATACCCTCTTTTTAAACAGCGATTAACGTAGTGTATAGTAGAATAACCAGTAAGAATGGTACATGTGATGAATGGCGGTATGGCGATGGTTAAATGCAAGTGGAGAAAAGAAAAAAGAAAGTGGAGAATCACTGATACATGAAGCACCAAAACTCCTTCGCAATGCCAAGCCCAGTGAGACCTTCCGTGGTTGGCACCTCCGCTTCGGCACGAGTTGGTGGCGCTGGCGGGGGCGGCGGTGATGCGGGCGGAAAGGAAAACAGAGAATGACGGCCGTAAAGAAGGCCGGGGGCATTAAGGAGGTAGGGACGTCCGGCACAAGAGCGCGCCACGGATATTTTATCGCGGCACAAAGCCATCGGTAAACAGAGTCCCCTTTTTAGACGCGCTGCCTGCCGAGACTGAGAGCCAACAAAAACAGTCTGCCTATTGATCCCACATGGGGTGTACCGTAATCAAACAGAATTACCTCTACGAATAGTATTCAAAATTAGTTTTGGTGTAGGATTCATTTGGCTCTCTGACGCTTTTTGTTTTGTGTTTTATTGTTCGGTCCCTGTGTTGGGGATACACAGTACTGTTTTCTTCTTTGTTTTGGGGTGTGACTGCAGCAATGTTACTCTGAGACGGGTTTTCCCCTTAGACTTCCTTCAGAAGTGATACTACCAGATAACATCTGTCGGTCGTACAGCACAATTAGCGAAGAGGGAGAACATAAGAAAATAAAGCTTATTCACGCCGTCATCTACTTGTAAAGAAACGTATTTCTTGCACTGGAAGTTTACAGAGGCAAGATGACCAATGACATTGTGGTAGTCTGTTCGAGTCCTAAGGTCTGGTAGGGACAGGATTATGAGGACCGTCAGATTCGGATTTAAGCCATAGACGTTGAGAGAGTTATGGACACGAATGTGATGTACTGTTCTCTTTCTACTTCCTGTTGTTAAGTAACAACGATACATATCAGCTGTTTGGAATATCTTCACCTGCGGCGGATACTGGAATCAGCCTCGCTAATTGTCAAGGGACAGGAATTGCGTTGCACAGTGTCTACTACTGTATTATTGATTTAAATGAATGCAGATAGCTACGAAAAATAGTCGATTGACAGATCTCGGAGAAGAGAGTTTGTGTACAATGTTCTTAAAATCTCTGAAGAAGGGACACGGAAAAGGCTTATTATTGTTTTACAGATATCTGAAGTTGAACCGTTGTAGTGGAAGATCGTTGATACTTGTACCAACCAGATGAGGAAAGTAAAACTCCCACGCTTGTTTCCTGCAGACAACATATATTTCCATCACAGCTGAGAAAAACTATACCTCAATGACAATGATACGACCGAGTGAAAACAACTAGAAATTGCTAAACCATGTGAACTTAAGACTGTGTACGCCATTGGTAGCATTCTGAACGAAAATTTGTGTTCTGTACTATGATGAAAATTTAGCAGCGTACTGGTTAGTACATAAATTAAGACTGTGTTCATTAATTAGTAGGCATTGTTGCTAACCAATACCTCTGTTGTTAAATACCACAAGCATACGATAATATTTTACAACGGAGTGTATATGCAGTGTCTACTCTATCAGAAGCGGCGCGATTTTGGTGTCAACAAATTAACAGAGACCAGTGCCTTCGTTGTCCAACGATAAAGTTTCGTCCGACAAATATGGACTGGTTTTGAAAGTTGTTTACTAGGGCTCCTTATAACGTATCGATATATCGACAATTTCCCCAAAACGTATACATATATATTCCATATCCCTTTTATCAACATATCGATATCGAAATGGGAAAATCGAATACCGATATTTTTAATTTATATCATATTTTTTTGCAGTTTTCGGTAAAAAATTGAAATCTTTCTTTTGAAACTGTAATACCAAAAAATTCTACTTTCCCTGTGTGAAGCAGTCTTCCTACTTTTTGAAATTTCATCACATCCAGTCTTTCTCTTTGATTGTGTAAAGCAAATATAGATGGCATAAAGAAGCAGACCAATCGCACTGGGGGGGGGGGGGGGGGGGGGGATGGGGGCGGGGAGAGGCTGTATGAATAGAGAACAAGATTTCCGATGTGAAGAAATGGCACACCAGCTGCGTTAAAAACAGTTTTTAACGCAACTAGTGTGCAATTTCTTCACATCGGTATTCTTCAAACCCAATTGCTGAAATTGATGATAAAAATCTAAATGATAAGATTGGACTGTACGATGGACGGAGGTGTGTGAGGGGAAATGTTGACGTAATCAGCACCACAGAAACTGCATCGTTTAGCTTCACCACCCAAGTTTGACACCACAGCTGCTAGATTGCTAGCCTGTACAGATACGAAAAAATAAGACCACGGAAGTCGACATGAAGTGTTCCGTGCAAATCCGATATGTGACGAAGCCGAACGACGGACCCATCGAACACCTTTTATTGTGTCACTTACATGCAGTTACCATTGTTAGCCAAGGATGAACATGCATCGATCTCCTTTCAGTTCTTGGTCTAAGGGGGATAAGCAAGCTGCTAGTTTGTTGATGTACCGAATGTCTAATAATAAATCAGTACTTAAATATACAGGTCGAAAACCGGCAGTATATTTGCAATGTGCAGCCGATATTTTTATAGGCTAGTACGTCGATTTTGTTTCAGTCCGTATATCGAAGTATCAATACAAGCCATCGAGGTACAATAATGATATCTTTAAATACCGGTATATCAGATACAGGACGTTTTCAAAAATATCAACAGTCCTAGTGCTAATACAGGGGTGAACTCGAACTATTTCGATAAAATTTAGGAGATTGCTCGGGATATTTCTTCGATAAGGAACCTGTGATCTATGGTGGCTAATTACAGAATAAATGAAACTTCCTGGCACATTAAAATTGTGTCGGACCGAGAATTGAACTCGGGACCTTTGTCTTTCGCGGGCAAGAGCTCTACGATTTGTGCTATCCAAGCACGGCGTATGACCCGTCCGCACAGCTTCAATTCGGCCACTACCTTGTCTCCTATCTTTCAAAGCGAACGTTGTAAAACTAGCACTCATGGAAGAAAGGATACTGCGGAGACATGGCTTAGCCACAGCCTGGGGGATGTTTCCTGAGTGTTCTTCAAGGTTCGCAGAAGAGCTTCTGTGAAATTTGGAAGGTATACTATGTGATCAAAAGTATCCGGACACCCTCAAAAACATACGTTTTTCATATTAGGCGCATTGTGCTGCCACCTTGTGCCAATTACTCTATATCAGTGACGTCAGTAGTCATTAGATATCCTGAGGGAGCAGAAGGGGCGCTCCGCGGAACTCACGGACTTCGAAAGTAGTCAGGAAATTGGTTGTCACTTGTGTCAAACGTCTGTATGCGAGATTTCCACACTCCTAAACATCCCTAGGTCCACTGTTTTCGATGTGATGGTGAATCAGAATCGTGAAGGGACACGTACAGCACAAAAGTGTACAGGCTATTCTCGTCTGTCGACTGACAGAGAGCACCGACAGGTGAAGAGGGTCGTAATGTGTAATAGACAGGCATCTATCCGACCATCACACAGGAATTCCAAACTGCATCAGAATCCACCGCAAATACTATGACAGGCTGGAGATGAGAAAACTTGGATTTCGTGGTCGAGCGGCTGCTCATAAGCCACACATCACGCCGGTAAATGCCAAACGACGCCTCGCATGGTGTAAGGAGCGTGAATATTGATCGATTGAACAGTGGGAAAACGTTGCATGTAGTGCCAACAGTAAAATTCGGAGGCGGTGGTGTAGTGGTGTGCTAGTGTTTTTCGTGGAGGGGGCTTGCACCCGTTGTTGTTTTGCATGGCACTAACACAGCACAGGCATACATTGATGTTTTAAGCACCTTCTTGCCTCCCACTGTTGTAGAGCAATTTGGGGATGGCGATTGCATATTTCAACACGATCGAGCACCTGTTGATAATGCACGGCCTGTGGCAGAGTGGTTACATGACAATAACATCCATGTAATGGTCTGGCCTGTACATATTCGTCACCTGAATCCCATATAACGTCTTTAGGATGTTTTGGACCGCCGGCTTCGTGCCAGGACTCACCGACCGACATCAATAACTCTCTTCAGTGCAGAACTCCGTGAAGAACGGGCTGCTATTCTCCAAGAAACATTCGAGCACCTGACGGAACGTATGTCTGCGAGTGGAAGCTGTCATCAAGGCTAAGGGTGGGCCAACACCGTATTGAATTCCAGCATTACCGATGGTGGGCGCCACGAACTTGTAACTGATTTTCAGCCAGGTATCGGGATACTTTCGATCACATAGTATAGGCGACGAGGTACTGGCAGAACTGAAGGTGTCAGGATAGGTCGTGAGTCGTCCTTGGATAGTTCAGTTTGTAGAGCACCTGACCGCGAAAGGCAAAGGTCCCGAGTCTCGGTCCGGCACACAGTTTTAATCTGCCATGAAGTTTCGTATCAGCGCACACTCCGTTGCAGAGTGAAAATATCATTATATTGCCTTTACTGTCATCATACATGTTAGTAATACCGAAAACAGGAACATAATTGAACGTAGCTCTTTGAACAACTAAGTAACATTTTACTCCAGTTGAAATTTTCATCACTTTGTAGGCCCTACACTCAAAAATTTGGAAATGCTCCGATTGATATGCTACTTCAGTTGCTGCTACGACTATTTGCTGTACAGAACTGAACAGAGTCTGTTTTCTCAAAGTTAAGGAAGAGACCATTTCCAGAGAACCACTTAAAAGTTCTTTGAAAAGCCATCATTAACAATTTCTTCTGTTGCGTTCCTTGTTATAGGATCTATTATAACACTAATATCGTCTAGAAAAGGCACAAAATCTGTTTGCTATTTAAGGTCATTCGTATACATAAATAGTAATGGACGCAAAATTGAACCCCGTGCGACTCCTTTCGTGATTTCTCGCCAGTTGCTAAGCTTTTGTTCCATCCAACATGGTCTGAATTATTAAGCAGATTTTTTTGTTTCTATTTGTTTAGTATGATTCACACGAGTTGGCCGAGCGGTACCTCGTATACCGCAATCGAATGCCTATCATCACCTCAGCTTCCGTTTCTCGGGAAAATGGAAAAGTCGGAAGTGGCTATCTCCAAGTGTGACTTCACGACGCTCCTGTCAGTTTACGATCTCAGACGCAGGCCATTTGGGACTGAGGTTAAAGGAGACAGTAAAGCAGTAACAAGATTTAGTTAATTAGACTTTGTTAACTGTAAGCCGTACAAAAGTTTCGCGGCCGTTTCAGGAGCATTGATAAAGTGTTATGGCGGCAATAAAGTGGTGCGCACCGCGGCTCCCGGAGGATGGTACCGCGGAGACGAGAGCTGTATAGCGGCCGCTGGTGCCGCAGCCGGTGTAGGCCGCGGCGCTAACTGTCTGGCGGGCATATTGCGCCCAGGAAGGGCACGGCAGAGCGCGTTCTTTTAATACCGCGCCTCGCCGGCTTATTATTAATGTTGGCACAGACCGCAATAAAGAGGCGCCGCCAATAACGCAGACGCAGCCGCAGGTGCCCCGGGACTGGGCGCGCCAATAAGGGACAAGCCGGAGGCCCCGGGCCGCCCTGCTTTACGGCAGCTGCCGCGTTCCTCCCTCTACACGCTCTGCTCCTTTTGTTCCCTCGCTGTCCAAAGTATTACCGTCTCTCCGAACCGAAGGTGCACTGCGTGAGAACGAAATGCTGCCCCGTGGCAAACCGCGGGCTCTCATACTCTTGAAACAACTCCAGTTGTGACCTGCAGCAAATAATCAACACTTTGCAACGTACGAGGGTTTATTGTAAAATCTACATCTACATCCATACTCCGCAAGCCACCTGACGGTGTGTGGCGGAGGGTACCCTGAGGACCCCTATCGGTTCTCCCTTCTATTCCACTCTCGTATTGTTCGTGGAAAGAAGGATTGTCGGTAAGCTTCTGTGTGGGCTCTAATCTCTCTGATTTTATCCTCATGGTCTCTTCGCGAGATATACGCAGGAGGGAGCAATATACTGCTTGACTCTTCGGTAAAGGTATGTTCTCGAAACTTTAACAAAAGCCCGTACCGAGCTACTGAGCGACTCTCCTGCAGAGTCTCCCACTGGAGTTTATCTATCATCTCCTTAACGCTTTCGCGATTACTAAATGATCCTGTAACGAAGCGCGCTGCTCTCCGTTGGATCTTTTCTATCTCTTCTATCAACCCTATCTGGTGCGGATCCCACACTGCTGAGCAGTATTCAAGCAGTGGGCGAAAGAGCGTACTGTAACCTACTTCCTTTGTTGTCGGATTGCATTTCCTTAGGATTCTTCCAATGAATCTCAGTCTGGCATCTGCTTTACCGACGATCAACTTTATATCATCGTTCCATTTTAAATCACTCGTAATGCGTACTCCCAGATAATTTATGGAATTAACTGCTTCCAGTTGCTGACCTCCTATTTTGTAGCTAAATGATAACGGATCTATCTTTATATGTATTCGTAGCACATTACACTTGTCTACATTGAGATTCAATTGCCATTCCCTGCACCATGCGTCAATTCGCTGCAGATCCTCCTGCATTTCAGTACAATTTTCCATTGTTACAACGTCTCGATACACCACAGCATCATCTGCAAAAAGCCTCAGTGAACTTCCGATGTCATCCATCAGGTCGTTTATGTATATTGTGAATAGCAACGGTCCTATGACACTTCCCTGCGGCACACCTGAAATCACTCTTACTTCGGAAGACTTCTTTCCATGCAGAATGACATGCTAGGAACTCTTCAATCCAATGACACAATTGGTCTGATAGTCCACATGCTCTTACTTTGTTCATTAAACGACTGTGGGGAACTGTATCGAACGCCTTGCGGAATTCAAGAAACACGGCATCTACCTGTGAACTCATGTCTACGGCCCTCTGAGTCTCGTGGACGAATAGCGCGAGCTGGGTTTCACACGATCGTCTTTTTCGAAACCCACGCTGATTCCTATAGAGTAGATTTCTAGTCTCCATCATCGATATATTGAAAAATATCTATTGGTAGTCTTAGAAGACCTTGATTTGCTATCTGACTTAAGTTGGCTCTGTTTAAACGTGCGGTTATGCCCGCAGTATCATTTGCATCGAAATTATCATTACTCTCTAATTGTTAAACAAAAATATGGGGATTGCTAGCTACGAAATCAATAGTGTGGTGATTAGCATATGATACCGAATTAAGATTTATTCAGAACATGATGAGCAATATTTCTAGCCTAACATGAGAATCCAATACACTCGCTAACCTAACTAGCCTCTCTTTGGGACAATGCATCCTCTTTTCCTAACTACTTAGGTCAACACTGACCCCGCAAGTGACTCTAATTGAAGTTGTGCCTGAACGGACACAGACTCAGAGAGCACCAGTCAAAGAGCTAGCGGAATAGGAACTCATTTAGAATTACAGTGCCCTGCTTTGGCTGATGACTGCTAATATCACCGTAATTCTCCCTGATGATTACGACGGTCAGCCCAGCCAACGTCGTGATGCCGTCTTTCCCATGAACGAGCTTGGCTTTAATCTCCAACGTGGACGTGGTTTGCGTCCGTAAACTCGTGTACGCAAGTGTTCAATTGCGGAGTCCCGTCACTAGTCAATACTCAAGCTACTTGCACATATGCCAAGAGTAGTTGGTCGACTCAAGTGCGCGGCAGCAAAGGTACACTTCTGATTGCATATGAACAAATCAAATGGCTCTGAGCACTATGGGACTTAACAGCTATGATCATCAGTCCCCTAGAACTTAGAACTACTTAAACCTAACTAACCTAAGGACATCACACAACACCCAGTCAGCACGAGGCAGAGAAAATCCCTGAACCCGCCGGGAATCGAACCTGGGAACCCGGGCGCGGGAAGCGAGAACGCTACCGCACGACCACAAGCTCCGGACTTCATATGAACACCACAAGTTAGTACAAATCTGTTTCTCTCCTCAGAGGAAGTCGTGTGCTCTAAACTATTCAGACTTGGAGAGTAACCACTGGACTCGATGCCGGTAACTTCTCTCCACGCTCTCCCGGCAGGGCAGCCAGACACCGCGACTGCTCTCCTCCACAGGCGACCCCAGAGTCCCTCTTCAGAGTTTTTGCAAACCTGGCCGTTCTTCGCCGCATCGATCCGTGCGCGTTGGTAGCCAATCACGACACAGACTTCCATGTACCCGTGCGTGTTTGTACCCAACCACGACACAGAATTTTCCCGCGGTTACTGTTGCCGCCAAACTTTTAACACGTATCTCTACGCGCTCTGCGCCAATCCCGTCACAGTCTTCCGAAAATTGTCCACTGTGGCGCGAAATCGTCTTTCTCTCTTTCCCATATAGCTCCTTCTCGCTTCTTGTTGTGATCACCCAGCCTCTCCGAACGTCTTTGGTGGCCTGAAGTGCCAGCCGACAAATGGGTCCGGCCGCTGCCATCCCGTTAGTTTGACATGACATAAACACCTTCCTTAGGGGTTCCGGCCGTGTTCCAGCCTCTGAGCCCATCTCGTTAGTCTGACATGACACACACAACTTCCTTTTCTGTGTCCATTCTCTCCTACCGGTGGGCCAATTATCAATTATTATTCGGTGTATTAGTGCTGATTTATCATCATGTAAGGTGCAAAATTTGCTACCTTACAACTTACCTGTGTGCAGTTAATTTATACATTGAGCATACCCAGGCAAAAAATCTTACATGTTAAATACACTGACGGAGAAACAATCGCAACACCGTAAAGGAGCTGTTGACGTGTCTCTACACCTGAAAGATGATGTGTGTCAAAATTTCGCGCCAGTCGCGTAAGAGAGGTGCCAGTAACACCACATTCAGGAAGAAAATCAAGATTGCTTTGAAGAGGTCGTAGGCTTTAGCTGCTTTTCAGATTGGACGTGGTGAGTTGATGTTAGTCAAGACTGCTTTTAAGGCGACAAAGACGCCGCTATACCCACCTGACTGAGTTCGAACGAGCTCGCGAAAGATGGCTGCGAGAAGCTCGTGCTTCCTTCTGCGATGTTGCAGAAAGACTTGGCAGGAATGTAGACACTGTACGTCATTGCCGACCGCGGTGGTCTACATCTACGTGATTACTCTGCTATTCACAATAAAGTGCCTGGCAGAGGGTTCAATGAACCACCTTCAAGCTGTCTCTCTACCGTTCCACTCTCGAAAGGCACGCGGGAAAAACGAGCATTTAAATTTTTCTGTGCGAGCCCTGATTTCTCTTGTTTTATCGTGATGATCATTTCTTCCTATGTAGGTGGGTGCAAACAGAATGTTTTCGCAATAGGAGGAGAAAACTGGTGATTGAAATCTCATGAGAAGATCCCGTCGCAGCGAAAAACGCCTTTTTTTTAAAAAAATAATTGCCACTCCAATTCACGTATCATGACTGTGACACTATCTCCCCTATTTCGTGATAATACAAAACGAGCTGCCCTTCTTTGCACTTTTTCGATGTCATCCGTGAGTCCCACCTGGTGCGGATCCCACACTGCACAGCAATACTCCAGAATAGGTCACGAGCAGGACCATCGTGTTTGCCGTATGGCTCCGGCGCATCGTAGAGAATTTGCAGCAGCAATATGAGCTGCGTTTGGCACCACAGTTCCACAATGAATTTTTACAAATCGGTAACTTCAAGGACATCCCCGCGCCAGACGCCCTGCAGCGTGCGTTCCACTGACATCACCATTTGCGACGTCAGGGGTATCAAGCGACAACTCATCGGCGGGCACGGTGGAGGTCTGTTGTGTTTTCTGTTGAAAGCTGGTTCTGTCTCGGTGCCAATGATGGCCACGTGTTGCTTAGGAGGGAGGGCTTGCAATAACCTTTCTTCGTGCTAGGCACATTTGACCTAACCTGGAGGTACGATCTGAGGTGCGATTTCGTATGACAACAAGAGCAGTCCCGTGGTTATCCCACGCATCCTGACTGCAGATCAGTTTGGTGATTCGAACTGTTGTGCTGCCATTCATGAACAGCATTACAGAGGATGTTTTCCAATAGTTTACCATTCGCCCACACACCACTATTGTAACCCAACCAACTCAACAGAATGTCGACATGTTGCGTTGGCCTGTTCGATCACCTGATCTGTCATCGCACAACTTCAGGCTTATCTACAAACAAAGTTAACTGTCCCTGTATTGACCGACCAAGTGCACCAGACATGGAACTTCATCCCACAAACTAACATCTGGCACCTGTACAACACAATGCATGCACGTTTGCATGCTTGACTTCAACATTCTGACGATTACGTCGTTTATGAATGTACCAGCATTTTATATTTGCAAATAGCTTACCTCGCGTTTGCATTAACCGGTGATCTTGCAATGTTAATCACTCAAATATGCTACCTAGACAACTGCGTTTCCGAATTTTCGTTGTTTTTTGGTATTGCATTTTTTTCCGTCAGTGTAAATAATGTGCCAAAATGTGAAGTATCGAGAAGGACAGGAGGAATCGAAATGAAAAGTCACTGGTTGAGAGGTGAAACGATTCTGTATCTTTGTGACGTTTGTTCAGTACTAAATGACAATACACCTGTGTCGAATGAACTGTTAGATACCTTTCATATTTCAAACGTGTTTCTTTGAAAATTGCAAAACTTGCTTTCATTATGGGAGTTATAGGGGCTATCATATTTATGGCGATTATTATTTGAAATTTCATTTATTCTCGCGGTTCTAGGCGCTGAGTCCGGAACCGCGAGACTGCTACGGTCGCAGGTTCGAATCCTGCCTCAGGCATGGATGTGTGTGATGTCCTTAGATTAGTTACGTTTAAGTAGTTCTAAGTTCTAGGGGACTAATGACCACAGATGTTGAGTCCCATAGTGCTCAGAGCCATTTGAACCATTTCATTTATCATTTTGTAGTTTTACCATTACATTTTGAAAATCCCTTTCTTTACATTTTCACTTTCTGTCTTAAAACGTTAGTTATCCAATGATGTCCGTTTTACTTCCTTTGCAAGTTTTCGAGAGATAAACTTACTTTTGGTTATGCAGAAATTATTAAAAAAACCATTGAAAACTTGTCTTTAAGATTACCTAAACATGCACTCTTTACAAAATATGTTTGTACTCCGAATAATATTTGCTGTATATAAGTTATCGCAGTCGTGCTGCAATGCCATCTAACAAACTGTTTGTGCTCTTTAAATGTAACATCTTTGTTTATAATTTTGGAGAGAGTTGGAGGGAGCCTATGTGAGGATATGGAGCAGATAGGACGTGGTGAACCAAGTCAGGGACTTGTCTTCATTGTAACAATCTCTAATGTTTGCTTATCGAAACTATGTGTAAAGACGTTTCTATTCAGGAATTGTTTTGTTCCAAAATAGATTTCAGTCATCAGTTAGATACGTAGGAAAACGTTACGTTCTTTAGCATAGGGATTATACCACGAATTCTTTACAGAATACCGAGCCGAACCAACATCTAGGACTTTGAGATTCCAACATAAGTATGTTTTTTTTAAATTTCTGATTATTGCAACAAAAACATACGCGCTGCCTACCTACAACTTTGGTTCCCAAATTGTAATACCACACATTTCTACGCTCATTTATTCAGACAGAAATGTCAAAAAACTAATGTTGCACTCAGTGTTTATTGGACTGTGGAAACCGGATGGTTAAGAGAGGGTATGTGATGTTACTTCA
Source organism: Schistocerca gregaria (assembly GCF_023897955.1). Classification (NCBI taxonomy): domain Eukaryota; kingdom Metazoa; phylum Arthropoda; class Insecta; order Orthoptera; family Acrididae; genus Schistocerca; species Schistocerca gregaria. The sequence continues at coordinate 200,480,309 of NC_064923.1, forward strand.
GTGAATACAAAGTCGAGTTAAAGTTACAAAGAACCTTGCTTTACGAGCCCATCTACCAGTAAGACACGCACCCCCTATTGCCCGGACGCATTCACTGATTCTGTTGCGAAGAGGTTTCATAAAGCAGTTATATCCACTCCTGAGGCGAAATGGCAACACTTGTAACTAGTGCTTGATATCCTCGATACTGGTTGTGGAACAGAGTACACGTCCGAAATGCTGCTACACACTTTCCACTTGGAAGAGACCTGGGAATCTTGATGGCCACTTCAGTACCTCCAGACTCGCGCCATGTTTGGAATAGCGTTTCCTGTTCAAACATGGCATCACCATATTGTCGCTGGCGGCGGTTTAATTATGCTCTGAGGAACATTCACATGTGCGTACCTGGGTCCAGTGGAGCTCGTGCAAGGTACCATGACGGCCAAGGAGTATCGTACATTGGTTTCAGACCACGTACGCCACTTCATGACGATCATGTTTCCCGACGGTAGTTGCATTTTTCATCAAGTAATGCGCCATGTCACGAGGCTAGGAATGTGATGGAGTGGTTGGAGAAACACAGTGCCCAGTTCCAATTGACGTGCAGGCCCCCCAGATTGCTAGAGATGAAGCCGGATCGATCACATCTAGGATGTGACTGAACGTGGTGTCAGAGCTCATCGTCCATCTCCCTGGAATTTTCGGGGATTAGGTGATTAGGTACCAACTCTCTCCTGCGACATACAGAGGCCCCACTGCCTCCATACCACGACGCGTCACCGCTGTTAACCGTGACAAAGGTGGACATGCCGGCTATTAGGTAGGCGGTCATCATATTCTGGCTGATCACTGTAGTGCTTGGTTTACAGTCCGGCCATCCTCAGGTTTTGCGATCAGATGTGGTCGACCGGAGCCTTGACAAGGAGTATGTCTGCCATGAAACTTCCAGGCAGATTAAAACTGTCTGCCAGACCGAAACTCGAACTCGGGTCGTTTGCCTTTCGCGGGAAAAGCTGTGAGGACGGTGCGTGAGTCGTGCTTGGGTAGCTCAGTCGGAAGAGTACTTGCCCGCGAAAGGCAAAGGTCCCGAGTTCGAGTCTCGGTCCGGAACACAGTTTTAATCTGCCAGGAAGTTTCATATCAGCGCACACTCCACTGCAGAGTGAAAATCTCATTCTGGAGTATGTCTGCCCTCACATTCCCATGCAGTCATAAGAAATATGACTTTTCCAGCGATTTTATTACACCAAATCGTACAAATAACGATTCATCTCGAGACATTCACGTGCTGGTGCATAGAAACACCATGTATTCATAGAGTGTAACGTATTAGATAAAATCCATCGAATACGTGCTTCTGATGAACACGACAAGTACAGTATGGTACTTTACGCGGCACGTTGCCGAAATATCGCAGAAGTTATTATCTGTTTCACGAGACGAAACGCCTTCTCAACGAAAAATAACAGGAAGTGACGCCACAAAAGTTGTTTAGCGTCAGGTCAACGTTAGCTAACTCGTACAGGGCCGACAGTTTTAGAAGTACAGGCCACTGTTAAATGGGGTATATTATAGACACTAAACAATAACTTTCGCCTTTTGTTAAGTTTTATCCACGTTGCTTATCACATGGTAGCTAAGGAAACTGGAGCTGTTTTAGTTTGATGGAATTAAAATACGCTCTGTTTCTATAGTATCTACTGCATTTATGTACAGATATGATATAAATGTGTTCGCTGTTTCATAGTTACAGCGATGTCGATAGCAAATAAATTGAGACCTTGAAATACGTCAATAGAAAATCAAACAGGCCATGAAAAATATTTATAAGCTAAGAAATATGTAAATAACACTTTTAGTGTGTAAGAAAAATGTTGTTGTTGTTGTTGTCTTCAGTCCTGAGACTGGCTTGATGCAGCTCTCCATGCTGCTCTATTCTGTGCAAGCTTCATCATCTCCCAGTACCTACTGCAGCCTACATCCTTCTGAATCTGCTTAATGTATTCATCTCTTGTTCTCCCTCTACGATTTTTACCCTCCACGCTGCCCTCCAATGCTGATTTTGTGATCCCTAGATGAAGAAAAATGTTAAGAAAAATATTTTGTAAAATTTATTTAAGTTATTTGCATATCGATGGTTACAGTGAAGTATCCACAGGAAGCTCTTTCTTGGCGGGAGAGCCCCCTCATTGATACATGGGGAGCGTGACAAGAAGCGCGCAGCATTGTCGATAGGACACTCTTGAGTCAACGTTTGTGCAGTGAAGTTTTGTGTGGAGACAGAGCAGTGTGCCTGTTCGCCACCAGCTATATATTACTTAAAGAACATTAAAATTATACAATTCGTAATTATTTATGAATTATTAAAAATCGACGTCATGAAGATATCAAAGGTATTTAAGCGCTCACTGCATACTGTGAGTTCGTTGTTACCTTTTTTAACTGTTTTATGTAAACGATCCCCAAACTAAAGTTTTATAAATTGAATGACTATAAATAGTTAAAAATTTATATTCACTCATTTTCCGAATAGATCAGTTTATCTCAGTCAATATCGTATTATTTTTCATTGAACCCAGTAACCACAAGATTTAACTTTTGTTGAGTTTTCTCATTTTTTATTTTAATAATGACATTGAATTTTGCACCAGTAACTTCAGTCAAAAAAGTAAATGAATAATAAGTACAGTTGTAGCTCACATATTTGCAAATGCCAACCCAAATAATTATCAACAGTAGATCAGAGTGAGTATGTTCAGACATGCAGTCAGATGACGTTATCCAGAGGCGACCCAGTAAAATAAAAGATAAGGAAAATATATACGTATGTTTTGAGGCAGTTATATGAGTCGAGGGACATGAAAGGGAAGCAGTGGTTGGGAATTGAGTGAGACAGGGTTGTAGCCTCTCCCCGATGTTATTCAATCTGTATATTGAGCAAGCAGTGAAGGAAACAAAAGAAAAATTCGGAGTAGGTATTAAAATCCATGGAGAAGAAATAAAAACTTTGAGGTTCGCCGATGACAATGTAAGTCTGTCAGAGACAGCAAAGGACTTGGAAGTACAGTTGAACGGAATTGGACAGTGTCTTGAAAGGAGGATATAAGATGAACATCAACAAAAGCAAAACGAGGATAATGGAATGAAGTCGAATTAAGTAGGGCGATGCTGAGGGAATTAGATTAGGAAATGAGACACTTAAAGTAGTGAAGGAGTTTTGCTATTTGGGGAGCAAAATAACTGATGATGGTCGAAGTAGAGAGGGTTTAAAATGTAGACTGATAATGGCAAGGAAAGCGTTTCTGAAGAAAAGAAATTTGTTAACATAGAGTATAGATTTAAGTGTCAGGAAGTCATTTCTGAAAGTATTTGTATGGAGTGTAGCCATGTATGGAAGTGAAACATGGACGATAAATAGTTTGGACAAGAAGAGAATAGAAGCTTTCGAAATGTGGTGTTACAGAATAATGCTGAAGATTAGATGGGTAGATCACATAACTAATGAGGAGGTATTGAACAGAATTGGGGAGAAGAGGAGTTTGTGGCACAACTTGACAAGAAGAAGGGACCGGTTGGCAGGACATGTTCTCAGGCATCAAGGGATCACAAATTTAGCATTGGAGGGCAGCGTGGAGGGTAAAAAACGTAGAGGGAGACCCAGAGATCAATACGCTAAGCAGATTCAGAAGGATGTAGGTTGCAGTTACTACTGGGAGATGAAGCAGCTTGCACAGGATAGAGTAGTATGGAGAGCTGCACCAAACCAGTCTCAGGACTGAAGACCACAACAACAACAACAACATTTTTTCAGGTTCACTGCATAGATAACCAGTACTAAGGGCCATGGCGGAATCTTATGTGTTCACGTCGAAATAATCTCCTTTTGATTAGTCACATTAATTACCAAGAAAGGCACAAGGTGTACAACATTGTGTACGTTAAAGACTATCAGTTCAGACACGTTGTCCAAAGCAAGTCCAGACAGGAAAGCTGCAAGGCACAAAAAGTTCAATTCTCTTTCTTTGTTTCATTAGACGGAAAGTAAGTTGGACGTGAAGGTTATCGTCTAAACGCATTAAGTTAAATTATTTAAATTATTTTACTCGACGGGAAGGTTTAAATCAGACAAAAAATACTTGGACGTGGAGTACAGACCGCACGTGCAGATGACTTGGCGCTTTTGTGTGGATGGTGGGTGCCCTCGGGGTTTCTTGGCCGCGCATCTGTTAGGAGGGAGAGCGGAACCCCTCTCGCAGATTATGCCGAGGAATGCGACGCTGTTGCGGCGCGGCGCACGCCTCATCAATAACCGCCACCCTTCTTCACGAGCGCCCGGACTGCAGCGGGGGACCCACGAGCTAACAAGTGGTGCCGCCACCCACTGTACCATCTCTCTGCCGTTTCCGCTACACTGGCGCTCTCAGCTACGCAACACCCCTCCTGATTGAGATGCTTTCGCCTACTTCACCGTCTTAGTCATCGCCGGCTGTGAGACATGCATCAAAATGAAACAAATTTTGTTAATGCTTTATAATGATTTTTTTAAAGGACATCATATCCGCTGCTGACTGTAGAACTTGTTTATTTCACTACCGTAATTTCGACCTATAGGCCATCATCGAGTGGTACTGCGATAGGTTTTGCTTCAACATATGTCAGACCTTAAAAACCTGCGGCGTACACATGTCAGATGATTTTTTTCTGACTGGTTTGATGCGGGCCGCCACGAATTCCTTCTCTCTAACAACCTCTTCATCTCAGAGTAGCAATTGTAGCCTACGACTTCAATTTTTTGCTGAATGTATTACATTCTCTGTCTTCCTCTACACTTTTCACCCTCTACATGTCCTTCTAATACCATAGAAGTTATACCCTCATGTCTTAACATATGCCTTATGCACCTTTCCCTTCGTCTCAGTTTTTTACATTTATTTGTTTCCTCTCGAATTCTGCGGAGTACCTTCTCAGTCCCTATCTTATCAATCCACCTAAATTTCAGCATTCTTCTGCAGCAGTAAGTCTCATATGCTTAGCCGGCCAGTGTGGCCGAGCGGTTCTAGGCGCTTCAGTCTGGAACCGCGCAACCGCTACGGTCGCAGGTTCGAATCCTGCCTCGGTCATGGATGTGTGTGATGTCAAATGGTTCAAATGGCTCTGAGCACTATGGGACTTAACATCTGAGGTCATCAGTCCCCTAGAACTTAGAACTAGTTAAACTTTACTAACCTAAGGACGCCACACACATCCATGCCCGAGGCAGGATTCGAACCTGTAACCGTAGCGGTCTCGAACCGCTCGGCCAGCCCAGCCGGCTGTGTGATGTCCTTAGGTTAGTTAGATTTAAGTAGTTCTAAGTTCTAGGGCACTGATGACCACTGATATTAAGTTCCATGGTGCTCAGAGCCATTTGAACCATTTCTCAAATGCTTACATTCTCTTCTGTTTCGATTTTCCCAGAGTCCATGTTTCAATACCATACAGTACTCTGCTCCAAACGTACATTCTCAGAAAGTTCTTTCTCAAATTAAGGCCTAACAGGCTTGTCTTGGCGAGGAATGTCCTTTTTATCATTGATAGTGTCCTTTTTATGTCGATTATATTCTCCCTCTCCCTCCCCCTCCGCCTCCCTCCCTCAAATGTGTGTGAAATCTTATGGGACTTAACTGCTAAGGTCATCAGTCCCTAAGCCTACACACTATTTAACCTAAATTATCCTAAGGACAAACACACACACCCATGCCCGAAGGAGGACTCGAACCTCCGCCAGGACCAGCCGCACAGTCCATGACTTCAGCGTCCCCGACCGCTCGGCTAATCCCGCGTGGCCTTCCCTCCCTCCTTCCCTCCCTTCCTCCCTCCCTCTTCGCATTTTGCATCTTAAATGTCTGTTCTTGAAGAAAATAGCAGCCGCAATTTTATTTAATAATTTTATTTAGCTACCAATTTTTGTGCCTCATTGGCACTATATTCAGGCCCCTACACACGAAACTAGGTAAGTCATCTACTCGTTTTGTTGTAATTGGGACTACTGTATGCGACTGGTTTCCGTAGACTTCTAAGAACTTCCCTGTCGACGTGGTAGCTGAATAAAATTGTTAAATAAAATTATTTAATAGAATGATGGTTGTTGGTATGTATTTTCTTCAAGTCTCCGACCAATTCCATTTACACAACATGGACTTTCAGAAACATCAGTGCCTGTATCTGAATTTTTCTAGCACATTTTCAAGAGATATTTATTATCTTTCTTCGAGTCTTTGCTATTTAAACATTGCTCCCCCGGATAGAAGGCTACAATCATTCGTGAAGACCTCCTTTGTAAGCGCTTGGTATTACTGTTGAGGAACGGTAGGAAATCCCTTTTGTTTACTACCTCCAGTTTTAAAATATGTTATCAAATTACCAAAAACTCTTGCTGCAAGTTTCAAACAGTCGTAAAACAATATTTTTTGTTGGATCTCTCAGTTTTAGTCGTACGACGTACCATCGTCACGTTTACAAAGCTGACATGCATCAAGGTGACGATAGTCACGGGACACACTGGACTCGCATTCGGGAGGACGACGGTTCAATGCCGCGTCCGGCCATCCTGATTTAGGTTTCCCGTGATTTCCCTAAATCGCCTCAAGGCAATTGCCGGGACGGTTCCTTTGAAAGGGCACGGCCTATTTCCTTCCCCATTATCCCTAATCCAATGAGACCGATGACCTCACAGTTTGGTCTCCTCCCCCCAAATCAACCCACCCAACCCAATAGTCACGGGATGTCTCCTAATATCGTGTCAGACCTTTTCCTGCAGGGCTTACTGCAGCAACTCGACGTGGCATGGTCTCAACAACTCGTTGGAAGTTCCCTGCAGAAATACTGAGCCATGCTGCCTCTTTAGCCGTCCATAATTGCGAAAGTGTTGCCGCTGCAGGATTTTGTGCACGAATTAACCTCTCAGCTATGTCCCGTAGATGTTCTATGGGATTGGTGTCGGGCGGTCTAGATGGCCAAATCATTCGTTCGAATTGTGTCACGGCAACATGACATCGTTGTTTGAGAACATGAAGTCCATGAATGGGTGCATACGGTCTCCAAGCAGCCGAACATAACATGTTGAGTCAGTGATCGATTCAGTTGGATCATAGGACACAGTCCATTCTTGTAAATACAGCCCGCATCGTCTTGCAGCCACCATCAGCTTGCACAGTGCATTGTTGATAACTTGGGTCCATGGCTTTGTGGAGTCTGCACAACACGCGAACCCTACCATCAGCTCTTACCAACTGAAACCGGAACGCATCTGACCAGGCCACAGTCCTCCAGTAGTTTAGTGCAACTGAGCTCAGGAGAGGCGCTGCAGACTATGTCGTGCTGTTGGCAAAGGTAGTCACGTCGGTCGCCTGCTGCCAAAGCCCGTTAACGCCAAATTTCGCCGCACTGTCCTAAAGCATATATTCTTCGTACGTCCCACATTGATTTTTCTGGTTACTTCACGCAACGTTGCTTGTCTGTTATATAACAATACCTCCGCTAACAGTCAATTAGTTCAAAAATTATCACGTCGCGCACCCAAACTTTGATCTTTTCATTGCGCAACTAAAAGGTCTTTAATGTGGCAGGCATTGCTACATTAATGGACTACAGTCACTGAAGAATATTAACAATAATACCACTTATCTTGTGTTTGCAATCCAACGACGATTTCGCTCTGGCTTTGGCTCGTACTTAAAAATATTGTCTAGCTAGCAAAGACTGTCGCTGTTGGTGCGAAAGGCATACGGATGTTAATTACGCCGACTTGAAGAACTTACGAAGGCAATCTTTCAGGATTAATTTGATGATTTATGTTTTTAATTGCTATGTGTTTCATACTTTTTGAAACAATGGACACTTGAAAATAATTCTTGACACTCACTTTACACAAAAATTCATTTTCATTAAACTTTATATACTTTCGCATGTTCAAAACATTACTTCATCATACAATTTCGCAGCCTTTACTGCTCTTAATAAAACTCACAACATTTTTCATTGTCCACAACTCAGACTCGTCTTTTAATTTCCAACACAAAATCGAGACTGTTCATATTCAACACAAAAGCTTTACTACCCTGTACGCTTCCGCGCCAAAAGTCACAAGGCAGCATCAAAGATAAGAATAAGTACAAAGGTATTCACACTAGATATTATATCGATTTCAACATCTCAAAATATCGACGTACATACATATAAAAATGAAACCAAATTTGAACAGAGTGAAAAATATGAGACATCACTGTACAAATGACATATCCGCCAATGCACTGACATTTTGTTCCTTGTGTACGCGATAGTAACGCCGTCTGTATATCTGGTTACTGCCATGACTTCTGTCATCACTTCAATGTATATGGTCTGTTGTATGACTGAAACTGGAAGTTCCAATAAAAAACACTGACTTACATTTGAATGATTCCTGGGAAACGTCTTAAAAGGTGAAAATCACCGCTCCTCAAAACGCAGTTTTGTCTAATTTCTCCTACATCTTCAAGAAACAGATTTGGAAATTTCTTTTGTGCGTCAGTTACATCTGGTTTGCAAGAGAAAACCGCCATTTCACTTCGTCGTGCCTGTGCGTGTTTTTCTCGGCAGTAGAGACCAATGGAATTGCTTCACGTAGGCTGTGAACCCGGCGAGGTCATCCAGCACTGCAAAAATGTCCCTGCGCCGGCAAGGTGAATACTCTCGGTCTTTTCTGCGAGAATGAAGGAACAGGACGATATTGTATGGACGATAAATAATGTCGGTATCTGCGGCGTGTATCAGGATTATAAAGTACATTTGGACACGCATGCGCACGTAATTAAGCTCTCCCAATGCGACGATTGCGCGCTCGTTTATTGTCAGCCGGAGCCACAAATCGCAGCCGGGGGACAGGTTGGCGAAATAGTACCAGACACCTTGCCTGGACAACACGTTTCAGACGCTGCTACGTTTGGGTAAAGACCTCCGCGTGTGCGCCTACGTTTATAGCTCCTTACGACCAGGCGACCGCCCGAGATTGGTGAACGCGTCTCATAACCGCGTGAAGCAGTAACAAAGCACAGTCGAGGCACTTTTGTAGCACCGAGTCTGACTTGGTCGCTAGTCACGAGCAACAGCATTAAGCAACATATTTCTGGTGTGCCGTGTAAGCCGCATAAGCAACCTTCAGTATAAACGCAAGCAAATGAGGCTAGATTCTTGTCTTGAAAATACACGCTGACCATCTCTAGTTGAATGATGACCGAGGTTTCACTTAAACAGTGGGAGTTAATTATTTAGACAGGTACTTGTTCCACTGGTCGTTTGTGAGATTCTTGTATCGAAAGAATGTGGAATTAGTCTGTTTACAGGATATATATGCACAATCACGCAAACTACAATTAAAGTATTCTTTTTACAAGTTACCAGTCCACGGACTAGGGGGAGCTGAGCAGGAGAAATGATTTAGATTACAGTTAAAACTTGCGTTGCTACCTGGCAGACATTTTATGTTATTGGGTAAATGTGAAAAAAAAAATGCTGCAGTGTAGTGAACGCGTTTTTGAGTCACTGACAATATTAGTAATGGATAATAATCGTGATTTTTTGCCTCTAGTGTTGCACATGCGAGCAGCACTATTGTCCTCCAATTGTGAAGGATTATTTGTGACCAGTTACATTAGCAAGTATATGAATTGCGATGGTGCATTTAAGATGCCAAAGTCTTTGAAGTCGTGTGGCTACGGCCTCCCGTCGGGCAGACCGTTCGGCTGGTGCAAGTCTTTTGATTGGACGCCACTTCGGCGACTTGCGCGGCAAGGGGGATGAAATGATGATGCTTAGGACAACACACCACCACCCAGTCCCTGAGGATGGAATGATGATGATTACACAACACCCAGTACCTGAGCGGAGAAAATCTTCGACCGAGCCGGGAAAGGAACCCGAGCCCTTGGGATTGACAGTCTCGTCACGCTGACCACTTTTTTTTTCCTAACAAAAGAAATAAAACAAAATCGTAGCCATCCCTACGGGGCACCGCCACTTGTGAACCTGCCAAACAAAAATTATCTCTTACCTCTTCAGGAGTTGCCTTACTAACTGTACGTAACCACCCCCCATCTCTAAAATGTGAAGAAACTACACTATACGGGACTAAGGTTTGTGCGTCAATCCATAAAAAGACGATGAAAGGAAGGGGGGAAGGGCATTTCTAGTAGGGTGCTGAAGGTAGTTTTTTATTTTTTTATTTGTATAGATATCGATGTGTGAACAGTCATAGTTAATCAAGCCTGGAAAACTAATTAAGACACCTTCGAAGATATGATCGTTTGTAGTTCGTTCTGACCTCATCTACCACAGCCTGGAACGCTCAGCTACCGGGGGCGGACAACGCTACATGTTATTCTTAGTACTCGCTTTTCTTTTTCTTTTCTTTTTTGTTCCAAGCAGTATTATCTTTCTGAGTGTTGACTCATCTTAAATAATTATAGCATGAAGGATTACTAACTGAAAACATACAAAAAATGTTTCGAAAACTAGCAATTGCACAAACATCAAAAGTAGCCGAGGTGGTGACATGTTGATGACTCCATTCTAGACATTACTTTCTGTAAAGACGAGCCAGAGGTACGCATACAGAGGTACACATACAGCATTTCTCCGACAATAAAGGCAACTCTGCTGAAGCCTTCTGCACACCGTTTGCCTCGATACAACACGTCCAATGAATGTTGCGAGCTCATGTACCAGTTGCCATACAGTACTAAGGTGGTAATGTCGTGCTCTTACAGTCAAATAACGATCTTCTCTCCTGAAGTCAAATGCGGTCAGCCCTGGTCTGGTCCTCGGGATACAAAAGAAATGTGTGTGAAAGCTGATGGGGCTTAACTGCTAAGGTCATTAGTCCCTAAACTTACAAACTACTTAACCTAAATTATCCTAAGGACAAACACACACCCATGCCCGAGGGAGGACTCGAGCCTCCGCCGGGACCAGCCGCACAATCAATGACTGCAGCGCCTTAGACCTCGGGATACAGATTCGATCTCTGTAAACTGCCGCCACATCCGAGAAACAACAGAACGGTTCACATAAAGCCATCGGACCAAATCAGTTTGCGATTGTCCTGCTTCCTTTCTTTCTATGGCCCTCCACCGCGGAGAGTCTGGTAGGCATCTTCTCTGTGCCATACTGCACTGTCTATGACTGTGTACACAGCAATTGTGGATGTGGGACTACCCAGCAAAGACTTCCTCGTTTCATAGGGGACCTGGCGTCATCGTTGGGGTGATTAACCGTATATCGGAATACCATCTTCAGTGGAGACTACGACCACACGGTCATCTGGCTGGCAGTACGATTACAGCGCGGGTTATACACACGATGGGGAAATAGCGGTTTGTTGCTTTAATTTTGGACACCAGGGTATATTTCCGTAGAGGCGAGACATTTTACTTGAAACTCGTTTTCCCGATGTCGGCGGATAAATACGATACTGCACGCATGTCCGAAGGAACATTGCATGGTAATTCGGAATAAGACAGGTATTGCAATATTGTATCGATAGAGAGTGTCCGCACGTTCCAACCTTATAGGAGTCGCGACCAGGCGGCATCCGGCAGGTGGGACAGGTATGCGCGACCTCGTTGCGATGATGAAGAATGCCCCGCCCAACGACTCACCGTACTTTTGTTCACTGCCAGGTCTCCATAGACATTGTGCAACCGCTTATGAATGTCTTTGATGCTCTGGTTTTCCGGCAAAATAAACTCAATGAGAGCTCTGTGCTTGGAACGCAGCTCTGTTATAGACGTCATTTTGAAGACAACGTATGGCGCTGCCACTTATTGGAACTTCATAAAACGATAGGGGCTGAAGCGCAAATATTCCACGACGTCCCACAACAAATTGCAAATTATTTCTTTATTCATTTCAAAGGAAATTCGCCGAGAGAAATGTGTTGCGTTACTTATCGAATGCCAGTCGTAAGTTGTCCTCGACAAAGAAGAAGCGCAGTAATTGTACGAACGTTTGGATCGGTCGATTGCGAAGACCTTCAGGGCGTCAGGGACAGGGATACGCGGCCAGCCATGCGACGCGTGAGACGGGCGGGCGGACCCCGCACTGTGGCGACGGCCTGCCATTATACGTGCCGCCGCCCGCGGCCGCCTTTGTGCGGGGCGGCGACGCTCAGGATGCGCCGTAATTAAATTAATTTCCCCCGGCGTCGCTGGGGCGCTGGACCGCGGCTCCTAGCCGTGACGTCGCCAGCCAGCTGTTCAGCCTCCTGTCTTGCGTAACTCCCCCGCACCAAGTACGGCCGTCTTCCTCTTTCATATATCGGTCTCACAAAGGACTAGACTGCTCACTCTCCAAATTGTCGTGATCGTCTTTCTTAATCTGGTGCTTCTGAGGTCCAGAGAAAACACACCTCTGTGTTACTAGTACAAATTATCTATTTACACTACTGGCCATTAAAATTGCTACACCAAGAAGAAATACAGATGATAAACGGAGATTCATTGGACAAATATATTACACTAGAACTGACATAGATCCTGAGAAATCAGTACCCAGAACAACCAAGTCTGGCCGTAATAACGGCCTTGATACCCCTGGGAATTCAGTCAAACAGAGCTTGGATGGCGTGTACAGGTACAGCTGCCCATGCAGCTTCAACACGATACCACAGTTCATCAAGAGTACTGACTGGCGTATTGTGACGAGCCAATTGCTCGGCCACCATTGACCAGACTTTTCAACTGGTGAGAGATGTGGAGAATGTGCTGGCCAGGGCAGCAGTCGAACATTTTCTGTATCCAGAAAGGCCCGTACAGTATGTACAACATGCGGTCGTGCATTATCCTGCTGAAATGTAGGATTTCACAGGAATCGAATGAAGGGTAGAGCCACGGGTCGTAACTCATCTGAAATGTAACGTCCACTGTTCAAAGTGCAATCAGTGCGAACAAGAGGTGACGGAGACGTCTAACCCATGGCACCCCCTACCATCACGCCGGGTGATACGTCAGTACGGCGATGACGAATACACGTTTCCAATGTGCGGTCCCCGCGATGTTGCCAAACACGGATGCGAACATCATGATGCTGTAAACAGAACCTCGATTCATCCGAAAAAACACGTTTTGCCATTCGTGCACCCAGGTTCGTCTTTGAGTACACCATCGCAGGCGCTCCTGTCTGTGATGCAGCGTCAAGGGTAACAGCAGCCGTCGTCTCCGAGCTGATAGTCTATGCTGCAGCAAACGTTGTCGAACTGTTGGTACAGATGGTTGTTGTCTTGCGAACGTCCCCATTTGTTGACTCAGGGATCGAGACGTGGCTGCACGATCCGTTACAGCCATGCGGATAAGATGCCTGTCATCTCGACTGCTAGTGATACGAGGCCGTTGGGATCCAGCACGGCGTTCCGTATTACCCTCCTGAACCCACCGATTCCATATTCTGCTAACATCATTGGATCCTGCCTCGGGCATGGATGTGTGTGATGTCCTTAGGTTAATTAGGTTTAAGTAGTTCTAAGTTCTAGGGGACTGATAACCTCAGATGTTAACTCCCATGGTGTTCAGAGCCATTTGAACCATTCGAAGCAGGACTCGTCACTGAAGACAATTATACTCCAATCAATGTGATTCCACGTCGAAGACGTGTCTGGTGACTCCCCGGTCTATGGTGGGATACGAACCTAACTGTCGCCTGCGATACTGCCCGACAACCAGGAGTGATGGTCTTGAGTTCCATTTCTTTTCGTAGCAGGAGCTCTTTGGTTGTCATCCGCGACATCCTTACAGCACAGCGCTACCTTGACAATATTCTAGGCCCAGTTTTGTTATCTTGTACGGCAAGTCATCCTAGGCTTGCATTTCAGCAAGATAACCCCCGCCCGCACACGGACAGCATTTCTACTACTCGTCTTCGTGCTTTCCAATCTCTGCCATTGGCAGCAAAGTTGCCGGATCTCCCCCAACTGAGAAAGTTTGGAGCATTATGGACAGGGCCCTAGGCCCCTCCATACGGCTCGAGATTTTGTTGATCTAACCCCCCAAATGGACAATTTGGCAGGACATCCAATCAATGCCAAACGGAATAGCTGCTTGCACAACGATCAGAAGTGGACCAACGCGTTATTGACTTGCTCAATTTGTTTAGCTCTTTCTCTCCAATAAATCACCCAGTTTTCCTGAAACAGTAATCAAATGGTTCAAATGGCTCGAAGCACTTCTTCGACTCAACATAAAGAAAACACAGTATGTCACCACCAGAGATCCGGATATTATCAAAATCGATGGCGTTGACTTCTCAATAAAGAGAACTTTGAAGTACCTAGGTTCGGCTATAGCTGCTGACGGAAATCTCGAATTTGCTCAGCAGCACGTAGCTGCAACGGCGGTCTGTGACTGTCGTACAGTTTTCCGATCGCTAATCGATTCAGTTACATTGGATAGTGCTGGCTCTGAGCACTTTGAGACTTTACATCTGAGGTCATCAGTCCCCTAGACTTAGAGCTACGTTAACCTAAGTAACGTAAGGACAATACACACATCCATGACCGAGGAAGGATTCGAACCTGCGACAGCAGCAGCAGCGCGGTTCCGGACTGAAGCAGCTAGAACCGCTCGGCCACAGCTGCCGGCAAACAGTAATCATTTGTTTGTCTCTACATGTACATCACATTTACCAATTTCCCTCCCATCCGGAAATACCTTCGTGGAGCGTCGTTTCTTTTTTTAAAACGAGGTTACCAAACAGTCCTAGGCGATAAAAAAAATGTAATTGGGTTAGGCAGTCCCATTTCAGTGGTTCAGGTACTGCAGAAGAAAGACAACATCCGCAACATTACACGCATAGCATATACAATAACATTCACAGGAAAAATTAGAGATCCTTAGCCATTCACGTGGCTGTGAAGAGTAAAAATCTGTGCATAAATATTGAAGTTGGCTTGAAGGACTGAAAATCTTTCTCAAACGGCATACCAGCGTGACTTTATTCTGTACAGTTTCGTCAGCTGCAGACGTTAATCTGTGACTCTTTGTCCCCGTCAGACACTGGTCCACGAACGAGTTCTGGTGAGCACGAAAGACCTGCGTGTCATCCACAGAAAATCCTCGGCATCCCGATAAAGTCACGTAGCGATTTCTCTTTCAACTGCTGAACTACCTTCTTCGGACAAATAGCTGGGGAGACGTAATGCCTTTCTGAAATATTATCCGGTGCCAAGGAGAGCGACAGCTGAAGAAATCTCATGGAGCTGTGCGGTGAAAGGAAGGGCAGAATGGGACGCTTTAATCCACCGCGTGCCCGCGCATCGCACACGAGGATTTGCCGCAACCAGCGTCCGCTCCCGCGCCGGCAGACTACAAAAGAACGCCGTTTTTAAAAGCGGGCGCTCACAAACGGTGGAATCGGTGCGAGCGTGTACGGTTCGCGGCGGACATGTGGAAAACAGGATTCGGGGATGAGCCGAGGACGCCGCTTTGCGTATATTCCACGTCGAATACGGATCAAAGATCCGCAATCGGCTACAGCGGACACGAGCGTAAATGCCGATATCGCTTAAATTCATATCGAGCCACAGATTTTCGTTTGTACGAGATATTATGGCCCGCTGTTGTTTACTTTGTAATTCGGAACGGACTATTTGCACTTAAATTTTAACATTCGCTTTTAAACACGCGAGATCTGCGCTGACCCAACACCGTTGCTCGAGAGGAGCTGTGAGTTGAGCAAACAATATACGTCAACAAGAACTCTACACAAGCTGCATCTTCCTGATTCTGTGATCAATACATAACCATCGATTTGACCATCTCATACGCGGGCGTCCGCAGAAATTTGTTCCAGGCGAAGCAAGATTCTTAAATTGTCATTTTCTTGTTTAACTGAGTAGGTGAGTTTGAGGACGTATGATAACCCAAGAATGAAACTTAACAAGAAGTGCTTTGGTTTGCTTGTAAGTATATTTGTCATATTCATTACGATATGCCCATCATTTCGTTAACTGCCATTGATAATGTGATATTTACATGTAAGTAAAATACTGCGCGAAATTCGGAAAAGTTTTCAAAGAAAAATATGGTTCGCTATGACTTCATGTTTGGTGCATATTACATAATATTATACTGCTTATGAAATTTAGCTAATATGTTGCATTTTTCTTTAGACATGGGTGGATACTCTTATCTGTCACCAGTCTCGAGGAAATTGATCTGATGTAGCACGCTGACTTGGGATCGCGCCGCGCCATAAAGCCAGAGCGAAATATCCACAACATTAATCATATTTCATAAACGGTTTCAGGTATCAAAATGAGATTTTGCAAATGATAGCACACAAAGAGGAGTGTATTTGTTCTATATGGTTATATGCAAAACTACGTTATTTACCGTGTTATTCCACTAACTACAGACTTCTTCGATGAGCGAATGTAATTTTTAAGGGCCATCGACAGCTGGTGAAACGAGAAATGCTGTTGATTTTGGGACAACATAAGTGAAGACATCACACATTCATTTTTTTACCAAGGACGTGCTTTTTTATAAGATACTGACCTTACTTTTCCTCAGTTCCTCACTTAACAGGCTTAATAAATCACTGTTTCAAAATTCTCTCGCAATTGTCTCCGCCTAACATGTTATTGTGGCGGGACTGTATTAACTCCAGTGTGTTTTGGCAAAAGAAGCAAATTTTAACATGGCAACAAGAGAAATATGTGGGTTTTTCTCAAAATTTGCCACTCATGACGCAGCCTAGCGAAAATAAATCGCTGCATTTTCGACAGAATTTTTTTCACTTACAGCACTGGCCATTAAAATTGCTTCACCACGAATATGACGTGCTACAGACTCGAAATTTAACCGACAGGAAGAAGATTCTGTGATATGCAAATGATTAGGTCTTCAGAGCATTCACACAAGATTGGCACCGGTGGTGACACCTACAACGTGCTGACATGAGGAAAGTTTCCAACCGATTTCTCATACACAAACAGCAGTTTACCGGCGTTGCCTGGTGAAACGTTGTTGTGATGCCTCGTGTAAGGAGGAGAAATGCGTACCATCAGGATTCCGACTTTGATAAAAGTCTTATTGTAGCCTATCGCGATTGCGGTTTATCGTATCGCTACAGTGCTGCTCGCGTTGGTCGAGATCCAATGATGTTAGCAGAATATGGGATCGGTGGGTTCATGAGGATAATACGGAACGACGTGCTAGATCCCAACGGCCTCGTATCATTAGCAGTCCAGATGACAGGCATCTTATCCGCATGGCTGTAACGGATCGTGCAGCCACATCTCGATCCCTGAGTCAACAGATGGGGTCGTTCCCAAGACAACAACCATCTGCACGAACAGTTCGACGACGTTTGCAGCAGCATGGACTATCAGCTCGGAGACGATGGCTGGGGTTACCCTTGACGCTGCATCATAGACAGGAGCGCCTGCAACGGTGTACTCAACGACGAACCTGGGTGCACGAATGGCAAAACGTCATTTTTTCGGATGAATCCAGGTTCTTTTTACAGCATCATGATGGTCGCATCGGTGTTTGGCGACATCGCGGTGAACGGACATTAGAAGCGTGAATTCGTCACCGCCGTACTGGCCTATCACCCGGCGTGATGGTATGGGGTGCCATTGGTTGCACGTCTCGGTCACCTCTTGTTCGCATTGACGGCACTTTGAACAGTGATCGTTCCATTTCAGATGTGTTACGACCCGTGGCTCTACCGTTCATTCGATCCCTGCGAAACCCTACATTTCAGTAGGATAATGCACGATCGCATGTTGCAGGTCCTGTACGGGCCTTTCTGGATATAGAAAATGTTCGACTGCTGCCCTGGCAAGCACATTCTCCAGATCTCTCACCAACTGAAAACGTTTGGTGAATCGTGGCCGAGCAACTGGCTTGTCACAATACGTCAGTCACTACTCTTTATGAACTGTGGTATCGTGTTGCAGCTGTATAGGCAGCTGTATGTGTACACGCCATCCAAGCTGTGTTTGACGCACTGCTCAGGCGCATCAAGTCCGTTATTGTGGCCAGAGGTGGTTGTTCTGGGTACTGATTTCTCAGGACCTATGCACCCAAATTGTGTGAAAATGTAATCACATGTCAGTTCTAGTGGAACATATTTGTCGAATGAATACCTGTTTATCATCTGCGTACCTTCTTGGTGTAGCAATTTTAATGGCCAGTAGTGTACTAATCAAAGCAGATGTGATAGATCTTTTTCAATGGTCACCGTGCAAATATGGACCTGGCGGGGTCCTGCTTAACATTTACAAAAAAGTGAGTGAAGGCTTCAGTTTAGAATGACACTTTCCCTTAAGCGTTCAGCATTTCCCCTTCAGTGCCTTCCCCGCCCCCTCCCCCACTACCGCTCTCCGCTAACGTGTCCTGCCATCTTCAGATCTACTGGCTGCAGTATTGTGATCAGACTCTACCTGGTTAACACTCTTATCCAACACTGCACATCTAAATTTTGTATTTAGACTTCATTCAGTAGAGTTCTTCTTGTGTTGAATTGCTATAATAATAATTATAAAAGGTGGCAATTTTATTTACGCACTGACTTTTAAATAGATATGATGGTATCTGATACTCAAGTACTAATGCAAAGAAACGTAATGATGCTAAAATGCTTTAAATTCTTGCTATGATTTAATACTTATAATTTAATAATTCTCTTCCTGTTAATATTTAATTAATTAACTTACGTCGTTCAGATTTCGTAACGCTGACGGCGTTAAAATTTAAAGTTTTTTCCGTCCCTGTTTCCTTTTCTTTCAATTGTTGCGAGCCAGCGATGGTGCAATGCTGTTCGCTTTCAAGTCTACACATTTATAAAAATCAGGTTCAGGAAACACTTTTGTGATCACGGTTGCGATTTAGACGGTATTCGCGATCAAGAGTTATCGTTTCCGAAAGATGCAGGTTCGATTAAAGCTCTGTGCACTTTTGCGCAAATAATGAAAATATTCCTAACACGTAGCGTAACAAAAAGTAACATGCGAATCACAACCGTGGTCAAACGAAGAAAATATATGACGACATAAATGTTCTTCGCTGTTATTCAAGACAGGTTTAGATTAAACACCGCAATTTTCAGTCTTTAAAAATCACAAGACGATACACTTTAGAGACATTTGTTTTGAATAACTTGTATTTACCTTTTCTTATACAATATCCTGATTGTCCGCAAGGATTATCTCTCTCTCTCTCCTTTTTATAACCTTTTACATTCACATTACATACATCGATTAAAAAACTTTTCTTTCTCTTCCGACCAGTATGACAACAAAATCCGCCCCTACAAAATGTCTTACATAGAATCAGTTCTCACTTAACAATCATATATAGTTTCGTAGTACAAAAAATGCTAGTTTATTCCGCTCACTAGAAAGTCCTTGATTCACTGAGCACAAAAATTAAAATAATAAAATTATAATTACATTTTTAATAACGTCAATTCTTCTTTATGTCATGAAAATAAGGTTTGACATGGTCGTAATATTATTTTTTATCGTTGTAGCACTATAGTGTCCACAAATCAGTCCGCCTCCGTAGCATAGCAGTAGCGTTACCGCCTACCACGCAGGAGGCATGGGTTCGATTCCCGAGAGGGGACTGGGTGTTGTGTGTCCTTCATCATCATTTTCATCATCGCAAGTCGCCGAAGTGGCGTTAACTAAAATGGACTCGCAATACGGCGGCCGAACCCCCTTGAATGGAGTCTACCGACCAACAGTGCCATACGATCATTTCATTTCATTTCATTTCAGTGCCAAAAAGTTTTACTTTATTTTTCTACTTAATAACGCTGTCCTAAACATTACTGTTCGACTAACTCCAACCCTCAGAAGTGTTGAAAAGAAGTCAACGTACACTGCTGGCCATTAAAATGATACACCAAGAAGAAACGCAGATGATAACCGGGTATTCATTTCACAAATATATATACTAGAACTGACATCTGATTTCATTTTCACGCAGTTTGGGTGCATAGAGCCTGAGAAATCAGTACCGAGAACAACCACCTCTGGCCGTAATAACGGTCTTGATACACCTGGGCATTGAGTCAAACAGAGCTTGGTTGGCGAGTACAGGTACAGTCGCCCATGCAGCTTCAAAACGATACCACAGTTCATCAAGAGTACTGACTGGTGTATTGTGACGAGCCAGTTGTTCGGCCGCCATTGACTAGACGTTTTCAATTGGTGAGAGATCTGGAGAATGTGCTGGCCAAGGCAGCAGTCGAACATTTTCTTTATCCCGTACAGGACCTGCGACATGCGGTCTTGCATTATCCTGCTGAAATGTAGGGTTTCGCAGAGATCGAATGAAGGGTAGAGCCACGGGTCGTAACACATCTGAAATGTAACGTCCATCGTTCAAAGTGCGAACAAGAGGTGATCGAGACGTGTAGCCAATGGCACCCCAAAACATCATCACGCCGGATGATACGCCAGTATGCCGATGACGAATACACGCTTCCAATAAGCATTCACCGCGATGTCGCCAAACACGGATGCGACCATCATGATGCTCTAAACAGAACCTGGATTCATCCGAAAACATGGCAATTTGCCATTCGTGCACCCAGGTTCGACGTTGAGTACACCATCGCAGGCGCTCCTGTCTGTGAAGAAGCGTCAAGGGTAACCGCGGCCATGGTCTGAGAGCTGATAGTCCATGCTGCTGCAAACGTCGTCGCTGAAGATAGCATATGTCGTACGTCAGGTCCCGTAAGAGTTCAACACGAATCCATACTGAGTGAGAGTGAACTTGTGTGCAAGAGCATAAGTTGAGAGTTGGGGAGGGGCGAGTG
Organism: Schistocerca gregaria; assembly: GCF_023897955.1. Lineage (NCBI taxonomy): Eukaryota > Metazoa > Arthropoda > Insecta > Orthoptera > Acrididae > Schistocerca > Schistocerca gregaria. The sequence continues at coordinate 200,501,135 of NC_064923.1, forward strand.
TGACACGACAGGCAGCTGAAGCAGTCATGTGGAGAGCTGGTGCGCTCCCCTGTCCGGGCTAATAATTTAGGCCGTAATTAGCGCCGGGAGGAGGGGAAGAGTGGGGGAGGGGTGGGAGAGGATGGAGTGGGTAGGGACGGAAGAAGAACAGGGCACGACGCCGCCGCCCAAGTCATCTGAACGGCGCACAGCTTGCGAGCAGATGGTGTTCCGAACCGTAATACCTACGTGTACTACGTGTACTTTCCCTTGTTCTGAAGGGTTCACCTCGCATTTGCTATCACAAACGCAGTATTGCGACGATCTTGTGAGACGGTGCGTATTGTTCCAAGATAAGCACGGAGATTCCACTTCATGCAGAATTAGACAGCTGAGGTGCTAAGAATTTCACGGGACTCGCAGTGCTTAAAACGATCTGACATCAGTGTCTCTTTTCTTAATGTGCTGATTGTTGGCGTTCTCCACAGGTTCTGCAGCTGATGTTTTTATTTTTTTCTGCCCATTGACCGTCCATTACTGGTGGCTTTACAGGGTGTCCCAAGACTAATAGTCAGTATTCAGGGATATGAGAGAAACAATAATTCTAAGCAAAAAGTCGAGTAAACATCGGCTTTAAAGTGCATGCTTTAAGAGCTACGGGCACTTGTTCATCTTCGCTACTGTGAAGCTCATCTCTTCTACTGAACGAGTGCTCACAGTTCTTAAGAAAGGCGCTTTATAGCCCACATTTGTCATTTTTGCTTCGAATGATCGTTCCTGTTATGTCCCTGCGTGTTGACTGTTCCTCTTGGGACGCTCTACGCACAATACCTATCGCAGTTCTCTAGAAATTGTAGAATAGACTTAATAAATAGTGTTTAACATAGAAGCATACACTCGAAGAGCTAAAATGTTACCACAAATGCCCACCGCGAGATCTAACTAAACCTCTTAGAGTTGCGGTCGCGTAAAGCTACGTGGTGAGAAAAGTGTACGGGCGGAACAGAGACGAATAGGGAATCATTCTGTCGACGATATGGCTAAAAAATCAACTGACATAAATTAAATGACTGTGACAAAAGGCATATTGTTACGACTCCGCACGTGGGATCAGGCATATTACAAACGGCTAAGCTGTTCGGCTGTAGCCGTCCTACCTTTGTGAACACCTGTGAAATGTGATAGAGGGCAGCGAAAGCACGAGTGATCTGTAAGATGTTGGACGTCCACGCCTCGTCATGGACTATGAACGTCAAAGGCTTGATCACTTTGTAAAACGGGACAGGCGGTGATCAGCTTTGTAAGTCCATCTTTATACAGATGACTGTGGAACCTCAGCTGTTCAATTCAAAATGTTGAATCACAGCATCTTCATTTGCAGTTATTTTATTGAGCAACCAGTTTCGGCGATACATTACACCATATTCAAGCCACCTCACAGGCGTGTAGGAAGAATCACACGTCTGGTCTAGTCAAAACAGGGGCCAGCATTCAGTGACTGGCATCCATAGATTTTTGACACAATCAGTTCGAGTATCACTTTCCGACTCAGTCACTGTATGCTGAACCGTATTTTTATTGTTCCAGACGTGCGATTCTTCCTGCATGTGTGTCAAGGGCCTGAAGACGGCGTAATGTAGCGCCGAAACTAGCTCTTCAATAAAATAACAACTGCAAATGTAGATGGATGAATGTGCTTTAAATCGACATTTTACATGAATAATCAGACAAAATACATCGCTTCATGCTTTATCTCTTCCCCGACGATATCACCACTGCCCGTGTCACAAGACCAAAATCGTGCTACAATGGTTGAAATAACGTTGACGTTTTGACCAGCAAATTCGCCTGATCTGAGTCATATGGAACACGCCTGGGACGGCCAGCTGGGGTGCAAGCTCCGTGCCCACAAACCAGCATCCCGTAATTTGATGAAACATCATGATCTGCGGCATTTTTCTCCTGAAACCCAGCAAGGACTTCTCGACTCCATGCTTCGCAGAATCATACTATTGCGATCCAAAAGCAGACCAACACGCTATCAAGCTGGTGGTCACATTTTTTCGGCTCATCGATGTTTGTTCATAACTGGCATAGGTCTATATACAGTAGGACAAAAACAAAATCATACCTAATTTTTAATTCTCGCTCTAAAACCTATGTATTTTACTAGAAAACAACCATTATGTGCGTTACACAACCTGTATCTTCGGAGAAGGTTTTTCATACATGTGTACATACGTACATCATACATACATACACATTATAAAGGTTAAGGCTTTGTCGATGCAGCTACTCTCTTCCGTCCTTGACTGTTCGTCTCAGTTCCATGTCATTGACACATGCTACCCTCTTGTAGATGTGTTCCAAATACTTCGTCCTAGGCCTCCCTCTGCCTTTCTTTTCCAGCAGTTTCCCTTCAAGAATTTTAATAATGACATATACAATAAATAGTATTTTTATCTTTTCCTCTTCCTTTCATAATCTTCTCTCTTCATTAGCTTTCCTCAAGACTTCCAGGTCGTTTTCTTTCCGTCCAGCTCTTTCTTTTTTTTTGTTTTGTTTTCTTCACAGCAACCACATTCCGAGAGCTTCACGCCTATTCCTTTGCAATTTACTCTAACTTTCACTTCCATAGAACAACCAGTTTCCTCAATACAAATGCACAGGATTTTCTGGCAACTGTATTCACATGTCTGCTGTTTAAAATGTTTAAATGTTTTTCTCACTCATATATGCTTGCTTTGAAACTGATATCCTTCTCTTCACTTCCATGAAACATCTTTTGCCTTCTGTGACTGTACTACCGAGATAAGAAAATTGTTTCACCTGTTTACTTCTGACTTCATCAAATACATCATACACTGAAGAGGCAAAGAAACTGGTGCATATACCTAATATGGTGTAGGGTTTCCGTGACACGCAGAAGTGCCGCAACACGACGTGGCATGGACTCAACTAATGTCTGAAGTAGTGTTGGAGGCAAATGACGTCATGAATTCTGAGAGCTCAGAAGAGTGTTCCTGGAGCCATTCTGTAGCAACTCTGAAATTGCTCAAGTCAGCCAGAACGCACAATGGACATGAATGAATGCAGGTGATCAAACAGGGTACTTACGTACGTGTCTCCTGTCAGAGTCGAATCTAGACATATCAGGTGTCCAATATCACTCCAACTGCACACGCCCTAACCATTACAGAGCTTCCATAAGCTTTAACAGTCCTCTGCTGACATGCAGGGTCCATGGATTCATGGGATTGTCTCCATACCCATACACGTCCATCCGCTCGATAGAATTTGAATCGAGACTTGTCCGGGCAGCCAACATGTTTCCAGTCATCAACAGTCCAATGTTCGGTGTTGATGGTCATAGGCGAGGCGCAAAGCTTTGTGTCGTGCAGTCATCAAGGGTACACGTGTAGACTTTCGGCTTTGAAAGCCCATATCGATGATGCTTCGTTGAATGGTTCGCACGCTGACACTTTTTGATAGCCCAGCACTGAAATATGCAGCAATTTACGGAAGGTTTGCACTTGTGTCACGTTGAACGATGTCGGAGAGTTGATGTTTTACCGGATTCCTGATACTCACGGTAGACTCGTGAAATGTCGTAGGGGAAAATCCCCACTTCGTCGCTACCTCAGAGATGGTGTGTCCCATCGCTCGTGCGCCATCTCTAACACCACTTTCAAACTCACTGAAATCTTGATAACTTGCTATTGTAGCAGCAGTAACCGAACTAACAACTGCGCCAAAATATAATGTATCCTACGCACAGAATACGGCTAAAAGTTTGGCATTAGTTGTACTGGTTTTCTTTTGGGCATCTCTTCGTTTAAATGGCGTCACAATGTAAGTCTCAAATAGTCAACTGAAAAACCTAAAGGTGAGACGGTGATCCAAAGTGTGTGCTGGCTTATAAAATTAGCTGAAAAAAACAATAGAAGATTTTCCCATTTAAATTTTCAGTCATGAGACTGCCACACCTGACGCCATAACAAGCCACCATAACACAATATTATATTTTCCTAGTTATTATTAATAGAACACAAGAAAGGATAAATGAGCAATGTGTCAACGAAAACTTCAAGAATGAAAATACGATTCGTTGTGTGCTAAACAGATTAAGCACGGAAATTAATTTGTTAGGACCGAAAAGTTCGGTGCTACTGCGAACCTTCGCCCTACGTATTCTGCCAGGATGTTTCCTTTGTAGGAGTACGGCCAACTTGCTTCTCTATCCGTCCCCTAACTTGTGTTTGTGTTCCGACGCTAATGACCTCGTTGTCTATGGGACATTAAACCCGAATCCTCCTTCCGTCCTGTGCATTATGTACTACGATCTAGATCAAATGATAGCTCAGCACGCTTCAGGATGAAGAACTGAAGGAAAACCAAAAGCGAATTTGATGTATTTGTATGTGAAATCTTATGTGACTTAACTGCTGAAGTCATCAGTTCCTAAGCTTACACACTACGTAACCTAAATTATCCTAAAGACAAACACACACACACCCATGCCCGAGGGAGGACTCGAACCTCCGCCGGGACCAGCCGCACAATCCATGACTGTAGAGCCTGAGACCGCTCGGCTATCCGCGCACGGCAAGCGAAGTTGGAAAAGTCCTCTTAAACAAAGATATATTCGATGCCTCTTCTTGACCTCGGGACACGTGAGGAAGGTCTCGTTCCTTTGCTCCTCTCCAACGAGCATCAAGTCGTCCAAAGACCTCAGCTGCGGCGGGTACGAGGAAGAACAGCGATGTTCGCTCATGTCTACTTGCAGCGGCAGCGAGCGTACGGCGTGCCGTATAATTAATGAGCACGCCGAGACGCACTTCCGGCAACTCTTCCTTCTAGCGGCAAATACTGCAATCGCACAGCGCGCGCGCCAGCTGCTAATTCCATAATTAGCAGCCGGCCTCATTAATTAGTGAGCAGGCGATACTTTTGTCCCGTGATTGCGGCCCTACGGGGCTCTCGCCGTTAAACCAGACAACGGTGACGTCACAGACACGTCTCCACGCTGTCACCAACAGCCGCACACGTCCAGGTACAACCGTTTTCCGAAAATAGAGGTGCTCAGTTTTCCGACATTATCTGGTTAACTGTTGCTTCTGCAACGCACGATGGACTTAAATATAAATTGAGAATAAAATTAAAGCGATTTCGGAATATTCGTCTGCAAACTCTGTTCAGACTATCGGAGAAAGGTCGGAAGAAAACTTTGCAGTAAAAAAACTGTTACAATCCCATAGACGTAAATTTGTGCACACTTCACATGCAACACGTGGTTGCCTCCGCTGCGGTCACAAAAACAAACATATGAACTGTACCACATCTGAGTTACGTGTTTTCACTTACGTTTGCTGCAGCAGGGCGCATGTTAGTGTGTCCTTTCTGCTGACGGCTCTTAAATGACCTGGGTGACAATCTGAGCAGTTCTCTTAGGTTGTTCGCAGATGCTGCTGTAATTTACCGTCTAGTAAGGTCATCCGAAGACCAGTATCAGTTGCAAAGCGATTTAGAAAATATTGCTGTATGGTGTGGAAGGTGGCAGTTGACGCTAAATAACGAAAAGTGTGAGGCGATCCACATGAGTTCCAAAAGAAATCCGTTGGAATTCGATTACTCAATAAATACTACAATTCTCAAGGCTGTCAATTCAACTAAGTACCTGGGTGTAAAAATTACGAACAACTTCAGTGGGAAGGACCACATAGATAATATTGTGGGGAAGGCGAGCCAAAGGGTGCGTTTCATTGGCAGGACACTTAGAAGATGCAACAAGTCCACTAAAGAGACAGCGTCCTCTGTTAGAATATTGCTGCGCGGTGTGCGATCCTTACCAGGTGGGATTGACGGAGGTCATCGAAAGGATGCAAGAAAGGGCAGCTCGTTTTGTTTTATCACGTAATAGGACAGAGAGTGTGGCAGATATGATAGGCGATTGGAATGGAAGACGCTTTTCGTCGCGGCGAGATCTATTTACGAAATTTCAGACTACGATTTGTGGTACAGTTTTTTTTTATAATTACCTACAAGAAAAGATTGCGGAGTACGAAGCATAGACGTCTGGGCCACATTCGGCTAGGAATCTCATTGGCTGGAGTGGAATTGTCTTCACTGATGAGTCCTGCTCCTTTCTTCATCAAACTTTTGGATACTAGTAGAATTCTTTTCATCAAGTGTATCCTCATTAACTATGTTCATTGCTTCTTCCGTCATGTATTGTTTTGCTTCCAAGTTAGCAGATGCCTTAACTTCGCCTAGTTGATGGTCCGCAGTCATGAGGTTAAGTTTGTAGTTATTCTCTTTTCTGCCATTCCCTATTACTTTCGGTATTGTTCGGCATTCACTTAATCCATATTCTGTGCTCAGTAGATTGTTCATTTCATTCAGTGTATCGTGGAATTCTTTCTCGCTGACTCTACGTGTCATCATCAAATCTTGTCATTGATGTCCCTTCACCCTCAACCTCTCTTTTGTTCCCGTCACAGCTTTTAGACGTAGACTGACCACTATGGTCAAAAGAATGCATCCCTGTCTCACACCATTTTCAATCGCAAGGTTTCGTTGTTGGTTTCAAATTCTTTTAGTTATCTCTTGGTTCTTATGTACATTGCCCTCTTGTCCCAGTATAACATCTACAGGGTGGTCCATTGATCGTGACCAGACCAAATATCTCACGAAATAAAAGTCAAACGAAAAAACTACAAAGAACGAAACTTGTCTAGCTGAAAGGGAGAAACCAGATGGCGCTATGGTTGGCCCGCTAGATGGCGCTGCCATAGGTCAAACGGATATCAACTGCGTTTTTTGAAAAATAGGAACCCCTTTTTTTATTACATATTGGTAGAGTACGTAAAGAAATATGAATGTTTTAGTTGGACCACTTTTTTCGCTTTGTGATAGATGGCGCTGTAATAGTCACAAACGTATAAGTAACATTCCGCCAGTGCGGACGGTATTTGCTTCGTGATACATTACCCGTGTTAAAATGGACCGTTTACCAATTGCGGAAAAGGTCGATATCGTGTTGATGTATGGCTGTTGTGATCAAAATGCCCAACGGCCGTGTGCTATGTATGCTGTTCGGTATCCTGGACGACATTTTGTCATGCAGTGAAAGATCTTGTAGTAACATCGGTAGAACATTACGTAGGAAATCAGCATACATTGCACCATTTAGATAGCCATCGATAAAATGGGGGCCAATTATCCTTCCTTCCATAATGCCGCACCATAAATTAATCCGCCAAGGTCACTGATGTTCCACTTGTCGCAGCGCTCGTGGATTTTCCGTTGCCCAGTAATGCGTATTATGCCGTTTTACGTTACCGCTGTTGGTGAACGACGCTTCGTCGCTAAATAGAACGCGTGCAAAAAATCTTGTGCCCAGTGGCACAACTGTACACGACGTTCAAAGTCGTCGCCATGCAATTCCTGGTGCGTAGAAATATGGTACGAGTGCAATCAATGTTGATGTAGCATTCTCAATACGTGTTTGAGATTCACGATTCTCGCGCAATTTGTCCGCTACTGATGTGCGGATTAGCCGCGACAGCATCTAAAGCACCTACTCAGGCATAATAATTTTTTTGCAGGTCGTGGTTGACGTTTCACATGTGGCTGAACATTTCCTGCTTCCTTACATAACGTAACTATCCGGCGAACGGTCCGGACACTTGGATGCTGTCGTCCAGGATACCGAACAGCATACATAGCACACGCCCGTTGGGCATTTTGATCATAACAGCCATACGTCAACACGATATCGACCTTTTCTGCAATTGGGAAACAGTCCATTTTAACACGGGTAACGTTTCACGAAGCAAATACCGTCCGCACTGACGGAATGTTACGTGATACCACGTACTTACACGTTTGTGACTATTACAGCGCCATCTATCACAAAGCGAAAAAAGTGGTGCAACTAAAACATTCGCATTTCTTTACGTACTACACGAGTATGTAATAAAAATGTGGGTTCCTATTTCAAAAATGCAGTTGATATCAGTTTGACCTATGGCAGCGCCATCCTAGCTAACCAACCATAGCTCCATCTGGTTTCCCCCTTCAAGTTAGACGAGTTTTGTTCTTTGTAGTTTTTTAGTTTGATGCTTATTTAGTGAGATATTTGGCCCGGTCACTATCAGTGGACCACCCTGTATAATATTAAAACTAAATTGATGGAAGTACTCCATTAAGAGCCGAACACAGTTAGTGAAAGTTGGGATATTTGCGCCAAAGTTTGTAGCCACTCTTGGGGAAGTGGAGGGAAATTCCTAATTAAGAGTGAGTTAGTTAAGCAAGTAGTATGAATTTTTCAGCAGAGCACACAGCCGTAGGGCCGAGTGGGCCATTTCGCGATGTTTGTGGCGCGCCGTAAATTATAGACGGACAATGCAGGCGCCAGAGCAGCTGGCTCGTGGCCCGGTCTTAATTTCACAGCAATTAACTCCCAGCCACGGCACCAGAGGGCTGGCCGGTCGGCATCTCCTGCCACCAGCCACAGGCCCCAGAGGACGCCGTTTATCTGCAGGCACCTCTCGTGGGCCGCGGGGTGCAGTAGAGTTCGTCACCAATCTCAATGACAAACTCGGATCTATAGGCATGTGTAGGAATTCCCACATAATGTAGACAACGCCAATATTTCATAAATGGCTGAACCATAACGCCATTAGGCAGTGTCCATCATTAATACACTGAGGTGACTAAAATCATGGGAGAGCGATATGCACATACACAGATAGTGGTAGAATCCTGTGCACAAGATATAAAGGGGCGGTGCATTGGTATGGCTGTCATTTGTGCTCAGGAGTTTCATGTGAAAAGGTTGCTGACGTGATTATGGCCGCACGACAGGAGTTAACAGACTTTGAACGCGGTAATTGGTACTTGGAGCTAGACGCAGGGGACATTCCATTTCGGAAACCACTAGGGAATTCAATATTCCGATATCCACAGTGTCAAGAGTGTGCCGAAATACCAAATTAAAAAAAAAAAAATTGGTTCAAGTGGCTCTGACCACTATGGGACTTAACTTCTGAGGTCATCAGTCTCCTAGAACTTATAACTACTTAAACCTAACTAACCTAAGGACATCACACACACATCCATCCCCGAGGCAAGATTCGAACCTGCGAGCGTAGCGGTCGCGCATTTCCAGACTGTAGTGTCTAGAACCGCTCGGCCACTCCAGCCGGCACCAACTTTCAGATATTACCTTTCCCTACGGACAACGCAGTGGCTGACGGCCTTCATTGAACTACTGATAGCAGCGGCGTGCTAACAGATAAGCGACACTGCGTGAAATAACGACAGAAATCGATGTGGGACGTACGACGAACGTATCTGTTAGGACAGTTCAGCGAAATTTGGCTCGAAAATGGCTCTGAGCACTATGGGACTTAACTTCCAAGGTCATCACTCGCATAGAACTTAGAACTACTTAAACCTAACTAACCTAAGGACATCACACACATCCATACTCGAGGCAGGACTCGAACCTGAGACCGTAGCGGTCGCGCGGTTCCAGACTGTAGCTCCTAGAACCGCTTGGCCACCCTGGCTGGGCGAAATTTGGCGTTAATGGGCTGTGGCCCCAGACGACCGATGCGAGTGCCTTTGCTAAGACCACACTGTCGGCACAACGCCGCTCCTGGGCACGTGATCATGTGGGTCCCATACTAGATAACTAGAAAACCGTGGCCTGGTCAGATGAGTGTTGCTGATACGGTTCGACTGCGGCGCAGACCATACGAAGCCATGGACTCGGGTTGTCAACAAGGTACTGTGGAAGCTGGTGGTGGCTTCAAATGGTGTAGGATGAGTTTACATGGAATGGACTGGGTCGTCTGGACCAACTGAACCGATCACTGACTTGACTTGTTTGGTTACCAGGGGATCTTTTACGGCTATTGATGGACGTCATGTTGCCAAGCAACAGTGTCATGTGGCCGGGCAACAGTTGTTCGCGTTTGGTTTGAAGTACATTCTGGACACGTTGAAAGAATGATTTGGCCATCCTGATCGCCCGACATGAATCAAATCGAACATTTATGGGGCATAATCTAGAGGTCATTTCGTGTACAAAATCATGCACTGGCAACACTTTCGCAATCATGGATGGCTATAGATACAGCATGATTCAGTATTTCTGCAGGAGACTTCCAACAACTTGTTGAGCTGCTGTATTACGCCGTGCAAAAGGAGGTCCGACACGATATTAGGAGGTGTCATGAAATTCTGTCTCTAGTTCAGAGCGGAGACCGAATTTTATAGAAGAGGGAGGCGGCGCCCGTTCCACTAGCCAATAACAATGGGACGACTAGTGATTTACTAAAGTTCATTCAGCGAGACCTCTTTACAGCGCCAGAAATACGGGGAAAGCGAGAGTCCAAGCGTTGGTACTACTGCTGAGGAGAATAAGTAAAGGGACTTGTGTTTAATGTTTAACATCCCGTCAACAAAGAGGTTATTAGAGACGAAGCACAAGCACGGATTAGGGAAGTATGGGGAATGAATTCGGCCGTGCCCTTTCAAAGCAACCATCCCAGCATTTACCTGAAGTGATTTAGGGAAACCACTGAAAACCTAAATCAAGATAGCCGTACGCGGGATTGAACCGTCGCCCTCCCGAATGCGAGTCCAGTGTGCTCGCTCTGTCCATTCTCTTAATAAATGTAAACTGTGTGAAATTCATGTGCTTTTCACCTCGACTTGTTTCACTGATTCACGATAATGAATCCGTATTAGGCAAACAGGAACGCAAGTAGATACACTGTTATCGACTGTGTACTGTCTTGCATATCTCCTTGACCTGTCCAGCTGCGTGACATGTCTTACAGTAGGCTCTTTGGTTTGCGGCAACCGATGAGATATTTTGTGTGGTGTGAGACCCAGTTACTCTTTCTCGTCTTGGTTCTTCTTGGGCTCACTTCACTACATGTTGCTGCAAATGTGCTGATGAAATCACTACATACTATTGCATTAAGCAACGCATTGAAAATTTAGTCGTTTCCTTTCGTGTAGAACGTACTTGTTTTTTTTCGATTTCTTCATTAGGCAATTTAGATTTTTGAATGAAGGGGACGAGGTACTGGCGGAAGTACAGCTGCGAGGACGGGGCGTGAGTCGTGCTTGGGTAGCTCAGTTGGTAGAGCACTTGCCCGCGAAAGGCAAAGGTCCCGAGTTCGAGTCTCGGTCCGGCACACAGTTTTAATCTGCCAGGAAGTTTCAATTTAGATTCTTGCTCTTACTTCAAATTCCGATTGAAAGCGGAACTTACTTTCTTGTGAACGGGTCTGAGTCGTGTGTCCGCGTGGACTGACATATCCATTCATTCTACTGCCATCCATCATAATCCTATAAAACTTCCTCTCATTTACTTACATATCAGTTAGATCCTTATATCAGTATTTTATTGATCCTGTAAAACGATCTGTTTCTTTTGCACTTATTTTGAATTTCGACGTTGATTAATGTCGACCATTGTACATCCGCTTATTCTGTAAAAGGAGCGGCTTCCTATTAAAGCAAGTTATTAGCAGATCCGGTGCCAATGTGCATGTTTTTCCTTATTTTCATTTTCCGCAGCCACGTGCTTATGTAAGATGACAAACTGCGACAGGCGGCACCATGATTCCTGCTGAATATGTAGCTGCTGAGCAGGTCACTAGAATAACTGGTCATTTGCTGTTGAAATATTCTTATTTACTGACGCGTTTCGTGTACAGCCCATCATCAGAACATGAAAAATAAGTCTTCATACTAAATATGGAGTCACATCTGTCAGCATCAGGTACTCGAATGTGCCCAAAACGCGTCATAAATAAAATTTTTTCAACAGCAAGTGACCAGCTACTCTAGCGACCTCTCCCACAGTGGCGTAAGTCTCCTCTGTTGCCTTGTACCGCCACTCAAAAATATTTTGCACATTTCTCAACAGTATGTATATTTTTAAATGCTCTTTTATTTTTGGGCATTTGTAGGTAGTCAGTCTTTCAGCAGACTGATGGTAAATGCAGCAGTGCAGCCAGCAGAACCTACAGTCAGCTCTCACCAGATGCTTAGACAGAATTTCGTTGTGTGCAGAGATTACTATTTTTGTGTTTAAGTAGGGTTCAAAGTTGTTTCATATCGTACTAGGAGCATATTCACATTCTGTGCAGGAACAATCCTTTGGAAGAGGCTAAGAGTAGTAGTCCTTAGTTTCACATGCTCCTCTTGTAGTACGAACTAATAGTTCCTCTCTGAGACTCATAAGGCTGGTTCCTGTTGCGCTTGAGAAGGTTAACCGTTACAACTAAATTATAGTCAGGTGCTTTTTTCACTATATCTTGCCGGAAAAACGGCTGTAATCAGTTTCAAGCATATACATTAGTTAAAATAAATGAAGACAACAGTTGACATTTCAACTGTAGCGTATAAATCTCCTCATGCGTGACCGAGCATTGAAGGTTCATTCATTTATGACCTCACTTTAATTACGTTTCACAGGGATCGATGACACTTTAGTATTTAGAAGCTCCCTCTCTACATAACCGTAGCATATTTGTGTATGTTGATTCGTAATCGCGCAGTTGACACCGAAAATGATTAAAAACAGTATCTGGCCCAATAGATCTACGAAAGGCATCCTCAGTTTGTTGAATAACAACTTGTTCATCGGCAAATTGCATTTTATTTAGGTACAGTCCTCCATTTATTTTAATTCCTGGTCTTCCTCTGAGCTTCCAATCGCTGATTATGTCATGTCTGCAAATATTAAAAAAATGTAGGGGTTAATTTACTTTCTGTGTGTTAATAAATATGACTTTGTTTGTATGGTAAACTACTGAAAAAGGTTCAACTTAGTAGTGAAAGGATTTATATGTTTCACATAGAAACCAAGACCACATAATGCACATTTTCAATTATTGATTATAATACTTTCAAAAGCTTCACGCTGAACTCGCAGGCAGAGTCTGATTTTCATCCTTATGTAATATCATATCGCAACACCGAAATATCATGGAGTTTTCGGTGTCATTAAATATTTCCATTATTTTGTAATACATGTTATATAGTATTTTCTCTGTTAATTACATTTTTAATTCATTGTTCATGCATTGTTCAGGAAATTTCTATGTCTCTGAAAATGAACATTGTTCTCGAGAAGTTTAGTATTTTACGATTCAAGGTGATGTACTATTTAAGAATTACAATTCATCATATTTCACTCCCAAACAAGGTGTGGCGTACATGTTTTTCTTCGCCACATTAACAGGTTGTCGTATCAGCCACGCCTATCCGCAACAAATACTTCTTACAATATCCGTGACTTAATTCGGTCGCAAGTATTTGTAGAACATTTTCTTGAACATTTGGTTGCATCGTGTTGTCAAGAAGAGCGTGTGTTTTCCGTTCTTTTGACCACTTTCTGTAAGGTTGTTTTTTCATTGTTACGTAAGTCGACTGTCGGGATTTTGCTATCCTGCGACATTACCCCATTTTCTGATAGCATGCAGGAGCAACAGGTATGGAGACTGGAATCCATGGAAGCGTCCAGTAGAGACCAATCTGTGGGTGTCGAATGATTGCCAGTCGTTACACTTTTCTGATACTTCTTCTGGGTATTCGAAGGAAGAGAGTAAGGTCCAGTCTACAATAAAGTCGTTAGGACTGGCCCGTATTGGAAGGGAAGGAAACAGAGTACGATTTCACGTGAAATTAAAAGCTGTTGTGTTTATTGGAATCCAAACATACAAGAGTTGCTACTCGGTAATAGATACACGTATCTATATACTTTAGTACATAATTCGGCAAGTATAGTTCATATATAGTCATCTGGAATTTTCAGTTGCAAGAAGAATAGCGGCGAAGTAGTTCTGAGATTTTACGACAAATGGCTCTGTCTACACGTGTTACTAATTAATATCCTTTATATGTTGCGGAGAAATCGAGTACGTCTGTACTGCACTGTAGGACATGAGATTCATTTTCGCAAATTATATTTTTCTATCTTCTGTGAGGATTTTCGATCGCTTAACCAATTTCTTTGCATCATTGTATAACTCCTGAGGGTATTTTCGTTCTATGGCTGCGACTATAATAAAGTGTTGTTTTTTTCCACCAGACGCGTTTCGCTTTATTGGTATACATCATCATCATGTCCACACAAATGAAGAATTTAATGACAAAAAAATGGTTCAAATGACTCTGAGCACTATGCGACTTAACTTCTGAGGTCATCAGTCGCCTAGAACTAATTAAATCTAACTAACCTAAGGAAATCACACACATCCATACCCGAGTCCTGATTCAAACCTGCTACCTTAGCCGTCGCTCGGCTCCAGACTGTAGCGCCTAGAACAGCACGGCCACTCCGGCTGGCATTTAATGACACCTTGGGAAGCATTTGCAGTTGGTCTCTATTACACGATTTTTTATCTCAATAAAGCGAAACGCGTCTGGTGAAAAAAGCATGTATTTTCTTGTAGTTGCTCAACAGAACGAGAATGCCATCAGAAATTGTAAACTACAGACAATATGGCAACACAAATGAAGAAATCATTATATAACTATCATACATTTGCTTGATCCCTCATACAGAATGCCTCTGCAGTCAGCAGATGTCGAAGTTGTGGAGAGATCATAATGTATTCAAATTTAGGCACATTAGCAACAAATTTAACCTGATGGCAGCGGTTTGTACTTCGTTGTAGTAAGGTGTTATTTGGTTTGTCTATTCTAGCTTTATTGGTATAATAATAAATGTGACACCTTACAGTCGTTAGGAAACGAGTAGCAGAAACGTTCAACAAAGTGGCGGAGAGATGTGTGGATTATCTATGGAAACAGCTCTTCTGAGAGAAGGAAGACGACGATAATGCAAGCGTCAGGCAACAAAGACGAGTCCAACAAGTAGGGCCGCGAGGGCTCCGGCGAGTCGTACAAGCTCTTCCCTTTTTTGTCGTGCTTTCCCCTTGTCCCGTATGGCAGTGACACGAATTAAAACGCCCCTGCGTTTATCCCATACCGCAGCTGTGGACATGGGGCGAAGTATTATTGTGAGAGCACGTACGCGAGACAAATAAGTGCGATTAAATATGTAAGCCAGATTATGTGGGAGGTGGAATGATGATGAGGACTAGGGGCCGGTCCGCTGTTGCCAGCCCTTTCGCCCTCCGCCCTACGCCCTAGGCGGATGTCCTCCGCAGGGTCGAGCGATCCAACTCTCTCTCTCTCTCTCTCTCTCTCTCTCTCTCTCTCTCTCTCTCGCCTGCTTCACGAAGCGCTTTGCTGCCCTGTTTCATGCACGGCCGTAAAAGCGTACCGCCCTCCTCGTAACTAGTGACTGACGAGGGACAAAATGCCTTTCCCCCAGCACTGAGGTTCGGCAGTGAAGCACAACGGTGTTCAGTGAATCAAAACCGAAGTTGGATTTCGGCGGGAAGACGAGTGGTAACGTCTTAAGTCATTTCTGTTATCAAGAAATGTGACTGATAGATAGGCATAAAACCACATCAAAAAAATGGTTCAAATGGCTCTGAGCACTATGCGACTTAACTTCTTAGGTCATCAGTCGCCTAGAACTTAGAACTAATTAAACCTAACTAACTTAAGGACTTCATAGACATCCATGCCCGAGGCAGGATTCGAACCTGCGACAATAGCGGTCGCTCGGTTCCAGACTGCAGCGCCCAGAACCGCACGGCCACTCCGGCCGGCAAAACCATATCGCTGAGATCAGTCTGTTGTAGAAATAATCACGGTTTACGTTTTGTACTCACGACTTATGGCCTTCCTGGAAACCTTACATATCATTGTTGGTATCAATAAGAACTCACCAGACAGCGGCCCTGTGAAACCCGTCAAGATCTCTTAGTACACGAAATTCAAAAAGAGGTTAAAGATATGTTTATAGACTAACGAAAGGCTATCGATAAAGTCCCGCACTGACGATTAAAGAACAAAATACGAGCTTGCAAAATATCGAGCCGTCTTTCGGATTCCATTCTGGATAGACCTCAACGACCTGTTCTTAACAGGACGAAATCGTTATACGTGAACTTCGGACGCATGTCAAGAAAGTGTCATAGTGCAATTACCGTCCACAATATTCATAAGTGATCTTGTGGATGATGGTAAGAAGCCCCGTGCTTCAGAATTATTTTTTTTCCTGCAGTGCAGCGTGCGCTGATTCGAAACTTCATGGCAGATTACAACCGTGTGCCTAAACGGGATTCGAACCTGGAAAGTTTCAACGCACACTGCGCTGGAGAGTCAAAATTCATTCTGGAGACAATCGCTCAGTCTGGAGCTAAGTCGTGTCTCCGCAGTACCCTTCCTTCTAGCAGTGCTGGAGGAAACGTGTGCAGGAGAACTTCAGTGAAGTATGAATGGTGGGATATGAGATGCTCTACTAAGCGATTTTTAGGCCGATTCTGGAGTACTGTTCATCAGTTTGGGAACTAGGAGTAACAGAAGGGGTAGAAAACATTACGACGAACGGCACGTTTCCTCACCCGATCGAGAATTCGGCGCGAGAGCGTTACACAAAGTGCTCGACAAACTCCAGCCAGCAACCGTTAAAAGAGAAGTGTGATTTATCACGGGCAGAGTTACCGTTCAAATTCCGAGAGCGCACGACGCAATGGTAAGAAGGTAACTGATTATTTAACTCGTCATATGTGTCACTAAATGGCCTTATTCAGCAAATCAGCGAAAGTTGTGTTCATACGGAAGTTTACAGACAGTAGATGTTACCACGCACTATTTACTAATGGAGCAGAGAAGGTGTAAAATGACAATGGTAACAGAGTTGCTCTCCACCAGACACGTAAGATGAGACGTAGATGTAGATGTAGCTTAACATAAATGTTGTAGAAGGTGTACTGTATGTGTCTTCCGGTCTCTCATGAATGAGTATGCCCAACAACTCCGGCTTTTCTACATTTTATTATTGTTCGTTGGGAGTGACTGCTTGCATCGTACCCTTGCCTCAGTTTCCCATATTAATCTAGGCTATTGTCGAGCTAGTATCACATCTCTGCTTCAGAATTGTAGTTCAAATATGAAAACGCACTAATAAAAGTGTACACGGTTTACAGGTGGACTGTACATCTACATCTACAGCTACATCTACGTGATTACTCTGCTATTCACAATAAAGTGACTGGCAGAGGATTCAATAAACCACCTTCAAGCTGTCTCTCTACCGTTACACTCTCGAACAGCACCCGGGAAAAACGAGAATTTAAATTTTTCTGTGCGAGCCCTGATTTCTCTTATTTTATCGTGATGATCATTTCTCCCTTTGTAGGTGGGTGCCAACAGAATGTTTTCGCAATCGGAGGAGAAAGCTGGTGATCGAAATTTCATGAGAAGATCCCGCCGCAACGAAAAACGCCTTTGTTTTAATGATTCACGTTTCATGTCTGTGACACTATCTCCCCAATTTCGCGATAATACAAAACGAGCTGCCCTTCCTTGTACTTTTTTGATGTCATCCGTCAGTCCCACCTGATGCGGATCCCACACCGCACAGCAATACTCCAGAATAGGGCGGACAAGCGTGGTGTAAGCAGTCTCTTTAGTAGACCTGTTGCTCTTTCTAAGTGTTCTGCCAATGAATCGCAGTCTTTGGTTTTCTCTACTCACAATATTATCTACGTGATAGTTCCAATTTAGGTTATTTTTAATTGTAATCCCTAAATATTTAGTATATATGACTGTCCTCCCTTACGATGGCTCACGCACGTGTTAATCGGTACTGCGACAGTTTAAAGTATGGATACTGAGTCCAATTATGAATATGGTGACTATTCGAAGGTAGCGTACGTTGTCACATGGCGGGGTAAACGCAGACAACAAAGTGAGAGGAAATATTGTGTTTGCTACTAACACTGAAAGCGCATTTTAGTGAGTAAACGACGAAAATATCACTTCTTAAATATTTCCTGCTTTCCTTATGACGTAGGGACCACAGACGGACCAAACATTTTAAGTAAATGTCTTCCACGGAAACACCGCCACCTCGACCTCATATTTTAAGAAGAAACAAAAACAAAAAAATTTGGAAAATATCAGCCCCTGCAAACGGTCCCGCGCGAAAATTGGGGCCATAACTATGGTAGTAAACAGTTCTGGCTCTCTGACAGTCCAGCTTTTAGACTTTCGCTTCCGCCTTTTATTTTTCACTCGCTCCGCCTCACTGCAGCCGCTTAATGCCCGAGCGCAAAGTACTAGACAGCGCAGAGAGTAAGAGCTTCGTGACGTAGGCAACATGCTTTGTTCATTGTGTTAAACTGCTCGGTTTCTCACCTGTAGCTGGTGCCAGAGATCTTATTGCTTTGAACATTTTTATGTTGCGATTCACAGATGTAGCGTCAATGAATGTAATGAGCTGGAGTGTTCAAATGGTTCAAATGGCTCTGAGCACTATGGGACTTAACATCTGAGGTCATCAGTCCCCTAGAACTTAGAACTACTTAAACCTAACTAACCTAAGGACATCACACACATCCATGCCCGAGGCAGAATTCGAACCTGCGACCGTAGCGGTTGCGCGGTTCCAGACTGTAGCGCCTAGAAGCGATCGGTCACCCCGGCCGGCGAACTGGAGTGTCATTACAAATGTAACGAAGCACTACATAATTATTAACATCGCTGTTCTGCGTCATTTTCGCTGGAGTTTAAAGTTGGACCTTTTAAAATGAAGTGAATGAAGGAGATGCAGTAGTCTTCAACGTGATTGGCATGATTAAATTATTAATGGAAAATCGTTAACTTCATTTCGTAATTATTTTTCAGTTACTAAGGTTTATTAATTTTGTTTTTGAGACCTATATATAGCTATAAAGTACCCATACGAGAATATTGTTAAAAATATTGAACATATTTGTGCGTTGACATATTACGTTCTCTCATTCATACTTACTATTTTTCGTGTAGAATAACATGGCTGTTCTCGAACAAGATATCAAAACACGTTGGGCAGAAGTGTCACAACTTCTCCCCTCCACTCCTCTTCCCTTCTTCCCTCGTTTTTAATATCTGGGAAATAAGAGAGCTCTGGCTGTCATTCCTCTTTACAGTACTTCGCACTCGGGCATTAGGTGGCTGAAGTAGAGGGCAGGTAGTTGAGTGACAGACAGTGCGCGAGAAATTTAGATCTGCACTTTCATTAACGTCGACATGCAGCAGGATTTTTGGAATATATTGTGTCAATCATTATGAGTTACCTCAAAGGGTACAGTCTGTTGACAAACAGTCAACACGGATTTAAAAGATTTCAAATTGATTCCTTTTATAGATTTCCAGAAGCCTTTTGACACTGTACCACACAAACGACTTGTAACGAAATTGCCTGCTTATGGAATATCGTCTCAGTTATGTGACTGAATTCGTGATTTCCTGTCAGAGAAGTCATAGTTCGTAATGACTGACGGATAGTCAGGAGTAAAACAGAAGTGATTTCTGGCATTCCGCATGGTAGTGTTATAGGCCATCTGCTGTTCGTTGTGTATATAAACGATTTAGGAGACAATCTGAGCAGCCCTCTTACGTTGTTTACAGATGATGCTATTCCTTATCGTCTAGTAACGTCATCTGAAGATCAAAACAAATTGGAAATGATTTAGAAAAAATATCTGTGTGGTGCAATAATAGCCAGTCGACCCTATATAATGAAAAGTCTGAGGTCATGAACATGAGTTCCAAAACGAATCCGTTAAACTTCGGTTACACAATAAATCAGTCAAATCTAAAGTCCGTAAATTCAAATAAATACCTAGGAATTACAATTACGAACACTTTAAATTGGAAAGAAAACACAGAACATGTTGTGGGGAAGGCGAATGAAAGACTGCGTTTTACTGGCACAAGACTTAGATGCAAAAAATCTACTAAAGAGAATGTCTGCACTACGCTTGTCCGCCCTCTTTTACGAGGGTCAGTCAAAAAGTAATGCCTCCTTTTTTTTTTTCTACGTTTAATTGTCAGGAAATTTAAATGCAATTACATAGGTTGAAAACCACAACATTGAGGATCATTTTGTCATTTTTCAATGTAATCTCCGCCCATCTCTACAGTTTTGGTCCATCTTTGAACAAGGGCATGTATCCCAGCACGGTAAAAATCACAGCTCTGCTTCCTCTTACATTGACGCACGGATGTTTTGACGGCCTCCTCATCTTCAAAATGAATCCCACGATGAGCTTCTTTTAGTGGCCCGAACAGATGGAAGTCTGATGGTGCCAGGTCAGGGCTGTATGGGGGATGAGGCAAAACTTCCCATCCAATTTTGACAATCTCGTCAGAGGTGTGACGACTGGTGTGTGGTCTTGCATTGTCATGCAAAAGAAGAACATCTGCCATTGATTTTGTTGGGCGAACTCGCTGAAGACGTGCTTTAAGTTTTTTGAGGGTTGTGACGTATTGAACAGAATTTATTGTGCATCCCTGCTCCAAAAAATCAAAGAGAATCACACCCTCTGTATCCCAGAAAACTGTTGCCATAACTTTCCCTGCCGATCGCACAGTTTTGAATTTTTTCTTCCTCGGCGAGCTTGTGTGACGCCACTCCATTGACTGCCTCTTTGATTCGGGTTCAAAAAAATGCACCCATGTTTCGTCCCCGGTCACAATTTTTTTCAGAAACTCATCTCCCTCCAAACGGAAGCGCTGCAAGTGTTGGGAGGCTATTGTTTTCCTTGCCTCTTTATTCTGATCGATTAACATTCTTGGAACCCACCGTGCACAAACTTTTGAGTACCCCAATTATTTAATAATCGTGATCACACTGCCTTTACTAAGAGAAATAATGCGACACACTTCATCTGCAGTCACCCGACGGTCACCACGAATGATGTCATCAACTTGCTGAATGTTGTGTGGAGTCACTGCACTCACCGGCCTGCCGCTCCGCTTTTCGTCAGTCAACGGTGTTTGCCCTTCAGCTTCCTTACAACGACGAACCCATCGTCTAACAGTGCTGACATCCACTGTCACAACACCATACACCTTCTTCAGTCTTTCATGAATGCGTATGGGCGTTTCACCTTCTGCATTCAAGAATTCAATCACACAACGAAGTCTCAAACGAACATCGATGTCGGCCATCTTACAAACTTCTGCTGTGCTGCCACCTGTTGACACAGAAAGTTACTACTGCAGTGGATTGCAGAAGGTGGTTTGAGGAATGGCGCCAAATTCAAATTTTTCACTTAACTAAATTTTTTTAAGTAGAAAAAAAAATGGGAGGCATTACTTTTTGACCGACCCTCGTAGAATACTGGTGCGCGGTGTGGGTTCCTTACCAGATAGGATTAACGGAGTACATCCAGAAAGTTCAAAGAAGAGCAGCACGTTTTGTATCATCGAGGAATAGCGAGAGTGTCTTATGGACATGGTACAGGATTTAGAGAGGACATCACTAAAATAAACGTGTTTCACTTTGCGGCGGGATCTTCTCACGAAATTTCAACCACAAGGTTTCTCCCCCGAATGCGAAAATATTTTGTTGCCGCCGACGTACATAGGGAGAAACGATCATCACAATAAAAAATGGGGGGGTGGGGGGGGGGGTGAGAGCTCGAACGGAAAGACGTAAGTGTTCGTTTCCTCCGCGCGATGTTCGAAATTGGAATAATAGAGATCTGTTGTGAAGGTGGTTCGATGAGTTCTCTGCCAGGTGTTTAAGTGTGATTTTCAGAGTATCGATATAGCTGAATATTTAGATGAAGATGTAAGGGCGCACTGTACGGAGTATGGTCCAAATTTTCGCGGGGGGTCGATTACAGGTGTGCCGGCCGCAGTGGCCGAGCGGTTCTAGGCGCTTCAGTCCGGAACCGCGCGACTGCTACTTTCGCAGGTTCGAATCCTGTCTCGGGCATGGATGTGTGTGATGTCCGTAGCTTAATTAGGTTTAAGTAGTTCTAAGTTCTAACATGACCTCCGATGTTAATTTCCAGAGGTATTTGAACCATTTCATTGCAGGTGTTCTTTTTCTTCCTCTTTAAGATGTGAGGTCGAGTTGGTGCCGACTCCTTATTAGACTGTAATTTCTTCTGTACATCCACATATTCTATATTCACTAAATCGCTATGCAGTACGTGGCAGAGGGTGGTTCCTTTTGATGGATATCTGCTTCAACGCCTCTTTCCGCACTGTAATAAGTCTTCAAGGTTCCTACGAGAGCGATACGTAAGGGGTTGTAGTATATGCGTAGATTCCACACTTAATGTTGGATCTTGAAACTTTATAGGCAGACATTCACGTGTTAATTTGCATCTAACTTCAAAAGCCTGCCAGTTCAGTTTCTGCAGCATATGTGTGACGCTGTACCATGAGCTCTGTGACCATTCGTCCTGCCATTCCTCGCATACGATCGTATTCCCCGATAATCGTATTTGGTTCGGGCCCACAAAGTTGAACGTTATTCTAGGGTATATCTCGTGATTATAGTACCAGCGCATTGAAATCTTCCACCTGGTTTACCTACGACTGTCCTGTGTGATCATTACGTTTCATATCCCTCAAAATTTTTACACCTACAGGAGCTCGACTAAAATGTGGAAACGCCGAAAACAGAACAAATAACATTGTCCATCGCGATACAGAAAAAACAGCTATCAGTCTCCTCGGAATAAATAAATACGAGTTATGTATGGTTTTCAAGGGAATCTTATACCATTCTTCCTGCAAAATAATGCTAACGCTGATGGAGGTGGATAGCGATCACAGACCTTCTCTCCAGACTAGATCACGAAGGCTCAATAACAATCAGATCTAGTGGCTATGGTGGCCAGGACAGAAGCGACAATTCATTCTTGGGCACACATAAATCAGTCCTGAACAATGCGAGCTGTGTGAACACGGACTGCCGGCCGCGGTGGTCTCGCGGTTCTAGGCGCCCAGTCCGGAACCGTGCGACTGCTACGCAGGTTCGAATCCTGCCTCGGGCATCGATGTGTGTGATGTCCTTAGGTTTAAGTAGTTCTAAGTTCTAGGGGACTGATGACCACAGCAGTTGAGTCCCATAGTGATCAGAGCCATTTGAACCACCTCTTTTTTTGGGGGGGGGGGGGGGGAGGAGGGGGGACACCGACTCTGTCGTTATGGCACACAGCACCACCGCTGCAAAACGAACATTGTACCATGAGATGGACGAAACGAGCCAAAATAATCACATAATCCTTGGCAGCAATGCGACTCTGCAGAATAACCATGGGGCACATGGAATACTACGATACGATTGCCCACTTCATCATCTTGTGTTGATGCGGATAGGTTTCGCGCCGCGCGGTCTTGGGCGCCTTTTACGGTTCTCGCGGGTCTCCCGGCGGAGGTTCGAGTCCTCCCTAGGGCAGGGGTATGTGTACTGTCCCTAGCGTAACTTAAAGTTAGATTAAACAGTGTGTCAGCTTAGGGACCGATGACCTCAGCAATTTGGTCCCATAGAAATTACCACAAATTTCCAAAATAGGTTTCGCGAACGCGGCATTCATTACTGCAACGATTTTCGCAATTTTACGTCAGAATCTTCTTCATTGACAGGTCCTCACGATCACTCAACACACGCTTTAGTTCGCGTTGTGACTTGGTGGATGATGCAAGTGGTATAGATTTCCGAAAAACGAAACATTTCGGCACCTTGGCTAAGGAGGCCCCCGCCATAAGAGCACCAACAATTTTCCCACATTCTAATTCACTCAGTTCCAACGTAATGGACTCGCATCTACACAGAACGCAGTTCTGACTACAGCTGAAACTTGCAACGCATTGAGGACATTGAACAGATACCGCTCGTGATCAAATACAATTCTGCAACCTGTAGGCTTCGTCAGTATATACATTAATGGTTAACCATGTATTTCTCGCAGTGTTTCCATATTTTCGTCCCCCCCTCCCCCCCCCCTCCTGTAGATATTGATTCATTGATATTATAGCGTTCTTCGTTTTATGCACTATTTTCCATTCTAAACGTTGAAAGCAAGTTGCTAATCCTTACACCATTTTGAACTCTTATTAAGATCTGACTGAAAGTTTGTGCAGCTTTCCTAGATGACTGTGAAAAGTCCTCAAGGACGTTAATATACAATAGAAACGTCAAAGATCTTATCAAACTTCCTTGGGAACAGATTACGTTGCATCCCTACTATACTGAAAACATTGCATAAATAGTGACGTTACAGAAATGTGTTTCCACACATCTTTCCCAGCAAAGTACGGGTCCCGTTCGGTGTAACAGCGATCATGCTCTAGCATCTTCCACCATCTGTTGCCGCGCCGAATCACGGCGTAATGCTGAGTCAGCCTCTCGCGCGCTCAGCGCTGGAATACGTAAATATTGGAGGAGACAGACTGTGTTTATTGACATTCCCGGCCCACTGTAGCTCGTAAATAGCGGACTCTTTCGCCTAAGCCGGACGCCTGCTCTCCATCCAGGAAAACAAAGTGGCCACGCAGTTCTTGTTATAAAACCCGGGAATAGCGGCACCTCCTGTATTCATAAATCGCTTCTCAAGCGGCTCTGGGAAACAAACACAGCTTTCAAATGCACCCTGGACTCCGCCCCGCTGAGACAGCCTTAGTGAGGCACCGTTCTCTTATAGTCTCTTCCTGCACAACGTATTCTCGCTGCGTTGCACAGTAATAGATATCAATATTTATAGATTCTTCCGTCACTTATTACTAGACCAACTTTTTATTTAATGTTCTTGTACTAGTAATTTTTTTAAAATTTCAAACAGTTTTTCGGCATATCGGGCCATTGTCAGGAAACAACTGTCTGGCGTTCACGAGAGACATTAATATGTTGGAAAGCAAACAGTATAGTCTTTGGTCCTTTTATTAGGCGAGAAATGTAGAATCGAACGCTCATGACTCGTGTAGTGCACCAAATACGTTAAACTACAATTTGCGAGATGGCTAGTATCAAACACAGCAAATAACGAAAACAGGCAGTTTTAAAATATAGTCTATAAGTTGTGAGAATTTAATACTAAAGGTTCTAATGGAAAACAGATTACGACGTAATAACAGTTATATTGTGGTGTAATTATTTGAAGATGAATATGGTCATTGGGCAGCATGTCGGGTAGTGTGTATTTGGTTGACTGGATCCTGTAGAGCTTAAGAAGATCAACGTTCCGAGCTGTAACTGATTATTTAGAATCGCGTGGGGGTTTTGTGCTAAATGCTTATTTATATGAAGGGTCTCCAGTAGGCTAATTCTCTACCAATTCTGTGTTGTCTTCTTATCTGTGACCTTCCGTTAGAACATGCTCAGCAAAAGTGGAGTCTGACTTCTACGTTCCGTTTCAGTCAGTTTAGTTGCTATGGCCATATCTGACTGACCTGTAGGTAGTTTGTTACAGTCAATGCAAGTGATTTTCTAAACATCGCTAATAGTAAATAAATCGGTTTATTTCATTTTTTTCACTGACTTTGAAAAGATACGAGCTGTGGTGCCTCTTATAAAAGTCGCTAGATTTTGAGAGTTTTGGCTAATTAGTTGAATGAAGTTCATAAATAACAAATAGTACAATTCTTGATTTTAGTTACAGCTACTACTGCAGAGAGGGCGTAAATGTAGTTCGTTTTTCAACCTATACTGGCAGTTATTTGTAATTTTGTTTTACATTAATAAAATCTTGTAATAGTACTTCCAACGAGAGTAGAAATGTAGTGGAGCAAAAAAGAAATTGTGATATTTCTAACCTTAGAGGAAACAAGAAGTTTTGCCTGTATTGATTACATACATGGCTTCCATGTCAGGTATCTTAAATGTAACTGTGTGTGGGTGTCTGTCAGATATTATCATAAAGTCTCAAACATGAGGATCCGTTTCAAAGGCGGTAAAAAAGGGAGAAATGCAGCTACTCTTTTTCCAGTAGAAAATTTTATTAACAATGATTATTTTTACTTCAAATGAAATCAAGTTTATTGACTTCAATAGACTGAATGAAAATTGATTTAAAAAAATGGTTCAAACGGCTCTGAGCACTATGGGACTTAACATCTGTGGTCACCAGTCCCCTAGAAATTAGAACTACTTAAACCTAACTAACCTAAGGACATCACACACATCCATGCCCGAGGCAGGATTCGAACCTGCGAGCGTAGCAGTCGCGCGGTTCCGGACTGGGCGCCTAGAACCGCTAGACCACCGCGGCCGGCGTAGATGGAGTATTTACAACTTTGTAGACTATGCTTTTTCATAAGTACAAACAAAAGAAATAGTTCGTTTCCGTTCAATAGTCACCGTACTCCCACAAACATTTTGACCGAGTTAATATTAAGAATTTTTCAGTGACCGTACACAAACAGGACCATCACTTGGCATTATTATTGTTATCACGTCTCCTAAAAACTATTCTGCCAAGCGCAAGGGTTCGGCTTTGCGGTTTCGTCAAAAGATAAGTTTGTGTGTGTGTGTGTGTGTGTGTGTGTGTGTGTGTGTGTGTGTGTGTGTGTGTGTGTGTGTGGTGAATGGAAGAGGCAGACCAGCGTTGGAGGCGTGGACGCCGACTCGTGTAGACATGATCGTCCATGACGGAGCACATACCTTGAGGTATGACATTGCTCTCAATGTTAGCCTGTTACGTTGTAAGTCGGTTGAAACGGAGAGTGAGTGGTGATACGAATCTAACGGTCTAGTTTTTTGGTCCGGAGTTTCATACCTCTGTTTCGCAATTTCCTAGCACTGAGCGCAATTTTACAACCTTGTTAGTCTCACCTGCAGCTCTTACGTTCGTCGTTCTGTTTCATACATCAGATGGCGCTGTTACGGTGCTAATACGGCCTTCTCTAACGACTGCTACCACCTTTAAACTTTCTCTGGCCGCAAGCCTGGTTCTACGGTGCCCCGCTGCAGGGCCGTACGAGAAACACATCGACTTGGTAGACCACATGGCATGCAGGAATTGTACAGCAAACGTTTAGGGGAATTATGTGATATTGTCCGTTCACCTGCTGAACATCTGATTTTACGTATCGCAGAAGACAAGAGTTCCGTCTGTAATTGAGTGCGAAATGTTTCTTCTGCATCTTCTTCGCGTTACGTTTTGGTTAGATGATTACGCATTACGTTTCGCGTCTGTTCCTTGTTTCTTGGTCTGCCAGCGTTCGGGTTTGTCTTTTTAACCGGTCTCTAAGGATTCATGCTCTGTCGGTGTACGTACCAGATTAAACTATTTTCCTCCAATTTCTTACATAACGCCCTTTTCTGTCTCAACATCCTGATTCTGTGTACCCTTACGTCTTTAATTTATTCTTCAAAAGTAACTCTCTTCTTGCCTCCTATTCAAAACCAGTGACTCACTTCGAAACTGCAGTTGCGGAATTTTAGCCTCCTTATAAAACGGTGAACGGTCACTTTTCGTGTTTTTTTATATATACTTTTGTAAATTTCTTCACTTATCAGGTTAAATCTGTTCGCTTTATTTCGTATGACATAGTCTTGATTCTACAAAATACTTTATGCAACTGAATTGTCTTTAACTAGCACTACTGTGAACGTTATGTTGTGGAACAAAGCCAGTTGGTAAGACACTGGACTCGTATTCGGGAAGACGGCGTTTCAGTTTCTTGTCTGACCTCCCAGATTCGGGTTCACCATACTTTCCCTAACTCCCCTAAGGTATATTTTTTTACGTATGGTTTACAGACCAGTTTTGGTTGCAATTTTATGGATGTTTTCTTGGGAGTTAATGACTTCTTTTCTATTGTTGGAGATAATTACTAGGTCATCAACGAAGACCAAATATTGCAAATAACTTTTATTTACATGTAGCTTCCCAATGCGTATTCCGCTGACTTACTTCTCCCAGATGCAGGTTACTTTGTCCAGTACTATACTGAGTAATGGTGGGACCATCTGTCCTCTTATCGGACAAAGGTTTAGACATTTCACGTGAGAATTAATCTTGTGATATGATGTAATGTATTGTTTGTTCGATGAGGTTTGTTGTTTCGTCTAGTATGAATCCTGCTACTTATGAACAGCATTTCATGGGGAGTATTCCAACAGGATAACGTTCGCCCATGTACCGTTGCTCCAATCCAACATACTCTAAATTGTCGACATGCGCCCTTGGTCTGTTCGATCATCAGACCTGTCTCTATTACGTGGCGCCGGCCGCGGTCGTCTAGCGGTTCAGGCGCCCAGTCCGGAACCGCGCGACTGCTACGATCGCAGGTTCGAATCCTGCCTCGGGCATGGATGTGTGTGATGTCCTTAGGTTACTTAGGTTTAAGTAGTTCTAAGTTCTAGGGGACTGATGACCACAGATGTTAAGTCCCATTGTGCTCAGAGCCATTTGAACCATATTACGTGGCACATCATCGGACGGCAACTCCAGTGCCATTCACAAACAGCAGTAATCGCCCCTGTATGCTCGACCAACTGCAACAAGTACGGAACTCATCCCAAAAAACTGACTTCCACCACTTGTACAACACAATGCATGCACGTTTGCATGCTTGCATTTAACATTCTGGCCGTTACACCAGTTATTTATGTAGGACCATTTCATATTTGTAGTGGCTTATCGAGTGCATATTATAAATTGTGTTCTTTCAATGTTAATTATTTAAATATGTTGACTAGACAAATCTATCACCGAAATATGATTACTCTATACTAGTTACACTACTGGCCATTAAAATTGCTACACCACGAAGATAACGTGCTACAGAAGCGAAATTTAACCGACAGGAAGAAGATGCTGTGGTATGCAACTGATTAGCTTTTCAGAGCATTCACACAAGGTCGGCGCCGGTGGCGACACCTACAACGTGCTGACATGACGAAAGTTTCCAACCGATTTCTCATACACAAACAGCAGTTAACCGGCGTTGCTTGGTGAAACGTTGTTGTGATGCCTCGCGTAAGGAGGAGAAATGCGTCCATCACGTTTCCGACTTTGATAAAGGTCGAATTGTAGCCTATTGCGGTTTATCGTGTCGCGACATTGATGCTTGCGTTGGTCGAGACCCATTGAATGTTAGCAGAATATGGAATCCGTGGGTTCAGGAGGGTAATACGGAACGCCGTGCTGGATCCCAACGGCCTCGTATTATTAGCAGTAGAGATGACAGACAGCTTATCCGCATGGCTGTAACGGTTCTTGCAGCCACGTCTCGATGCCTGAGTTAAGAGATGGGGGCGTTTGCAAGATAACCATCTGCACGAACAGTTCGACGACGTTTGCAAGAGCATGGACGATCTGCTCGGAGAGCATTGCTGCGGTTACCCTTGACGCTGCATCACAGACAGGAGGGCCTGCGATGGTGTACTCAACGACGAACCTGGGTGCACGAACGTCATTTTTTCGGATGAATCCAGGTTCTGTTTACAGCATGATGATGGTCGCATCCGTGTTTGGCGACATCGCGGTGAACGCACATTGGAAGCGTGTATTCGTCATCGCCATACTGTCGTATCACCCGGCGTGATGGTATGGGGTGCCACTGGTTGCCCGTCTCGGTCACCTCTTGTTCGCACTGACGGCACTTTGAACAGTGGACGTTACATTTGAGATGTGTTAAGACCCGTGGCTCTACCTTTCATTCGATTCCTGCGAAATCCTACATTTCAGCAGGATAATGCACGACCGCATGTTGCAGGTCCTGTACGGGCCTTTCTGGATACAGAAAATGTTCTACTGCTGCCCTGTCCAGCACATTCTCCAGATCTCTCACGAACTGAAAACTTCTGGTCAATGGTGGCCGAGAAACCGGTTCGTCACAATACACCAGTCACTACTCTTGATGAACTGTGGTATCGTGTTGAAGCTGCATTGACAGCTGTACCTGTACACAGCATCCAAACTGTGTTCGAATGAATGTCCAGGCGAATCAAGGCCGTTATTACGGCCAGAGGTGGTTGTTCTGGGTACTGATTTCTCAGGATCTATGCACCCAAACTGCGTGGGAATGTAATCACATGTCAGTTCTAGTATAATATATATGTCCAATGAATACTCGTTTATCATCTGCATTTTTTGTTGGTGTAGCAATTTTAATGGCCAGTAGTGTACTTGTTGGAGTTGCGGTTTTTTCCGTCAGTGTAGTTTCCTACTCTTTAGTGATCGAAACCTCGATGAGCTCGTGCTACATCCTGTGACAGCTGTGTAACGAACTTGGTCCGTAGCTGCACCGCCGCTTATTACGCAGCTGGCCGCGTGGGCGTGCCCCGCTAACAGCTGCCGCTCTCTTCTCTCCACTGTGCTGTCTGACGCGGCGCGTTTCTGTTTCTTGTTGCAGGCGGCTGAACAACAACCGACTGCGGCACATACCGGACATGCTCTTCGGGAACATGCCCAACCTGCTGCGCCTGTGAGTACCATTCGTCTTGCTCCGCGGGCGACACCTCTCGGCGCGGCCACAGCGGCTCGTGAATTATGCATGAGGCAGCTCCGCGCCGGAGATATGTCCCTGCGCACTTACTTAACGCGCCGCTCATCTGTTCCGCATAACGCTAATTACAGGCGCGCGGCCTCTGCAAATGGACGCTCACCTGTTATTTCTCTCTCGGCGTGAAATCGAGAAATTAAGAACCGGTGCACCCTCGAGTTTCTTTAATTACTGCAGTAGCGACCGCTTCTGCGGTGTGTGATGAATCCTCTTAAAGATGTCGCAGGGGCGGCAATCGCGTCGGAAGGAGATCATATTAATTTTACTGATAAGTCTCTGTTTCGCATTTGTAGCAGGCACATAGCGCCACATAATACTTATTTAATTAACGTCAGTAGTTGCCTGCACCTAGCAGATTAAAGAAAGGATTTTTTGTCCTATTACAGAAAGCTTCCTACTTGCTAGTAAAATGTAACGCACAGTGCACTAGCTTTTTTTTCTCATTCCTCTTATTTCATCTCACGTCCCGTATGGACGGACGGGGGCTGTCGGTGGTACAGTGCTCCGCCCTTCAGCCAAGAGCATTCGTGAAGATAAAACAAAGATAGTAAAAAAATATGAGGAGTGTTTTAGTATTAAATAGATTAATGATGGTCAGCTGAAAGGTCGTAAAATCTATAGCCTACAGTTTATTCAGTGATATTCTTCAATGAGAAAACACTGAAGCACTGCACTTTCTCTTAACATCTGAAGATGAGAAGTACTGTGGAAGGGGAGAATATGGTCCTTAGAAGTTGAAGGCTGCAGATAAGGAGATGGGGGAGCCTCTTATGTGTGGAAACTAAGGAAATGATACGTGGGAGGTAAAGTGGATAGTGGGAATGCAAACTGTGGAAGGCCAGAGGGTGAGGAGGAGTAACGGTGTGTGGAGAAGGCAGACCACAGCTACATCTGCGTGATTACTCTGCTATTCACAATAAAGTGCCTAGCAGAGGGTTCAATGAACCACCTTCATGCTGTCTCTCTAGCGTTCCACTCTCGAAAGGCACGCGGGAAAAACGAGCACTTAAATTTTTCCGTCCGAGCCCTGATTTCTCTTATTTTATCGTGATGATCATTTCTCCCTATGTAGGTGGGTGCCAACAGTATGTTTTCGCAATCTGAGGAGAAAACTGGTGATTGAAATTTCATGAAAAGATCCCGTCGCAACGAAAAACTCATTTGTTTTAATGATTGCCACTCCAAGTCACGTATCATGTCTGTGACACTCTCCCCCGTATTTTCTAAAGCTTTTTGCAATAATCTTAAAGCAGAACTCATACTTATTATAGTTTTTTTTCCGAAATTAACACACTGTAACAAATGTAAGGGTCAGTGGCAAAACGTAGTCTCACGGTAAACGCGGATTTAACCCCTTAAGTTACACATTGGGTTACAGGAAATGAAACTTCCCACCGTAAAGATATACTGGCATTTACAAACACAGAGAATTTTAGTAATAAATGTCTGCGATCACTTTCCCTAGCACAACTGGACGCAGCTTGCTTACCTAACGTCTTTAGATGTGCCGTAGCATTTGTCCCGCTCGATTTCTTCTCCTTCGGTTGCGAGCTCTAACGCTTGTACCATAAATCGTGCGCAATGCTGTGAAAAGTAGGTAGGTTTAGATGTTAAGCGTAATAAGAACCATAGAATATTAGTATGCGAACTAATTCTGTTTTCTTTCATTAATTGCAAAATTAGTAAAACGATTTCTAGAGCCAGTATATCGTTGTATTCATAACAAGACTCTCCATCATTAATCATTAGCTCCTGAGGACCACGAAAGTCACCAAAATGATTCACACGATCGTAGAATCAACATGAGATCTCACGAATATGTTTTCCGGGGCTACTTTTCGCCCAGCGTTGTAGGTAAATCCCCACTGCCGCTCCCAGCTCCAGTAAGATACGGCTGTTGTCTGTGTGGTATCAATAGTAACGTTGCCACATTGTTTCTCAAGTTGGCTCTACGAGGGACACCAGCGACAGCGCCCTCTAGCCGGTGCTGTCGAGGTCTACGAGGTCCGAGACTGCTTCAGCCCATTTCATCAGGTGCAGCCAGCCAGGACACTTCGCTTCAACTGCGCATCACCTTGCAAGTTGCATATTCTTATTGCTTGAGTAAAGGGGATTTAAATTCATACAGAATTACCTACGTGTTTTGCCTTTTTCTGATCCAACCAACGCGCCGCCTTCCAGGCGGGATACAAAAGTCTATACATTACGGTAGTATCTGTTCCCGAAAGAACAGTTAGTAGGAGTAAGTTGTTGCTAGCGAGCAGTCTGGTCTGGCGTATCGTGTTGGCTGGGCCGGTCGTGTGCAGCGATGGCGGAGCCTGAGCGTTGTAGGATAAGGTAAAAGCAGCCTCGCGCATATGTAGTATTGTTACATAAAGTCCCATGTAAATGTTTTTAAGAAAAATCTGGTAATAGTAATCTTTCTCATAAAAAGTAACTTTTGACATTTATCTCAATTTAAAGAATTCACTAATTTCTCCAATCTTTGGCAATCCCCATTATTGAAAAGAAAAGTCAGTTCTTTCCTTTTCTATAAGACAAATCTATCGGCCAGCATTGCACTTAGCTGCGCCAGGAAAATTTCTTATAGGAGCAGATATATATACGCGTTATCCGGCGATCTAATTAAGGTAAGATTTTTCAGTTTATTCAGAACGATGTATCAGGGCCATGACGCAGCATTGCTGACGTCCAAAATTTACCAGGTTAAATTGACTGTCAATTATTGAAAGGTTATAGGTTTGTTACATTGTATTATATTTTCACTGTTGGGTAGTTACGCTAAATGAATTACTCATATTATTTTATTTTGTGGGGAGGTTACACTTCCCACAAAATTAAATAATATGAATAATACTCTCATTTAGCGTAAATACCCAACAGTGAAAATATAATACATCATACTCATTACTATATAATACATCATACTCATTACTCGTGGCAGATTAATCTACCAAGTCCCATACGAGTTCGGGCATAGTGTGTGCGTTCGCACGAGAAGGTCAATGGCATACACTATGCCCGAACTCGTACGGGACTTGGTAGATTAATCTGCGACGAGTAATGAGTATGATGGGCAAACATCTCTTAGGCGCACTCGAATGTAGTGGTGTGGACATGTTGGGAATGTGGGTCTCACGGGGAGCGTGTAAGGGATAAGTCCCTGCAGTCGCGCGATCCTCTGTGCCCTCGGTGGCTCAGATGGATAGAGCGTCTCCCATGTAAGCAGGAGATCCCGGGTTCGAGTCCCGGTCGGGGCACACATTTTCAACATGTCCCTAATGAAGTACATCAACGCCTGTTTGCAGCTAGGGTGTCCATTTAATTATCATTTCGTACAAAAGTCTGCCCGGCTGTTCTCACGCTATATGAACATGTGCCGCGTCTGCCTGTGATCCTACCTACTCGCTAGGATCCCGTAAGAATTTCTTCGTATACTGTGCGTTAGAACATAGTTACAAAATGTAATAAACGTGGGCAGGGATGTGGCGTAAACGCCACAGACCGTCAGTACGAGTTCACGATCTTAAAGCTTTATACGTGGTTTCAGTTGAGGAGGGGGATCGTGGGCGCCTGTCTCGTAATTCCACTAACAAGCACAACAGTTCACTTCTCAGCTACACTATTGGCCATTAACCTATGCCTGTGCATCACAGTTGCTCAGACCATTTGGTTAAAGAGCAGCGTGTAATCTCTGTCTCAGTCACCAGTACGTCAAGTCACAGCACTAGTAATTTAAAACCCACGGATAGTGACGGCCATTATTTAGTTTTTACATAGCTTGTTAAAGTCTTCAATATATCTAATATTTCTAAAGTAGTCTAGTCTCGTGATTTTCTTACGCGGGTACGATTCTCCGGTGGTCTAAATTACTAGTAATTGTGTTTAATTCCCTCTCCACTACATGGTGGAACCTGTAGTCTGAGAGACTGATACAAGAATGGAATTTCCAGATGCGCCATTTCCAATGTAAATGGCTCATCTGAAACTTCCTATTGTCTCCCTTACGGCGTCCCGATCCTGGGACAATTGCCCTTCGCGGGGAAGCGCTCCACCGACTGAGTTACCAAAGCGCAACTAACGATCCACCATCACATATTTCCTTCCACCAGTGCCTCTTCTTCTACTTTCCAAACCCACGCAAGTTCTCATGCGTACCTCGCATCTTGTCAAAGTCGCAACGCCGTCGCATGGCACACGGAAGAGCAGAGCCGTGAGAACTGATAGCGCCACTTTATTGCACACGTTCCGCGACTGCAGACCTTGCAGTGTTCGGGGAAGAGGACGCTGAAGTCAGACTCCCAGAGTAGCCGCCTAGGTGGGGAGGAAATAAATGAAACGCGCCCCCTTGAGTGTCTGCAGCAGACAGCATGACGGATGCAGCTTCTAACTGGAAACTGCACGTAGGTCAGCTTACAGCGGCTACAGGATGAAGATATCATCGAGACAGAGAACGAGCCGTACAGCGTGCTGGTCTCTTTGGCGCAGGCTGCCACTGGCTCCGGCTCATGAATATCCTCTCCGAGAGCGGCGAGATATCGCTCCCAACACGGAACGTGGCAGTATTCTCGCGGCGCTGCCACTGGGGCGCTACGTCGCTTTCCTTGCGAAGGCAACACCTGGAAAGGCCAGTTAACAGTGATTCTTCTGTGTGGGGCTTTGAGCGAAACACGTGCCATCTTATTTCCTCCGCACACATCAAGATGCACCTGTTCCTCCGAATCTCCAGAAGTAAACATTTGTGGCAAGTTTCTACCCAAAATTATGTAAGACTGGCTTGTTAGGCCCATGTATGGTAGAATGAAATTTTCCGTTAGTTACCTGTTCTGCTGTGGTGAGGCTGGTCCATGGTTCATTCAGCGGAAAGAAATTACGAATAAGTTCCCGACTCACCCAATTACAGTTGGTGGTGACTACAATCTGCAATCGGTATGTTGGCGAAAATGCATGACTGAAGTCTGCTGCAGGCTAAAACAACATCCACAATTGTGCACTCTCCGGGCCGCGCGGGTTTAGCCGACCGGTCTTAGGCGCTGCAGTTATGGACTGCGCGGCAGGTCCTGGCGGAGGATCGAGTCCTCCCTCGGGCATGGGTGTGTGTGTTTGTCCTTAGGATAATTTAGGTTAAGTAGTGTGTAAGCTTAAGGACTGATGACCTTAGCAGTTAAGTCCCATAAGATTTCACACATATTTGAACATTTTTGTGCACGCTCCAATCACTTTAATGTGATCACCGCCTATGTTCGATGTCAACGTGCAATAGCACGGTATTTGGCATCACTAGACGTGGAGAGTATATATAGTGTCGAGGGAACGCGGAAAACAACGTAGTCGTTGTGAGTAATGAAACTCAGCGATTTTTCGGACGTCCAAAATGGAATGATCATCGGCTTAGGGGCCATGTGTGGCAGCATTTCCGAAACGGCTAAATTTGTAAACTGTTCCCATTCCGCCGAAGTTAACGTATATCAAGCACGAAAAATGATGCTATCCAAAATCTGCTCAGAGACAACTGTGGGCCGCGTGGGATTAGCCTAGCGGTCTAAGGCGCTGCAGTCACAGACTGTGAGGCTGGTCCTGGCGGAGGTTCGAGTCCTCCCTCGGGCATGGGTGTTTGTCCTTAGGATAATTTAGGTTAAGTAGTGTGTAAGCTTAGGGACTGATGACCTTAGCTTTCAAGTCCCATAAGATTTCACACACATTTGAACATTATTTGACAACTGCAACCATAGATAAAACGGGTGAACGACGGCTGTGGAGATGTTTATGTGCAACTGTTGAGCAACTTGTAAGATGGCTATAATTTCACACCTTACAAGAACTCATCCACATACTTTGCCGTGATCTACAAACACAATTAGGTATCATATGGTAGGATGTACATATGAATATATAAAGGAGACTGACATTGTCACGTACATTTTGTAAATAACTGTTAACGTTTATTGCATGAAAGGTGACGGAGTGTCTTTATTATAAAAACGGCGTAATGAATGATTGCCTATACTAGTAGAGGTTGAAACGCCAGTTGAGATGAAACGGCAGGCAGAACTCAAGCTCTGAGTGGAAGGCCCGCACAGGTGTTGGTCTTGCTTAAACACAGGAAGTAGCTAGACATACGTTGTGGCACCTGAGCTCTGGAGCACAATAAGGTGACTGCCGTCCGAAAGGATAACCGGATAATACTTCCGAACGCTGAAATCTTGGACGCAGGTGAGAAGAACGAAGAAGCAGCACCTCGGAAATCACGAAGGCTGGGTTATTTTCAAGGATTTTCTCAGAAGCGTACCATTGTACGAGTATAGGTTTTTCCTCGCAAACTTTCCGCCCTGGACGACAAAAGACTAAAATATGGTTGGTCAGCGTTCGGAAGAATGTGTAGAGAGGCAGAATATTCCGTGGTTTGGGAATATGATTCGTTTTCGGAATTACGTGGTGGGGAGCCAAGCCTTGCTGGGAAGCTAGTGCTGGAGAGACGAGGTCTTCCGTGGTGAGCGCCCGTGTGTGACGTTCGCTCGGCATCAGCTTTTGTTGGTACAGACGGACTTGCTGTCTTTGCTCTCAGGAGACTTTATAGTTAGAACAGTTAGCCACTGTACTGTTTCGAACTTATACGATTCTGGACTTCGCCTCCGGGTTGAAAGTCGTCGTTGAGTAGGCTGCGTGCAGTGATTAAGAGCACTTCTTCTGCCTATACTTACGCTGAGACGTTATTAGAACTCCGTCCTTGTGGCTGGCAGTTCGCGTTTCTCGTCTGGAGAACACAGAGAGGAGAAGACAGTATTAGATTTTATTAGTCAGAGGACCTCTTTCTGCCGTCCTAGTGTTTGAAAGAACTTATTTTGTGGCTGGAGTTCTTCCATCGACGCAGACGTGTTCGAGAACCAGCACGCCGACGCAGCAGACACAGTACATATGGTGATATCGCAAATTGCTTCGGCTTATTACGGCTATAAAGCTAAACAGCTGTGATCACGTTAGTTTATTCCCACTTAGGTTCCACACCAATGTAGATCATCTTTGAAAGTAGCGTCTTCTAGTGTTCGGTACGCAGATAATGTCAGTCATTTCGCGTTATTTATGTTAGATCGCGTGTCCATAAAAGAAGGCAGAGTTGGGCAATTGATTAAAATTTTACTTAGGAAATACAGACATTTGTCAGAAAGGGTGTTTTTTTAATCTGCAATAAACGTATAGTAAGAAACAACGTTTATCATTTAGTAGTAATAGTTGCCTTCATCATTCATTTATGTTTAGATTGTAATTTATGGAATTAAGATATGTTAAGATCTGCTTCAGGGGGTAGTCAGACAGGGCCAAATCTTCATACCTCGCTAACAGGAAACGAAGGGTGTCAGTGCAAGGGACTAGTGAATTAAGTCAGTCAGTCATCATCAGAATGGGAAGAAATTACATGTGGTGTCCACAAGGCTCCTTTTTGAGGCCATTGCTTTTTCTTGTGTACATTAATGATCTCTCATCAGTTACACTGCCAGAAGCAGAGTTCGTTTTGTTTGCAGATGACACAAGTACTGCAACAAATAGTATGTTGAGTGCAGTTCTAGAAAGATCTGCTAATGATATTTTCATGGATATCAATAAATGAGTTAAAGCCAACTCACTGACATTAAACTTCGAAAAGACTCACTATATGCAATTCAGAACTTGTAAGAGGTTTCCACACAGCATATGCATAAAGTATGAAGAAGAGCAGATAGAAGAGGGTGACAGTCTTAAATTCCTCGGATTACAACTTGATAATAAATTCAGTTGGGAGGAGCACACCACAGAACTGCAGAAACGCCTTAACAAATCTGCATTTGCAATTCGAGTGTTAGCAAACATAGGGTACATAAAAATGAAAAAGCTTGCATACTTTGCCTACTTTCATTCCATAATGTCATATGGTATAATATTTTGGGGTAACTCTACAAATCAACCAAAAGTTTACAGAGTCTAAAAGCGTGTAATACGTATTTTTTGTGGAGTAAATTCACGGACGTCCTGCAGAAACCTCTTCAAAGAACTGGGTATACTAACTACTGCCTCTCAGTATATTTACTCCTTAATGAATTTTGTCCTAAATAATATATCTCTTTTTCCAACAAACAGCTCAGTTCATACATACGATACCAGGAACATAAATGATCTGCACAAGGACTTAAAAGCATTTACTTTAGTTCAAAAAAGGGTCCACTACTCAGGAACACTTATCTTCAATAATTTGCCAGCACACATAAAAAAATTAGTTACAAATAAAGATCAGTTTAAAAGGAGTCTGAAAGACTTACTAGTGGCCAACTCCTTCTACTCCATTGACGAATTTTTTAATAGAAACAAATGATTTATTGTATATACTCATACCATTAGTATCGTTATTTCAGCTTAAAAAATGATGTATTGTATATACTCATACTATTAGTATTGTTATTTCAGCTTTAAAAAAATACATTTTCCACATCAACGAGGATCTCCTCAGCACGGATCTATGGAAAGAAAAACTAATCTAATCTTCATTTTAGCCTTTATTATTTTGCGCACATTCATTTTTACACCCGCTTGGAGTGTAGCATCTTGGAAACTGACCGCCCTGATGAACCAAAGAGCTGCCAGCACTACCTCCACAACGACCGTTCAGTAAACGTTGCTACGCATGAGCCTCTGCAGCGAGTGCCTGATTCATGCATCCGTGCTGAGGGTTGGTCGTTAGCAAAGTAGGCTGGAATTTGCACGCCAGTACCTAAATTGGACGTCTGCCGAGTAGCGACAGGTGACCTTTTCACATGAATCACGTTTTGCGGGCCGTCGGACAGGTAGCTTTTGAAACATGGGAAGTGTCCGGACTAAAGGAGGGAGCGTCATGGGCTGCGGAATATTTCCGTTGCATTCCCTAGGTGATCGAGTCATTCTATAAGGAACAGTGGATCAACAATATAATCTATACTTGTATTGCAAATAAAACTGCCTATTCCTGCTGCTAGTTACTTTATTTCTCCCATACGCGTTTTGCCTTCTCCTAAGGCATCATCAGTGGGATCTAAAACGATACAGTTTTGTTATTTATAGATTATCAAACAGTTCACTTGGCGATTTATTGTACAAAAAAAATAATTACTTACGATTTGCGTTTCCTCACATCTGGTCTGGAGGTCGCACCACCACTTTTATTGCTGCCATATAAGCACATCTTCGTGTTCTCAAAAATGGTTCAAATGGCTCTGAGCACTATGGGACTCAACTTCTGAGGTCGCCTAGGACTTAGAACTAATTAAACCTAACTAACCTAAGGACATCACACACATCCAGGCCCGAGGCAGGATTCGAACCTGCGACAGCAGCGGTCGCTCGGCTCCAGACTGCAGCGCCTAGAACCGCACGCCACTACGGCTGGCCCTTCGTGTTCTCGCCTTCGACACACTGTTCACCATGTTTCTCTCTCTTTTTTGTGATGTTCTTTCGTCACTCGATACAATTATTTCGTCGTACACCTTTCCACAGCGTAAATATTGCGAGACAAAAAAGAGTGAGAAACACGGTTAACAGTGCGTCAAAAGAGAGAACACAAAGATGTGTTGATGTGGCAGTGATGAAAATGGTACTGCGACCTCCAGACCAGATGTGAGGAAACGCATATCACCAAATCGTAATTAATTACTTTTTTTTACGAAACATCGCGAAGTGAAATGTTTGATAATCTATAAATAACAAAACTGTATCGTTATAGATCCCACTGATGATTCCTTAGAACAGGAGAAGGCGAAACGCATATGGGATAAATAAAGTAACTAGCAGCAGGAAAAGGCAGTTTTATTTACAAAAAAAAGTATTTATATGCTTGCTGCGGAGGATGGCCGCACAAACAAACTTGTAATATCATATATCCTTGGAGATCGCCGGCCGCGGTTGCCGAACGGTTGTAGGCGCTTCAGTCCGGAACCGCGCGACTGCTACGATCGCAGATTCGAATCCTGACTCGGGCGTGGATGTGCGCGATGTCCTTAGGCTAGTTAGGTTTAAGTAGTTCTAATTTCTTGGGGAATGATGACCTCAGGTGTTAAGCCCCATATCGCTCAGAGCAATTTGAACCATTTTTTGAACCTTGGATATCTTGTCCACCTCTGCATGCAGTTTTTCCTCAGCACGATGGCATCAACCAGCAGGACAATGCAATGTGTCACAAAGCTCGCAATGTACGTGCGTAGTTTGAAGGATACCACGATAAATTTACCGTACTCCCCTGGCCAACAATATCATCTATCGTTGGAGATCTTGTCCACCCCAGCATGCAGTTTTTCCTCAGCAGGATGGCATCAACCAGCAGGACAATGCAATGTGTCAAAGCTCGCAATGTACGTGCATGGTTTGAAGGATACCAC
Organism: Schistocerca gregaria; assembly: GCF_023897955.1. NCBI lineage: Eukaryota > Metazoa > Arthropoda > Insecta > Orthoptera > Acrididae > Schistocerca > Schistocerca gregaria. The sequence continues at coordinate 200,541,901 of NC_064923.1, forward strand.
AATAAATTTACGTTACTCCCCTGGCCAACAATATCATCTATCCTTGGAGATCTTGTCCACCCCTGACATGCGGTTTTTCCTCAGCAGGATGGCATCAACCAGCAGGACAGTGCAATATGTCACAAAGCTAGCAATGTACATGGATGGTTTGAAGAACATCACGATAAGTTGACCGTACTCCCTTGGCCAACAAATTCCCCGGATTGAAACCAAATCGAGAATGTGTGTGACCATCTCGATTGGGCTGTTCGCGCCACGGTTCCTCAACCAAGGTACGTAGCACAGCTGGCCACGTCACTGGAGTCACCGTGACTCCACGTCCCTGTCGGTATCTTCCAGAACCTCACAGACTCTCTTCCTTCAAATCTCTCTGCGGTCCGCGCTACAGAAGGTGGTTATTCGGGCTTTTGACAGATGGCCACGTTCCTGTGCGTGGATAGTGTATTAAGTGCTTTCTCTTGAAATTGAGCAGTTAGTTAAGCAAACTAGTGGACTTCTTAGCAACAAACAATCCGGAGCAAACAGAGACCATCAGGACGGATGCAGGAATTATTGACCACTGTGTCGTTGTAGTGAGACTGACTACCGTAACATCCAGATCCGCCAACAAAAAACTAAGAAATAAAGAACCGTGACTGACGCGCGAACAACAGGGACTTACAATTGAAAATAGTCCATTCAGAATGGATAGCTACTAGTAGAAATCTGGATTTTCGTAATAAAATCTAAAAAAAAAGGACGACTGATTGCTGCGTTCTATAATTTATAAGAAAAAGTGGATGTTATGATGGAAGAATCTTCTTTACAGTGAATCTGATTACCGATCATTGATGTGAGGACGCTGATTTGTGCGCATGTCACGCGAATGACATTGAATCGTTCATTATGTTTCAGCGTTATTTGTAGTATCATTTCTGTATACAGGATGATTTTTATTAACGTTTAAAACCCCCAAAGCGATGACGATGTCTCAGAGACAAGTACTTTAATGTGAGACATACGGAGACGCTTATGTCGGGAAATACCACAAAAGTGGATATGTTGAACATGTGATGTCACCAGGTGCCTTAACTCTCTGCACGTGAGCCGGCCGCGGTGGCCGAGCGGTTCTAAGCGCTTTAGTCCGTAACCGCGCGACTGCTAAGATCGCAGGTTCGAATCCTGCCTTGGGCATGGATGTGTGTGATGTCCTTAGGTTAGTTAGATTTAAGTAGTTCTAAGTTCTATGGGACTGATGACCTCATAAGTTAAGTCCCATAGTGCTCAGGGCCATTTGAACCATTTTTTTCGCTGCACGTGCAGCGATTGTTCTTGGGCATGAAGGGAAGCTTGAGCGATGCAGTACTTGCATTGGTGATAACGGTGCAAATTACCATCAGCTTTTGTAAATGTGATCTGTTGAAAACATAGAAGTTAGACAATTATTGTCCTTGGTGTAATCAACAAATAGTTCAAAAATGGTTCAAATGGCTCTGAGCACTATCGGACTTAACATCTGTGGTCATCAGTCCCCTAGAACTTATAACTACTTAAACCTAGCTAACCTAAGGACATCACACACATCCATGCCCGAGACAGGGTTCCGGACTGAGCGCCTTAACCGCGAGACCACCGCGGCCGGCAAAACAAATAGTTGTTCCTTTGATTTCTTCCCTTTGTTTACAGACATTATTCACTGGTAACGATGCATTTCGGAAGCTTACACTAGTGCGTTTACTTATGACGCAGCGCGGTAGGTCTTTGTTGCACTGCACTTTGCAATAAACGAGTGGAGACCACAGGACCGAAAGATAAAGTAATAAATCTTACATCAGTGTAAACACGAAATTGTCTAACTCAATGAACGCGCACGTGAGCCCAGAGCCACACCGACGTGAGTACTCTGGGATGGTCAGCTGTGGCAGGCTGATAGTCTCAACCGCTGCACGTGCTGCGAGGTACGACTCATTCACTTTTGCAGTACCTCCCCACATCTTCGGCCTCATGTGTCTTATATTAAATTACTTGTCTCAGTATCATCTTCGTCGCTTCGTAGGTTTTGAAACGTTATTAAGACTCGCCCTGTGCTTGTAATTTTCATGTTGTCGCGCCTCATTCTTCCTTTTGACGCCTACCAAAAGATGACCTACTAGCTACACTGAAGCTGGACACAATTAAAGAAAATAGTGACCCACGCAGTGTTTTTCAAATGGTTCAATTGGCTCTGAGCACTATGGGAGTTAACTTCTAAGGTCATCAGCCCCCTAGAACTTAGATCTACTTAAACCTAACTAACTAAGGACATCACACACATCTATGCCCGAGGCAGGATTCGAACCTGCGTGCGTAATGATCGCACGGTTCCAGACTGTAGCGCTGGGCCACTCCGGCCGGCACGATGTTTTTCATTCATCAAGTAATTTCAGCATGTTTTTTTTTCATATTCGAATAAATCCTAGTACACTTTTTAATTTCTTTATTTTCTCTTAGTGTGTTCCTTATTCAGTACAATTTTGGCCACAGTTATTGCAATATTAAAACATTTATTTTTACTTTTGATCACAATTAACATCTTAGGCATTTGCGGCACGTCAAACGGGCGGATACGTTTTATGTTCGAAAGGGGAGGGGAGCGTGTGGTGTGCGGGGAGATTCAAGATGGCTATGAGCACTATGGGACTTTACATCTATATCTACTTCCATACTCCGCAAGCCACCTGACTGTGTGTGGCGGAGGGTAACTTGAGTACCTCTATCGGTTCTCCCTTCTATTCCAGTCTCGTATTGTTCGTGGGCTCTAATCTCTCTGCTTTTATCCTCATGGTCTCTTCGCGAGATATACGTAGTAGGGAGCAATATACGGCTTGACTTCTCAGTGAAGGTATGTTCTCGAAACTTCAACAAAAGCCCGTACCGAGCTACTGATCGCCTCTCCTGCAGAGTCTTCCACTGGAGTTTATCTATCATCTCCTTAACACTTTCGCCATTACTAAATGATCCTGTAACGAAGCGCGCTGCTCTCCGTTGGATCTTCTGAGGTCATTAGTCCCCTAGAACTTACAACTACTTAAACCTAACTAATCTAAGGACATCACACATCCATGCCCGAGGCAGGATTCGAACCTGCGACCGTAGCGGTCTCGCGGTTCCAAACTTATGCGCGTAGAACAGCTCGGCCACACTGGCCGGCTGTGCGGGGAGAGAGAGAGGTAGAGAGTGAGAGAGAGAGACAGAGACTGTTAACAAGCCGTGGGTATCCCACCCTAACAAAACCAAGCCTTGGATCCATGTCTTGCAGTAACAAACTTGGTCTGGCACGTATAACCAGGCAAGTTAATAATAGACGGACCAGGGACTTCTTTATAGGTTTCTATGGAATAAGAAAGGACCAAGATCTGCAGGATGGTTTGTGGACGACATTAGGAAACATGCAGAAGCATCAGGGACGTGTGTAGCTGAAAGCGATGTTTGTAGAATATAGTAGCAGTGTGTGGTTGGGCTATTGAAGCGTCTCCGAGTAACTACGTTTCCCTTCGGAGCGTAACAAGGGGAAAAATAAATGGCGCGTGACTTTTGAGCACAAAAGTCGGGCTGTGTGCCAAAGAAAGCTGCGGTAGGCGCGAGGAGTACTAAGCAGGCGACAGCCACTGGTCAGTGCGCCGTCGGCGGCCGCGAACAACCGCCGCTGATTGTCGTGAGGCGAGCCCACAAATCGCATCACCGGCTGCAGCACAGCATAACACAGCTCAGAACTGCACAACACATCGTAGCACACACACAGTGGCCGAGAGGCGCGGGCCGCGAGGGAGCCCTCTGCGGCCGAACGCAGCCTCGCGGCGGCTCGCTGCCGGGTGTCCATCAGCGGGAATGGGCACAGACAAATTGCCCCTAATGTAGAGATGGATCACGCGTCGCGTGTTCCTCGCCCTCTGCTTCTCAGTACCTCAGAGGCAGAGACCCCGTTCGGCATCGTCTGCACTCCTACCTTGGTGGTATCAATGAGTGTACTGTCAAGTTTTACTAATCGCACTTGCTCCTGTTCTTAAATGGAACAAGTAAAAGGGAAGCTAAGAACAACTAGCTATTTGTGCTCACCATCGCCCTCGTATGCATGTGTCACATGGGTGCCAGTATAAATGAGGTCCCGTGTTATACTGAACGTGGTACACTGAAGAGTCAAAAAAACTGGTACACCTGCCTGATATCGTGTAGGGCCCCCGCGAGCACGCAGAAGTGCTGCTACACAACGTGACATGGACTCGACGAACGTCTGAAGTAGTTTCACAAGCTGCGACACCGTCCCGAAAAAACAGTGACTTGTATATGTAATCAGTTTCCTTTAATTTACGTCTATGGTCTCAAACTGTTTCATAACAGATTACCGGTTTCCGACTTTAATGACCATCATCAGATCTGTTTAATAAAAACAAAGTCCTAATGTACTGCAGCCATAGTGGCATCGTGAAATGTTAAATGCGGAATCAGCACCAGCATCGTCAAATATTATCTAGATAACACCACATGGACGAGTCATGTTGTCAGCACCAGCATCGTCAAATACATATAGATATGTATATAGATATATGAAACAGATCTGATGATCGTCGTTAAAGACCGAAACAGGTAATCTGGTCGGCCGAAGTGGCCGTGTGGTTCTAGGCACTGCAGTCTGGAACCGCGCGACCGCTACGGCCGCAGGTTCGAATCCTGCCTCGGGTATGACTGTGTGTGGTGTCCTTAGATTAGTTAGGTTTAACTAGTTCTAAGTTCTAGGCGACTAATGACCTCAGAAGTTGAGTCCCATAGTGCTCAGAGCTATTTGAACCGGTAATCTGTTATGAAACAGTTTGTGACCTTAGACGTAAATTAAAGGAAGTCTGAAGTAGTTCTGGAGGGAATTGACACCGTGAACAATACGAGGGGGTGGAGATCTCTCTTGAACAGTACGTTGCTCAATAATGTTCATGTCTGGGGAGTTTGGTAGCCGGCGGAAGTGTTTAAACTCAGAAGAGTGTTCCTGGAGCCACTCTGTAGTAATTCTGGAAGCGTGGGGTGTCGCATTGTCCTACTGGGATTTCCCAAGTCCTTCGGATTGCACAATGGACATGAATGGATACAGGTGATCACGCAGGATGCTTATGTAAGTGTTTCATATCACTCCAACTGCACACGCTCCACACCGCTACACAGCCTCCACCTGATTGAACAGTCCCCCGCTGACGTGCAGGGTCCATGAGTTCATGAGGTTGCCTCCATACCCGTACACGTCTATCCGCTCGATACAATTTGAAACGAGACTCGTTCGACCAGGCAACATGTTTCCAGTCATCAACAGACCCGTGTCGGTATTGACGGACCCAGGCGAGGCATAAAGCTTCCTGTCGTGCTGTCATCAAGGGTACATGAGTGGATCTTCGGCTCCGAAAGCCCATATCGATGATGTTTCGTTGAATGGTTCGCATGCTGACACTTGGCCCAGGATTGAAATCTGCAACAATTTCGTGAAGGGTTGCGCTTCTGTCACGTTGAACGATTTTCTTTAGTCGTAGTTGGTCCCTTCTTGCAGGAGCTTTTCCGGCAGTTGCGATGTCAGAGATTTGATGTCTTATCGGATTCCTGATACTCACGGTACACTCGTGAAATTGTCGCACGGGAAAATACCCACTTCATCGCTACCATGGAGATACTGTGTCCCGTCGCTCGTGCGCCGACTATGACATCACGTTCAAACCCACTTAAATTTTGATAACCTGCCATTGTAGCAGCGGTAACCGATCTAACATCTGCGCCAGACAGTTTTTGCCTTCTGTAGTCGTTTCCGAGCGCAGGGCCGTATTATTCCTGTTTACATATCTCCATATTTGAATACGCATGCCTATACTTCCACATTCTCCAGAGACTCCAAGAAGAATTGCTAAATTGCAACAATGCTTCCTGAGTGCACAATGCTTAACACAGTCTATTGCATGATGTCGTACGGTACCTTTACAAGCGTCTGCATGCAACTTTTACTGTGACATGTATGATTGATTTGGTTTGAATTTTTACCATACACTCTTACAATGATGTACCACCTGTCACATAACTTGTCAATAACATGACGTTGCCCTTTAGGGTGTTGCATTAATTTTCCGGAGTTAGGGGTATAAGTGCTGATATTTTTATTGTCGACTGAGGACAATGTACTAAATAACATTACATCAGTATTTACTTCATCATCAGACTAATTTTGTTATGGTGGTAAGTACCTATGGGATTAAACTGCTGCGGTCATCGGTCCCTAGGGTTACACACTACTTAATCTAACTTAAACTACCTTACGCTACGGAAAACACGCACACCCTTGCCCGAGGGAGGACTCGAACTTCCGCCGGAGAGCAGCCGTACGAACCGTGGCAAGGCGCCTCAGATTGCGTGGCTAACCCGGCGGCATAAGACTAATAATCATAGCTATTAGGAGTAGTACGTTTCCAGGTTGGTTAGTACCTTCAAGTACATGTATCAAGAGCAAGCCATTAATGGTAACTCCGCGGCACTTCTGCGTACTCAAGGGGGCCCTACTCGATATTAGGCAGGTGTACCAGTTTCTTTGGCTCTTCAGTTTATTATTCTTGAAGAATCAAGTTTGTCAAGGTCGCTAGTTTATTGCTACGATCAGTATCGACAGATCTATGGTGTCATCATTGGATCTTCTAACACTGTTAGATGTGCTTGCATGTTAAAACGCTGAATCACATAGTGATGTTGCGTCAAGTTTTTATTGCAACTTGACGCAACATCACTACGTGACTTTCAGTGTTGTATGAAGCATGTACATCTCATAGTGTTGCAAGATGCGATGATGACAGAGTAGATTTATCGAAACCGGTCATTGTAACAAAAAGAATTGCTAGCGATCTTAGCAAACATGATTCTTCATGAATAATATCCTTCTACATAATATGAGTAAATGAGACGTGCCCGAAGTTTCGTAAAAATTGTTTCAGGTGTTATATAAGTGTGCACTCCACCCACGTCCCCCTCCCTGTGCATGTAACGCTTCTCTACTCTATGCTTGGCCGTTATGCTGCCGCACCGTTTGTGGAGCCAAGACGTCAGCGATTGCGTTGCTTTGAGTAGAACACTCGTTCTTTAATAGTGCCCAACGCTGGAACTCAACTACTGAATTCGGCTCCATTCGTGTCCAGACACCACAATGGTCGCGGCGTGTTTCTACGTTAGCCTCCACGAGGGGACCTGGTAAGCCGATGTGAATGAATGGGCAAAACGCGGAGTGCGTGATTAGTCGCGGGGACCGTCTGGACGTATTAAGATTGATATCGCCGTCCTTTATTTTAGCTTTGCGTGCGCCCTATCCAGCGGGAAGATCGGCCCACATCGGAACTCTCGATCTCCAGCCCCATTCTGCCCGCTACCGTTTCGGCCAAGACGGACTTCAGATTCGTATGCACCTGCAGTAAATGGGACATCAGATACTAGACTGTTTATTTCTTACTGTAACTGCCATTCTGGAGTTAGTGAGTTCGCAATTTGAGCACTGTATGTGTTGGCCACTATTTCGAGGCACGGCTCAGTTACGTTTAACAAGAGTAACAACCATGTCAATAAAAGAGTGCTTAGAATACGAATCCCCACTGGCGTTACCCAGCTACAAGGAATACGAACGTTTTTTTTAAATTTGGAAATAGAAGCTGAAAAGCTATATTTTGTTTTTGTTCCCCTTTATTTACGCTTCTTTTGTTTGCTACTAGTTTCGGGGCAGCAACTTTATCTAAAGCGCTCATTCGTATATGCAGCTAGGCTTCTTTCATATGGGAATAACTCATGCAACATACCATTTGGATGTATCTGTGTAACACGCGAGCTGATATGAATGCATTGAAAAGCGAAAAAGGAAAGCATACGTCACTTGCTGCACGAGAATTCGTCAGCGAAAAAGTTACTGTCAAGAGTGTCCCAGGGAAGTGTGACGGGATCGATGTTATTCTCTACATACATAAATGATCTGACTGATAGGGTGACTAACAATCCGCGGCTGTATGCTGATAACGCAGTGGTGTGGGGGGAGGTGTCGTGGTTTGAGTGACTGTAGGAAGATACAAGATGTCAGACAAAATTTCTAGTTGGTGCGATGAATAGCAGCATCCTGTAAATGTAGAAAGATGTTACTTGTTGCAGATGAGGGGGAGAAACAAATCCGTAATGTTCGGATACACCATTAGTAGTGTCCTCTTTGACACAGTTACGTCGTTTAAATATCTAGGCGTAAAGCTGCAAGGCGACATGAAGTAGAACGAGCATATGAGGATTGTGTTACAGAAGGCGAATGGTCGATTTCGATTCGTTGGGAGAATGTTAGGAAAGCCGTAAGATCAGGTTAAAGGAAGACATCGAAGCAATTCAGAGGGGAGCCGCTAGATTTGTTACCTGTAGATTCGATCAGCACGTGGGTATTACGGCGCTGCTTCGTGAAATTAATTGGGAATCCCTGGGGGGAAAACGACGTTCTTTTCGCGAAATGCTATTGAGACAACTTGGAGAACTGGTATTTGAAGCTGACTGCAGAACGATTTTACTGTCACCAACGCACATTTAGCGTAAGGACCATGCAGATAAGAGAAATTAAGGCTCATACAGAGGCATTTACGAGTGGAACAGGAAAGGAACTGATGGTACTCTCGGCCATGCGCGGTGGTTCGTGGAGTATGTGTATGTATGTATGTAGTTGGAGAAGATAGCAAACTACTTCAGGACATGGTAAGAGGTGAACTGACTCTAATTCAAAGAAACGTGCTGTGTGTGGTACTGTGTGCACTGCTGCTCCGCTTCCTGACTTTCGTGAAAATGACAGTTGATCAAAAGAATCACCTACGGTGCTACTACTGCAAGGCGTCTGGAGAAGAAAATAAAGTTAGAATGATTCATATTCATAGTACCGCTGGATTCTTGCATCACCACCATTCGTAAATAACAGTGTTAAATTCCAGTTCAACAACCCTTCTCGTAAGAAAGTGACATCTGAGAAATGACCCCCTGTGGTATACTAAGATACTGAATAGTACCGGGCGATCAAAAAGTCAGTATAAATTTGAAAACTTAATAAACCACGGAATAATGTAGATAGAGAGGTAAAAATTGACACACATTTTTGGAATGACGTGGGGTTTTATTAGAACAAAAAAAATGTATTGCTAGACGCGTGAAAGATCTCTTGCGCGCGTCGTTTGGTAGTGATCGTGTGCTCAGCCGCCGCTTTCGTATAGCTTCGCCTCCCAGCCCCCCCCCCCCCCCCCCCCAGACCTCAGTCCGTGCGATTATTGGCTTTGGGGTTACCTAAAGTCGCAAGTGTATCGTGATCGACCGACATCTCTAGGGTTGCTGAAAGACAACATCCGATGCCAATGCCTCACTATAACTCCGGACATGCTTTACAGTGCTGTTCCCAACATTATTCCTCGACTACAGCTATTGTTGAGGAATGATGGTGGAAATATTGAGCATTTCCTGTAAAGAACATCAGCGTTGCTTTGTCTTACTTTGTTATGCTAATTATTGCTATTCTCATCAGATGAAGCGCCATCTGTCGGACATTTTTTGAACGTTCGAATTTTTTTTTTTTTTTTTGTTCTAGTAAAACCCCATGTCATTCCAAGCATGTGTGTCAGTTTGTACCTCTCTATCTACATTATTCTGTGATTTATTCAGTTTTCAAATTTATACTGACCTCTTGATCACCCAGTATATACGAGGTCGAAAGGCAGTTTCATCAACAACAGACGCTCATATTGGAGATGATGCGCTGTTTGAGGAAAGCATAGAGACATGTAGGGAATATAAAAAGTAAAATAACATGAAACTATTTTTAAAAAAACTTTTAAAATTAACGTTTTCCATCGTGTAACAATCTATATTCCATGGGTTTAGGATATAAAAATGTAAGACTGATGGAAATTAGTTATAGCTTAAACAAGTGTGAGTAATAAACAAAGCAGTAACCTCAACATGTTCGGCTTGGACTGTTAGTGGTTTTTTTTTTTTACATATTTCACGATTTTGTCAAGAGTGCCATTCATCACTAACAACCCGCCATGCAGTGCGTCAATATACGTCCCTCACTATCTGTTGTGAAGTCATAGGAAAACCGTACCATGACGTCAGGTGTGATTTATATTTGCAAAACATGTTGCCTTATTCCAATTAAATGTATCGGGTAATGTCTGATACGTCATTATCTCCGTTTTCATAGTCTTTAGTATTAAGTGGGTACCGTTCAAACACATTTATTTACTTTCGGATGTGTAAGATCAAAGAAGATAACTTTATATAGTTATTCCTCTCGAACTTCTAAGGTAGCTGTAGCTGTGTTGCATGTGAATCGTAGGAATTTAAGTCCGTTTAGTGGTTTCTACTGGTTGTCTCAACGCACTTCAAAGCACGGCTAAACCCATTCACAAAGTATCTAATTTTGCTCGATTTTTGCTTACTTTTCGTACAGGGACGAACTACTGCAAAAACTTTCTCATCCAATTGTCTCACATTATGCTAGGACAGACCAAGAGAACCTCTGTCAGTTACATGTGTGAAAGCTATAGCATGCAACCTAAAATGTTAACGTAACTGGATTCGCGCCTATAGGAATCACCCGTGCAATGCACATGTGGGTGTAACCCATGTAACACCCAAACCCACGTGAATTTATTGAAAAGCATACAAGAGGATTCGCTGACTGCAAGATACAAGCATACTAATTCAGCATGGGAGAAAGATGAATTAATTCTAATTCAAAGAAATAGGCTGCACGTGGTCATAGGGCGGCCAAGTCATTTGCTTGAGTTGTCCAGAATGTTCTCTGACTCGCTGACATGGCACATCGTCATCTATGACAGTTCCATCGAGTTTTGGAGACATGAAGTTCATGCAGGGCTGCAAATCGTCTACAAGTAGACGAACATAGCCATTTACAACTAACGATCGGTTCAGTTGGACCAGAAGATCCAGTCCATTCCATGTAATCACGGCTCATACCAGTATGGACCCCCACCAGCTTGCACAGTGCCCTGTTGACAACTTGGGTCCACGGCTTCATAGGGTCTGCGCCACACTCGAACCCTACAATCAGTTCTTACCAACTGAAATCGGGACTCATCTGAGCAGGCCACGGTTTTACAATAGTCTAGGATCCAAGCGATATGATGAAGAGTCCAGGAGAGGCACTGCAGGCGATGTCGTGCTGTTAGCAAAGGCACTGGCGTTGGTCGTCTGCTGCCATGGCCAGATTTCGCTTCGCTTTCCTAATGAATACGGTCGCCATACGACCCATATTGGTTTCTGCGGTTATTTCACGCAGTGTTGCTTGTCTGTTAGTACTGACAACGCTACGCCAACGCCACTGCTCTCGGTCGTTAAGTGAAGGCTGTCGGCCACTGCGTTGTCCGTCGTGATACGTAATACCTGAAATTTGGTGTTCTCGGTACACTCTTGACGCCGCGCGGGATTAGCCGAGCGGTCTCAGGCGCTGCAGTCATGGACTATGTGGATGATCCCGGAGGAGGTTCGATTCCTCCCTTGGGCGTGTGTGTGTGTGTGTGTGTGTGTGTGTGTGTGTGTGTGTGTGTGTGTGTGTGTGTGTGTGTGTGTTTGTCCTTAGGATAATTTAGGTTAAGTAGTATGTAGTCTTAGGGACTGATAACCTTAGCAGTTAAGTTCCGCAAGATTTCACACACATTTAAACATTTTTACACTCTTGACGCTGTGGATCTTGGGATACTGAATCCGCTAACGATTTACGAAATGTAATGTCCCATGCGTCTGGCTCCAGCTACCATTCCACGTTCAGAATCTGTTCATTTCCGTAGTGCAGCCGTAATCACGTCGGAAACCTATTCACATGAATCGCCTGAGTGCAAATGACATCTCCGCTAATGCAGTGTCCTTTTATATTTGTGTACGCGATATTTCCGTTGTCTGTATATGTGCATATCGCTATCCAACGGCTTTTGTCACTTAAGTGTATTGTTGATAGCACGCTCAGGAAGCAATGCTCGCTCCTACGCTGTGAATGATTCCCGTGATGAAACGAACCTAGTTCCAGCAATGCATTTTTCACGCGGCTGAGACTCCGCCGCGGCGTGATGTTTAATTTATTTGCTTGTCAAAAGCAACTGGCGGCGTATGTGGGCTTCTGTCGGGCTGCAGACAACCGTGAAACAGGCAGCGGCGTCCGCGGGACGGCGTCTGAATGCGGGCTATCCCGTCCTAGCGCTCCGCACGCACGCTCTGCCCTTCTTCCGGGGATTTGCCCCGACAAAGCGTTGCGCGGTCGCTGAATGGGACACATCACCGCCCTAAGCTGGCTTTTCTTCGCGGGAAGTCGACGTGAGCCGCGCCAGCACCCAGGAATGCTGGCGTGCCGCCTGCCGCCTGCCTGGTCTCCTTAATTTCCTTACCGGGACGCCGACATCCTCGTCAAGATTGTGCAGGCGCAGCGGGCAGTAAATCAGTGTCCCGCAGTTGTTTTCTTCCTGGCGACAGACAAGTGGATTAAGAGAGAGACAATCGAGCGTACAGTGCTGAGTTTCCCGTTTTACTCCTGGCATCAGTAATGACCATATTTGTGATGACAATAAACATTTGTTGCAGACAAATGCGTAAATTACATTGCCGGATAATGTAAGTTACTATGCATGTGGGAATGTAAATATAATGATAATGCAAAGTTTTAAATATGGACGCTTAGTTCAGTGACCGTTTTTAAATTTAAATTGAAACGAATGAGCCTCGGTCACTATTATTTTTAGTCTGACTGACCAGGTTTCAACACTTCTGAGAGTGCCTTCATCAGAATTAAAACAATTAAAATGGCCTATCACGTAGTTACAAATTTATAGGAAAAACATTTTTTTATATAAAAAGTGTAAGTACTGACTAACAATAAAAGACAGAGGGAGTACTTACACGTCACATATAAGATACACTACTGTCCATTAAAATTGACCATCGCCTTCACCGTGGATAATAACACGTAACACAAACAGTAAATTTGCAAATAACCAGAACCATCACCAGGTGTCTGGTGCTGTTTGGAAAGAAGTACTGACAACACACTGTAGATGAGTTTGTATACGTTACTCATGATGATGGCGATGATGATTGTATACGTGCTAGCAATTACGACGAACGTGATGGTTTGATTATGGAATTATGCCCGAGACTAATCATCGCAAACAAATGATCTTTCTCGCAGCAACTTCGGCAGGATTACAAATAGTAGTTTTAATAGGAGTAAGTTGCCGACCCATTTTCCGGCATCACCCTGAAAGTTCATAAATTTGACAGTAGACGGGACAGGAAATGTTGTCTTTTTTAGCACAATTTCTTGCGGTACGCTACATACATAAGTGTCTTACACACTTGGGCAATGAGCTGGGGTGACATTTCTCTTGGCAACGCTTCTCGCTGTGGTGGGAACTTCCCATCTTCTCTGACAATCAGAAACAAAAGACGCCTTCGTCGCACACTCTCTCTTATTCCCTGGGAGACGTAAGACTCCGATTTCCTCACACATTATCTCCTAGTCCCAATGAGTCACTATGCAGCTAGAAGGAACGTCCAGATTCAGTTTTACTTTTCGAATTAATGCATGACTGGCATATTCGTGTTTTGTGCCGTAGCTTGGGAAGCTCATCCAGCCTCACGCGTTGGCGGAACGCACGGCAATTCCTACTGCACTTTCCCCAGTGTGCCCAGTTGTATCCCCCTCGCTAAGATGATGAGATTGGCGCCATGTACCATGGTACCAGTATAAGACTATTATGGAAGGCCAAGCAACTTTTATTGAATGTTGAAAATGACGCAGATATATGACACTGTTTTTCAACATGGTCAAAAAAATCTCTGTCAACTACGCTCGGAACTTTCTATCAATCGTTCAGTTCCTTGATAGCAGATATCCTCTCCTTGACCATGTAGCCATTCGAAAATCGCTGTGCGAATTTCCTCATCGTTGGAAAAGCTTTCCGCCCCAGGATGGTTCAAGTGGTTCAAGTGGCTCTGAGCACTATGGGACTCAACATCTGTGGTCATCAGTCCCCTAGAACTTAGAACTACTTAAACCTAACTAACCTAAGGACATCACACACATCCATGCCCGAGGCAGGATTCGAATCTGCGACCGCAGCAGTCGCGCGGTTCCTGACTGAGCGCCTAGAACCGCTAGACCACCGCGGCCGGCCCCCCAGCATGTTCTTTCGGCTTACAGAAAAGATGTAAATACCAGTGGTGCAAGCTTTGCACTTTGTGACAAATCCTTCGAAATCTCTGATAGAAAACGTTGAAGCAAAACTTGGGTTGTGTGCGCCGTGAAGTGTGTTGCGTTACCGCCCAAGGGAACAATGAATTTCCACGCCTCTTGTTCTTTACAGCGTTGCCCAGCAATGTCTGCGTTGTACAGAACGAATCGGCATTAATGGCTGTGCCCTTTGTCATAAGCTCTGTGTACACAGTTTCTTCACTGTCGAAGAAAACCGTGGTCATAAACTTCCTGCTGATGGCGCAACTTAACATTTACGCCGCAGAGACGAGGAGAGGTGTCTCCATTCCATTAACGCTCTTTTCGTTGCAGGTACGAAACGATGGACCCATGCCTCTCCGCCTGTCATGATGCGGCTTAGGAAATTATTGCCTTACACAGAGTAACGCTCAAGGAAGTCAGAAGACTCCATAAACATTGCGCCTTTGAGTGTATGTGACAGTGACGGCGGAACCCGGCATGAGCGCATTTTCCAGTACTGCAGACGATCTCGGACGATGGAATGGGCACTGCTTATTGAGATGTGCATATGTGCATTTCCCCACACGGGGAACTTGGGAGCTTCCCCTCGTCGATTTTACACATGCTGGCAGGAAAGACCAGGACTTCAAAGCACGTAAACATAAAGACCCAACTCACAACCGTTTCGATGTTGTTGTCGTCTTCAATCCTGAGACTGGTTTGATGCAGCTCTCCATGATACTCCATCCTGTGCAAGCTTCTTCATCTCCCAGTACCTACTGCAACCTACATCCTCCTGAATCTGCTTAGTGTACTCATCTCTCGGTCTCCCTCTACGATTTTTACCCTCCACACTGCCCCCCCCCCCCCCCAATACTAAATTGGTGATCCCTTGATGCCTCAGAACATGTCCTACCAACCGATCCCTTCTGCTAGTCAAGTTGTGCCACAAACTTCTCCCCAATCCTATTCAATACTTCCTCATTAGTTATGTGATCTACCCATCTAATCTTCAGCGTTCTTCTGTAGCACTACATTTCGAAAGCTTCTATTCTGTTCTTGTGAAAACTAGTTATCGTCCATGTTTAACTTCCATACATGGCTACACTCCATACAAATACTTTCAGAAACGACTTCCTGACACTTATATCTACACTCGATGTTAACAAATTTCTCTTCTTCAGAAACGATTTCCTTGCCATTCCCAGTCTACATTTTGTATCCTCTCTACTTCGACTATCATCAGTTGGTGAGAGATCTGGATAATGTGCTGGCCAGGGCAGCAGTCGAACATTTTCTGTATCCAGAAAGGCCCGTACAGGAACTGCAACATGCGGTCGTGCATTATCCTGCTGAAATGTAGGGATCGAACGAAGGGTAGAGCCTCGGTCGTAACACATCTGAAATATAAGGTCCACTGTTCAAAGTGCAGTCATTGCGAACAAGAGGTACCGAGACGTGTAACCAATGGCAGCCCATACCATCATGCCGGGTGACATGCCAGTATGGCGATGACGAATACACGCTTCCAATGTGCATTCACCGCGATGTCGCAAAACATGGATGCGACCATCATGATGCTGTAAACAGAACCTGGATTCATCAGAAAAAATGACGTTTTGTCATTCGTGCACGCAGATTCGTCGTTGAGTACATCATCACAGGCGCTCCTGTCTGTGATGCAGCGTCAAGGGTAACAGCAGCCGTGCTCTCCGAGCTGATAGTCCATGCTGCAGCAAACGTCGTCGAACTGTTGGTGCAGATGGTTGTTGTCTTGCGAACGTCACCATCTGTTGACTCAGGGATCGAGACGTGGATGCACGATCCGTTACAGCCAAGCGGATAAGATACGAGACCGTTGGGATCCAGTACGGCGTTCCGTATTACCCTCCTGAACCCACCGATTCCATATTTTGCTAACAGTCATTGGATCTAGACCAATACGGGCAGCAATGTCGCGATACCATAAACCGCAGTCCCGATAGGTTACAACCCAACCTTTATCAACGTCGGAAACGTGATGGTACGCATTTCTCCTCCTTACACGAGGCATCACAACAACGTTTTACCAGGCAACGCCGGTCAACTGCTGTTTGTGTATGAGAAATCGGTTGGAAACTTTCCTCATGTCAGCACGTTGTAGGTGTCGCCACCTGTGCCAACCTTGTGTGAATGCTCTGAAAAGCTAATCATTTGCATATCACAGCATCTTCTTCCTGTCGGTTAAATTTCGAGTCTGCAGCACGTCAGTTTCGTGGTCTGTCAATTTTAATGGCCAGTGGTGTATTTGCAATGTGCAGCCCATATTTTTATGGGTCGGTATGTTGACATTTCTTCCTTCGACATATTGATACTTCCTGCCGAAACGTAGAGGGGAGATAATGATATTTTTAAATATCGATACATCGGATTTCCGATATTTTTAAGAATACCAACAGTCCTACAAGGGGGTGCAGGCTCGGCGTGGACAGTACACATGCGGCCCAGCCTTCCCCGTGAAGCGCCTGCGGGGCCCGCAGGCTGCGAAACGGCAAGGCCAGCGGCCGCGGGTGGCGACCTTGCGGTACGAGGCGCGCTGCGTTCCGGCCGGCTGGCCGCCTAACGGGACGAGACGAGACGCCGAACACCTGGCTGGCTCTGCTGGCTCTCCAGCCTCAGGTGCCCGCCGCTTCCCCGTGGACACGTCTCAGGGACACGCTCGCTCACCAGAGCACAACACGCCAGTGCTTTACATTATTTTGCGTGCCGTGTTTTGAAACAGTTCATATACGTTGAACATAAAAAAAAAGCTGTCCATTGACTTTGTTCTTACGTTTCCGTGTCTACAGCAATTTCGGTGACTTAATAGCATTCGTGAAGTGAGAGAGATAACCTCGTTCAACCACGATATTCCACAGAATTACTCTAATCACATTATCGCTTCCTTTCTTAAAATCCACAAAAGGAATATGGGTTTCCCTACCGCACTCTCGTCTCGTTTGTATGACTTGTTGCAGAGTAAAAGCATTGTCAACAGTTAACCGTCCTTTTCTAAAATCATATTGTACTTCAGTCCGCGGCTCGTGGTCTTGCGGTAGCGTTCTCGCTTCCCGCGCACGCGGTCCCCGGTTCGATTCCCGGCGGGGTCAGGGATTTTCTCTGCCTCGAGATGACTGGGTGTTGTGTGTCTTTCATCATCACTTCATCCTCATTCACTCGCGAATCGGCGTAGTGGGGTTAAAGAACATGTGGAGCGGCGGCCGAACCGCTCCGCGATGGGTCTCCCACCCGCCAATGCCATACGCTCATCATTTCGCAAGAGAGCTTCTGTAAAGTTTGGAAGGTAGGAGACGAGATACTGGCAGAAGCAAAGCTGTGAGTACCGCGCGCGAGTCGTGCTTCGGTAGCTCAGATGGTAGAGCACTTGCCCACGAAAGGCAAAGGTCCCGAGTTCGAGTCTCGGTCGGGCACATAGTTTTAATCTGCCAGGAAGTTTCATCATTGTACTTCAGAGCACGACAAGGATGCTGTAATTCTCAAACATTGTTCAATATACACTCATGCTCATAAATTAAGGATAATGTTGATACATGGTGAAACCACGCTCTGGTGGGCGTTTTGCGGGTTTAAATCAGCTCATGGTATGACCATGCGGTGCATTTGACCCGCGGTCGTCGCACGGTGGCACTGGCAGCATTCCACTTTCGCAGATGTGTATCGGTGCATGTCAGAGCATGGTGCAGCGAGTAAGACGTTTTCAGACGTGCTAATGGCGACTGTGTGTTGAAAATGGCTCAAAGAACCCATATTGGTCACATTATGAGGGGTAGAATACTAGGGCGACTGGAGACTGGTCAAACACAGCAAATCGTAGCACGGGCCCTCCGTGGGCCACAAAGTGTGATCTCACGATTATGGCAACGATTCCAGCAGACAGTGTTGGAGGGCTGCGTGGAGGGCAGCGTGGAGGGTAAAAATCGTAGAGGGAGACCAAGAGATGAATACACTAAGCAGATTCAGAAGGATGTAGGTTGCAGTAGGTACCGTGAGATGAAGAAGCTTGCACAGGATAGAGTGGCATGGAGAGCTGCATCAAACCAGTCTCAGGACTGAACACCACCACAACAACAACATCATTAAGCACCTTGATGTAATGCAGTTGGTACTTGTACTTCTAATAGGAATACGAAGTAGCGCATATACTCTGGTACGTCAGTAATTTAATATCTAAATCATTATCCTTATTAAATGCATTACCACTCCCCAGATAGCTGAAGGCCGATGGCTCAAATGGCTCTGAGCACTACGGGACGTAACTTCTGAGGTCATCAGTCCCCTAGAACTTAGAACTACTTAAACCTAACTAACCTAAGGACATCACACACATCCATGCCCGAGGCAGGATGTGAACCTGCGACCGAAGCGGTCGCGCGGTTTCAGACTGTAGTGCCTAGAACCGCTCGGCCACTTCGGCCGGCCCCGAGGCAGGATTCGAACCTGCGACCGTTGCGGTCGCGAGGTCCCAGACTGTAGCGCCTAGAACCGCTCGGCGACTACGGCCGGCAGCTGAAGGGCTGAACTTGTTCCAAAATCTAATCTTTAACTAGTGTTTCGTTTGATGCTGAATATTTCCCGTGGAATACCGTTGTCTTAGATTTATGTAATGACAACTTAAAAATTATAATCCTTTCAAATTAAGATTAAAAGATGGATTGATTTTTTATTTCGTCTTCAGAATCTGCCATTAGAACAGTGTCGTCAAGATATAGTAGTATATTAACATATGTATTCTTGCTTTATGGGTCCCTTCTGACGTTCTTTCTTTCCATTTCCGGAAGGCATCGTCTATATCATTACTCAAAAAAGCAGGTGATAAAGCATGTCCCTGCTCCACATCTAGGTTTTTGAAAATGTCGTCCACTGGGTAATTAGTAGCGTAAAGTATAGGTTATACAGACACTTTCCGACTGGTATGAAATTAATTTATCTACAATTCCGACTTCAACTTGTTATGCCACTCCCAAATGACACCTGTAGGAACATAAATTAATTCCTTAAGGAGCAGTTGAACATTAAGAATACATTATGTTCTCAAAATGTTGTATAAAAACAAAGTTCTTGTGGCCTTTAGACCCAGCCATGTCGGATTCTACGGAAATGGCCGCGAAGGCACACGAATATTCGTGATCACATTGTGCGTGTGTTTGGGGGGGGGGGGGGGAGAGGGGGGGGAGAAGAGAGAGAGAGAGAGAGAGAGAGAGAGAGAGAGAGAGAGAGAGAGAGAGAGAGAGAGAGAGACAGACAGACAGACAGAGAGCGCAGTTGTTGACAATGACAGAACAGCGAGTTTAAGCAAGTGGTTTCAAATATTTTCGTATTGTGACTTCACTTACAGCGTAGAGAAACTGCTTCAACGTTAGCCCTGATGCAGTTGCTCCAATTTATAGCCGAGTATCAACTATATTGCCAAACCCAATCAGTGACAGAGTTGCTCAGATTAGTCCTTGGGGGAATCCCCTTGTGAGTCAGCTGGAAGAATGGAGGACGTGGAACGAATGTGTGACGTGATGTGGACCTCATCGCTTGGCAGGGCGACGCTAAAACGAGGCGCAGCCGTAACGACGCCGCGGGGACCGAGCAGGGCGCTGGGTTTTACTAGTCACGCCGTCGTCTCTCGTGTAATTGTCGCCGCGACGCAGTGCCTGGCGTAAACAGCGCTAGCGGCCGGGAATGGTTACTCACGGAGATTTACCTCCTCCGTCCGCCGGCGGCGCTTTTATCCCTTTAAAGAGCTTTCGCTTGTCCCACTTAGTTAAAAGCTGACGGGGCAAAAAACCAATTACGCGGCTTTAAGGGGATTTACTCAGAAAGCCCGCTCCTGGCGTGTCCGCCGCGCCGCGCTCTGCCCGCACTGGACGCTCAACGTACCAATCTCACAGTGTTACCAACATTGGCGGAGCGACATGTTATTAGACAATCTATTGTAACCGCACAATTCCGAAGACAGATGGCTTTTCTACAATGTTTTCTCAGTGTCACACTATCTATCTAGGTCTCCATGTGTAGTAGAGGACACTTTGTGTTCCACTGGTACATTTCTTTTCTGTACCAGTCGCGAATAGTGCGCGGGAAGAAAGATTGTTGGCAAGCCTCCGTGTAAGCTCTTATATCTCTAATCTTGCCTTCATGCTCTCTTCCTGAAATATGTGTTTGTGGAAGCAATATAATGATAGACGCTCCTAGGCCTCAAAATTCTAATACTATACCACCTCGTGACGCACAAAGCCTCTCTTGTAGCGTCTGCCACTGGCCTTGGATGAGCATCCCTGTGATGCTTCCGGGTTTACTAAACGAACCTGTGACGAAACGCGCTGCTCTTCTTTGGATCTTCTGTATTCCTTTAGTAAATCTGTGTCTAGGAAAGGTCCCAAATTGACGAGCACCACTGAAGTGCCGGACGATCGAGGGTACTGCCTTTCCTACAGTATCTTTTATGTGGTCGTTCCAGTTTAAATCATGCTGTTGTTGTTGTTGTGGTCTCCAGTTCTGAGACTGGTTTGATGCAGCTCTTCATGCTACTCTATCCTGTGCAAGCTTCTTCATCTCCCAGTACCTTCTACAACCTACATCCTTCTGAATCTGCTTAGTGTATTCATCTCTTGGTCTCCCTCTACTCTGCCCTCCAATGCTAAATTTGTGATCCCTTGATGCCTTAGAATATACCAACCGGTCCCTTCTTCTTGTCAAGTTTTGCCATAAACTCCTCCCCTATTCTATTCAATACCTCCTCATTTGTTACGTGATCTACCCATCTAATCTTCAGCATTCTTCTGTGGCACCACATTTCGAAAGCTTCTATTCTCTTCTTGTACAAACTATTTATCGTCCATGTTCCACTTCCATTCATGGCTACACTCCATACAGATACTTTCAGAAACGACTTCCTGACACTTAAATCTATACTCGATATTAACAAATTCCTCTTTTTCAGAAACGCTTTCCCTGCCATTGCCAGTCTACATTTTATATCCTCTCTACTTCGACCATCATCTTTTATTTTGCTCCCCAAATAGCAAAACTCCTTTATTACTTAAAGTATCTCATTTCCTAATCTAATTCCCTCAGCATCACCCGACTTAATTCGACTACATTCCATTATCCTCGTTTTGCTTTTGTTGATGTTCATCTTATATCCACCCTTCAAGACACTGTCCATTCCGTTCAACTGCTGTTCCAAGTCCTTTGCTGTCTCTGACAGAATTACAGTGTCATCGGCGAACCTCAAAGTTTTTATTTCTTCTCCCTGGGTTTTAATACCTACTCCAAATTTTTCTTTTGTTTCCTTTACTGCTTGCTCAATATACAGATTGAATAACATCGGGGAGAGGCTACAACCCTGTCTCACTCCCTTCCCAACCACTGCTTCCCTTTCATGCCCCTCGACTCTTTATAACTGCCATCTGGTTTCTGTACAAATTGTAAATAGCCTTTCGCTCCCTGTGTTTTACCCCTGCCACCTTTAGAATTTGAAAGAGAGTATTCCAGTCAACATTGTCAAAAGCTTTCTCTAAGTCTACAAATGCTGGAAACGTAGGTTTGCCTTTCCTTAATCTTTCTTCTAAGATAAGGCGTAAGGTCAGTATTGCCCTACGTGTTCCAACATTTATTCGGAATCCGAATCATTGTGTACGCATATTCCTAGATATTTAACCGATCGTTATATCCTACAATAACGGGTATTTTCCTGTTTCTCTGATATACGTTATACTTGTTTGAGTCATCTGCCTGCACCTGTTGCCAATGGCAAGCCTTTGCATGTCTTCCCGTATTTTGCTACAGTTGAAGTATTCGTCGGCCACCATTTGGTGTTATTCCACACAGTGTGTGTGTTCTCGAGTAGGTGTTTCGCTGATAAAATATAATATCCGATGCAAATATCCTGCGCATGGCACTGGAACTGCTCCGAACATTTTTTCGTGGAAAACAGATGTATATCTCACCAGATACTGAGGGCGCTGCTGTTTCACAAACGGAAGAACCAGGAAGAGTGTGAAGGCACAAAGATGATATACAGAGCTTATGGCCAAACTTTCAGTAAACATTTCTGACACATAATGGAAGAAACTGTGTTGTATGGATATGGATCCGGAAACGCTTCTACCTCTGAATTCTTACATGAAATATTCAAATTCCTTCTTGGTTGCATTTAGTTAGAATATGCAATAAGTCGTAATTCTTAGGACCACCGACAGTGTTTGTTGCTTCAATTGAGCGACGGTAATGTTGACGCGAGACTAACTTATTTGCTCTACTACTATCAAGCATCGAGCATCAACTGTTCAGTGTTCCTCACGGGCTTAGTTTCTCGTGCAGCGCGATGGAAGTGTAGTCAAATGCGGAGTCTGCAGATACCCGTTTGCTGTACAGAATAGGAGACGGTTGTGGCCCTCACCGTTCGTATCGGGAGAGATTTCCAGAGCAACGGTGCCCCTATAGGCGGACATTTAAAGCAATTGATTGTCGTCTTACAGAGAATGGGACGTTTTAGCGTACTATTCGCGACTGGGGAGGCCCAGAAGGACGAGGACACTTCGGGTGGGAGGAAGGACATCTTTGCGCTGTTGACGACAACCTCAGTGTCAGCGTAAGACAATTATTTGGAACAAGTTGAATGATTCATTCCACAACGTGTCGACCGTCACTTTAGCGCAGATGTGCTGCACGCGGATGACGCTTCGCTTCAAAGTAGATAATTAATGTATTCAGGAGTTGTAGAAACAGCTGTCAACATGGAAATAAAGCATTTCCGGGCCCATCTCCTTATGGACTTGTGGCCGATGCATAGTGACCAGCTTTCGTCTAAAGCGCTGGGAAGTAAGTCCATTCGTTTGTTTGGAAGGGGAGGTCGACCTTCCGGCCGGTCGGAGATGACAGAATCGAGGCGCACGCCCTGCGATCTTTGTCAAACGATTTTGCGGAAACTATTCGGTAAAAAAAAATCGTTTTTGCTTTACTTGTAGCTTTATATGCCATGTTCATGATGGTCACACCATCATTTCGTTAATGGTCATAGTTTTTGTGATATTTACGTTGAAGTACGACAATGCGCGAAATTTTCAGTGAAAAATAGGGGTCGCTACGATTTTACGTTTGGTGCATATTACATGATACGTTGCTGCCTATGAAATTTAGCTGACATATTGAATTTTTCTTTAGACTTTGATGGAGATCTCTGTCTGTCACTAACCTCGAGGAAATAGATCTGACGTAGCATGCTCATTTGGTATGGCGCCTTGCCAGCGATAAAGCCAGAGTGAAACATCCACAATATTCCTCATGTTTCATAAATGGTTTGGGGTATGGAAATGAGATTTAGGCAAACGATAGTACACAAAGGGGATAGTATTTTTCCATATGGTCATTCCACTAAGAACAGACTTTTTCGACGAACGAATGTAATTTTGAAGGTCCATCGATAGCTGGTGAAACGAAAAATGCAGTGTGTTTTGGAACAACCATGACACTTTCCCTTTTTTCCGGGGATTTGCTTTTTTATAAGATGTTATGTTTTGTTATGTTAACCGGAGACCTAGAAACGACGGAGAGGCTCCGTCCCCGCCGCAGCCGCAGTGGTCCACAACCCCACGACGACTACCGAAGTCCACTTCACCCTTCCGCCGCCCCACACCGAACCACTCTTTCAGGGTTATTGTTCGGTTCGGCCCCCAGTGGAACCCCCAGGGAACGTCTCACACCAGACGAGTGTAACCCCTATGTTTGTGTGGTAGAGTAATGGTGGTGTACGCGTACGTGGAGAACTTGTTTGCGCAAATCGCCGACATGGTGTAGCTGAGGTGGAATAAGGGGAACCAGCCCGCATTTGCCGAGGCAGATGGAAAACCGCCTAATAACCATCCATAGACTGGCCGGCTGACCGGACCTCGACACAAATCCGCCGGGCGAATTCGTGCCGGGGACCGGCGCTCCCGCCCGGAAATTTTTATAAAATACTGAGCATATTTTTTCCTCACTTCCTCACTTCATAAACCCAGAATTCTCTCACATTTGCATCTGTGCAACGAGTTAGGTGAGACTGTGTAAACTCCACTGTGTTTTGGCGCAAGAAGCAAATTTTAACATGGCAACAGCAGAAATGTGTAGGTTTTACCCGAAATTCGCTATTCGTGATGCTTCTCTGGAAGTGGCAAATGGTTAACAAGCCAGGCGAAAATCATCGCAGCATTTTCAGCGGAATTCTTTTTAGATACTGACCAAAGCAAGGGCGACCATGCAAGAGTGGACTTCAATTTAGCAGGCACTTGCCCTCCAGCGCTCGGCGTTTCCCCTACAGTGTCTGCCCACTATCCCCACCATTAGAACTCCTCCCACGCGTGCTGTGCCGTCTGCACATCTGCTGACCACGGTATTCTGTGCAGATCTACATGGCGCCATTTGCGAGAAGGCACATTTTTGTGACTGGCAAAGAAAATGAGAAAGGGCAAAGAAAATGGGAGGTGAAGGAACAATGGAAGAAGATGAGGAAAAGAAAGAGAGAAAGGATTGAAGGACATGAAAGAGGGAAAGGGACGGAAATGTAAGGAAATCAGAAGAATATCTGCCCTGGACTGTGCTGAAGAGTAGTTCCACGAGTCCTGTCTCTCTGTTTTACCGAGACATTTGATTCTTTCCTTTTTCTTTCTTTCTGTCTTTATTTTCTTAAAAAAATGGCTTAAATAACAGAAAACCATTTCAAAACAAAAAGTAAAATAAATTGTTGTTGCGTAATGCAAACAGTCACAAATACTTTTATTCATCTTGCCATGGTCTCTATGCCATTCCTGGATAATGTACGAACTGTTGCACTGTAAACAGCACACACATTCTAAACAAATCAATGTGGCACGTGAAACACGCTTCCGAAGATTCCTCACGCCAGTGGTTTTACATTCAGTTACTTGTTTCAGTGCTGAAAGCTGGTGATCAAAACAGCTGGAGTGTCGATATCGTTTCCACATTACATTCATCACATTTCGTGAACGACAGGGATACTCCCGCTGTATTGATTCAAACATGGAGCATTGAAACGTATAACTAAATGTAGAACCCAGTCGTGCATTACACTAAATCGCCTTGTGTTGTGACAGGTAGCGGTTATTACACTACGCTCTATAAAGGAACAATCAAGGAGTTCAGCTGCGTCCTTTATGGATAAAATTCTCTTCACACATATGCTTTGCACTCGATGTTTCCCCCTAGAAGATACTCTTTGCTTTGTAAACAAAACCATTGAGTGTAAAGCATGTGTTTGAAACTCAAATTGACACGATGAATGTTTTGAAGTGTGTTTTACGTGGCATTGACTTGTTTAGAATATGCGTGCTGTTTGCATTGCAACAGCACAGAGACCAGAGCAAGACAAAATGCTGTCCACTGGAACATATTACTGGAACTGACGACATACTGCTGACGAAAATATTTATGTAATTGTAAAGATTAAACACCTGAAGATGGGTATGAATCCTCGAAGCCGGTTATGGCTCTGAAGTAAAAACATTTTAAAAGTATTTGTGGTTGGTTGCGTTATGCACCGACTATCATCAACTTCCATAGGGTTCACAAGATTCAGCATGGATAAAATAACATTATAAAATAAGAATTACTGTGAAACGTCAATACTGAGCATTTCAGTTTTGAAATTTGTTTGTTGTTTTGTTTGTTACGGATCTGCAGTTATCAACAGTGAAACAGTAGAAAAGTAATCGCTTTATTTTTGTAAACACTGTGACTTTGGACTCAGGCAAACATCTGTGTGTAAAGCGTTGTAGGTATATGAAATGGAATGCCACTTAGGTTCAGTCGTGGGTAAGGCAGGTGGTAGACTTCGGTTTATTGGTAGAATACTAGAGAAGTGCAATCAGCCTACATAAGAAATTACTTACAAACCACTCGTGTGACTGGTTCTAGAATATTTCTCAAGTGTGTTAGACCTGCACCAGACAGGTCTAATAAGGGGTCTTGAACGCGTACAGAGAAGGGCAGCACGAATGGTGACAGGCTTCTTTAATCCGAGGGAGAGTGTCACAGAGATACTGGAGGTACTGAACTGGAAGACTCTTGAAGATCGACGTAAACTATCCCGAGAAAGTCTACTAACAAATTTTCTAGAACCATCTTTAAATGGCTACTCTAGGAATATACTACAATCCCCTACATATCACTCACATAGGGATCGCGAGAATAAGATTAGAACAATTACTGCACGCACAGAAGATTTAAAACAGTCATTCTTCCCGCGCTCCATATGTGGGTGGAACAGGAAGGAACCCTAATAACTGGTACAATGGGACCTGTCGTCTGCCATACACCTCACGGTGGTTTGCAGAGTGTAGATGTAGATGTACGTTGTGCAATGTTTTGATTTGTTTCATGCAAAAAATAATTGTTGAGATGCTCACCTATTACTTCAAAATGGCTTTGAGCACTATGGGACTTAACTTCTGAGGTCGTCAGTCCCCTAGGACTTAGAACTACTTAAACCTAACTAACTTAAGGAGATGACACACATCCATGCCCGAGGCAGGATTCGAGCCTGCGACCGTAGCGGTAGAGCGGTTCCAAACTGTAGCGCCTAGAACCGCTCGCACACTCCGGCCGACTATTACTCCACTGTAATGTTGACCTCAGTAAATGAATAAAAAAGTATGAGGATTAAACAATAATGGGAAAATTCTATGGGAGGGGGGAGGTCGGCATAGGTCGAAATCCATATCTGTAGATAATGTAAATGTGTACGAAAGAATATTAGTCGACGTGTGCTGTGGGCACCAACTAGTTTAATTACTGTATGTCACGGTTTAAAAATATATATTTGCAAAGAGTTATCAGTGTTAACAAACAGCATTGGGAGCTAAATTCACATCTTCAAATCTCTGTACCACTGCCACCGTCATACATGTACGCTCTGAAAATTTTTACTACGATCCTGCAGTTTCCTCACCAACACACTGAAAGAGAATGCACGCTACGCTGAAGTTACTGTTCTTGTGCCGGAGTTACTGTTGTTGTCAAGATTATTCCACCATGCCTTTGTCCATCGTGACGTATCTGCTACTTCATTACTTTAAGGGGGGGTAGGACGTCAAACGGGCGGACTTTGAGCAGAAGAGGCACCACAGGACATTTTGATTCCCACTGTCTATAGTTTTATAAATATATTCATAAAACCATGTCAGCGTGATCAGGAAGGATTCAGGATTCACACTAATAGCAGTGGAAGATCGAAAACATTAACAAAATAATCTTTTTATATGCGAAATTTCATAATTTCTTTCACTTACTTTTGGCTGCATTTGTCCCCATAGGTACACTTTTCTTCGTAAATACGAGAGATTCTTCGATGAATTTTGTACAGCATACAAACCATACTTACAGGTAGATGAAACTCTAGAATTTATTACATTTATGAAAAAACGAATGAGCTGCTACATTTTAAACTTCATGTTTAGAAAAAACTCAAATTTTCTTGCTAATTATCTCCATTTTTACCACAGTTTTTAACAGATTTGGTAAATTCCAGAGTTTCATACACCTCCAAGTATAGTTTATATGGTATGCAAAATTGATTGTGGAATATTTCTTACTTCCTAAGAAAAGTGTACCTGTAGCAACAAATGCAGCCAACAGAAAGTGAAAAAATGATGAATTTTCGAATGCGAAAAAAAAATATTTTGTTACGTTTTTTAGCTCCCACTGCTGTGAGTGTGAATCCTGAATCCTTCTTGGTCATGCCGACAATGTTTTATGAATTTATTTGTAAAAGTATAGACAGTGGAAATTAAAATGTCCTGTGGTGCCTGTCCTACTCAAAGTCGGTCCATTTGACGTCCTGCCCCCCTTAAATGGTGACATGGCCTCTGCAACAAATGCCGACGTATTGCATGCGAATTTCTTGAAACTGCACGAAACAACCGTGTGTGCGGAGGGGCGAAAGAACGACCTGAGCGAAGGGGAAACAGGACGCAGTATTCGTCACTGCTACGCTGCCACTGTGCACTGCAAATTTCCGGAGTTCTCGTAAAGCCGTAATGAAAGCAGTGCTCGATACTGAAGTGACGTAACGGTACCGGGTCCAGAGACTCGCGCTGAAGAATAGGCGGCCTTGACCCGCTGGCCGGGCCATTGCTCATTCTGACAATTATTGAAGCGCTTTCTCGGTTCCTGCATATCAAGCGACCCGGAGAGGTCGCAGCGTGTGGCCACCACACCAATGATTCATGCGGCCGTCGCAGCCGCCGATGGCTTCAGATGTTCAAGTCCGCTTATTCAGGGTTCAGTGTCTGTTTATCAATACGACTGTTAACACCATGCTAATCTTAGTGATTTCATATAAGTAATGTGAAATGTACGTTGCACAAATTATGTATGAAATGACTAGGAAAAATAAATGAATTGTTCTGTAGATTGAGAAGAATACTGTAAGTATACCGGGTGATCGCCGGCCGGAGTGGCCGTGCGTTTCTAGGCGCTACAATCTGAAACCGCGTGACCGCTACGGTCGCAGGTTCGAATCCTGCCTCGGGCATGAATGTGTGGGATGTCCTTAGGTTAGTTATGTTTAAGTAGTTCTAAGTTCTAGGGGACTGATGACCGCAGCAGTTAAGTCCCATAGTGTTCAGAGCCATTTTAAACCGGGTGATCAAAAAGTCAGTATAAATTTGAAAACTGAATAAATCACGGAATAATGTAGATAGAGAGGTACAAATTGACACACATGCTTGGAATGAGATGGGGTTTTATTAGAACGTTCAAAAAATATCCTACAGATGGAGCTTCATCTTATCAGAATAGCAATAATTAGCATAACAAAGTACGACAAAGTAAAGATGATGTTCTTTACACGAAATGCTCAATATATCTACCATCATTCCTCAACAATAGCTGAAGTCGAGGAATAATTTTGTGAGCAGCACTGTAAAGCATGACCGGAGTTATGGTGAAGCATTGGCGTCGGATGTTGTCTTTCAGCATCCCTAGAGATACACTTGCGAGAACAGGTAACCCCAAAGCCAATAAACGCACGGACTGAGGTCTGGGGACCTGAGAGGCCAAGCATAACGAAAGTAGCTTCTGAGCACAGGGTCATCACCGAACGACGCGCGCAAGGGATCTTTCACACGTCTAGCAATATGGGGTGGAGCGCCATCCTGCATAAACATCGTACGTTCCAGCACGTGTTTTTCAGCCAGGCTGGGTTCAAATGGTTCAAATGACTCTGAGAGCACTATGGGACTTAACAGCTATGGTCATCAGTCCCCTAGAACGTAGAACTACTTAAACCTAACTAACCTAAGGACATCACACACACCCACGCCCGAGGCAGGATTCGAACCTGCGACCTTAGCAGTCGCGCGGTTCCTGACTGAGGCGCCTAGAACCTCTCGGTCACAGCGGCCGGCGAGCATCTACTAATTAATGGTTCTGTACTCTTAATATAAATACGAATGGCGCATTCAATGATTTATTTCTAAGAAATGTTTTTAATCAAGCGAAACTATACGGTTCTACAGACCTTTCCAAGTCTCTTCCATCTACGGTGTATAAATGCAGACTGAAGCGACGAGGAAAATTTGTATTAAATATATTTTTTTCATATGCCGATAATGATAAGCAGTCAGTAACAAATGAAACCCTGAGTTCCCACTGAATTCAACCACTGACATAAATAGTCCAGTTGCGACTATGTTATATACAAGTGGTTACACACAAATCTAGATACACAATAAACATCATGTGCGACTGATTTTTGCACCCTTTACTACTTGAAAGGAATACAGTCGCTGGGATCAACTGCTTCCCTATGGA
Source organism: Schistocerca gregaria (assembly GCF_023897955.1). NCBI lineage: Eukaryota > Metazoa > Arthropoda > Insecta > Orthoptera > Acrididae > Schistocerca > Schistocerca gregaria. The sequence goes on from NC_064923.1 coordinate 200,571,989, forward strand.
ATCAAAACTGATACAGAGAAGGCTTTTGCTAAGGACGCTGATTAACTGACGTAAGAATGACGAAAAGAAGAATGACGTGAATCTGAATTATTCAGTACAGCTGCTACGGTCGCAGGTTCGAATCCTGCCTCGGGCGTGGATGTGTGTGATGTCCTAAGGTTAGTTAGGTTTAAGTAGTTCTAAGTGCTAGGGGACTTATGACCTCAGATATTAAGTCCCATAATGCTCAGAGCCATTTGAACCCTGTAATGAAATATGCTTACCACTCAGGCACCGAAACAATCTGCCTACAAATATCGAATGCATGCCTATCAAACCTTTAAGATAAAAGATTTTTTTCGCAATTCCTGTCAAATTTAGTTCTTGGTGTACTGCACATTCATTAGAGTATTTTCCTCGCTTGGGAAAATCTCTGTACTACGGTGTCAAGTTCAATTGTGAGGTATATAAAACACTCGTTCGTGATCTCTTATGAAATACTGGCACAGCCAGTAAGCACGTTTCATCGATAGTTTTTACTGATTTCACTGAATTTCATCAGGAATGTGTGTGAAGCGGTAAACGGAAAGCTGAACTCTGCTCTGAGGCATCACTGCATTCTCTTGCAGTTTATGTGAGCCATCAGAAAATTTGGTAAAGTGGGGCCGTAGAGTTATGGTTTCGCACGCTTTCGCCACATTCTAAGTCATCTTGTAGCTGGGGTAAAAGCAGTGTTTCGCGTGAAGAAGTTCAGGAAAGATGTATCCACAAAGTTCTACTGCTTTCAAGAGCAGCTACGCAGAAGGTATAAAAGAGCTATCATTGTAAAGTGTAAGTTCGCTCTTACGTCAGTACACTTTGGCACGGTGTCACTCACCGGCTCTCAGGAACGTGAGCTATTACAAAAATGACGGCAACAGTAAAAACGAAACTTAATAGAAAAACATATTAAAGACACATGACTCTCCTAAACAAGCATTCGCTTTTCTGTGTGCTATTTCTAGTGACTGAAGCTGTCAATCCGAAAATTTTTCGGGTGATGGATTAATGTTTACAGCAGAGGAAAAATTTTTCCTCCCTAAGTGCACTTCCAGCTAAACACAAGCTGGTTTTCGTACTGCTATGGAGCATCGCCACAAATTCACCACAAAAGACAGGAAGTTTCCTGGTGGAGTATTGCCGCAAAACCGTAATTTTGTAAAAACTGGCCTATTGTATACCTCGGAGAAAATCTGCGATCAGCGGTTTCGCAACTAATTTTATTGTCCGTCTAGATTAAATGTGTTTCTAAAATAATGACTGGTTCTTATCTCTCATCTACCGCCAGTTTTAATCACTGACATACTTTATAGCATTCATCAAGCTTTCAATGCGTTAGAATCGTGTCTCTGCAGTAGCAACAGATTCTGTCAACACAAGATTTTAAATTTAAACTTTAATGTACTTTCAAGGTATTTATTGTCAAGAAATGTTTATTAATTATGTCTGCTTTATTTTTAATTTACTGCTGTCAAACGTAACAGATGTTATTTACGCCGGGTCGCAACAGCAGCCAAATTTCCACATTTTGAATAAACTGATACACACTGGCTGTAAAATATTTTTGTACTGAAAGTCATTACTAGTTTCGCGTCAATTGAAGACGCATCCTCAGTTGACATTCTTTTTAACAAGCCGTAGCGGAAAGGTAGCTGTCTTAGAGCCATTTCCCATCATTCACGTCGGGTTATAAACAAACAGCGCAGTAAAAGAGGCAATCCACAATTACAATGAAGGGGATAGTACAGCCGTGCCACGAGCTGGAAGGTGGTTGAGCGGCCGCAGGCAAGGCAGTACTGACCGTTCTGTAGTACAGAAGATAGTTGAGAGACCTACAATGGAAGATGAAATCAGCCGTGATCGCATTGGAGGAGCCATCCGACATCAATCTGAGTGCTTTAGGGAAGTTAACAAAGCGCTGATTCACGATGGTCGGGCGCCCACTAGAACCTTGCGCCTCCCAAATATGAGTCCAGTGGCGCACGTTGATTAGGTGGGGGGGGGGGGGGGGGGGGGGGGGGGTAGTAAAGCCCCGCGTGGGGTAAAAAGCCGCACTGAGTTTTTGATTTGACTGCAATCGCTTCAGGAGCTGACCATCATAATGTAGCAAGTTCGCCTTGTAAATTATTGTTCCATGAGGTTTCGTCACGACAGGTTGCTCTCTCAGCAAGTGAAAAAAATTAGGTAAGTCTATTTTTTCCTTCTCTTGTAGGTAAAACTTTTATTTGAAACGAAGAACCAACGAATCACTCATTGACGCTACTGAATTTAAGCCTTACTTTCCCGAGGAAATAACTGTTACAGTTGGTCCCCAAAAGTCAACAACGGCGCATTTGTCAGGAAATTACGAAATGCGGCAAATTCCCGCAAATGTTTTGGGGTATGCCCTCGCAGCTTCAACAATGTGACGAAAATTCTTCAGTGACAACTCCACACAAGTTGACATTCAATACAGACTGCGTGAAAGTATCTCATCTGAAGATATAATTCCGCTCCCCAAAATAAAGATTTAGGAAAACTTTCTGGCAAGTAGTTGAAACGTGTGCTTCTAACGTCGACACCCAGTAAACAACCAATTGGAGAAGAATTCATTGGAATAGAAAAGCTTGCTACTGAGAAGTAAAGACATGACGAAGAGACAAAAGAGCATACTAGAGAAACAAAACGATGTAACCTAGATTTCCTTACATCAATCCCAAAAAATAGGGATAAAACAGACGGAACGGCCAGTTGATTATTCTTCAGAGTCAAATTCAGACTTCCCACATAATGACAGTAGCTCAGATATGGGGTTACTATTTGGTGAAGAAGAATCCGACGAAGAAGAAAGAGAACAAGAGCAAGAGCCTGGAACTTCAACGAAGAATCAGAGGACACTATTTACTAGGTACCTAGATAGCCTAGCCTCAATATCTGAACTCTTTCTGGTTATCGTACTAACACTCTTAACGTGAAGAAGTAAGTATTATTTAAAAAAAATATTTTTAAGCATTATGTTCGAATTGACAAGACATTCCAGTTCAGTACTCTGTTGGGTAACTTCGTTGCAATAAACAACGTTGTGATGGGGTATTTCAAGTGTTTTCATTGTGTAGTCATCTATTTTTATCCATGTTTATGTGAAGTGGGACAAAGACTCCCACTTCGGGGTTTTGCCCCATTTTATGGGGTAAAATCTCGCAATTTTTGTTTTACCTAAATTGTAAATTTCTCATACAGAGCTTGAATTTGGATGGGCTACAGGTAACAACCCAGCCTATGACTTCAACTTCAAAACATGGGAAAATCTACCCCTCACGGATCACAGTATTAGAAAAACGGAAGTTGCGGTGTTTTGTCCCCACCTACGCTATGTAATGGGTCTCATATGTTAGCCATGTATTCTCACAGAAGCAGAGTAAAGCTTTTTCGAAATTTCCCGGCATATTAAAACTGTGTGCCGGACCGAAACACGAAGTCTGGGTCTTCTCTTGGTCCTACACAGGATTCAATCTGCTAGGAAGTTTCAAGTTTCGGAACAATTCATGCTCCGTAGCTTCACGAAAGAGTAATTCTGGAAATAATTCCCTAGGGCTGACCGTGTTAAGTCATTTCTCCGCAGTGTTGTTTCTTCCAGAAGCGCTTCATCTTACATCCTCCTTTCAAGTCACTGTCCATTCCGTTCAACTGCTCTTCGAGGCCCTTTGCTGTCTCTGACAGAATTACAATGTCATCGGCAAACCTCGAAGTTTTTATTTCTTCTCCATGGATTTTAATTCCTACTTCAAATTTCTCTTTTGTTTCGTTTACTTCAGTTATACCTACCGTTATTCTACAGTTACGTTATTGTGTAAAACAAACGTTGTAATTGCTAAAATAATGTATTTATTTTTGTGTGATATAAAGGCCGATTACAACAATTTTTTCACTGACTGGAAACCGAAATCCCTGAGTTTGTCTTCAATCATGTACATCTGATAAGAACACCGTCTGGGTCAATAATCTGTAAGAGAAGTGTTGCGATTCCTTCTCGCCGCAAACATAACTATTGTCGAAGTTGCAACGTACGAAATCATGTCTTGTATTATCACTGGATGTCACGGTCGCCGACTGCAAACGAAGAACGTACAAGTTTGCAAACATCCTTGTTTTAGAAATATTTGTGCACCCTTTCCGCATCGTAAAAATGTCCCCATATTATTAGCATGTGTAAAATATTTTAAGGTCGGAAACAGTCATATTGAAGACAGGCCATGCATTGCTGTCCTTTCCCCCCTCTCCCCGCGCCTACCCTGACTTCCCCTCCTCCCGTCTCGTCTTTCCTCCACATCCTGTCTTATAATTCACAAGAAACGAGAATAGGTTACCAATGGTTTAATAGGACGGAATGCTAAGGTAACTTGAGTTGGCAGTCTAACAACCACAATGTTTCATGTTCTTGGCAGCACTTGATTTACGACTTACATTTAGCTCTTGCTGCTATATGTTGAATATAAGTATGATATCAGATACGTACTACAATTTTTTTGATGTTTCATGATCGTAACCGAAATGTCACGAGGTTGCTCTCATAAGCAGGTAGTATCGTTATGTTCTGGTCGACTAGTTGGTAATCAGCACGGATCGAAAGTAATGACAAAGCATTACTTAATCAACATATTCTGGAGCGCTTTCAGTTACCCGTTGCATCCTTACAAGGAGAATTTTTTCTGCATTAGAATAGGATGATGATGATTTATTCCGTATATCTTTGTAGACGCAAAACATTTCCTTGTTCTCGGCGTACAAAATTCTAATTGCACATCACGTTCTCCTCGGCGAATGCCTATATCGGAAACCTCCGCAAGAAAAAAAAAAAAGTCAATTGAGGAGACTCCATTGTGAACTTCATCGCTTATGATTTCCTCAAAAGGATTATTGTCAACAACTGAAGTGCAACGTTGTCAATAACGTTGTGAGTATGCGTCCACCAGCACTGTCGTCGGTTTTATTAAGTGCCCCTAATGCCTGAGTCACGCAGCGCATTAACCTCGCGCAACGTAAGTGAATCCTAAACTCGGTGCCCTTATAGCGCGAGGGTCGGTTGTGAGAGCACACGAGGGCTTCCTAATCCTGCAGGTCCTTATGTTTCGGAAGACCGTCGCCTTAAGCCGATTAAGTCCAACCGCCGACGCCTGCGGTAACCCCTAGAGACACGCCCACTGTGTCTGCCTGAAGACAGTACGCGGGTGGAAATGGGTGATCATTGCCGTCAGTACCATGGTTTCTCCTTTCATCACTGTGATCCATATCCGTCCAGGATGTGAAGGAAGGATATTAGAAATAAGTACTTTAATAAATTATCAATGAAGCGATTGCAATCTACGAGGGGTGTTCAGTAAGTAGAGAAATACAACTTTTAACCTCCCCACAGTAAAAAATATAATAACCTCCCAACAGTAACAAATATAAGTATATAATTCACATTCAGCGTAACCTCCCACAGATAAATTCTGTAACCCTGGAACAATGAAATGTGACTAATCTCCTAATAAAAAAATGTGACTCATCGGTAACCTTTCAATAATTGTGAATTTAAATTTAATTAAATTAATTAATTTAAATTTTGGTCGTCAGCAGTCCTGCGTCATGGCCCTGAAAGATCGTATTGAATAAATTGAAAATTCTTACCTCAATGAAGTAGCCGGATAACGCATATATATCTGCTCTTATAATAAATTTTTTTGGCGCAGTCCAGTGCAATGCTGGCCGATAGATATGTCATATATAAAAGGAAACAACTGATTTTTCTTTACAATGATCGGGATGACCATGGATTGGAGACATTAGTAAATTCTTTAAATTGAGATGAATGATTGTCAAAAGCTAATTTTTATAAAAAAGATTATTATTAAGAGATTTTTAAACATTTACATGGGACTTGATATAATAGTACTACATATGCGCGAGGCTGCTTTTACCTTATACTATATCGCTCAGGCACCGCCATCGCTCCCCACGACCGGCCCAGCGAACTCCATACACAAGACCGCTCACTACTACTTATTCCTACTGACACACAGTTCCTACAGCTGACAACACTGCTCTCTGGTCTGAGATTCTCTTACAGCTTACATATCGCAGGTAGCGCGTGAGCAATCCATCGAAATTACATCTGCTCGAGTGCGCTAGCAACAAATTCCTTAATCATGGACCTCTTACAAACTTTTTTGGCAAATTTGGCTGAAAAAATACAGAATTTGAGGGGGATCTCGTGGAATTTTACCACTTCAACCCTTATAGTTCCATGAATTTCCGATAGGTGGCAGCGCTATAGATCTTCCAAAATGGCGTCTGTAATAGATGTGCGTTTAAAGCAGAGAGCTTTCATTGAAATTCTTTTAGCGAAAATCCAGAGCATCAGAGATATGCATAGGCGCTTGCAGAGTGTGTACAAAGTCCTGGCACTGAATAAAAGCACGGTGAGTTGTTGGGCTAGGCGTCTCTCATCATCGCAATACTGTCACGCAAACCTGTCCGATCTCCCGCGCAGCGCTCAGCCGCACACAGCTGTGACTCGAGCAGTGTTGGAATGTGCGAGACGGTAGAAGATGGCAGACGGATTGCAGTTAAATTCCTGCTTAAATGGCCGTCTCTGTTGGTAGCGCCGACACTTTCATCCACCAATTGTGTTGAAATGGCTCTGAGCACTATGGGACTTAACTGCTGAGGTCATCAGTCCCCTAGAACGTAGAACTACTGAAACCTAACTAACCTAAGGACATCACACACATCCATGTCCGAGACAGGATTCGAACCTGCGACCGTAGCGGTCGCGCGGTTCCAGACTGTAGCGCCTAGAACCGCTCGGCCCACCAATTGGGATATTCAAATATGTGTGCTCACTGGTTCCCGCGCCGTGTAACAGAAGATCATGAAGATCAGCTCAGGATCATATGTGAGGAACTGATTTCGGGTTACGAGGCTGAACGTGATCATTTTTTGTCGAACACTGTTACAGGCGATGAAACATGAGTTCATCAAAACATGGGTTCATGACTTCGAACCAGAAACAAAACGGCCCAACAAAGGATGCACTCTAGTAGTACGTGGATGACGGGGAGGTAGTCGACGCAGCGAGACGTTGGTTCCGATGTCGACCAGTAGAGTGGTACCGTGCGGGCACACAGGCCCTGCCAGTAAGGTGGCATGAGGTCTTGGCATTGGCCAGAGATGAAAAATAGGGTTTTGCAGCCAATAGAGAGGGGAGTAATGTGGTGTGCTGGAATCGTGAGTAAAACCAACCTGTTTTCAGAAAAGCAATGTGTTGCACAGATTACTGAACGCCTCTCAACATTATGTTTAAAAGTACGTACCGGAAGGGAGGTTCGACGTTTACAGAGAGTCTATATCGAGACCATGGGAGACACAGATATACTCGAAATTGAGATCTAATAAGAAAGCCATTAGCCCTGACCTTGGTTAAAGAACAGTCCTGGCATTCGCCTCAAGTAACATAGGGAAAACATTAGCCCTGACCTTGGTTAAAGAACATTCCTGGCGTTCGCCTCAAGTAACATAGGAAAACCATGGAAAACCTTTTAATTTATTTTCCTCATCAGAGCGTTTTACAGCCTTAGCCGAGCCTTGTTCTCAGGATCTCAGAACAGATGTTTTCCCCTACCAGCTTCTGTGCTTTCTACAAAGCTCTACATACACATTCTTGCCATCTCTTCCCTTGTTTACCATGCGTTTTCTTGTTACGTTTCAAGCAGTTTTGGCACCAATGTAAAGTGAGAAAATTTCCAATCAACCAAATTGCCCTTTTCCTCAGATTTCTCTGAGATGAGGAAAATAGACACTCTGTAGTAAATTCTGTTCAAAATGGTTCAAATGATTCTGAGCACCATGGGACTTAACATCAGAGGTCATCAGTCCCCTAGAACTTAGAACTACTTAAACCGAACTAACCTAAGGACATCAGACACATCCATGCCAGACGCAGGATTCGAATCTGCGACCGTAGCGGGGCACGGTTTCAGACTGAAGCGCCTAGAACCACTCGGCCACAGTGGCCGGCAGTGAATACTGTCTTTACTGAACTGATCAAATGGAGAAACATGCGATACTCAGGAACGTAGGGCCATTATCGTAGAAAATCCTATTGCAAAATTACTGGTGAGCATATTGAGGACTCCTTGTATTTAGGAGAAGTAATAAGAAGCAGTATGAAATAAGACGAACATAAAATCAGTAATAGGAGACGTGAATAATTGGTAGATTAGTTGGAATTATGGAAAAATAAGATGCCTCTAGAAGGAAACGCAAGATTTTTGTTTTGTTTTGTCATTTCAAGCGCCACAGCCACAAACTTACTGAAGGACACTTATACTTTTCATTCTGGCTGTTAAGGGATCACCTGATTTCGGCTATTCGCCGTTTTCAAATGCGTACTCGTATATTATTAAGTTTAAGAACTGCTGCCGTAGTGGCAAACGTACATAAATATGAAACTTACCTCACTACTTGAACAGAACATTGTCTTAACTGGTTTGATTCGACACGGTCCAGCTTGTATTCGTGAGATTGTATCAGCGTGGTCTGACCTGCAATAATGTGGGCTCTGAAGAAGCTTTCAGACGCCAAGATTGCTGGTAAAGCATGTATTAGAGTTAGATAAACGGTTTCGGCAAGGCTGTGTTGCCATCTTCGGATCTTAGGCTTTATAACGTTACTGCACAAAAAGATGATATTATAAAGCATAAGATTCGAAGAAGGCAAAAACAGCCTTGCCGAAACTGGTTATCTAAATCTAATAACTGCTTTATTAGCGATCTTCCCGCGTGAAAGTCTCTTCAGAGTCCACAGCAAGTAACTGTTCAAAGATATGCCGACAGCCAGTCACAATTGCCAATCTGATCGCACCTATCGATGTGTGATACTCGCAGACTCTTTCATCGAAACGTATAGGATACTTCCCGTTGACCTAGAATCATGAAATTAGGCAAGAAGCAAGATTAACAGCATAAATAAAGGGAAGGAATCAAAGATTGTTAATTTGTAATTGTATCTCACGAAAGAATATTTCTTTAGTCATTCTATTCAAACTTAAAACATTCTCGAAAGTCTTAGAATTCCCGGGACTGATGCCTTGCCAGTATCATTATCGTTAACAGGCAAAAATCGTCGAGATCCATTCTCGATACCTGGCAAGGCTGAACTGTTAACACACATAATTAAGTTTGTATTGCACCCTCAGAGCGCGAGTCCTACTAGCATCTGACCTTTCTTTTTTTTTCTTTTAAACGTCAAGTGAGAGCATATGGAGCCATGCGTTTCTGATCTTCCCCAGTACTTCGTCTTCTTTTAGCCATTTTCCGTGTCGGTAGTCGAATTACTTTTGTTTATTTGCGTAAATTCTAGCCATTATTTGTGGTTTAATGGACGCTATGAGAAGGAAATGTACAGTCAGTTGTCCCTCAGTCATTTCACGAATGGAATAGGACACACTACGGGTCTCCGTTGTATACATGTAGACGTATCGAAAACTTACGGTGTGTACGTCGCCGTTTGTTTTAATGTATTACTGACAGTATTTTTTTGTCCTTCCATGGCGACATAAACCTTATTTTTCGCTCCTTGTCACTTGTTAGTAAAATTCTTCTTCATTGAAGCGCTTTCTAGCTTTAGCACAAGCCGGTTTTCAGAGGCAGTGTTTCCCACTCTGCCATGACTTAGGTGGTGAGGGTATGAGGGTGGAATCAAAGATCTTCATGCTCTAAATTCCGCCAAGCTTATTCACGTGGTCACCTTCCTCGTTTTACTCCGTCTTGGAGCGTGCGTTATCTAAGGTGCTGCTCCGTTTGCTGGACTGTCCAACCAAGCAAATCTGTAATTCCTTCAGTTTCTCTGTGATAACGGACGTGTGCAGTCTATAATGGATATTTCGAAAGAAAAACATTCTTGGCTCCAGGAGAAAAAATATTTCAATTGGCGCGTTTCGCCCTTCTGGTACGTCACCATAATTTTTTAATATACTGCAAAATTTGCGTGGGGAATTGTAAGGCTGAACGGAACGAGGTATTGCTTAGTGTGCAGTTTGTGCTGCGTGGTTTCGAGACCTGTAAGTGTGGTCCTATGCCAGCACTGCTATTTCAACAGACCCCGGCGTGTTCAAAGTACACACAATGGCCTCCACAGACTTGATGAAAGCAGATTTGGCAGTATATTAAAATCTTGTGATGATGCCACGAAACGGGCGAAACGCGTCAATAAAAGTATCGTTTCCCCTTCAACTAAGACTGTCGTTTCTCTCGATTGCTGTACCAGATACGTTATGGAGTGGGGAATATTGTATGCTGGGTATTGTCATTGGTGACATAATCAAATACGTAAATGTCTAGTATCCAGTGCGCCTCTGCCCTGTGTGACAAACACTGTGCAGAATCAGCTGTGCTCCAGCAGAATGAGGCAGACAAAACGCAGATACCACTGCCTCCACCCCCTCACCCCTGCACCCCCCCCCTCTCCTTTGTCACCAACAGCACCCCCGCAGTCATCGGCGGCGATATTGAAATTGGCCGTCGCAGCGACTGCGGCGGCCAGGCCGTGGTGTCGGCTGCGGAATAAATGATGACGCCATTAAGACAGCGGCAGCCGGCTGCAAGGGGTGGGGCCGGATTGAAAGAGGGCTGTGCGGTGTGACGTCATGTGCGCGTGATTCAGTATCGGTATCCAATATTAAACAAGGCTGGCCGGGCTAATCCATAGGCATGCCTCGGCGCCGGTATTAACATATAGATTACATTATTCGGCATTGTGGCGGCGCTCCCGCGCCCCCTGGGAGGCAGCGGGCCTTACTCATCGCCGCCTAGCGGCCGCCATCCGGACCGGAGCTGCGGCTCGAGTTGGATGCCGTCGCGGTGCGATACGACGCCGACCCGCCGTCTCGGAAAGGCGTCCGCTCGCCGCACCGCTGTAACCCCCACCGTGTTTCTCCGCCAGCGGCGTCCACAGAGAGGGCAGCCGATGAAAGGCTGAGTAATGGTGGCACAGTCCTAATGGCCGCGTCCGCAATAACGCCTCGGCTCACGGATTAGCGACATTAATCAGCGAGCAGACGACAGCGCTGGTTATTACCGACTCTAAAACACAGTGCCGGTATTACACTGCATATCGCCGAATCAGAAAGACACCGTCGAGGGATCGATCATCTAAGCTCGTTCCATATTGCAAGCGAAATGTTAAGTCACTTGACGAGAAGACTCTTTGCAGCCTTGCACACTGCTAATCACTAAAAATACAGCACTAGGAACGATAGAAAAAAATGGAGTTTTACTTATTGTGTGTAAACAGTATTTTGCGGAGAATAAAGTATTAAATTTGTAAGTGATTCTGCGTTGTGAAGGGTACAAAATCTACAACAAGTAACTGATGCAGGGGTGGACGAAAATTCTGAAATACCAAAAACACTTTATTTCCAGGCCTACTAGGGGAGAGAAAAATCGACGACATTTCAAACAGCGTCAGTCTTCTCAGAATGGATAAATACAGCTCCTAGCTTGTTTTCAAGGCAACCTTATAGCTGAATTGTATTCGCAGCTGCGAATACCAACAGCCATCACCTGTATACCGAATTGACGACAATGAAAACAATGCAGGACCGAGACTCAAAAATGGTTAAAATGGCTCTGAGCACTATGGGACTTAACATCTATGGTCATCAGTCCCCTAGAACTTAGAACTACTTAAACCTAACTAACCTAAGGACATCACACAACACCCAGCCATCACGAGGCAGAGAAAATCCCTGACCCCGCCGGGAATCGAACCCGGGAACCCGGGCGTGGGAAGCGAGAACGCTACCGCACGACCACGAGATGCGGGCGACCGAGACTCGAACTCCTATTTCCGCTTTACGTCAGCGGTCACCTTAACCGTTTTGGCTATTCCTCCACGACGCACAGTCAGACACAGAGTTCCATATATCGTCGTTGCTATGTCACAACCGGTACTCTTACAGACATTAAGTAATTCCCGTGGAGTGCAGGACATTTTAATTGAAAATCGCTGCCTGGTATCGCCGGATAAATACGATATTGCTTTGCCTGTGTTGTAAAGAATATCGATGCAGTGTTCCTTCGGATATGGATTCATGGACGAATACAGGCTGTGACACAGAAACGACGACATACTAAAGTTTGGATCTGGGCGTCGTGGTGCACGGATAGCCGAAGCTGTTAGGCGATCGCTCGAGTAAAGCGGGAAGTGTCGGTGTGGCACAGATTTTCACTGTCGCCATTCCGTTATACAGGTGATAGTTGTTCGTATTCGCAACTGTGAATACATTTCATGTATGTTATAATGGTTACATTCGTCGCAGTGCCTGTTCCTTCGGACATGAAAATCCATGCCAGACCTACACTCGAACACTGATTGCGTCGTTCGTCTTAACAACACAAGCACTGCAATATCGTATAGAAGCTTACAGAATTCTTTCTGCAAAATAATGGCAAGCTCAGGTAATGGGATGGAGATGGATACCGATCACACATTCTTCTCTTCAAGGTAGACCACAAAGAGTCAATAATATTGGGTTCTGGTGATTCCCCATGGGAGATGCGACATGTCATCTACGTGTTCACAAAAGCAGACGATGCGAGTTGTGTGAACAGGGTCCCGTCGTCGCAGAACACAGCATCACCATTGGGGACAGCCGTTGTACCATAGGATGGACTTGATCAGCCAAAATGCTGACGTAAGTCTTGGCTGTAATGCCATCTTTGCAAAGTACCCATGCGGCTCAAGCAACACCACGATATAGCTGCCGAAATCATCTCCGAGCCCACTCCACGTTTCACTTTCGGGGCATAAACTCGGTCAGAACTGGGAATGAGTGTGAAACAAGTCTCATCCGACCAAATGGCTTCGTCATCACTTTTTCCTGTTACGGGCATTTGCGTAAGTGAAGAGTGGTTTCGGAATTCTAGCTCGCTCTGCTGTTCCCTGATTATGGAGCGCGCTTCGTGTTGTTTTGTTGCTAATAAGGTTACCGAGTCCAACTTCCGGTTCAGCAATGGCTTTTGCAGCAGCCGTCCTCTTACCTTTCGTCACAATCCTCTTCCATGACTGTCCGTCACGATCACTCAACACACACTTTCGTTGGCGTTGTGACTTACCAGATGATGTTTCTCCACTTTCAGTGCATGCAGCATAAATCTTCAATACTGTGCCAGGTCGGGCGTTGTGGCCGAGCGGTTCTAGGCGTTTCAGTCTGGAACCGCGCGACCACTACGGTCGCAGGTTCGAATCTTGCCTCGGGCATACATGTGTGTGATGTCCTTAGGTTGGTTAGGTTTAAGTAGTTCTAAGTCTAGGGGACTGATGACCTCAGATGTTAAGTCTCATAGTGCTTAGAGCCATTTGATAGTGTGCCTCTTGAAACACCACACTGTTCGGCTCCCTTGGTTATGGAAGTACCCATCATACGAACAGCAGCCATTTGCCTACTTTCGAATTCACTTAGCTCGGAGATAATGCATTCACAGCTAAACAGAACACTCTGCTAACAATGACTTACACTTGCAACTTGCTGGGGATATTGCAGAGGTTCCATTCGTGGTCAACCACGACAGAGCAACCTGCAGGCTTGGCTCGCAAGTGCATTTTTGTTCAAGCGCGCATTTCTCGCGGCGTTTCCATATTTTTCTCCAACCCCTGTACCTCTTGCAGCAACAGAGGCTCTAAACCAGATTGTCATTGAATCGTACCGAGTTTCAGTGACAGGCCCGGCTATATAATTCAGCGCTGTTTCAGCTCAGCCAGACTTTAGCAATCGTAGTGGTTAGCAAGTGGTGGCCCGGCGCGCCATTCTTACCTGTGCCCAGATGCATTCAATAGGTGCTCAATCAACAGTCCAATATCTCAGTATCGATGTAGGTCAGGACAGCCCTGACTACAGGTGGTTCCACGTTGTTGTGTTGATAGCTGTCACAAAGAAATGCGTGAATTTCTAAAGCACCAAACTGCTGAGGTCATCGGTCCCTAGATTTACACACTACTTAAACTGACTTATGCTAAGAACAACACACACACATACCCATGCCCGAGGAAGAATTCGAACCTCCGGCGGGAGAGGCAGTGCAATCCTCGACATGGTGTCTCGAACCACGCGGCCACTCCACGCGGCTGTCACAAAGACCTTGAAGATATGGTGCAGACATTCCATATTCCCGGATATGCGAACCTGAGGTGACCGAAATGTGTACCCAATGGTACCCCATACTATCATGGCCGCGCGGTTTGAGACGCCAAGTCACAGATTGCGCGGCCCCTCCTGCCGGAGGTTCGACACCTCCCTCGGGCCTGGGTGTTTGTGTTGTTCTTGGTATAAGTTTGTTTACGCTGGTTTAAGTAGTGTGTAAGTCTATGGACCGATGACCTCAGCAGTTTGCTCCCTTAGGAATTCACACACACACACACACACACACACACACACACACACACACACACACACACTCCTAATGCTAGTTGCTAACCAGGTGGGATGAAAAACACAGTATAAAAGTGTTCACTCTCCTGTCCAGTGTCTTCGTTGGGCGCTCAACAACCGGCGCTCCTCTTTCTGTCGCCACATAAGTATTCTTGATGACAGTCCGTGGGGCTCCAGATAACGCCGTACTGTCAGAGTATATACTTATCATAATGCAAACAAGCACATTTTTCTACTCAAGATGCTTGACGAGCGAGCGAACTATATTGGGCACATGAGCAGTTGAGATTTTACATGGTAACTGTAGACTTCCTGAACCCATGGTTTCCATATGCACATGACGGTTGTGGGGTCCTGGACAACACGAGCAGCAGCGAACTATAAACCACCGCCTTCATAGGCCCCGAATATCCCACTGTCGAATTCCGAAAGGTGTTACAAGAGGCATAACACGATCTTCTCACAAACCACCAACATTCTAATACGGTTTCTGAGTGAAAAACCCGCTGTGTGATCCTTTCTTATACACAGAATGTAGATGTCATTACTCTGTTTTGCGTAGTCGCGGAGAAACGCTAATTATTTGCTTATCCAAGCTTGTAGTACATTTCATGTCAGTTTGACTCTTCTTGCGTGCCTCCTTCGTGATGTTGAAATTCAATGGCAAGCAGTATATTCATAATATATGCTGTTTACACGCGGATTATATTATCGATTTCAGAGTTATATAACCCAATCTTCTATGACTGTCCAATCAATAGACTGCGGAATATACCGAGGAAATCAAATACCTTACAGATATGTAGAAGATATATTTTGCAAGCCCACAACAAATACAGGGTGTCCAAAAATTATCCATACGACTTAAGACTTGAATACCTTTAAAACTGTACTAGATATTAACAAATGGTTTTCAACATATGATAACTCATACAGTTTTGTTTCCCCGTTCATACACATCAATGTGTGCACCCTTAGTGGCATGGATAATGTCTAGTCGGAATTCCATTTCTATCCACATACGATTCAATACCTCCACGATGACGCTTTAAAATGGATTCCGAATGAGTACCTTCAAGTCCTCGGTTTGGTACAACAGATCCTTTACAAAACCACACATTAAGAAGTCTAATGGTGTGAGGTATCGGACGTCGTCTGTATGAACCAAGTCGCACACTGAGCTTTCTTCTGTGGTGTCCATATTTTATCATGGTTTGAAGTCAAAACTGCATCATCCGGAGGGAAATAATCTTTGTGGGCTATCTTATTACATATTTAAAACAGTTTGTTAATATGTGGTATAGCTTTAAAGTTATTAAAGTCTTAAGCTGTAGAGCTAATTTGTGGACATCCTGTGTAGATGCGGAGCCTGTTTGAGAAACTGACTTACGGAACTTATAAGTTAAGAACCTATATCTAAGTCGATAAACTGTACCAGACAGATGTACGTATCTCTTGCCTTCCACGCGTCATAATAATGTCGCAGGTGTTCCTGTCTTGATATTAATATATCTGTTTTGGGTTTGCACAATATATCTTCCATACGTACGCTATTTGATTTGCTACCTATATTCCACGCTCGATAAATGCTTTTATCATGTGCATTTCTTATAATTTTGCTTAACAAGTGAAAATTCTGTGTCAGAGCTGAATTCGAGTACGGGTTTCGGTCTTTCGCAGTCAGTCTGTTACCGATCACGCGTTTCTCTCCTCTCACAGCTTTTCAAAATGTCACCTTGATTTCTCTTCTCGACACTGGCAGAGTCCGCTAATTGTGTCTTGGTAGTTAAGTCTTACAAGAAAATATCTCTTCTTGTCATGAACGGTAATTAAAGTAAGAAACTTAACAAACTCTCAACTTGAACCTAATGAGATTGGTTTGAACACTTATCTTAGCATGTTCTTTTCTTAGAGCTTGCTTGGAAACTAATAAAGGTGGTTATATTTTGAAAATTGAATGAATTTAACAACTATGAAAAACTATTGTTCTCCGCAGTCGGGAATCATAGCCAGTCTGAAACCAATAGATTCAATAGACCGAGACATAAGTGACGGCGAAACCCATTTGCCCTTTTTCAGCGAGATCTCAGCACTAGATCCATCAGTAGCCACTGCTGACTACGTCTCTTTTGCGTGTATGTGTTTCTTTCAGCGTCTCACATCAGGCAACACTTATCTGAGATCATGACGGCGTGTGGTGATATTTTTGTTTATATTGTGTTCAGAATATGCGAAGAATTAGGAACAGGCTGGAAGGGCAGGGTAATAATGAGGGAACTGTGCGTGAAAAGTAGAGCAATGGTAAAATTGTAAAAATATGAAATGGATCTAACAGATATTAGACAGATGTGATACTAGGTCGCTAAATGCCTCTTTCATTGTTTAACGTCAGTAGACGCAGACTTGTGGATGAAGCCCCGAGTAACATTGGTAAAACAGGAGTTGGAAGCGAGACAGCGGATGTCATTATGTATGTAGATGGTCGAGCGATTTATTGAATAGCTCAGAGAGTGAGGGAAGCAATAAGAAAAACCTGGGAAAGATCTGCACTGCGTATCAAAATACTCGAGACAAAACTAATTAAAATGGTAAGAAGGCACAGAAATATAACTCAATCAAGAAACCTGAACAAGTAAACACTTGCACTTGTTTAGGCAAGATGGTGAATGCAACTGAAACCGAACTGGAGGAATGTCAAGGATAGTGTTGAAAGGAAGTGTCTGAAGAGATACAAGGTTTGCTGGCAACAAGAACAGTAAGAATTGATCTAAGAAGGAAGTGTGTAAATTGCAGGTCAACAGGCAATGCAGAAAAGATGCGGAAAGTTATTGTATCATTCTTCACACAAACCAATATTTAGTGAGGTTCCGGTATCGCTACTATTCGATGGCTTCCATGCGACAGATCACAACAAGAAACTAACTAATTAATACGCAAAATGATCACACTATAATGACTTCACGGAACTTCACCTAAACGAACCACATAGGTTCTAAAATGCCGGGACGTTTCAATACCAAGGAAAAGAGAGCTGTAACTTTGTAAACACAATTAAGACTGAAAGGGGCACACTCAGTTATTGAATGCCGTTGAGCCAATGTGTCATGCACTTTGTGGTACGTGGCTGTCGGATGTTGCCAATCCACTTCCTGTTCTAATCAAAAGCGATCTCTGAAGGTGATTTCTGGCGTTCCGCAAAGTAGTGTTACAGGCCCTCTGCTGTTCGTTGTCTATATAAACGATTTGGGAGACAATCTGAGCTGCCGCCTTGGGTTGTTTTCAGATGATGCTGTCGTTTATCGTCTAGAAAAGTCATCAGAAGACCGGCCGGCCGTGGTGGCCGAGCGGTACTAGGCGCTTCAGTCCGGAACCACGCGGCTCCTACGGTCGCAAGTTCGAATCCTGCCTCGGGCATGGATGTGTGTGATACCCTTAGGTTAGTTAGGTTTACGTAGTTCTAAGTTCTAGAGGACTGATGACCTCGGATGTTAAGTCCTATAGTGCTTAGGGCCATTTGAACTATTTTCATCAGAAGACCAGAACCTACTGTAAAACGATTTAGAAAGATATCTGTATGGTGCAAAAATTGGCAATTGATCCTAAATAATGGAAAGTGTGAGGTTATCCACATGAGAGCGTAACGGAATCTGTCAAACTTCGGTTAGACGATAAATCAGTCAAATCTTAAGACCGTAAATTGAACAAAATACCTAGGAATTCCAATTACGACGAATTTAAATTGGAAAGAACACATAGAACATGTTGTGGGGCAGACGAAGCAGAGACTGCATTTTAAGGTCTGAAAATTTAGAAGATGTAACATATCTACTAAAGAGACTGTCTGCACTACGCTTGTTCGATCTCTTTTGTTGTACTGCTAAGCGATGTGACAGGATTAACGGAGAACACCGAGAAAATTCAAAGAAGAGTAGCACGCTTTTTATCATCGAGAAATAGGGAGAGTGTGTCACTGACGTGATAGAGGGTTAATAGATAATTATTGTGAAGGTAGTGCTATGAACTTTCTGCCAGGCACTTAAGTGTGATTTGCAGAGTACCCATGTAGATGTAGAAATTTCTGTTCGGAGACAATAATTAAACTGAAGTCGCGCGATTTGTGATGGTCCCTGGGCTTAACAAAAGGCGAGAGATTGTTCTCCATAGGGTGTGTGATCACCATGAATGGTAGCGCAAGCTCTTCAAAGTCCTACCGCTCTGGCCACAATGTTGGCAATGAGCTCGTGTGGTAAGGCGTCCGATTCCTCCACCAGTGCGTTCGATAACGCTGGATGGTCTTTGGTGCACGTTCCCTTCAACGCATTCTACAAGTGCAAGATGTGGTTTAAGTCGAGGGAATGGGCAGGCCAGTAAATTCTCCAAAAAGTCCTCGTTCGAAGCTCTGCTCCTCATGAGCTGTTCGATGCGGTCCGTAAAAACGAGGTAAGGGCCGAACGCATCCCCGCAACCCGCAAAGACGCTTGTGGGAATGGAGTACAGTCACAATAACATTGACGGGTGAGTGTACGGTGATGAAAGATATGGAGGTCAGTGCTCTCATGCAACATTATGACTCCTCCCACTATATCACACAGAGCACTAAAACCATCATGTTCGACAACGCTGGATTTACTCTCATATGGCGAGAGGTGGGAACACATAATACAGCCAGTAAGAAGAGGAGGCGAAGTGTTGCATGAGCCTACTGACCTCCAAATCTTGGAACACAGTACATCCACCAAAATGGCTCTGAGCACTATGGGACTTAACATCTGTGGTCATCAGTCTCCTAGAACTTAGAACTACTTAAACCTAACTAACCTAAGGACATCACACAGATCCATGCCCGGGGAAGGATTCGAACCTGCGACCGTAGCGGTAGCGCCTAGAGACCGAGCGAGGTGGCGCAGTGGTTAGCACACTGGACTCGCATTCGGGAGGACGACAGTTCAATCCCGTCTCCAGCCATCCTGATTTACATTTACCGTGATTTCCCTAAATCGTTTCAGGCAAATGCCGGGATGGTTCCTTTGAAAGGGCGCGGCCGATTTCCTTCCCAATCCTTCCCTAACCCGAGCTTGCGCTCCGTCTCTATTGACCTCGTTGTCGACGGGACGTTAAACACTAACCACCACCTATAGCGCCTAGAACCGCTCGGCCACCCCGGACGGCTATGTCATCTGCATGTGGGCTCGATAAATGTGAGGTGTGTTGCCTCTCCTCAGGTACGTGAAATATTTTCTGGGCCAACTTTATTTTGCTCACCCAGTATTTCGTTTCATTTCAATTTTTCGCCCAATGGCTGCAAGTCTATAGACCATTACCTTATTAGCTGTTTACGAGTTTTTGTGAACGCTCGTTTACGTGCAATTAGCTGGCCTGGATTAAGACATAGCTACGACAGAAACAGTGGAAGCAGTCAGAAGAGAGAAGCTGGCGGTGTTATCGCAGCAGGCGCCTCAGCTGCGGTCGCCCCGTAATAGCCGCGCCACGAGCCCGCATGCATAAGACACGTTCGCGATGTTTGGGGAAGACGAACCGAGAGGCAGGGCGGGCGCGGGGTGGCGTGCCGCGCCGCTCGCTCCAACTTGGCCCATCAATAAGTGAGCAGCGCGTTAAACATGCAAGGCCAGCCCGCCGCCCCGGAACTGGGGCGCTTGTCGCGGACTGCCGCCCGCTGCCGACTCGCACGAGACCTGCGAGGCGCTACATAAAGCATGGCTCCTCTGTCTCACTGCGACGCCGCCGCGCGAACAACAAGCGAGCATCTGCTCCACCTAAGTGGCCGTCTCCGGAGATAACGGGGCGCGTCTTTTTGACAGACAAGGGCGGCGCCGCGGTGCTGCAAGCTGTTGCTGTGTCTCCGGGCCATCTTTTCGAGAGGTGTGAAACGATCTAATCGAAGGAAAAACATGCACAAGATAACGGGCCCAAATAGCGTCCCTGCCCCCTTAGTTATTTCCCGTGTCCACAGTGGGTAAGAAGTGTTTCACTGTGCGTGCATGCATGACCTCAGTTCATGCTGAGTGAGTCTGGTGTTGTTGTTGTTGTGGTCTTCAGTCCTGAGGCTGGTTTGATGCAGCTCTCCATGCTACTCTACCCTGTGCAAGCTTCTTCATCTCCCAGTACCCACTGCAACCTACATCCTTCTGAATCTGTTTAGTGTATTCATCTCTTGGTCTCCCTCTACGATTTTTACCCTCCACGGTGCCCTCCAGTACTAAGTTGGTGATTCCTTGATGCCTCAGAATATGTCCTACCAATCGATCCCTTCTTCTAGTCAAGTTGTGCCACAAATTTCTCTTCTCCTCAATTCTATTCAATACCTCCTCATTAGTTATGTGATCTACCCACTTTATCTTCAGCGATCTTCTGTAGCACCACATTTCGAAAGCTTCTATTCTCTTCTTGTACAAACTATTTAACGTCCATGTTTCACTTCCATATATGGCTACACTCTATACAAATACTTTCAGAAATGACTTCCTGACACTTAAATCTATACTCGATGTTAAAAAATTTCTCTTCTTCAGAAGCGATTTCCTTTCCATCGCCAATCTACATTTTATACCCTCTCTACTTCGACCATCATTAGTTAATTTGTTCCCCAAATAGCAAAAACTCTTTTACTACTGTAAGCGCCTCAGTTCCTAATCTAATTCCCTCAGCACCACTAGATTTAATTCGACTACATTCCATTTTCCTCGTTTTGCTTTTGTTGATGTTCATCTTATATCCTCCTTTCAAGAAATTTCTTCTCTATGAATTTTAATTCCTACTCCGAATTTTTCTTTTGTTTCCTTTACTGCTTGCTCAATATACAGATTGAATAACATCGGGGATAGGTTACAACCCTGTCTCACTCCCTTCCCAACCACTGCTTCCCTTTCACGCCCCTCGACTCTTATAACTGCCATCTGGTTTCTGTACGAAATTTGGGTCACCGACCTTACTCTTCCCCTGTACTTATTTTTAACCCATTGTTCCGCAAGGACGTGGGGGGTTTGCTTCGGTCTTCTACATTGGTGTCAAACACAGGTGAGTTCTGAAGAGAACCTTCCACCACAGAATGTAGTTATTATTGAGATGGCTTACTTGCAAGGACCAACTATGTAGCCTATTTACAGGGTCAAATGAATTCTTTGCACAAAATACTTAGTTTATCACAAAAATCTTCATGTAC
The DNA here is from genome assembly GCF_023897955.1 of Schistocerca gregaria. Lineage (NCBI taxonomy): Eukaryota > Metazoa > Arthropoda > Insecta > Orthoptera > Acrididae > Schistocerca > Schistocerca gregaria. Next base: position 200,593,636 of record NC_064923.1, read on the forward strand.
GTTTATACTCTGCAAACCGCCGTGAAGTGCATGGCTTAGGGTACGTCCCATTGTACCAGTTACTAGGGTTCCTTCCCGTTCCATTCACGAATGGACCACAGGAACACTGATTGTTCGAGTGCCTTTGTGCATGCAGTAATTATTCTAATCCTATCCTCACGATCCCTATGTAAAGGATATGTGAAAGGTGTGCTGTATTCCTAGAGTCATCATTTAAAGCCGATTCATGAAACTTTGTTAACAGTCTTCCTCTGGATGGTTTACGTCTATCTTCGAGACACTTCCACTTCAGTTCCTTCAGTTCCTTCAGTGTCTCTGTGACACTCTCCACAGGTCAAATAAGTCTACTCAGACATACAAACTCATATGTGACTTTTGTTCAGAAGGCCGAAAATAAGTTTAAACCATTGCTCATTCATGGCCTTAAAGTCATGTAACATTGTCAGTGTTTGTAATTATTATAATGGAAAAATACATTTAAAGTAATTGTATTTTTGAGAATTTTTGTGTGAGACGAAATTAACTACACATTTTTGTTTTTCTGTTTTTGTAGCGTTAACGTTTATGTCCAATAATGGCTTTAGTGTGTTACAAAATTAAATTGAAAGTTGAGAATAAATTCAGGAATTTGTAGGCAGTTCGATAAGCTTTCAGGGCTTCTACGGATCTTAACCCACGAAGGTGCGAAATTTGGGTCTCCGACTTTAGTCTTCTGCATTTTCAACCCATTGTCCTGCAAGGATGGGGGGGGGGGGGGGAGGGAGTAGCTCATATCTTCTACATTGGCGTCGAACATAGGTGAGTTAGGAAGAGAACCTTCTACCGCACAGAAAGTAGTTATTATTGAGATAGCCTACTTGCAAGGACCAATTATGCAGCCTATTTACAGCGTCAAATTCTTCCAGGCAAACTACTGCAGAAATTATGGCAAGATAGTTTATAAGTTTATAAAAGTTTATAATAATTTAGGTTATAGTTTATAATAATTTATTAAATGAAATAATACTTTACGTATCTTGAGTTTGTAGAGGATGTGGGGCAGTGTAGTTAATGTTTTACTTATACTGATCTATCTAAGATCTATCAAGACCTGAATCCAGTGCGAGATGACTAATACAGGGTGATCCAGGAGGAATGGTCAATACTCAGGGATATGAGAAGAAACATTAATCGAAGCAAAAAGTCCAGTAAACTTGGGCTCTAACATGCATTTCTAAGACCTGTGAGCACTTCAGTACTAAGAAGCAAATCTCATCTGCTGCGTGTCTGGCCACCAAGAGGTCGCGGGATACAATCTCAGTCGGACTGCGGATTTTTCAGTCCTCGTTATAAAGTACTACTCACAGTCTAGCTTCGTATTCACAGAAACAACCACCACGATTATAATAATGTGTCAAATGATACGACAGCAACAAACGGGAGAGTCAAACTATTTTGATAGAATATGATTTTAGAAAAAATTTACATTCAAACAACTTACTTTGAAACAATTAACATCCTTCCAACACGGACCTGTATTAAAAGAATAATAATAATAATATACCTTTCGCGTTGAGGCAAATGGGAAAAGGGCAGCGGTACTTTTTGTATGGCACAACAGTGTCCTTCATTTCCAGGTGCTGCTTGGCCAGATTCTTGGCGTCTACGAAGCAACCAACAGCTGTTCTCTGTTGGTGCTTCTGATGATGCTGAACTGGACTACGCCTAGTGCGTCTTTCGGCAATGGCTCTGAACGATTATCATTTCTTTTGCAACCAGGATCATGAATGACCTTCCAGCGGAAGACGAAGCTCTTTCCAGCAGTCATAGAAGCACAGTGTCCTATTCAAGGAGTGTGTCTCAGTCGCTTCTCTCCCCAAGTGTTCTGTAAAAATCATCTTGGCCATGTACTTTCTTTCGACTGGTCAATTCAGATTTTTATCCTGCCACTCGACTTAAGTGTTATCAATATTAATTGTTTTTTTTAAAGCCTTCTTTTCCTGCGCTAAAAGAAACACTTGCCATAAATGTTCATTCCATAAGCATGCTTACTTCGTTTAATGATGTCTACCACACTGCAACTTCCGTGTTCTGCTGGGTGATCAAACGTATTGTTTTAGTTATGACTCAAGTAAAAGAGGGTTGTATCATTTCTATTTCACCAATGTTCACCATGTGTACTGAAAGTTTGTTGTTCATGGCACAGCTTACAACGTTAGTTCCCTGCTATTCGAGAAATGAACTAAAATATTATTACCTTCCCATGTCAACACCAAATGCCGGATGGACGACTATTTGGCATATACCGTCCGTCCGTCCAAAAAATTCTGAGCCATTTAGGCGACGTCAGCCCAGTAACTACGGTGACAGCTTGAACTGTAAAGAACAGATATGCATTGCACCAATCACATGTGGGTTCAAAAATGGTTCAAATGTCTCTAACACTATGGGACTTAACATCTGAGGTCATCTGTCCCCTAGATTTAGAACTACGTTAACCTAACTAACCTATGTACATCACACACATCCATGGCCGAGGCAGGATTCGAACCTGAGACCGTAGCAGCTGTGGACTGAAGCGCATAGAACCGCTCGGCCACAGCGGCCAGGAATTAGATGTGAGCAACAGTATCCAGTAGTGTGTCAATGTTGCTGTGTCACAAATGGCAGCAGCGCAGCATCTCTAAGTTAAGTGTTGAAGACAGTTTCCAGAATGTTTTGAAGAACAGAGAAGTATGTGCGAAGCTTGTCCCGTACGCCTTGACTCCCAAAAATAAGCAACGATGCATAGACGCCAGACGCGACTTGATTGAAATGCAAAACGCAAATATCCTTTTTGGAAAAAATCTTCAGTGACTGCGAACCCACCACAGAACAACAGTTGTAGAAATTCACATGAAGGGTCAACCTGTGACGATATAACCGACATTCAACAAGCCAAAGTGTCGCCCGGTTTGTGAACACCATCCCAAAAAGGATTTTCCTAACATTTTCACATGGTTATATGAACGTTCTGTGTGCTGTATTCAAGTGTGTGTGTGTGTGTGTGTGTGTGTGTGTGTGTGTGTGTGTGTGTGTGTGTGTGTGTGTTTGTATCGGGAGGGGGGGGGGGGGGCGTGAGATGGTCTGAATAGAACAAGTGATGTGTTCAAACCACCATCGTTACTTTTCTCGGTCTTTTTATTAGTCTAATCTCGAAACTCGTGGGGAACAAAATAGTTCGCCAAAAACTCAGAGAGAGGTCCTTGTAGAAATGACCCTTTTAGTACCGTTGTTCTCTACCACCTTTCTAAGAAGTTAGTGTTTCACTAAGCAGTTTCATGATTTCAGTGAGCTCCTCCCACTTCCTACTACTGAGTTACGATACGCTCGTCGCTACGAATATAAATTGCTTTTTCTCGTCTCTTGTTGCGTATACTCACTCAAATCATACAGCTGTATTATATCTTCTACTTTATAACAGGAAACTATCTTCCATCTCTTCTATTCAGAACAAGTGACAGAAGGTGCACTTGACACCTGCTGTTAGTTCTGGAACTTCTAGACTATGCACAGAGCAATTTAGATGCGGGATGGTGATAGAAGGCATGACAAACATTCCATTGTCGCTTCTGTAATCGAGCTGCGACATTAAACTCCGCGCCACTGGGCGCAACTTCATTCCAGCGGGAAGTCGTAGAAGCGCCCCCGCTTTAACGAGTAATGGGAACATCAGGAGACTGGCGTTTATTGCCACATCAGTAGCTACGTCTTTAAATTTTGAAACACCTCCTCAGTTTTGGCACCAACAACGTATGAAATGGTCGTGATTTGCGTAAGACCTCATTACGGCGCTTGTCACGAACGATCGAGAGGTAGGCGATAACGGAAATATGGAACCCGCCATCACTGCTTTGACCCATGATGTCACTAAAATTGCGGATTTATCCATCGAAATCCAGTGACCGTATAACACGAGCCGTTACAAGAACAATACTGATATTTCTGACATCACATTCGCTAGTTTCGCCAAGTTACAACCAAACTGTCACCTTTCAACAACACCTACAGCAACGTGGCGAAAGGCAAGCTTAAGGGTTCGGGTCCCCGTCCGGCACATATTTTTAATCTTCCAGGAAGTTTTAAGCCAGTGCACAAAGTGAAATTTCATTCTGGAAACCTCGACGGCGATCTGCCCGCTTCTTCATTCTTTCGTCAGAGTGTGTATTCAAAATGGTTCAAATGGCTCTGAGCACTATGGGACTTTACATATATGGTCATCAGTCCCCTAGAACTTAGACCTACTTAAACCTAACTAACCTAAGGACAACACACAACACCCAGCCATCACGAGGCAGAGAAAATCCCTGACCCCGCCGGGAATCGAATCCGGGAACCCGGGCGCGGGAAGCGAGAACGCTACCGCACGACCACGAGATGCGGACTGAGTGTGTATTAAAAAATATAATATAGAAAAGAAGTGACTGTACCGTTTGTGCAACGGACAACATCGTTATATCACGGGTCAGAGCTGACGTCTGATGTCGATAAGCTGAATTCATCGCCCTAATTAGCTTATACTGAGTTCTCATGACGGAAAGTAAGTACTATATTGTCCTTTTCATAGTTCTGTATGTCGAGGCGACTGTGTTTATCTTTCCACTTTAGCTGCAATGGATTTCAGAATCACGTGGCTCCCTCTTCAGGCACTTACTGTGAAGAGCAACGTACAATACTTCTGCCAGAATATTGTGTGTTCATGATGCAGAACCATACGTCACCATGTATGATGACTGCTCATCAGCTTGCAAGTTGTACTGTTTAATCGGTTCAGACGCAGCCTTAGCTGTCAGCCACTTCACGAGTTGTGTTCCGGAGGAAGTATTAAGTTCCCCGACTCTCCTTGGGACGTACGCTCTCATTTTAACAAACCTTTCTGTGAACAAAAAACGCTCTCTTGTCCGCTACTGGAGTGAGATGATCTCTGTAATGCTCTAGCGATTGCTAAACGCACACGTCACGAAACGCTGTTCTTTGGATTTCGTTAAGCTAATTTAAGTATATGGCCTGGTAAGTGTCCCCTGCTAACGAGCAGTACTGAGCAAGCGGCCGATCTCGAACCTATCACATCGGTGGATGAATTACATTTCACTCGGATTCTTCGAATAAGTCTCAGTCTACCACCTGCTATACATGCAGCTAGTTTCATGTTGTAGTTCACTCCCAGTGTGTCCTCCAAGATACTTTGCCACTGTTAAGTTTTCCCAGCGTTGAATCACGCATAGTGTAGCCAACGATAATGGGTTTTTCCTACTATTTATGCCCTAATACACAACATTCCTTTACTTTAGGGTCATCTTCCACTTTCTACGTCAATCGTAGGTCCTCTTCAGATCTTCCTACATTTCACTACAGTATACTGACTATTCAGAAATTATATTTCAAATAAGCTCACAAATATTCTTTCGCCATAAACTGGATAATTTTTTTATGGGTTTGATGTGGAGGATACCTGAAACTGAGTAATGTATTTGTAAAGTAGGAAACTGCTTAAGTTGGATTAAAAATTTGCTTAGTTGGACGACCGGTTTCAGAGAATTACAGCTCCCTCCTCAAAGAAGGGAAGGCTATTTATTAATGTATCTACATCATCACTTTGCTATTCAAAATAAAGTGCCTGGCAGAGGGTTCAATGAACCACTTTCAAGCTGTCTCTCTACCGATGCACTCTCGAACGGCACGCGGGAAAGATGTCATACTCAGTTTTAAAAAATCGTACTTGTGTGGCTGTCATACCAGTCAATATGGAAACTGAAGCTCTCCCTATGTAGGTGGGTGCCAACAGAATGTTTTCACAATCGGAGGAGAAAACTGGTGATTGAGATTTCATGAGAAGATCCCGTCGCAACGAAAAACGCCTTTGTTTTAATGATTGCCACTCCTTTTCACATATCATGTCTGTGACACTATCTGCCCTACTTCGCGATGTCATCCGTCAGTCCCACCTGATGCGGATCCCGCACCGCACAGCAGTACTCCAGAACAGGGCGGACAAACGTGGTGTAAGCAGTCTCTTTGGTAGACTTGTTGCACCTTCTAAGTGTTCTGCCAATGAATCGCAGTATTTGGTTTGCTCTACCCACAATATTATCTGTGTGATCGTTCCAATTTAGGTTACTTGTAATTGTAATCCCTAAGTATTTAGTTGAATTTACAGCCTTCAGATTTGTGTGACTTATCGTGTATTGGAAATTTAGCTGATTTCTTTTAGTACTCATGTGAATAATTTCACACTTTTCTTTATTTAGAGTCAATTGCCACTTTTCGCACCATACAGATATCTAAATCCTTTTGCAAGTCGTTTAGATTATCTGATGACTTTACAAGACGGTAAATGACAGCATCATCTGCAAACAATCTAAGACGGCTACTCAGATTGTCTCCTATGTCGTTAATATAGATCAGGAACAATAGAGGGCCTATAACACTTCCTTAGGGAACGCCGGATATTACTTCTGTTTTACTGGATGACTTTACGTTCATTACTACGAAGAGTGACCTTTCTGATAGGAAATCACGAATCTAGTCGCACAACTGAGGAGATACTCCGTAGGCACGCAGATTGGTTAGAAGACGCACATGAGGAACAGTGTGAAAGCCTTCTGGAAATCTAAAAACATGGAATCAATTTTACATTCCCTGTCGATAGTACTTATTACTTCATGAGAAAAAAGAGCTAGTTGTGTTTCACAAGAACGATATTTTCTGAAACCGTGCTGACTATGTGTCAATAAATTGTTTTCTTCGAAGTACTTCATAATGTTCGAATACAGTATATGTTCCAAAACCCTACTGCAAATCGACGTTAGTGTTATAGGCCTGTAATTCAGTGCATTACTCCTACTTTCCTTTTTGGGTATTGGTGTGACTTGAGAAATTTTCCAGTCTTTAGGTACGGATCTTTATGTGAGCGAATGACTGTATATAATTGCTAAAATATGGAGCTATTTTATCAGCATACTCTGAGAGGAACCTGACTGGTATATAGTCTGGACCGGAGGCCTTGCCTTTATTAAGTGATTTAAGTTGCTTTGTTATACCGAGGATATCTACTTCTATGTTTCTCATCGTGGCAGTTGTTCTTGATTGGAATTCAAAGAGTTACGAATAATCCGCAGAAAGATGTTATACTCAGTTTTAAAAAATCGTACATGTGTGGCTGTCATACCAGTCAATATGGAAACTGAAGCTCACGCCCTCCCACGTGTAAGGGACTGAAAACCACCACACGTTTCGTAGCCAGAGATAAGTAGGCAAAATGCCATACAAAGGCTACGCACAGCCAGCGAGCACGTCACTGAGACCACCATGGAAGTACATAGTTCGACCTGCAGAGGGTTTAGGAGGACGTGACTGTGCCTACGATGAACATATGAACCAATACGAATCGTTAACCATACCAAGAATGACGCGAAAAACGGAATGTCAGTCGCTGCTTCCTAACACTCCCTAAGTTACTTCTGAGTTCCATCTGCTATGCAGTCACAATCCGGGTCCGATGCTCCTTAGGCACTTATTCTCTTCACTGATTCTCAAGAAAGTCAAGAAACGCACTGTATACTACATCTTTACACTAACTCTGCAACAGATGGTACTAGAGCTGTAAAACTACCGTAGGCTACCGTAGACTATCGTAAGCAAGCGCAGACTACGGTAGTTTTCCCAGTAGGTCGTACCTGCCTTACCTGTACTTTCGGTGTGTTGCATATATATCAGGCATTACCCCATAACGATCGCCTTCTTTGCGTATGCGATCAGTGTCTTATTAGATTCCTCTAAAATACTGAAGTTGTGAACTGTCTAGAAACTGAATGAGGATATATAAAGAGCCAGATGACATACAGAACATTTTTGTTCTACATAGTCATCCTCGTGCCTGTTACTTAAAAGTAAACAGTATTTATAGCCAAATTACAATTGTCAATGTTTAAGTCAGGTTTTGTTCGAATTTTTTTATTTGTAATGTGAAACACAGGAGTTTCTTTGAAAACAAAGAAAACAATACAGATTTATCATATAGCACTAGAAAACTCATTTCCTCATCAAAAAGGTAAAATAGAAGCACTGCAAAGAAATATCAAACATCGCTTCAATATTTCGCCGAAGGTAAATAAAACATGTTTCTGATATTCATATACAGCTTTCGCATCTATCAATAACAAGAGGAAATTGTTGCCTTTGATCGTGATGATGAATGTTCGATTGATTACAAAATATTAACAGTAATTATGGATATTTTTTATGTTTGGGCATGCAAAGTGTACTTGCAGCGAGAGTAATTGCTTTGATTACATAAAAGCGCAGAGTTTTTATTACTTATAAAATGTAATTTATGTTCTGGAAGGATATAAAATAAACATTTGACTTACACTGTATGATGTGCAGTTCTAATTACGTGCCAGACCAAAGAAACAGAAAAGCAAAGAGAAGCCATCGACTCCCAGTTTCTCTTTTACTCATACATTTATGTTTCTTTCCCTACCAATGCTACCAATAGTACCACTAATCTTACCATATACTGTGTTATTTATGTAGTGTACTAAAACTACAGTACTGAGGTTTTGGGAGAGCCCAACTTTAAATATCACTCATAAAACAATGAATGTGATTACGAAAATAGTATTAAAAGCACCACACTAAATAGATTCCTCCTTCACTGCACTTGTCTACCACAGTTTATTTGACAATTAACACTTTAACGTTTTCAAAGTTAGATGTTACGTTAGCCTTATATTCTTTGCTAGCTGGATAGGGGCAAGAACAGAAACGCCCCCTTTTCGTACCTTCTGTCTCCATAATATAATTCGGTTTAAGGGGATAGCATTTAAATACGTCCACCCTCGTCTATCATGCTCAGGTAGTTGTCCGTCCCATCGCACTTGGAGCTTTAGAAGCCGGATTAATCCATAACGTGGGCGTTGATTAGGCTACGCGGAGAATGCTGGGAGGCAATATTTTGTACTGGATGTCTACCACTCCATTCCTCATTCCTGGCCACAGTCGAGAAACTTGTAAGTGGGGCGCGCCTTCATAAATTCTCTTTCTTTCTGCGAACCATACCAGAGCGGAATAGGCGGGATTAAGCTCAGCCAGCCATTTGGGTTGGCGCCAACATTCTGTTCACTGCACAGGGAGCTTAGTTGGGCTCGGTGTACTCCTGTGGTTGACGTGTGGAGCCAATCCATAGATTAGATTTATTTCGCAGTACCCACCTAACTCTAATACCAAGTGCACGAAACGTTTCGGGGTCTCACCGAAAAAAAAAAGAGGTACAATATGACACACAAAGATTTATAATTCATGGTATGTAATTTATACGTGTCTGACTTGCATATTATTTTAAGAGCAAGTGAAGAGCGCAAACATCCACCGTTCTAAACGCCAAATCTCACCTTGTATCTTTTCTTGTACATACTCGTAATATACTTGGATCTAAAAAAATTGAGAACAAATTTTCATATCATTTAATTATGCTGATGAATTTATTACTGCTACAAATAATAAGGAATATTAGAAAATAAATCATTTCTTAAGAACTTTTTAGGTGTCATACGAGGGAACTGACTGCTTCTAAATGTCAATAAGAAAGTTTTCATTTGAAGTACCATTAGTGTTAAGGTACTACGTTATATTTGTGATTATACAAGTACAGAAATACTACAGTAATATTTTAACTAGTATCTCTTAAATTTCTTACTTCAGAATAGCAAGATTAATTCAAGAAAAAAGCTGTTATCACTGATTTCTGTTTCTTACATAACTCCATCATTGGGACCTGATGTTACAAAGTTTACTGTGCAACTCCTTGTGTTGAGATAAAAATGGCAATATCGTCAAGAGGTCTTTCTGTTTTGCAAGTGATAAACGTAGCTTCAGATGATCCACAGCATGACAAACATCAGTCAAGGTCTTCCATTCTTTGAATACATTGACATTTTTTCACTCTTCTGTTCACGGTAAGAATCTTAAATAACTGTGTGAGATCGTTGACTATGAGAGACTTTGATCAAACTGCTTTTAGTGGGTTTGGGTGTCGAAAAATGCGCTGTCATCCTTCTGACTTATTTCTTACTGCCGACCACGATTTTCTCTCGGACACCAGTCTCTTCATCTTAGAGTAGCTCTTAAACGCAAAGTCCTAAATTTGACCCGAAAATGGAAGGAGAGTATTAACTGGGAATTAAAATTGGAAGAAATTACGGCTTTATTTGCCATTCGTATGCAGACGACATCATATTGCTGGAAGAGCATGAAGATGACCGCAAAGGGCATTACATTTATCAGATAAAATTTGTTAAGAGTACCATTTCAAGATCTCGGAAGAAAGACAAAATTAACAGCTTTTAGAGTAAAATATCCTACAACAGCCCAACCATTTTAACTACTTAAGTTGCGAGTATGACGAAGACACAGGGAAGAAATTAGCGAATTTTTTACATGTGTAGAACAATAAACAGATATCTAAAAAATAAGTCGATGGATAAAACGATTGTACTTTTATAAGACAATGACACTTCCAATAGTTATTTATGAAAGTGAAACATGCGTTATAGATAAACGTCAAGAAAGCAGCATACAGGCAATAGAGATAAGATTTCTAAGAGCGGTAAAAGAACGCACAAGATCCGACAGATTTCAAAATTAGAAGTTAGACAAGAATTGAATATATTTAACCTCCTCAATTAAATACAAGAAAATAGGAGAAACTGGGACCAATATCTCTAATGAATTAGTGGAGAAAAGGCTATCTTTCCATACAACAGGAGTTAAGCCATCTGGGTGAAGAAGTCAAGGAAGACCGAGGAAGCGATGGGTAACAGGCAAAACGAAACAAAAATGGCTTAATGCTTGAAGAGAATATGAACTCTAATGATGTTATGACATTACTGGCCAGGAGACTCCATCCGGTGTTGTTCAGCCCCCTAGGGCAAGTCTACTTACTTGATGAGACTTCCGCAACTTGCATGTCGATGATAACGTAGGCTAATGATTATGACAACACCCAGTCCCAGAGCAGATAAAATTCCCTGTCCGGCTGGGAATCGAACCTTGGTCCCCTGCATGGAAGCCTCTCTGGTCACTCAGCTATGTAAGTAGAGAAGTAGTTGTGGTGGTGGTGGTGGTGGTGGTGGTGGTGGTGGTGGTGGTGGTGGTGGTGGTGGTGGTGGTGGTGATGATGATGATGATGATGATGATGATGATGATAATAATAATAATACTGCAATCCCTCTCTACCTGTACATATATTGCCTGTAGCCACATGGAAGTATTTCCCTGATGTCTTAACACGTATCCTAGCATTCTGCACTTCTTTATCGTTAGTATTTGCCACAAATTCCTTTCGTCACAGATTCTGCACATACCGTCCATAAATTATCAGCATTTACGTGGAAAACAATTTCAGACGCTTAGATTATTTTCTTTTCCGTTGTTCCTACAGTCCATAGTTCACATCTATACCTTTCTGCGATCCATATGTATATCCCCATTTATTTTTTAAAGCTACTTTCGATACTAGATGACATCTTTGGACGAGGCATGCCCTCTTTATCTGAGTTAATGTCGACTGCACATTGTCCATCGTCCATTATTTTACTATCGAGTTAGTCAAAGGTAAGACAAATAACCTAGACATTGGCATAGATATACACAGTTCCCTTAAGATTTTGTTTCAGTTACCTGTTTGCATTGGTGGAATTTAGATGTCCGGCAGCCATAGCGTGTGACGAGTAATGGGGCACGTCGCTGTCAGCAGTACTGAACGTTATTGAGCGGCTCATTTGTCGTGTTACGCAAGCGGCCGCATCGATTACGAGTGGAGAACTGCAAACGAAAGTAGCACGTCCACCGCGCGGCTGCTGGGCCGCTTCTGTGATGTCTTCTGCCAACCACATGAGCCTCGTAGGCTTCGGGAATGCACAAAGTGATGCTCCATTGGAAGAAGGCAGGCTGTAGAATACATTTTCCTCACGGTAATTTGAACAGGTGTTGGTCAAATTGTAGGCTCTGATCGCCAGAAGTCGCGTAAGTGTACTGTGTTAATTCCAAGGAGACTAAGAATACTGTAGATTGGGTACATGGCCGAGACACTGGGGCACTCAGCAACTTTTTTTTTCTTTTTTTCTTTTTTTCTTTTTTTTCTTTTTTTTTTTCAAAACAAAATGTATAGGCCAGGGTAGCAATTGATAAGGTGTAAAGACGAAATAACATTCAGTTCCAGAATAATACTTTCACCTTGAGGCGAAGTGTGCGTTGCTTAAAAAAATTCCCTTGAAGATTAAAATGTCGTCCCTGGTCGTGGCTAGATCCCGGAACTTTGCCTTTTGCAGGGAGTGCTCTTACGAATTATCCAGGCACTCCTACTTCGTAAACTTCACTGAGGTCCCTGTGCATGCTTTGCAGGATTAGCGCTGCTGGAACAAAGTATGCAGGAGAGATGTAAATTAGAGAGAGGTACCAGTAGACATACAACTGTAACAACAGGGTGTGGGGCGTGCCTCGATGGTTTAGTTGGCAAGAGCGTAGCCTGCGAAAGCCAATATTCTGTGTTCGAGTCCCGGTCCGACCAACTATCGATATAAACTTGTCCAGTCGATAGTAGCGTCACCTGACGATGACCGCTTGCCGGTCAGCGCACGGACAGTGCATGTAATAGCAGAGTGCTTGCTGCCCGTGTGTAGAATGGAGAAGGCGCGCGATCTGTGTGTGTTTGACTGAAGGCAAATTGTGGTGGCCCGGACGCTCGGCTCGAGCATTTCGGAGACGGCACGACCTATCGGGTGTTCTAGGAGTGCTGCGATGAGTGTCTTCAACACGTGGCGAAACGAAGCTGAAAATGTCGTGCGATTGGGCGGCCATCCCTAAGACGTGGGACGTCGTGGTGGACAGACTGGTAAAACAGGACAGGGGGCGAAATGTGGCGGAACTAACATCAGACTTCGATGCTGAGTAGAGTACAAGTATGCCTGAACACACAAAGTACCGAACACTCCAACGATGGGTCTCAGCAGCCAACGTACCAGGCATGCACCAATGTTAACATTACGACATCGGCAGCTACGACTGAAATGGATATGTGACCGTCGGCACTGTACTTTGGCGCAGTGGCAGAGCTTTGCATGGTCTGATGAATCCCGATACCTTCTTAATCATGTCGATGGATGGTCGCGAATCCGTTGTCTTCCAGGGGAAGACCTGTGCTGCGGGACGAAGACAACCTGGCGGCTTCATTATGCTATGAGGAACATTCACATGGGCATCAGTGGGTCCAGGGAGCTCATGCAAGGCACCATGACGGCCAAGGAGTAACGTACATTGGATGCATACCACTTACACCCCTTCATGACTATCATGTTTCCCGTTGTCAGTGGTATAATGATACAATGAAGGCTTTCACGACCGGATGTTTCAGCTGAAGAGAATTCTTCCGAGTTGTATGGCCGTGATCCTTGGAACTTTTCTGTTCATGACGTTTCGTCCAAAGCTAAGTTGGACACCTTCCGACGTGCTCCTGGTTGTGCTGAATCTTGCCAACTGACGAGTCAGATGTCGAAGAACCGCCTAAATACCGTGGAATGTGGGCGTGGTCTGGATTTCACATGCTAGAAGAGATAAACCTTGTCAAGAATAAAATATAACTATCGATCATACGTTTATATCTGCTGTCACGTGAAATCCAGACAACGCCCACTTTCCACGGTATTTAGGCCGTTCTTCGACGTCTGACTCGTCAGTCGGCAAGACTCAACACAACCAGGAGCACCTCTGAAGATGTCCAACGTACCTTTGGACGAAACGTCAGGGATACAAGAGTTCCGTGGAACATGGCCATATAATCCGGAAGAATTCTCGGCAATGCTATAATGTTCTACGTCACAAGACCAGGTGTGTGTCGGAATGATTCGATGAGCACAGTGGCGAGTTCCAGTTGATGTGCTGGGCCCCTCCTCACCAGATCTGAGCCCGATCGAACACTTCTGGGATGTGATTTGACCTGGCGTTAGAGTTCATCGCCCCTCCCCAGAATTTACAGAAATTAGGTGATATATGTGTGTGCAGATGTGGTACCAGCTCCTTCCAACGGCCTACCAAGGTCTCACTGGTTCCATGCCACGTCACCGTTGTTATCCTTGACATCAGTGGACATACCGGCTGTTAGGTAACCGCTCACTATGTTCTGGCTGATCAGTGTACAGTTTCAGTATGATAGAAATGTCATACTATTCAACCGCTGGAGCCTCATCTACACTTCACCTGTACTCAGCACACCGTATTGTTTACGGCGAATGATACTTTGCGTCACTTCTGTCCTGTTCAGTCCCGAGCTATTGGTTAGCCTGCGTTTGAGTTCGAATCTCTTTCATTACTCCGTTATGGCCATTTCGCGAGGTATATCTAGGACTAAGCAATATGTTGGCGGGCTATTCCACGAACTTATCTCTGTGAAGTTTTGACAACACCGTAATACCCGACGCCACTTTCGTAGCGACTGCCACTACACCGGGATGACCATATTTGTGACGGTTTGGCACTCTGATCTCGTGACGAAACGCGCTTCTCTTTTATTGTATCTCCTCTATTTCCTTTATCAATTCTAGACAATAAGAGTTCCTACAGTTCTGAACATGGCTGTCACTCAGCAACCACATACTAGTTTCAACATAGGGTTAGACAGCCAACGGGTTGCGCATAAACGGTAGGTACATTGACCTAGGTTTCGACAACTACTAGGGGTGTCTTCATCAGGATGAAATGTTAGAAAATGTAAAACATCTACTGAAGAGACTACCTACACTATGCTTGTCCCCTCTTTTGGAGTACTGCTGTGCGGACTGGGAGTACAAGAAAATTCGAATAAGGGCAACACGTATTGTATAATCGAGAAACAGGGGAGAGATTGTCACGGACATGACATAGGATTAGGGGGTAAACTATTAAAACAAGGGCTTTTTTCGTTGCCGCAGGTTCTTCTCATGAAATAACTGTCACCAACTTACTCCTTCAAATGCGAAAATATTTTGCTGACGCGACCTAAATAGGGAGAAACGATCATCATACATAAGGGAAATCAGAGCTCGCACGGAAGAATATATGTCTTCGTTTTTTCCGCGTTCTATTCGAGATTGGAATAATAGAGAATTATTGTGAAGGTGATTCGATGAACCCTCTGCCAGGCACTTCAGTGTGATTTGTAGAGTAGCCATATAGCTGTAGCTGAGGGGTAGATGCATAAATATCTCTATGGTAGATAGGTCAAATTTTGATTTGACTTTCTGGTGTTACGGTTTTAATACAGTTCGTGAACACGTGAAGAACATTCTTCTGAAGATATTAACGCTTGCCGGCCTTCCTGAGCATTTTCACTCTAGGAAGATATTTGCAGCTACTCTTTCGCCGCTAAAGGGTGCTTTCCTAGGTTTGTTTCTCTGCTCCTATTACAGCAAAATAATTGGACAGAAAAGCGCTTAAAGAAAAGGAAAAATCCAAACAGAAAAAACACGCGTAGCGAAGAAAAGACCAGTTTGCTAGTAATCTGTAGGTGTTTCTTCCCCTCACTCCCATGTAGATGAGACAAAACAAAATAATCTCTTGACTCAACGAGAACAAGACACGTTCTTATATGTTATATTAGAGCTGACATAGCGATCCTGAGTCACGAAGAAAAAGGAGACGCATGGGCAGCAGGAATGAAATGGAGCTACTGACGACATCAGCCCTCATAACAAAAAGTCCATCATGACAGTAATCATTCCTACAATTTTTACTTCGGGATATCGTCCTTAATGAAAAGATCAATTCTCCGCTGGATCGGCAGCTGTTATTTAAAAGTCTTTTTCCCGAAGGAGGTGCCTCCAACCTATTATCACCATTATCGAATTCTCGTTAAAGTGAACTCTAATCGTTCTCAATTTCCTGAATTGCTGTGAAAACTAATGTCGGCAGTTGCAAGCAAGTAGCTGTTTAATTCTTCATAGCATGAATATTTCAGTCGTGCTTCCGATTTTTGCCTGTGGCTTAAAGATCGCACTGTTTCAACAGTTCCGCGCAGATGGGCACCTTACATTGGACAATTTGATTACTGCTCGAGACGTAATTTAAATTAATGGGTGTTGAAATTGAAATGTCTTGTTCTGTTACGCGCCATTTAGGATACTAAACGAGGCTGCTACGTTATTCTCCCTCCGTTAATTTGCGAATGCAGTAGTTGTATTGAACACTCTTCTAAGGAAAATACGTCATGTCGTTATATTTTGAAAAATGTTGACGATACAACCGTGGCTACTCCTCAAGTCAATGGGTCAAACGGTAGACTGTTGTCTAAAGACTGAAAATATACGGTAAAGGACTGAAGGTAGCTGCACTAAAAGCTCCACTGGTGGACTGAAAGTAATATAGTAGACTCCTCGTAAAGTAAAAAAATGAGGTGAATGAATGGATTGATCTCATAATTTATTCAAACTTTTTTTTTGGAACTCGTATTCATTAAAGTCTTTTGTGGCAAATGAAGATAATTAGGCCAATATTACGTTTAACTGATAACGAAGGAAATTTTAATTTTCTTTTCCGTAAGTGCATGGCATTTAGCGTCCTGTCTGCAGTGGTGAAGATTACTTGTTCTTGCGAATGATGGACGCTCTTTTGGTACAAAGCTGACGATTGGTGGATGGTACTTATGACAAACCAACCCTGAGTTTACAGCCGCTTTGAGGTTTACACTCCCTCATCGTCAGGTGGACACTAACGTTACAGAACTGTGGCTAACGTTAATTTCAAAGTATATGACGTGCGTTCAGCAGTTATATTATGTAGTTTCGCTTTGTGTAAAATTTTTTGATGTCACCCTTTTTTGCTGCGGATACTATGTCATCATTGTTGATTTATTTACTAACCTAATTTATTAAAACAAGCACGGATCTAATTCGCTTTCTGTCCATCGTGCTTCATTAAATCTCCTTCGAAAAATTTGTTCCTGTACCATTGGCTCAGACCGTACACACCGAGCAAGATGGAGCAGTGATTAGCTTACTGGACTAGCATACGTAAGGGCGGCAGGTTCAATCCCCGACCACCCTTATGTTTGAGGTTTTCTACGGTTTTCCTATATCGATTAAAGTAAATATCGGAATAGCTCCTTTGAAAAGAGCGCTGGCGATATCCTTAGTCATCCTGCTCCTAACCCAGCCTTGCACTCCGTCTCTAAAAATTTCGTCGACGGGACCTTAAACCCAAATCTTCATTTATTGCTTAAATCAGTACTGTCTGTTAAAACGGATTTTTGATAATCTCCACATAATCTGCTTCATAAAAATGTCATTATTCAGTAATCAGATGTCTATCTAGTGGTGTTCATAAATAGGCCTTTGGATCTAATAATGTCAAGCCAAGTAGGGGAGGAGAAAGTGAAATGATCTTGACAGGTTGAGAGAGTATGTGTTGTTATTAAACTATGTACACACTACATTCAAATTTACCATTAAGCTGGCGGCCCGAACTTATTAGGATGAGGTTTCCGCCCTCTGGCCTGGATGCGTGAACTGATTCGGTAGGGAAGCGTGTCACAAAGCCGTTGTATTCTCTCCCGAGGCAAGCAGGTCCACAACTGCTGAAGCTGGTAGATGATATCCTGATACTATCCCTGGAACTAAGTTGACGTCCGAGCTGATCTGACACATGTTCTGTCAGGGGCAGATATGGGGGTCACGCTGGTCATAGAAATATCTCATCATTTCTTAATCAATTCAGAGAGACACTTGGCATGTGCGGATGAGCAGTATCATGGTAAAAAAAAATGACGCTACAACACTGTCGCACGAAAGGCAACACGAGAAGACGCAGATTTTCGTGACGTACCGTGGTGCCTTAGGAGTTACTTCAGTCACTACAAGCCGTGATCTGAAGTCATACTCGATGGCTATACACACTAAGACGCCAGGAGGAACATCTCCTTTATTTCCAAACACTGGAGGAATTGGGTCTCTTTCCAGGTTACTTCCATACTCGCTGACGATATTCATCCAGAGATGCGCAGAAGCACATCGCTGTTTAGCGCCGTACCATGATTCCCGGTGGCAGTTTCGAATCCTGCCACGGGCATGGATGTGTGTGATGTCCTTAGGTTAGTTAGGTTTAAGTAGTTCTAAGTTCTAGGGGGCTGATGACCTCAGTTGTTAAGTCCCATAGTGCTCAGAGCTTTTTCAACCATTTCATGCTTCCCGGTCGCGACAGCATTCCAAAGGCAGCCGTCCGTGTTGTGGTGTTAAAGGAAGCCCACACATAAGACGGTAGTCCCCTAGTCTGGCAGCTACTAGTCTCCGACCAACGGCGTTGTTTGACTCAGAATGTTGGACGAGATCCAGTTTGTTCTCGGATGGCAAGTGCAAGCGTGTAGGTATTACGGCGTGATGTGGTTGGTGCACAGCTTGGGGATCCTCATTGGTGGTGGTCAGATGTGGTCGACGGGAACCTTGATGGCGAATATGCCTGCCCTTACTTCCTCATGTAACCATAAATCGGGCCACCGTCACACCCGAATGTCCCTTCAATAAGGATATTACTTGATTCGACTTGTTGGCCAAATGGGAACTCACTTTCTGCGTCTTTTCAAACATTGTCAGATGCCGATAATACCGCTGTATTAGACGACTAAACAGCACCCTTTGTCCCCATCACAGTGATCGCTCAACATCTGACGCTGTTCGCACCACATATATTGTTGTGGTTGGCAGGAGATCCAACCGTGTTCCTAAAGGAGGCCGAAATGCAGGCGTCTCGGCTCACGCAGGCTGGCGTGAGGTCTGGAACATGACAAGGGAATTAGAATTGAGAAAAACGGACGTAGCTGGTGGAATACTTAACTTTAATCCATTAATGACGAATGTCGCTCTTGACGGTACATGATTTACAATGTCAATAGAAACTGATCATGGCGCCTTGCTAGGTCGTAGCAAATAACGTAGCTGAAGGCTATGCTAACTATCGTCACGGCAAATGAGAGCGTAATTTGTCAGTGAACCATCGCTAGCAAAGTCGGCTGTACAACTGGGGCGAGTGCTAGACCAGCCGTGTGGCGGCGCTCGGTCTGCAATCACTGATAGTGGCGACACACAGGTCCGACGTATACTAACAGACCGCGGCCGATTTAAAGGCTACCACCTAGCAAGTGTGGTGTCTGGCGGTGACACCACATATATGCCGCACTGCGTGTAGAGCAACAGTGAACACGAACAACACTAAAGCTATTCTGTCACAGAGAACTGCAAGTCTAGTCGTTTACAAGGCAACCAGTGGTGTGTATTTGTACGAAGTTAAATTGAGATCTGACCATGTCTTCCAGGTACTTCAAAAAATGAGGACAAGCGGGTTATGATCTCACTCTCCAGAATGTAAGCCGTGTGGCCACCTAGCGCTGATTCCTCTATCAAGTGTAGCATCAAGACTGCTCACAACAACAAACATTTTACCCAAACTGGGAAGATATACTCACGGAAAAAATCGCATACCGAGAAGGAGTTGTACGATATGAACAAAAGGTGGTGGCCGTCTTTCTATTCATACTTCACGCCAGGCGTGTTAGGGTGACACCAGTAACGCAAATACACGCTGTAACAGTCATGAGCGTTAGTTGCCTTTGAGATTGGACGTGGTGAGTTGCTGTTGGTCAAGAACGTATCTAAGATGACAAATACACTGTTACCAGCATCTCATTGAGTTTGAAAGAGATCATGTAATAGCGCCACGAGAAACGGGTGCTGCTTCTGCTGCGATGTTCCATAAAGTTTTGTCAGGAATGTAGCCACTGTTCATGATTGCTGACAGCGGTTGTCACGAGGTTGTAGGGTCGCAAGAAGACCAGGTTCTGTACGGCCACATTGCACTACCGAGAGGGAAGACCATCGTACCGCATCTGCAGCAGCAATTTGAGCAGCAATTGGCATTGCAGGTACGACAGCCTGTTACAAATCGGTTATTTCAAGGACGACTCGGAGCCAGACACCTTGTAGTGTGCTTTCCACTGACCCCAAAGTACCGCCATTTCCTACTTCAGTGGTGTCACGCAAGAGCTGATTGGAGGGCACGGTGGGAGTTTGTTGTGTTTTCTGATGAAAGCTGGTTCTGCCTCGGTGCCAGTGATGGCGGTGTGTTGATTAGGAAGAGCCCAGTTGAGAGCCTAGAACCGATCTATCTGCGTGCCAGACATACTGGATATACACCTGGAGTTAAGGTCGGGGTGCGATTTTGTATGACAGCAGGAGCACTCTCGCGGTTATCCCACGCACACTGTCTGAAAATTCGTACCTCAGTCTGGCGATTCGACCTGTTTATAAAATGACTTTTTTAAATAATTATATGAATATTTATATGTGTGTTTGGAGAGAGAGAGAGAGAGAGAGAGAGAGAGAGAGAGAGAGAGAGAGAGAGAGAGAGAAATAGACTTTTGATTGAGATTTTTACTTCAAGTCGTAACTGGTACCTGAATTTCGGTTGCTGCCTCCTTGAATGATCAGCTTCTGCACCAGTTGGTTACTTATTGCAAATTGGAGGAAGTTATTATTCTTTAAGGTTTAAAATACAACTCTGTTAGTTACTTGGCCATGTTGCGGATAGCTTTGAGCCCAAGTTTTCGTAGCTTTTCATACAATTCTGTCGATTGACATACGGCAACGACAATGAAGTTTACCTCCTTTTCCAAAAACAAGATATTTCTATTCTTCCCTTCCAGAAAATTTGTATACATAAATGTTTGGCAACTCTTACACATACTTTACTCGGTTTTATCAATAAAACATCAATTTTCACTAAATGTAACAATACGTTCTGAGCGACGGCCTAGCAACACATCCTCTTTCCACAAGATACAGATTAACAGTTCTCTTTTTTTTAATAAATCGATTGTCTTTTTTTAGAGTCCATACTCAAAGATTCACAACTACTTTCGTTGCGAGGATTGCGCGCTTAAGAGTTTGTTGCTGTCCAGCTGCGCTTCACTCCACTTCACTTCAAGTACTTTTTGAATCAGATTTACATTTACGGTATTTACATATATTAATGAGCTTCTCAGAATAAAATCAGGCACAAATTAATTAAAAAAGAAAAGCAGTGAGGCATACATAACATTACATGTTGTGCTGCCATTGAACACCATTCCAGGGGGTGATTTCCAACAGGATAACGCTCGCCCAAATATCGCTGTTGTAACCTAACACGCTCTTCATAGTGTCGACATGTTACCTTGGCCTACTCAATCACCATATCTGTCTCCAATCGCTGTGCTGGATTAGCCGAGCGGTCATGGACTGTGCGGCTGATCCCGGCGGAGGTTCGAGTCCTCCCTCGGGCATGGGTGTGTGTGTTTGTCCTTAGGATAATTTAGGTTAAGTAGTGTGTAAGCTTAGGGACTGATGACCTTAGCAGTTAAGTCCCATAAGATTTCACACACATTTGAACATTTGTCTCCAATCGAGCACATGTGGGACATCATCGGACTAGTCCGCCCCCGGTAGCTGAGTGATGCCGGCACGGTAGCTCAGCGTGTTCGGTCAGAGAGCCGGTTGGCCGCTGTAATTAAAAATAAGAAAATAAAAAAAAACTGAGTGGAAGGATCAACCACCGAACTGGAACAGGATGTCTTGCGACGTCCGCAACGACCGAACACAACGATCAATAACGAACAAAATGAAAAAAAAAAAGTGGTCAGCGCGACAGAATGTCAATCCTAAGGGCCTGGCTTCGATTCCCGGCAGGGTCGCAGATTTTCTAAGCTCAGGGACTAGGTGTCGTGTTGTCCTAATCATCATCAGTCCATCCTCAGGGACTGGGTGTTGTGTTGTCCTAATCATCATCATTTCATCCCCATCGACGAGCAAGTCGCCGAAGCGGCGTCAAATCGAAAGACTTGCACCGGCGAACGGTGTACCCGACGGGAGGCCCTCTTCACACGACATTATTATTATTATTATTATTATTATTATTATCATCAGACGACACATTCAGCGTCATCTACAAACGGCGTTAACGGTCGCTGTACTGACCAACAAAGTGCAACAGGTCTGGAACTCCATCCCACAAACTGACATCCGGCGCCTGTACGACAACATTCTGACGGTTATTAATGTACCAGCATTTCACATATGCAATGGCTTGTCTCGGCTTACATTAATCTGTAAGTATGTTGCCTAGACAGGTGTAGTCCCGAAACTTCATTGCTCTACATTAATTATTTTTTCGTGTTGCGATTTTTTCCCATCGGGGACGGGATGCAGGAGCTCCTGAGCTGTTCGAATGCCACGTGAACGTAAATCCTGTGTAGGGCCCACGTAGCCCGCTTGTAGCGCAGAGTGGAGCAGGTGAGGAAAGTCAGTCGCGGGCAGCGAGGCAGTACACGGCGCGGCGCGTCTAATTGTTATTTATCGCGTCCGCGTCTGCCGAGCGTCCACGGCGGCCATTGTGGCGGCCGGCGTGGCCACCTACGGGGCGTCCGCCGGCCGGCTTATTTAATAACGCTCCATTAAAACGCCGTTACTCACGCCACGGGCCATAAATTTCCCACCGCCGCTGCTGCCGCCATTCACCCAAGTGGTCACTACGAGAGAGGCCGCGACGGGATCACCGCGCCACCTTGCCAGAGGTGCATCACTCGGAAGATGCCCCATGTGTTCCGGCTCCGTCTTAAGGGGGGTAGGACGTCAAACGGGCCGACTTGGAGCAGGAGAGGCACCACAGGACATTTTAATTTCCACTGTCTATACTTTTGCAAATAAATGTATAAAAGTTTAACAACATGACCAGGAAGGATTCAGGAATCATACTCAAAGCAGTGGAAGCTCAAAAACGTAACAAAATACATTTTTTTACATGTGAAATTTCATCATTTTTTTCACTTACTACTGGCTGCATTTGTTGCTATAGGTACACTTTTCTCCCTAAGTAAGAGAGATCCTTCGATGACTTTTGCACAGCATACAAACCATAGTTACAGGTGTATGAAACTCTTAGAAGTTATTTAATTTATGAAAAATGAATGAACTGTTACATTTTAAACTTCATGTTTAGAAAAACTCAAGTTTTATAGTTAATTATCTCAATTTTTCCACAGTTTTTTAACAGATTTAGAAAATTCTAGAGTTTCATACACCTGTAAGTACTGTTTGTATGCTAGGGAAAATTCATCGAAGAATCTCTCTCACTTAGGAAGAAAAGAGTACCTATACCACAAATTCAGCCAGTAATAAGTGAAAAAAGTCATGAAATTTCGCATGTAAAGAAAAGGTATTTTGCTAAATTTTTGAACTTCCATTGCGATGAGAGTGAGTCCTCAGACCTTCCTGGTCATGGTGACAAAGTGTTATGAATTTATTTGTAAAAGTATAGACAGTAGAAATTAAAATGTCCTGTGGTGACTCTCCTGCCCCAAGTCGGCCCGTTTGACGTCCTACCCCCTCTTAACTTCATATTTATGTGGACTCCATCGTTACTGACAATCGATTTTCACAGTGGTAAACTGCAATAGAATGTGTAACGGTAGAACCTTCCCATGTTACACAACGCAGCATGATGTGAATTCTGTAGGGGCTGGATGCTGGATACACGATTAGCAAGCAGCATTTACCTTGGCCAGTTTTCTCAGAACTCACTCGAAAAGATCGGACAACTTGGCCCTAACAAGTACTTGTATCTGGCGTCAAAAAGCGGAAGTTTCGTAGCTGTTCTCGTTTGGAGCCGAGGAAATGAAAATCAGCCCAGAACATCGGTGAGCAAAGGGGAAGTTACATAATTCAGATAAGCTATACACTGAGTGTCTGAAGGACATGGGAGACAGACACGAATCGGTTTCAGCTGCTGAACACTGTATGGTGCATTTGTTCAAAATGGTTCAAATGGCTCTGAGCACTATGGGACTTAACATCTGAGGTCATCAGTCCCCTAGAACTTAGAACTACTTAAACCTAACTAACTTAAGAACATCATGCCCAAGGCAGGATTCGAACCTGCCACTGTAGCAGCAGCGCGTTTCTGGACTAAAGCGCCTAGAATCGCTCGGCCACAGTGGCCGGCAGGTGCATTTGTCTCGGACCTGTCTCCGTAGTGACTGCTCAAATATCGTGCCTACATCACCCGATATGCACTATCCATTGGTATAGACCTGTACGTAACAGATGGCTCAAATAACGTGTCTACGTCGCCCTGTGCACAGCATCTACACTCCTGGAAATGGAAAAAAGAACACATTGACACCGGTGTGTCAGACCCACCATACTTGCTCCGGACACTGCGAGAGGGCTGTACAAGCAATGATCACACGCACGGCACAGCCGACACACCAGGAACCGCGGTGTTGGCCGTCGAATGGCGCTAGCTGCGCAGCATTTGTGCACCGCCGCCGTCAGTGTCAGCCAGTTTGCCGTGGCATACGGAGCTCCATCGCAGTCTTTAAAACTGGTAGCATGCCGCGACAGCGTCGACGTGAACCGTATGTGCAGCTGACGGACTTTGAGCGAGGGCGTATAGTGGGCATGCGGGAGGCCGGGTGGACGTACCGCCGAATTGCTCAACACGTGGGGCGTGAGGTCTCCACAGTACATCGATGTTGTCGTCAGTGGTCGGCGGAAGGTGCACGTGCCCGTCGACCTGAGACCGGACCGCAGCGACGCACGGATGCACGCCAAGACCGTAGGATACAACGCAGTGCCGTAGGGGACCGAACCGCCACTTCCCAGCAAATTAGGGACACTGTTGCTCCTGGGGTATCGGCGAGGACCATTCGCAACCGTCTCCATGAAGCTGGGCTACGGTCCCGCACACCGTAAGGCCGTCTTCCGCTCACGCCCCAACATCGTGCAGCCCGCCTCCAGTGGCGTCACGACAGGCGTGAATGGAGGGACGAATGGAGACGTGTAGTCTTCAGCGATGAGAGTCGCTTCTGCCTTGGTGCCAATGATGGTCGTATGCGTGTTTGGCGCCGTGCAGGCGAGCGCCGCAATCAGGACTGCATACGACCGAGGCACACAGGGCCAACACCCGGCATCATGGTGTGGGGAGCGATCTCCTACACTGGCCGTACACCTCTGGTGATCGTCGAGGGGACACTGAATAGTGCACGGTACATCCAAACCGTCATCGAACCCATCGTTCTACCATTCCTAGGCCGGCAAGGGAACTTGCTGTTCCAACAGGACAATGCACGTCCGCATGCATCCCGTGCCATACAACGTGTTCTAGAAGGTGTAAGTCAACTACCCTGGCCAGCAAGATCTCCGGATCTGTCCCCCATTGAGCATGTTTGGGACTGGATGAAGCGTCGTCTCACGCGGTCTGTACGTCCAGCACGAACGCTGGTCCAACTGAGGCGCCAGGTGGAAATGGCATGGCAAGCCGTTCCACAGGACTACATCCAGCATCTCTACGATCGTCTCCGTGGGAGAAAAGCAGCCTGCATTGCTGCGAAAGGTGGATATACACTGTACTAGTGCCGACATTGTGCATGCTCTGTTGCCTGTGTCTATGTGGCTGTGGTTCTGTCAGTGTGATCATGTGATGTATCTGACCCCAGGAATGTGTCAATAAAGTTTCCCCTTCCTGAAACAATGAATTCACGGTGTTCTTATTTCAATTTCCAGGAGTGTAGTTGCATACACTTGCGTCTAACAGATCATTTAAGTGTTGTGCCTACTACATCACGTACACTGCATCTGCTTGCATACACCTCCATGTAACAGATCACTCAAATATCGTGTCTATATCGCCCTGTGCTCAGCATCTGTATATAAAACCTAGATGTAACAAAACTGCTCAGATGTTGTGTCTACATCACCCCACATGTAGTGTCTAGTTTCATACACATGTATGTAACTGACTGCTCAAATACTCGTATCGTGTCTATGTCGCCCCCTACGCAGCATCTAGTCGGAAACACCTCTATGTAACAGACTGCTCATGTATCATGTACTATCGCCCCGCATGCAGCATCTAGTCGCAAATGATTCTATATAACACACCGCTCAACTGTCACGTCTACATCACTCCATTTGCAGCATCTAGTCATAAACACCTGCATGTAACAGACTAATGAAATATGTTGTTTGCATGGCCATGAGAAAAAGATTGAATAATCAACGAAAGGATAATGTTCTACGAGTCGGGGCGTGGAATGTCAGAAGCTTGAACGTGGTAGGGAAACTAGAAAATCTGAAACGGGAAATGCAAAGGCTCACTCTAGATATAGTAGGGGTCAGTGAAGTGAAGTGGAAGGAAGATAAGGATTTCTGGTCAGATGAGTATCGGGTAATATCAACAGCAGCAGAAAATGGTATAACAGGTGTAGGATTCGTTATGAATAGGGAGGTAGGGCAGAGGGTTTGTTACTGTGAACAGTTCAGTGACCGGGTTGTTCTAATCAGAATCGACAGCAGACCAACACCGACAACGATGGTTCAGGTATACATGCTGACGTCGCAAGCTGAACAGAGAGAGAAAGTGTATGAGGATATTGAAAGGTTAATGCAGTATGTAAAGGGGGGTGAAAATCTAATAGTCATGGGCGACTGGAATGCAGTTGTAGGGGAAGGAGTAGAAGAAAAGGTTACAGGAGAATATGGGCTTGGGACAACGAATGAAAGAGAAGAAAGACTAATTGAGTTCTGTAACAAGTTTCAGCTAGTAATAGCGAATACCCTGTTCAAGAATCTCAAGAGGAGGAAGTATACTTGGAAAAGGCCGGGAGATACGGAAAGATGTCAATTAGATTACATCATGGTCAGACAGAGATTCCGAAATCAGATACTGGATTGTAAGGCATACCCAGGAGCAGATATAGACTCAGATCACAATATAGTACTGATGAAGAGTAGGCTGAAGTTCAAGACATTAGTCAGGAAGAATCAATACGCTAAGAAGTTGGATACGGAAGTCCTAAGGAATGACGAGATACGTTTGAAGTTCTCTAACGCTATAGATACAGCAATAAGGAATAGCGCAGTAGGCAACACAGTTGAAGAGGAATGGCCGACTCTGAAAAGGGCCATCACAGAAGTTGGGAAGGAAAACATAGGTACAAAGAAGGTAACTGCGAAGAAACCATGGGTAACAGAAGAAATACTTCAGTTGATTGATGAAAGGAGGAAGTACAAACATGTTCCGGGAAAATCAGGAATACAGAAATACAAGTCGCTGAGGAATGAAATAAATAGGAAGTGCAGGGAAGCTAAGACGAAATGGCTGCAGGAAAAATATGAATACACCGAAAAAGATATGATTGTCGGAAGGACAGATTCAGCATACAGGAAAGTCAAAACAACCTTTGGTGACATTAAAAGCAACGGTGGTAACATTAAGAGTGCAACGGGAATTCCACTGTTAAATGGAGAGGAGAGAGCAGATAGGTGGAAAGAATACATTGAAAGCCTCTATGTGGGTGAAGATTTATCTGATGTGATAGAAGAAGAAACATGAGTCGATTTAGAAGAGATAGGGGATCCAGTATTAGAATCGGAATTTAAAAGAGCTTTGGAGGACTTACGGACAAATAAAGCAGAAGGGATAGATACCATTCCATCAGAATTTCTAAAATCATTAGGGGAAGTGGCAACAAAACGACTATTCACGTTGGTGTGTAGAATATATGAGTCTGGCGACGTACCATCTGACTGTCGGAAAAGCATCATCCACCCAATTCCGAAGACGGCAAGAGCTGACAAGTGCGAGAATTATCGCACAATCAGCTTAACAGCTCATGCATCGAAGCTGCTTACAAGACTAATATACAGAAGTATGGAAAAGAAAATTGAGAATGCGCTAGGTGACGATCAGTTTGGCTTCAGGAAAAGTAAAGGCACGAGAGAGGCAATTCTGACGTTACGGCTAATAATGGAAGCAAGGCTGAAGAAAAATCAAGACACGTTCATAGGATTTGTCGACCTGGAAAAAGCGTTCGGCAATATAAAATGGTGCAAGCTGTTCAAGATTCTGAAAAAAGTAGGGGGTAAGCTATAGGGAGAGACGGGTCATATACAATATGTACAACAACCAAGAAGGAATAATAAGAGTGGACGATCCAGAACGAAGTGCTCGTATTAAGAAGGGAGTAAGACAAGGCTGTAGTCTTTCGCCCCTACTCTTCAATCTGTACATCGAGGAAGCAATGATGGAAATAAAAGAAAGGTTCAGGAGTGGAATTAAAATACAAGGTGAAAGGATATCAATGATACGATTCGCTGATGACATTGCTATCCTGAGTGAAAGTGAAGAAGAATTAAATGATCTGCTGAACGGAATGAACAGTCTAATGAGTACACAGTATAGTTTGAGAGTAAATCGGAGAAAGACGAAGGTAATGAGAAGTAGTAGAAATGAGAACAGCGAGAAACTTAATATCAGGATTGATGGTCACGAAGTCAATGAAGTCAATGAAGTTAAGGAATTCTGCTACCTAGGCAGTAAAATTAGCAATGACGGACGGAGCAAGGAGCACATCAAAAGCATACTCGCTATGGCAAAAAAGGCATTTCTGGCCAAGAGAAGTCTACTAATATCAAATACCGGCCTTAATTTGAGGAAGAAATTTCTGAGGATGTACGTCTGGAGTACAGCATTGTATGGTAGTGAAACATGGACTGTGGGAAAACCAGAACAGAAGAGAATCGAAGCATTTGAGATGTGGTGCTATAGACGAATGTTGAAAATTTGGTGGACTGATAAGGTAAGGAATGAGGAAGTTCTACGCAGAATCGGAGAGGAAAGGAATACGTGGAAAACACTGATAAGGAGAAGGGACAGGATGATAGGACATCTGCTAAGACATGAGGGAATGACTTGCATGGTACTAGAGGGAGCTGTAGAGGGCAAAAACTGTAGAGGAAGACAGACATTGGAATACGTCAAGCAAATAATTGAGGACGTAGGTTGCAAGTGCTACTCTGATATGAAGAGGTTAGCACAGGAAAGGAATTCGTGGCCGGCATCATCAAACCAGTCACTAGACTGATGACCAAAAAAAAATGGCCAGGTGTGCAGCATCTAGTCACAAACACATATAATAGACTGCTCAAATATTGTGTCTACATCACTCCATATGTATCATCTAGTGACATACATGTGTACATAATGGACTGTTTAAATACTCGTATCATGTCTACATCACCCCATATGCAGCAGCTAGTCCTAAACACCTGTATGTAAGAGACTGATCAAATATCATGTCTATATCATCCCATACGCAGCATCTAGTCACACACACCTGCATGTAGCAGACTGCTAATAACGCCCCTGACAGGGATGCATACATCTGTATGTAACAAACTCGTCAACTACTCGTATCATTTTTACATCGTCCCGTATGCGGCATCTAATTGCAATCGCCTGTATGTAACAGGCTGTTCAAATATCATGTCTACATCGTCCCGTATATACCATCTACTTACTGTCACCTGTAGCTGCGTGGGATTAGCCGAGCAGTCTAAGGCGCTGCAGTGCTGGGCTGTGTGGCTGATCCCGGCGGAGGTTCGAGTCCTCCCTCGAGCATGGCTGTTTGTATTTGTCCTTAGGATAATTTAGGTTAAGCAGTGTGTAAGCTTAGGGACTGATGACCTTAGCAGTCAAGTTGCATAAGATTTCACACACATTTGAACATTATTTTGTTACCTGTATGTAACAGACCAGTCAGCTGTCCCCATCGAAGTATATCAACAACATCTGTCGGTAGCTGAGGGTTTCAATTAATTATCATTTATATAAACTGATTGGAAACATTCCTTGCAGAACCACTAGAAGTTCTGGAAACACTTTTTGGTGTAAAAATACTTTCCACGTCTTTCTGTCTGTTTCTTCTCTGTGAGCCAAGTCGTTGACTTCCTCTGTCGTAAATATAAGAACTCATCAATTCTTCCCAGAACTTAATAATTAAGTTGTAGTTCATCTGAAAATAAATTGAAATAAACCTTGGGTAATGTATAATCAATACTTTGAAAAGCAAATAATCTATGCTAATGTAGGAGAACGAGGCGTTGGTGTATCAGGCCACGGGGTTTCACAATGCCGTGTGGCTGCGGCCTCCCGTCGGGTAGACCGTTCGCTTGGTGCAAGTCTTTTGAGTTGACGCCACTTCGGCGACTTGTGTGTCGATGGGGATGAAATAGTGTTGATAAGGACAATACAACACCCAGTCCCTGAACTGAGAAAAATCTCCGATCCAGCCGGGAATCGAACCCGGGCCGGTAGGTAGGACACTCCGTGGCACTGACCACTCAGCTACCAGGGGCGGATGTCAATCACAGAGAAACTACCGAACCGACTGAGCTGAAATATTGCATGGATTTCTTCATACTGCAGTGTCCTACTGTAATTTGCTACAAAAAGAGTTTATTCTTTTTGCTGTATCTTGAGTCGGTTAGTGGAAGCTGAAAAACAGTTTCTTCAAGTTAGTGTTTTTCATATGTTTGACAATAAACAGGCCTTATAACACGTAGTACATTTCATGTTTTGACGCCTACTTCGTATTAAGTATCAAATTTGTTACAAATGGTATGACGTGCAATTTGTTCACATGTTTAACATTTTGTGTTTATTTACAAAAACAATTCGAAAGAACGATGTTTATAATGCGATGTCACGTTTGGAGGCAATCGATGGTACCTAGATTGCCACATCCTACAACATCCATCAACTGCAAATATCAAGTTCAGGAGACATAATCTGGTGTGTGTGTGTGTGTTTGTGTGTGTGTGTGTGTGTGTGTGTGTGTGTGTGTGTGTAAATGTATTTTTCATTTGGCGACATCTAGATTGCCCCAGGTGGTGTACAATACGCATGTTCCATTCACAGTGATGTGACCACCGCCTATGTTCAACATCAACGTTCAATAACCACTCACAGACAACACTGGCCGTGGAGGGTTTATAAAGTGGAGTGGAGTCGTTGTCGTAATGCGCCAACGGAGCGATTTATCTGACATCCAAAAAGGCGTGATCATTGACTTTTGGACCAGACTGGACGCATTTCTGGAACGGCCAAGTTTGTATACTGTTCGTGTGCCGCCGTCGTTAAAGTACTCAGAGTGCATGGCAAAATGGTGCTATCCAAAATGGGCGTCGAGTCAACTGTGTTGCACAACGGGCCTCAGGTGACAGGCATTAACGACGGTTGAGGAGACGTGTACGGGCGAATGGACGTGCATCTGTTGAGCAACAGACAACCAAGATGAACCTAGGGGCTACCAACAGCGTGTCCTGAACGTCCGTTGAGTGACATCGCTGTGAATGGACCTCCGCAGCAAGCACCTACAGTAGTTCAGGCATCTGTGCTGACTGCTGTTCATCAGAGACGAAGGCTGAAATTTGCACACCAATACTGAAACTGGACGTCCACAGGACGGCGATAGGTGGTGACCTTTTGTGATGAATCACTTTCTGTGCTCCATCAGACAGATGGCCGTTGGCGTGTACGGCTTGAAACGTCTGAAAGGAAAGACGTCCAGTCCCAAGGAGGGAGTGTCATGGCCTGGCAAATGTTTTCTGGCCATTCCCTGGTTGATCTCGTCATTTTGCAGGGCACAGTGGATCAACACAAGTATTGGACCTATCCTTGGGTACCATGTCCACTCCTGCATGCAGTTTGTTTTTCCTCGTCACGATGAAATCTACCATGCAACGTGTCACGCAGCTCGCAGGGTACGGGCGTGATTTGAACTCCTCGTATTTAAACCCAGTCAAGAATTTCCGCAACCACCTCCATCGGGTCGTTCACGCCGTGGACCCTCAACCGGGAAACCTAACGAAGCTGGCCAAGGCACTGGAGTCGACTTGGTTCCATATCGAATAGTTCAAATGGCTCTGAGCCCCATTGGACTTAACTTCTGAGGTCATCAGTCCGCTAGAACTTAGAACTACTTAAACCTAATTAACCTAAGGACATCACATACACCCACGCCCGGGGCAGGATTCGAACCTGCGTCCGAAGCGGTCGCGCGGTTCCAGACTGTAGCGCCTAGAACCGCTCGGCCACCTCGGCCGGATGGCTCCGTATCGCTGTCGGTACTTTCCAGAACCGCATTGACTCTCTTCCTCCACGCCTCGCACTGCAAAAAGTGGTTATTCAGGCTTTTGTCAAGTGGTCACATTAATGTGACTGGGCGGTGTTCCTTGCAAAATGGTTCAAATGGCTCTGAGTACTATGGGACTTAACTACTGTGGTCATCAGTCCCATAGAACTTAGAACTACTTAAACCTAACTAACCTAAGGACATCACACACATCCATGCCCGAGGCAGGATTCGAACCTGCGACTTTAGCAGTCGCGCGGTTCCGGACAGCGCGCCTAGAACCGATAGACCACCGCGGCCGGCGGTTCCTTGCAGGCCCTACTGCTGGGGACAGGGAAATTTTCACCCAGTACCGTTTATTACTGCAGCAAGAAGAGTAGAGAACTTTTGAGAGAAGTACGACAAATCGACGCTTGGTTCGGAAGTAGGAGAATCCTCCGATATTGTTCGCTTGCGGTATCATTGGTTTTTCCTCAGGGTCTCATGTGAGAACTGTCTGACGGAACAAGGTGTCTGTCGTTTCACGTATTGTCCTTATAGCTTTGTTCAGAGGACTGTAAAGACTGTCACTTGCGTCTTTCGAAACGATATGCTGCTGCTGCTTCTTACTTGAATTCCTCTTCTCGAGGAAGGTAAGGAGGAGTCTGTTGTCGTTAGACATTGACTCCACTAAGGTGGGCTAAAGTATGCTGGGACGTTTAGGAATAACTGGGACAGTAGTGCATAGTGGGTACTAATGATTGTCGGTCAGGGACAGGCGGTAAGTCACTTGAATAACAGCGATGCGTCGACTAGGTGCTTTTACTTGACTGGCCCTGTTGACGCCTGGGACTGCCAGTCAGCGACTGACAAGGCAAGTGGTTGATGATTGTGATGAAGATGATGATGGGAGTCGGGCGCGGTAAGGAGGAGAATCTTCTAAGTCCCCCTCGCGTCTGGGCGCTTCTTCTTGTCCTTCTTCTTCTTCTTCTTCTTCTTCTTGTATGAGTCTACTTGTAACACTTCAGGATCTGTCACATCCTCCCAGCTGGCTGCTTCGGCGTCTTCGGCGGTCCTCCCCCTTGTTCTTTGCTTGCGTTCTCGGGTTGTTCTATCGAGGAAACGAGAAATTCCCAGTGGACAGACGTGAGAGGAGGGCGGGCGTTGTAGGACCTGTGAGTGTCTTCTACAGCTGCGTCTTGTGCGGCTGCGTCTTTCCACCCTCGTGGCTTCCTGTATTACTACAGGTTCCACGGGGGCGGCAGTCTGCGTGTCAGCATCCTTCTTCTGTGATGGGTGGGGCTGGCTGGCCAATGCATCACGGAGACTGTGCACCAGCTGCCGAGCCTCGGCTAATTCGGCTTGGAGTGTTGCCCTCTCTTCCGCCATTGCGCCTTTGAGGGCAGCAATTTCTTCGTCGGCGGCGGCGCGGACCCTGGCGCACGCCTCGCTGACTGCGTCTGGTGGGACAGCCGCGTCATCGGCCACCACGGATCCGTCAGAGGCAGGGGGTGGCAAGGACGCAACGGCCTCGGCTGTACCCGCCTTCTTGGTGGTCTTGTGTCTCCGTCTAGCTTTATCACCGCGACACCAGTTCTTGATGTAGCTGCAGCCGCGGTAATCCGCCACATGAGCGCCGCCACAATTGGCGCAGCAGCGTGTGGCGTCCTTCTTCGTGCAGTGGCGCGAATCGTGTGCTTGCGCACACCGAAGGCACGCCACTGGATTACAATACTTGGCAACATGGCCAAGTTTTTGGCAGCGATAGCACTGCACCTTCCGCTCCGCAGTCTTCTTGCATCCCCCGTCTTCTGACGCGCCGAGCACGAGGCCCAGCAGTTGCAGCAGGGCGGTGGCTTTGCCTCCCTTTCCGCGTCGTCAATACATGCTGGGGAGCAGCGCTTAACACGCAGCGATCAGCTCACCTCCGCAGCCTGAGCGGCAATGGGTTCCTGTTAAGATACTGAGTGAGGATTGTTTGCTAGGCTGCAAGTAAGGTGTCAGTGTGTGAGTGGACAGCCGAACAGAGCCTTCCAGTGAGGCATTGTGGCATGGCGGCCAGTGGACGCGCGAGGCCCCATTAGACGGCGGGTCGCTGTGTAGCAGGAGGGAGCGCGGCGTGTGTTTGCCGGCGTCGCGCGCCGCTGTTGACCGTGCAAACACCTGGCCGCGCCACGCCATGCCGCTACCTGCCGCCGTATACACTGCGCCTGTCAGCCGCCCGCCATCACACACTGCACGCCAAATATTTACACACTTTCTACAGAAATTGCTGTCCACTGACGAGGTATCGGGATAAATGTGAAATTCGCCCTTTCTCCGCCGTAGATTTACTAGAGCGAAAGACGTACTGCATTTTTCATATGATACGGCTGGTACGTGGTTCATCGATATTGGTCTATGAACCTTCTCCCTCCCACAGAGTCCTTGTCTGTGGCTTTATGGTACGAGGCGGGCGGCTTTGAACGCTGCTTCCCCTGGAGCGTGCAAGACAAACCTATTTGGCGATACAGAAGTGTCTTGGCGGCGAGCGTATCGGGAGGAGCGTGCAGTTGCCAGTAACAGCGTGCAGCCGAGCGTGCACACACAACACAAACTAGTTTGTGTTTCCAGCGCGCGACCGAGTCAGGTGGCGCAGTGGTTAGCACACTGGACTCGTATTCGGAAGGACGACGGTTCAGAACCGCGTACTGCTATCCTCATTTAAGTTTTCTGTGATTGCCCTAAATCGCTTCAGCAAAAGGTGGAATGATTTCCTTCGCTAATCTGAGCTATCTCTAATGACCTCGTTGTCGACGGGACGTTAAACACATCCCCTCTAGCGTGCGTACTGAGCGGCCAGCCATGACCTTCGAAGAAATTATAACAACGGTAGAAGAAAAGCCAGAAACTTGGCAGTCTAATCATAAATAAATTGATTGGAATAAATAATAGCAAAGAAACTTAATATTGACGATAAGTAATTGACACAAGTAATTCACGAACATTTCTTACCACAAGTGATGTTAGATGCAATTTTTTAAATTGTGTAATGCTGTTTTCGTTTAAAATAAAATTTGAAAAAGCAAAAAAGAAGTTGAGTTTACTCTTACTTGTGTCAAGATAAGTGGAAGTTCTTCCTCTCACGATATAGTTCAATGGTAATTGGTGCAGAGCACTCTCAAGCGTGTGTCGGTCCTTTACGAAACGTAATAAGATCCCGACACAGATATTGTCGCGCATTCATGAGATTTATGAGGCTCTGATCGTAAAACTCTGTAAACAGTTCTCTGTTTCACACTTGGGCCTTCTCGTACACTGAATAAATCTACTTCCGGAAATGTATTTCCTTACTGTATCGAATCGGATAACTATGCGTCCAACTGTATTGTTTGTCTAGTCTATGAAGAACGCTTCTACACACCGCTGAACAAAGAACTGCTATTCTGGACATAACAGCGTCGGCTCGCGATCTGACGTCACCGAGCGTATTGCCTGCGCCTATGTCGCCATTCTTACTCCTAGCGTAGTACTTCTGGAACAATGCTAGTAATGTTGTCTGCTACTTCTACTGCAGCATGAATATGGTTTATCATCTGGACTGTTAATCTTCTGTTCCCCACATGGGTTCTAATCTCTATGTGGCCATTCGTGGGGCCCGGGCTAATACTTGTAAAACACTGCAGGTGAATACTGGGTATCTTCCTTAAACAAGACTCACCAGTTCTCTTCTTGAGCTGAACTGTTACGTCCGCAGTGCCGGGTTTTGAAATTCAGTCCCTTCTGTATCTTCCTTGATCTTATCAGCCTTACTACCAATCTGAACTACATACTGAGTCAACCTATTCACTATTACAGGAATTTTGAAAATGTGTGGGGTATTGTGAAATACTCTCTTGTGGCAGTGTTGAAACATGGCGGCGTTCTGACGTCATTCTCATGCTCTTCGAGAGAACACTTGCAGAGTTTGAAGTAGATGTTTCGTGACAACATCAACCTGATATCACTAGAAACAGACACATTGGTCAAATAATTTGAAGAGTAAATTGATACGGAAACTGAAGCGAATAAACTGAGCTCCATTTCATGTAAAGATGGTTTGAGTATCGATATTTTTGTGTGATTTTTCATGTAAACTTTGGTAAATCTTGCTTTGAAACATCCGTTCTGTTCTAATACATGCCATACCGATATGAAGCTCTTTTATGGAACACCCTTGCGTTAAACTCTGTTACTTTTAATATCGAAATATCACTATAATCTAGAAGAAACTGACACCAATTAAAAGTTGGGTATCATATTTTAGTGCTCGTAATGAACACTGTCTCAATAACAAACGAAATAAATAATTAAATATCATCGTCATCATTTTCGTATCCTTTCAGCGACCAGCGTAGGGTGTTCGTGTACAATCTGCCTCCATTTTACTCTATCTTGATATACTTCCTATCTTGACATTGTTTTCCAGATTTCTCCTCTAGTCTCGAGATCTTCCTTAATCTGGCGTGGCCGTCCGTTTCTGAGTCGTCCTATAGGTCTTTTCCCCCTTCAGATTTATATCCCAGTATTGTTTTGGCAGACAGTTATCCTTCATCCTTTTTCAAGAATCCAAATTGCTTGAGCCGTGTAGTCCTCAGTCATTGACTGTATCTCTCCTCTGATGTCTTCATTCCTTATTTTCTCTCCTCCAAGCTACTGCAAGGCTGATTGCGGAAACTTCATTTCGCATGCCTATGACTTGCTCAAATCTACTTTGATAATTACACAACACTCCAAGCTGTATGACATCATCAATAGGAGATACGTTTTAAACATGTTCTGTTTGGCTTCCACAGGAATTGCACCGTCCCACACATGTTTCGCACTTGATGGAAAACATCAGATCCTTTACTTACTCTGTTTGTACTTATAGTTTGGCAGCTCTATTAATTGATATTGTACTTCCCTGGTAACTGCAAATTTCCACACATTCAATTTGCTCTCCCTCTAGCATTTATTTGCCCTAGGCACGTGTCCTATTCATAATCATGGCTACAGTTTTGCTCTTGCTTACTGTCATCAGGTGCTCTTGGCGTTACATTCATCTAATCTTCCCTATACCTCTCGTTGTTTCATCACAAATAGCTGTATCATCAGCAAAGACAAGAGTACTGAGATCACTGTTTCCTGTCTCCTTTATTTCCTTAAATATCACATCCATAAGTTTATTAAAAAGTAATGGGGAAGTGCAAGATCGTGTTGCACTTCTCTCTCTCTCTCTCTCTCTGTCTCTCTCCTCTCTCTCCCGAACCAGTCCGATCTGCCACTATCCACTTGCACCCAACTTTTTCAGTGCACATATAGCATTTGCATCTTCCTTTATTATGAAGTTCGGAACCACTAGTTTTTCTAAACACTCTCAGATCTTAAAGTATAAATATAATACAAAAATGTTTATCGGAAACTCGATGTATTACGTTCTAACAAAGATAGATGCAGAAAAGGAAATAGATACAATCAGTGTAACAGTAGAAAAGAAAAAAATAATAATAGAAAAAGCTGAAAAATACTATTATGTCCCACAGCACTTTGTTGCCGTAGAATATCTAAGCAGAAATACACAGTCTACGCAGAAATTTGTCGAACAACCAACAAAAGCTTGGTTACAGTTACCCTCCAGCCCTTCCCTATTTTTATCCTCCCCATTTCTGCCTTGCATACGTTTTCGTTAGTAGCTTCTGTGTCAGGAGCAGCATTCGCTACGGCCCAACCCATAACGACTGAAATTTGTGGCCGCAAAATTAACTTTTGACATAATTTTACGGCTGGCCGTGTGATTCAGAAAATTTACTGTCCGCCTATAAATAGCAGATTCTGTTGCGCCTACCAGACAGGGTCCTTCCCCCTGCGAGGTCTGCGTCTCTGAACAACGAACGAACCAGACAGTTATGAGTGGTCGCCTTATGACAGTGGCTGCAATTAATCATGCGGCTGACGGCGTTTAGGAAGCCAAGGAGTATGGAAGGCGTTCCAAAGCGTTGGGGTCAAATCTATGCAGACGGTAGAGGATTACAAAGCGATTAGATCAGCAGCCAATGCTTGACAATGAATATTTCAGTAGGTACTAGATCTTTGATGACTTTGGAGCGTATGTGTGTGTGTGTGCGTGCGTGCGCGCGCGCGCGCGCGCGCGCGCGCGCGTGTGTGTGTGTGTGTGTGTGTGTGTGTGTGTGTGTGTGTAGCGGAGGGGGAGGAGGAGGTTTAGTGTTTGTGGCACATTATACTGATAGCGCTATCTTAATCTGTTATCTGCTAGCAACATAAAAATCCGTGCACAATCTCAATGCTTCTAATACTAACGACGTACATATGTGACAAGAGCTGAGCGAGCCTGGAGTGATGAAGTCAGATGTAAACTTTTTGAATCTTGTTAGTAAATGCTTGCGATGTGGTCACGTGACATAGCTTGTAACGCTGCAAGCAGTTTCGACTGACGAAAGTCGGCGGCTTCAGACAGCAGATTCCATACGAAAGATAAACTGGAGCTCCAAATAATCTGGTATAGGCATGCTTATTCAAATACACAGATATGTAAACGGGCAGAATACGGTGCTGCGGTCAGAAACGCCTATATAAAACAATTAGTGTCGGGTACAGTTGTTAGTTCGGTTGCTGCAGATACAATGGCAGGTTATCAAGATTTAAGTGAGTTTGAACGGCGCACGAGCGATGAGACACAGCATCTCTGGAGTAGAGATGAAGTGAGTATTTTCCCGTACCACGAGTGTACCGTGAATATCAGCAGTCCGGTAAAACATCAAACCTCCCACATCGCTGCGGCCGAAAAAAGTTCCTGCAAGAACGGGACAAACGACGATCGAAGAGAATCGTTCAACGTGACAGGCGTGGAATCCTTCCGCAAACCGCTGCAGATTTCAATGCTGGGCCGTCAACAAATGTCAGCGTACGAACATTCAACGAAACATCATCGATACGCGCTTTCGCAGCCGAAGGATCACTCTTGACCTCTTGATAACTGTACGACACGAGGCTTTACGCCTCGCCTGGGCGCCGTCAGTGCCGACATTGGACTGTTGGTGACTAAACATGTTGCCTGATCTGACGAGTCTTGTTTCAAATTTTATATAGCAGATGGATGTGTACGGGTATGGAGACAACATCATGAATCCATGGACCCTGCATGTCAGCAGGAGACTGTTCAAGCTGGTTGAAGCTCTGTAATGGGGTGGGGCGTGTGCAGTTGGAGCGATATGGGGGACTCCTAATACATTTAGATACGGCTCTGACGGATGACACGTACGTACGCATCTTGACTGATCACCTGCATCCATTCATGTCCATTGTGCATTCCGACGGGTTTGGGCAATTCCAGCAGGATAGTGGGACACCTCACATGTCCCGAATTGTTAGGGAGTGGCTCCAGGAACACTCTTCTAAGTTTGAAAAATTCCTCTGGCTACCAAACTCCCCAAACGTGAACATTTTTGAGCATATCCGGAATGCCTTGCATCGTGCAGTTCAGAAAAGATCTACAACTCCTCGTACTACTGCGGATTTATGGCCAGCCCTGCAAGATTCATAGTGTCAATTCCCTCCAGCACTACTTCAGACAATAGTCGAGTCCATGCCACGTCGTGTTGCTGCACTTCTGCGTCCTCGCTCTGGGTCCTACACGACATTAGGCAGGTGTACCAGTTTCTTTCGCTACTCTGTGTATCTTTCTTACAAAATAATGTTTGTTTTACATGTTTATAGAATGGACTTTCACTGGCGTTTTTAGTTCACTGGGCCAAAGCATCATGTAATTATCAGTAAAAACTGTTTGCGAAAGGCAGGTAATATTGTGACAAGTAAGTTGTGTTCTACCGTTAAATTAACCTATGTTTAATCTGTAAATCATGGGTATTGCGCCGCATCATATCGTAAATAACTACACCAATAGAACCAGGAGTAGTTCACTGTAACCGTGGTCGAAACGTTGGTTATAATTATTTAAAGTACGACGCGGTACAATACCCAGAAGGCCTTTGTGTTAACTGACTGGCCGCGGAAGCCTACGCAATTATAACATTTAGTATACCTTAAGCGCAGCTATTAATGAAAATCGTACACTGTGATTGAGCTTTTTCACAAATTTATTCAATTTTTCACGTGCAATTTACTTCCGAGGCTCTGGCAGAAACGAGGGCAGAATTAATACCGTACTTAACTGGTGAATCGTCCTCGTATATGCTATGTTCTTTGCCTTCCAGTTGGAATGTCGAGCAACCACTATTCCACCTCTTTAAGAAGACTCGTAACTGCGACAAGCTGGTGCGCCCCTCTGACGCAAAAGTTCCTCATAACGGTATGAACTTCCGCATAAGACGTCAGTCGATTTCATCTTCAAAACAGACATATCCTAAAGTCTGATATCGTATTTACTCTGAAACTAGTGATCAGACTTTGAGGCATGAAAGTAAGTTGAATTTGTCTTTCTTAGAGCTGTGATACAAACGATAGAAATTACTGTAGTTTCATTTAACAATTATTACTTAAACCGTGCTTGTGTTTTATGTACCTGAATAACAGTTCGCAAATGTGCCGAAAGGTGTCTGAACATTAAAAAGAATAGTTGTCTGCGTAAAAGGTGGACCAGAAATCTTTCGTTGTATATTTTTTATAGTCTCGATATTCAATTGCTGCTCATAGAAATGTACTCCACAGTTGCAAATCTTTGCAGATCTTCGTACGTCGTTATTCTTCTGCAGCTTTGAGTAATTGGGCCAATACAGTCTGATGCACCTTTCTGTTTGTGCATAAAAGAGATTTCATTTTACTTACATCTAGTTTCGCTTGTAAAGTCTGTAGCACAAACCTGTGACCATGGCAGTGGCCTGACTGTAGACAGAGGACAACCTTTATTCTCCACGGTAATAAGAGGGCGCAATCGCCATGACCGCCATTTAACCCCAAGAGAGATCCGTGGTAAAAGTTTGAGAGCACGCTGAATGCGCCTGGAGCTGTCCTGGAGGAATGAGGAATAATCCTCACACCTGTCTGGGTTTGAATCCAGAAATTCTGGGCTGGAGTCTGCTGCTCGTGCTCGACAAAGCAGAGCACCTGGCCAACTGGTCTGAGTTGTCTTTCTACAGCGCCATCTGTCACAAAGCGAAAAAAGTGGTTCAACTAAAACATTCATATTTCTTTACGTATCACACGAATATGTAATAAAAAATGGGGGTTCCTGTTTACAAAAACGCAGTTGATATCCGTTTGACCTATGGCAGCGCCACCTAGCGGGCAAATCATAGCGCCATCTGGTTTCCCCCTTCAAGCTAGACTAGTTTCGTTCTTTGTAGTTTTTTCGTTTGATGCTTATTTCGTGAGATATTTGGGTCGGTCACTATCAATGGACCACCCCATTTATATATCAAATAGGATTTATTAAAAGCTCATCTAAGACCATTAGATACACTCCTGGAAATGGAAAAAAGAACACATTGACACCGGTGTGTCAGACTCACCATACTTGCTCCGGACACTGCGAGAGGGCTGTACAAGCAATGATCACACGCACGGCACAAGTGGACACACCAGGAACCGCGGTGTTGGCCGTCGAATGGCGCTAGCTGCGCAGCATTTGTGCACCGCCGCCGTCAGTGTCAGCCTGTTTGCCGTGGCATACGGAGCTCCATCGCAGTCTTTAACACTGGTAGCATGCCGCGACAGCGTGGACGTGAACCATATGTGCAGCTGACGGACTTTGAGCGAGGGCGTATAGTGAGCATGCGGGAGGCCGGGTGGACGTACCGCCGAATTGCTCAACACGTGGTGCGTGAGGTCACCACAGTACATCGATGTTGTCGCCAGTGGTCGGCGGAAGGTGCACGTGCCCGTCGACCTGGGACCTGACCGCAGCGACGCGCGGATGCACGCCAAGACCGTAGGATCCTACGCAGTGCCGTAGGGGACCGCACCGCCACTTCCCAGCATATTATGGACACTGTTGCTCCTGGGGTATCGGCGAGGACCATTCGGAACCGTCTCCATGAAGCTGGGCTACGATCCCGCACACCGTTAGGCCGTCTTCCGCTCACGCCCCAACATCGTGCAGCCCGCCTCCAGTGGCGTCGCGACAGGCGTGAATGGAGGGACGAATGGAGACGTGTCGTCTTCAGCGATGAGAGTCGCTTCTGCCTTGGTGCCAATGATGGTCGTATGCGTGTTTGGCGCCGTGCAGGTGAGCGCCACAATCAGGACTGCATACGACCGAGGCACACAGGGCCAACACCCGGCATCATGGTGTGGGGAGCGATCTCATACACTGGCCGTACACCTCTGGTGATCGTCGAGGGGACACTGAATAGTGCACGGTACATCCAAACCGTCATAGAACCCATCGTTCTACCATTGCTAGACCGGCAAGGGAACTTGCTGTTCCAACAGGACAATGCACGTCCGCATGTATCCCGTTCCACCCAACGTGCTCTAGAAGGTGTAAGTCAACTACCCTGGCCAGCAAGATCTCCGGATCTGTCCCCCATTGAGCATGTTTGGGACTGGATGAAGCGTCGTCTCACGCGGTCTGCACGTCCAGCACAAACGCTGGTCCAACTGAGGCGCCAGGTGGAAATGGCATGGCAAGCCGTTCCACAGGACTACATCCAGCACCTCTACGATCGTCTCCATGGGAGAATAGCAGCCTGCATTGCTGCGAAAGGTGGATATACACTGTACTAGTGCCGACATTGTGCATGCTCTGTTGCCTGTGTCTATGTGCCTGTGGTTTTGTCAGTGTGATCATGTGATGTATCTGACCCCAGGAATGTGTCAATAAAGTTTCCCCTTCCTGGGACAATGAATTCACGGTGTTCTTATTTCAGTTTCCAGGAGTGTATTTTCTGCAGAAACCCATACAGATAAAATGTTAGAAAATCGGATGTACTGCCTGAGAATTAAATCACCGTCAGGCATAGGACATAGTGGACTGAAAAAAGGAAAAAGAATCCCCAGGTAAAAAATGAGAGCTGCTTGAAAATTTCGAAGATTGGACAGTAATAATAATAATTATAATAATAATAACAATAATATATGTGCATGTATAACAAATATTCACTGCTAACCGATCAGTCATCGTATTAGCATACAATAATCGTCACGCCCAACAATTGCTAATGCCGAGCAGCGCCATGAGTCGTTGGTTATAATTGTGAACTCGTGTGCTGGCTGTCCTTTGAACGCTGAGACACTTATACCAAATAAGACTCAAAAGACTCTCTGTGTTCATGCAGGGGGCCACCAAACCACTTGCCTTAGACCTGAAGCCAAGGTAATACACCCTTAATGCGGAGGTTTCTCGCTTCAGACGAAGATCTAAGAGGAGGGGTGGGGACACTTTATTATAATGATTTAGCCGGCCGCGGTGGTCTAGCGGTTCTAGGCGCGCAGTCCGGAACCGCGCGACTGCTACGGTCGCAGGTTCGAATCCTGCCTCGGGCATGGATGTGTGCAATGTCCTTAGGTTAGTTAGGTTTAAGTAGTTCTAAGTTCTTGGGGACTGATGACCACAGTAGTTAAGTCCCATGGTGCTTAGAGCCATTTGAACCATTTATAATGATTTATCTCTTTAAATATATCAATATCCAAGGTTTTTAGATAGTTTGTGGAAAATAAAGTTAAGTGAAAGCAGTTAAGAACGTCAGTTGCCTTTGTTTCTATGAAAATACCTCAACAAAAGTGAAAAAGCTCTTAATATGTAATTACTAAAAGGTAAAACAGCCAACGGCGTTGCCGCAGTGGTAACACCGGTTCCCGTCAGATCACCGAAGTTAAGCGCTGTCGGGCCGGGCTAGCACTTGGATGGGTCACCATCCGGTCTGGCGAGCGCTGTTGGCAGGGTGCACTCCGCCTTGTGAAGCAAACTGAGGAACTACTTGATTGATAAGTAGCGGCATCGTTGTTCCGCTATTCCACTGCACTCAGTGAAACCATAAACGAGGTACATTCTCCCAGCCCTTTTATTAGTAACGCTACCCGTACTGCTGTGTATCACTGTTAACGTACAACCAGCAATGCCGGAAAAACAGACCTGAGACGCCTTACCACAATTGGCACGGCTCCCCCCGTTGGAGGTTCGAGTCCTCCCTCGGGCGTGTCTGTGTGTGTGTGTGTGTGTGTGTGTGTGTGTGTGTGTGTGTTGTTGTTGTTGTTGTTGTTGTTGTTGTCCTTAGCGTAAGTTAAAGTTAGATTCCGTAGTGTGTAAGCCTAGGGACCGATGACCTCAGCAGTTTGGTTCCATAGGGGCTTACCACAAATTTCCAAAACATACCTGAGACAGAACCGAGCAGTACGGAATGCATACTTGAGAACGAAGTTGCGAAGTGGCCATTACGTTTGCCAATAACAGGTACCATCCTCAGATGTGTGTGTTTACAGCCAGTGTTAATAATTTTTGATAACATAACTGGAAAACAGCGATATAAATTCAATTCTAATAAAGTAATGAGACTTGATTGCAAAATATTGTATGCACGGTAACAGATTTGAGTCTTTCAATATCGTCAACAGTCCAACTAGCGATCTGTGGAGACGGCGAGCGTAAAAAAAACACACCCGAAAAGATACATTTGTCAACTGCTCACACCAGAATAATGTGCTGCAAAGCACAGTAACTCTGTTATGACGTTCTGATATAGACAGAATGGGAAGCTGACGCATCTATATGTATATATATCTGA
The DNA here is from genome assembly GCF_023897955.1 of Schistocerca gregaria. Lineage (NCBI taxonomy): Eukaryota > Metazoa > Arthropoda > Insecta > Orthoptera > Acrididae > Schistocerca > Schistocerca gregaria. Next base: position 200,638,357 of record NC_064923.1, read on the forward strand.
AAATGATCTTGAGAGATCGAAACATGCCATGTGTGTAAAAAATGTACGATTGAGACTGAAGAATAATTGAAGAGTGTTTTAAATATCAATAAAATTGCTGTTCTCTCACTACCAGGGGAGCGGAGGAGGAAGCAAGAAACTCTAAATATCCCCCTCCCCAAACATAACCTTCAATCCATGCCTGTCTCGCGTTGTACTCAACGAACTACTTTTCGATCTTACTACTGTAAGCACCCATACCCTGCACTACGACGCTTGCAGAGAGAAACAAAGGACAGTCAGGAATTTGAGAAGTATGCTAAAAAAAAAAAAAGTTCAACATTGTCATAATACGTTCCAAATGGTCGTGTGTACTGCAAGAGCGTCTGGTAACGTTTGGAAATAGTAGATACTGCTGGATGAAAAGGAAAAAAAAAAAGACCCTCGCTTTCTGTAGATGAAATGAAATCAGCCCCTTGCTTCTCTCTAGGGACATCCTATACGTAGCTGTTGTGTGTGAGTCGCCTAAACGAATTCTGGAATTGTGGAATAGCGGAGGAGGGCTACGGGTCGTCTTGAAAAGCGACGGAGGTGGGGCAGGGTTCCCAGGAAGTGGTAGGAGAACCAGGCGGAGGGTAATGGGAGGGGTGAAGTGGGGTGAGGTGGTGAGGGAGGGAGGGAGGGAAGGAAGGAAGGAAGGAAAGAAGGCTGCCTGCAGAGGCCCTGGTTTGATTGCAGCGGACCTGCTGAGCGCTCGAGAGGCAATAAGATTCCCGTTACAGGGCACGAGCGCTAACATACTCCAGGGCGATCCCTGTACGGCCAGCAGCTGGAAACAGGTGCTACGTGGGCATATTCGCGAGCAGGATCAGGATTCCAAACACTTTCTCAATGCCGTCAATTAGTGGATAAATGCAAGATGATACCCGTAACAGAGAAAAATAACCCGATTACAAAATTTGTGGTGCACTTCTTAAGCATTAGTATTTAGGTATAACATTTTTGAAAAAACATAGCCAGATGCTCATTCTGATTTTTTTTGTCGAAAATTCGTCTGTCAATTTACTGTGGCAGGTAGCATGCAGCACACGTAGATAGTAGACTCTGCTAGTTTGTCGAAATCTCGTCGTACCAGGGCCGGCGAATCCTAAAGGCAGCTTGGCATCGCTGTGAAGCGTAAGAAAACATTTGGTCTCAAACAAAGATTGTTCCCCGTGACGTAATCTATCACTCATAGACGTATGACGCAAATACTTCGTAATACCTTGTACTTTTTCAATCAGTTATCATTATGTGATCCCGGCTGGGTCAGGGATTTTCACCTGCATCGAGCTGACTGGGTGTTTGTGTTGTCCTCTTCATCATCATTCATGAAAGTGGCGAGATTGGACTGAGCAAAGGTTGGGAATTTGTACGGGCGCTGATAACCACGCAGTTGAGCGCCCCTCAAACCAATCATCATCATCATCATCATCATGTGATCCAGTTCTGGCGCCTTATATGACGTCACAACTGGCATTACGGCTGTACGGCTATACATGGTCCACCCGAACTCCACCGAAAAATCGCAGGAATTATGAGCATTTTGATTTGAGGGATTCGTAGTCTCCGGCGGCTGGTTACAGAGTAATTACATTTTTCTCGGTACGTTATCCCCATTTACATCTATGTCTTTATTTCATTGCAGAGCAACGGTTCAAATGTCGACTGTATGTGCTCTATGTCTTGTTCCATTCACTCATGCTTCTAGCTGTTGGCGACAGCAATGTCCAGTTTAATCTTCGCCCTGAAGCTTGCATTCAGCACTGTTCGGTGCTGTCTCGAATTAGTTTCTCTGATGTTGTTAGTTGTTCGTTAGCAAAGGAATATGAGTAGGTAAGGAATATGAGTAGCAAGTTTGGTCGATATGCATCTCGTTCTTACTGAGAGCAATGGGAGAGTGGCACAGCAGTATTATTCTGATCTGTTCCACCAGGTACGACAACCACAGTACTCCGGCAGTTAGTCGCTGAACACCCTGCCGTCGCCATGGGGGTAAGGGAACAGTTCTGCATTCATTGTGTACGCTATTTTACAATGAGAGGGCAGATTAAACACACAGTGATAGAGGTATAGCTGTTACGTCTGAGAGTGGTTGCGCTAGTCTGCGTCTGTGTTGTACGTTTTGATGATTGCATATTACCGAGTCTTCCACTGTTGTGAAGGTATTTTCACAGATATAAGAATAACCAGAGTAACCAGTCGAGTAAATCATCATTACGTTATTTGTAATGAACCACGGCAGACAACAGGTCCCTGTCACCACTACAGAAACAATCCCTGAAAAAAATTCGAATTTTCGTCGGCGGAGTTAAGCTTTACCCTGTATTATGAGTCTCCACCTCCGTACGAGAGTGCACAGCGTGTGTGACTGCCATGCGGATGGCCGAGCGGTTCTAGGCCCTACAGTCTGGAGCCGAGGGACTGCTACGGTCGCAGGTTCGAATCCTGCCTCGGGTATGGATGTGTATGATGTCCTTAGGTTAGTTAGCTTTAAGTAGTTCTAAGTTCTAGTGGACTGATGACCTCAGAAGTTAAGTCCCATAGTGCGCAGAGCCATTGGACCATTTGCCATGCGGAGATCCTGATTTCAATATCCGTTACTGCCAGGGATATTTCCTTGGTGGAAAGACTGGAACGGGGTGCATTCGGCACCGTGTGGCTAATTGAGGAGCTACCTCATTGAGAAGTAGCGGTTCCAGTGTCAAGAAATGTGACAACAACCAGGAGAGCGATGTGCTGGGTGTGCTGACAACATGCCGCTCTGCAATGCATCTCAATGACGACATTAGCGGGTGTCGGTAGCATGGCGCGGTTCTCTAAGCCTGATCGCGGAATTACCTGTATTATGGCTACACGTGGCAATGGTCGATAAGAACACTAACGAGCAGTCGTGCGATTTTAACCTCTTGAGGCTACTAGAAACCCGAGAAGATGACATGAATTCCTACCACTGCAGCACCAAGCAACCGGAGAAGAATTATTTGATAATATACAAGAAATTAAGCAAGATAACACACGGCTGCACGAGACCCAAAAGATCTGCGTGCGCTCGCATTTCTGGTGTACCTGCGGCGCGCAGCGTTTTTCAAGCCGCCTCTCTCTCTGAGGCGGCTCCACCTGGCGATAAATAAGCGTAATTGCGTAGCCGGGCTCCTCGGTTGCGTACTCTATCAGTACAGGCAACTTTTGTAATAAACATTTAGGGCCGAGGCTGTTGCCCAGGGCATTTTTTTTATCGCGGAGGATTTACAGCTTGAGGGAGCCCAGCCGCAGCTGCAGACCCCCTATCGGCCGCTCGCCCGGTCCCACTTTGGCCGCATACGCTCCAGTTGCCGGAACTTGCCATATTTCGTTCGAGTCGGTAGCAGTGCTGTCCCTCTCCGAGCAAACAGAGGCTTAATAAACTGGAGGGGCGTAACGAGTTTCTGCAGTCTTCACGCTCACTATGGCATTTTGTCCACGTAAAATTCGTTTTCCTAATTTTATCTGTAGCCAATTACACCATCTGAAGTGAGTTCGAAATCTGACAAGAATTCTCTTCTGCTTCCACTGCAGATCTAATTTTTACAGACGGAAATGCTGACCTTAAAAATTGCTTCAGCGAGAAGGCGGTATGCTCGCAAATCAGCATGAAGTGTTTTAAATGCTTGGATACGTAAATGGTTAGGATTACAGGGCTCCCCCAGACCACCACTCCAGATTGTCAGGCCATACTGCGGGAAGTCTGGTTGGTACTCCACCGCTGTCCGCAGCGTCTCCATACACGTCTTCGGCCTAGAATCTCATTAACTAGGGTAGAATTGTCTTCAGTAATGAGCCCCGCTTCGAACTGAACTCAGGTGACCCGCTTAGACTTGTCTAGAGACCTCCCGGACAGCAGTGGGATACCAAACTGACTGACTCCCGACAACCAGGAGTGATGATCTGGGTGCCATTTCTTTTCATAGCGGTACGTCGACGTTATTCTATGCCTCGGTTTTCTTTGTCATGAGAAGCCTTCCTAGGCTTATACTCAGCAGAATATGGCCGCGCATACAACGGTACTTCGGCATGCGAGGTCGCCACTTGTCTTGAAATCTTATGGTCAGCGCACTCGAACCATCTCGGAATTTTTACTATCTAACACAGATGGGCCAAAACTTGGTATGCTGTACCTAAGAGAGACATCCAACAACTGCATTAGTGAATGCCCTGCCGAATTGCTCCTTGCGTAAGGGCCGGTGCGTTATTGACTTGCTCAATTTCTGAAGCTCTTTCTTTTCAATTTTTCTGAAATTGTTGTTTATATCTACAGATTTCCTCCCCTTCGTACAATTTTTACTATCAAAAACAGTCTTGATCACAATTTATTTATTACGGTAACCGGTTTCGACCACTACTGTGGTCATCTTCAGACCAATGAGTGAGAACCTCCTTCTGCTCGAGAATCACTAGTACTGTAGCTGAGAGACGCACCAAATGTGGTGCGCCTGACGACAAAGCTGGACACACGAAGTACTATGTCATCTTTTCAGACGAGTCCTGTGTTAGCGTGCAAGATCAAGATGGACGTAATCATGTGTGGAGCCTCCAAGGAGAACGAACGTTACCAGCCTGCATTCTCCATACAAGCCCACTTCCTAAAGTGAAGATATGAGGAGCCGTAAGGAACACGACACCATACTTTCTGCTCATATAGCCGGTAATTTAGACAGCAGCTGGCTTGTTAAAGGCCGATTGCTGTGCTCCGCCTTCACGGTCCAGTGATGTTATTTTATAACAAGATAACGCAAGACCACATTTTGTCCGTTGTGATTTGACCGACCTCGATACAGGGGATGGGTAACAGCTACTGTGGCGCGCATGTTCTACAGATCTCTCACCCATTGGAAACATCTAGTTAAGCGGTTGCCAAGAGACTGAATCCCACCGATCGCCAGTCACAGCGATTCATGAACTGGGCACAGAGCTGAAGCAGCATGGAATGACGTGCTCGTACTCGTAAGTTTTAATAACTTGACCACAATAAAACATAAAATTATAATCTGTTGATAACTAGTTTCGGTCGATAGACAACCATCTTCAGGTCAAACATTCTGAAACCTCATTATCCATGTTCACTGTTGGCACCAACACTTTCATCACTGAGTACACCTCAGAATAAGTTTTCTAAAGAACCAGTTCTGAAGTATCAACGCAGAATAATGCTTACTAAGAAATCTGTAACGAAGTCCAATGTTTCCCACCCACGCGGGGGGCTGTGGTGCTTTGCAGTAGGGGACAGCTTGTCTTACGCTACACATCCGTCTGTTGACACAACCAGGCGTCCAGTGTGGTTACTACTCATTCTTATTCGTCCTGCCGTTGTCTTCCTAAAACAATCACGAACTCACTGTAACACACCTGGCTGTCCTCTGACTCGATCAGCGTGTACATTGTTGAAGGGTATGGAATAAACCAATGTACCATAGCCGGAAAGTTAGCGGATTACGGTGCGGTGATGCACTGTATCTCCTCGACCAATCGGTCGGTAATTAATCGCTTGTGGTTCGAGGCCTAAGAAAACGGGGAGCAATCTCGTCATGCACCAACTACACCCGTTGTCTTCCTGCAAGGGTAACTTTATGTGATCGGGTGGGTAAATTGTCGGGTGGAAATTCCTGACCAGCACTTGTTAGTTTGTCCGATAAAGTATATGGTCCACTTCCTGCCAAGAGATTGCTGCTTATGTTCGCTCTAGCATTTGCACTTTTCCACACAATCAAAAATAAATGAGCAAGGAACATCATCAGAAAGATAGCCTACCCCACTAACTACTGCGCTTTAGCCGTATTCAATAAAAGTAAAATGACCCTTATCTCAAAAATTATTTACTCCCGGACTCGTGAGTATAAAACTTTTTTTTTTCAGTTTTCGACTAGTGCTTTCGGGAGTCTGACTCTTCTTTTGTTTAGCGTCCTGTATAGCGAATGTTGACTGACAGAGGTCTGCTCGTACTGATGTAGAATTCAACAGGTAAGGATGTATTTAGTTTGCATGTAATTCTTAGGTAAGAAAAGATACAGGAACAGTCACTAATATAAATTTTTATGTTTCCTAAATACATATTTCGTGACGCGTCACATGTGTGACAGATATTTCATACATTTCCTGTCGGAAATGTATTCCGGAAACTTTTATAAGACTTTGTAGCAAGATAAGTTTTCCGCTGCGGAACATTCGGCATTTACGTAACTGTCGCGTGCGGATAGTCTAAAAGGGGTCGCCATGCGCTCGAGTAAAAACTTCTCCAAACCAGGTTGGCAGTATTGAACACTTGTATAACCAAGAAAACGCCACGTGGCAACTTAAAAGTGTTCTACTTTGCCTTTCGGCAATGCTACATCACCGCCGAAAAGGGTATTATGCGTGTAGTGTCGTCAATTTCTTGCAAACGACAAACTCTGTTTTCTTCTGGCTATATCTTGGTTTAGTATGGCTTTTTGTATACGAGATTCCCAGAAAGTATGTCGTATTTTGCCAATAACCGAAACCGCCTCCTTACTTTACTCATAAATGCTTACGTTGCTGCTCCGTCGGTTAAAGCACAAGCGTTTTGCCACACATTTCGGACGTTAGAGACTCGTCTTCTTCTTTTCTTCAGGCTTATAGCCTGGTCCGTCATCGCAAAACCCACATTTTCCTCTGTGTTCCTGTACCTCTGTTTCCTGTAGGTATATACTCTATTACATATCTTCCTTTTCTTTCTACACCATTCTTTCAATATGCTTCTTCCATTTTGTTATCCGAGATTATACTCTTTCATTCATGCAAAATATATTTCTTTCCTTATTTGGGAATTTTTCATTTTATTTGTTGGAGTAGATCGTTTTCTTTCCTTAAAAATTTCATTTCAGCTCACTGTATTCTTCGCTGGTATTTCTTAGTAAAATACAGTAAAGTGGTCAGGCATTATTTTAGAACAGAATGGGTATTTTCTTTTGAAAGCCATAACTTTCATTTTATTTTCTGTTATTTTCAAGTCATAGAGTTTGCCTATTAAGTCCGTGCGACATAGAGCAAATTGTAAATCAACCTACGTCTTTTATAAAATTGTTTGCTGATCAGCAAAGAATTCAGTATTTAAAATTGTGTTTGTGGGAATTAATTTTATTCCTGGGTTAACTTCTTGTTTGTCGTCAATACACAATTAAATAAAGTAGGTGAGAGACTGCATCCTTGTCGTACGCCTGTGTTAATTGCTATTGATCCTGATCTCTCGTGTATTAATTAAAATTTTGTTATTTAAAAACAATCTTTTTACCTCTCATATATGATGACGTTGTCTTGCCATTACATGCCACAACACATCTCTGTTAACTCTGTCGAAGGCATTTTCACGCTCTACAAATGCGGTATGAGTCTTCAGGTTACGTTATCGTCTCTTGTCAATTATCTGCCGCACTATTACGATACTGTCACTTTATGATCGTCCTTTTTTAAAACCATGTTGCTGCTCTAGTAAGAGGGCGCCAACTATTGTTTTCATTTTGTCATTAATTATTCGTGCATATAATTTACAGCCACTGTTCAACTGACTTACTCCACTATAATTTTCACCAGCATTTGCAGTTCCTTTTTTACAGAGTGGTTTTATCTTCCATTTCCAACATTAATGTTATCGTGTCCTGCTGCTTTTCTGTTCATCGGCTACTTTAATACTACTTCTAACTCCCCAATGTAGTATTGCTTTCTTTGTATATTTCATCATCTTGTTCTTTGTCCTTGTCTGTTTTTATTAGTTCAATTTTATCACTGTTTTCTGCTCATAATTTTTCTACGCATGATCCTTGATGGTTTTTCTTTGACTATTACAAGTTGTCGTTCGGAATCTTTTTCCAGCTTGTTGTTTCAGGAGTTCATAAGCCATATCTTATCTACCATGTCCATCATTTTCATTGTTTGATATCATTTTACCCCCGGGTTCTTGATGAGCTTCTCTCACTATTTGCTTACTATAGTTACTTTTTTTATGCTGTGCTTTCATTTCTTCTGTATTTTAAGCTTTGTGATATATCTTAGTTCCATATTTTGACACTCTTTGTCTTCCTAAATTTCCTTTACTTCTCTGTAGCCTCCGTCGCTGCCTGGATCATACAAGCTTTTATGTTTTCCCATTGTGCAGTTGTATTATATAGCACACTTATTCGGGACAGAGAGAAGTAGTGAGACACTGAATTCGTATTCCTTAGGGTGACCGTCCAAATTCCCATCCGCTCATCTAGATTCTTCCTTTATAAAGACCTCGACACCGACGGAACTCTAAACCTCAATTTATCTTCTTTAATGTGCTTTTCTACGAATGCTTCAGAAAGCTAGCATTGTATTCGAGTGTCGCATTGTTCTCGGTCCCAGTGTCTAGTCAACATCTCAGCCATTACAGACGAGTCGATAAAGTGAAAGCATGCCTGATGAGGCTGTGTAACTAGCCTACAGAAAAGCTTCAGCCCTAAGACATCGACCCATGTTGGAAGAAGCAACCAAAACAAAATGCTATCAACGCCGTCCTGAAAGCATGCCTCGTGGGTGAAGGCACCATTCTGTAAAGCGGCCATATTCGTCAATTCCAAACAGAATCCAGTGACGGTATAAATTTTTAAGTATTTTGCTTCGAACCGGGGGCTTTACTGCCGGTTGTCATAACGTTATTCCCTCGCAGCTCGTCCGCGCATCGATTTTCGCACGACGGCGGCTATGAATTAGCAATGCCTACCTTGCTCTACTGATCCGCTTTCAAGAGCTTTGGACATATTCAAGTTTTGGTTTCTCTTCTCCCTGCACACGTTTCATTTTGCTTTATACCATTAACAAAATATTAACCCGTTGCCTTTATCACCGACTGAATGTTGTACTCATTAAAGATGCTGGTCTTGTATTGGCGAAGCACAGGACACAAATCTGCTATATACCGATCCCGGTTTAACATTCATCATGTAGGCAGTAAGCTTTAGCTAATGCCAGCTTGGTTCGTCTACTGAAAGTGTGCTCTGTCAATCCCTGCCAGAATCGACGAATACGGTTAACAATGTGGAAACGTTTGCATCCATGTCTATACTCCGCAAGCGGTGTGTGGCAGAGTAATTTCTGTGCCATTGTCACTTCTACGTTTCATTCTCCAGTCGCCAGTGGTGAGTTGGAAGAATCTGTCGGTAAATATCCGTGAGACTTCGAATCTCTCTTATTTTACTTTCAACATCTTTTCGCGATATGTAAAAGAGGAGGAAGGCAAATATTGGTCGACGCCTCTAGGGACGTACTATCATACGTTGATGCACGACACGCTCCTTGCAGTGTCTGCCACTAGATTGAGATGAGCGTATCCCTGACGCATTCACGCTTACTAATTGAAATCATAGCTATACACTCTACTCGTCTTCTGCTATTCTCTATTTCCTCTGTCAACCCTACACGGTAAAAGTTCCAGACTGTTGTCTCTTCTTGAGTGTAATACACTTCCTGAGGACGTCGAACTAAAACACGACTTTCCTGACAATCAAAATAAAATGGTTCTGATTTGGATCAGGGCACAGTGTGGCACTCCAGACACGTAATTGGCGCAAGTGGCAGTTCGCGATGGTAGAACAAACCACAGACGAATTTAATGCAGATTCCTCGGAAGCCTAACATCCAAATCGAGAGACGCGTGATCAATGGAGTGCTGAAGTGGATTCCTAGACCAGAAAATGAGAGGTATCGATGTCGGTCGGCGAGGCCTGGTATGAAGTGGGCGTTCCAAAACACCCCAAAGGTGTTTTATAGGATTCAGGTCAGGAGTCTATGCAGGCCAGTCAATTACAGGGATGTTATTGTCGTGTAACCACTCCGCCACAGGCCGTGCATTATGAACAGGTGCCCGATCGTGTTGAAAGATGCAATCGCCATCCCCGAATTGCTCTTCAACAGTGGGTAGCAAGAAGGTGCTTAAAAGATCAATATAGGCCTCTGCTGTGATAGTGCCACGCAAAACAAGAAGTGCAAGACCCCTCCATGAAAAACATAACAACACTATAACACCGCCTACGAATTTTACTGTTGGCGCTACACACGCTGGTAGATGACGTTCACCGGGCATTCGCCATACCCACACCCTACCATCGGATCGCCACATTATGGGCCGTGATTCGTCACTCCACACAAAGTTTTTCCACTGTTCAATCGTCCATTGTTTACACTCCTTACAACAAGCGAGACGCCGTTTGACATTTACCGACGCGATGTGTGGCTTATGAGAAGCCGCTCGACCATAAAATCCAAGTTTTCTCACCTCCCGCCTAACTCTCGTAGTATGTGCAGTGGATCCTGATGCAGTTTGTAATTCCCGTGTGATGGTCTGGGTAGATGCCTGCCTATACACATTACGACTCTCTTCAACTGTCGGCGGTCCCTGTCAGTCAACAGACGATATCGGCCTGCACGCTTTTGTGCTGTACGTGTCCCTTCACGTTTCCACTTCACTGTCACGTCGGTAACGGGGGACCTAGGGATGTTTAGGAGTGTAGAAATCACGCGTACAGACATAGGACACGAATGACACCCAATCATCTGACCACGTTCGAAGTCCGGAGTCCCGCGGAGCGCCTCATTCTGCTCTCTCACGATGTCTAGTGACTACTGGGGTTGCTGATATGGAGTACCTGGCTGTAGATGGCAGCACACTGCACCTTATATAAAAAAAAGTGTGTTTTTGGGGGTGTCCGGATACTTTTGATCACATAGTGTACCTACGTCGGTGCGTGAGACACAGTTCTAGTCGCACAAAACGAACATCCATTTGAAATCTTTAGTAGAATGGAAATTTTGTATAGTAATGACTGTATCAGTAATATGTGACGTTAGATTGTTTGTGCTTGTAATGAAGGAAACAGTGGTGCTAACCGCAAAGTGTGTGACAGAGTTCAGAGTGGACGACCGCGAACGACAAGCGACGAAACTCATCGGAATCGGGCTGTTGAACTCATCAGAGAAAATTGTCGGATAGCCTAACATAACAGAGCTCTCAGTTAAGTGTGACGTATCATGAAGAGAGCGTACAGGCCATCATTGCAGATCGTGGGTACGTGAAACCGTGTGCCTCGAATGCTCACTTGCGACGTGAAACAGACGAGACTGGACACCTATCAACAATCTGCTTTGCGATTTGAGCCCGAGTATGATGAGTTTCAAAAAACTAAAGCACGAATTCGAAGAGTTGGAGCACCTCTTCCTTCTGCACGACAGTACCATACCACACAGAAGCACTGTGACATCTGCAACAATCCGACGCCTTGATTCACTGTCATCCTCCATACACTCCCGACTTGGCGCCATCCTATTTTCAACTATTTCCAAAGCCTAAAGAATACCTTCGAGTACTTCCCTTTGATAGAGATGGAGTGGTACAAGGAGAGGTGAGGTTTTGGCTGCGTCAGCAAAGTTAAACATTCTTCAGTGAGGGTATCTACAAACTGATCTCTTTTTGGAGAAATGCGTTCGTCGCCAGGGAGACTATCGTACGAAAATATGTAGGCATAGAGAATAAAGACGTCTAATGTAAATAAAGGCCGGCCGCGGTGGTCTCGCGGTTAAGGCGCTCAGTCCGGAACCGCGTGACTGCTACGGTCGCAGGTTCGAATCCTGCCTCGGGCATGGATGTATGTGATGTCCTTAGGTTAATTAGGTTTAAGTAGTTCTAAGTTCTAGGGGACTGATGACCACAAAGTCCCATAGTGCTCAGAACCATTTGAACCATTTTTTGTAAATAAAGTTGTTTGCTTTATTTAAAAAGCGTGAGAGTGTTTCCCCAAAATATTTCGCTTGCATTACTTTTGGCACGCTGTCGAAAAAGGACTGTTAACAGTAGAAAGCCGGCCCTTGCTGTATTCGCACTGCGAACGGCTGAAAGGACATTCAGCTCTACCGTGCAGATTACCCATTTTCGTAATATATTTCGGATGTAAAACTGTTCCCCCACTCGATTGTTAGGGCACAGACTACTCGGGAAAATGTCGTTAGGGTAGTCTAGAGTGGAGAGCCTCATCAGTATTCGGATTGAAGACCACAACAACACATTAAGGAAATACTGTTAACCTCCCTGCTTCATGCATACGAAATTTGGCAAATTATTTAAAGAGACGATTCATGAAAAGCAACTGACGCTCATAATCGGTGGAAATGGTTGCTCAATTATGGTTTTCTTCTTCCACAAATTCTACCAAATTTCAACGTCTTGATGCAATAATTTAAACAGCCTTATGTATTGTAGACATTTATTTTATGAACTTCTATGCCCTACCAGTTTCGGCATTACATTGATGCCATCTTCAGGCCCTACTCGTCATAGTCAAATCGCTATACACTGAAGGAGCCATATAACTGGATCCGTGAATCAAATCGTCCTGCAACAGCTCTTGGTGGCCAGGCGACACAGACTGTGATCCAAATCAGAACCATTTTATTTTGATTGTCAGGGAATTCATGTTTTCGTTCGACGTCCTCAGGAAATATATTACACTCACGAAGAAACAACAGTCTGGAATCTTTACCAGGTAGGGTTGATAGAGGAAATGGAGAAGATCGGAAGGAGAGCAGCCTATCTATGATTTCAATTAGTAAGCGTGAATGCGTCTCGGATATGCTCATCTAACTCTATTGGCAGACGTTGCAAGAGGCGTGTCGTGCATCAACGTATGGTAGTACGTTCCTAGAGAAGTCGACCAATATTTGCCTTCCTCCTATTTACATATCGCAACAAGATGTTGAAGGTAAAATAAGAGAGATTCTCACGGATGTTTACCAACAGATTCTTCCCACTCGCCACTGGCGACTGGAGCAGTGACGTATAAGTGACAGTGGCACAGAAATTACTCTGCCACACACCGCTTGCGGAGAATAGACATGGATGCAAACGTTTACACATTGTTAACAGTATTCGTTGAATCTGACTGGGATTGACAGAGCACGCTTTCAGTAGAGGAATCGAACAGACTGTGTCGCTTGGCCACCAAGAGCTGTTGCAGGACGATTGATTCACGGATGCAGTTACGTGGCTCCTTCCGTGTATAGCGATTTTACGACTATGAAGAGTGGGTTCAAAAAATGGTTCAAATGGCTCTGAGCACTATGGGACTTAACATCTGAGGTCATCAGTCCCCTAGAACTTAGGACTACTTAAACCTAACTAACCTAAGGACATCACACACACCCATGCCCGAGGCAGGATTCGAACCTGCAACCGCAGAAGTCGCGTGGTTCCGGACTGAAGCGCTTAGAACCGCATGGCCACACCGCCCGGCAATGACGAGTTGGGACTGAAGATGGCATCAATGTAATGCCGAAACTGGTAGCACATAGTTCATAAAATAAAATAAAATACATACGGCTGCTGGAAAATTATTGCATCAAGAAGTTCATGCCAGCCGTCATCCCACGATCCATAATGGATGAACGAAGATTAAATGTCAACGTGGTGATTGTCTAAAGCTACGAGGGCCAATGAGTCTACTGCGTCCGCATCCCAGCTGAACAGAGAGGCTAAGTATGCTATAAATGAAATGGCTCTGAGCACTATGGGACTTAACTGCTTGGGTCATCAGTCCCCTAGAACGTAGAACTACTTAAAACTAACCAACCTAAGGACAACACACACATCCATGCCCGAGGCAGGATTCGAACCAGCGACCGTAGCGGTCGCGCGGTTCCAGACTATAGCGCCTAGAACCGCTCGGCCACTTCAGCCGGCTAAGTATGCGATTCTAGTGACAACCGTAACAGACTTGTCACCAGGAAGCCTGTTGCCCTGACCAAAGTGGGAGAGCGGGCGATTGGTAGCGCCCCGCAAGCGCGCCAACCCCGGCCTCGAACCGAGTACTGCCTCGTTGAAACAAGGCGATGCGCACTGACGAACAAGCCGAGGGGCGACCGCGGACGGCCACAACTCGTTACCCCGCACAGTGGTGGCGCAGTGCGAGATTCGCGCCGCCACCGCCGCTGGAAATGGCCGTATCCAATTACCGCCGGCCGTAATGTATTCCGCCCCGGGCCGGTAACGCTCGACCGCGCCTTCCCTGTTTACTGCGGACACGCGTTACGGACTTGCGGCGCGGGGAGCCGATAGCGGCCCGCACGCCTCCGTCCAATTTGTCGACACGGCGCACGCAGCTTAACATCGCCATTACCGCTATCTGTGACACCCAGACGGCAACTGGCCGGCCGAACGGTGAAACACGAGGCCTGTTCGAGGCCGATTTTGCGAAAAATAAAATTACTCCATCTCACAACTGCTCTGCCGACTGCCCTTGTTACGAAAAAGTAGGACGCAACGACAGGAAGAAGTATTCCGCAAATAATCGAAACTGTGTAACGGCAAATTGTCGGACAAAACAACTGGCGAAAATAAACAAGATCGCACTTAACCCGTCTAAGAAGGGGAGGCTACGACTTTAGGATCACAGATTTACTTTAACCTTCGTACACATTTAATAGACCATTAAAACAACATAATCTGCCAGTAGTAAGGTGCACTACTCTGACAATTCCGAGAAGTACAAAATTGTTAAGGCTTTCGTGGCCACTTGCTGACAAACTGCCTATTGGCTTCTGTATGGGGTTCTTCGGCCGACGCTCATCTAATGATTTTACTGACGTTTCGCCAGCACGAGTGGCTGGCATTGTCAAAGCTTCACCCTCCATTGCCGGTGCTGAACTGGAGTCGAGCTCTTTTAATAGAGGATGTGGCCCCTCCACGCCCACACCAACGTGGTGACCAAACCAAAAGTTCTACTGTCACCTCCGTAAACATGTTAGTTTTTTAATCAGGCGTCACAGGATGCGGGCTGTGATGTTGTCCATGCGTCTGGGTACGATTACTCATTAACATGGTCCATCAGGAGATAGAAGTGGTCGAAAACGATTGAAGGGTAGCGGTTGTAATGGCAGAGGAAAAAAGTGCCAAGGCAAGAGCCAAGGGAAAAAAACCTGTGCGACAGTAGGAAGGGTAGTAAGGGCAGTAGCGGCTTGCTATCTGCGACAGTGTATGCAAGGTGTGGTTGTGTTAGTTCGAGGTATCGTGCATCGTTACCTTTGTCGTTGCTGGAGCTCGTTGCGGCGCTTGCTGCAGTTGCTGCGTCCCTGCAACAGTTCTAGGTCGTTGTAGATTAGTCGGCGATCGGTCATAGATCGGTTCACAGACGGTGTAGGGGGTGTGTGTGGCTGGTTTGCGTGCTGTGTACAGTACGGTTTCCCTGCGGTTGCCTGTTTTTCGGCTGGTCGCGCATCTGGGTTCCCAGTAATAACTGTGTTGCAGGGGCTCGCCAGTACTGTCGTGTTAGCGTTCTATGGACCATAGATGTTTAGTTCCTAGCCAGAAATGTCTGGACCCGAGCTCGCGGCCGCAGACTATATGTACCTGGCGCGCCATCGTCCGAGGGCTTCTCCGCGCTCATTTCCGGTGCGATTCTCCTCTTGCTACCTGCGACGGTCGTTCACTGCAGTACGGGAAGCCAGGATCCGTTTACCGTAAGGCTTTCCTCTTTCTTGTTGAAACTGTTCGCGTGTTTTTCTATTTCTACAGCTTCTCTGAACAGGCGCGTGTGGTAGTGGTTCTCTACAGCCAGAACTTCCGTGTCGGCGAATTTTATTACGTGGTCGGTCTCACTCAGTGCGTGCTCTGCCACGGCCGATTTCTCCACCTGCCCCAACCTGCAATGTCCCTTATGTTATTTGATGCTGGTGTTGATTGGTCGTCCATTCATTCCAACATAAACTTTTCCGAATGTGCATGGTGTACGGTATATTCCCGACATTGCAAGTGGGTCGCTTTTCTCCTTTGCCGATCTAAGACACCCTTTGATCTTTCTTGTCGGTTTGAAAATCATTTTTACGCCATGTTTCCGCAATATACGGCCGATTCTGTCCGTCACTCTGGGAATGTATGGCAGAAAGGCTGTACCCGAAATTTCTTTTTCTGATTCCTTACTTCGCCGAGTGTTTGGCTCTGTTACATTTCTAATATAATTTGTGGAGTACGCATTACAGCGACTCACATATACGTCAAACATAAAGTTATGTTTGACCTCTGCTTAAGACAGTATTGCTACTCAGGGCACATATTTGTTGAAGGCACCGATGATGGCTGTTAATCAGTTGCAATCGATTTGCAAAAGTGAATAAATAAAACACGATTTTGCGACTGGTTGCTGCATATTTAGTAATTTTACAAGAAGTATTTACTGTATGGGTACCCAACTGTATAGGGATGACCTTTAGGATGTGCGCTATAGCATTTGGATTATCAATAGTGTTAGAGCCATGACTGTTCGTTAGGCGCCATTACTCGTATGGCGACATAGGATTGCAACACAAGCCTTAGTTTGCTTTATAGTTGCAGACAGTCAAAATGGGTCTAGACAGTCAAGATGGGTCTAGACATTGCGAGCGGGGCTTTACTCTAACACTGTTTTCTCAAAACAACAGTAACACTGATGCCGCTCTTAGCTAGTATCTGTGCATTAAATGAATAGGGAAAAGTCCTCTTTTTCGCGCACCGGGGTTGAGGAACATAATGCGTAAGTCCGAGTTAACTGACAGCTTGGGGATTGCTCCTAGCAGAGGCCGACGTCCAGTTGTCCCAGGAATTGTTGAATAAGTTATTGCTGCCATGGCTGAGATTGCTGGACACAATGTGCAATCTTCAAGCAGTGCAATAGTTTTGTCACCACGGCTGAACATTCCATAGTCGGCCATTCGAAAAGCGCTGCGAAGATTTGTGAAGTGGTATCTCTAGTGCGGTTCCAAGCTTTCGTGGATGCATATGGTCGTCACATTGAGCAACATTTGCAACTTGGACCACAAACTTGGTACAAAATTAACAAATGTTACCATCCTTTCGTGTTTTAAATGTTTTCCTTTCAGAAGGTTTATTCCTTATTCTCTTCCGCATGTCCTTACGAATTGAAGTGCCCAATAAACCTGCTGGGCAGAACAGGTGATTAGGATTGCGGAAAGGGCCAAATAAGTTGTCGGTCAGTTTCACTTCAAAATTGTAATTTATTGTAATTTAATAATACCTTTAAATCAAAACGGCACATAGCCGAAGCTTTGCAACTACGAGTTTCAAAATCCAATTCTTTCTCAGCCGAAGGCCTCCAAAAAAAGAAATCTTAAAAGCAACAATATAAATTTCAAGTGACTGAAGACATGCAGATCAAATGGCAAATAAAATGATTAATATATATGCGGAAAGCTTCAAGGCAAAGTGGATAGATATACATAAACAAATTGCAATACAAACGGCTGAAGGCCACAATTAAATTTTAAAATATATTACCATAATCTTTTAAGCCACAAGGCCGCAATGCTTTCGCTTAAGGGGAAATTTTGAGAATAAAGCTTTAAGCGGCTGAAGGCCCACAGCTGATTTTCCAAAAACACCTAAACATTTAAGTTTTCAATGGGGGAACGCACACTAAATGAAAAAGCAAGGCAAGGACAATAACTAAATTCAAGAATAAGGTTTTAAGCGGCTGAAGGCCTACAACTGATTTACTTGAATTGATTTACATAAAAGACAACAAATATTTTTTTTTCTTTTAAAGCGTTGGCTACGATAGATTACCAACAAAGCATTAAACACCCATGAAAAGGACAGTATAGACAACGTCACTCAGACGCCTACAGAGGGGGGAGGGAGGGGGGGAGGCTGCACTCGAAACGCTAACGTTCACTTACAAGGGAACCTCCCCATCGCACCCCACTCAGATTTAGTTATAAGTTGGCACAGTGGATAGGCATTGGAAAACTGATCAATCGAGAAAATATGAAGAAGTTGTGTGGAACTATGAAAAAAATAAGCAAAATTTACAAACTGAGTAGTCTATGCGCAAGAATAAACATCAAAGATAGTCTAAGCTCAGGAGCGCCGTGGTCCTGTGGTCAGCGTGAGAAGCTGCGGAACGAGAGGTCCTCCCTTCAAGTCTTCCCTCGAGTGAAAAGTTTACTTTCTTTATTTTCGCAAAGTTATGATCTGTCAGTTCGTTCATTGACGTCTCTGTTCACTGTAATAAGTTTAGTGTCTGTGTTTTGCGACCGCACCGCAAAACCGTGCGATTAGTAGACGAAAGGACGTGCCTCTCCAATGGGAACCGAAAACATTTGATCGCAAGGTCATAGGTCAAACGATTCCTCCACAGGAAAACACGTCTGATATATTCAATACGACACTGGTGACGGCATGTGCGTCACATGACATGAATATGTTGTCGACCCACCTAACTTGTATACTTGGCAAATGGGTAAAAAGATTCTTCTACCTTTCTCGATTTAGGTTTTCATGTGGATGTGATAATCACTCCCAAAAAAGTGATGAAAACATAACGGACTGACAGATAATAATTGTCTGAAAATACAAAATTAAACTATTCACTTGAGGGAAGGCTTGAACCAAGGACATCTCGCTCCGCAGCTGCTCACGCTAACCACGGGACCACGGCGCTCCTGAGCTCACACTATCCAGATGTTCATATGTTGCGCATAGACTACTCAGTTTGCATATTTTGCTTATTTTTTTCATAGCTCCACATAACTTCTTCCTGTTTTCTGGATTGATCTGTGTTTAATTTCTCAAGGCCTATCCACTGTGCCAACTTATAACTAAAACTGAGAGGGGTGCGATGGGGAGGTTCCCTTGTTAGGTGAGACAGGTGGTGGGCTCGGCTACAATTGATCCGTCAGTAACCCAACCAAGAGACAGTCACAGACCGACTGACCAAACGACTTGCTAGCCACCATCAGTGCATAAAAACTCAAAGACCAAACTGTTACGGACGTGATTACCCACAATGAAATATGTATTAAGCTGTCAAAGCTA
This sequence comes from Schistocerca gregaria, assembly GCF_023897955.1. Lineage (NCBI taxonomy): Eukaryota > Metazoa > Arthropoda > Insecta > Orthoptera > Acrididae > Schistocerca > Schistocerca gregaria. The sequence continues at coordinate 200,657,237 of NC_064923.1, forward strand.
CACACCATATTAGACAGCGGCAACAGGTGAGGAAAGGACGCAGCCTGAAACTACGTTAATCCGCCGGTGTACTTGAATTGTAGTGAACCAATATAGTTAATTCCACCGCACGGCGGCTCAATTTCACCACTACAAACACTCGGTGTTGCTCACAGGAAAAGCTCTCCAACAGTGAACACCAAGCTACTTTGACGTCCTGGGTCGGTGAGCCACGAAGCAATCCGACAGCTTCATACACGCTCCGACACTGTGCAGGGACCGCCAGCGGACCCAGCCGATTGCACCGCACGGAGATATCCTCCCTGGTCCGCACCAACCGACCGATTACCCTCACAACACCGACAACATCTAAAATAGTCGTCAGTGGAAATAACGCCAACTACACACACAACCAGACAAACACTTGCACGAAGACCTGAACGATACCCAACAGTAACTAGGCACGCACGAAGACAAATCGGGAGTCGATGCACACACACACACACACACACACACACACAGCCGACTCATGAACGATTGACGAGCCAAAACGTGTCGTCCGGTAGTACGACCGACCGACCAACCGACCAACCGACCGACCGACGATCCACCAAGACCGTGGCCTGTATCAAGTGATACGTGGCGGCAGTGGTCGGGCGAGCCCTGGCGGCGCAGACCTCACAGCACTAGTGCCGCATTGCAACTCTCCGACTGGCAGGTCCGGACTGCGCTCCAGGCTCGTTGCAACTGACTGGAAGCCCGAACTCGCGACCCGAACTGGTTTACGACAAACAACGACCGAAAAGTAATAGCAGTCGAGCAAAGATACTACGAGACGGGATATATTGATACGCGCTGCTAGTGTCGCTCACGGTAAGCCAAAGCAGCAACTCAGAGACACCAGTAATTTAATTGAACGTTGTGAGGTGGAAGTACGTTAAAAACAGGGTGTTAAATACATGATGGCGGGAACATTAGCCACGGACGGCTCACGAATGATTCTACAAAGTTTCCTTGTCCTACAATCAATCGTTTTTTATGGGGGTGCTTTCAAGCAGTGAAAGTTTCCTTGTCCTAGAATCAATCGTTTTTCATAGGGGCCTCTCAAGCAGTGAAAGTTCATTTATAACCACCCTGCGCTTCAATAACTCTACATCACAAGACATAAATGTGCAGAGATTGTTTCAAAAAGTTTCATCTGTGTTTTCGTCATGACGTAGGACGTTTCAGCCAATAACGCAGGTGGTCTTCGTGAGGGTGACGGTATAAGCCTGTCCCAGTGACCAGAAGGACTAAAGGGTTTTGCACCATGCTGCGAGCATGCGCCGTAATTTTACACTGCCCAGAACGAGTTTCCTTCAATAGAAGACTGCACTCGGAGACCGGCGTGTCGGTCCGGAGGCCTCTTCGCCGAGAGATGCCGCGCGCGGAAGGAAGCGGGCCCTTCTTTATCGCTAATGACGCAGCTGTTTATGCCCCATAAAACAGAGCAGCAGCGGCCGGTGTTTTGTGTTTCTCGCAATGCGAGGCATGGCGGCCCGTCTCGTAATGACCGCTTTGTTTACAGGCCATAAAGCGCGCCGCTATCGCCGGGACAGCACAGCAGCGCTACCTGGCGCGCACCGTCGCAACGTATTCCAGCCCTGCCCGCCCGGAAGCGGACCACAACCGCCACCTCCTTCCTTGTCGCGTCCTGAGCCTGAAATCATATGGTGCATAGTGCAATTACCGGGAGTTCTCACGTTATGTCAGATCAGACCCGTTATAAAGCACGTGTTCGAAGCCGTTCTCTTCTGCCCTCCGTCGGAGACATTAAACACACAAAATAGGGTGTGTACGTGTGCGTGCGTGTGTGTGTGAAATCTTATGGGACTGAACTGCTGAGGTCATCAGTGCCTAAGCTGACAACACTACATAACCCTTTCCACCCTGGCCCACACAACCATGCGGATTCAGTTTCAAATTTGCTGTGGCTCAACAACATCACTTTCCTGTGTAACTATGGACTGCAACGATTCTGTGAGTTCACAGCTCCTGTTTCACAGTTGTTTTGTTGGCTATTGTTACCATCAGAACACAGCGGATCGTTTCGAACTTCAGTGGAAAGACAAAGCCTTGCGATACCAAGACAAACAAAATATTTTTTTCTATATTAAGTTAGTTTAAGCAATTCCTGCATTATTTTAGATTAAGAATATTTCATTTAACTTATGTAAGTTGTTCAAACCCAGGCATGGAGTGCCTTTTCGATATTATAAATGTTTGTATTTTGAGTAACAAGGATGAAGCTAGCGACTCCTTGAACAGACTATCACACTGAGAATTTTGTCAGTATTTTTACCTAATTCCAGATGTCAAAGTATAGGGATTGATACCCAACAGATAAACTTTTCAGAAATTTTCTCACAGGGTGGAAAAGGTTAACCTAAATTATCCCATGGACAAACACACACACCCATGCCCGAGGGAGGTCTCGAACCTCCGCCGGGACCTGCCGCACAGAAACGCACTAAATAAACACATTTATGTATTTCCATTGACTAACCCAACCCATCGCGGTCTTGCCAATGTGGCATGCACTTTTGCCCCTCTCTCCTTTCATCACGCCGTGCATATCCTCGAACGCCATGCACTCCAACTATTCTTCCCAATCAGCTTACCCTCCTCCACCCATATCCTTTACCAACATACCGAATTCCCCAGGCTACATTTCCATCTTAAAAATGCGCACCCTTCATACGCCGTGATTGCAGTGTAGACATCGGACAATAGTAGTGTTGTGTACATAGTTTCGCGTAGTCAGCGCGTACACAACTTTCCCACTAGAGCGCGCCCCGCTCAGCACAACAGAGCAGGCGCAGCGCTCGTCCGTCTCGCCACTACAAGATGGCGCAGTCATAGAGACGGACCAAATTCTGCTTCCGCCGGTCAGTGTATTAATATGTAGCGCAGCCAATGAGACTGCTGCTAAAGTAGAACCTTTTCTCCTCGCGGATCACACTCGCGCAGTGATACCTGAACGCGCGAGGTATTATAACGAGTGTGCAGACCTCAGACTAGTCAGTCTGCATTTGTCTGTACCAGTCTATAGTCAAGTTTCAGTCTGCACCTAAGAAGATTATCATACTGCTGTACATAGCCATGAAGATAAATGAATAGACACTTTGTCAAGTATCAGAGATATGTGAGAATAAGATTAACGTACCAAGACCAGAGGATCTTCAGATTGTCAGTTGTAAACAGCATCCAGTATCAAGTTACGTAATGTCTACTCTTTTTATTATTTTAATAAATGTGTGTGAAAATTAATCAAGTTCTGTTTAAAGTTCGTCACCGTCAATCAGCTACTCTAAGCGTGCAAGTGGCATTTCTATCGTCTGTCCTAACGGCAGAAGATAAATACGCCACGATAAGACCACGAGACATATGGCTGACACTCGCCTACTTCGTTAGAGCGACAAGTCAAATAATCTGATGGTGTGTGTACCGAAGGTCTTACAGTACACACACCACACCAGGCTACACTTCCATCTTGAAAATGCGCACGCTTCATACGCCGTGATCATCGCACAATAGTGGAAATCACAACCGCAAATATAAAGCTTACCTTTGAAATAGGCAGCGCAGCACACTGATTGTCCTGATGAAACTCTTATTCCTAGACTGGGATAGGCCGGAGCTGATGTGCAGTTCTTTTTACGTACTCCAATAGCCATAATTCACCACATTGATATCTGTCCCACAGTTCAGTAACAACACGATTTGCACGGTCACGCCTATTTATTTGTCTTTTATAATGCAGTGCGTTAAAGCATAGATAATTTTCACTTGCAGTTGCCTTAAAATTTCCGCAAACTCGTGCATAAAAGAATGGGGTTATTAAAAATTGTTGTTTTAAATCTCGATGAAACGGCTGTGCACCATTTATAGTAATAATTTCATCTGTCGGTATATGTCTCGTAAAATTACGTAATTTTCAAGGACATAGTCTAGAAAACAATTTAACTGATTGTGATTGGGAGCAATGCTCAACTCTGTGTCATATAAATCTTAAAGCAAACATATTTCAGAATCTTTAGACCATCTTTCGATTTCTTACCTGAGCTAAGTGAAAACTGCAACCCATAATGCCAACGTTTCGAAGCAGTTTCCGTGTCGCCTCGTGAACTGCGACTTCAGAATCTAAGATTAATGTTTCAGGGTTTAAATTTTTAGTGCACGGACAACGAAAACCGTTCCACATGCATTCCAGGCTGATACAGTTTTTGAAAACATCAGACAAAAGGCAACTTGTACCTACCCCACGGTTGTATACAGGGTGAGTCGCGAGCTTTTCCCCTGGTTTCTGGAGGGTATTCCTTAGGTTATTTGGAACAAAAAATGTAAATAAAGTAACAGGATCAGATCATAATTAAGAAGATACAATAATTGAAAAACTCAGAAAATGGCAGAAAAAACTTTTATTGTAGGATTTCACTATCGAAATTGCACATAATAATTAATTTACACAATTTTGTAACAGTCTCTTGCATTCAGAGTGGATTTAAAGCAAGTCATCAAAATTTCCTCCCTGCATTTGAAGGCAAAGATATGCACGGAAGTGAACCGCGCGAGTAGCATTTCATAATTTCACATGCTCGTTCCTTATTGACGCCGCGGCAACGATAATGCGTTGTCAGTTCTTCTCGTGTTTCCACCTTAACTTCGTACACGGTGTCTTTCATCCACCCCCAGATGCAGTAGTCTAGGGGTGTTAAATCTGGGGATCTGGCAGGCCAGTTGATTGGGCCACCGCGACCTGTCCATCGATGTGGGAATTGCCGATTAAAAAAAATGGTTCAAATGGCTCTGAGCACTATGGGACTCAACTGCTGTGGTCATTAATCCCCTAGAACTTAGAACTACTTAAACCTAACTAACCTAAGGACATCCATGCCCGAGGCAGGATTCGAACCTGCGACCGTAGCAGTCGCACGGTTCCGGACTGCGCGCCTAGAACCGCGAGACCACCGCGGCCGGCAATTGCCGATTAAGATAAGCTGTTACCACATGGTGCAAGAGTGCAGGTGCCCCGTCATGTTCGACGTAAATGTGACGTCTTGTTTCAAGAGACATCTTCAAGAAGCTGCGGCAAGTCTTCTCGTAAAAAGTTAACGTACATCTGACCATTACCGGAGGTTATCTTTAGTTTATTTGGAACAAAAAATGTAAATACACTAATGTGGTCAGATCCATAATTAAGGAGCTACAACAGAGTTCTGAAACATGCCACGGTGTATTAGCGCTACACTTGTGTTCACAGGACACACGATCATTCTTTGGTACACAAGTGCAACGAGTGGTACGTTTGCACAACAACAACGTTGTTGATACTGCAGTCACTGTTTACTGTTGTAGTCTCCTGTGTTCAGTATATTTCACGTATGCCGTACAAGTTTTCATCGCAGGAGTATGGAGAGGTGGTGTACATTTTGGGCTATGTGAAAGCTGCCGAATTTCACCGTCGGTATCCTAATCGTAGGATTCCGTGTGCCGAAACATATAGTGGAACATATCGAACATCGCTAGAAACTGGTACCCTCCCCAGTATTCGTATTCACTCCGAAAGACATCGTGACGTTCAAGAAGAGGAAAACATTCTTAATTCAGTAGAGCGCACTCCTCGTTGAAGTACAAGAAGCCTAGCTACCCGACTGAACGTTTAACAATCTGAAGTATGTAGGATTCTTCATGAGAATGGACTGTGTCCTTTTCACGTGAAGAAAGTTCACCATTTGGAGCCACATGATTATGCCAACCGTTTGCACTTCTGTAACCGGTTAAGTGGAAATCGGCAGCTCTATCGCTTCATAATGTTCAGTGATGAGGCAACCTGTACGATAGAAGGCTTCACCAACATGCACGAGTTGCATGTCTGGGTAGACGAAAATCCCCATGAAACGGCAGTATCTCAGTTTCAACGCACATTCAATGTCAGTGCCTGGTGTGGGGTTGTGTGTGACCAGGTCCTGGGGCCGTTTATTCTCCCGGGAAATTTAAATGGTTGGATGTACGTTAACTTTTTACGAGAAGACTTGCCACAGCTTCTTGAAGATGTTCGCTGGAAACAAGACGTCACATTTACGTCGAACATGACGGGGCACCTGCACTCTTGCACCATGTGGTAACAGCTTATCTTAATCGGCAATTCCCACATCGATGGACAGGTCGCGGTGGCCCTATAAACTGGCCTGCCAGATCCCCAGATTTAACACCCCTAGACTACCGCATCTGGGGGTGGATGAAAGACATCGTGTACGAAGTTAAGGTGGAAACACGAGAAGAACTCGTAAGATATGGATGTGAGGCATGTACACAATTGCTGATAACATTAATTCCTAAAACATTAAAGAAAAGCATCGATACATTCACCGCTATAATCTACACCTAAAATCATTGGTGTGAATCATTCATACAACTGTTGTTGCCTGATAACTGATCGCAATAACTCGTGAAACGGTACACGTTTCGCAGTACACCCGCGTGCCCACGTGGTTTGAGGAGACGCAATTTCTAGGTATCGTGGCCAAGTTGCAACAATGTCAGGCATCACACAATCATGAACAGTTAACATTCTTTAGAACAAACGTGAGATCGAACAGTTAGTGATGACGGTAGCCCAACAAACTCTAATGTTCAACCTCGTGGTTGGCTCCCCACGGACGAAAGATACATAAAGCAAGGAAAATTTACGAGAAGGCAAAGCTATTAATATTTAGGAAAATAAAAGCTTACACAGACACAGCTGAAGGCAAACAGACATTCATACAGGAGCGAGTGCTCATTCTTATCGTTACCTTTGTGTGGCGCTACTCCGGCGGATCCAAGTCTGCTATAGAAATTTTATAAAAGAATAATCTGCCAAAGTTTTGCATTCCTTGCTGCCACAAGGCAGAGCAATCTTTCAGAGTTGAAAAGCGAGACCAAAAGCTAACAGCACTCCTCTCGCCAAGTAACAGCGCCCCACGCGGTCAGTCTAACTCACCCTTCTTCGACTGGAGCACAGCTGTGGACGCTTCCCGTACCGGCGGCAGACTGCCTCCATTTTTCTTCTCCAGCCTTTTCCACGCTCCGCGTGGCCCGGAAAACAAAAGGTGCCATTTCCGCCGCCAACCTAACGCAGGTTGATTTCTCGCAAGTAGCGCAAACCTCTTTGCCTACTTGACCACTACGAGAGTTGGCTATTCTGTAAAACTGCTGCTGCATCTGTATGACTATCGCAGACTTTCTGCAGCAGACCACGCCACCGTCTAGGAACGTGACACACAACCACATTCATTCAATCAGACCACTATGAGAGTTATGAGGAAAGAGAAACAAGGAAAAGAAAGAGAAATGCTAGTGAAAATGGGCTACCGGACTAATGAAAGGTGGCTACAGTACCCTTGGTTCAAATGGTTCAAATGGCTCTGAGCACTATGAGACTTAACATTTATGGTCATCAGTCCCCTAGAACTTAGAACTACTTAAACCTAACTAACCTAAGGACATCACACAACACCCAGTCATCACGAGGCAGAGAAAATCCCTGACCCCGCCGGGAATCGAACCGGGAACAGTACCGTTGCACCACAACCAGGCAATATGCACATATTATATACCCCATTGCCTCTGAACACAGTCTTTGAGGGTGTTACTTTTTTTAGCAGTGTGTAATATTAGGCTGTTCGTATTATTTTGTCCGTCCTGTGCAGCAGCTTGGTGCTCTAGAACCGAGCGCCTCCCAGAGGGACGAATGACAGCTGCGACTTTGTGTGCGGTGGCGACCCTCCCAGGCAAACTCTCCCTGCCACTGCGCCGCCTCGCCAAGGGCCGTGGCGAGGCTGGAGGTGACGGCCCTGGCAGGTGCACGGCGCCTCCAATCTCGGCGCACCTAACAAGCGAATTTGAATACGAAAGAATGCAGATGATAATCTTGCGGGAGCAAGGGCGCGGCGAGGCAGAGGAGAAAAACTTTCTTCTTTTTCGGAAAAGAAGGGAAAAGCTGGAGGCGGCGGAGGCGCTGACGGGGGCGCCGGAGAAATTGGAGCTGAAAAGCAGTAATTCTGCGGCGAGGGGGAGCGAAACCTTAAATCTGATTAGGGCGGCGCTTCTTCCCTTTGTGCCGGGAATGGGGCATAAATAACCCCCGTGAATATAGAGGCGCTCGTGCCCAGGGCTGCGGCGGCAACGCGATTACGCGCCGGCAGCCCGGGACGCGCTGGGAGCTGCTGCACAGGACAGCGCGCCTGCGGAAGTCCCAGCACCGCACGCTTGCAGCCGTCTCATCAGCCCTGTCGCGTCTTCATCACCTTTGTCATAGACCGGCAAAGAGAGGCGCAGCACTCGGAAATCTACCTGCATAGTCGGTCGAGGTTGCGTTGGCCTCGATCTCGCATAGATAGTTGGGAGTCACTCGAGGAACTTTTGTCGCAGAAACTGCCAGCTGGGTCAATAATTTTTGAGAACATTTCTCGCGGAGACGCAGCGGTATGGCTAAAAGCACATTACAAATATATCCAAACCTTGATGTTAACAGCTACCAGAAATCTGTTTGCCTAAACCATCCCTAATGGCTTTTATGAGCAAGAGGCCTACCATTATATGTCATAAAAGCACTTAAAACCGTGGACAGAATTTCAGAAATAGTCTATACCGGAAACGAACATTTAAGGAATAAAATCAGTTTACATATTCGATGAGATACAGTACGCCTCAGACGCTTGTAAATTTTTATGCAGATGTGTTTCGGCAACCTTACGTCACAGAAAATACGTACTGGCTCGTTTATTCGCTGAGTATCTGATAATAATGGGCGATCCTTGTAATGAGGTGATCATGACTTACACCAGATGTAGATAATAAACTTAATATCTCGATTAACAGGAATAAAACTATTACGTTCAAAGGATTACAACGTCTTTTGTCTTCATTGATATGGCAGTGTTAGTTGCAAACGGTGGCTGGATCCCCTTCCTGCCGCCACCCCGAACCCCCAAGACGGAATTAGTGTACCCCTGCTGCCTGTGTCTAGTGTAAGTCATGGAATAGTGCGAACTTTATTTTTTTTTTCAAATGTCTGCGAGTAGTGTAATTACAGCGGAATGTGGGAATCAGCCCAGTAGTCACCTAGCATGATGTGGAAAACCACCTAAAAACCACATCCAGGCTGGCCGGCATGCCGGCCCTCGTCGTTAATCCGCCAGGTGGATTCGATCCGACCCGAGTCCAGGAAGCAGCTCATTAACGCTCTCGGTTATCCTGACGGGATCCAAAGGATTACAACGTATCAGATGTAAAATAGTCGTTGACAACAAACCTGTAGAAACTATAAATTCATTTAACATTTTAAGTTTTTCCTATGTTTTAGAGAAGAAATGGATATCGGTAATAGGAAATTAATTAAATTTTCACGTCATGGAGAAACTGAGGATTTTAAGTTAGAACAGAGACTGTGATGAAATTATATTAAATCATGGACATTATTACGTCGCTGTACGGTAGTGAAGTACGGAATGTAACAAATGAGATAGATTGCAGACGGTAAAAAGTGAGATTTTGAGGAGGAATGGCAGGTACGCGAGCAGATACAGAAAGAAAAGAAACACGGAAATAAGAATGAAGCTATAACTGTAGAAGTACACATAGCGAAAGTATCCAGGACTATAGAAAAAACTGGACAATCAACTTGGATAGCTTGGACTATATTCGTATTCTGAAAAATATGTAAACGTAACATTCAAGGGGAAACAGTCGAAAGACGACCAGGGGTTAAATGGAAAGAGTAGCGTCGTAACTAGGCTCGGAAGTTAGCAACAGGATACACAAGCTAAAACGTGCAGAAAGAAAAATAAGTAGTTTGTGCATGATTAGTATTCAAGATACTCTTGAACTTACCGTGAATAGATCAGCAATACTAGTTTTTAATCGTTCGTATTTCACATAGAAGTTTTATTTTTTCAATAAAATTTCAAATAAAACAGAATTTCCAGCTTTTTATCACGGAGTTAAAGACAACTGAATGAGCTCTGGCAAACCTGTGCTGAATCTACCCAGTGGTAAATCCCTCTTAGAGGCCGAAGCAATTCACTTAGCAATTCTATGAAATACGCTCACTTCACTGAAACGGATTCTTTTTTACTTCCATTCTCAATTATATAAAAGAGGGGAGCCCGAATGGCCGAAGCGTGAAACTAAATCCGGAAGTGTGAGGGCCGTGCCGTGCCGAGCACAAACACCGGAACAGGAACAGACAAAACAAACTAACTGGAAGCCAGCGAGACAAAGCACAGGCGCCCGGGACATTCCGCCGTCAAGGCCCGATAAGGAGGCGTGTTGACACAGCTCAACCCCTCGGAGCTGTGCACGTTTATGAAGGCTCGGGATTGTATTTTACTGCAGTTATCCAGAACTGTATAATTCTATACAAAGCGACAATCCATACTCATTACTCAGTTCTATACGTTCGTTTATGACTTCCAAATAAACAGTTCACTGGGCTTCATCCACAATCGAGGTTTGTCCTTTTTTGCCATTGTTTCTGTGAGGGCAATGTTATTTTTTATCGACATGTGACGCACATGACGTTAAATTTGTTAAACATTAAGCTTAGTTGGCAGTCTTCGCACCAGGCGTTGATAATCTGCATGTCTTCTTACAATTCGCAAGAGTTTCATGATTATGAGACCTCTATCTGTACACCAGTTTCGCTTGTGTACGTAATGGAGGAGCCATTGACGTAATATAGCAGATCATTTACACATGCCGATTTTGGCTCGTTAGGGGGTAAGAAAAGTATGTAACCGGACCGCAATGCGGAAAGCCACTAACACCAGCGTCTTTGACAAAGGGCAGACTGTTATGTGCCTAGCCCTGCGCGTGGGAACGACATTCGAAAACGGCGGAGTTGGTGGGTTGTTTCTATGCTACTGTCGAGACCATCTATGGCAGTGGTTCCCAATCTGGGGGTAATAACCCGCTGAGGGGTAAAATAAAATTTTCTGAGGGGTAAAAGCTAAACGATTTGGTTCTGTTTCAGTCACGAAACTAAATTATTTTCAAAAGATCATTAATATTAGTCTGATATTTACTATGAAAGTTGTCAATCATTACTTTTTCTTAATTAATAGCATTAATCCTGCGGAGTTTTAGAGGTTCCTCACATAATGCACCCACTACGCACACGTATGATGTGCTTTTTTCTTTACATTGCTGATGATAAAAGTGAGACGTACACGTAACAGATGCTGAATACCTCAAGAAAATCTCTTCTCCAAATGGTAGAAAGTACATACAGTCGTCCAGAATTGCTTCATTACTCGCTCCGAAACAGGTAAATGAATTGATTGACAGCACAGCAGTAATTACATCTACACGTATGCTGCGTGGCGGAGGGTTCCTGTTCCACTCGCAAATAGAGTGAGGGAAAATGACTTTATGCCCTCGTGTGGTCCTCACGCACAATGTATGTTGACAGTAGTAGAATCGTTCGGCAGTCAGCTTCAAGTGCCGGTTCTCTAAATTTTCTCAGTAGTGTTTCTCGAAAAGAACGTCGCCTGAGTACCCGAAGCATCTCCATAACACTTGTTCGTACCTACCGATAACAAATCGTGCAGCCCGCCTCTGTGTTGCCTCGATGTCTTCCTTCAATCCGACTTGATACGGGTCCCAAACACTCGAACAGTACTCAAGAATAGGTCGCACGAGCGTCCTATACGTGATCTCCTTTACAGGTGAACGACACTTTTCTAAAATGTTCCCAATAAAGCGACCATTCGCCTTCCCTACCACAGTTCTCGCATGCTCGTTCAACCTCTTATCGTTTGCAGCGTTATACCCAAATGTTTATAGGCTTGACTGTGTCAAGCAGGATGCTAGTAATACTACATGCGAACATTAGAGGTTTGATCTTCCTACTCATCCGCATTAACTTACATTTTTCCACGTTTAGGACCAGCTGCTATTCATCACACCAATTGGAAAATTTTGTCTAAGTCGTCTTGCTTCTTCCTACAATCACTCAACTTGACACAAACAAGGCTCGACGCAATATTATTATTATTATTATTATTATTATTATTATTCTTGTTAGACGCATAGCATTAACAGCCCAAAGTCTTCCAATTTGTGCCAGTTCAAAACTAAGGAGTCCAGCAATAACGTGATTCACAAAAAGTAAGTATAGTGCACATATCTCAACCTGTTTGAATTTAAATGGGGTTGCAGTGTGCAAGTGAAGCAATTGACATAGCTGAGAGTAGTAACATAGGGGAAGTATATTTTATAGCACGTGTCTACCCTCACTGTGGATAGTTAGCTTTTTTATCTGAGAAGGAGTTGTGGGTAATACTTGCGATGCACCGCAGATTGCTTCGTCATTCATTAGAACACACACACACACACACACACACACACACACACACACACACACACACACACACACACACACACACACACAAACAAACCATTCGTCTTTCATCTTTCATCATTTAAAAAAAGAATTTCCAAGAAAGATTTTTCATCTAAAGTTGATGTGCGGGGACGGGGGGGGGGGGGGGGGGGGAGTGCAAGCAGAGGGCAGGGGGAGAAGATGAGGGTACTAGCTAATGTCTGATGTGATTCCATGTAGGGGTAGCTCATCTATGGAAAGCAGCTCCAACGACAGTGAAGTCGCCGGTAGACGACAATTAGTTGGATGTCTACGCCTAATCACAGAACATGAAGGTCGGAGGCTTGCCCAATATACAAAGCAGGATAGGAGGCGATCTTTGGTGTATCTAACGACAGAGTAAAACGCTAGGCAAAGGTATTTCGGTGCATAGTGTTCAGCGCACATTGCTGAACATGGTGCTCCGCAGGAAACCTCTATTTTGACCCGACGACACACCAGTTACTATTCCAATGGGGATCAATGAGAGTTGAGTGCACATAAATGTAAGTGTCTCACTTATGTGCTAGCTCACTAGTTGGAAAGATTGATCGAAGATTGATTAGTATGCGCTGGATGAAGTGTGCCTGTCACAAGACAGGCCAAAGACACTGCCACTAGCAACACGCTACCAACGCCCTCTCGACAACATGTCTTTAGGCCGCCGCCGCTGACCGGAGGCCTCACTCAACCGCTCAGTCTCACTCAATCATCCAGTTTGGCATGTGACAGTTTACTCCCAGAGCGGGTGTATTTCGTCACAGGCTACGACAGTACAAAGCGACCAGATTAGTGTCTATAGCAGGTCTAGTTTATCTCAATCAGAATCAACCTTACCAGCAGTGAATAATGTGCTTTATATAAGTCTGCAAGAGGAACTTCTATCACAACACATGGTCTCTGTTCCAGATAAGTAAAGGTTTCCAGTCCACGTAAACAGTATTAATCCACGTGTGCATTTGTGTTGCAGATAGAGGATACCGGCTCGTTAGAATGAAATTACAATTAAATTAATACAATGAATTGATTACCCTTAGGTGCATACAGGCGTTGATATACGTCAATGGGGACAGTTGAAAATGTGTGCCCGACCGGGACTCGAACCCGGGATCTCCTGCTTATATGGCAGACGCTCTGTCCATCTTAGCCACCGAGGACACAGATGATAGTGCGACTGCAGGAAGTTATCTCTGGTACGCCTCCCTTGGGACCCACATTGCCAACTTATTGGCATACAAAAACCAGAAAACTGACCAGAATTCTATGCCGGCTACGTGTTCGCCAAGTACATACTGGAAAAATGATCCAAAGGTAGCTTTGGTGCAGCGTGAATTTGTCGGTCTAGAAATGTGAGTACTACAGTATTCGATCTGTCCAAGCCCAACTAGCAGATTAGAGCTTGTGTGTGTGTGTGTGTGTGTGTGTGTGTGTGTGTGTGAGAGAGAGAGAGAGAGAGAGAGAGAGAGAGAGAGAGAGAGAGAGAGAGAGAGAGAGATGATATGATATGAAAGGACACCTTATGATGAATTGAAGTGAAATACTCTTTTCAGTCTTTCACTGTTCACTGTCGACACGATGTTCCTTCACCAGGCTGTGCACTTACCTAGCGACTATCAACAATTCTGCTCGTTCACCCACGGCAACGTTCCCAGCGTAGTCTGTGGCCAGTCACCGCCGTGACAGCCGTGAGGCCGCCCACAATTGTTCCTCGACGCGTCCAATGAATATGAAGAGCGAGGCGCACCCTAGCGCCCTGCTGCGAGCCGTGTTCGCCTTACGAGTAATCTCGCTGGGGAGAGGCGCCTCACCAGACATTCAAATGCGTCCTGCCAGATCCCGTAAACAACGAAATTTCGTTTAACGTTCATGACGTAAAATCTCGTAGGTACGTTCTAATCGTATTCGGAATATTACGAGGGGGCTAGTCTGCGACAAGAGTTTTCGCCAAAACTGTGTTCCTGCTGGCCATTAGAACAAAAGGCAGCGATGTGAAGTCCCCGTCCAAACGGACAGAAAGTAATCTGAAAGTGAAAAGCACATGGACATTAGAAGCACGCCACATTCAAAATGGAAGAACGAAGCAGTTATACGAAGGCAGTAAGAACGAGGAGATTACAACTAACTGATGGCGCTATCCGCTACCAAGGCTCTAGGAAATTATACGCACGTGTCGGAGGGGGAAAAAATATTTGCGCTAATGGAGTTAAGACCGACGCTTTGTGTTTATTTCACTATTGTAATACTAGTAAATGCAAAGAAACGGAACTACAGTATTTTTGCCATCTTTCTTCTGATTTCGGACGTTTGCAAGTGCGTACTACAAATTTTCCACGCTACAGATGTTTATCTGCCTAAAAGTGACTGTTAACGATTCGCTCGGGTAGCTTCACACGTCAGCACGCCGCTTTCAGGATTCGGGAAGGAACTATCCACGGAGCCAGTCTTGGTTTCTAGGCGGTCTCCCACATCCTACTGGTCTCACGGTTCTAGGCGCGCAGTCCGGAAACGTGCGACTGCTACTGTCGCAGGTTCGAATCCTGCCTCGAGCATGGATGTGTGTGATGTCCTTAGGTTAGTTAGGTTTAAGTAGTTCTAAGTTCTAGGGGACTGATGACCACAGCAGTTGAGTCCCATAGTGTTCAGAGCCATTTGAACCATTTTGAACCACATCCTACCAGCTGAATACCGGGCTGGTACTGGCCACGTCTCGCCTCCGTTACACGATTTGCAAACATGTGCAGAACGTTCTCACTCTTTCTCATACGGTAACACTAGAAGCAAGCGGGGTACACACATTCCGTCTCGGAGAGTGAGGGGGGCGGGGGGGGGGGGGGGAGGGGTGAAGAGGAGGAGGTGGAGGAGGACAAGGAGGAGGGGTCGGGCCTCCGACCACCCTCTATCGTTAAAACTGCCAAATACAGATTACCATGCAAACACCGTGAACGTACAGAATAAATGTCCATTATAATTATCCGGGCTGTTATGCCGTGGTCGGTTGATGAATTCTGTGTCAATTCCCAACGTTTCGTCCCCGTCTGCGGAGGACATCTTCATGGGGGTCAGTAGCTCGATGGAAGGTCCAACACACCCACTGGCTGGCAGCAGGCCATAGTGGCCGAGCGGTTCTAGGCGCTACAGACCAGAACCGCGCGACCGCCACGGTCGCAGGTTCGAATCCTGCCTCGGGCATGGATGTGAGTGATGTCGTTAGGTTTAAGTAGTTCTAAGTTTTAGGGGACTGATGACCTCAGATGTTAAGTCCCATAGTGCTCAGAGCCATTTGAACCATTTTTGAACACCCACTGGCTCGCTCCTTACTGAAAGTAAGCAAAATCAGGAGAGCAGCCAGGCAGCCAACAAATATCCCCCATCCTGAACCGGCAGACCGCGTACAACCAGCTCCACATATACGTGGTTGCCTCCCACCTCGTACCTCGCGGCGTCTCAGCAGGTCGCCCGAGCAAATCTCAACTGCCACTCCCCCCTCGAATGCGGAAAACAAGGCAAGCAAAGATAAGAAACATCGAAGGATCGATAATGGACATCCAAGAGACTGGCGCGCCAATAACGAACGCCACGGCTCAATGAGTGTGTTTCCTACATTGCTTGCAAAATCAGAACCGATATTAAAGTTTCTGTGTAAATGTCTTACGTTTCATTTGCACGCTCACGTGGGATTCCTAGATAATCTGCGTGTAAATGCTTCTACGGAAATGGTAAACGTAAAGGGAGACTGAAAGGACGAGAATCGGAAGTTGGCGCCGTTGATTACGAGACCTGTGGGCCGCTTGTGGAATGCCGCCTGCGTCCTTGCGGCACCCCCTGGGCCACGGGCCCTGTAATATCAAAATTTGATACGCGCCTTTCCTCTCGTCTCGCCATTACACAGTGCCGACAACAAGCCGGCACTAATACCGTCTGCCGCGGGGTCAGCCTGCGACGTGGGCACACGCACACGCACACACGCACACACGTAATCGCCGTGGAGGCAGAGGCTCCCACAGGCGACAGAATGCCTTCACGCGGCCGCATTAGCCACGGTTCCCAGCGCGCAACGCACCGTGTCGGTAAACGCCGCGACGGCAAAACTACGCACGCATTAAACGCCGGCCGCCTTACCAGCTCAGAAATGCTTTCCTCCCATTTCTCCTATAGTGTGCGTCTGCAGAGAGGGGAGCCGATCCACAGTGAAAACACCCCTGCGACAAAGGCCGCTGACGCACCGAGTAGTAACATATTGTGCCTCAATCTCCTGGGCTAAATGTCTTCGCCTGCTGGCTTGTGATATGGCCGTGATCATCTATTTGCCTATATACCTCTACATCTATGCTCTGCAGACCACTGCGGTGTGGATGCCAGAGGGTAATTCCCCTCTTTCTTCTGATTCGCGTGTGGTGCAAGCAGAAAATGACTGCATCATCTGTTTTCGGGCTGTAATTGTTCTAATGTCTTCACGAGCAATACATAAAGAGTTGTAGTTGATCCACATTTATTATCAGTTTACGCACACATATAAGGACGTCTAAAAGTTTGGAGGGATATTAAATGAAATGGCCGGCCGGGGTGGCCGTGCGGTTCTAGGCGCTATAGTCTGGAACTGCGTGACCGCTACGGTCGCAAAATCGAACCCTGCCTCGGGGATGTATGTGTGTGATGCCCTTAGGTTAGTTAGGTTTTAGTAGTTCTAGGTGACTGATGACCTTAGAAGTTGAGTCCCATAGTGCTCAGAGCCATTTGAACCACTTTTTTTTAAATGGAATGATCACGTACGTTCAGTCGTAGGAAAACCAGGGGACAAACTTCGGTTATTGGTAGAATACTAGGGAAATGCAACCACTCTAGGAAGCAGATAAGCAGATTGCTTGTGAAACACTCCTTTGACACGTACCAACTAGGACTAACAGGGAATTACGAAAGTACACAATGTAGGGTGGTGCGAATGCTCGCGGACTACTTTGATTGATGGCAGAGCGTCAAGGATATTGGTTCAAATGGCACTGAGCACTATGGGACTTAACTGCTGTGGTTATCAGTCCCCTAGAACTTAGAACCACTTAAACCTAACTAACCTAAGGACATCACACACATCCATGCCAGAAGCAGGATTCGAACCTGCGACCGTAGCGGTCGCGCGGTTCCAGATTGTAGCACCAAGAACTGCTCGGCCACTCCGGCCGGAAAATTTTGTTAGTGTGTCATTTATATTCCTGATTTCTCGTATTACAAAGAAGGTGTTTTTAATTTTTAATTGGTATTTATTGTTCTTCTGCATAAAATCGTGGTCCCCCTTTTTTTAATAAAGTATACGCTGTGTAAAGGGTTATTTGAGTAAAGAGGACACATTGTAAGCTGCAAGCTCAGTTCAAATTTTGTTCTTTAGCTGCCATGTTGTTCTCTACTGATGCCAAGTTGAAATTGTAATATGTGGTTTTATTACATGAACACTCAACTCTTTAATATTTGGAATGTACTGTGTGTGCTCGATGTGATTATCTTATAATATAATATGATCTTCATGTCTGATTTTTAAGTTTTATACTTTTTTTACCACTGAAGATGGTCACACTGTGACAAATCGATTTGCTGCAATAAATGATTTCAAAAGTATTACGACTGAGGCTCCCATTTTTCTCGTTTACTGTACTAATATTGCGGTCGTTGAGCACGCGGTTCCCAGTGGAACAAGCTTTGGGGTGAGTTTGAACGTCGATTTCGCTCCAGACACCGGCGTCCAACATCACTGCATAAAAAGAGTGGAGTAGACTTGTGGAGTAGCTTCTCGTGACAGACACATTAATAAGCAGTGCTTCTTGAGACGCTCGAGGTGAAAGGGTGTTGCCACTCGGCAGTAGATGCCTGGAGACGAGTGATACTGAGTGGTGAATCACGCTATACCAGGTGGCAATCAGGTGGAAGGGTTTTGCTTAGACGACCACCTGGAAAACGCTGTCTTTCATGTGTGGTGCCAACAGTGAAGTACAGATGAGGTTCTGTTGCGACTTGGGGATGTTTTTCGTGGTTTAGCTCTTAAGGAAGTTTTTAATGGAGAAGAATAAGAACACATTTTATATCATTGTGCCGGCCGGGGTGGCCGAGCGGTTCTAGGAGCTACAGTCTGGAACCGCGCGACCGCTATGGTCGCAGGTTCGAATCCTGCCTCGGGCATGGATGTATGTGATGTTCTTAGGTTAATTAGGTTAAAGTAGTTCTAAGTTCTAGGGGACTGATGATCTCAGAAGTTAAGTCCCATAGTGCTCAGAGCCATTTGAGCCATTTTTATATCATTGTGTACTGCGTACAATACAGGAATAGTCTGGAGACGATGAGTGTTTCTGTCGTGACTCTTGAAATTTTCCCGACATAAAGAGTACTCCACGAAGCTTCAGGATTGTAGTCGGATGAGTCGACGTCTTGCCACGATATCTCGACTGACAACTATTCAGCCGTCTTCACGTGAGTGGCAAATCGAAAAAAGTGACTAACGACGGAATATTATTGATTAATAATTCTTGACCTCGAAGTGCTACACATTCACCTGAAGATGGGTCGGCGGTTGTCAGCCGAAATATCGTCGCCAGAAGTTGTCGTTATCCGGCTGCAGTCCCGAAACTTCGTGTAATATTTCTGTCACCCTGACAATGTACGCTCTCAAAAAGCAGTATCTGTGGCTAATGACAATGCTAAAATGGAGTGGCCTGCTCCAAAGTCCCAATCTGAAGCCAAGTGAAGACCTTTGGGGTGAGTCAGAACGTTGACTTAGCTTCAGACCCCCGGCGTCCAACCAACTGTGGTCTCGGGTTTCGAGAAAGAAGGGGCTGCCATCCCTATACACATTTTCAAACACCTCATTGAAACTTCTGAAATTTTCCCGTCGTGTTTCTTCTTCTAATAATTTCTGGGTATGCAGCCGGATCCTGTCTACATTCTGCCACGATATTTCGGCCCAGAGACGTCCGGCCATCATCAGGTGAGTACACGACTACTAGTTGTGTACTCACCTGACGATGGCTGACGTCTCTGGGCCGAATATCGTGGCAGAATGTCGACGGGATCCGGCTGCATACGTGGAAATTATTAGAAGACCTCTTTGAAAGTGTCCCCAGCAGAGTTCAAGCTCTCACAAGGGCAATGATTGCACACAACCCAAGTTAATATCCACTAATAGGTGTCCGCGTATCTTACATCAGACAATGTAGTCATTTTCATGTTGGGTTAGACGCCCAAAGTTAGACGTACGAAACTTCCTGGCAGATTAAAACTGTGTGCCGGACCGAGACTCGAACTCGGGATCTTTGCCTATCGCGGGCAAGTGCTCTACCTTGGAAGGTAGGAGACGAGTACTGGCAGAATTAAAGCTATGAGGACGGGGCGTGAGTCGTGCTTGGATAGCTCAGTTGGTAGAGCACTTGCCCGCGAAAGGCAAAGGTCCCGAGTTCGAATCTCGGTCCGGCACACAGTTTCTAATCTTCCAGGAAGGTTCATATCAGCGCACACTCCGCCGCAGAGTGAAAATCTCATTCTCAGACGTACGAAATTATAAAATTAGCTAAATCTGCGCGGAAAACGTCGCAGAAAGGTAAGTTAGGAGGGGAAGGTCGGGGTACGTCGGTACGGCTCCGAAGCAGAGAGAAGGCTGATCAGCCAGCGCGCCCGTATCCTGCGTGCTGACGTCTCCGGCCGGAGTGACGCGTGCTGCGGTCAGCGGGAGGCATCCGGCCGCGACGGGGTGGCAGGAGGGAGGGAACAGAGCAGGACACGCATGTGCGTGAGTCCACGTGTGAGCGCGCTAACTGGCCGCCGCTCGCCAAGGAGGATGTACGCTCGCGTCCGCCCGCGCTGGGCCTCCACGGCCACGTCACGTGCTCACCTTGCGGCCCGAGCCTGCTGCACCAAAGTACAGTCGCCGCTCTCGCCCACTGTGCGCCAATATGCGTAACACTACCGACCTCCCATGGACCGCCGCGTGCCGAGACACTCGACTGGGCTGCCGTACAAGGGCGCAAGCAAGGAAATAGTCGAGTAGGAATCAATAAGCATTCAGTCAGGAGACCTATTCAGGACCCCATGGTACTGAACATCCAAATGCTATACGTGGTGTCACCGCCAGACACCAAACTTGCTAGGTGGTAGCCTTTAAATCGGCCGCAGTCCGTTAGTATACGTCGGACCCGCGTGTCGCCACTATCAGTGATTGCAGACCCAGCGCCGCCACGCGGCAGGTCTAGTCTAAAGAGACTCCCTAGCACTCGCCCCAGTTGTATAGCCGACTTTGCTGGCGATGGGTTGGGGGTTGTTCGGGGGAGGAGACCAGACAGCGAGGTCATCGGTCTCATCGGATTAGGGAAGGACGGGGAAGGAAGTCAGCCGTGCCCTTTCAAAGGAACCATCCCGGCATTTGCCTGGAGAGATTTAGGGAAATCACGGAAAACCTAAATCAGGATGGCCAGACGCGGGATTGAACCTCCCGAATGCGAGTGCAGTGTGCTAACCACTGCGCCACCTCGCTCGGTGCTAGCGATGGTTCACTGTCTGCATACGCTCTCATTTGCAGAGACGACAGTTTAACATAGCCTTCAGCTACGTCATCTGATACGACCTAGCAAGGCGCCATATTCAGTTACTATAATTACTATCTTCAAGAATGTATTCTGAACAGATAATTTTGTGAATCATGTACCGTCAAGAGCGACGTTCATCATTAATGGATTAAAGTTAAGTATCAAACTAATTACGTCCGCTTTCTGAATTCTCATTCCTTGTCATGTTCCAGACCTCACGTCAGTATAGTTCTTCCCTCCTCACGCCAGCCAGAGTGAGCTAAAACGCGTGCATTTCGGCCTCCACTCGTAACACGGTGTTGGTTCTTCTGCTAACACAAAATTATATCTGTAGACTAAGGGGACAAAAGTCATGGGATACATCTTAAAAATCGTCTCGGACCGCGTCCTGGCCGGCGTAGTGCAGCAAATCGACGTGGCATGGACTCAACAAGCCGTTGAAAATTCGCTGCAGAAATATTGAGACATGCTTCCTCCGTAGCCGTCCATAACTGCGAAAATGTTAATGGGGCAGGATTTTATGCTCGATCTGCCTCTCGATTATGTCACGTAAATATTCTGTGGTATTCATGTCGGGCGATCAGGTTGGCCAAATCATTCGCTCTCACTGTCCATGAGTGGCTGCAAAGCTGCACAAGGTAGCCGCACGGTCTAGGGCGTCTTGTCACGGTCCGCGCGGCTACCCCAGTCGGAGGTTCGATTCTCCCTCGGGCACGGGCGAGTGTGTTGTCCTTAGCGTAAGTTAGTTTAAGTTAGCTTAAGTAGTGCGTAAGCTTAGGGACCAATGACTTTAGCATTTTGGTCCCATAAGACCTTACCACAAATTTCAAAAAATGGTTTCAAATAGACTCCAAATGGCTGAACACCTCCATTTCCAGTCAATGATCGGTTCAGCTGGAACAGAGGACGCAGTCCACTCCGCGTAAACACAGCCCACACCATTGTTGAGCCATACCAGCTGGCACAGTACCTTGCTGACAACTTGGGTCCATGCCATCCTGAGGTCTGCGCCACAATCGAACCCTACCATCAACTGAAATCGGGGCTCAGCCAACCAGGCCACGGTTTTCCAGTCGTCTCGGTTCCAACCGATATGGTCACGAGCCCAGGAGAGGAGCTGCAGGTGATGTCGTGCTGCGCATTCGCATCAGTTGTCTGCTACCTTAGCCCTTTGACGGCAAATTTTTGCCGCACTGTCTTGACGAATACCACAGTCATTTCTGCTGTCGTTTCAAGCAGTCTTGCTTGGCTGTTAGTACGGGAAGCTATGCAAACGCCTTTAGTCAATTTCAGGTCTGTGCATAATATGTTGGTAGCACTTCGTCGCCTTGCCTGTTATACTGCGTAGCAGACTTTAAAGCTGTGCGGATCAGCATAACGAAAAGGCGAGGGGTCTCGCTCGTTTTTTCCACGACTGTACATATCGCTACCCAATGATTTTTGCCATTTCAGTGTAACTTTTCTATAAAATCCAGTAAACGATTTTGTCTGCCCTCATCTTCAGAGGAGTTAATTAGATTTAAACGACTTTTTTTCTTCCTCAGATAGGTGTTGTGCTACAGCAAACAACGTCTTTCCGTCGGCTGGTCTCTGTTGGAGTTACTATGAGGGCGTGCTAAGAGTAATGCTTCCAAATTTTTTACGTGAAAGCTCTTGAGGATTTTTAAATAACACAAACTTTATTGTCATCCTACATGTTTATTCTTCATCGCTATGTACTTGCAGCCTTCTGCTACTAGAGGGCACCGAATTGTACCGTGTAACGTGGGGGTGTGTGACGTAACTTTTTCTGTGCGTGAGCAAAATCGTGCTGTAATCGATAAAGTCAAACGTTCTAGAGAGATGGTATCAGCAAATTGCCCCATTGCTACTGGTAAACCTTTCGGGGTATAAGATCGTGGTTCATGAAATTGTTCTGTTCCTAACGTTTCGTCCAGAATTGCGCTGACTATCTTCAGAGGCTTGGCCACTTGCTCAGTCGGCAATGCCACTGGTGATGTCCAGCGCAGTTCTGGATGAAACGATGGGAGCAGAAGAGTTTCGTGAACCATATCCTTATACCTCGAAAGGTGTACCACCCGCTATGTCATCGGGTCGTGAAAGCCTTCATTCCGAACTGGTCCGTGTTTGGTGAAATGTGTTCGTCACCAGAGAGACCGTGTTGAGAAAGAAATATGTTGATATGAAGAATAACGATGTGAAATGTTAATAAGTTTGTCATATTTAAAAATCTTTCAGTTTTGACATAAGAAAGCAAGTCCACGACGTATGCCTGAGCAGGTAGATCCGGCCACGCACGTAGCTGGTAACGGCTCTGTTTTTTCGAGTCGAAAGGCTACTGGAACATAGCGTCAGATCGGCAAATAAAAGGTCTGGTAGTCGCCACGTCCCCCCATGCAGTTTGAGCTTCAAGGCGCACTGGCAGCTGCAAGCATCACTGTTCGTGGACGCGACTTGCTATAGGCAATAACCCCCTTGCTGTAGTAGAGGTTTGACGTTCGTTACTGAGGACAGAACACAGCAATGTGGTTAGAATTCACTAGAGTCATAGTTAGCCCAATGAGCTCGAGCATGTCGCGCTCTGATCGAAAACCGACGACGCCAACAATGTGGTAGGAACCATCGATTTCCTGTCAGAAAGGTCACAGTTCGTATTAATTGATGGAAAGTCATCGAGTAAAACAGAAGTAATATCTGGCGTTCCCCAAGGAAGTGTTACAGGCTTATAGGCCCTTTGCTGTTCCTATCTATATGCAAGCAGGAGATAATCTGAACAGCCCTCTTAGGTTGTTTACAGATGGTGCTCTTATTTACTGTCTTGTAAACTCGACAGATGATCAAAAACAGTAACAAAATGATTTACACAACATATCAGTACAATGATAAAAGTGGCAGTTGACTCTAAATAATGAGACACGTGAGGTCATCCGCAGAAGTACTATGACGAATCCATTAAATTTCGGTTATACAACATATCATACAAATCGAAAGACTGTGATTTCAGGTAAATACTTAGGGATAAACTGGAACGATCCCAAAGATAATGTTGCCGCGAAAGCGAACCAAAGACTGCGATTTATTGCCAGAACACACAGAAAACGCAAGAGGTTTGCTAAAAAGACTGCCTACACTACGTTTGTTCCTCCTCTTCTGGTCTATTGCTCTGCGGTGTGCGATCCGCATCAGATAGGACTGACGGAGCACATCAAAACAGTTCAAAGGAAGCAGTTCGTTTTGTACTCTCGCAAAATAGGGGAGAGAGTACCATGGATATGATACGCGATTTGGTGTGACAGTTATTAAAGCAAAGGCGTTTTTGGTTACGGCTCCATCTTCTCGTGAAATTTCAAACACCAACTTTATTCGCCGAAACCGAAAATATTTTGTTGGCACCTACCCACAGAGGGAGAAACGATCACCATAATAAAACAGGAGAAATCAGAAGTCGCACGGAAAGACTTAAGTATTCGTTTTTCCCCCGCGCTGTTCGAGAAAAGAATGGTAGAGAAGTAGCTTAAAGACGGAGGAGGAGATTAAAGTTAAACGTCCAATAGACAAGTAGTAGTTTAAAGGTGGTTCGATGAACCCTCTCCCAGACACTTGATTGTGAACTGCTGAGTAATTATCACAACAACGAAGACAAAAAAAGAGCGAATAGTGGGAAGGGGGGGGGGGGTGTCGTGAACAACGTACTATAATCCGGACCTTCGAGTGTTGAGCTTTGGTGTGGGGAGGGGCGTTTAAAGCTATTTTAGGTTTTTCTTGCATTACTCGAAAGCCGCTGCTTCTTTCGAAAAAGGTTCCCAGAACGAAATTTAACTACATTAAATTTCCTACAAAAAAATCTTGTTCATTTTTTTAGAACTAATAGTTTATGCGTTTCAGCGGATGGAAAAACTGCAAATTCTTAAAAATAGTTTTTTAATGGTATAAAATTAATGTTTTTTTGTTACGAGGGTAGCCCAGAAAGTAACGCACCGCGTTTATCTTCAACAATTCTTCATTGATGATAATGAGAATTAGACACAAAAGAAAGGTGTTTTATCTAAACACCCTATTTTTTCAAGTAATCTCCATCCCGTTCTATGGCCTTGCTCCAGTGCGAAACAAGGGCGTGTATGACTTGTCCGTACCAGTCTTCGAATATCCAACAGTGCGAATAATTGCATCCACACTTCCTCTACTGATTGACAGATGCAACTATCGAGAACATTGACTTTGCTACAACATCTCGAGACAAGAAGAATCATATACCACTCAAGTCTGTCGCTGCTCAAGCCTTGCTGGACGGACCTTCTGTTTTCTGTGGCTGCAGACTTAATTTCAGTTTAGATATTAATGATTCATTTGGTCATGGTAACGGATGGTTTACTGTAGCCATTGTTCGTGGAGGTTCTGGAGTACCAAATGTTCCCGGACTCGAAAGTTTCGTTGACAGAGACATTATTGCATTTCGCACCTACCATATGGCCGAACTTGCTAATAAAGACTTTGGTAAATCTGCTTATATGTCGACTTCTGCTTTGTCTTTATATACTCGCGAATGACAACATCAGCTCACTGCAACAGGTGTGACAGCCATGGATGGTCTCCCGGACCGCTGCAAATCGTGGAGCTCCGCCGAACCGCCTTCTGATGACCTCACCCTCCGTGCCCAGCAGATGCTCCATAGCCTTTGCACAAGCTTTTGTGCATTCCCCACAGTTTCTTCCTCTGCAGTGAGAAATCAATGACGGCACGTTGCTTGCAACGTACGTCAGCTGCAGACGCCATTTTGAAACTGTCCTGCAGCTCACTATCTGTCGAAAGTGACGGAGACTTCAAATAATACATACGTAACGTTTGGCATTCGCACCATTGTTTTCGGCTGAGAAAAAAAAAACGGTATATTACTTCCTGGGCAACCCTCGTAAACGAAGTGGGTTAAGACCAAATATTAAGTGATTGTACCATATCTAAGTACGGTAGATACATATTGTCGGATAAATTGTGTTCTGGGGACCTGACAGGTAGCAGTGGAAGGGAGCGGGGGTGGAGGGTAGAAATGTCATCATATCTAGGTCACTTACTTCCCTCATTTGCGGGTCTGCAAAATGAAGATCGAGCAGCTGAGTCTGTACTCTCTATGGCCCACTACACGCTGTTTCACAACCATACCGACCCTTCCGCAGCACGACTTGTAAACCACTGGCGACGCAGTGCGCACACACACCTAGAGAGTGTTTATTTTCCACAAAATCCATTGTGGGCAGACACGCCTGGGAGGTGTGTTAATGTTTTTTGTTGTAGTCTTCAGTCCTGCGACTGGTTTGATGCAGCTCTCCATGCTACCCTACCCTGTGCAAGCTTCTCCCAATTCTTACTGCAACCCACATCCTTCTGAATCTGCTTAGTGTATTGGTCTCCCTCTACGATTTTTACGCTCCACGCTGCCCTCCAATGCTAAATTTGTGATCCCTTGATGCCTCAGAACATGTCCTACTAACCGGTCCCTTCTTTTTGTCAAATTGTGCCACAAACTCCTCTTCTCCCCAATTCTATTCAATACTTCATCATTAGTTATGTGATTTACCCATCTAATCTTCAGCATTCTTCTGTAGCACCACATTTCGAAAGCTGCTATTCTCTTCTTGTACAAATTATTTATCGTCCATGTTTCACTTCCATACATGGCTACACTCCATACAAATACTTTCAGAAACGACTTCCTGACACTGAAATCTATACTCGATGTTAACAAATTTCTCTTCTTCAGAAACGCTTTCCTTGCCAAGGCCAGTCTACATTTTATATCTTCTCTACTTCGACCATCATCAGTTATTTTGCTCCCCAAATAGCAAAACTCCTTTACTATTTTAAGTGTCTCATTTCCTAATCAAATTCCCTCAGCATCACCCGACTTAAGTCGACCACATTCCATTATCCTCGTTTTGCTTTTGTTGATGTTCATCTTATATCCTCCTTTCAAGACACTGTCCATTCCGTTCAACTGCTCTTCCAAGTCCTTTGCTGTCTCTGATAGAATTAGTGGAACACATATACAGGGTATTTAAAAAATGACCGGTATATTTGAAACGGCAATAAAAACTAAACGAGCAGCGATAGAAATACACAGTTTGTTGCAATACGCTTGGGACAATAGTACATTTTCAGGCGGACAAACATTCGAAATTACAGTAGTTACAATTTTCAACAACAGATGGCGCTGCAAGTGATGTGAAAGATATAGAAGACAACGCAGTCTGTGGGTGCGCCATTTTGTACGTCGTCTTTCTGCTGTAAGCGTGTGCTGTTCACAACGTGCAAGTGTGCTGTGGACAACATGGTTTATTCCTTAGAACAGAGGATTTTTCTGGTGTTGGAATTGCACTGCCTAGAACACAGTGTTGTTGCAAACAAGACGAAGTTTTCAACGGAGGTTTAATGTAACCAAAGGACCGAAAAGCGATACAATAAAGGATCTGTTTGAAAAATTTCAACGGACTGGGAACGTGACGGATGAACGTGCTGGAAAGGTAGGGCGACCGCGTACGGCAACCACAGAGGGCAACGCGCAGCTAGTGCAGCAGGTGATCCAACAGCGGCCTTGGGTTTCCGTTCGCCGTGTTGCAGCTGCGGTCCAAATGACGCCAACGTCCACGTATCGTCTCATGCGCCAGAGTTTACACCTCTATCCATACAAAATTCAAACCCGGCAACCCCTCAGCGCCGCTACCATTGCTGCACGAGAGACATTCGGTAACGATATAGTGCACACGATTGATGACGGCGATATGCATGTGGGCAGCATTTGGTTTACTGACGAAGCTTATTTTTACCTGGACGGCTTCGTCAATAAACAGA
This sequence comes from Schistocerca gregaria, assembly GCF_023897955.1. NCBI lineage: Eukaryota > Metazoa > Arthropoda > Insecta > Orthoptera > Acrididae > Schistocerca > Schistocerca gregaria. The sequence continues at coordinate 200,685,062 of NC_064923.1, forward strand.
ACTGGCGCATATGGGGAACCGAAAAGCCCCATGTTGCAGTCCCATCGTCCCTGCATCCTCCAAAAGTACTGGTCTGGGCCGCCATTTCTTCCAAAGGAATCATTGGCCCATTTTTCAGATCCGAAACGATTACTGCATCACGCTATCTGGACATTCTTCGTGAATTTGTGGCGGTACAAACTGCCTTAGACGACACTGCGAACACCTCGTGGTTTATGCAAGATGGTGCCCGGCACATCGCACGGCCGACGTCTTTGATTTCCTGAATGAATATTTCGATGATCGTGTGATTGCTTTGGGCTATTCGAAACACACAGGAGGCGGCGTGGATTGGCCTCCCTATTCGCCAGACATGAAATGCTGTGACTTCTTTCTGTGGGGACACTTGAAAGACCAGGTGTACCGCCAGAATCCAGAAACAATTGAACAGCTGAAGCAGTACATCTCATCTGCCTGTGAAGCCATTCCGCCAGACACGTTGTCAAAGGTTTCGAGTAATTTCATTCAGAGACTACGCCATATTATTGCTACGCATGGTGGATATGTGGAAAATATCGTACTATAGAGTTTCCCAGACCGCAGCGCCATCTGTTGTTGACAATTGTAACTACTGTAATTTCGAAAGTTTGTCTGCTTGAAAATGTACTGTTGTCCCTAGCATATAGCAACAAACGGTGTATTTCTATCGCTGCTCGTTTAGTTTGTATTGCCGTTTCAAATGTACCGGTCATTTTTGAAACACCCTGTATTAGTTACTAATAATACTGCACATAGCCTCGCGGAATGGCCGAGTGCTTCTAGGCGCCATGTCACGCATTGCGCGGCCACTCCCGCCAGTCGTTCGAGGCCTCCCACGGTCAGTGTGTGTGTGTGTGGGGGGGGGGGGGGGGTATTATTTTATTATACTTTGGCTTAATTATATCATTTTCATACCTCTAATTCTCTGTTGTAGATGAAACACTTCTTAGGCTCCCACCTGTGGACTTACCATCCGTTTCGGATTTGTTGTTGATAACAGTCCAATAAGTTTAGAAAGTTATCTGTAGGCAACCTGGTCATAACCCCTTTATTAAATGTAGCCTGGAACTGAAATCCATGCTATTTGCGAGACTTGATACTACTTATTCTCCGAAAGTTAGCTGTCAAATTTAAAAACTGGCATACATAAAAATATAAACACTCCTGAGAATTGTGGGAAGGGAATTGGGGGAGGGGCAGGTTCATGAGCCACATCAACCCCCTCCCACTCCCTCTCCTCTCTTGGATACTACCGTCGTGTGAATAAAACAATCTGTGTATGTGTCGGTGATGTTTTGTAACTACTCTTTACATCCCTAACAGTTCCTTGCGGATCGTCCTATTACTGTGCGTCGTGAAATCGTGGAGCGGGCGCCGTGCGGCCCCACTAATTCGCGAGAGCGCAGCAGGGCTTCGCTACCCTCCGACAGCCGCGGGCGCGCGCAGCACTTAGCGCCTGCCCCGGTTCCCACGCCCCCCACCCCCACTTCCCTACAATCCGCCCCCACCTAGCGCCGGAACAATGCCGCCTGATTGCCAACACGGGCGCCCCTGGCTGCAGCGATGCTGTCAGGGGAATCTCGCACACTGCTCTACCTGCTGGACGCCGTGTTCTGTAGCCGCGCTCTATTCTACAGCAGGTCTCACTCTCTGTGCGGCACAGAATTAAGGGAGATTAGCTGTCGATGAACCACGTAAAGAATATGTGTAAATAAATCCTTGGTTGTTGCAATAAACATTTTATTTCCAGTCTAACCAACATTATCTCATGCATTTCATTACGGGAGACACAGAAATCATAAATATTCACTGTGCAGTGTTGCGAGGCTTCTGCTTAACTACAGATTTACTTTTTTATCAGTTGATTTGTTTTCACCACGTAACGCCGGCTGTTTACGTCCTTCTTCGTTCCTGAGCGATGTATCACTTTTCGTTCTGACGCCGCAACTTCCTTTCCTGTATCTTTACTACTTTTTATCTATATAAATGATGAACTATTGGTTTTGCCGTTTAACAACTTTTTAATAACTGTGGAAGTATTACAGGCATCGGGTCCTACCTAATGTGTCACCCGCCTATACGTTTTACATGAACCATTCAAGACTCGATCGATCTGTTTACGAAGAGAAAGCAGAATATCTCTTCCTTTGACATGGTCCAACAACGACCTAGGAAGCTGGACGCCCTCGCGGCCCAGGCTCTTCCATGGCTCGCGGTAGTTTGCAGCATTTGTTTTATTCCTTGCCCACTTGCCGCTACGTCGAACTTTCGTGGTGATCGTTGGGCAACGTCTTCCACGTTACCTGCAACATAAATAAATTTTCTTCCCACAGTATTTCTGAAAACCCAAAAACAAACTTTTAGAACATAATAATAATAATAATAACTGTTCTTACAATTATTCGTATAAGTCTTGGTCGATTTAATGAGGGGTGGGACAGGCCTAAGCCTTGTGACACCACAACTGTTAATGAAATATTTGAAAAATAAAAACATGTACCACCGACCCAATCAAAGCGACTGTTTTCCTTCGTTGTGCCACGCGTCGCCATGTATAGCTTGTAGAGTAATAGCTGTCAAGTGCTATACACATATAATAAGTGTCAATGCATTTCTTTTTTTTTTAATTTTTAGGTGTTTTCCTTGGCGTCTGAAAACGAATAATATATTCGAAACTAAGGAGGCTAAAAGTAGCAACGTTTCTTCGAATTAAAAAGAGAATACTTTTGACTGATTACCAAAATACGTACCAACTGTTACGAAAAATATAATGGAAAACGATTACTAAACTTCGATCACACGATAAATCAGTCAAATCTACAGGCAGTAAATTCAACTAAATACCTAGGAATTGCAATTACGAACAACTTAAATTGGAAAGAACACACAGAAAATGTTGTGGGGAAGGCAAACTGAAAACTGCGTTTTATTGGCAGAACACTTAGAAAATGTAACAGATCTACTTCACTGCGCTCGTTAAGCACTGCTGTCCGGTCTGGGATGCTTGCCAGATAGGATTCACGGAGAACATCTAGAAAGTTCAAAAAAGTGCAGTACGTTTTCTATTATCGAGAAATAGGGGAGAGACTGTCACTGACATGATTCAGGATTTGGGTTGGACATCATTAAAACAAAGGCGTTTTCGTTGCGGCAGAATCTTCTCACGAAATTTCTGTCACCAACTTTCTCCTCCGAATTTTGTTGACGCCGACCTACATAGGGAGAAACGATCATCATAATAAAATAAGAGAAATCAGATCTCGCACGGAATGATGTTCGTTTTTTTTCGCTCTCTATTCGAGATTGCAATAATAGAGAACTATTGTGAAGGTGGTTCGATGAACCCTCTGCGAAGCACTTACATGTTATTTGCGGAGTATCCATATAGATGAAGAATTTTGTTCATAGTGGTCTATTTAGGCCTTACGTTAGGCAAAATTCGAAGTGGCTCCTTCAAGGCAATTCGCACGGCATCGCGTAACGATAGTGTCTCCGTGCACCACGTAATTTTGTATTGCGAATACTCCAAAACGGCTGCAAAAATATAATCAGTGTTATCATATCACTACAACGTTTCAGTCGTTAATACTAGTCAATGTCTAGAACATGGTGCAAGCCTTACCTTCTTTCGCTACTGTTTCGTGTCTCCTCGGAACAACTCACCACTAAGGTGACGATTTTTTGGCGACAAGATGTAGACTTAATGAATATGCTTCTATTATCAACATACACAGAGAAATCAGTTATGGTTTCGCAGCATTTAGGAAAAACAGTTCCATAGAGAGCGAAGGATAATTTCCCATTTCGTCGAGTAGCGTCGTAAAATCTTCAGTTTAATACGTGATAGAAAGGGTTTCAATATCGAAACGCTTGCCATCTTCTGACCAAAATTAAATCTTATGTGACAGTACTCCGTCGCAGTGTTTCCGTGTCAGTAAGCTGCCTAGTGAAGTTTCTTCTTGGGGCCTCACCTTGCACCTTTGCGGACTGATCGAGAGCTGGTACGCTGTCAGAAATTAATATTCTCTGGTGCGCTATTAAGGTACATTTCAAATCTCATCGAAATGAAAGCTGCAGTATTTACTGTGTCGCCACTCTAAAGAAATTTTTCACTTTTCGGGTAGGTAGATAATTCCAGTTTTAACTCATCATGACATTTAATAATTAAATCCGGTTTTGTTGATTACAAGTTGAAGTTAGCTTGGGAGTGTCTCACGAATGACGTGAATCACTGCAGGGGTCCTCGTTAGAGAGAAAGCCACAAGACTGTGTGTGTGTGTGTGTGTGTGTGTGGGTGTGTGTGTGTGTGTGTGTGTGTGTGTGTGTGTGGACGCGCGCGCGCGCGGCTCACCAGAGTTGCCAATTTGTAGAGGCTTTGAATTAAACGGGGAGGTAATACTTAAGCTGGTGAGCTCTTACATAATCCATAATAATGTACAAAGCAAACAAGCTGCGATCGTCAGTTTCCAACTCTGTGAATACAGAAATTGAATCAGAGTATAGGGGAATTAAGCATGCTAAATGGACTCTGGCCTACTCATTTGCGACGTGGATAACTTGTAAACTAAGTTTCATTCATGGATACTAGAAAAACAGAGTGGATACACGGCACGCAGCTCCACAGACACCGCCGCAGAAACTGTGTTAAGAGGAGCGCTCCTCTAGCAATCAGCTCCAGTGACAAACAGTATTCTGCTATTAGGCTTCACCCTTTTAAGTGTGAAACCTATTGACATTCGTCACACAATGAATGTCCACTATGGAGACGCATTTTTGTCACATAGCAGGTTTACGAAATGAATCCTTATTCCGTCCGATACTGCTTATCTGGATTAATCTCTGCGTGTCAGTTAGTGTATCCTTTGAGCGATGTCATTCAATGTATCCCTTGAGCTGCGGAATACAGGGTGTTTATAAATGAATATCGGGGTTTTAACGCTTTATAATATTTATTATATTAAACTTACAGTTATAAATTATATGTCAAATGAAAGAGCGACTCAAACAGTTTTACCAAGAACCCTATAAATGTTCAACGTGAGTATCATTGGAGTATCTTTGTTGCGTCTGCTCGGCGGGATTTTTGAATAGTCGTGAACAGCGAACTTTGATGTTCAAAATAAAGTGTAGGACGTTGAAAACCAGTCCATGACTGATTTTCATTTTCTCTTCTCACGTTTTCTTTCTGATACACCAGTCACTCAGACTGGTTTATCCCACTGCAAACTTCTGCATCACGTCGTATACTTGCGCCAACTGAAGATGGATTGTTGAAACGTTGCTGACCTACAACGCAGAAAACCGTTGACTTCGTGAATGGAATGCACTCTTCTTGAGACGTGCTATCGTACTGGGAGGCTGGGGATTCAGGGCGTAACAGGCGCGCTGACGTGCACCGAAAACAACACAAAAAAAATCAAGTACGCAACTTTATTTCGAGGAGGTGATAATATTGTAGTAGTACAGTGAGAACTGTGTGGTAAGCTTTGGTCAAACGTGCGTACTGCAGAAATGAGACGGGCGGTCCGTGGAGACCTGCGGCGACGCTGGCGCAGACGTCCACCCCCTCTCCTCCCCGCCCCTTCCCCCTCCCCCCTTCCTCCTCCCCCCCCCACCTACCCTGAGGCCGAGCTCCGCTAAGCGGCGGTTACCGCCACCGCCAGGTAATTTCCGTCTCGGCCGCAATATCCGACGCGGCGCTGTACGGCCTCCCAGATTAAGACAAACGGCACGGCAGCCCATTCGCAGAGAAAGGCTTGCAACTCCCCTCTTACAATTCCTCCACCGTGGTGCTGTCGCAAAGGGGTACGTTACGTTACTGTACATTTCTTCCAGATTCACCGCTTGAATGCTGTCATGATATGATGGGCGTTCAATAAGTAATGCAACACTTTTTTTTTCTTCGTTGATTTCGGTTGAAAAAATGCTGAATTTGTTGCGGGACATCGTGGAATATTCCCTTTTCAGTCTCTATAGTTTCATAATTTCCGATAGATGGTAGTGTTATCCATATCCTTCAAAATGGCAGATGTAATGCAGGCGCGTTGCAAACAGATAACTGACATTGAGTTTCGTTTGGTGGAAAAGCGTAGCATCGCACATATTCGCAAACGCTTGCAGAATGTCCACGGATACTTTACAGTGACCAAAAGCAGGGTGAGTCGTTGGGCGAGGCGTCTGTCATCGCAGCAAGGTCGCGCAAACCTGTCCTACCTCCCGCGTGCCGGCCGACCGCACACAACTGTGATCCTGTAATGTTGGAACGCGCGGACAGTCTCATCAGTCTCATTCGAAGTGATCGGCGGTTCACAGTCAAAGTTTTCACTGCTCAACTGGACGTCTCTGTTGGTAGTGCTTACACACTCGTCCACCTGTCGGGATACGCAGCGGTGGTTTGCCCGCTGGCTATCTTGCCACCTAATAGAAGACCATAAAGAGCAACGAAGGATCATCTTCATTTTTAACTGTTTTCCGTCTTATCCTTTAGTTGCTTTAAATTCGTGGAGGTATGTGCCGTCTATGCAAGTAAATGAAGGCCGTTTGTTTGTTGCCATACGCGTTTCGCTTCATTTATTTGGGAAGCATCATCAGTGGCCTGAAATACATGTTTCTTTTTATATATACAATAAGCGTATTATCTGCTAGATATAATCTGTTGATATATTACATTTTGTCGGGTTTTTTAGGTTAGAAGCAACTTTTGTAGCACAAGTTCCATAAAATGATGTATCTTTCGTTTTACTTACGATTTCCAGCACTGCTAACACATATATGTGTTTCTGGAGATGTATTTGCTGGTCTTCATGCTCCAGTTAGCCGAATCAGGTGTTGTTTAGACATTTGTCACATCACATTTCACTTTCACTGCCATTTGGCGATCAACATATGTGTGTTTGCAGTGTGTAGTGTTGCCAACTGTTGTTATGTGTTTGTCTCTAGTTTCTGTTGTGTTTTGTGGTTTTCATCCATGTTGGATGGTTCATGTCCATGTTTTATCAGGTGTTCGGCAAAGATAGAATAACTGTTCTCATATTTCCAACTTCTTTTTGTAGCACAGAAAACGAAATCATTTGCAGAAAAGACTTGGTTAGAAAATGAAATCAAATCGCTTTACACTAAGAAACTCATGCTTAATAGGATGTTATATGATTTACATCTTGAGTTATCAGCTTTTATTAACAACCCAACAGTGATGATCAACATAATACAAAAAATTGAACACATCACAGCAAGAACACTGCAATACACACACAACAAACATGAACGAAAAATCAAAACACTCACTAATAAAAATAACCATAGGGGAAAGTATGTCAAAGTGCAACACATCCATCAGCACAAATTTCACCCAAAATTAATAAATCTCACAGACACAGAATTAACTGAGAAAGAAACACAGCTATTAGAGAAAGGACTCAAACACAACATCAGCACAAAAATAGATAACCACTACATAGAAAATTTGATTGTAGAAACAGAAAGCTTCCTGGCAGAGGAAGAGAAAAATAAAAATAACACTGTAAATATTGGACTAACACGAGAACTAGTGAAGAAAGAAATAAATAACATAATCACCATGTCAAAGAAAGAGCAAAACAATAAACTTCAAACAGAAAAAAACACCACCAAGAAATTAAAAGAAAAACTGCAAGCTAACATCATAGTCACAAGAGCTGACAAAGGGAACAGCACAGTACTGATCAATAATGAACAATATATAGAAAAAACTATGGATTTCATCTCTTCTAACAATACCACAAAACTAAAATCTGATCCAACAGCACGCTTCCAGACATACATAAAAAACATACTTAAAGATAAACAAAAACAACATATCATGACAGTTATCAGAGTGAGTAATCACAACAAAAGCCTCCTGACATTGCAAGAAAACTTCCACATACAAAGAGCCATTGGCAATGGAAAAGAAGGTACTCAATGACCAAATCCATATAAACAATAACTCGCTGATCATGCTAGCCACCAAAACAATAACAAACTGAAGTGCAACCAGGATAAATAATTAATGAATATCCTTCCCCTCTTCTCTCTCTCTCTCCCACCAACAGTTGGCAACACTACACACTGCAAACACACATATGTTGATCGCCAAATGGCAGTGAAAGTGAAATGTGATGTGACAAATGTCTAAACAACACCTGATTCGGCTAACTGGAGCATGAAGACCAGCAAATACATCTCCAGAAACACATATATGTGTTAGCAGTGCTGGAAATCGTAAGTAAAACGAAAGATACATCATTTTATGGAACTTGTGCTACAAAAGTTGCTTCTAACCTAAAAAACCCGACAAAATGTAATATATCAACAGATTATATCTAGCAGATAATACGCTTATTGTATATATAAAAAGAAACATGTATTTCAGGCCACTGATGATGCTTCCCAAATAAATGAAGCGAAACGCGTATGGCAACAAACAAACGGCCTTCATTTAGTTACATAGACGGCACATACCTCCACGAAGGATCATCTGTTCGGAATTGCTGATCGTGACAATTTTTTTGACGATCTCGTCACGGGCGATGAAGCATGGTTCATCACTTAGAGCCGAAAACCATACGGCAATCCACGGCGTGGCGCCACGCCATCTCTCCACCGAAGAAAAATTTGAAATTCCTACCCTCAGCTGCTGAAGTTATTGCTACGGTCTTGTAGGACTTTGAAGGTGTGATTGTGTTTGATGACCTTCCTCATGGTGCAACAGTCAACTAGAAGTGTGTTGTGCTACCTTCAGGAAATAGCAGAAACGAATTCAGCGTGTTCGTTGACAATAAAAATGCAAACGAATGTTTCCATGACAAAGCACGTCCTCACCCAAGTCTGCTCAACGGAGAGGCACTTACAAAACTTCGTTTGAGTGTCCTTCCTCACCCGGCCTACAGCCCGAATTTCGAATTTTCTTACTGTTTGGCGCAATGAAGGATGCACTCGCGAGAAGCAGTACGTGGAAGATGGTAAGGTCATTCATGCAGCAAAACGCTGCGTGAGACGTCGACCAATAGAGTGGTACCATGCGGGCAGATCTGCCCAACAGGATAGCTAAGGCCGCCACGCCGGCCACTGTGACCGAACGGCTCTAGGCGCTTCAGTCCGGAACCGTGCTGCTGCTACGGTCGCAGGTTAGAATCCTGCCTCGGGAATGGATGTGTGTGATGTCCTTAGGTTAGTTAGGTTTAAGTTCTATGGGACTCATGACCTCAAATGTTAACTCCCATAGTGCTTAGAGCCATTTGAACCATTTGATTCGAAGGCCGTCACATTGAGCGAGGGTTATCTTGAAAAATAAGTTTTTGTAACCAAAAGGGTGGGGAAAAATATGATAGATTGGAATCCTGAATATAGCCAACCAGCTTTCATTAAAAAAAAAAGTTGCATTACTCATTGAATGCTCTTCGTATTCTGTTCGAGATAGTTGTGACACCCTAAAATATTTGGAGGTATGTTCCGTCATTGTTTTTCACAAAAAATGGCTCTGAGCACTATGGGACTTAGCTTCTGAGGTCATCAGTCCTCTAGAACTTAGAACTACGTAAACCTAACTAACCTAAGGACATCACACACATCCATGCCCGAGGCACGATTCGAACCTGCGATCGTAGCGGTCGCGCGGTTCCAGACTGTAGCGGCTAGAACCGCTCGGCCACTCCGGCCGGCTGTTTTTCACATGGAAATCTTATTGTCAGAAGCAAATAGACCGTAGCATCATAAACTATAAACCTTCCACTATTTTTCGACATAGGCGCTACTTGCATTAAGACATTTCCCGTAGCGTGCAGTCAATTTCAAGAAAGCGTTCTGGTAAAACTCGTGTCCTGTGATGCAAGGAATTATCGCACAGACTGCTCAGCCTCAGCACTGATTTTGATGTGACATCCCGCGAGCGCAGATTTCAATCAAGGGGACAGGTGAAAGTCCGCTGGGGTAAGACTGGGACTGTAGGAGATCCAGTCTCTCCTATCCGAAGCCACGAATCTGATCCTGTGTGAGCCTTGCTGTGAGTCTAGCATTGCGTGGTACTCTACTTCCTCTGATGATCTGGTTGAAAATACCGGGTAATTGCCGGCCGTTGTGGCCGAGCGGTTCTAGGCGCTACAGTCTACAGTCTGGAGCCGCGCGACGCTACGGTCGCAGGTTCGAATCCTGCCTCGGGCATGGATGTGTGTGATGTCCTTAGTTTAGTTTAGCTTAAGTAGTTCTAAGTTCTAGGGAACTGATGGCCTCAGAAGTAAAGAACCATAGTGCTCGGAGCCATTTTGAACCGGGTGATCAAAAAGTCAGTATAAATTTGAAAACTTAATAAACCACGGAATAATGTAGATAGAGAGGTAAAAATTGACACACATGCTTGGAATGACATGGGGTTTTATTAGAACAAAAAAAGTATTGCTAGACGAGTGAAAGATCTCTTGCGCGCGTCGTTTGGTGATGGTCGTGTGCCCAGCCGCCACTTTCGTCATGCTTGGTGTCCCAGGTCTAGAGACCTCAGTCCGTGCGATTATTGGCTTTGGGGTTACCTGAAGTCGCAACTGTATCGTGATCGACCAACCTCTCTAGGGATGCTGAAAGACAACATCCGACGCCAGTGCCTCATCATAACTCCGAACACGCTTTACAGTGCTGTTCACAACGTTATTCCTCGACTACAGCTATTGTTGAGGAATGATGGTGGACATATTGAGCATTTCCTGTAAAGAACATCATCTTTGCTTTGTCTTACTTTGTTATGCTAACTGCCGGCCGGTGTGGTCTTGCGGTTCTAGGCGCTTCACTCTGGAACCGCGTGACCGCTACGGTCGCAGGTTCGGATCCTGCCACGGACATGGATGTGTGTGATATCCTTAGGTTAGTTAGGTTTAATTAGTTCTAAGTTCTAGGCGACTGGACCGAGCGAGGTGGCGCAGTGGATAGACACTGGACTCGCATTCGGGAGGACGACGGTTCAATTCCTCGTCCGACCATCCTGATTTAGGTTTTCCGTGATGTCCCTAAATCACTTCAGGCAAATACCGGGATGGTTCCTCTGAAAGGGCGCGGCCGACTTCCTACCCCATCCTTCCCTCATCCGATGAGACCGATGACCACGCTGTCTCGTCTCCTTCCCCAAACAACCAACTTTCTAGGCGACTGATGACCTCTGAAGTTAAGTCGCATACTGTTCAGAGCCATTTTAACCATTTTTATTGTTTTGCAAATTATTGCTATTCTGATCAGATGAAGCGCCATCTCTCGGACAGTTTTTGAAGTTTTGAATTTTTTTGGTTCTAATAAAACCCTATGTCATCTCAAGCATGTGTGTCAATTTGTACCTCTCTATCTACATTATTCCGTGATTTATTCAGTTTTCAAATTTATACTGACTTTTTGATCACCCGGTATCTTACCGCCAACCGCAGGGTGACGACACAAAACATGGCATGTAATAGTAAGGCGTGCCACTGGTGAGTAACACGCCACAGCATCTCTGCGTATTCTCTGTCTCTCAGCTTACGGCGTTGCTAACTGGCAGAGACTGTGGACAACCCCTCACATCTGACGCCGCACGCTTTCCGAGAGATGAGCCAGCGCCAAAAGGAAGGCCCACGCGGTGCGACCTCGGTCCGGAGCCGCGTCGCGTGATGGATCGCCTGCGGCGGGGAAATAAAAACCCCGAGGCGAGCCTCGCACTAAATTAGCTTTAAACAACTTTGGTAATTAAAATTTCCTGCGCGACGCGGCAGCCTCCCTTGTTTACAATGTCCGCGCCGAGTAACTCCGATAAGAATGGGTCCGGCGCGGCGCCCAAGTTTTATGAATAAAGGCAGCCCCCGGAATATCCTTAATAAACGTAAGCGTCGCAGCCGAGACGGTTGCCCTTCCCCTTCTGCTTCTGCAGCCGGTCGCACGCCCGAGCGGCTTCGGCAAGCGAGCCGCAGCCAGTCGGCTACTGCGCTGTCGCAGCCGGTCCGGCCCGCCTGTTGTAACTCCCGTCCTGCGAGACGGCGCCCGACATAATTGATGATCGCTGCCAGCCACTGCAACCCGCCAGCCGCTTGTTTCCGCGAGAAACCGGGTTTCCTTTTCTTCTCTGACCTTTGCAGGCCCAGCAATTACTGGCCCAGATCCGAACGCAGTCGAGCGTTAAATTTCACCTCTCTTCTTATTACCACTACCGAAAGCATCCATTGCGCAATCACAATAGCGACAATAACGAGATGGCGCTATTTATATGCCTCATTCGTCGGCTGAATATAAAGTAGTACGTGCTCGCAAATCGCCTTAGATTCGGAATCCAATCACTATCCTTTTCCTTTACAATGCACTCCCCCCCCCCCTTCCCACCTCCGCCCCCCCTTCCGCCCCCCCCCCCTTCCGCCCCTCCCCTTCCAGTCCCGATTTGTCCTTTTACATTCCCCTATCAATATACAGGATGTCTCATAACGCATATTACACATTTCTAGAGGTCACAGAGACAACTTAGTACATTAAGTTTTACATAGAAACGCATGTCCGTCAGTGTCATCCAACGACGCTACAGAGCGACAAAGTTATAGGCGCCGGCGCTTGTAAATGTATGTATACAGGGTGAAAAGTATTTAAACCGACAAACTCTGGGACGTTGTAGGGGACATCAAAACAAATATTTTTCCCTAATGTCATTTTTTCCTATGATGATTATTTAAACCGGTGGAGGCCGTATTACGCTCTTCAGTTGTTAGAGGTCGAATTACGATCTTCAGTTGTTAGAGGGTGTATTACGCTCTTCAGTTGTAGGCAACTCCTGTCCACCAGTTCAGTAGTGCATTGTCTCTGTATACTAATGTAGCGATATAGCTGGATTGGGTACATTGATATGGTTGGTGCGTACTACGTAGCGCACCACAACGGGCGAGCTGCACAGCCTGTTTATCAACAACAATATTCTAATCGCCGTATCCCGCATCATACGACCTTTGCTGCTGTGTACCAACATCTGCGTGAGACCGGGTCATTTAGCAGATTACCTGGACAGGGACGCCGTCGCACGGTAAGAACTCTGCAAGTAGAGGAAGCTGTCTTGCAGTATGTGGAGCGGGATCCTTCAATCAGCACTCGTGAAATTGCACGCAACATGGGGACGAATCAGGCGAATGTAGAACAGTCCTTCGAGAGCAACTGTTACGTCCGTTTCACTTACAGTGTGTCCACAAAGTAGAACCAGTTGATTATCCACCCAGAGCACAGTTTTCGCAGTGGTACCTGGAACTGTGTGAAATGCATCCTGCATTTCCATCCTCTGTGTTGTTTACCGATGGAGCAACGTTCGGGGTGATGGAGTCTTCAACATGCACAATTCGCATGTTTGGAGTGAGGATAACCCACAGTTACTAGCGCTCATCAAGTGCGGTTCTTCGTTAATGTGTGGGTCGGTGTTGTTGGGGACTGTTTAATTGGGCCGTATCTGCTACCTTGTTGTTGTCTCTTGGTCGTAAAAAAAAGGAAACGTGTTTGTTGGTTTAATTAATTTACCACCAGAGAAATCTTCCTCTATCGGTTTAAATACTCCTCATAGGAAAAAATGACTTTAGGGAAAAATATTTGTTTTGATGTCCCCTCAAACCTCCCAGAGTTTGTCGGTTTAAATACTTTTCACCCTGTATATAAGGTGATTCCGTGATGATGTTACACACTTTCTAGGATGATGGAGAAGGAGAAATGTATCAATTTGAGGTAAGGACCCTTACACCCGAAACGTACGTGACAGTGGAATACATGTACTGGCACATTCGCTGCGAAGATTTTAGGGTAGGTAACTTTCAGATGTGGTAGCATGGACCAGCACAAGAAAAAATGTCTAGTAAACATGAGCTCTGGAATGTATACCTTAATAGTTATGAGCACTCGGTCAATAGTGGAGATATGGTTTTACAGTACCTCCTCAGGTATGCACTTCAGAACCCAGGTTTACCGGAATTTTTTTTCCATGTTTTGGTCCATTCTACCACCTCTGAGAGTTGTCCCTTATAATCATAGCAACAGCAGTACCAATACATGTACTCCACTGTCAGAGATATCAGAATGGTTTTCGTTTATATCTTTCAACTCGTTTGTTTCCCTACACGAACGTTTACCTCAAATTGACACGTTTATCCTTCTCCATCATCCTAGAGAGTCTGTTTCATCATCATCGAATCACCCTGTACTTCTACAGGTGCCGACGCCCACAATTTTAAAGCTGTGTTGCGTCGTTGGATAATGTTTCTGGACATGGTTTCCTATGTAAAACTGGATTTAATAAGTCCCCTCTGTAAAATCTAGAAATGTGTAGCATGAATTATGAAACACCCTGTATATAAAGGGTAGTCAAAAACCGTCTGAACAGCTTGTAAGGGTGATGCAGGATAAGTTGTGCTGATAAATAACTGTTACGTCAAAAATTCCTTACGTTGTGCCGCTTCCGAAGTTAGTCGATTAGACCGTTGCGTGTACAGATTCAAGCGGCCCGCCAGAGAAAGTGAAACCAAAATTGGACATGGGACAGTAGCAAGGATTGAATCCAAGCCAAAGGCTGAGCAGTCTCATGCGCTATCTTCTACGCTATTCGATTAACTGATACTAATAGTATTTTGTGTGCGGCTCGAATTTGGCTTTGGTCAATGCTAATTAAGTCGGAAACGGCGCAACGTGACGAATATTTGTCTTAACAATTTTTACTCAGTACAGCCTACACCACAACAAGCTTACAAACATTTCAGACTGTTTCTGACCACCATTGTTTTTGAGTTATTCAATAATAACGTATTTGACGATCACTTTTGTACGTTTCTGTTGAATAATTTTAGAACATGGCCTCTAACAAAAACTATATGAAATTTTCTACAAAAAGGTATTTCAATCTTTTTCGTTAGGACTAACGATTTGCGCCTAGCGAGCGAGAGAACACGAAAATCTTTCATGCGGTATTTGAACACATTGCGGGTTGCATGAAACCCACACGTAGAGGCATAGTGATTCAGCTGTGAATGTATAGAGGGTGAAGAAAAATTCGCGCTCTCGGATTTCGCAGCGCGATTCCTCACATACTAGCAATACAAAAAATGTATCTCACAAAATTTCGTCCTGAGAATATTTCCGACAATAAATGCACGTTAATGATTGGCAATCTGGCAACTCGGTAATCACATTTACTGTAACTCCTCTGTCAGGAGACAGGAGTAGTGTTGTGCAGTTCTCGCTTCCCGCGTCCGGGTTCCCGGGTTTGATTCCCGGCGGGGTCAGGGATTTTCTCTGCCTCGTGATGACTGGGTGTTGTGTGATGTCCTTAGGTTAGGGGGACTGATGACCTCAGAA
This sequence comes from Schistocerca gregaria, assembly GCF_023897955.1. NCBI lineage: Eukaryota > Metazoa > Arthropoda > Insecta > Orthoptera > Acrididae > Schistocerca > Schistocerca gregaria. The sequence continues at coordinate 200,700,410 of NC_064923.1, forward strand.
GTTAAGTCCCATAGTGCTCAGAGCCATTTGAACCATTTTTGTTGTGCAGTTGGTGCCGTGAATAGCGCTTTGGGTTAGCCTGCATTAAGTATTTGTTTTTATTTACTAAATGTAGCCTGCCTGGTGCGGTATCTAGTATCTTAATCGTCATACAGAGATTACAGTGGGTCTTCTACAAAAAATTTGCACTTACATACTACAAGCACAGAAATGGAAATGCAATCGTTTTCACTGGTCAGTTTGTATAGAAGTCTTTTGTACGACGTGGACGCGAATTGTTTCACACCACTGTATCTACTAGATTACAAACCCGTTTATTTTCTGTATACCATCCCCCAATGATCCCATCGATTAGTACCAACAAAAATTCTTGCCACGCTCACGTGAATTACATTTCGTTATGGTCATACGTCACCAGTAGGGCTAGTAAAGTGCTTTGCAGACAATTTCCAAACATGTACTACGTAAATGTCGGATACTTGTGGTTTAAGAAACGATAAATACTGCAGTAGAATGAAATTGCCAAATAAATACAAATACGCTTCGATCAGGAATCGAACCCTCCACCTCCTGAATGCTAACCCAAAAAGCTATCCACTGCACCAACTGCACAGCACAACTACTACATCCTGACAGAGGTAGTTACCGTACATGTGATTACAGTGTTGTCAGATTGCCGATCTTTAACGTATATTTGCTGCCAGAAAAAGCGCAGGATGAAACTTTTTGAGGAACATTTTTGTAATGCTAGTATGTGAAGATCCGCACTGTGAAGTGAGAGTGCGCGAATTTTTCTATAAACTAGAACTCCACCGACAAACTGTCAGAGGATACTGTATGGACTAAAGCAAGAAAAATGTTTAGTAAAATGGCTCAAATGGCTCTGAGCACTATGGGACTTTACATCTGTGGTCTTCAGTCCCCCTAGAACTTAGAACTACTTAAACCTTACTAACCTAAGGACATCACACACATCCATGCCCGAGGCAGGATTCGAACCTGCGACCGTAGCGGTCTCGCGGTTCCAGACTGAAGCGCCTAGAACCGCACGGCCACAACCGCCTGCAAAAATGTTTAGTAGACATGAGCTCTAAAATCCATTCCTCAAGATCTCAGAGTACTTGTTCATTCTCGCTACTGTGAAACATATCTCTTTTATACTGAAGAAGCGCTTATAGCTCTTACGGCATGCATGTTAGAAACAATCTTTACTGGACTTTTTTTCTTGTTTTGGTTTCTTACTATCACCTCTGGAAGTCTGTCGGTGGAGTTCTGGTTCACATGGTACACCTACGGGCTGTCCCTCCTAAGAGTTCCCACGTGCGTTTTATCTGGTGTTTCGGGCACTTCTTTGTTGATTTGTTTCTGCGATATGCAGCTGTAGTCAGCCAAAACATATATTGCTCATCATGTTTTTCATGCGACGCCAAGCGGCGACAGGAAGCGTCGGTTTGTTTCCCGTTACAAACAAAACGATTTTTAAAGCGGGATTTTACATGTCCGCTCGATAGAGCTGTCCCAGATTAGTCTAGTACGATATTCTTTGGATCGATATGCATTAATAGGGACAGTAAAACTGGAATAACGAGTACTCCAGCATCCGCAGCACAATCGTGGGCCGCGATAATTGCTACCGCCATGCAGCAGCACTATTCAGTCGCTGATTCTTCTTGTTTCACTGTCATTATTAATGCAAACCCATAACACGGAATGTCGCACTAGACTAATTTGGACCGCTCCATCGAATGGGCACGTAATATTCCGCTTGAAAAATCACTTTGTCTCCCCGGCGCTTTTGACTGACACTGGACGCAGCGAAAAAGAGGCGATGAGCAGTATTTATTTGGGCTGATTCCAGCTACACAGTATGAAAGGGGACTTTCCCGTGTACCATGAAGATTTTTTAGGAAGTATTGATCATAAATGTGAATGGGGTTGCGAATTTTAAAAATGTACTCAATCCTGCAACATCGATATAATTATATTATTTTTAAAATTGTGTTTGAGACCAGAGATGTTGGTCAAGGAGGTTGACTTTGCTTTGTCAGAGTAATTCAGTGAGTAGCAGCACGATGGAAGTTAAAAAAAAAAAAAAAAAAAAAAAAGGGAGGTGGTGGTACAGACTTACGCTGTACATTGTTTTGAAGCCAAAGCGGGAGCCATTTTAAGTAGCCCAAAACATTAGCAGACTACTGTTTACGAGTGCTTCTTGTTCATTATTTCTGTCATGTGCGCGCAACGACTGTTTTAAATACTAAAAATTATAGAGCTTACATAAATAACATAGTGTGAGGAAGGCAATTTCGAACGTTTTTCTGTTCCTGAATGCGTATTTGCTCTAGAAATACGACACAGTCAGAGTAACGTCAAGGGGAAGTGTCACCGAGGTGAACTATGGGCGTATGAATGCAGTGAACCCAATGTTTTGGGCTAATTAAGATGGCGGACATCGGCTTCAAGTTTGTGATGTAATGCCACCTACCTTGTTTTTTTACCTCCATGAGCAGCACAGTCTAATAAATACAGTCACGACATTCTCTGGTGCAAAAGTAGTTGCCATTTGAGAGTTGGAGCAACACAAGCGCTCCAAGAGGTGAAAAAGCAGACATTCACATGCGTCTAAGGATAATGTGTGTTTTTAATCATTTTCTACTTAATTAAGGAACAGTTCTTATATTTTTGCGTTCCATACGTTTGTTAGCTATGAAGAGATAATTCATATCTCTTCATAGCACCCTCCCTTAGCACAAGTTTCAACAATAAGACAACACCAAATACTTCATTATAAAATTTCTACAGCAAACTTCAACCATACCCAATGTTCTAACAATGAGAACGTACATACCTACAAATATAAAAAGACTGGGTTACCTTAAAAATTGGCTTTTATCGTTCTTCCGTTAATATTACCTCATTTGCTCAATATATATATATATATATATATATATATATATATATATATATATATATATATATACATTATTAATAACTATAGTACAAAGTAATTCATTTTATATGTTACCTTGCACTGGTGTATGCAAACGAGAGTCGGTTTGCCACGCATACTGAAGTAAAATAAACTAAACGCTAGATGATGCACACGTCATACTGATAACTGGGCTCATACGCCAAATTCTGTGTAAATTTGAATCTTTTTTTTTTCCACTGAATTAACACCATATAGGTTCTCAATGAGTCTAAATTTAGTTTTCTCGTCCCCTTCTGAGTGTTTCAAATTTTTGAAATACACTACTGGCCATTAAAATTGCTACACCATGAAGATTACGTGCTACAGACGCGAAATTTAACCGACAGGAAGAAGGCGCTGTGAAATGCAAATGACTAGCTTTTCAGAGCATTCACACAAGGTTGGCGCCGTTGGCGACACCTACTACGTGCTGACACGAGGAAAGTTTCCAACCGATTTCTCATACACAAACAGCAGTTGACCGGCGTTGCCTGGTGAAACGTTGTTGTGATGCCTCGTGTAAGGAGCAGAAATGCGTACCATCACGTTTCCAACTTTGATGAAGGTCGGATTGTAGCCTATCGCGATTGCGGTTTATCGTATCGTGACATTGCTTCTCGCGTTGGTCGAGATCCAATGACTGATAGCAGAATATGGAATCGGTGGATTCAGGAGGGTAATACGGAACGCCGCGCTGGATCCCAACGGCCTCGATCCCTGAGGCAACAGGTGAGGACGTTTGCAAGACAACAACCATCTGCACGAACAGTTCGACGACGTTCGCAGCAGCATGGACTAGCAGCTCGGAGACTATGGCTGGGGGTACCCTTGACGCTACATCACAGACAGTAGCGCCTGCGATGGAGGACTCATCGACGAACCTGGGTGCACGAATGGCAAAACGTCATTTTTTCGGATGAATCCAGGTTCTGTTTACAGCATCATGATAGTCGCATCCGTGTTTGGGGAGATCGCAGTGAACGCACATGGGAAGGGTGTATTCGTCATCGCCATACTGGCGTATCACCCGGCGTGATGGTATTGGGTGCTTTACTTCTTCCAGTACCTCGTCTTCTTCCTTCCAAACTTTACAGAAGCTCTCCTACTAACCTCGCAGAACTAGTACTCCTGAAAGAAAGGATACTGCGGAGACATGGCTCATCCACAGCCTGGGGGATGTTTCCAGAATGAGATTTTCACTCTGCAGCGCAGTGTGCGCTGATATGAAACTTCCTGGCAGGTTAAAACTGTGTGACGTACCGAGACTCGAACTCGGGACCTTTGCCTTGCGCGGGCAAGTGTCCTACCAACTGAGCTACCCAAGCACGACTCACGCCCCGTCCTCACAGCTTTATTTCTGCCAGTACCTCGTCTCCTATCTTCCAAACTTTACAGAAGCTCTTCTGCTAACCTTGCAGAACTAGCAGAAGAGCTTCTATAAAGTTGAGAAGGTAGGAGACGAGGTACTGGCAGAAGTAAAGCTGTGAGGACGTGACATGAGTCGTGCTTGGGTAGCTCAGTTGGTAGGACACTTGCCCGCGCAAGGCAAAGGTCCCGAGTTCGAGTCTCGGTCCGGCACACAGTTTCTAATCTTCCAGGAAGTTTCATATCAGAGCACACTCCGCTGCAGAGTGGAAATCTCATTCTGGAACCACTACCAGAATTTCCAGTAGCAACATCCAGAGTAAAACTCACCCTGAAGTAGTCACGCACGCCAGCGGAAACATTCCGCTGTGAGCTCTATCTGCAACAGCATTGAAGCACTATGCCTCCTCTACGTGTGTATCGTCATCGCCGCTACCGCATGCCCCTCTAGAAACACATCTTACGCCTGGAAAATAAACTTGAGGGAAATGGGACAGCACAAGCTGTTATACTGAATGGACCTATATTCTTTCGTGGCTGCAGGGTGAATTTTATTCAGACGTGTGATACGGACAGGGTTCCCGTTCCGTCCTTCCCTGCGACGCGGCTGAAGGTCGCAGCGAGACACTGGAGGAGTGGAGCGTAAGTGAATTAGAGGATGCTCTGTGGCAGTTTAACCGCAGGTGAGTTGGATAAAGGGCGCGCTAATGGAAGCGGGCACGTGCGTCCCCAGGGCCACCTCTCAGGTGGAATTTCCGCCGGCAGGTGAGTGGCGCCAGAAATCGCGTTAGCGCCGCGGCCACTGGCGCCAGCATCTGCTGTTGCTGCTGGCACTGCCGCCGTTTGATGTCTGCCTGCGGCCGCGCCACTAATGGGAAGGAAAGGTCCCGGTCTCAGCCTGCGGTCTTCCTCTCTTCCTGCCGCAGGGCTCCTTGGAGACTTCTCAAGGACGCTCACGGCGGGAGGCATCAAAGACCCTGTGTTCCACGAGTAGAGGCAACACCTGCTGCTCCCCTAGATGGCAATGTTCCCCTAGATGGCAATCATCTGACAGAAAATAATCAGAGACTACATGATTCCAGAGACCTTGTTCAAGTTTCGAAAATGTATTGAGAAGTTCCATGCCCTCTTTTGCATGTCTCCTCTGATTTTTATCAATTTTATTAATGTTCTATGCCATTGCACGGTAGTAACAGACCGAATAACGTTATTGTAATGAGAGTATTTGTACTGAGAGCTCAAAAAATACTTTTCACTTGATTCCTAAACATGTTTTACTTCCGTGGGTGGCCTGGGCGAGGAGAGCATCGTAGGACGCGGCACACAGCCTTTCCGGTTGCGAACTGCACTGCCCTGAATTCTGAGGGGTTCGTACAATAATAGGCTTAACCGCCTGGCGGAACGATTGACGTCCGTCGAGTTTCGCCTATTGTATGCAGGGCGAAATGACCAGCGAGACGTCTAAGTATCGCCGCAGTTTGTGTTTACCGTTCCGGCGCGTCTGGAACGAACATTCCTGGCACCAACTGACTGCATTGTCCTCATGGTTCGGACAATACTTGTGCACTGTACCCTGCTGGGTGCGACTGTCTGGCACCAGATGGCCAGTGGTCTAGGCAGGTTGTTTTCGTAGCCGTCCAAACGGCAAGTTCAGTGCCCTCAGTTGAATACCACAGGCATGACTGGTCAACTCAAACTGAGGATAGTTGACGTCATAAAGCCCTGCTCGAAATTGGAGGGAACGGTCGCTATTGGAGCAAATGATATTCCGAGACAGTGTGGGGGAATTTTGGAATCAGAACTGAATGCTGATTCGCGGTTTTCGAAGAGAGTAGGGAGATGAGCAATGCTGGCTTCGTTCTTTCATCGCATCACGGAGGGGTTTCGGGATCTGATCTTCGCCGGACTCGGACGGTCTTGCGACTTGGTCGCTCTTTTTCGAAAGAACTTTGAATTCTCGGACAGCCTTCGTGGCCAGGGGTTGACACAGAGTTGGTGCACTTCAGAACTCGGCGCCTACATCATCAGGACACTGCCTACCGACGACGTGCTGCAGATTTCAGTACTGGTACACTATTTTGCGGCTCCGCCATTGTAGGACCTTATCAATTTTATACTGAATTCCTCAGCAGCACGCGCGCTCGCTTTGCTAAAGTCCACCTTGCTTGTTTCTCCATGTGATCCCATTTGAGCTCTCACTCCTTATTGCGATACTGCTATGTAGTCGGAAGATTAATATTTGATTCATTAGGACCTCCAGTCATTATTGTTGATCTATTGCATCACAGAGAGTAGGAGCCCCTTGTTCTCGACCCAACTCTTATTCTCATAATATTTCAGTATACACTATCCTTTAAACTACTGTGTGTGTCGACAATGTTCTGATATATAATAAATCTCATTGTGATATTTAATCCGCATATAATTTCGTAGATATAGTCAGAATCCCATTTCCTGTTGTTTATTGTGATAAAGTTCTCCTTTTTTGAGTAGATTACGATTTTTATTAAATTATTGAGAGCGTGTACTTCTTATTTTACCAACTAGCAGGGTCCAGCATCATTTCCTTCCGTTACCGTTGCACGCGTGATTAATTAGCTGGTAGATAAGGATGGGGTCTCATTCTCATGCAGAATTCGTCTGAATTAAAGAGGTACAAACTCTTCTCCAACCCAGCACCTCGCAATATGACGTATGTATGCAGACTGAAGCGACGAATGAAAATTTGTATTAAGGTCATGATTCGAAACTCTCTCCCCCTCACTAAGTAGTTCGAATTTAGTGGGAATACCAAGTGAGCTGAGGCATGAATTTGGACTGAGGAGGGAAGCGAGCTAGGGCAGTCAGCCATCATGCCAGGGTGGCGTACTGGTTAGCGTATCTGCCTAGCGAGCGGTAGACCTGGATTCGAATCCTGGCCATGGTACACTTTTCATTTGTCGCTTCAGTCTGCATATGTACAATATTCATAGTAACCATACACTTCTTTTTCAGATGTGGAGTTTATTTCTTCTTTTTTTTATTACGAGGACATACTGAAAAATAACGCCTCCGAAATTTTTATTTCGTTCTCAATATCGGTTTAATTATTACATGCCATCCATATCACTTGCTCTACATCCCCGTTTCGCTGACACAAGTTGCAACCCTCTGCCGCTAGAGAGCTCTGAATTGTAGCTTGCAACATGGCGGCGTGTAACATAACTGTCAGTGCGTGAGACGGCCACAGAAAAATGAAAGCACGAATTCAAACAGTTCGTCCACACATGGAGCATCCATTCCTGCAGCATGACAATTCCACACCACACACATACACTGCGACGTCTGCAACAATCGGACGCCTTGCATTCACTGTCATTCATAGTTCTCCATACAGTCCCGCATTGGCCCCATCCAGTTTTCATTTGTTATCAAAATTTAAAGGACAGCTTGGAAAACGTCACTTTGATAGTGATGAAAAGGTGCAAGCCGGGTTGAGGTTGTCTCTCCGTCAACGAATACAGACGTTCTACAGAGACAGTATCAACAAACTAGTCTCTCGTTGGGAGAAACGTGTTTGTCACCGGAGTGACTATTTTGTGAAATAACTACTGTATGTAGATATGAAAAATAAAGACTCAGAATGTTAATAACGTATGTTTCATTTAAAGAGATAGTCTTCTCATAAAAACTCAGTCAGATTTTCCATTGTTTCCCTAAATATCCTTAGGCGAAAACCAGAATGGTTCCTTTGAAGCAGACATGACCGATTTTATTCCATACCATTGTCGGAGCCAAGTCACTGTTACATATCCGATGGCTGTCTCTTCGAAACCACGTCAACCATTATCTTTCCTTTCTCCCCTTAATAGCCATTAAAAAATCTCATAACGGTTTTCCCAAGTCCAGAGTCCAAACGTAACAGAGCGGAAGTGACTCACAGTTTTTAAGTTTCATACATTCGTGGCACTCTTTACTACCGATAATATCGTTTCATATCCTCAAAGCGAATGTATTTTCACGCGACGTCTCCATCAAACGCTCCGGCTGAATAAAATCGTAAAATCGGCTGTACGTCGTAAAAGATGAAGGTTAACCAAGAAGGAATAACTTATGTATGTTAATGAAGCTATACCTAAGCAGCATTTGTGATTCTGAAGACACGACGCTTGTAAATCAGACGTAATAGTGCTCACACAGACGGAATGCCAAGTAAGGACACTCAGTTACTGGGAGCCACCCATGAACCACGACTTTAAGGAGTCTTCCACTAGCAGTTTGGCGTCCCGAGTCGATTGCTGGCATGTGTGTGGTCTGCTGTTAGCTTGCTTTTCTTTTATATCGTCTTGTCGTTTTCCTGGCCATGGGAAAATAAATCCCTTCTCTTTGGAAACGGACAGTCTTCATTAAGCCGTTTCCTGATAGATTTTTACACTGCCGCCATAAGCATAACAGTAGAGTGTATAATCTGCATCTCATCTACCTAACTACTCTGCAATTCACACTTAAGTGGCTGGCAGAGGATTCATCGAACCCCTTTCACACGATTTCTCTGCTCTGCAGTTCCCACTTAATGCCTGGCAGAGGATTCGTTTTATCACCTTCAGACTATTTCTCTACCTTTCCACTCACTACCAACTTGCGGGAAATGCGAATTCCTTTCAGACGAGAAATTTGGTAACTGAAATTTCAGCACTTTGCCCCGCATCTCAGCTCATTTTCAGAATTTAATAATTTAGTCTTGAGACAAAATTTATTGGGTTTATAGAAATAAGTGTACAAAGTATTATAATGTTAGCCTTCATAGATTCTCAGTAAAAGGTACATTAACTTTCAAAACAATTTTCAGGAAATGGCATTTTAAGTTCAACCTAACGTTTTTTCTTATGTCACCGCTTCAGCAGGCCCCAAATTTGTGCTCATGGTCCTCTTTCCCTTCAAGGCTTCTCTTCTGGTTTCTGTGCTTTGCCAGGTCTTCAACTGACTTTTTAGCTTTTTTTCTCAAAATGTCTTGAGAGAAATTTCACACCTTCTCAATCTGTTTCATTCTCTGTAATACCTCCATCATCCCTACGTTTCCATCATTAAATCCAAGAACTACAGTGTAAGTTGCAATTCTGACAACTGTAGCAGATGGAAATGTGGTTTTAGGGCGTTGTGTCCATATGAGTGAATATACTCATTTGGATTCTGGGTTTTGTCTTGAACAAATTTTTTTAAATGTTCAACATCAGCCACAAACCTGTAAGTGCCCTTGGCAATATCCAGAATACAATTTGAAAGCCTCTCCTTGTGAATGTAGGGGGCTGTTGTCCCTCTGAGCCTGTAGATACTGAAGTCTTGCTTCAAAACGTTGGTGTGCGTCGCGTCACACATTTAATTATTTTTTAGGCACTTCGGGTGCGATTTCATCATTGAAACTTTCAGGATTTATTGTCCATGAGTTCTAGTAATAAGCTACTGCAAGTTGTACCATGTCGAGAAATTGTGGATCTAATATCCAGCATGCTTAGTGAAAGACAATTTGATGTGTTTCCAGGTAACTCTAAAAGCCACAAACGGAAACTAAATAATGGACTACCACAGGGATCTGTTTTAGCCCCATCACTATTCAATTCATACATTAATGATTTACCAACCACAATATCAACTAAATTCATCTATGCTGATGACATCGCACTGGTAGCACAGAGCAGTAATTTCAAAGATAGTGAATGAATTCTTATGGAGGATCTGGAGAAGATTTCAACTTTCTTTAAGACCTGGAGATTGATCCCAAGCACACCAAAAACTGAAGTCTCTTGTTTCCATCTAGCGAATCGTGCTGCGAACTACAAACCAAGAGTTCTGCTCAATGGACAAACGTTGAGGTACAATCCTTTCCCAAAATGTCTCGGAATCACTCTAGATAGAACCCTGAGCTACAAAGAGCACATCACCAAGCTTTCTCATAAAGTTGCTGCAAGGAACAACATACTACATAAGCTCAGTGGTACAACCTCTGCTGAGTGTCTGCGTTTAGCTGGCATCAGTCTTGTGTACTCTGCTGCTGAGTACTGTGCACCTGTCTGGTTGGAAAGTGTACATGTGAAGAAGGTTGACACAAAACATAACGACACAATGCGCTGTATTACTGTTTCCATCAAATCAACCCCCCATTCCACTGGTTACCTGTACTTAGTCACATTCCTCAACCTCACTTAAGGCGGAAACAAGCTCTACTGAGGGAGGCCAAGAAAATCTCTGCATCACCCTCTCTACCACTGCACCAGGAATTCTGTCATCCGCCAGAGCAACGATTGATATCAAGAACACCAGCAAGTGTTACTGCAGGACAACTCATCGCGGATGGTTTTGATCTAAATGAAAGCTGGAAGCATGAATGGACAACAAAAACATTGGGAACAAGAACCCATCACCTTGATCCCACAGAGAAGCCAAAAGGTTCTGACCTATCGAGGAAACTTTGGTGCCGCCTCGACAGGTTAAGAACTGGACATGGTTGTTGTAGCTACTTCAGATACAAATGGGGCTGGATCAGCTCACCAATGTGTGAATGTAATCAAGAAGAGCAGACAATTGAACATTTAGTCCAACGATGTCCACTCATTCCTACCCTGCGATTCCCGATGACTTGTACACTCTCACACCCAGCTTAATTAATTGGTTAAAAAACACGGACTTTAAGGTTTAATCTTGTCTTGTTGTTGTTGTTGTTGTGGTCTTCAGTCCTGAAACTGGTTTGATGCAGCTCTCCATGTTACTCTATCCTGTGCAAGCTTCTTCATCTCCCAGTACCTACTGCAACCTACATCCTTCTGAATCTGCTTAGGGTAGTCATCTCTTGGTCTCCCTCTACGATTTTTACCCTCCACGCTGCCCTCCAATACTAAATTGGTGATCCCTTGATGCCTCAGAACATGTCCTACCAACCGATCCCTTCTTCTGGTCAAGTTGTGCCACAAACTTCTCTTCTCTCCAATCCTGTTCAATACTTCCTCATTAGTTATGTGATCTACCCATCTAATCTTCAGCATTCTTCTGTAGCACCACATTTCGAAAGCTTCTATTCTCTTCTTGTCCAAACTATTTGTCGTATCATACGCATATTGTATAAAATCATTTGCCTTGTATCAACTGTATAGTGTATAAAATCACCATATGATTAAATAAAGTAATAAATAAAAAATAAATTGAAAATTGTCATTTTCGGTTCATTTTATGAACGTCCCCCATTAGCTCTCTCCTCATTAAATACTGGTTATCTTCCAGCGCTAGGATTCGGATCGTGTGCTAGCTGATCGAGCGCTACCGAGCCACAGTCGTGCGATGATGATCTCGACTAAAAAGGTGAATGTCCCGTAACGGGAGTGGGGTGGGGGATGACGAGCTGTTAGCTGTAACGAGTGGCGGAGAGGTGTCGCTCTGACGGACGCGGCCCGAATAAATCACTCGCGCCCATATAGCTGGTGTCGGGTTGCGGCGGGCAGCGCGCCGATAAGGCGCATTCCTCCGCGACAGCGTCTGCGGTCGGCGCCTAATCGCCTTAAAGTAGGAGCAGACCCGCTGTACACCGGCTACCGGCACACGCACTTAACGAACCTCTCCAGGAGAAGCGATGGGGAAGCAAAGAGCGGAGCGGTGAACACGTCGAACCACTGTCTGTCGCCTCTGGAAGCGCGCCTCGGCGATCAGTAGACACGGCGATTCTGAACACAGATCTCAACTTTTTGATTGTTATTGATATGCAGAAATTTTAAATCTTGTACATTCATCACAACAACAACAGGTAGGCAGCGATGAGCTAGGGTTAGTCATCGCTAGGCCAAGAAAATAATTATTCCCCAAAAGAAAACTATTTTATTTCCTCAGTCCAGTGCTGCACTAACAGAATAAAATGCGTTAGTTGGTTGCCTAAATGCTAGCAATAAAGAAAAACAACAAGACGAACTTCGTCTATAACACACATCAAATATTTTTACGACAGGTTGAACTCTGGTGATATAACCAGTAGCTAGCCCTGGTCACCAGCAGTCGATGCGAATGGGCATGACATAGCACCCGGAAAAACACCTTACCAGAGCGTAGCAATACCAAGCTCACACAATGGGATATACAGGGTAAACAGTTTCCACAGTTTCATGAATATTTAAATCCCAGAAGAGTAGGTGCTCTGAAAATTTACTCTTCAGAATACAGAAAAGAAATTAATAACAGGAATTACGCTATCAGTATTCACTAATAAAATCAGATATGGCGTGGAGAATAGAGAGTAGAAATTAATAAAATTACAAGGTGAAATTAATAAGTTTGCTAAGCTTCTCTTACGACCAGAAGGCAATAGAAAGGCTGTGCCTCACACCTTACACAATGTCAGAAGCAGTACCAGGTCGCATTGCCACGATTTACTCATCAGAACAGATGGCAGGCTTTGCAGAAAACGAAAACGGGGGAAGCGAATATTCAGAAACATTCTCATCATTTCAGTTCCTTTGTGCCGACACTCGGTGTATGAGGTGGAGTCGGCAGCAGCATGTTTCTTGGTCCGTGCAACTTCAGTCTACCACTAGCCCATGCTCCCAGGCTACCCATGTCCTTGCGGAGTATAATCCGACCGCGACGTCTTCGACTAGCTGCCCACTGGCCGCGTTTCCGCCTTGCACTTGTCGGCTCCTTCCCGAAATTCAAATCAGAATGCATGTCGGACTACGCGGCAAGCCGTGTAAAAAGCTGGCACGTGGACAGGCAGCGACACACTGACCAAGGACTAGGCAACCACTGGTCCCAGATCATGGAAAAAAGATAGTCTAAAGCTCCGGAAAATTAACGAGGGGCAACGTGAGTTGGACGAATATACTAATGCGGGAACCGTGTGTGCTATATTCACAGACAACAGGTAAAGACAACGTTACTATGTTAGTCCAAGTTGGAGGATTGTTCACCTCATCAGTGCTCTCGATCCGTATTTGCAATATTTCTTCTATCTGGGAAATAACGCAAATACTTGACTGCAAACAGGCCGTGAATACTGTGCTAATTTTTTTGCTGGCGGTAGACATTAGTGATCAAGTCTTTCAAATTAGTTTGCAAGGGAAAAGAACCGCAATCACTTCTCAAGGTTCACTGGAAAGAGCCTCTAAAATACCATGGCAGCAACACCAGCAACCGTTACGAGATTGCTTCGAATGAAAAACAGCCCACAGTTGCACTAATTAGTGCAACTATGGGCTGTTTTTCATTCGAAACGACTCGACTAATATTTGCAGTAGTGCTCTAGGGAGTTGACACCGTGAATCCTTAAGAGTACGAGGTGGTAGAGATTTCTTCTGAACAGCATGTTGCAATGCATCCCAGATATGCTCAGTAATGTTCATGTCTGGGGCGTCTGGTGGCCAGCGAAAGTGTTTAAACTCAGAATAGTAGTCCTGGAGCCACTCTGTAGCAGTTCTGGACGTGTGGTGTGTCGCATTGTCCTGCTGGAATTTCCGAAGTCCGTCGGAATGCACAATGGACATGAATGGATGCAGGCGATTAGACAGGATGCTTACGTAAGTATCACCTGTCAGAGTCCTATCTAGACGTATCAGGGGTCCCATATCACTTCCCCAATTGCATGCACCCCACACAATTACAGAGCCTCCTCCAGTTCAGTCCCCTGCTGACATGCAGGGTCCATGGATTAATAAGATTGTCGGCATACCCATACATGTCCATACGCTCGATACAATCTGGAACGAGACTCGTCCGACCAGTCATCAACAGTCCACTGTTCGGTGTTGACGGGCCCAGGAGCGGCGCAAAGCTTTGTGTCGGGCACTCATTAAGGGTCTTCGGCCCTAAAGCCCATGCCGATGATGTGTCATTGAATGGTTGATGGCCCAGAATTGAAATGTGCTGCAATTTGCGGAAGGGTCTCACTTCCGTCACGTTGAACGATTCTCTTCAGTCGTTGTTGAACCCATCTTGCAGGATCTTCTTCCGGCCGCAGCGATATCGGATTTTATGTTGCGGCGGATTCCTGATATTCACGGTACACTCGTGAAATTATCGTACGGGAAAGTCGTCACTTCATAGCTGTCTTGGAGAGGCTGTGTCCCACTGCTCGTGCGCTGACTATAACACCACGTTGAAACTCCTTAAATGTTGATAACCTGCCATTGTAGCAGCAGTGACAGATCTAACAACTGGGACAGAGACTTGTTGTCTTACATAGGCGTTGCCAACCGCAGTACCGTCTTCTGCTTGTTTACAGATCTCTGTATTTAAATTAGCGCAACTATACCAGTTTCTTTGACGCTTCAGTGTATAGCCAGGCGCCAATCTCTCCCTTCTAGAACTATGGGGCATCCCGGTCAACGATGATGTTCGCTGGAGCAAAAGATTGTAATGGCAAATCCAATCCTTCTAGCACAGGATAGATATCTGCATCCCTAGAACTCGAACTGTGAAACGCCAACATGGAACGCTTATACTGTAGTTTATATTTCTATTCTTAAATATGAAACTGTTCGATAAAGCAGCGACGGACAACTTTATATACGTCATTGTTCTAAGGCATGAAGCCGAATTAGATTGACATACAATCTCACATTCAGTGCGTGTTGCTGGCTTTTGTTTCTCGTGACGGACATACGATAGCACACTTGCAAGTACTGACAAGACAGCAACTGAGTGCAGAAAACATGACCTCAACGTCAGAAATATTTCAGCTTTGTAACCAATGGTAAGTGCGTTGTTTAACATGCTCGCACTGTCCTTAGTCGGCTGTTTCAGAGTGTGTAATAAATACCTCAAGCATATTACTATGGATTATTTGACCGAAGATTCACGTAAACGTACGATTCACAACCGTTATTCGAGGATTTTCGTCATTTAAAGTCGGCTACAGGAACATCCTCCAGAACTGAAGCAGGGCCGTCTGTACCGTTATTTCTCGATAAATATTTCATTTGTTACGTCTAACACCCAATTTAGCGAACTTAACTAATTACCTGTAGCGTTCTCTTGTGTTTGAATGTTTCTCTTTCTACAGCGGCTCTCACAGGGTTGCTAGTGAGAAGACCTTGTAAGTGTTAGAGCTCACGATTGTCCATATTTTTTAATATGTTACAATTGCTCTCCGCAGTTTTTTTTGCAGGAGCAGGGGAAGACTGCGTATGTAACTGGTATGGTGCATTCTGAGCACTGCTTCATCCTATGCCTAATGCAGTGTTGGAAGGGCTTTGGTCAATATAGAAATCTTCTCACCGTTAATGTTATCTTTCGAAACCGAAGCCGGCTTTTTTCCCTTCGAGCAGTTCCTCAGTTATTCTTACGGTGAGTACCCCATTCCAGCGTTTCTAGCTAAAACAGGCCTTAACAGTACTGAGAATCGACACTGTACTTTACCCGCGACCATCGACTCGCTGGTCACTCAGATACAAACACCGATCATCTTAGATACGGGGTGCATTGTGGTCTCCGATACCCTTACCACTGGGATAGGACTAATTTCGTGTACTTATTTCTCGTATTTCCAAACCATGACTATGATACAAAGCACGGGCCCAGTGCGGGAAAACTGTCGTCGAAAAACCGGTGCAAGTTACGGCAAGTTTGGGCTGTCTCGCTCTACAATCGATCTATTTGCAATTGGCTGCTCCATGTGCCCTAAGCTATTACCATGTGAGCAGGTTCAAAAAATGCCTCTCCCTCACCGACTTATCAGCTGGTATAGTAACGTAAACTTTACATTTCTTCCTCTGCAGATCCAAGCGCAGGAAGCAAAATAAACACCGAAGTCGAACCGCTCCTCTGAGAGCGAGGATACCGAGATGAAGGCTACGCAGTTTCGAAGTGGAATCCGTGGCGAAGTTTTTTCTGTCTCTATGTTTGGATTTTCAGAATTATTACTCTAGTTCCAATAGTCGATGTACCTGTTTTATTGTGTTTTTCGCTGGTACAGTCGAGTAGGTGTGCCATGACGTCAGTAGGCTGCTATTCTCACCAGACGGAGATACCAGTCTCTCTCAGCGGGGAATCGAGGACAGCCAGCTGGCGTATGCAAATGTCTGGACCGAGAAGCCGCGCGACCTTCTGCCGCGAAATGTAGTGCGACTGTCTCTGCCCGACCTTGAAGCTTTCGCGCTCCGGAACCAACATTCCAAGTGACCGAAGCTCAAAACATAACTAGCGCTGAAATAACAACTCCCTTACGAACTTGTCAGTAATTACGCTGTTTTTTAATGTTTCTATTTTTTATTGCACAATAACTGGAAAATGATGCAATATACATCTACAACTACATTTATACTCCGCAAGCCACCCAACGGTGTGTGGCGGAGGGCACTTCACGTGCCACTGTCATTACCTCCCTTTCCTGTTCCAGTCGCGTATGGTTCGCGGGAAGAACGACTGTCTGAAAGCCTCCGTTCGCGCTCGAATCTCTCTAATTTTACATTCGTGATCTCCTCGGGAGTTATAAGTAGGGGGAAGCAATACATTCGATACCTCATCCAGAAACGCACCCTCTCGAAACCTGGACAGCAAGCTACACCGCGATGCAGAGCGCCTGTCTTGAAGAGTCTGCCACTTGAGTTTGTTAAACATCTCCGTAACGTTATCACGCTTAACAAATAACCCAGTGACGAAACGCGCCGCTCTTCTTTGGATCTTCTCTATCTCCTCCGTCAACCCGATCTGGTACGGATCCCACACTGATGAGCAATACTCAAGTATAGGTCGAACGAGTGTTTTGTACGCCACCTCCTTTCTTGATGGACTACATTTTCTAAGGACTCTTCCAATGAATCCCAACCTGGTACCCGCCTTACCAACAATTAATTTTATATGATCATTCCACTTCAAATCGTTCCGCACGCATACTACCAGATATTTTACAGAAGTAACTGCTACCAGTGTTTGTTCCGCTATCATATAATCATGCAATAAAGGATCCTTCTTTCCATGTATTCGAAATAGATTACATTTGTCTATGTTAAGGGTCAGTTGCCACTCCCTGCACAAAGTACCTATCCGCTGCAGATCTTCCTGCATTTCGCTACAATTTTCTAATGTTGCGACTTCTCTATATACTACAGCATCATCCGCGAAAAGCCGCATGGAACTTCCGACACTATCTACTGGGTCATTTATATATATTATGAAAAGCGATGGTCCCATAACACTCCCCTGTGGCACGCCAAAAGTTACTTTAACGTCTATAGACGTCTCTCCATTGATAACAACATGCTGTGTTCTCTTTGCTAAAAACTCTTCAATCCAGCCACACAGCTGGTCTGATATTCCGTAGGCTCGTACTTTGTTTATCAGGAGACATTGCGGAACGGTATCGAACGCCTTCCGGAAGTCAAGGAAAATAGCATCTACCTGGGAGCCTGTATCTAATATTTTCTGGGTCTCATGAACAAATAAAGAGAGTTGGGTCTCACACGATCGCTGTTTCCGGAATCCATGTTGATTCCTACAGAGTAGATTCTGGGTTTCCAGAAACGACATGATACGGGAGCAAAAAACATGTTCTAAAATTCTACAACAGATCGACGTCAGAGATATAGGTCTATAGTTTTGCGCATCTGCTCGACGACTCTTCTTGAAGACTGGGACTACCTGTGTTCTTTCCCAATTATTTGCAACCTTCCGCTCGTCTAGAGACTTGTGGTACACGGCTGTTAGAAGGGCGGCAAGTTATTTCGCGTACTCTGTGTAGAATCGAATTGGTATCCCGTCAGGTCCAGTGGACTTTCCTCTGTTGAGTGATTCCAGTTGCAATGAGGAAAGAAACCTTTTTATGCAAACCTGACGGCACTGCGGGGACGGTGAATTAGTGACTCCTACTCATATACATTAAAGCCTAATACGTAAATTCATACATAAGCTGTATTCCATCTTAAACAAATTAATACAGTTAACAACAGTTTTTTTATTACATCGGCAACTAATTATGCAGTATACATTATCACATCCAACACAGTACAGCTCCTCATTACAATAGCTAATTCTACCATAAATATAATTTACACCTGCTACAAAATGTATGTCTTCTACTATCATAATAACATGATTCTTGTCTGCACTGATCTGGCCACACGTCCTGTTCTTCCTGCCAACGCACTTCACTATTTCCCACTACTTCAAGGTCTGCACTTTCCTTTTAAGCTCTCTGGCCCACCTACCAGGTTGAGGGACCTACCATTCCACGCGCCAACCCGTAGAAAACAAATGCTGTTTCTTCTGATGACGTATCCTTCCGAGTAGTCTCCGTCTGGAGATCCGAACAGAGGAATATTGTACCTTCGGAATATCTTACCCAGCATGATGCCATCAAAATTAAGATATTGAGTAGAGCTTAATGATTTCGGGAAGTATAACTGCTGTCGTTTTCCCTTGCTTTCAGCTCATCTCAATACAACATTGCAAGGTCACGTTGGGTACTTTATAAGACCATGAAACCTACCCTTAGAAAAATTTATGAATGATTGTGCTGATAAACCACTTACGTTATTTGATTATCAAACAGCTGAGCAAAACTGAACGTGCAGACATTTCTCTCTTTACTTATTCAGATCATCAATAGACTGACACACAATATTTTTAGCACAACGCTATCTGACTTTCAATAACCCCTACAAAAGAATGGCCCTGACTAACAATAGCCTATACCTTTGATGAATCACTTACCTCACAAAAATCTTCCTTACTCGAACTACTGCACCAATACTGCCAGCTAAATAAAAGAGTCTAACTACTGAAGTCAGTAACTACTGATAGGCATAGTTATCAAATGAAAGGTTTTGATAGAGGACAAACAACGTATTTACCTTAATAGTGTTCAAAAGTCATAATATATACATATCAGTTCATGACATTCAGTCTTACAAATTTACTGTCTCTGATGGGCATACGTCCAGATCATCCGCTCTCAAAACTCCGTCTCTCTCCCCACATCCACCACTGCTGGCGGCTCACCTCCAACTGAGCAACGCTAAGCCCTCTTCACATCCAACTGCCGAACACTACAATAGCGAATATTATAACAATGCCAACCAGCCACAGACTACACACAGCACAGCCAGTGATTTTCATACAGAGCGCTACGTGGCGTTACCAATATAAAAACCTAAACAGACTGATGTTTCTGCAACTGCTGAAAATGCTGCTGCCCTCTTCAGAAACCCTGTATTTGTTTGGCAATAAATCCTATGATTTGACTGGACCTTAGGTGCGGCTATCTGTGTCGTAGAGGCATGCAAGCCACTACACCTCGGCAAGGACCGTGGTTCATGGGGGACGGTCGAAATTGGCACAGCAAAAAATATAAACGCTTTTACTAAAATGTTTGAGCCCCGTTACAATTTTTTCAAATTATGTTCCAAAAAATATTTCTTTCATTACTGAAAAGATCCTATAGTGAATTACATTGCGTATTGATATAAAGCCAGCTTTCAAGGCTAAAAATAAGAAGTTACGAAATTTTGAAAATCACCAATAATAAAATCCCGAGTATGCTCGTACACTTGATTTTGACTAAAATATCATGGAACTTGAAGTCATATATTAGTTTTTGTGTTGCTCTGCAGTCTAACCATGTATTTCACAACGGTTTCCTGGGAATATAAATCTTGGAGGTGTTAGATGGTGCACAGAGAGTAAGGTTCAAATGGCTCTGAGCACTATGGGACTTAACGTCTCAGATCATCAGTCCCCTAGAACTTAGAACTACTTAAACCTAACTAACCTAAGGACATCACACACATCCATGCCCGAGGCTGGATTCGAACCTGCGACCGTAGCGGTCTCGTGGTCCCAGACTGTAGCGCCTAGAACTGCACGGACACTCCGGCCGGCTTTATCTCGTATCACTGGCGAACACTTGTCGCTTAACTGACAAATTATAGTCACTTTCTCTAATGAAGTAGCATCACATAATTCTTCACTTTCTGAGCAGCTAAATTCAGTGTCAAACATAGGCTAACTTTAGTAATACTTTTTTTTAAAGCATTGTCTAAACAACAATACGTGAGAGAGTCTGAAAGACGGGATTTGTTGTCGATTGTCCAAAGCTGTACACAGTAAGACGATATCTAGTGACGATCACCTCAACCAAAACACCACAGCCTGTCTGTCTGTCTGTCAAGACATCTTTTTCTCAGGAACGGGTAAAAGTGTCAAGTTGAAGTTCCATCGGAGAGGCGCTAAGAGAAGGGGTGAAACGTGGGTAAAAGTGGGTGTGACGACCTATCCATCGTGTAACTTCCGCTCGATGGTGATGGGTAGAACCGACGCTCTCTAGCGCCCAAAGACGTATCTCTCAGTGCTGAAACGGATATTAGGAGGTGTTTAATTTTTTTGAAAGTCATTTCTTAAGTTGGCCGAATATACTCGTGATTACTCCTACCTGCAATGTAAACAGTCGCCAAAGATAACCTTTCCACAGTGTGGTTTATCACTTGGAAAATGTTAGTACGTCGGTGTTCGATATACCAAGCTGCCAACCTGGAATTTACGTGTGTGATGAATGAAGGATGATGAATTCTCTGTTGAGACTAGTGTAGATTTCAAGGCCGTTCACATAAAAATAAACTTGTTTGCATTCAGAACTGCTATCGCCTACGAAGCAAACAACCTGCTGAACAGATGGTTGATTTCCTGACATTCAGTAAGTGCCGCCGCCTGCGGAATACAATCTGTTGTGCTCATTGCCGTATGCTGTGTACTCTGCAGCAGCTGCAGAGCAGTGTGAGGTGGCTCTCGGAACTGATCGGGCCGGCCTGAGAGTTTATAGCAGTGGCTCCAACCCCCCAGAGTTAGAGCCGTGTTCGGAGGACGCTAAGGCGACACCTCCCGAGGATTACAGCAGCTTGCTGCTGGGCCGAATTTAGGGCTCTCTACAGCCGTTAAGCACTCCAACAGGAGCCAAGTGCATCTCATTCCCGTGTAGGCGCCTCTGTCTGTCCGACCAACGCTGGCAGAACACGCACCAGACTGGAAATATAGGCGACGGTAACACAATACCAAGAGCCGGGGCTTTTCAGTTGAAAACGTCTCGCGTCTCCCTCACTCTTCGGAGATTTCATTATTATTTATGCTTTATTATTGTGTCAATACTAACAATGTTTGCATCATTTTTAGGCTTCCGCACCTCAGTCGGTAAAAAAGGAACGCTTACAGAATCACTTCTGTCTGTTAGGCTGTCCCCTTTTCTCAGGAACGACTAGAAGTATTAAGTTGAAATTTGTTTCGAATACTAAGGTCTACGGTCCCCTGGCGGTGTGAAAAATTTAAGCCTTTAAGTCAATACAGTCAAATAATACGGCCATTTATGTGACATTTCGGTACTCGCAGATTCACTCATCGAAACCTATAGGGCAGTTTCCACTGACGTAGAAGCATGAAATTTGGCAAGAACTTAGGTTTCACAGTACAATTAAAGGAAAAAATTCAGAAACTTAATTTATAATTGTAACACAAAAAATACTTTTTAAGTCAGGCTTTCGTACCCGTTGTCACTAAAGTTAAAATCTTGTGGGTTGTTAGGCAATAGTGTTCTAGCAATATTGGACACCAAAACATCCTGAAGAAGATCCTTGTAGAGGGGTCGAAACGTCGATTATTTTGAAGGAAATATGAAGCCGCCTAACAACCCAGTAGATTTTAATATTTTTGTCCTTAAACTTGCATTGCATTTGTAATCCATCAAAAATCTCAGGAAGTACTGTAACATTTCGGTCTGGTTTCCAGCAACATATACAGTGGATCACGAGAAAGGTTTGTGTTTATAATTTACAAATATTTCGTGCTCACTGGCTGAGCTACAATGAAGTGAACTTCCCCGCGTATATGAAAGGAATGCCTGTACCATGTAACACTGATAGGTTAAGACTGCCCTCCTTATAGAATCACTTAGTTGTCCGCTTGCCTGTCTGTCTGTCTCTTGAGACAACTTTTTCTCAGGAACGGGTTGTTTTTGTTGTGGTCTTCAGTCCTGAGACTGGTTTGATGCAGCTCTCCATGCTACTCTATCCTGTGCAAGGTTCTTCTCCTACCAGTACCTACTGCAACCTACATCCTTTTGAATGTGCTTCGTGTATTCATCTCTTGGTCTCCCTCTACGATTTTTACCCTCCACGCTGCCCTCCAATACTAAATTGGTGATCCCTTGATGCCTCAAAACATGACCTACCAACCGATCCCTTCTTCTAGTCTAGTTGTGCGACAAACTCATCTTCTCCCCAATCCTATTCAGTACCTCCTCATTAGTTATGTGATCTACCCATCTAATCTTCAGCATTCTTCTGTAGCACCACATTTCGAAAGCTTCTATTCCCTTCTTGTCTAAACTATTTATCGTCCACGTTTCACTTCCATACATGGCTACACTCCATACAAATACTTTCAGAAACGACTTCGTGACACTTAAATCTATACTCGATGTTATCAAATTTCTCTTCTGCAGAACGCTTTCCTTGCCATTGCCAGTCTACATTTAATATCCTCTCTACCTCGACCATCATCAGTTATTTTGCTCCCCATATAGCAAAACTCCTTTACTACTTTAAGTGTCTCATTTCCTAATCTTATTCCCGCAGCATGACACGCTTTAATTCGGCTACATTCCATTATTCTCGTTTTCCTTTTGTTGATGCTAATCTTATATCCTCCTTTCAAGACACTGTCCATTCCGTGCAGCTGCTCTTCCAGGTCCTTTGCTGTCTCTGACAGAATTACAATGTCATCGGCGAACCTCGAAGTTTTTATCTCTTCTCCATGGAACGAGTAAAGGTGTCGAATTGAAGTTCTGACTTCCATCACAGAAGCGCTAAGAGAAGGGGTGAAACGTGCGTAAGAATGGATGTGACAACCTATCCATCGTGTGACTTGTGCTCGATGGTGGTGCAATTTGGTGCCAACGTGACATAGTTAACCCACGTTGCACCTCACATGAGCCTCCGAGCTCTGGTCTTTTTCGTATGTGTAGATACCTTGTAGTTTGAAGCATCGCCGAGTTCGAGGGTGATGTCGTAGGGCTACAAGCTTATGGGCCGCTATAGAGGAAAGCAGTAGGCACCTTTGATCCAACTTTCAAATTTCTGCGTCGCTATGGGAGACATAACGGGTTTAGAAAAAGTGACCTTTGATTGAGTTGCGCAGTATATTACATAATTAATTTTGTAAAGGTTTTTTAAATTACCGCTACCAGTCACAAACTTCGTTGACTATTGTATTACGTACTTATTTAGCGACATGTTTCGAGGGAATATCCGTCCTTCAGGTTAAATGGCATTACAAAAACAATTTTACAATAAGTCATAATGATGTTACATAGTCTTTTCACAAATGCTGTGGTTATCCTGTGGAAGAAGAGAAAACTTAGTAAGAGGTGATGTCACTTTGGAAGCTGGACCGATGTTTGCATGAAAATTTTTTGTAACGGTCACTTACTTTGTTCTTCTGGCGCGACGTTTACAAAACATTTTCATGCAAACATCGGTCAAGCTTCCAAAGTGACATCGCCTCTTACTAAGTTTTCTCTTCTTCCACAGGATAACCACGGCATTTATGAAAAGACTATGTAACATTGTTATGACCTTATTGTGAAATTGTTTTTTTAATGCCATTTAGCCTAAGGATAAGGAATTTCCTCGAAACATGTCCCTAAATAAATAAGTAATACAAAAGTCAACAAAGTTTGTGACTGGTAGCGGTGATTTAAAAAAAACCTTTACATAATTCTTGAGACAGTCACGGTCGAAAAAGAATCAAAATGGCATCAAATAATTAATTTTGTATGAAATCTTCAGAGCGCATGTCCTCCTTGCACTTGTCCGTCTTTTATATATTTTTTATATTATTGTGGCTATTGAAATGAACATCTTTTCCTATGTGGGTTATCAGGGAAAGTACTAGCCATCCGCATAAATTCTAGTGACATGACCGTTAAATTGGCTTTTGTGGAAAATCGCAGCCACATTCCAGCTTTCTAATGAAGGATAGAACTGTCCGGTTAATACATTAATTATTTCATCTCTCGTTGCAACCCACCGTTTTTTAAATTTGCAGCAAAGCCATATCGAGAGACTGATCCCTAATTACACGGCCGCACTGGTGATTGGTCTCGGGTCATGTCTGCCTACAAATGTCGAACTTGAAGGCAGAGAGCGGTATACGACGGATATTCAATAAGCAATGCAACACATTTTTATAGCCCAGTTTCGCTTGAAAAAAATTTGTTGTGAGACGTCGTGGAATTGGACGACGGTCTGTCTGTTTTCAGGCACGTTCTGTAACACAAGATCTTAGGACCGTCTCCCTTGTCTCTGATGATGAAGCTGTTGACGTTAAATCGTTGCATACACCTCTGGCACAGTATGAAAGGTGACGGAGTTCCCTCGACGTCGACTTAACGTAAACACTGTGCTGCAGAGCTGCTGTTGCGTCAGAACATCTCTGTGTACGGGCAAGCTATGCAGTAGACAGGTTCTTGTTGCCGCGGTCCATAATAAATAGTCGTAATTGCTTCTGCGACCTTAATAGAGCGGCCAAGTTACTTCAGGGTCAGGTATGTATTACTGTACCTGCCGAGGAAGTACGCTTAAAGTATTAGCTGTCAAGACACTTTTTACATGTTCGTGACTTACGGCAGCGACTAATGTCATATCTAACGATTAGCAGAATTCCAGTCAGCAAACAAATAAACTACACAGTATAACTTCTGCCTACATCCCACACAACATACAGGAAGTGGAACAACAACCGATATGAATACAACAACTCCGCTCTACGTCCTTTGTGATGTAGGCTACAATGGTATTCAGCACAGACACAAATAAGGAAAGAGAGAAGTTGCGAAAGCTGGTGGCAGGAATCCAAAATTATCTGTTCGTAACACTTTCTAATTACACTACTGGCCATTAAAATTGCTACACCACGAAGATGACGTGCTACAGACGCGAAATTTAACCGACGGGAAGAAGATGCTCTGATATGCAAATGATTAGCTTTTCAGAGCATTCACACAAGGTTGGCGCCGGTGGCGACACCTACAACTTGCAAACACGAGGAAAGTTTCCAACCGATTTCTCATACACAAACAGCAGTTGACCGGCGTTGCCTGGTGAAACGCTGTTGTGATGCCTCGTGTAAGGAGGAGAAATGCGTACCATCACGTTTCCGGCTTGATAAAGGTCGGATTGTAGCCTATCAAAAACGGTTCAAATGGCTCTGAGCACTATGGGACTTAACTGCTGTGGTCATTAGTCCCCTAGAACTTAGAACTAGGTCATTAGTCCCCTAGAACTTAGAACTACTTAAACCTAACTAACCTAAGGACATCACACACCATCCATGCCCGAGGCAGGATTCGAGCCTGCGACCGTAGCGGTCGCGCGGTTCCGGACAGTAGCGCGTAGAACCGCTCGGCCACTCTGGCCGGCTGTAGCCTATCGCGATTGCGGTTTATCGTATCATGACATTGCTGCTCGCGTTGGCCGGCCGCGGTGGTCTCGCGGTTCTAGGCTCGCAGTCCGGAACCGTGCGACTGCTACTGCTACGGTCGCAGTTCGAAAACTGCTTCGGGCATGGATGTGTGTGTTGTCCTTAGGTTAGTTAGGTTTAAGTAGTTCTAAGTTCTAGGGGACTGATGACCACAGCAGTTGAGTCCCATAGTACTCAGAGCCATTTGAACCATTTTTGCTCGCGTTGGTCGAGGTCCAATGACTGTTATCAGAATATGGAATAGATGGGTTCAGGAGGGTAATACGGAACGCCGTGCTGGATCCAAACGGCCTCGTATCACTAGCAGTCGAAATGACAGGCATCTTATCCGCATGGCTGTAACGGTTCGTGCAGCCACATCTCGATCCCTGAGTCAACAGATGGGGACGTTTGCAAGACAACAACCATCTGCACGAACAGTTCGACGACGTTTGCAGCAGCATGGACTATCAGCTCGGAGCCCATGGCTGCGGTTACCATTGACGCTGCATCACAGACAGGAGCGCCTGCGATGGTGTACTCAACGACGAACCAGTGTGCACCAATGGCAAAACGTCATTTTTTCGGATGAATCCAGGTTCTGTTTACAGCTTCATGATGTTCGCATCAGTACTGTCGACCTCGCGGTGAACGCACATTGGAAGCATGTATTCGTCATCGCCATACTGGCGTATCACCCGGCGTGATGGTCTGGGGTGCCATTGTTTACACGCCTCGGTCACCTCTTGTTCGCATTGATGGCACTTTGAACAGTGGACGTTACATTTCAGATGTGTTACGACCCGTGGCTCTACCCTTCATTCTATCCCTACAAAACCTTACATTTCAGCAGGATAATGCACGACCGCATGCCGCAGGTCCTGCACGGGCCTTTCTAGATACA
Organism: Schistocerca gregaria; assembly: GCF_023897955.1. Classification (NCBI taxonomy): domain Eukaryota; kingdom Metazoa; phylum Arthropoda; class Insecta; order Orthoptera; family Acrididae; genus Schistocerca; species Schistocerca gregaria. Next base: position 200,727,097 of record NC_064923.1, read on the forward strand.
GAAATTGTGCGACTGCTTCCCTGGCCAGCACATTCTCCAGATATCTCACCAATTGAAAACGTTTGGTCAATGGTGGCCGACCAACTAGCTCGTCACAATACGCCAGTCACTACTCTTGATGAACTGTGGTATGGTGTTGAAGCTGCATGGGCAGCTGTATCTGTAAACGCCATGCAAGCCCTGTTTGACTCAATGCCTAGGCGTATCAAGGCCGTTATTACGGCCCGGGGTGGTTGTTCTGGGTACTGATTTCTCAGGATCTACGCACCCAAATTGCGTGAAAATGTAATCACATGCCAGTTCTAGTATCATATATTCCTCCAATGAATACCCGTTTATCATCTGCATTTCTTCTTGGTGTAGCATTTCAATGGCCAGTAGTGTAGTTCTCGTTATGAGGTGGCTTGATGTGCTCCTTGTGCCTCCTATTTGCAACTTTTTTCACATTGATACTACTCGTAGAACGCAGGCTGAGTACCGTCTTCCTTGTATTCAGTCTTGGTGCTCTCTAAGTCTCCGTCCGAACTGTAGCCTACCAGCGATGGACGGGTGGTTTAAGTCAGCGTTGACAGGGGGTGCTGAACGCTCTTTCCTTTAGCGCGCGGGTCAGCACCTTCTTGTTGCCGTTTCGCGGTATACAGTCAATGCTTTGGGAGAGCACCTTTCAGGCTGTACAAAACTTCAGAAGGTAATATCCTCGTGGCACTGGTTCTCAAGCACCTCGGTTGCGTGTATCATAATGTTGGTCTTCTATTGCTATAGTCCTCTGCAACTGGCAGAATTCATTGCCTCACAAAAACTTTCAATCCTCATGCGTTCTAAGAACAAGTAAAACGAGAAGTAAGTTGTGTAGAGACATAACTCTATTATCGTCGAGTTTTAAGGACTCCGTTTAGAAATTACTGAATCTTCATTGTCGGTTGTAAGTAATTTCCTCCATTTTCAAGAGAAGAGGTTGTAACGTAGCAAATTATTACGGGTTGCCATCTTGCATTGAAAGTGTAGCTTGCCGTGGAGCTGGGAAGAGATTAGATTTTGGTTCTCACGCTCGCACAGCTGACGCAAGCTACTGGGCCGCGCAAGCTCTGTACTTTAATTATGCGTGCAGTACGTTACACATACTCTCTATGAATCTGAAGAAGTACTACTAAATATTAATCGATGTTTTTCATGCCTTTTGTACCAAATTCTATGGATAATACGAGGCGTGTTTTTTAAGTAAGTACCGTTTTGAAATTTAAAAAAAGACGTGCTAAGATATCTCATTAATTTTATTTTTAGATGACAGCCTTTACCTTAATCTACTGTTCTACATAATTTCAGTCAATATTGAGGCACTTGTCATATCGTTGTACCAGTTTTTGAGTACCCTCCTCATAGAAGTGCTGCCTGATTTGTTAGCCACTGCGTCACCACTGTTTTGCCTTCGTCGTCGTCTTGAAGACGCTGACCGTCCAGGTGTTTGTTCAAGTGCAGGAACAGATGGTAGTCACTGGGCGCAAGATCGGGGCTGTACGGAGGATGGTCTAGAGCTTCGCATCGAAAAGATCTGATGAGATCTTTGGTCTGATTCGTCACATGCGGACGGGCATTGTCTTACAGCAAAACGATGCCCTTGCTCAACTTGCCACGTCTTTTGTTCTGAACTGAACGGCTCAGATTGTGCAATGTCTCACAGTAAGCTGCTGCATTAATTGTCTCATTACGAGGCAGAAATTCCATAAGCAATACTCCTTTTCTGTCCCAAAAAACTGTGCACATGATTTTCCGGGCAGAAATTGTTTGCTTAAACTTCACTTTGCTGCGTGAATCTGAATGCCGCCATTCCGTGGACTGTTACTTTGATTCTGGTGTGACGTAGTCCACCCATGTTTCATCGCCTGTAACAATTTGGCTTGAGAAATTATCACCATCGTTGTGGTACCACTCAAGGAAACTCAATCCACTCTCTAAACGTTTGGTTTTGGGCACATCCGTCAACATTTTCTGTACCCAACGTGCGCACAATTTTCGGTAATTGAAGTGCTCGGTAACAATGCCATACAAAACACTACGAGAAACATTAGGAAAGTCATCCCACAAGGAGGAAATCGTAAAGCGTCTGTTTTCTCTCACCTTGTTGTCCACTTCCTGCATCAAACTTTCATTAACGACCGAAGGACGCCCATTCCGTTGTTCATCATGCACATTTGTGCGGCCATCTTTAAATGCTCTCACTTTCTTACTATCCCATCACTCATAATCTTTTCTTCGTAAACTGCACAGATCTCACTATGAATATCGATCGCTTTTAGGCCTTTAGCATTAAGAAATCTTATAACAGCCCGTACTTCACAGTCGGCAGGACTCACGATTATCGGAGGCATCTTAAACACTCAGCACACAAAATAAACAAGGAAGAATCAGACTGTAATGGCGTAGACAACAGAGGTAGGTACCCAGTGCGCATGCGCAGAACGCCGACCACAGCGCTGCTGCCGCGGTGTGGCAAAACAGTACTTACTTAAAAAACACGCTTCATAGAACCATACTGCTAAAATTTAAAATCAATGACTTCACCACTTTCGAGGATATAAACATTTACCTAAACACATAACAACCGTGCTGGCATTGTGGAACCGAGTTAGGTACTGTAATGTATTTATCTGTATTATCGGCCGCGCGGGGTAGCCGTGCAGTCTCAGTCATCTTGTCACGGTTCGCGCGGCTCCCCCTCGTCGGAGGTTCGAGTCTTCCCTCGGGCATGGGTATGCGTGTTCTTCTTAGCATATGTTAGTTTAAGTATTGCGTAATCCTAGGGGCCGACGAACTCAGCAGTTTGGTCCCATAGTCCTTCCCACAAAATCTGTAGTATCAATTGAAACTACAATCAAAAGGAGAGGTTCACAGGATATAATTTTCTTGGGTGCAAAATGACGTCCCGATTCACCTGACCTGTTGCACTTCCTCTGTCAAAGACATGCAGCGTGTACGTGCACCAATCACAATCCAACCCCACACCATCAAACCACAACCTCCATACAGGTCCCTTTCAAGGTCATTAAGGAGATGGTATCTGGTTCCTGGTTCACGCCAGATGAAAACCCGGCGAGAATCACTGTTCAGACTATGCCTGGACTCATCCGTGAACATAACCTGGGACCACTGTTCCAATGACCATGTACTGTGTTCTTGACACCAGGCTTTACGGGCTCTCCTGTGACCAGGGGTCTGTGGAATGCACCTTGCAGGTCTCCGGGCGAATAAACCGTGTCTGTTCAGTCGTCTGTAGACTGTGTGTCTGGAGACAACTGTTCTAGTGGCTGCAGCAAGGTCCCGAGCAAGGCTACCTGCGGTACTCCGTGGCCGTCTGTGAGCACTGATGGTGAGATATCGGTCTTCTTGTGGTATTGTAGACTGTGGACGTCTCGTACTGTAGCGCCTGGACACCTTTTCTGTTTGCTGGAATCGTTGCCATAATCTTGAAATTACACTTTGTGGCAAATGGGGGGCCTGTGCGACGACCTGCTGTGTTTGACTAGCCTCCAGTCACCCTAGTATACTACCCCTCATAACGTCATCAATACGTGTTCTTTGAGCTATTTTCAACAGACAGTCACCATCAGCATGTCTGAAAACTTCTGCACACTTACTCGCTGCACCGTGCTCTGACATGCACAAACACACCTCTGCGTATGTGGACTGCTGGCAGCGCCACCGTGCAACGACCGCATGTCGAATGCACCGCATGGTCATACCCTGGGATGATTTAAACCCGCAAACCGCCCATCATAGAGTTGTTTCACTATGTATCAGCATTATCCTTAATTTATGAGCGTAAGTGTAGTAAACACCTATGTTAAATCATGATGATCAAATCTATACCAAAATGAAGGAATCCGGGAGTCTGATCTGTTCTCGTGTAGATGACGAAAACCGACTACAGTGTTGAGTATTTTGAGAAAGTCTGAGCTTTTTGATTGTTTTGGTTGGTTTGTGGGATTAAAGGGACCAGACTGCAATGGTCATCGGTCCCTGATTGTTTTGTTTTATGGGATTTCGCGTGTGAACATTTCACGCTGTATATAAACCCGCGTGTCGTGTTTCGTGAAAAGTACGATACATTATGGCGAGCACTTCTGTACAAGAAGCCCACTAAACGGCTGAATGCGTTAACTCGCAGGTAGTCGTGGGTCAGTGTGTGTTTAGGGCGTTTAAAATATCGGGTCGGACTAAACATCTTCTGGCTGCTTTTGGATTCGAACTTGTTACAGACAGTCACTAACATTAGATAACTGGTGTCGGCATATTAAATAAGGAATTGATAGAGATTTTAAATAAGGAATTCATAGCCATTTTCTGCGTCTTAAAAACAATAAACCAGTTTACAGGTTATTTTAGACATTTTTCAAACCAGTCACGCAATGATCCCCAACGGCCAAGAATTTAACTTTCAGATGCTGCCCGTAAACTGGAGATAAGTCGCCTTTGCATGGTAGGTATTTTATCTGACTTTTCAAAAAAATGGCTCTGAGCACTATGGGACTTAACATCTGAGGTCATCAGTCCCCTAGAACTTAGAACTACTAAACCTAAGGACATCACACACATCCATGCCAGAGGCAGGATTCGAACCTGCAACCGTAGCGGTTGCGCGGTTCCAGACTGAAGCGCCTAGAACCGCTCGGCCACACCGGCCGGCTCTGACTTTTCGTCAACTCTCTTTTTATCGGCTAAACCAGTGTCTACCATCGCAGAATGAAGGGGTAGACAACCTGAAACCTACCCATGTATGTGGATTGATTGTTTAAAGTTCAGTGAGAGAGCAACAGTCCACCCCACCCCCAAACTCCCAGGTGAAAACGGGAAATAAATAATCTTAGGTTAATGTACTGACTTGATTTGACATTGAGACTTCGCCAAGTGCTGTAAGTATAAAAGCTGTGTAATTCCTTACTAAACACTACGACCAGTTTTATGGCCTGCCAATAATAAATGAATTACAGCGGAAGCCCAACAAAAATATGTCTTCGTAGCAGTCGGGAAGCGCTTGACCCAAAGAGCTCAATTCAGATCCCGATGGCAGAAAAATATTCAGTTGTATTTGTCCGGCAAAATGAGAACTGATGAAGTAATGTACCAACAGTCTCTGCTGGTTTTTCTGAAATGACACCGCTGATGTTTGAAACACAGTATATTATAACTGCTACTAACAATTTCCCGTGAATTTCTATTTCTATAGAACAAGCTTCGAGGTGCCCATTACTGCAAATCTGACAGTATCACTATTTTTACATTTGTATTCCTTTTTAGTATAAGTGGCATTTCCTACTTCGTATTCATATTTCTGGTGGCTCATAGTTTCTGAATTGCCATAAATTCTTACGTAAAGTTGTTACTCCCCGTTGTCCCAATGAAGCGAAAGAAAACTTCACAACCACGATCGACAGCTGTACAAACTGGTCGCAGCTAGCCAGTTATAATACCAACGGCAGGCGTTACGTCGTCTACGATTTCTCACATTGCTGGGGAACTGAGAGCGATCACAAATACGATCTGCGACTTTCTCACAGAGGAGTCAGATCGCGAAATGTGGCGACAGATTGCGGGGTTCAGTAGGTCGTGCGTGCGACTCTTTAGACGAAAACAGTATTCCTCAATTCTGCTGATACTTGGTGGCAGTGCCTCAAGACGTTAGTGATTTGTTTTCAGGAAGACAGCGCAAACGGTTGGGTAATTTATCCCTGTCCCGACTTGAAATGTTCGTTACTATCTGGTGCTCATTCCCCACTTGAGCACCTAGTTACCAGCAGAGCACGTTCAGCATTAGAGCTGACGCAGATTACGCCATACGTCATCGCCCTTCAGCGACAGCGCGCGTCATGAGTTAAATGTCTTTCAAAATGAAATAAGACGGATCTTCACTGCAAACTAACACGTGTTTGGCCTCACGACTCAGCGAAGTTCTCCTTTCTTCCTATTCAAGATCCCATCCTCTCAGAGATAAAGACTTTCGAACATGTTAGCAGACGGAATGCAGCAATCAGTGAGTCTCCATTTTCGCCCACAGGAACATCATAAAATGACGCGTACATTACGAAACATAATTACACCTACACTTCTGACAGCTTGTGTCCACAAGCCAGCCGGAATGATACTGCAATTATGTATCAACTAGCGAGCCCATGACAGTCTTCCGAAGAAATTCGAGGTCAGCGGTACGACTATAGAAAAGGGAATAGCTGACTGAAAACTGTAGAGAAATTAACAAAATTCTCTCGGACTTCCAGCCGCGTCAGGTCGTTAAAATCCCACGAGCTTTCGACCGAGCTCTCCCTGGTCATTGTCAAGTGGTAAGAATGACTGCTGTGTCGCCGTGGCCGCGTCTTTATATAGCCGCACTGCTGGCTGTGACGTCACTGGTGCTCCCTTCCTCGTCATATATGGTAATGCTTTCATACCGCGTCCGTCGCGCCCGTTTTACCATCGCGATGAGCTGCAAAACACCGACCTTGTTGTTGGTGTTTCCAGAAGTTTTTATTTCAGTAACTTCTTTTATGACGCTATCCGAAAATCCCTTCGTCTTCATTACGACAGGTGTTTCGTCGAATAAAAGTCGGTGTCCATTTTCTAAGGTGTGTTCTGCCACGGCTGATTTTTCTGGATAGCGTAGGCGTAAGCACCTCTCGTGTTCCGTCCGGCGTTACTCTACAATGCGTACTGTTTGGCCGACGTAGTAAGAAATGATGGCATCAATGGAAACCATTAGCTGCCTGGTCTTGGCTGGGCTTATAAAAGTCTCGAAGAGCAGCGGTTTAGTCTCTGTAGCTGTTTTAGAATGATTCAGAATCATCCCTTCGATGGATGACTATTCAGCGATTGCCATGTCATCGCTACTTACGTGGTACCTTTCTAAACATTCATGGTGGTGTCTGATTGTTCTATATCGTGTCTCCCTACCACTTTCGCGCAACGACGCTCTGAGCGTGTTTTTTAGGGAATTAACTAGTTTGAACCTGGGACCTGTTGCTGGTAAGGAGACGCCAGACCACACATGACATGTAGAATTCAGAAGAGTTCAGTGAGACTAGCGATGATATAACCAAGTACTAAATGATCTCAGCGTCAGCTCCACTGCACTCCCTGTAAAAGAATCTTAATACTAACTAAATTGAGTGGAAAGGGTTCAAGGCTTTCCTATTTTTAGTTAGCTGGTAAAATAACGTCGAAATAGCAGTTAAGTTTACCATTGGAAATTTTATTCTACTCACAAAACATCGTTTATAAATTGCACTATTGATAAAAGGAAATGTTTTAATACAGGATAGTAAAAACCAACTGCGTTCAACAAAAATGTGAACGAATATTCCCTAAATGGGTTTCCAAGTTCTACAATCGATCGAAGGATGACCTATGCCATATCACATCTATAATCTAGGTTTAATTTAAGTTTCACAAAAGAGAAAACTATCAAAATGGTCTACAGTGACCCTCAATTATCTTTAATAACTTATCTAACTTGTCGTAAATTACAGTAGCTGATGTGGCTTCTCAATAACTATAAAATAGAAAAATCATCGCGTTTCAGATCTTTACTTCAAGTGGCAAATGTGAACACCATGAGTTTTAATTAACGATCGACACTAGTATTACGCAAAAAGGGGGTGTAGCAGATGAGACTTCTGCAGTTCTGAGTGAAGCCTTATGCGCTCAAAAATGCGGCATCGCGTGCGTTCATTACCTTGTCGGTGTTTAAGCAGCGTCAGGGCGACAGAGGCCGGCGCACCAGCCGTCCAGCTCGCCGTCTCGGAACCAACTCTCCTCTAACTTCTCCTTACTACAATTTACCGAATTTGGTTTAAAAAACTATCTGGCTGTGTTTTCATCTGACCAATCAGGGTCTCAATGTTAACCTTTAGCTCCGCCCACAAAAATTCTGTCTATCCAATGAGAAACGTTATACTTTTCGTGGTGGGGCAATGTTTTTTAAAGTTTGCAACGTAACAGAGACGCTAAAAAGTCTCACGCTAAAACCTGCAGCTAGTGTGGTCCTTTTAACGTTATCGTAAGATCTATACTGCTCTTCTGGAGGGCTCTATCTTTTAACATGGGCTGGGGAGTGATCCTAATGTAACAGACACGCGAAAAAGTCTCACGCTAAAACTTGCGGGTGGTAGTGGCCCTTTTTGTGTTATCGTAAGATCTATACTGCTTTTCTGGAGGGCTCTAGCTTTTAACATGGGCTGGGGGTTGTCCTTGACATACCTGAGAAGCGAAAAAGCCTCACGCTAAAACGTGCGGGTTGTATAGTTGTACAGGTAGGCTCGCGGCGTGGGTGCCCAGCCCCTCCCTTATCTAGCTTAACACGGTTCTGCTCTTGGCTTCTGTCCTCGTTTCTCCCCTCGGAACTGCGTCTGCCTCACGGGGGGAAGGTACGACATGCATTTAGGCATTCTTGTGTTAGTCTGTGGTATTCCATTTGCTCACTCGTTACTCGTATTACTTTGGTTAATTTAATGTCACGATGTATTCGGAGATATGTGACATACTACTGGATTTGCTTATCATGTCAGGGTTTTCATGTAAGGTGTTGGATTTGCCTGACACCTTACACCTTTAACCTCCAAATTCAACACCAGCCCAACCTGCATACTTGAAACAGCTGTACACACATCTCATTGCTGACACAGTACATAGCTTCGTTGTTGTATCAGAAATTGAGATCTGTATGTAGCTGCGCCAGGTCTGCAAATTGGACTGGTGATCAGTTTGGAGATTTCGTCCTGAAATGAAGATCTCAGAATGTCAACTGTTCAATATGAGGTTTCCGACATGCGCTACGGAGTGTAATGAAATATGCCGAAAGTATTACCATTCACTCTATTCAACACATCTATTATGGTAACATTCTTTCCCTCAGGAAGAGGTATAGAAGAATCGTCCAAACTGGAAGAGCGCTATTCATATTAAAGTTAAGAATACAAGTGAATTTATCATGGTATCACTGGTTGCAGTAAAAATTCGCAGTCCTCCAGGAAAGCTCCATAGAAAAGACCACTATATTTTACGCGGGGTAATTACTGTCGGTCTGTGATGACCGGCTTCGATACGGAGTAGAAACTATCTTTTAACCAAATCGAGACAAGCCAAACAATCTGCGTAGTAAAAATATAAACGTTGTATGGCATTGTTGGCTGGCATATCTCACGAGATGGGTACAGCCACCTGTCGGTTAGGGTGTTGATTCTCCGCGCACATTGGCTCCTTTCTTTGCAAATATGTGACAGTTGTTTCGTATTTGTGTTTGTATTGTATAGTGTTATGTTGGTCTTGTATGATAGTGACGAGAGTGAAACCATGTGCCGGCACACAGTCCACTACTCTCGAATAGTACCAAGAAGGCCCCCGAGCTTAATGTTCCCATTCGAAGTACGAATCATCGTCAACTGTGTTCCATGCCCTCATATCATCACACTGCAGGTGGCTTGGAATTTAATCCAGGACATTGGCGCAAAGACTGGTGATAGGGAACGTTACGCCACACCTCTTCTTCTCTTGCCGACCAAATATTGGCAGTTCAAATGGTTCAAATGGCTCTGAGCACTTTGGGACTTAACATCTGTGGTCATCAGTCCCCTAGAACATAGAACTCTTAAACCGAACTAACCTAAGGACACCACACACATCCATGCCCGAGGCAGGATTCGAACCTGCGACCGTAGCAGTCGGGCGGTTCCGGACTGAGCGCCTAGAAATATTGGCAGTGAAAATGTTATCCACCACCAGCTTTCGAACACGCATGCATTAACGATCTTTGATAAGGAGCGGGTTTAGCTTTCTCGTTATTATGTATATTTTCGTGGTGGGAAAGTCTAGCTCTCTGCTAGACTAACAACAGTAAATTGTTACTAAGTAACAGCAGTCAGTAAGAAACAGTAAGTTGTTACTAATTACAGTAAGAATCAATTTCCCATTAAATGTAGCAACTTCCATGTTACGACAGTAAACTATACACCAAGAAGTCACAAAATAAACATTCAGTGAACGAGTTATCTACAGTGCGACGAAATAAATCTGGTAAGTATTTCTTGATTTTTAGATTACATGATTGGTTGTTCAGAATACTCAAATTTATTTATTTTCGTCGTTTTCTATTTCCTCTCGGTTTACAGTCGAGAAGGATGTGCGGCGAACCGTCCTTCACCCCGCTTTAATTCCCTATCTACTTAGTCTAAGATTCACTGGATTTCTCCTTGGACATACAAATGGAGACAGCACCTTCCATAGGCATTTCGAAGATTAGACGGGTCTCCATATCGCCAGAGCAGACGGTGGCGAGCGAGCGAGCTTGTTTTGTTGGCGGGCGTGGCAGACCAGAGAGGTTCATTTGGCCCGGCAGCGCCTCCATTTGTCACAGGCCGGCGACAATGCCGACGCTCCGCCAGCGATATTATATGCCGTAATTTATTGTCGCCGGCCGCGGCGGGAGAAATACGGGCCCGTTAAAATTGTTTGCGACTCGCTGCTCGCAGGAGCGCAATTAATATCTCCGTTTTTAGGCGCGCGCTGGGTTCGACGCCGGGTTTGTTTGTCAGGTGGCGAGGCGGGCGTGTATAAACACGCCAGTCGTACGCGCCCGGGCGCTCGTTAGCCGCGGCCGCTTCGAACGCTCGCGTTCCGCGGTCCGCCGTCAGAGGCGCTCGCGCTGACTGATGACAGAGGAGGTGTCAGGTTTCTGGTCTCGTGCGGCTGGCTATTCCAAGGGGCGCTGGGGCAGCGGCGGAGCTCAAAGGCGATGCGGGCCCCCGTCAGCCCCGTTTGACGAGCTGACGGGGTATTACCGAAGGGGAACAAAGAACGCTGCGAGAAACCCCGTCAAAGAGCGTCTCGAATACCATTCCAGATGCGGGCTGTTTGCTCAAATCTGTGAGCACTGACGCGGTAACGGAGCAGTAGACGTTTTTGCGTATGACTCAAGCGTGCTTTGAGAGCAACTTTTGTACCATCCTCTTGTTCATTTTTATACTGGTTGATGCACATGAATATGTTCAAAACGAGATGTGCAATACATGTGGTGTTTTCACGTAGTTTATTTTCGCCTACACCTACATGTGAATGATTATTCTGCAGCTAACACTTAACCCTCTATGGACAGAATTATGAAACAATAAAGACAGAAAGTGATAACGCTGTCCCCCATTAAACATATACTGATAAAGAATACTTTAAATCATTTGTATATATTTTGTAACTTTACATATTTGCTACATTAGGAATTTAAAGCTACAGATAAATTTTGGCTTGTGAATTATGGCATATCGATGGTAGGCAATGAATACGTCGTCAACTCCATTTTGCTAAATTTTATTGGAGAAGCAGTAACGGTTTCTTAAAATACATATTAAGTGACACAGGCAAAGTTGCTACATATGGAACTTGATAGCAGAAGCCTAGTTTCTGACATTTTAAAGAAATCCATGCACTTTCATGCGAGGGGAGAAGTCAAGGAAGTATATAGACAAATGTTACAGATGTGTCGCACACAAGCACTCAAAGGTGTATGAATTTAAGGCTGACAGTCTTAATCTACTCACTGACTGCAACAATGATGGTAATTGTATTTAACGGTACTGTGTGTACATCTTAAATCGAAGATAGCCTACTTTTGCTTCCGAATTGATAGTATAGGTGATTTGAATAGCAATGTAGTTCGTTGTAGTTCAGTGCAAATACCGAAACATTGCCATTAACTGCTTCAATCAAATCATCTGCGCCTACTGGTACGCAATCCAGTTGGGCTCATGGGGTTGAGTGGATGCTGGTTAATGGAGTCTTAACTGTGGTGCAGAATGTTAGGTGAAGTTATTTTACTTTGTCATACGCAAGCTACTAAATGTGGAAGGATGGGATGGTGAATCAGCCACCCATTTCCAAGAAAATCAAGTCTATATTTGTCTTTAAGCGATCAAGATAAACCTAGAACTGGGTGGCCACACGGAGATTTCAACCGCTGTCATTCCAAATACGAGTCCAGCATCTGGTCACTACCCCACCTCGTTTAGTGAGAATGAGGAATAGGTGCCGTAGAGATGATAGCTAACAAGACTTTTATGCTATTGCAAAAATGTCTCTATTGGTTGAAGAGAAACTATAAACTGCACAGCGTGTTCCCCCAGTATGAAAGCACTAGATCGATTTTTTTCCCCCGTAAGAGTTAAGGAATGTTCATTTATACATACATGAAATTAATGCAGGATTACAACAGATATGCAAAATTCACACGTCACCATCTCGGACGGTACACAGTGTGCAATGATCGTTGTCTGCAAGTCTGGGAGTATGTATTGCAGCTAACGCAAATGAGCTTGAACATACTTGGGTAATCGTCTAAATGATGAAACCATTTTAACCATCTTTCTTTAATGCATCATGCATGTAAGTTACATTACTGGCCAGTTCCGGTCTTTGGACATTTTCAGATGTGTGACACTGGTGACGCTTAATTTTAAATTTGACACACTCGTCACTAAAGGCCTAAACTGGCAATTAATGCAATTTATATCTGTGGTGCATTAAAGTAATGGGATTAAGAGAATACGGTGGTTAAAATGGTTCCATCATTTAGACGATACGTTGAGGCTGTGGATCCGTACATGAGGAAATTATCTACTTGTCTAATAACTCATTTGCCTGAGGCAGACACCTGACTCCCAGTCAGGAGAATTCGCAGCTACCAATATGCACATCACCTGGCGCCAACGCTACAGCGTGAGCAACTAACATTGGCCGTTGCATTTACCACGCTAACACTTGCTTCCGTGCGTGGTGTCAAAATTTTTTCGATTTTTCTATTTTGATTGTCTTTCATATGACATATGGTACTGCCTCTTTGGTAAGACATTGGCTGAGAGTGGACGGGCATAGTACACGATGTTCTGTGTAACATCTAGGGTAAGTCCACGTAAACATTTTCCCACGGTAGCACCGCTACGTTGAGTACCGATGACGGTGGGGCGCCCACTGGAGCACCCTCCGCCCACCAATCCACCAATTGGAGGACTGGGGGGAGGGGGAGGCGAGGCGGTCATTCGGGGCGCGTTGGTGAGGATGCATCGGTATTCCAGACGCTCTCTTGATGCCAGCATGGTCCATGACCAAGTTGATTGGTTGACTTTGGGGAGGGTGGCAAACAGCGAGGTCATCGGTCCCATTGGGTTAGGGAAGGATGGGGAAGGAAGTCGGCCGTGCTCTTTCAAAGGATAGTGTACCCTTTAGGAGTAGGCTTTTAGAGAAATAAAATGACGAATAGTGACTGGGATCAGTCCTTTCCTTCGAACGTTTCCTCGCAACACCACCAGACGTTCCGGTTTCCCCTCAAGTCCAGGACGTACATCTCTTTTCGCAATCCGCCAAATGGCAGAACAATCGACTTTGGCAATCGTGAAAATAATCAGTTACGTCAAGAGCCTCTGCTTGGTATTAAAATAGGGGCATTAGTGCTACACGAATCAGCGACACGTATTGCTGCCTTACACGCGTTGGCTTTTTGTGGTCATGCATTGTCTGATACGTCAATACCGTTTGTTGCTAGTTCACTCATAAATGTTTGGAGCACATTGTTCTAATACCTGTCAGAAGCAATGATTTGGGGGAAAAAATATGTCCCATTATTCGTTTTGCACGAACTGCATAGAATGATACTTTTTCACGCCTTTAGAAGCTCACAACAAACACGTTTAATGTCGAAGCGTCCCTAAGAAACGCCCAGGTTGCCTTTCTAGCGCCTTTTTTTGTTACTGTCGTGCTCACTAAGTGTCTGTGTGCATGGGGCTGTGTGTATTTCTATTGAGCAGGAAACTGTGCATCAACTGCCTCAAGAACAGCGTAAGCGTCTCGTGGTGAATTGTACATGTAATCACATTGAAACTTAATACTTCCCGCGTATGACGTTGGTGAGGTTATTTTCATATGTGCAGCGTTACTGAATTTACTTTTAACTGAACTACTGAATAATGACTCCGTCTTAACGAAGACCTTGCAAGTAGGCTTTTAGGTTTTTATGTTGGTAACGCCACGTAGCGCTCTGTATGAAAATCACTGAGTGTGCTGTGTGCAGTGGTTGGTTGGACTCATTATTGGAATATTCCCTTGTGTAGTGATGGGCAGTTGGATGTGAACAGCGCATAGCGTTTGGCAGTTGAAGGTGAGCTGCCAGCAGTGGTCGATGTGGAGAGAGAGATGCCAGAGTTCTGAGAGTTTACTAAAAGCGGACGATGTGTACGTGTATCCTTTAGTGCCTTCAGTAGTTGGAATCTTTTATTTAGCTGCCAGTATTGGCGCTCGCAGTATTGCAGTAGTTTGAGTAACGAAGATTCTTGTGGGGTAAGAGATTCGTGAAATGCATAGGTTATTGTTAATCATGCCCATTCTTTTGTAGGGATTATTGAAAGTCAGATTGCTTTGCGCAAAAAATATTGTATGTCAGTTTAGTGATGATCAGAATAAGTAAAGAGAAAACTGTTTGAGTACGCTGAGTTTTGCTCAGCTGTCTGAAAATCAAATAACGTAAGAGGTTTACCAGCACAGTCTTTCATAATTTTTTCTAAGGGGACGTTTCAACCTCAACGTAGATTCGGAACAGGGACGAAAAAAATTCTTGCGCTTGCTTGATATTTCAGTTATGTTGTTCATAACTTGGACTAATAACATCTAGACAACTTTGCATATCTTCAGGAATAAGCATTTCCCCGCGTAGGAAGTCCAGGCAGCAGCGAAACGTGATCTCGGCTGCGCTCACCATCAGAACTCATTGGTTGATGTCACGATGTAACGGTGCTTGCCGGTGATGTTGAACGGAGCGTGAAGTCCGCTACGGCGGTCGAAATGGCGCTGATGAGGCAGCAAGTCGATTACTGGCGGCCGCCGTGACAATCGTCACCCGCCGCCTCCAAAGGCGCCACCGCTAATTCAATTTCCGCGCGGTCACGCCGCCGTTGACACGACTGCTCTGCTCCTTCGACGACTGCAGAAAAGATTGGCCTTCCCAGCAGGATCCCAGTAAGTCGGCGGTGGAGCTCTGTAGGACACCCAGCTGAGGCTGCGCGATGATAGCAGCTCTACTCTCATGTTTTGCAAAGTATCTAGAGGATTTCATAAAATACACTACTCGCCAAAAAATTGCTACACCAGAAAGAAAAGCTGATGATAAACGGGTATTCATTGGATAAATATATTATACTAGAACTGACATGTGGTTACATTTTCACGCAATTTGGGTGCATTAACGGCCTTCATACGCCTGGGCATTGAGTCAAACAGAGCTTGTATGCCGTGTAGAGGTACAGCTGCCTATGCAGCTTCAACTCGGTACCACAGTTCATCATGAGTAGTGACCGGCGTATTGCGACGAGCCAGTTGCTCGGAAACCACTGACCAGACATTTTCAATTGGTGAGAGATCTCGAGAATGTGCTGGCCAGGGCAGCAGTCGACCATTTCCTGTATCCAGAAAGGCTCGTACAGGACCTGCAACACGCGGTCGTGCATTAGCCTACTGAAGTGTAGGGTTTCGCAGGGATCGAATGAGGAATAAAACCATGGGTCGTAACACATCTGAAATGTTACACCCACTGTTCAAATCGCCGTCAATGCGAACAAGAGGTGACCGAGACGTCTAACCAAACGCACCCCGTAACATCACGCCGAGTGATACGCCAGTATGGCGATGACGAATACACGCTTCCAATGTGCGTCCACCGCGATGTCACCAAACATGCATGCGACCATCATGATGCTATAAACAGAACCTGAATTCATCCGAGAAAATGACGTTTTGCCATTCGTGCACGCAGATTCATCGTTGGGTACACCATCACAGACGCTCCTGTCTGTGATGCAGAATCAAGGGTAACCGCTGCTCTGGTCTCCGAGCTGATAGTCCATGCTGCTGCAAACGTCGTCGAACTGTTCGTGCAGATGGTTGTTGTCTTCCAAATGTCCCCATCTGCTGACTCAGGGATCGAGACATGGCTGCATGATCCGTTACAGCCATGCGGATAAGATGCCTGTCATCTCGACTGCTAGTGATACGAGGCCGTTGGCATTCAGCACGGCGTTTCGTATGACCCTCCTGAACCCACCGATTCCATTTTCTGCTAACAGTCATTGGATCTCGACCAACGCGAGCAGAAATGTCGCGATACGATAAATCGCAATCGCGATAGGCTGCAATTCGACCTTTATCAAAGTCGGAAACGTGATCGTACGCGTTTCTCCTCCTTACACGAGGCATCGCAACAACGTTTCACCAGGCAACGCCGGTCAACTGCTGTTTGTGTATGAGAAATCGGTTGGAAACTTTCCTCATATCAGCACGTTTTAGGTGTCGCCACCGGCGCCAGCCTTGTGTGCATGCTCTGAAAAGCTAATCAAAATGGTTCAAATGGCTCTGAGCACTATGGGACTTAGCATCTATGGTCATCAGTCCCCTTAGAACTACTTAAACCTAACTACCCTAAGGACATCACACAACACCCAGCCATCACAAGGCAGAGAAAATCCATGACCCCGCCGGGAATCTAACCCGGGAACCCAGGTGTGGGAAGCGAGAACGCTACCGTACGACCACGAGATGCGGGCAAAAGCTAATCATTTGCATATCACAGCATCTTCTTCCTGTCGGTTAAAGTTCGCATCTGTAGCAGGTCGTCTTGGTGGTGAAGCAGTTTTAATTGGCAGTAGTGTAAGTTACACGCGTCGTCACACGATAAGACCATTGTACAACAACTGTGTTGCTTTATCGGGAAAGAGTATACACTCAGGTGACAAAAGTCACAGCATATCGATATGCGCATGTGCATATGGCGGTAGTATCGCGTGCAGAAGGTATAAACGGGCAGTGCATCGGCGGAGCAGTCATTTGTACTCATGTGATTCTTTAGAAACAGTTTCCGACGTCATTACAGCCGCACTACGTGAATTAATAGACTTTGAACGCATAATGCTTGCTGCAGTTAGACTTAGAGGACATTCCATCTCGAAAAATGGTCAGGGAATTCAATATTCTGAGATTCATAGTGTAAGGAGTGTGCCGAGAATACCGATTTCAGGCATTAACTCTTACCATGGGCAAAGCAGTGGCCCACGGCCTTCACTTAACGACAAAGCGCAGTGGCGTTTGCGTAGTCTTGTCAGTGCTGACAGACAGGCAACACTGCATGAAATAACCATTGCGGCGAAATTTGACGTTAATGGGCTGTGGCAGCAGACGACCGACGCAAGTGCCTTTGCTAACAGCTCGACATCGCCTGCGGCGCTTCTCGTCACCATATCGGTTGGACCCTACACGTCTGGGAAACCGTGGTCTGGTGGTATGATGCCAGTGTAAGTTGGTAAGAGCTGATGGTAGGGTTCAAATGTAGTGCAGACCTCGCGAAACCATGGACTCAAGTTGTCAAAAAGGCAGCGTGCAAGCTGGTGGCGGCTCCATAATGGCGTGGGCTGTGTTTATAAGGAATGGACTGTGTCCTCTGGTCCAGCTCTGTCGATCGTTGACTGGAAAATTTTACCTCCGGCGACTTGGAGACCTTTTGCAGCCATTCAAGGGCTTAATGTTCTCAAACAACGATGGAATTTTTATAGATGACGATAGCGCCACGCCCCTGGGCCACAATTGTTTGCAACTGGTTTGAAGAACATTGTCGACAATTAAAGCAAATGATTTGCCCACCCAGATCGCCCAACATGAATCCCGTCGAATATTTATGGGACATTATCACGAGGTCAGTTCGTGCACATAATCCTTAACTCGCAACAGTTTCGCAATTTTGGATAGCTTTAGAGGGAGCATGCCTCAACATTTCTGCAGTGGCTACCCATTACCGACTTGTTGAGTACATGTCGCGTCGATTTGCTTCACTAACCTGGACGAAATGAGGTCCGACACGATATTAGGAGGTATCCCATGGCTTTTTTCACCCTGCTGTATAATCCGAGTTCTCTACAAACACATTTCTGCTGCAGTAGAGAGGTGCGGATAACAGGTGAATCACAATGTACAACTGAAATGACGTAGCAACAGGAAATGTGCTCCGAAGCTAAAGTACCCAGGACAATACAATTCCTGTGGGGGAAAACGTCTAAACTGCATAGAGATTCAATGTGAAATGCTGGCAGTATGTGAACCAAATGCAATATCACATCCAGCCTTAGCGAAATGGTGCCAGGTCCACAGCTCGTGGTCTAGTGGCTAGCATTGCTGCCTCTGGATCACGGGGTCCTGGGTTGGGGATTTTCTCTGCCTGGGGACTAGGTGTTTGTGCTGTCCTCATCATTTCATCATCATCATTCGTGACAGTGGCTAGATTGGACTGTGAAAAAAGCTAGACAGTGTGAAAATAGGGACTTTGTACGGGCACTGATGACCGCGCAGTTGAGCGCCCCCCAAACCAAACACCATTATCCATCACCAGCAGCTAGATGAATCGACGTAGCAAGTTCCACACTGGTGTGTATTCACACATACGAGTATTGTAGTACCAGCACAGCCGGAGCATAGGTGCCCATGTCAATACTACAGATAATGTTGGTGGCAGACTCATGGCCAAACTCTGATTGCAGTTTACTAGGGTGAATGTCTTAGACGGTACCCCATCAAGGCACCTCATGGCTCTGCATGAGGAAGATCGGTTGTAAAGTATTATATCACGGCCTCTCTGTGAGAGCACAGCCTGTGACAGCATCATCTTCTTGCAGATACATGTTGGGGCTGCTCTTCCAGAGTGATGGTACTTGGTTCCATCAGATAGGCCTCTATGTACCTGGAAGACAGTTAAGTCTTCTCATAAGTGAAGATGAAGTGGCCCAGCTGTCCATACTAGGCTGGCTGTTGAGTCATCATAGATCAAAGTTATCTGAGCAGACTGTGGATATTGTGTCATAGGTTCCATCTCAGAACTGGTTAGCTACAAACAGGAATATTTATACTGGATGGTCTATGCTGATGGCATTATCCTGTGGCAAAATAGCTGGCTGTACTGTAGCGACAGCACCATTTAGGTTAGAGAAAGTTAGTTTTGAGCTATATTCTGAGCACAAGTTACAGCCAGGTGCGGGCTGGAATGCAGTTACGCAAACCATCAGTTGCGAAGTAGAATAGAGGCCACGAGACGTCAAATTGCTGAAAGAGTATACATAACTGTTTTGCATGTCAGATGTTGCAGGCAGATGGGGGCCACCGGCCAACCTAGCGTGTTACGAGTACACGAAGCGAAGTGGCGCGCTTGGCAAAACAAAGATGCGCAGCCAAGTACAAATAGGTGCCGTTTTCTAACGAGATTTATTGAAGTGTGGCAGCTCTCCTGGACGGCGGGGCTTGTCACACCACGAGCTACACACAGCAGCAGATGGGCCGCCAGCACTTCAGTCCACGGCGGGTGGCTGGTTCGACCCTCTGAGGCCAGTGCAGGGACTATAGCCAGCCAGTGGTGGGCCACTACATGGCTCCCTAGCGCAGACTGTCGTCCTGGCTTCCAACACATGCCAGAGGCATCGTGAGGCGAGGGCCACAGATTCGGACTCCGGGTCACGGATGCTCGTTGCCGCCACGATCTCGGCCACACCGGCACGAAGGATGCAGCTGGCTACGTGTTGTCACACTGAGCGGTGCTCAGTTGGCAGGGACGCAGACTGCCGAGTCAACTGCCGGCAGCCCGACGACGCCACAGCTCCACTGGCGTACAAGGCTCGACACAGAATTGCCTTGCACAGGCCGCTGGGGTCCTTCCTCAGCATTGCGGGGCACTGTAACGCAGACCGAGGTGTAGGAGGGCACTGTGGCTGGAAACAATAGATCATTTGGAAAGCCCGGACGAGTCTTAATATGGTGCCTGCTACCTCTTCCCGTTACATTTGGTCATCTTGATACATTTGGTGGCAGAATTTGACACTGCAGTACTCTGTTTCTGTTAGCACTCTTCAACATGTTGCCGTGTCACACCTTGTCTTTCCACCCTTTCAGTTCATTTATTTCTGCATTTCGTGTGACTAGGATCTCCGGTTGGGTAGACCGCTCGCCGGGTGCAAGTCTTTCGATTTGACGCCACTTCGACGACTTGCGCGTCAATAGGGATGAAATGATGATGATTAGAACAACAGAACACCCAGTCCCTGAGCGGAGAAAATCTCCGACCCAGCCGGGAATCGAACCCAGGCCCTTAGGATTGACATTCTGTCGCGATGGGGGCGGACATTTCTGCATTGTAAGTTTCTGGTTCTCGTGTTTGCTTCACGGTGGTTGGTCAACACCTTGGTCACCCATGTCGAGTGTGGTGTGGCAATTCACTCAGTGGTGTGCCCATAACATGCAATATCGGCCCTTCTTCCGGGTTCTCGTTTGAACCTAAATATTGCTTTGCTTGTGTTTACTTCGGGCTCTGGCGCTGGCCAGAGTGAACGTTAACAATTTTTAACATCAGTCCGAAATAAGATTGTGAGGCGCAACAAGTGTTAGACAGTGTGCTATCGTTTGTCACTGGGCAGCACACCTCTCACTTTCAAACCTAGTGCGAGTGCTTCCCCATCGTGAGGCACCCCATTTCGGAAGCAGTCGTGTGCGCTCGTGTGCGTCCGGCAGCGGCGATAGCATCGCCAGTGCGCTGTTGGCCTCGCCGAGCCGCAGTGTGGCCGCAGATGGGCGCTGCGATAGGTGGCGACGCGCCTAGCCGGCTGCGGGCAGCGCCTCGCCGCCATTTGTCAGCCGCCGCCGGCGCCGCTACCGGCAGCCGCTGCGTCTGCCGCCACTACATCAACAGGCCCCGCTCTGACCAGGCGCGGCCGCGGGTACACCTATCTGTCATACCCTAACACATTCCTGCACTCTGTCAGTCGCTCCGTCCACTAGTTCGCTGCCTGTAGGTCGTTCCTGGCTGTGCAACCTTTCCATTTTATTACCCTTACCAGACTGAATCAAAAGACTGGCTACAAGTCTAAGTAGGCTCACTGGACAAAAAATTTGTCATCTCTAGAGATACTGTTGGAAGCATCATTTAATACCGTGTAATTCAGTCCTTTTTTTTCCTTTATTAAAACAACCATATATGTACATAAGCACAAAAACAAAATAATGAAGTGCTGGAACTGTTTCAACACGAATTGTATCCTACCATAGACTGAACAACACATTTAAATATAGTGCCATTTGTAAGCTTACAAAATAGAACAAAAATAGTTAACTGACAATAGCCTCTTCAGTCCAGACACAGACACAGAGCCAAAACGCATATACAGGGTGAGTCACCTAACGTTACCGCTAGATAGATTTCGTAAACCACATCAAATACTGACGAATCGATTCCACAGACCGAACGTGAGGAGAGGGATTAGTGTAATTGGTTAATACAAACCATAAAAAATGCACAGAAGTACGTTTTTTAACACAAACCTACGTTTTTTAAATGGAACCCCGTTAGTTTTGTTAGCACATCTGAACATGTAAACAAATACGTAATCAGTGCCGGTTTTGCATTGTAAAATGTCAATTACATCCGGAGATATTGTAACCTAAAGTTGACACTTGAGCACCACTCCTCCGCTGTTCGATCATGTGTATCGGAAAGCACCGAATTACGTAGGGGTCCAAAGGGAACGGTGACGGTCCTTAGGTACAGAAGAGACTGGAACAGCACATTACGTCCATAAGCTAACACCTTTTTACTGGTCTTTTTCACTGACGTACATGTACATTACCATGAGGGGTGAGGTACACGTACACACGTGGTTTCCGCTTTCAATTATGGATTGGAATAGAGTGTGTCTCGACATGTCAGGCCAATAGATGTTCAATGTGGTGGCCATCATTTACTGCACACAATTGCAATCTCTGGCGTAATGAATGTCGTACACGCCGCAGTATATCTGGTGTAATGTCGCCGCAGGCTGCCACAATACGTTGTTTATATCCTCTGGGGCTGTAGGCACATAACGGTACACATTCTCCTTTAACGTACCCCACAGAAAGAAGTCCAGAGGTGTAAGATCAGGAGAACGGGCTGGCCAATTTATGCGTCCTCCACGTCCTATGAAACGCCCGTCGAACGTATACCTCACCCCCCCCCCCATGGTAATGTACATGTGCGTCAGTGAAAAAGACCAATAAAAAGGTGTTAGCATGTGGACGTAATGTGCTGTTCCAGTCTCCTCTGTACCTAAGGTCCATCACCGTTCCTTTTGCATCCCTACGTAATTCGGTGCTCTCCGATACACATGATCGAACAGCGGAGGAGTGGTGTTCAAGCGTCAACTTTAGGTTACAATATCTCCGGATGTAATTGACATTTTACTATGCAACAAAAGGCACTGCTTACGTGTTTGTTTATATGTTCAGATGTGCTAACAAAACTAACGGGGTTCCATTTAAAAAACGTAGGTTTGTGTTAAAAAAACATACTTCCGTGCATTTTTTTATTGTTTGTATTAACCAATTACACTAGCCCTCTTCTCACGTTCGGTCTGTGGAATCGATTCGTCAGTATTTGATGTGGTTTACGAAATATATCCAGCGGTAACGTTAGGTGACTCATCCTGTATATAATTGACTGTCTTAACTAGAATGGCAGTTCTGTTATTTGATTCATAACCGTCCAAACTCAAAGCCATTTGGAGCATACAAACGGATAACAAGACATGCACAGGAAACATAAATTAATGATAACGTCATAATGAAGTTAATAACACCATTGAGAAGTCGGGAGCAGTCCTAGGAACAGGTGTAACCCCTTATTCGTTGTGTATTTTGTTCGGTACATAGTCCTGAATGTGATTTGTGTCCTTACCGGCATCGAGAATTACCCTACGTCTTGTTTTTCAAAAATTATGTCTACCATGTTAGCAAACATCTTCCTGAAATTTGGGTAATTTTTCATCATCCAGCGTGCCGTTCTCATGTAAGCCTCGAAACTAATGAGATTATCTTCACTATTGTGGATGATGATATATGTCACAAACTGTCTTAACAGCCACATCACGGTGTTGTTCTTGGTAGCGGGAAAATGTTTCGTGTCCGGCCAGAGCAGGATGACGGTGCAGTGGCTGGCTGGGCTGCTGCGCGTAATCAGACCCAGCCTTTGCTGCACCCATTTCCAGTTAATGAGATGACCGCCACCAGTGAAGGGATGGCGTAAGGTGTCGACTAAACCACAGCGGACGCATTTATCACTGTCACTTAAACCGATTCTATGCAACCTTTCATTAGTGGGTATAACATCGTTTACCACTTTATACCATGTAGACGCCACTTCAGCAGTGTGGACAGTTAAACTTATGTTGTCCCAAACTGCCTTCCAATGAACACTCGGGTATTTAAGTTCAACGAGATTCCGGACTACTGCAGATGTCCATCTTTTTTATAACAGGTGCATCGTAAGTAAATCCTGCGTGAAATAATGTCCATCAATATAGCTTACTTCAAGAAAAAACTGCTTGACATGTCGTAGTTTGTAATGTATTTTACCTACATCACTGGGTGGGTGCATATCGGTGGGTTGTAAGGTTCGGTAGAGCCAACTGGTTACGCTGAGAGGTTCCTTGTCCAACAAATGGGTGATTCGCCCCTGCTTGATAAACTCCTGTATTCGGTTAGGAAGTGGAGCCGCAAGGTTGCGGAGGTACATCGCATCCCAGTTCAGCACTCGCCGAGGGTTTGATCGCCCAGTTCCAACCAAATTGCGGGGATACTGATGTCGAGGTTGTATCCTCTGTTCCAGCATGTTTCACAGATTTTCTATGGGGTTCAAGTGAGGTAATTTTCCAGGCCAGTCGATAGTGTTCAGAAAAGCAGTCACCTTTTCTTCCATCCCGATGATCTTTGCTGTTGTGGTTAGGTATCTGTGTCAGCAAGGGCATATTGCCAGGTGACCAAATCCACATGTTCACTGCATGCGTTTCCCGTCGTAATTTTCTCGCTAACAGGTGGGGATGCGCAGCTATTCCTGTCGGGTTTCGAGGCGATTTTGGTTCAAAAGTCGTGAAACGCTTCTCCGGTCCCCCGCAGTCAGGATCAGAAATGGTTCAAATGGCTCTGAGCACTATGGGACTCAACTTCTGAGGTCATCAGTCCCCTAGAACTGAGAACTACTTAAACCTAACTAACCTAAGGTTATCACACACATCCATGCTCGAGGCAGGATGCGAACCTGCGACCGTAGCGGTCGCGCGGTTGCAGACTGTAGCGCCTAGAACCGCTCGGCCACACCGGCCGGCCTGTCAGGATCTTTTCCCGACAAAAGTTCTGACGTGTTTCGTGGCCACGTGTGTTACACCACTGGTTGCAGACACGTTGAAAAGCGCACTGCGAAACGCGAACAAACCCCGCAACGTCACACACTATATGACCATGGGTACAGCCAAACACTATTTCTCCCTTTTGACACTCTGTCACGTCCTTGTATTTACCCATGTTTACGTAAAATGTCCGTTTGAAACATAAATGTCTCACGCTACTGCCCTATGCTAACATGCAGACAGTGCGCTCGCGCTTTAGCATATGACTCAACCGCTGCGTCATTTGTCAAGGCATAAGGATCTATCAGTGCGTGCGCACTAGAATGACCAATTTTTTGTTCAGTGGGCTTAATATCTTACTTTAAAATAAATAAATAAATAAATAAATAAATAAATGTAATAACCATAGACGTACAAACCTCTTGGATTCAGTCTATGCCATAACCCTGACTATAAGACCAAAAGTGTCATGAAAAAACTAATTGCTGACGAGCAATTGAGTTTTAGAAAGGGATGCTAAACTATTGACTATCTTTCCACACTACACGTTGTAGGAAAGAGACTAGAATTCAGTAGGGAAATCCATTTTGATTTTGATACTGCGATAATGTGGACAGAGAAATGCTACGGATCACAACGGGTGAACGATGTTATCCGTCTCATTTCATAAATTGTATTAAGTGTCTGTTCACAAACACGGAAATTATTATAGAAACGGGAAATACAGTCGCAAAGTCAGTGAACACAAACAAAGAGGTGAGGTAAGGACATTGTATTTCCCCGACTATCTTCAATAGATACGTCGATAAAGTGATAAGCAAATGGGCAATGTTGAATAAAAAACGAGTATTATTACATCATGACATTAGACTGAACACTGCATTTTATATGCGGAAGACCTAAATCAAATTGCAGAGATTGAACATAAGCGTCAGATGGGGGGCCTGTAAGTTGCAGCACTTAGCCTCGGGTTAAAACCTCAACTGTCTGTAGATAAAACGAAAGTAATGGCATTTCAAGACATATATCCAGTAAGATCAAAGACCAGATCGAACATCATCTCCGTCCCAGTGCCAGCGTCCAAGGTATCAAGGACCATATACAACAGCTGTGTGCCATCATGCCCCAGCAAAGGATACAGCGGCTTTATGACACCCGTGCCAGCAGAGTGCAAGCATACAGGCCAAAGGGAGTGCAACACCATACTGATAAGTGGGCACATACTGCCGAGTTCTTTGCAGTCACTGAAATTACGTAACATACCCTCTCAAATCATGACTTTAATTTCGTTTCTTTCGCCGCTTCTTAGTGAGGCACTTTTTTCAGACCGGGTATCCGTCAAGAGTTGTTATTATTACAAGATATTGTTGGTTTTCGATTTACTTTGAAGTAACAAGAGTCGTGAGCTACGTTCTAGTATCGTCTCGGACTTCCTTTTGCAAGGGGTAGTGCAACATGCAGTGCAGCGACTCGATGTGGCGTAGACTCAACAAGTCGTTGGTAGTCCCATGCAGAAATATTCAGCCATGCTTCCTCTAAGCGGCCCATAATTGCGAAAGAGTTTCCGGTGCAGGATACTGTGCACAAACTAACCTCTCGACTACGTCCTGTAAATGTTCGGTGCGATACACGTAGGCCGATTTGAGCGGCCCAAACCATTCGCTCGAACCGTCCAATGGCGAACAACTGTGGTCCAATGAAATAGCGCATTGTCATCCGTAAAAATTCCATCGCTGACTAGGGACATGACGTCCACGAATGACTGTAAATGGTCTTCTAGTAGCCGAATATCCACAGGTTCTAGTCCATTCCATGGAAGCACAGCCCACACCATTATGAAGCCACCACTGGCTCGGTCTGCCTCCTTGGCGTAGCGGTAGCGTTACCGCCAACCACGCAGGGTGCCCGGGTCCGATTCCCAGCAGGGGACTGGGTGTTGTGTGTCCTTCATCACCATTTTCATCATAATTGACTCGCAAGTCGACGATGTGACGTCAGCTAAAAAGAACTTGCCGTACGGCGGCCGAACTCCCCCGAATGGGGCCTCCCCGCCAACAGTGCCATCTGATCATTTCATTTTACCACTAGCTCGCAAAACGCCTTGTTGCCAAATTGCGTCCGTGGCTCTGTGAGGTCTGCGCCACAGCCGAACCCCACCATAGTTCTTACCAACTGAAATCGGGACTCATCTGCCCAAACCACGGTTTTCCAGTCATCAAGGGTGCAACTGATATGGTCAGGACCCCAGGAGAAATGCTGGAGGTGACGCCGTGATTTTAGCAAAGGCACTCGCGTCACTTGTCTGCTGCCACAGCCCATTAACACCAAATTTGACCACACTGTACTAATAGATACGTCCGTCGTTCGTTCCACATTGACTTCTTAGGTTATTTGACGCAGTCTTGCTTGTCTATTAGCACTAACAAATGTACGTAAACGCCTCTGCTATGATCGCTAAGTGAAGGCTGTCATCCACTGCATTGTCCGTGGTGAGAGGTATACCCTGAAAATTGGTATTTTCGGCACGCTCTTGACTCTTCGGATCCCGGAATATTCAGTTCCCTTACGATTTTCGAAATGGAATGTTCCGTGCGTCTACCTCCAACTACCATTCCGCGTTCAAAGTCTGTTAATGCCTATAAACATAGGCTTTCGCAGCCATTGTCACATTCAATAAAAATTTTCTGGGTTTGTGACCGCATTGTCAATATATGTACATAAAACTACGGACGTTTCGTTCCCTGTTGCAAGCGACCTTCTTGAGAGTGTTTTTGTTTGCAAAAAGACCCTGAAGGAGACCGCTTGCAATAGGAGCCGAAACGTCGGTAGCTTTACATATATATTGACAAAGCGGTCACAAACCCTGAAAATGTTTATTCAGTCTGTTGATGCCTGTCGTGTTGCCACTATCAGTTGGAAACCTTTTCAAATGAAAGACAGTCCCACCAATGCACTGCCCTTTCATACCTTGTGTACGCGTTCTTCCGCCTTCTGTATGTGTGCATATCGCTATCCCACGAGTTTTGTCACCTTAGTGTAATTCACTGACGCATACGTGCCTGGTGTCTAGTAACATAAAATTTTATGGATGATACATTAATATTTGTTTCTATAAACAATGTCAGTTTACTTAAAATAAAGTAACTAACGGCCTTGGTTCAACGATTACCTGTAATACGTTAGATTAATTTTGCTAATTGGTTATATAAAATCAAACAGAAAAAACATTACAGTCACTGCAGACGTGATACGCAATCTGCTCCACTAATCCTCTGCATGACACTCTCTACGTATGAATACCGCAAAAGCATGTGACAAGAAATTTTAATATTCTCCGTTCATTTAGCTGATATTAAGCAATTTTACGTTATATAATTAAGGTATAAGTACCGGGGCGTCGGCAGACCACTGAAAGCTCTGTTATTAAACAGGATGTTGGCGAAATTTATGGCTGTAATTTCCGGTTCGCTTCATTACAGTATTTTAGTATCATTTTCTCAGTTGTCGAGACATAATGTCCCGAAATAAATGAAATTTTTTCCTGGAAATAAGTATCGTCAGGTATTTAAATTGAAATTTTTTTTGAGGAACAGTTTTATTGTGCAACATAAGAAAAGTTGGCAAATTATCTCAACATGTAATAATCTACGTACGTATGTTATTACTATCAGCAAACTACCGTCTCCTTTATTGTTGGTTCGTGATTAGCAGGTAACACGTTTACTACTCTACGTTTATATTTGTCAATTAATTTTTGTACTATATTTGTGACTGTCGCGTTCAGCCATTAGGTAGTACTTATTAAACTGGACTAATGATCGTGTTTATCACGATATGATTTTGGTGAAAAAATGCAGTGTGCTGTAAACGTTAACTGGGATAATAAATGGTTCATCATCACCGCAGTATTATCGTTTTCATGTCGTCACAGTATTATCATCATCAACATCATCATCATCTTCATCATCATCATCATCATCAACATCATCACGATCGTTGTCTGCTGGACAAAGGAGTCGTCCAGGTTTATCTGTCCATAGCGGGCTTCATCTATACTCATTCAGGTTGCTCCAACGCTTTTCTGCCACCATCTACACACTTTCCAGTAGTTATTTTCACGATTTTTAACAAATAACTGTTTTGGTGAACACACCACCCTCTCGCCTGGCTGAGTGTCCTACAAACATTTAATTTTCCGTACAGCCATAACTAGGTCTTCCACTCCTCCAGTCTGTTCCTTTGTCCACTTGTTTCTTTTCCTGTTTCTGCCAGAAATTCTCACCATGCATGCCTGCACTGATAGCTGAACAACTTCAGCCGTGAAGATGATCGTAGACTGAAACCGGTAGAATTTGGGTTTAAAATGGAAAGAGCTGATGGTTCAAATATGCATTTTATGAACAGCTTTCGTTTATTTGATCTTAACATTAAAAGTCTACGTGTCACTGCCGAAAGTCAGAACACGGTGATTCTCAGCCTCTCTTTTCAGCCACACTGTAAGCTTAGTCTCGAAAATTCTCTTCATGCGGAGCTTTCCGGCAACACTCCAGGCTATTTTTATTCGTTTGTTTAATCTTCCGTCCAGCCAGTCCTTGTCCTCCGTTTCCCTAGATACAAAAAGTCATCAAGTGGTTTGGTAACTCCGTTGTTAACTTGTACAATTTATTTTCGCTTTGTTGATTATAAATTTTTGTGATCTTTTTCAAGCCTTCTTTCGGACTTTCCCTGTTAGGTTTGTCCATTCGCCACTGAATTTAATTTGCACAGCAAGCACCACATCTCCATTAAATGGTAGCTGGTTCAGCTACATTACTACCTTTTCTTTCTAGTTTAAGGGTCAGAATACTTCGTTAGGGCTGATAAGAATATATTGCAAATAAGGAACATCATTGTTTGAGTATGTTTTCAGTTCGTGTTTTTCATTGTTGAAATTTGTGTGAAATCTTATAGGACTTAACAGCTAAGGTCATCAGTCCCTAAGCTTACACACTACTTAACACACACCCATGCCCGAGGGAGGACTCGAACCTCCGCCGGGATCAGCCGCACAGTCCATGACTGCAGCCCCTTTGACCGCTCGGCTAATCCCGCGCGGCGTGTTTTTCATTATCTTGAATAAGTAGCATTGATGTTCAGTGCATATTTTGCATTTCGTTATCAAGTTATACGTTTGATGCATCTATTGTTCAGATGAAAATGATACTAAGCAACTTCTTAAATGGCACGGGAAAACTGAGCGCATAGTGTACGTCCAAATATGGTCATAAGGATCATTACTGGCAGTGGCAGATCTACTCCCAAACAGTGACGGCCTGTTCTACCCAGTTTTATCACTAAGCATCTCCGAAGAAAAGATTCCAACGTACAAATTCTTAAGAAGAAAGAGTAGCATAAGTAGCGCTTTCCAGAATCCAACAGCTACACGCCTGAGTCATGCAAGCCACATCGGGTCGTAGATGTTTTCGATGTTGCCGAGATGTCGAAAGAACTCTATAACGAACATCCACACTAGAACGCCCGCCTGATTCAAAATCCAAACATGAATACTGCGGGGTTTGATCTCCCACGTCGCGAACGGTCTAGACTCATTCGCATCCCGATCCCAACGGGACAAGGAAGAAATGGCCACATCTTGGAGGAGTGGAGTTATTGTTGAAAGGGCTGCACCTGGTGCGGTGGAACACACAACAGGACATGTTCTGGAGAACGGCCAACTCCATGTTGCGATGGCAGTCTGAAAGTCTTGCACGAAGTGACACAACGTGCTGTGCGATCTTGTTGCCAGATTTAAACTTTAACCTCTATTTAATTGTGTGTGCGTGTATGATCTGTAACGCCACACGATAATACTAGTAACATAAAGGTCGATCAAAAAGTTTCCGCTCGGAGGTCCTACAGGCTGGTATCGGTATGCCAATCAAACCGCCGTGAGCATTGAGGGAGTCATCTCAACGATGCACCTGGTTCAAGATAACACGTTTGGTAAGACACCGTGTCCTGCTATAACTGCCAGCGCACATCCTCGTCCGACAAGAATCGTAGACTCTTCAAGGTCTTTTTTAAGGGACAAAAGATATGGTAATCTCATTGCAGGTGCTGGAGTGCCTTCCACTTATTATTATCTAGGGTATGGCATTTACAAAGTAAAAAATTGCACAAATATTATTAATTAATGTATTAAACGAATTACAAATACGGTAGCGTTCTCGCTTCCCACGCCCGGGTTCCCGGGTTCGATTCCCGGCGGAGCTCTCTGCTTCGTGATGGCTGGGTGTTGTGTGATGTCCTTAGGTTAGTTAGGTTTAAGTAGTGCTAAGTTCTAGGGGACTGGTGACCATAGATGTTAAGTCCCATAGTGCTCAGAGCCATTTGAACCATTTTTGAATTACAAATATGTTGTTAAATGATTGATTGCAAACAAAAATATGCGAAAGATTAGGGAGACAGGCACTGCAGCTATTACAAGTCCACGTCTAAGCAGGTCACCCACTGAACAGCATATGGAGTAGCATGCATGATATCCCTCCATTCCCCTTCAAACCTCCTCGCAGGACATTCGAAGATCAGGTGAGGGATTGTTTGTTCTGCACCACAGTCGCATCGTGGGGCATCAGTGAGTTTCCATTTGTGGAGAATGGCCTTACACCTGCCGTGGTTAGTCCTCACAAGATTAAGTCTGCACCATGTTCTTCTGCGCATTTGCATTCCTTTCACCGATGGCCGCGGTGGCCGTGCGGCTCTGGCGCTGCAGTCCGGAACCGCGGGGCTGCTACGGTCGCAGGTTCGAATCCTGCCTCGGGCATGGGTGTGTGTGATGTCCTTAGGTTAGTTAGGTTTAATTAGTTCTAAGTTCTAGGGTACTTATGACCTAAGATGTTGAGTCCCATAGTGCTCAGAGCCATTTGAACCATTCCTTTCACCGGTATCGAAGGATGAAAATCAGTGATGAGAGGATAGTAATTATTCAGCGACCAATATTGTCTCCATTCCCTTGCTATGTCGTACCTTTCTGGGAATTTGAGGACTTCGTCTTCCCACGAAGGTTGCCTGGATTTTAGGCGATTAGTTGGTAGATGGTCCAATATTTTTCGCATTGGCATATCTTCAGTGACAGAGGGTTTTTTAATTTTCTTCCATTCTCGAATAGCTGCTTGTTGCCTGCCTGCTGAGGGAGGTAGGAACTATACTGCAAAGGGCATGAAGCCAGGGAAATGGAGTTGATTGCAGAGTTCCTGAGACGATCCTCATGGTGATATTAAGCTGGACATTTATTTTCTTCGTGTGTGTGTGTGTGTGTGTGTGTGTGTGTGTGTGTGTGTGTGTGTGTGTGTGTGTGAGAGAGAGAGAGAGAGAGAGAGAGAGAGAGAGAGAGAGATCTTGTACCAGATTGGGGTGCAGTATTGTGCCACCGAGTAAACAAGAGATTGTGCTGCGGTGCGTAGGATGTTAGCTTGAGATCCCCAGGAGGTTCCAGTCAGCTTTCTTAATATGTGTAGACGACCTCCCAAGACGGTACCCCGGGCAACCGTCCGTGACGACGGAACGGCAAACAGTCTACACACTATGCGACCGAACTAGAATGAATTTCTCTCACGGTCAAGAAAATCTACAGAGGAAAATGAAAAAGCAAAAAGATAATGGTTCTTATCATTGCCATCTGACAAGAGATATCGGAACTTGTCTTCCACTTGAATTGGTGTAACTTCAGCTTTACGACATTTGCGATATGGGAACGTGCGTTATTTTGAAGCAGGAGCTCCCGTTGTCGCACCATTCCACAATTGTGGTTTTCAACATACATGCTGCCCCACACACACTCTTCATTCGCCGCTGGATGTCTGCCGGTGCTTGTCCTTCGGCAGCCAAGGAAGAATACCAGCGCGTCGCTCTTGGTTGGACACATTTGGTAGAAACTTCACTACAGTTCACGTTCCCCCATTTTCTACACGCAAGTCACAAAGACAGCAGTGCCACACTAATCCCTTGCCTACATATCCGTGCTTATGTACTCGCGTCGGAGTCGCGCTACATTGCATAAGCACTGCAGAACGCCGTCAAACGGGAATTTTTGATCGCCCCCTTATACCTATATAATTATTTTCTACGTCCAAGACCGCTTAAAAATGAAAGTAACGGAGTGCGGGTATTTAGATGTGGTTAATCTGCTAACAGCTTCCTCAACGTATGTAAGAATTGTAGTTAAGCTTTCTCAACATCATGAAGTCATATAAGATATGTCACTGAATTACACATATCGTTACATTTTTTATATGTTACGATTTGATACATAATTAATCGATATATTTTATAACACTGTATTATGTTCAGAAAGCTTAACTGGAATTGTTATATATGTTGAGGAAGCTGCTAGCATATTAATTACATCTGTAGATGACAGTTTGCTGCCGAAACCGATAATGAGAATATTGCAATTTTTTATCTTGGACGTAATAACTTATTATAGAAACCAATTTTCAGAATCCTGGAAGGCATGACTTCATCAACTATTCTGGTCAAACAAGTTGTTGTTGTTGTTGTGGTCTTCAGTCCAGAGACTGGTTTTATGCAGCTCTCCATGCAACTCTATCCTGTGCAAGCTTCTTCATATCCTAGTACCTACTGAAACATATCCTTCTGAATGTGTTTAGTGTATTCATCTCTTGGTCTCCCTCTACGATTTTTACCCTCCACGCTGCCCTCCAATACAAAATTGGTAATCCATTGATGCCTCAGAATATGTCCTACCAACCGATCCCTTCTTCAGGTCAAGTTGTGCCACAAATTTCCCTTCTCTCCAATTCTATTCATTAGTTATGTGATCTACCCATCTAATCTTGAGCATTCTTATGTAGCACCATATTTCGAAAGCTTCTATTCTCTTCTTGTTTAAACTATTTATCGTCCACGTTTCACTTCCATACATGGCTACACTCCGTACAAATACTTTCAGAAACGACTTCCTGACACATCTATACTCGATGTTAACAAATTTCCCTTATTCAGAAACGCTTTCCTTGCGATTGCCAGTCTACATTTTATATCCTCTCTACTTCGACCACAATCAGGTATTTTGCTCCCCAAATAGCAAATTCATTTACTACCTTCAGCGTCTCATTTCCTAATCTAATTCCCTCAGCATCAACCGATTTAATTCGACTACATTCCATTATCCTCGTTTTGCTTTTGTTGATGTTCATCTTATATCCTCCTTTCAAGACACTGGCCATTCCGTTCAGATGCTCTTCCAGGCCCTTTGCTGTCTCTGACAGAATTACAATGTCATCGGCGAACCTCAAAGATTTTAGTTCTTCTACATGGACTTTAATTCCTACTTCTGCATGGATTTAATTCCCGCAGTCGTGGGATTCAAGCCCGGGACCCAGGACGTTTTGATTACTAATCAAAGACGCTAGCCCCCTTCCCTTAATACACAGAAATCGACGGAG
This sequence comes from Schistocerca gregaria, assembly GCF_023897955.1. Lineage (NCBI taxonomy): Eukaryota > Metazoa > Arthropoda > Insecta > Orthoptera > Acrididae > Schistocerca > Schistocerca gregaria. The sequence goes on from NC_064923.1 coordinate 200,760,797, forward strand.
CGACCAGAGTAGCAAGTGTTCCGTACTTGGGCGAAAATTTCGACTTGTGCCGCAAATGATTTCCTGCTGCTTGGGATGTGTAAGAGAATGACGCTACCTAGCTAGATGGTGCAGTGACAAGATACCGGATTTGCATTCAGGATGACGAAAGCTTAAATCCCCTCTAGGACGTAAGCTTACGTAAGCCGTTTGAGGCAAGTACCGGGATGGTTCAATTGAAAGGGCACGGCCGATTTCCTTAAGCTGAGCCCGTACTCCCTCTGTGAAGACATCGTTGTCAGCGAGATGTTGTATGCCCCAAACCCTGCTTCCTTCAAAAGAAACAACTTGTTTCGAGAGGAGCTACTAGTATCGCGTTGCCATGGTGGCCTACGCGCCAGGGGCGGCCGTGGGACGGACGAGTTAATAATCCGTGATTAGCGACGGCTGCAAGACAAATGACTGGCGGCAGCTGTCTCGCGCCCGTGACGGACGTGCGTAAACAAACGTTACCTAGTGGAGGGGCAAGATGTCTGCTGTCGCCATAATAAATCGATCCCAGGCAACGTCGCCGTGGACCCAGCTCCGCCGCTGCCATTTGTTTCACTCTCGTTTTCTTCACAGCGAGATACACGACGTGTATCTGGGGAAGAGTCACTTGTTTCGACTTTCAGAGTAAATCTTTCTTGCAGCTGCAGTAGAAGACGCGATTCATCTCTCTCTCTCTCTCTCTCGCTCTCGCTCTTGATCAGGCTTACAAAATTACTTTACTTTTCACTACGTTACTAGTTCACATAATGGAGTGCACTCGAATGTTCAGTCGAATTGTGGATTTTATTTCTGCGCTTGATACATCAACGACTGTCCCAACAGTCTTATTCAGCTGCTACAATCTGTGTCCTTACACGTAGTTCCCGCCTCCTGGATTCCAAACAGACTGAACTACACTGACGGAAAAAAATCTCAACAATGAAAAGAGTTACTGTAGAGTAACATATTTAAGTGATTAACATTGCAACTTAATGTTAGGGCGAGATAAACCATTGTAAATGTGAAATTCTGCTACGTTAATAACCGTCGAAACGCCAGAATGTTGAACGCAGGAGTGGAAACGTGAATGCATTGTGTTGTACAGTTGACGGACGTCAGTTTGTGGTATGGATTTCCATGACTGTTGCACTTGGTCGGTCAAGGACTGGGACGGTTAACGCTGTTTGTGGATGAGCCTAGAGTTGTCATCCGATGGTATCTCCTATATCCTCGATTGGAGACAGACCTAGAAATAAGTGTCAGAGGAATAGAAAAGCAACTGGAATCACTCAACAGAGGAAACTCCACTGGACCTGACGGTATACCAATTCGATTCTACACAGAGTACGCGAAAGAACTTGCCCCCCTTCTAACAGCCGTGTACCGCAAGTGTCTAGAGGAACGGAAGGTTGCAAATGATTGGAAAAGAACACAGGTAGTCCCAGTCTTCAAGAAGAGTCGTCGAGCAGATGCGCATAACTATAGACCTATATCTCTGACGTCGACCTGTTGTAGAATTTTAGAACATGTTTTTTGCTCGAGTATAATGTCGTTTCTGGAAACCCAGAATCTACTCTGTAGGAATCAACATGGATTCCGGAAACAGCGATCGTGTGAGACCCAACTTGCTTTATTTGTTCATGAGACCCAGAAAATATTAGATACAGGCTCCAAGGTAGATGCTATTTTCCTTGACTTCCGGAAGGCGTTCGATACAGTTCCGCACTGTCGCCTGCTAAGCAAAGTGAGAGCCTACGGAATATTAGACCAGCTGTGTGGCTAGACTGATGAGTTTTTAGCAAACAGAACACAGCATGTTCTTCTCAATGCAGAGGCGTCTACAGACGTTAAACTAACCTCTGGCGTCCCACAGGAGAGTGTGGCTTTTCACAATATATATAAATGACCTAGTAGATAGTGTCGGAAGTTCCATATACAGAGAAGTTGCAGCATTAGAAGATTGCAGCGATACGCAGGAAGATCTGCAGCGGATAGGCACTTGGTGTAGGGAGTGGTAACTCACCCCTAACATAGACAAATGTAACGTATTGAGAATACATAGGAAGAGGGATCCTTTATTGTATATAAGATAGCAGAACGAACACTGGTAGCAGTTACTTCTGTAAAATATCTGGGAGTATGCGTGCGGAACGATTTGAAGTGGAATGATCATATAAAATTAATTGTTGGTAAGGCGGGTACCAGGTTGGGATTCATTGGGAGAGTCCTTAGAAAATGTAGTCCATCAAGAAAGGAGGTGGCTTACAAAACACTTGTTCGACCTATACTTGAGTATTGCTCATCAGTGTGGGATCCGTACCAGATCGGGTTGACGGAGGAGATAGAGAAGATCCAGAGAAGAGCGGCGCATTTCGTCACAGGGTTATTTGTTAAGCGTGATAACGTTACGGAGATGTTTAACAAACTCAAGTGGCAGACTCTTCAAGACAGGCGCTCTGCATCGCGGTGTAACTTGCCCGCCAGGTTTCGAGAGGGTGCGTTTCTGGATGAGGTATCGAATATATTGCTTCCCCATACTTATACCTCCCGACGAGATCACGAATGTAAAATTAGAGAGACTGGAGCGCGCACGGAGGCTTTCCGGCAGTCCCCGTGAACCATACGCGACTGGAACAGAAAAGGGAGGTAATGACAGTGGCACGTTAAGTGCCCTCCGCCACACACCGTTGGGTGGCTTGCGGAGAATAAATGTAGACGTAGATGTAGAAAATGTTGGATTGCAACAGCAGTGAGTGGGCGAGTGTTATCCTGTTGAAAACACCTCCTGGAATGCTGTTAATGGATGGAAGCACACCAGGTCGAATCACCAGATTTGCAGTCAGATACAATTTGGATAACCACGAGACTGCTCCTATTTTATGTGAAATCTCATGCCCCACCATAATTCCAAGTGTGTGTAGCACGCAGACAAGTTTTCTGCGGCCGTCAAGTGGCATCCTCCTGACCAAAATGCTGCCATCATTGGCAGCGTGGCAGAACCAGTTTTAATCAGAAAACACAACAGACATCTACCCTGCCATCCAATGAGCTATCGCTTGACACCACTGAAGTCACAAATTATGATTTGGGTTCGGTGGAATGCACGCTACAGGGCATCTTGCTCGGAGCTGTCATTGAAGTAACCGATTTGTAAGAAATCGTTGTGTCATTGTGGTGCCAACTGCTGCTCGGATTGCTCACAGTAGTGCCAATTGGCCGTCCGGAGACCGGTCATCTTGTGACCGTACAGGCAGCTGGTGTGGCCGAGCGGTTCTAGGCGCTACAGTCTGGAACCGCTCGACCGCTACGGTCGCAGATTCGAATCCTGCCTCGGGCGTGGATGTGTGTGGTGTCCATTGGTTAGTTAGGTTTAAGTAGTTCTAAGTTCTAGGGACTGTGAATGTCAAGGGGAAACTACGGCCGTAATTTTTCCCGAGGGCATGCAGCTTTACTCTATGGTTAAATGATGATGGCATCCTCTTGGGTAAAATAGTCCCCCATTCGGATCTCCGGGCGGGGACTACTCAAGAGGATGTCTTTATCAGAAGAGCAAAATAACTGATGATGGTAGAAGTAGAGAGGGTATAAAAAGTTGTCTGGCAATGGCAAGGAAACCATTTCTGAAGAAGAGAAATTTGTTAACATCGAGTATAGGTTTAAGTGTCAGGAAGTCATTTCTGAAAGTATTTGTATGGAGTGTAGCCATGTATGGAAGTGAAACATGGACGATAACTAGTTTGGACAAGAAGAGAATAGAAGCTTTCGAAATGTGGTGCTACAGAAGAATGCTGAAGATTAGATGGGTAGATCACATAACTAATGAGAAAGTATTGAATAGGACTGGGGAGAAGTGAAGTTTGTGGCACAACTTGACTAGAAGAAAGTATCGGTTGGTAGGACATGTCCTGAGGCATCAAGGGATCACCAGTTTAGTATTGGAGGGCAGTGTGGAGGGTAAAAATCGTAGAGGGAGACCAAGAGATGAATACACTAAGTAGATTCAGAAGGATGTAGGTTGCAGTAGGTACTGGGAGATGAAGAAGCTTGCACTGGATAGAGTAGCATGGAGAGCTGCATCAAATCAGTCTCAGGACTGAAGACCACAACAACAACACGTTCTAGGGGACTGATGACCTCAGAAATTAAGTCCCATAGCCATTTGAACCATTTGTTTGTGACCGTACATTCTCGTAACCACCACTGCCAGCAATTATGCACAGTTGCTACATTCCCGCTAAGTCTGTCCGTAATATCGCAGAAGGAACATCCAGCTTCTCGTAGCCATATTACAGTGCCTCGTTCAAACTCAGTGAGGTTCTTGGCTTACATCAACTGTCTATGTCCAATCTCAAAGGTATGAAAAGCTCACGACTGTTACAGTGTGATTTACAGCAAATATGATTTGCGTCTTCATATTGGTGCTCCTAGCACCATTCTTAGGCTACTGGAGTGACAGTTGAACAGATTTCATCTTTCAGATGTAGAAACACGCTTACCAACTTCCGTGTACGTCGCATAACTCCTCCTTGATGCTGCAGTTTTTTTTCCGTCACTGTGTTATTGTTGTAGCACTGCTATTTAAAACAGCAAAAAAATTGGAAATTTGTGGTAAATTCTGAGGGTCCATACTGCTGAGGTCATCGGTCCGTAAGCTTACATACTAATTAATATAACTTAAACTAACTTACCCTATGGGCAACACACACACGCCCATGCCCGAGGGAGGACTCGAACCTCCGACGAGAGGGGCCAGGCGAACCGTGACAAGGCGCCCAAGACAGAGCGGAAACCCCGTGTGGCTGTACATCAGAGCTACTCCATTTGACGCTTAGTTGTTTCCCGGTTCCCTCACTGTTGTTCTGTGAAACGCAAGCTCTCTTGGCGCTTTCAGCTGTGATGGATGGAGAAGCCGGCAAAATCTTAATGATTTTTTATTATAGCTTTGTCATTATCGTGTATTCTAGTGTCAAAGTGAAAAAGAGCAATAGTTTCACTTTCCTAACATTCTTTGCAGATATACGTAATATAATACTGAAAAATCTTGATTAATTTCTGATAATTATCTGGAGCAAAATCTGAGCACTACTGGAAACGTCAGGCTCATAAACGTTAGTACGAGGATTATTCGGGAAGTGAGGAACGATCGGTCGCGGAATGGAAACCACAGTGAAAATCCGACGAGGCTTTTCACACATTTTGGGCAGTGTCTCCAGTTTGCCCTCGATCGCATCAAGACGCTCTTTACAGTTTTGAGCGCGCTGTAAGCGAGTGAAGTAGGAGGGCCCGCTTAGAGGCATGGCCTTAATGAATGCAGCCCGCCTAGTACAACCACGCACTTCCTTCTCCATGGCAATTCTCAGCCGCACTCTGCAGGGGCAGTGAAGGCGCTTCTGCAGCCTTTCCGATGGCAAGTGTTCGATCACCCACAACACAGCCCTAACTGGCTCGTCCTGAGTGTCATCTCCGTTCACATGAAACGAGGACAACACTACAACTGGTGAGATATCTGATCTGGAGAATGTGCTACAAACACACTACAACAAGCTACGCTCTATAGACCAGCGTAGAGAATTATTGGAAAGCACAATCGGCAGCCTCCTATGACGATGGTGTTGGAAATTTGGTATAACGCTCCGACAAATGTCTAAGTCGGAGCGGCGACTATGTAGAGAAGTACCTGGAAGATGTAGCTAAATGTGCAAAGAAAACAGCTTTAATTTTCACTGTGGTTTCCATTTCGCTACTGATCTTTCCTAACTTTCCGGTCAACCCTCGTATATGACAATTTGTGTATTTGTAAAATGCATCAACTTTACATTTGAGATTCTTTGACTTGTTTTGAGCTTGTGTTTATGAATGTGCTGTATGATGGCAAAAGTATGTATGTCTACTCGTACTGCACTTCAAACTCATGTATCCAATACTGGAAACAGTAAGTGATTTTTCGTTCTGTCTTAGGTTTGTAACTTATATTCACAATGTGACACTTTGTAAAACATCAAAGTAGTCTCACTACTATCTGAATTACCCGAATTCGGAAAAAAAGATTGGTGTTGACAGTCAAAGCATTTGAATATGGGCCCCCAGGAAATACATCGTGTTTACCAATAAACTCAAGATTGTAACTGGAGCCAGTTGTTCTGTATTTTACAAGAATATGGTACATATTTTTTCTATTAATAATGTTACAAATACAAGTATCATAATCTCAAACTCGTATAAATAACACGCAAAATTTCTTTACATGCTACCTGAAAGAAAATAAATGAACGCACTGACGAGGGTGAAAACTCACCGAATCTTGTTTGCGTAATATTTTTTTTTTTTCTCAAGGCAGAATCGTATTTTCATATTTATATATTAGGAAGCAAACACGGACAAAAAGTTAGCTTTACCCACAAGATGAATAAATATAACGTTTTGTTAGGAGAAGCAGTTTCAACCACGTTGTATAAAACGTGTTTTATGTCTCCCAGATTTCACAGCTATGCTTACGATGCACTTTATACTTCTAATTTTATACTTCTCTGAACGAGGTGTTGCATTCGTTCGTCGTAAACCCGAAGGTCTTAGTGAAGACATCGCGGAGGAAATTGCCCCGTAATTCGGCGCCTTGTGTATCGTGTTACATTATGCGCAGACGAGCAACGTCCGATGTGTCCGAGGCCTGCGGCAGCCTTGTAAGGTCAGTATTTTGCCGCCACTCACGGCGCTGCGTTATTCAACAGGCCGAAATATTGGACGTGTTAATCATGAATCCTTCCCGCGGCGGCGGGCAGTCAGCCGGCTAGAACAGCGCGCCTTGCCGCGCCACAGCCGGCGACCGTAAACACTCCAGCGCTCCAGCCTCGCCGCGGACATGCGTGCACAGGTCGGCGCTCCGTGTTGCACCGAGATGGGGCGCTTCGATAATTCCTGAACGCTCAGCGTATATGTCTTTCATTTACATTACGAAATAATGCAGGTGCCTTTCCGCTATTTTGCATCGGCTCGTTAGAAATTTAAATTGCGCCCGTACATAATGTGTATTATGTTGCGAGATCTAATCGTTGATTGAATCTGGAGATAAGGAGGGAGGAGGTGGAGGGGAAGCAGTCTACTTTATGTATTCAGATCGGCTCGACTCTAAGTAGCGAAGAATTTAATTTGCATGAAGCATTGAGGTACGCATGAATCGAAAGCGTGCTGTACAATTGTATACGCGTTTGCAACGGCGTTGTGGAGCAAAAGGACTCTCCTAGGGCGCAGCCTGTTCCGTTCCGGGATTGCTGTAACGCAGTACGCTCTCACCCCTCTCCGCTCTCTATGTTTCATATATATACTGGTCAAAAAAATGATGCGTATTGTTTTATTGTTAATACTGGACATAGGAAACAGATTTTTTCTGTCAGGTACAGTTTATAATGGGTCACCCCCCCCCTCTAACATTCCTTTTCCTTTATATAGAAATAACAGATACCATGTGTACAATCGATTCTTGTAGAGGTGAACATTATATCAGCCGTCTAACTGAATGAACTTCATATGATTTTGTATACGATATGTTATGTTTCGGGCTAAAATATGTAAAAAGAATTTAATTTGTTAGTACTCTGGATGTACGGTTAAAATTTCTGTTCCTTTACAAACAATTGAAATTACGAAATTTCTAACATATTTAAAATTCGTATTAGTAATTTCACAATCTAACGCTAATTATTAAATTTATTTCTAGATTTATTTATAAAGTAATGATATAATTTGGTAAGGATTCTTCTCCTGTCGAGGAAGTTTGTAAACTCTTTTGCTTTGTAAGCTCACTGAAATTGTGAGTACGGCACAATGTAAGTAGTAGTGGACATGCCTGTGATGGAATGAGACGTGTATCACTAATAATGTAATTAGTGGTGTGATAAAAGTGGAAATTGTAAAGTCGGCGTGATTTAGAAGAATGGGATAAAATAAAATGATATCCATAGCAACAGGCAAATATTCATCAGTTATTTCGTCTTCAGGAACCCAGAAAGTTATATCAAATTTGCAGCCGCAAGGATGTACCTCTAGACACAACAAGAATTAAAACCAACAACAACAACAGGATAAGTAAAACGTTTTTCTATTGTATATCTTACGCCTCTCGAAGCTTTCTAAGCTTTGTAAACACACTATGGAAAGTTTAATGGTGAGGTGTGGGAGCATAAGATTACAAGTTATAAGAAAAAATAAAGAAAATAAACACATTTACATTCGATAAACACAAAAATAAAACCTTGCAAGAGCTCCCACTGCAAACACCACAATTTCTTCACACTTAATTGGTTATGTGACTATGTTTATAACTGGTTTAGGGACTAAGTATGAGTCTGATTTGAAAAACATTATTGCTCTTTCTACTTTAAGACAATAATTTTGATTAACACCTTTTTATTAACCAATTAGCCCTCCTCGTAACTGTAGATGCTTTTGAATGTTGTTGGGCATACTCCTTACCAGATTGTCCTGATAAACACGTGGGATATTGTCTCATTCCTACACAGCGGCCTTTATCATGCCCTGTATGATCCCCTGCGGAACAAGACTATTGCAAACCGCTCCTTTAACATGGCTTAAGCATTCTCAAAGCCGGCCGCGGTGGCCGAGCGGTTCTAGGAGCTTCCGTCCTTCCTCGGGTATGGACGTATGTGATGTCCTTTCTGCATTCTCAAAGCAGCCGAGATCTCGAGAATATGGGGGCTATTCGAAGCGACTGATTCTGTGCACCACAAAGGAGGAAAGGAGGAGGGGGAGGTGTTCAGAAGATTGTGCCGATGGGAGCGTGCATTGTCGTCTATAGGGCGTGAATCCCTCTCCAATACGTTCAACAAATCGACCACAATGCATCCAAGTATGTCGTCGCGATACTTCGCACCAGCCATCCTCCCATTTACTGACACATGGGATGTCCTGCGGCCCTCTATTTTAAGCGACTTTCCAACGATTGTGGTTACAGTTTTGAAGTTTGCGAATTGTCCAACATTTTTCCCCCAGATTTTAGAGAGGTGGTCTTAATGAGTTAACAGGGTGACTGGCTCACCCATGTTTTTTGTAAATGGTCAGCCGGTCACATTTGCCTATGATGTTGTCTTAGCTACTCTTTGTTTTACTTTAATCCATTATATAGCACTTCACACCCTATCTCCGTTGTCTTCAGACGTGTGAGATGGAGTGATGTGTAAGTCAAAGCGAATGAGGTGGGAATGAGTGCATTAGTATCGTTTTGTTTGTTTCATCCTCACTGCGTGCAACAATTTCAGAGATTTTATCCACATTCGTTTCTTTTGGCATACCTCAAGGCAATCAGACCTCGCCGTTGAGCACCCATAAAGTGGAGACACACACACACACACACACACACACACACACACACACACACACACACACACACACGAATAAAGCCAAAAAAGCTTCGTTGTTTTTTGCAAAAATGTATGTACTACATAGAAACAACAGAACATTCATGTTTTACAGAATCAACATGACTGTTTGAATACTCCGTGTGTAGTATTAAATTTTTACGCCTTTTTTGGCTTATTGCTTTCTTAATTTACTATATTTACACATGATGGTTCGATGTGCTTGAAACATTTTTTTGTACATATGTCTTCAAGGTGGCCATCACAGATAGAAATTAATTACCTAGTGTAAAATATTGTGATCCGCAACTGGAATAAATATATTAACAAAGATATTATAGTTACTTCTAAGTGCTGTATCCTATACTAAATTAAATCTTTTTAGAATACCAGTGTCGTTATCCGAACATAATGTAAAATACGTAGAATATCTGGTTGAATGTAAGAGAAGGCCAGACGCTTCTAATCTTGTCAGGATAAATAAATAAATTAAAATAAATTGATATACCGAGAGAGTTCTGGGAAAGTGCGGTGCATCTATAAAGCATCCTGCATACGGAACGCTTTCGCGACCAAGGAAGGATCTCTTCTCGTGAATTTGACGTCCTCTCCGGGTCGAATAAAGCAAGACATGGAAGCGATTCAAAGGCTTGTTGCGGTATTTATTACCGGACGGTTCGATCATTGCGAAATGATCCGTGAGCTCAGATGGTATTTTTCAGTGGGAAGAAGATGATGATGTCGCGAAACGCTGCTGGTAATGTTCAGCGAACCAGCACTTGCAACTTACAACATAACGATTGTAGGCGTCCTGTCTACAATTTTTATCTCACGTGTGGAGGTTAAAGACAAAAAAATAGGGGGCTATTAGGACACGTGCAGAGCCATATCACCTTACATACCTACGCTTGCCAGTAGCAACAACCACTTGGATGACAAGCAACGGTACACCATGCAGTGCATACTGTATTGGGAACTGTGTAGATATAGAATGAGATTTTCACTGTGCAGCGGAGTGTGCGCTGATCTGAAACTTCCTGGCACATTAAAACTGTGTGGCGGACCGAGACTCGAACTCGGGGCCTTTGCATTTCGCGGGCAAGTGCTCTACTATCTGAGCTACCCAAGCACGACTCACGCCCCGCCCTCACAGCTTTACTTCTGCCGCAAAAAAATTAGTACACATTTTTAGAGTTTTCCATTTCACACAACATTTATTTCTAGAACAGTGCATGTGGAGCACATGAAATGATTACATTTATAGATCAACAGCGCAAGCGGTTCTGAGTTACCATGTATTGCGTCATGCTGAAATAAGTGGTGTACCTCCACGGTGAGTAATGGGGGCAAACTACCGCCCACCTATCCAGATTTAGAGTAAGTCTTGGCCCGTCTATTTTGGGCGACTACCTCGAGCTTTCGTCGATTACAACCAACGCCATCGTCAGTAGAAGTTATCACTTTAAAAAAATACCTGGTTCGCTAAGAGATGAGAAGTCGTGTGAGTCACTTCTCATCCCACCAAATCCCACACGTGCTCGACCGGAGACAAGTCCAGAGATCATGCTGGCCAGCGAAGTTGATGCACGCCTTGCACAGCACTTTGAGTTTCACGGACAGTGTGATGCGTGAGCATCAACCTGTTGGAACAACACATCACCTTCCTATAGTGAGAGGGGTAAAAAGAACGGTTCTAACAACTTTCTGCACTTACCGAGCGCTGGTTAGCTACCCCTCCAGAAACACCAAAGGTGAACGAGAATCGTAGATTACCACACCCCAGACCATAAGGCCTAGGTTGGGATCAGTTTGTCTTGAACGAATGCACTCTACGAGACAGCCTTCTCTAGGTCTACGTAGTAAACGTAAACGACCATCACAAAGCACAACCTGCTGTATCGCTGAGGATCACATCGATGCTGTGCCCTGAGTGGAAGACGAGCTAGAGGTGTGTGTGCCATTACTCCCACTGGTAATAAACGGTTCCCAAACATTCGTGTTGACACGTCTGAGCCCATAAGCCCTCTTATCTGTGCTGTGATAGCTGTACTATCTGCTACCACTGCCCTTACAATACGACGATCCTGGTGGTCGACTGTGCTGGGTGGACGTCCAAAACCTCATCTGTGGTTGTGAGAATGTTCACGTGTCTATTGATATCAGCATCGTTGTACAACTGACACAGCACGTCCAACTTGGGGATGTCAGTTTTCCGAAAGCACCATTCCTCCACTCGGAAGGCCACAATATAACCTCTTTCAAACTCGCTTAGTTGGCTGTAGGAAAGTCGAGTGCACCTCTGTGGCAGGGTTGCTTTCTCGCTTCTCACGTTTGCACCACACTGAGCCTTCTGCTGTGAGCATTCCGCATTAAAGGATAGACACAGAAGGCACTGTTGTAGCTATGCCTCAACGCTCTGTGTTGGCGGACGACTCTGAAACCATTATTAGAACAACTACTGTACCCCAGATGACATGTGCCGTCCCCGGATCAAAATCGACGTCGTCTTTCCGGGTGAACTAATTTCTTCCTTCAGCGCATGGGTAGATGTAGCATTTCTTTCATTTCAAGAGGTTTTTATTGAAGGTGAAACATGCTGTAAACGTCTGCACGCTTCCCCAGAACTTTCCGCGGCGGCAGCAGAAACATTACGCTCTTCCTGCCCAGGAAAATGACAAGTGCGACAGCGGTGAGAATCGCGGTACCTCGTGGGTGGCCCGCCTGCGACGTCCCCACTAATTGTGACTTAGTGCTCATTAAGGGGCGCTGCATAGGCACTGCGACGACTCGCGCAGGCCCACTTTGTGGCCCAGAAGTGTCCATAAAGAAAACCCATTGCCGGGGACACCGTTATGGAGCAATCATATCTGCGGCGGCGTGACCGCGACCTGAAATTTCGTTAAAATTCTCGCGACCCGACCATCATTGTTATAATTTCCTCTCTCGTCAAGCAGCCATTACCTTTCCCCGCGGTCGCCGGCTTCCACGTAAAGCACTGTTATTACCAGAAAACGGCAACGTCAAACGATAACGTCGCTTCCGCCTCCTCAAGCGTGATGACCGTCGATCCTTCACTGAACTCTCCTGACAGAATTACGACTCCTCGAGTACCACAACAGAGATACGTAACAGCTGTTAAGCGGGTACTTTAAAACTGTCGAGAAACACCGCGTAACGATCGGTCTGGTTGCTATAGCATTCCACTGTTGTGCCAGAACGTCTCTTACGAATGGGTACGCTAGTCTTACTTACGTATGGGCAAGTAAACTCATACTCCTATGAAGCATTCCAACCACTTTCTTTGAGTTCTTAAAGTGGATAACTAACACCACTACAGATGTGACCTGTGTGTTCGTATCAGGCAGCCTTTTCATATGAGACGAGCGTTCCCAGCTCGACGAAGCACGGAAACCACTTACTCTCCTGGAAATGGAAAAAAGAACACATTGACACCGGTGTGTCAGACCCACCATACTTGCTCCGGACACTGCGAGAGGGCTGTACAAGCGATGATTACACGCACGGCACAGCGGACACACCAGGAACCGCGGTGTTGGCCGTCGAATGGCGCTAGCTGCGCAGCATTTGTGCACCGCCGCCGTCAGTGTCAGCCAATTTGCCGTGGCATACTGAGCTCCATCGCAGTCTTTAACACTGGTAGCATGCCGCGACAGCGTGGACGTGAACCGTATGTGCAGTTGACGGACTTTGAGCGAGGGCGTATAGTGGGCATGCGGGAGGCCGGGTGGACGTACCGCCGAATTGCTCAACACGTGGGGCGTGAGGTCTCCACAGTACATCGATGTTGTCGCCAGTGGTCGGCGGAAGGTGCACGTGCCCGTCGACCTGGGACCGGACCGCAGCGACGCACGGATGCACGCCAAGACCGTAGGATCCTACGCAGTGCCGTAGGGGACCGCACCGCCACTTCCCAGCAAATTAGGAACACTGTTGCTGCTGGGGTATCGGCGAGGACTATTCGCAACCGTCTCCATGAAGCTGGGCTACGGTCCCGCACACCGTTAGGCCGTCTTCCGCTCACGCCCCAACATCGTGCAGCCCGCCTCCAGTGGTGTCGCGACAGGCGTGAATGGAGGGACGAATGGAGACGTGTCGTCTTCAGCGATGAGAGTCGCTTCTGCCTTGGTTCCAATGATGGTCGTATGCGTGTTTGGCGCCGTGCAGGTGAGCGCCACAATCAGGACTGCATACGACCGAGGCACACAGGGCCAACACCCGGCATCATGGTGTGGGGAGCGATCTCCTACACTGGCCGTACACCTCTGGTGATCGTCGAGGGGTCATTGCATAGTGCACGGTACATCCAAACCGTCATCGAAACCATCGTTCTACCATTCCTGGACCGGCAAGGGAACTTGCTGTTCCAACAGGACAATGCACGTCCGCATGTATCCCGTGCCACCCAATGTGCTCTAGAAGGTATAAGTCAACTACCCTGGCCAGCAAGATCTCCGGATCTGTCCCCCATTGAGCATGTTTAGGACTGGATGAAGTGTCGTCTCACGCGGTCTGCACGTCCAGCACGAACGCTGATCCAACTGAGGCGCCAGGTGGAAATGGCATGGCAAGCCGTTCCACAGGACTACATCCAGCATCTCTACGATCGTCTCCATGGGAGAATAGCAGCCTGCATTGCTGCGAAAGGTGGATATACACTGTACTAGTGCCGACATTGTGCATGCTCTGTTGCCTGTGTCTATGTGACTGTGGTTCTGTCAGTGTGATCATGTGATGTATCTGACCCCAGGAATGTGTCAATAAATTTTCCCCTTCCTGGGACAATGAATTCACGGTGTTCTTATTTCAATTTCCAGGAGTGTATATATATATAGCAGTTCATGACATCCAGTCTTACAAATTTCAAAACTCCGCCATCTCTCTCCCCACATTCCCCACTGCTGGCGGCTCACCTACAACTGCACAACTCTACGCGCTGTTAGCATCCAGCTGCCGCTGCCCGACACTACAATGACAGACTACAATGCAAACTAGCCACAGATTGCGTACAGCACAGCCAGTGATTTTTCATACAGAGCGCTATGTGGCGTTACCAATAAGAAAACCTAAGCAGCCTACTTACACATTTGAAGTCAATGTTTCAAAAACACAACGAAACTTTGACCACCCAGCAGTAGATACATTGCACTAAAGTTTTCTCAAGTGCTTTACTGAGCCTTGTAAAAAACCAAGTACCGTATCAGTGTGATCCATCATCAAAATCGTAAATACGCTTTTAATAAATGTTACTAGGCTAGATTATCACACACAGCTCCAAATGTAGTTGAACGTTTCTCTCCAGTTTCATCCATCCATCCATCCGGTTTAGTTAAAATTATGGTTATCTATTCTTCATTTAGCGAGTCAATATTTGATATTTGTGGCCAAACAAACTTGATTCCTGGTTTCCGGAGATATTTGACATTATATATTACACCTGAATCACTGACTGAACCACAAAAGCTTGCAATTTGAGTAATATATGACTTACATTTTTTCCTTATTGTAGGCACATTAACAATTACAAATTAGCCTTCGTCCGTACACTGATGGTTAATGGCAGTATTGCTTAGTTCTACAATGACACTGTCACTGTCATTGGCATCAACACTGTTCAATAGGTAACAGTGACCAGTGATCAAAGTAACTTCGAAATAGAAAAATCGTGTACATAAACTCAGAAATCGTAATATGCTGGCTGATCCATGCTGAGACCCGGGACAAGGATCGGGGTTAAGTTAAGGAAAACACGTGGAAGGGTGGCCCACCTTTATGCGGCATTTACCACTCCAAAACAAATATTTTTTATTAATAACAATAGAGGACAAATGTAAGGATGTAGAAGCTTATCTCACTAGGGATAAGATAGATACTGCCAACAGGAAAACTAAAGAGACCTTTGGAGAGAAGAGAACCACGTGTATGAATATCAAGAGCTCAGATGGCAACCCAGTTCTAAGCAAAGAAGGGAAGGCAGAAAGGTGGAAGGAGTATATAGATGGTTTATACAAGGGCGATGTACTTGAGGACAATATTATGGAAATGGAAGAGGATGTAGATGAAGACGAAATGGGAGATACGATACTGCGTGCAGAGTTTGACAGAGCACTGAAAGACCTGAGTCGAAACAAGGCCCCCGGAGTAGACAACATTCCATTAGAGCTACTGACGGCCTTGGGAGAGCCAGTCCTGACAAAATTCTACCATCTGGTGAGCAAGATATACGAGACAGGCGAAATACCCTCAGACTTCAAGAAGAATATAATAATTCCAATCCCAAAGAAAGCAGGTGCTGACAGATGTGAAAATTACCGAACTATCAGTTTAATAAGTCACAGCTGCAAAATACTAACGCGAATTCTTTACAGACGAATGGAAAAACTGGTAGATGCGGACCTCGGGGAGGATCAGTTTGGATTCCGTAGAAATGTTGGAACACGTGAGGCAATACTAACCTTACGACTTATCTTAGAAGAAAGATTAAGAAAAGGCAAACCTATGTTTCTGTCTTTCAAATTCTGAAGGTGGCAGGGGTAAAATACAGGGAGTGAAAGGCTATTTATAGTTTTTACAGAAACCAGATGGCAGTCATAAGAGTCGAGGGGCATGAAAGGGAAGCAGTGGTTGGGAAAGGAGTGAGACAGGGCTGTAGCCTCTCCCCGATGTTATTCAATCTGTATATTGAGCAAGCAGTAAAGGAAACAAAAGAAATATTTGGAGTAGGTATTAAAATTCATGGAGAAGAAGTAAAAACTTTGAGGTTCGCCGATCACATTGTAATTCTGTCAGAGACGGCAAAGGGCTTAGAAGAGCAGTTGAACGGAATGGACAGTGTCTTGAAAGGAGGATATAAGATGAACATCAACAAAAGCAAAACGAGGATAATGGAATGTAGTCAAATTAAATCGGGTGATGCTGAGGGAATTAGATTAGGAAATGAGACACTTAAAGTAGTAAAGGAGTTTTGCTATTTGGGGAGCAAAATAACTGATGATGGTCGAAGTAGAGAGGATATAAAATGTAGACTGGCAATGGCAAGAAAAGCGTTTATGAAGAAGAGAAATTTGTTAACATCGAATATAGATTTATGTGTCAGGAATTCGTTTCTGAAACTATTTGTATGGAAGTGAAACATGGACGATAACTAGTTTGGATAAGAAGAGAATAGAAGCTTTCGAAATGTGGTGCTACAGAAGAATGCTGAAGGTTAGATCACATAACTAACTAGGAGGTATTGAATAGGATTGGGGAGAAGAGAAGTTTGTGGCACAACTTGACTAGAAGGAGGGATCGGTTGGTAGGACATGTTCTGAGGTATCAAGGGATCACAGATTTAGCATTGTAGGGCAGCGTGGAGGGTAAAATTCGTAGAGGGAGACCAAGAGATGAATACACTAGGCAGATTCAGAAGGATGTAGGTTGCAGTAGGTACTGGGAGATGAAGAGGCTTGCACAGGATAGAGTGGCATGGAGAGCTGCATCAAACCAGTCTCAGGACTGAAGACAACAACAATTCTAACGTAAGACAAGTAACAGTTACCAAGATTCTAGCCAGATTCACAGAAATGGTTAAGGTTTTTAAATTAATATCATAATGCGTAAAGACATTTGCATTCTACATAAAATTACAAATGGTACTCGGAAAACACGTGATCTGTGCAATACAACGGTGGCCCGATTACAAACAGTTAACTGGTTAAATAAACCCGCGGCGGCACACTGACGGGGCGACTAGCATCACAGCTGTGGGCTAATCCCACAAGGACTTGAATAAAAGTTCAACAAATGTTAATTAACAGACATTAAAGTGCTCACATCTACACTGCAACAGTGGTCTCCAGGCGTACTCCAAGGCAAGAAATTAGAAACATGTTGTGTTCAATTAGCCGCCTAACCACTAGGAGCTATACAGTCATTTTAAATATTACTTTTACTGACAGTACTAGGGAGCATAAGGCAAATGATGACACTTTGGTGTCAAGCCCATGTTACTCTGCTTCCACACACAACACACGGCCGAGCTGACCAAACGCTACCCACGTATAAACGCTTCACTGATTAATACAAGGCTATTACTCATAAATCAAGTCATGTACTTAAATAACTTACCGGGCCCCCAAACCACTCTTAAAATGATAATGACAATTAAACCCTTATTTTTTTCTAAGAAATCAAGAAACTCGGTACTCAATTTCCCAAAGGCTTTTATCAGAACGACCTTGCAATAATAGAAACCACTGAGCCACGGCTCACATGCATGTGAACAAAAACTAATCAGTGATCTGTTTTAGAATTAATCGACCAACATGCATGATACAGTTGGAAACACTGATGGCTTTGCAGTTAAATGATATTGCTGGATTTCGCACATCCAGATTTTAACAGCCTTTTTCGTATACAATATAGGTCAAAACAGGTTCGCCAACTGTGGCACAAGAAAATCGGCTCTACTTGGCGCCATCTAGTAGATACTGATGGAACTTTACCACCAAACAGTGTTTGATAAACACTCAACTGACAGCCAGCAGAGAGCTTTTGGCCAGTGAGTGGTCAACGTACAATACTGGCCATTAACATTGCTACACCACGAAGATGACGTGCTACAGACGCGAAATTTAACCGACAGGAAGAAGATGCTGTGATATGAAAATGATTGGATTTTCAGAGCATTCACAAAAGGTTGGCGCCGGTGACGACACCTACAACGTACTGATATGAGCAAATTTTCCACACGAATTCGCATTGACGGCACTTTGAACAGTGGACGTTACATTTCAGATGTGTTACGATTCGTGGCTCTACCCCTCATTCGGTCCCTGCGAAACCCTACATTTCAGCAAGATAATGCACGATCGCATGTTGCAGGTACTGTACGGGCCTTTCTGGATACAGAAAATGTTCGACTGCTGCTCTGGCCAGCACATTCTCCAGATCTCTCACCAATAGAAAACGTCTGGTCAATGGTGGCTGAGCAACTGGCTCGTCACAATATGCCAGTCTCTAGTCTTGATGAACTGTGGTATCGTGTTAAAGCTGCATGGGCAGCTGTAACCGTACACGCCATCCACCTCTGTTTGACTCAAGGCCCGGCGTATCAAGGCCTTTATTACGGCCAGAGGTGGCTGTTCTGGGTAGTGATTTCTCAGGATGTATGCACCCAAATTGCGTGAAAATGTAATCACTTATCAATTCTAGTAAAATATATTTGTCCAATGAATACCCGTTTATCATCTGCATTTCTTATTGGTATAGCAAGTTTAATGGCCAGTAGTGTAGATACTGATGGAACTTTACGACCAAACAGTATTTGCTGAACACTCAACCGAGAGCCAGTGGAGAGCTTTTGGAGAGTGAGTGGTCAATGTATATCAGGCTTACGTTTCTGCAGTTTTTGATGGCCAGCAGTGTAGAAATGAGTTTCGCATATGTAATGGAAGAGCGTAAGCTCACGCTGGTGTGGTGTCGCTACCTACCTCAATTCAACGGGGCAGGAACCCGACTGCGGCTGTGGGGCTCTCAGACACGGCGGCAAGCGGCCGGCGTCATCTGTGCCGGCGATCTAAGACAAGCAACCGTGGTCGGTGTCTGGCGTCGTGTCGCTTCGCCGCTATCTACGGTTTATTTTCTCGACGCGGTTCCGCATTGCTGGCCCCGTGCCGTATTAACGTTCCCACGTGCCCCCTGCCACACACGACGCTACACCGCCCTTCCCACCGTCTCTCGCGCAACACGCATCCGGTACGTTTTTGCAACTTGTAGATGTAAAGCACGATATTACAGACATTCAACACGGCCGTCTCACACGCACACTTCGAGAAGATACCAGATTTTGGTGGACTTCTTTATTGGGAACTTTGTGCAGGAGAAAAACTTTTCATAAGCTATTGGAACAGTAGTTCCCAGCCTGAGGTTAAACCACCCCCAGAGGAGTAAAATGA
Source organism: Schistocerca gregaria (assembly GCF_023897955.1). Lineage (NCBI taxonomy): Eukaryota > Metazoa > Arthropoda > Insecta > Orthoptera > Acrididae > Schistocerca > Schistocerca gregaria. The sequence continues at coordinate 200,780,133 of NC_064923.1, forward strand.
AACTTTGTGAGGGGTAAAAACTCAAAAATTCGATTGTGTTTCAGTGAAGAAACTAATTACTTTCAAATAATCATTACTGTCGTCGTAATTTTTAAGACCCCAATATTATTTAACTTATCAATAATTACTTTTTCTCAGTTAGCAATATTAACGCGGTGGAGGTTGTAGGTTCCTCACATATGTTGTGCTTTGTCCCATACATTGCTGATTATAAAAGTGAGACACAAATACTAAATATCTCAAGAAAATGGCTTCTCCAGGTTGTATATAGCACCTGCAGTTTTCTAGAAATTGCTCCATTACTGGCTTCGAGACAGACAAATGAATTAATTGACAGCACGACACAAAAGTAACTACATAAGGGCTACTATAGTGCTGTACACAGTGTTGAAGAAAAGCAGAAATCAAGTGATTTACAGAAAGCAAGTCTGTTTGATTTAAAACGGATTGCAGTATGCTGGCCAATGACGTGCCGCAATGGAGAGGAGTAACGCAAGGGAAGTTTGTTTTGTAACAGGTGTCTGCCCTCAATGTGGGCAGATAGCTGCGCTATATGAGAAGAGGGTTTGGGTAGCACTTGCGGTGAACCACGAATTCCTTCCTCATTCATTTTAAAACACACACACACACACACACACACACACACACACACACACACACACACACACACACACACACAATAATTAATGTTTCATGATTTTAAAAATAAAGATCTGCCAGGAAAAGTCTTTCATTCTAGAGTTTAGTTAGACCCTAAAGTTGGTGATAACGTGGGGGGGAGAGGGGGGGTGAATACCAGCTAATGTCTGACTGCACTCATATGTAATGGTGTATGAAAGTTTGGGAGCCACTGTATTAGGTTCTTCAAAATCAACTATTCTAGCATAAGACTTATTTTTCCAGTCATTAAATTATATATAAAAATATTGCGCGGGATTGAAGTCCACCGCTATTCAGTTTGAAATCTTATTTCATCTAAAGCCACTGCCAAACTCAGATAAATGTCCATTTTAACTACTACGAATGTGCGTACGTCGTAAAGGAACACAATCTTCATAGTTGTTTCCCAGCTGCTCATAAGCAATAACCTAAAAGTCATTTTTGCGTCTGAAAACATAGAGTTGTCATGGATTAGAAGGAAAAAAATTATACTGCAGCACTGTTGTTCTTCAATGCTACGAGATATTCTTCCATATTCTCATTACAGTTGCTGCGCCTAACAAGGAGAAATCATTTTTATTCGTTCAAAAAATTCGTTAAAGAACTTTTCACGGAAACCTGCAAGGGACTAGTAGCTGGTCGGATCTGCCCGTGGCAGTAAATAATCGTTAATTTGTTCGCAACGGCCTCGTGACACACACCGAGCGAAGTGGCGCATTTTTAGCACACTGGAGCTGCATTCGGGAGGACGGCGGTTCAAACCTGCGGCCGGCCATCCCGATTGAAGTTTTCCGTGATTTCCCTCAGTCGCTTCTGGCAAATTCCGGGATTGTTGCTTTGAAAAGAGTGTAGCCGATTTCCTTCCCCATCATCTACCCGATCTGAGCTTGTGCTCCATCTCCAATGACCTCGATGTCGACGCGACGTTAAACCAAATCTTCCTTCCTTCCTTCGTGACATATAACTAAGACGGTTTAAAACATATGTGGATGAAAATCCTACGTGAAATTCACAAATTTTGTTTATTGATTATCGCTTCTGGCTCATTTCCGAACCATATTCAGATCAATATAAAGTTTTGTTGAGTGTGCGACAGTCATCAAACATCGTCGTACTCTTGGGGCTAAATCGGTCTAAAATGAAAAATCATTGGTTATGTACATTGGTTATGTAAGTTGACAACATTAATCACTAATGAAATATTGTTACAGTGCCCTTATTGCCACAGATGGGTACAGATGCTCGACAGCAATGACAATGAATAATCATAACAGAAGGAGGTGGCTGACATCTGTCACACAGACACTTCCTTGTTTCTGTTAAACAAACATTAATGTGAGAAAGTTAAATGAAATATGACTTCTTTTTCAGTACCAAGCGATACGCAACGATACTCATGCTGCATATAAGGGTGTGGTTGATTATTAAATGCTAGCTCGCCGACAGGAGATGTTTTGGAACAAATAAATGAATATATATACAGGGTCTAAAGCGTTTTTAATGAAGCTGGATGTCTCAAAATGAGAGAACACTTGAAACTGAAGGATAAGTGAGAAATTACATGAGATAAAACAAGGAAATTTAGCATAAGGGCAAACGTTCACAAAAACACGTCTCCACGCAAAACATCGTCACGGAGACTAACAGTCCTTCAGACAGGAAATACTGATTTGAAACTGCCTAGAACTTGTAACTATGGGTTAGGGAAAATCACGTATAGGGAAGCAGTTAGGAAAAAAAAAAATCGGCGTTACCGTAGATACTCAGTTTTAGATGTGTAGCGGAGAGATGATTCCCTAATGCGTAGGCAGCCCACACTGCTGCTGTGCATCTAAAGTGAAGAAAATCGATTCGCCACCCACGTCTCTGGTAACTAGGAACGGTCCTCCATCAAACTGTCGGCTATAGTTGTACCACGTTATCTTACGTGATTTGTCTCCGCTTCGACGTTCCCAGGCGCTCTTCCAAGACGTTCTATCCAAATCGTTGAGCACTGCATCTTTGCTTGTCCGCAGCTTATGGTGGTTTGAACACTGCGCTTAAATCTGCTTAGAGGAATTAGTTATGTCTGCGAGAACCTGGATAGATGATAGACGTATCATTGAGTTGGAAGGCATTACCCTGTTGCTGTCACCATCTCCAGATCTCAGTTCAGAGTTATCCTGCTCCCATAAAGACGTCTGTGTGGGAAACCCAAGTCGTAACTGTCTAGTCTCATTGTTCAGTTGACGTGAGGGATATTTAAGATAGGTCTAGTGCAGCTAAATTACGTGCCACTGTAAGCATATATTGAGATTGGTCGTCGTCACTTTGAACATTGTCTATGAGCGACCTATTACGTTTCCTTTTCTTCTGACTAGTATCATGCTGCCGGCCACGAATTCCTCACCTGCGGCAATCTCTACGTGTCAGAGTAGCACTCACATCGTAGGTCCCCAGTTATTCGCTGGATATACTCAATCTCTGTCTTCCCTCTTAGGGCTCCCTCTAGTAGCATGGACGTTGTTCCTTAAAGTGGGAACAAGTTCACTATCATAAAGATTCGTTAACTTCTGGGCTACAGCTTGTGACACATAGCGAGCGAGATGACGCAATTGATAGCACACTGAAGACGATGGTTCAAACCCCCGTCTGGCCATCCAGGTTTAGGTTTTCCGTGACTTTCCCAAATCGTCCCACGGAAACATCACGATTGTTCCTTTGAAAATGGCACTGCCGATTTCTTTTCCCATTACTGACACAATTCGAACTTGTGCTGTTCCTTTTTCGTGTAAGTATTCAGGATAGGGGGGGGGGGGGGTGGAAGGGGGAGGAAATTAGGGCGTACCATTGACAAAAGTCATTAGAGACGGAGCACAAGCTTAGATAAGGGAAGAATGGGGAAGAAAGCGGCCATGCCCTTTCCTAGGAGCCATCTCGGCAGTAGTCGTAAGCGATTTAGGGAAATCACGTAAAACCTAATTTTGGATGGCCGAACGCGGGTTTGAATAGTCGACTTCCCAAATGCGAGTCTAGTGCTCTAACCACTGCGCTACTCCTCTCGGTTTGTTAGTGTTCGGGTCAGTAAAAAATCTGTAAATTAGTTTTTTGTCACAAATCGAATAGCAAAAGCGTGCGTAAGAAAGACAACTGCATGCGTAACGTAAAATCAGCTGAGATTGAGATTACACAGACAAGAAAACGGTAACATTTCGGATATCCGAAACAAATGGAAAGAATGAAAAAAAATGTTTTTAGTCGTTTCTTGGGGTGGGTGATTTGGGGGAGGAGAGGAAACAGCGAGGTCACCGGTCCCGTCCGATTCACTGGTCCCGTCCGATTAGGGAAGGATGGGGAAGGAAGCCGACCGTGCCCTTCCGAAGGAACAATCCCGGCAGATTTACGGAAATCACTGAAAATCTAAACCAGGATGATCACACGCGGGTTGGAGCCGTCGTCCTCACGAATGCGAGTGCACTGTGCTGATCACTCTACCACCTCGCTCTGCAGTTGTCTCTTGAGATTCAAAGCTAATAAAGAACGATTACTTTGTAAAAGAATTGAAAAGTAAGTAGAATATATTTTGAACCGAATTAAGTTAAGTGTGCTACAATAAGAAACTCGGTTTTTCGGAAATCTGAACAGTTATAAACATTTGCTTAAAAATATTGTCCGAAAGCAATAAGTTGAATGGATATGTCATACAAAGAGACTTCCAAGGAGACTGAAACTGTTAAGAGTACGATCTGCCAGTCATATTTTCCCCCTCAGGAAATTTTAAAACTCCGTTGCAGTGAGAAAATTTATGCCAGTAACGTTCGTTCATTTCCTACACGCCCGGGAAGTTATGTGACTTAAAATAGCTTCAACCAATAGCACTCATGGACTGTAAACAGAATTTTGACAGAGCTGTTCAATATGACATAGAAAAAATCTTTCGGAAAATGAAATAAACTAAAGGAAAAGCAAAGCAAAATGAAAGGACGACAACTGACATTTTCTTGTTTAAACATACGCCTCATAACTGTATCAGATTATTTTAAAGGAACACATCGCTTGTTTGCGGCACATACACTTCCACAAGTTCCTGGTACTCCGCGAGTGCGTAATACGTAAATATCGCTCGGTTCCCACCATTTACCTCTGCTCAGCATTATCGCGAAATTAATAGCACTCTCCACGAAATATAGTGCCTCGTGATGTGTTCCACGAATCAATACCGCCCGCTTTTTGATTAGGTGCAGATGTAATTGCCCATATTTACGCACTGCAGGTATTTTCGCAATGAATTCCGGATGGCTAATATCACGTGCTTCCACTTTTGCGAGGCTTGCATTTTTTTAGAGATTTATGACCGGTTAGTCCTTCATCTAGTGGCCCATTGTTCCAAAAACAATTGGCGACCACACGCGTCGGTAAATTTAAATCCACTCGCCTTTGTCGCTGTTTCGGATTGAATTATCACGGATTGTCTCCAGTTTATTGGAAAAAAACTGTGTAGCCGTAATTTAAGGTACATAGCAGTATTAATCAACTGTTTAGGGTTTTGTTGTTTTGTTGCTTAGTTGCTTAAAGGTGAAAGGCTAATATACAATTCTCCAGTTTACTGTGTTTGGGTAGGACACTAAAAAGGTACATTCCGTAACGCCAACATAATAACTTCAACATTTTATAAAAATTTCTCTATTTAAACTCTTGCTTCCTTAAAAAGTTAAAATACTGTTAGGATCCGCCCTAGAAAATATAACTGAAACGCCGTTAATTTCACCTTCAGACATACGCTCACGTTACACGAACAGTGCGTCAAATTAAAAATCCTTTAGCAGTTGAAACGACAAACTGTTTTAAAATTTCACCTGTGTCAGGAAACGAAACGAGCTGCAGAAGTATGTACTTTGTACTAATTGAAATGGATTACAATACTCCACAAATTACTTTTAACAAACAGTCAATAGGAACAAATGTGCCTGTAGATTGTCCAACGTTATTTACTTTTTACAGTAACATACCAAGAAACCTAATGAAAATAATAGTACCGTAACATGTACGAGAATAAGTAAAAAGAAGAAACTTTTATTCAAAGCGAAACGCTCATATATAGTTTTCGACATAGCGTTACCACTGTTCCATTTGTGCATTTCGTCTCATCTTTTTTGAAAGCTTTTTGTGGTCATCATTCTTTCATATTTGACGTCCGCAGCTCGCGGTGTAGCGGCTAGCGTTGCTGTCTCTGGATCTCGGGGACCCGGGTTCGACTTCCGGCCCGCTCGAGGATTTTCTCTGCTCTGGGACTGGGTTTGTTGTCCTAATCGTTTCATCATCATCATCATTCGTGATAGTGGGTAGATTAGTTAGACTGTGTACAAAAATTGGACTGTGTAAAAATTGGGACTTTGTACGGACGCTGATGTCCGCGCAGTTGAGCGCCCCACAAACCAATCATCATCATAATATTTCACGTGGTCCTTTAAAACTGAAGGTAATGAAATAACCTCCGATATTAAAATCACAGTATAGGGCTTCCACAAATAATTCGTTCGTTTTCAAAAGAATTATCTAAAACTGGCAAATCGTGCAGCACACAGTGGCGGTGGATATATGTCACCATTTACATGTATTGCCAGTTTTAGATGGCTCTGAGCACTATGAGACTCAACTGCTGTGGTCATTAGTCCCCTAGAACTTAGAACTACTTAAACCTAACTAACCTAAGGACATCACACACATCCATGCCCGATGCAGGATTCGAACCTGCGACCGTAGCAGTCGCACGGTTCCGGTCTGCGCGCCTAGAACCGCGAGACCACCGCGGCCGGCGCCAGTTTTAGATGTTTTATCATTAACATCAGGCACTTTCAGTACAGCCTCAGTAGAACACGCTTGGGAATGAACCAGTCGGTTCGAAACTAGTCATCAAAAAATATTTGTAGTGCAAATGTGACAACATTGTAATAAACTTCTCATGAAACTGTTAGCAGGCTTCACTGCTGTCTTCAATGCGATGGTACTGCAAGGTTGTTACAATGCTACGACACATGTCTCATTCGGAACGGGACTATATTGAGAAGTAGCTGGGAGGCGTTGCTAACTGTTGCAAACAAATAACTGTGGTTTCCCTTTCGTGACAGATCGAACCTTATTTTTCGAACAGCCCTCGCTATTATTCCCTCAAGGTTTGCCCTCTAATGCACTTGTTGTTCCTTTAGACAGGCAACCCAACTTATGTGATTTAAATCCGTTACAAGTGAATGTACGAGGTGCATTCAAGTTCTAAGGCCTCCGATTTTTTTTTCTAATTAACTACTTACCCGAAATCGATGAAACTGGCGTTACTTCTGGACGTAATCGCCCTGCAGACGTACACATTTTTCACAACGCTGACGCCATGATTCCATGGCAGCGGCGAAGGCTTCTGTAGGAGTCTGTTTTGACCACTGGAAAATCGCTGAGGCAACAGCAGCATGGCTGGTGAATGTGCGGCCACGGAGAGTGTCTTTTCATTGTTGGAAAAAGCCAAAAGTCACTAGGAGCCAGGTCAGGTGAGTAGGGAGCGTGAGGAATCACTTCAAAGTTGTTATCACGAAGAACCTGTTGCGTAATGTTAGCTCGATGTGCGGGTGCGTTGCCTTGGTGAAACAGCATACGCGCAGCCCTTCCCCGACGTTTTTGTTGCAGTGCAGGAAGGAATTTGTTCTTCAAAACATTTTCGTAGGATGCACCTGTTACCGTAGTGCCCTTTGGAATGCAATGGGTAAGGATTACGCCCTCGCTGTCCCAGTACATGAACACCTTAATTTTTTCAGCACTGGCGGTTACCCGAAATTTTTTTGGTGGCGGTGAATCTGTGTGGTTCCATTGAGTTGACTGGTGCTTTGTTTCTAGATTGAAAAATGGCATCCACGTCTCATCCATTGTCACAACCGAAGAAAAGAAAGTCACATTCATGCTGTCGCTGCGCGGTAACATTGCTTGGCAACATGCCGCACGGGCAGCCATGTGGTCGTCCGTCAGCATTCGTGTCACCCACCTGGATGACACTTTTCGCATTTTCATGTTGCCATGCAGGATTGTGTGCACAGAACCAACAGCAATGCCAACTCTGGAGGCGATCTGTTCAACAGTCATTCGGCGATCCCCCAAAACAATTCTCTCCACTTTCTCGATCATGTCGTCAGACCGGCTCGTGCGAGCCCGAGGTTGTTTCGGTTAGTTGTCACACGCTGTTCTGCCTTCATTAAACTGTCGCACTCACGAACGCACTTTCGACACATCCATAACTCCATCACCACATGTCTCCTTCAACTGTCGATGAATTTCAACTCGTTTCACACCACGAAAATTCAGAAAACGAATGATTGCACGCTGTTCAAGTAAGGAAAACGTCGCCATTTTAAGTATTTAAAACAGTTCTTATTTTCGCCGTTGGCGGTAAAATTCCATCTGCCGTACGGTGCTGCCATCTCTGGGACGTAATGACAATGAACGTGGCCTCATTTTGAAACAATGCGCATGTTTCTATCTCTTTCCAGTCCGGAGAAAAAAAATCGGAGGCCTTAGAACTTGAATGCACCTCGTAAGTTGGGTTGCCTAACTTACAGGTACATGAAATACTTTACGTGCCAGTTTTATTTTGCCCTCCTTGTACTGTTAAAATTTGTTCTCTTCGCCACATAGTGTAAGGTTGCCACTGGTGTGCGGACAGTTTATGTTGAAATGCTCGCTGTTCGTGTCATCGTTGGAGAAGTAATCTTCACAACTTGTATTGGAAATTCGTACCGATACGGCTAGAACGTATTTCCCGACTTTTATACTAAACTGTGCCGCGGGTGACTATGTGGGCGTGGTGCAGCAGACAGCAGCCAGGAGCCGGGGCCGTGTAACACGAACGACCGTGCCGCCCCTGCCAGCAGCCGGCAGGAGATCAAAGAACGCGCGCCGTCGCCGCCGCCGCCGCCGCCGCCGCCGCCCCCGCCGCCGCCGTCGCTGCTCCTCCTTATCGGGCCTGCCGTCGCAGGCTCGATTTAGCTGCTAATGTTGCCTCCTGCCGCCCAGCTCCGGAAATGGTGCTTGTAATAGCGCGGTGCGCAGCAAAAACCAACCCGCAATATCTGCTCGCGACAGGCGCTCGTCCGCCCGTTGGATCGAACGAACACGCTCAACGCGGACGCTTTTTTCTCGCGCGTGCATTCTGATTTGTGTCGTTGTTGTGTTGTGATGCACTTGTCCATTCCAGTCAACCCTTCTTCATCCCCACATATCCATCGCACCCTGTATCCATTTCAACCTACTTGTTGTATTCAAGCCTTGGCCTCCGTCCACACATTTTTACTCCCTGCACTTCCTTGGGTTATCATAGTGACGACGATTCTTTGATGCTTCAGTTTGTATTGTATTAACCAAGCTCTTCTTTCCTTAAACAGTGTCATATGAAGAGGTTGAAAAAAATCAGCTAACCAGTCGCAAGCGAATAGTTTCTTTAGCCCTTGACCTAGGGTTTGATATTTCTAGAAATATCTTCTTGTGAAGGAGTGAGCCTCGTTATATCACGTAGTGGTAATGTGCACTAACTGATATCGAGCGGCTCTTGTCTTATATAAAACTGCTATAAAAACAAGAAACATCACATGCCATGGCTTAAGACAGCAGCCAGATTACACTCAACGTACGTCAGAATAAATGCACAAATGTTTTCGTCCACTATGTAAGATTGTGTCAGATTATTTTTTTTTCCCCAGTTCGCTTCAGTACCTCCTCATTTGTTATTTCATCTACCAATCCACTCTTCAGCATTCTTCTATAATACCACACTTCAAAATTTAATATCACTTTGAACTACCTATCGTCCATGTTTCCCTTCCATACAAAGCTACACGCCAATAATTGCCTTTCATCTGTTAGGTGATAACAAATTTCTATTTTTATTGTTATTGCCAGTTTGTATTTTCTGTCGTCCCTACTTCGGCTACCATCAGCTGTTTTGCTGCTCAAATATCAAAACTAATAAACTACTTTTAGTGTCTCTTTTCCATTCTAATTCCCTCAGCATCACCTGGTTTAATTCGACTACATTCCATTACCGTTGTTTTGATTTTATTGATGTTCAACTCATAATCTCTGATCAAGATGGTTCAAATGGCTCTGAGCACTATGGGACTTAACATCTATGGTCATCAGTCCCCTAGAACTTAGAACTACTTAAACCTAACTAACCTAAGGACATCACACAACAACCAGTCATCACGAGGTAGAGAAAATCCCTGGCCCCGCCGGGAATCGAACCCGGGCGCGGGAAGCGAGAACGCTACCGCACGACCACGAGCTGCGGACTCTGATCAAGACACTATCAAAATTGTTCAAATCGTTCTAAGCAATATGGGACTTAACATCTGAGGTCATCATTCCCTTAGACTTAGAACTACTTAAACCTAACTAACCTAAGGACATCACACACATCCATGACCGAGGCGGGATTCGAACCTGCGACCGTAGCAGCAGCGCGGTTCCGGACTGAGGCGCGTAGAACCGCTCGGCCACAGAGGCCTACAAGACACTATCCAATCCATACAAATGCTCTTTCACGTCCTTAGCTACCTCACAGAATTACGACATCGGCAAATGTCAACATTTTTCTTTCCTTTCGATGAACTTTAATTCCCTTCCCACATTTCTCCACTGTTTCCATCACTGCTTGCTCGTTTTACAGACTGAATAACATTGTCGACAGGCTACAACCCTGTCTCACACCCTTCTCAACTACGTCTCCCCTATCATATATTTCCAGCCTATAACTGTCGTTTAGCTTCTATAAAAGTAGTAAATACCCTTTCACTTCCTGTATTTCACTCCTGCTACCTTCAAACTTTCTGCATAGTCCAGGCAACAGCGTCAAAAGCTTTCTCTAAACCCATAACGGTATAAAGGTAGGTTTGTCTTTGACCAGTTCCTAACACTGAAATATATGAATAGCAGTAGTGGGGAAAGCAAACCAAAGACTTCAGTTTATTGGCAGAACACTTTAACAATGTAGGAGGGCTAGTAAAGAAACTGCTTAAACTAGGCAAGGCCTCCATCTTCGGGAGTATTCCTTTGCGGTGTGTGATCCGCGTCATTTAGGATTTACAGAGGACATCGAAAATATCCAAAGAAGGGCAGCTCAGTTTGTATTGTCGCAAAATAGAGGAGAGAGTGCCATGGATGTAATAAGTGAATTGGGATTGCAATCATTAAAACAACATGAAATTTCAACCACCAACTTTCTGCTCAGAGAGAGAATATATTTTTTTGGCAGCCATCTACAAAGGGAGAAACGATCATAATGAAATAAGAAATCAGAGCTCGCAAGATAAGATTTAGTGATCGTTTTTCCGGCGCGCTGTTCGATAGTGGGACGGTAGAGAAATAACTTGAAAGTGCCTCTGTCAGGCACTTCATTGTGAACTGCAGTGTAATCATGTAGATGTAGGTGTAGATGTAGATGACATGGTACAACCTTGTAACAGACCTTTGCTTGTTTCGAATTTCTGTAAAAGTATGTGTTTTTACTTAAGATATATTGTCTTTACATATCTTGATTATTTTTGTTAAATGATCCTCTACGTCTGCCGTACGTAATGCTTTCCAAAGTATTTTTATGTAATTGTTTCATATGAATTTTTTAATTCTATGAAAAATAATTCAGTGCTTTTTAATTTCTCTCCATATTGTCCAAAATCTGTCAAATGTGAAAATACAGTCTATACGTGATCCACCGACTGTTTCCTTAAAAGCCTCATTAAAGAATTTGTAACACAAATTCCTCGATGTTCGAACAGTTTTTGTAATCTTATTTCTTAAATATGGTAGGAACGTAAACTAGCTTCATTTTCTTATGTATTACGTCTCAGTGTCATATTTTCATGAATAACCTTGTTATTGGTTTCACGACTTGGTTGCACAATACTTCCGAAGCTCCTGATTGATACCACCTGGTCTAGGTGATTTACCATTGATTTCCTGATGTCGTGGGTGGTGGTGGTGGTGGTGGTGGTAGTGGTAGTGATAGTGGGCGGGGGGGTGATGATGATTATGATGATGATGATAACAAATAGATACGGATGGTGATGGTGACGATGATGGTGGTGGTGGTGATGATGATGCTGATGATGACAAATATATTACTGTTATAACAAATGGATGTTTATGATGACAAATGGTTTGTTGTGATGGCAATAACTTATCATAATGATCAATTGATACTGACAACGATGGCGACGGCAATGATGACAAAGGGTGTTGATGGTAATGTTGTTGTTGTTGTTGTTGTTGTTGTTGTTGTTGGTGATGGTGGTGGTGGTGGTGGTGGTGGTGGTGGTGGTGGTGGCGATTATGATGATAGCAGATTAATTATAAAAATGATGACGACGAGGGGGAGGAGGACAACGAGGAAGATTCCAAAAACGTGCATCTTACAGAAAAACAACCTGAATTTGATCACTTGTTTTTGACGTCTCAGGACGCACATTACTGAGTCACATCTTCACGCCATGTCAGTAGTAAAATGACCTTTGCCTCCGGTTTAATCTCCTTTTCACTAGCATCTTCTGTAGAGCAAACGCATATCTCCAAAGCACTCTTCCCATTACGCCTGGGCTTTCGAGCACCAGTTAACATCCCGAGAATAGCTCTTCTGCGGATCAGAATTAGACTCCTCTGAAGTTCTCTCTCCATGAATCATCCCGGTCCTCTTCCTCCACACGGTATTTATTCGCTCTCTTCATCGCGTATTTTCAGCCTTCCCTGCATACCTCTTAACGGGGTCGGATGGTGCACGTACGAATTCTTGCGGAGATTAAACCTTCAGCGTGACCGACACACCATTTCTTGCCTCACTGCTGACCGTTGGATTTGTCACGGTGATTCACCGTTTCCTCGAAGAGTTAAATACGGCCGACAACAACCCACGGACGTACATCCAATGCAAGGGACAAAAAAAATAGAAATTTCTTTTTCGCCTCGTAGGCCAAAATTTTGACAACAGTTGGCTTTTATCTTGGGATCTTCGTCCGACCTTTGTTTAAAGATTTTTCTGACGTTTCATCAGCGCGAGTGGCATTTTTCCAATGCTTCAGTTGTATATTGACTGAACTGCTGGTGCCGGACAGGGTTGAGCCTGCGACCAGAGAGTTTATGTACCTGTCGTGACAATGGCTGAGGGTCTTTTCCTGATCATTACTGCTGAGTTTCTCCCTTTGTTGGGGAACGACCGTTGCAGCACCGGAATCCAGGATCCGTTTATCTTTCTATCTACATCCACATCCATACTCCGCAAGCCACCTGACGGTGTGTGGCGGAGGGTACCCTGAGGACTCCTGTCGGTTCTCCCTTCTATTCCACTCTCGTATTGTTCGTGGAAAGAAGGATTGTCGGTAAGCTTCTGTGTGGGCTCTAATCTCTCTGATTTTATCCTCTTGTTCTCTCCGCGAGATATACGTAGGAGGGAGCAATATATTGCTTGACTCTTCGGTGAAGGTATGTTCTCGAAACTTTAACAAAAGCCCGTACCGAGCTACTAAGCGTCTCTCATGCAGAGTCTTCCACTGGAGTTTATCTATCATCTCCGTAACGCTTTCGGGATTACTAAATGATCCTGTAACGAAGCGCGCAGCTCTCCGTTGGATCTTCTCTATCTCTTCTATCAGCCCTATCTGGTGCGGATCCCACACTGCTGAGCAGTATTCAAGCAGTGGGCGAACAAGCGTACTGTAACCTACTTCCTTTGTTGTCGGATTGCATTTCCTTAGGGCTCTTCCAATGAATCTCAATCTGGCATCTGCTTTACCGACGATCAACTTTATATGATCATTCCATTTTAAATCACTCCTAATGCGTACTCCCAGATAATTTATGGAATTAACTGCTTCCAGTTGCTGACCTGCTATTTTGTAGCTAAATGATAAGGGACCTATCTTTCTATGTATTCGCATGACATTACACTTGTCTACATTGAGATTCAATTGCCATTCCCTGCACCATGCGTCAATTCGCTGCAGATCCTTCTGCATTTCAGTACAATTTTCCATTGTTGCAACCTCTCGATACACCACAGCATCATCTGCAAAAAGCCTCAGTGAACATCCGATGTCATCCACCAGGTCATTTATGTATATTGTGAATAGCAACGGTCCTATGACACTCCCCTGCGGTACACCTGAAATCGCTCTTACTTCGGAAGACTTCTCTCCATTGAGAATGACATGCTGCGTTCTGTTATCTAGGAACTCCTCAATCCAATCACACAATTGATCTGATAGTCCGTATGCTCTTACTTTGTTCATTAAACGACTGTGGGGAACTGTGTCAAACGCCTTGCGGAAGAAACACGGCATCTACCTGAGAACCCGTGTCTATGGCCCTCTGAGTCTCGTGGACGAATAGCGCGAGCTGGGTTTCACACGACCGTCTTTTTCGAAATCCATGCTGATTCCTACGGAGTAGATTTCTAGTCTCCAGAAAAGACATTATACTCGAACATAATACGTATTCCAAAATTCTACAGCTGATCGACGTTAGAGATATAGGTCTATAGTTCTGCACATCTGTTCGACGTCCCTTCTTGAAAACGGAGATGACCTGTGCCCTTTTCCAATCCTTTGGAACGCTTCGCTCTTCTAGAGACCTACGGTACACCGCTGCAAGAAGGGGGGCAAGTTCCTTCGCGTACTCTGTGTAAAATCGAACTGGTATCCCATCAGGACCAGCGGCCTTTCCTCTTTTGAGCGATTTTAATTGTTTCTCTATCTTCTTCGTTATTAAAACCACTTTCTTGACTTTCAGTGGGTTGGCAGCGAATACCTTGTGTGTTCGGTCTGATGCAGCAAGTGTTCCTCCACGGCTGATTTCTTCACCTGTCCCAGCCTCCAGTACCATTTATGTTGGATGAACCTGGTACTGATCAATCGTCATTGCAACGTAAATTGCACCGCATCTTCACGGTAAGCGGTATACTCCCAACGTTGCGAGTGAGTCCCTCTTTTCCTTTGTTGACCTAAGATACTCTCTTATCTTATTTGTCAATTTGTAAATTATCTTTACGCTGAGTTTGGGCAATATACGACCGATTCTTTCCGGCCTTCTCGGGTTGTATATTAACACTGGAAATGGTTCAAAACAAAGCTAATGGCATTCCATAGCGTGGAATTAGTTCGGTCAAAGATTGAACTGTAGAATAAAACCTACATTTTTACGTAATTCGTCTCTCATTCTCAAATCGGAGGCCCAGAGAAAAAAATTAAAAAGTACAAAGTCCGCCCCACAGAAAATGGGACTGATTTTATATTCGCGGAACCGCTACTGCCATCTGTGATCTGATGCAGGAACTAAGTAGTTTGTTTCAAAGTGGGTAAGGGTGCCACACAAACGTTTGAAATTGTACATTGTGTTTGTGGTAGTGAAAAAATGAGTCCAAAAACATTTTTAGTGGTACGAAAGATTTTGTGATGGGAGAGACGACACTGTAGATTGTCCAAGAGCTTCAGCGACAATTCGAGGCGAAGAAAATGTTCAAAAAGTGGCTGAAATTCTTCAAAATGATTGTTGTGCATTTACCAGGTTAATTGAGGAGCTTACTGGAAATGCTGATACTGCTATGCATCCCATTGTGACTGAAAATTTGGGCAAAAAGAAGAACTGTTGTCGCTTTGTGCCCCAGTCATTCATGGACGATCAAAAACATTGCAGAGTGAAACACTGCAGAGACATGAAACAATCTGCCGATGGGGACCCAGACTTCTTGTAATGCATCGTAACAGGTGATGAAACATGGTGTTTTTAGTATGAGCCACTAACAAAGCACCAGAGCTCGGAATGGAAAGCTCAAGAATCTCCGAAACCGAAGAAAGTGCGAATGCAGGGAAGTCGTGTCAAGACACTACTCACAATTTTCTTCGACTCCAAAGGAATTATCCATAAAGAATTCACTCCATAAGGTGAAATGGTGAATGCACATTATTACTTTGGTGTTGTAATTCGTTAATGGGCAATTATTGTTCGGGTGAGACCCGAACATCGCAACCAAGGAACATGGTGTTTGTTACAGGTCAATGTTCCGGCGCACAAAAGCAAGATCGTTCGCCACTTCTTCACTACAACGGTCCTGAAGGCAATTCCAATTGTTGACTACCGGAATTGTTTCGAATAATTTTTCCAATGCTTTCACTTGTGTTTTGACTCACAAGAAGACTATCTTGACCAAAAAAGACATGTACTGTAGAAACAACCAGCGTCTTGTATTTTACTTCACATCAGGAACCTCTTCTTTGGGATGGACTGCGCATAGCTCCCACTCCAAAATTAGCATAATTCACAACGCAACACCAGGCACAGCTATTTCGCCGCTGATACGTCGATATTGATGATGGTTTGACATAGCGTATGAAGTGGCGTTTACGTGGTATTCCCCATATATTCATTACCGCATGTGATATTCTTGACATATTCTATGGCACATAACGGGACTGATTATCCTAGGATAGTAATGAAGCACTTGAAAATCTTCTCTCGTTATGTATATTGAAACCGCTTAGTCGCCTCCGTATGTACGTGCAAGCTAATCTCAAAAACTGCTGTAAGAATTTTAATCGGGTTTTGACAAATAGATATATTGATTCGTGAGGAATATCTTTTGATGTAATTTATAAATGTTTCGTACAAATTGAATTATGACGGATTAAAGTTAAGCTATGAAAATTCTGCCATTGCCATCTAATGAACAGTTGGCATAACTCGAGGGATCAGCAGTGCCTTGAGAATGCAGCAAGAATGATCTGATTTGCATCTGATGTGATGGTTTAGCGGTAGAGTGTGGGATCGAATCCCAGCAGGGTCTACTTTTTTCACTCTTTCTTTAAACGTAGCGTTCAGCTCTCAATTATGTTTAGGAAATATGACGACAATTTCAGACTGCCAATTTCTGATTACATGAGATTAGTTATCACGATTTGCACTCATAATTCACTGAAAACTATTCGAACAACGGCGAGATAGTAAACTTTGAATTATCATAGTAAATATGACCAATAAAGAGAAGATAATAACCATCTCGTCAGCCTGTAATGTGAGACTTACAGTTTGAAATAATAAAATATTTATTACCGATGGTTTTTCTGCGTTCTATTGAGAACAACTGCATAGCGAAATAACATGCGAATCCTAAATATGTGGTGGTTTATTTTTTATGCCGTGAGTAATCTACCTCAGTGACTTTACTTCGTTTGCATACAGTATGTCCTTCCAGCAGCACAGCAGATCACTTAGCTTTCAGCTTCCTTCCTTCCTTCCTTGAATCAGACGTAGATGTGGACATGATTCTTTGTATGGCTCGGCGTAGAAGTCTGCCATAAAGAGTCCACGACAAATAATTGTGGTAATAGAGTCTCAACAATGCATGACAGTAGGTAATAAGCTTCAGAAGAGGAGTGCTTTAACACGAGCTAAACTTGCACTTTAAGCGTGTTTATTCTTTCATCTGTTCAGCCAGCCTCTGATACATTCCGAAACCACTCACACACATCTACATACATGATTTGCATTCAGTATTTACATTGGTCATAAACATATTACTTACATCACGATGTGGTCCTATCATTACCATGAGATGTCACTCCAAAAGTCAGTGCATATGGAACACACAAAACTCATGCCTCCAGACATCTTTCCTGTCGTGTGCTGCTTACATCACGTAAGGTATATGAAAATGATGATACTCAGTTACTGAACGTTGTTTATCTGTTTGAATAGCTGTCATAGTTCCCTGTCTGTGTCTTTGGAAGGTAGAAAAAAAGAAAAAAGGAACGCACAGGTGAATTATTGTTGTTGTTACACTACTGGCCATTAAAAGTGTTACACCACGAAGATGACGTGCTACAGACGCGAAATTTAACCGACAGGAAGAAGATGCCGTGATATGCAAATGATTAGCTTTTCAGAGCACTCACACAAGGTAGGCGCCGGCGGCGACACCTACAACGTGCTGACATGAGGAAAGTTTCCAATCGATTTCTCATACACAAACAGCAGTTGAGCGGCATTGCCTGGTGAAACGTTGTTGTGATGCCTCGTGTAAGGAGGAGAAATGCGTACCATCACGTTTCCGACTTTGATAAAGGTCGGAATGTAGCTTATCGCGATTGCGGTTTATCGTATCGCGACATTGCTGCTCGCGTTGGTCGTGATCCAATGACTGTTAGCAGAATATGGAATCGGTGGGTTCAGGAGGGTAATACGGAACGCCGTGCTGGATCCAAGCGGCCTTGTATCACTACCAGTCTAGAGGACAGGCATCTTATCCGCTTTGCTGTAATGGATCGTGCAGCCACGTGTTGATCCCTAGGTCAACAGATGGGGACGTTTGCAAGACAATAACCATCTGCACGAACAGTTCGACAACGTTTGCAGCAGCATGGACTATCAGCTCGGAGACCGTGGCTGCGGTTACCCTTGACGCTCCATCACAGACAGGAGCGCCTGCGATGGTGTACTCAACGACGAACAAGGGTGCACGAATGGCAAAACGTCATTTTTTCGGATGAATCCAGGTTCCGTTTACAGCATCATGATGGTCGCATCCGTGTATGGCGACATCGCGGTGAACGCACATTGGAAGCGTGTAGTCGTCATCGCCATACTGGCGTATCACCCGGCGTGATGGTCTGGAGTGCCATTGGTTACACGTCTCGGTCACCTCTTGTGCGCATTGACGGCACTTTGAACAGTGGACGTTACATTTTAGATGTGTTACGATCCCTGCGAAGCCCTACATTTCAGTAGGATGATGCACGACCGCGTGTTACAGGTCCTGTACGGGCGTTTCTGGATACAGAAAATGTTCGACTGCTGCCCTGGACAGCACATTCTACAGATCTCTCACCAATTGAAAACGTCTGGTCAATGGTGGCCGAGTAACTGGCTCGTCACAATACGCCACTCACTACTCTTGTTATCGTGTTGAAGCTGCATGGACAGCTGTACCTGTACACGCCATCCAAGCTCTGTGTGACTCAGTGCCCAGACGTATCGAGGCCGTTATTAGGGCCATAGTTCGTTGTTCTGGGTACTGATTTCTCAGGATCTATGCACCCAAATTGTGCGAAAATGTAATCACTTATCAGTTCTAGTATAATACATTTGTCCAATGAATAACCATTTATCATCTGCATTTCTTCTTGGTAGAGCAATTTTAATGGCCAGTAGTGTATTATGATCTGTAACGTATGTGATCATTGGTTGTATTTACTCGCTGCTAACAGCTTTCTTTATTTCAAAATTACTAACTTTGCTTCATAACCACATTGGAGGCAGAAAACAGAGATATTATTGCAACCCTCGACGCAGACGTGCCCTCGCGATTGGTTCAGCTACTAAAGAGGAGAGGATTTTTCGAAAGGACAGTAGCGTCTCCTGCCACCTGCGGACCGCAGCTGCAGTGTCACGGCCTCACTTTGCTCGATCATCTCCACAGCAGGTGTACCGCCGGCGGCGTTTCCCTGGCGTCGCAAAGTTGTTTCCGAGGCGGCGGCTGCCCCCTTATCAATAAGGAGCACTCCCCTCGCGCCTGGCCGCTCGCCGACATAACTCTTCATTTGGTGGTAAGCTGGGCGAGGACCGCGGGCAGTAAATCTGGGCTCCTGCCGCCAGCCGCTATAGCCCTCATAATGCCGTGGCGAAGGCGCCAACAACACGCCGTCTTTACAGGGAAAAATAATATTGTTTGGCTCGCGAGAGTTACGGCTGTTGCGCAAACCTCGTCCCAAGACTTTTTTACTTAAGCACATGGTATTCCACAAATAAGCTGGCATTTTAATGCCGTTTCTCACCGTCAGACTCAAGCTTAATATGAATGCATTAAAATTATTGCTTTCCACGACCAAACTGATTTATATCTTTTCTCTTTTATGCCTTCTTATGTAATCAAAGTTATAAACTATTTGAATTTGTGAATGTAACTTACTGTTTACATATTCAGATATGTTATACTAAGGCGTAGCAAAATAAAATGAAATACTCTATAATTGCTCACCGATTAACAATCCTACAATAGACAGAATGGTTTATCTTCGCAAATACACGTTTGTCTCTAAAATTAACTGTCCTTACCTTGTTGTTGAGTGGACGTGCACGTGGATCCCTAACATACCACCATTCCTTCTTCTCTTTTTCCTGGAAACAAAGTGATATCTCATCATCACTCGCTGCAGCTTTTTACTACCCATTTTTAATTAACTCTACTTTTATTTTATAGCCAATCTTCATAATTTTGCATTCGTTCTGTTCGAATTATCAGATCTCTTTCCTGTTCTCTTGGACAGATGCTGATAAAGAGACGAAATGAGTTTCACAAACTATGTTACCGGTTACACTGAACAATCGTTTGTTCAAGGCGTATTCATTCGGTCTACCAAAAACTTAACTTCGCCATCTCTGTTTAGTTTCTTTCCATTTTTTTGTAATTGCTTCTGTTTTGAAAGTTTTCATTATGACTTACGTTTTCATAACACATTTTATCTTTAAGCATGGTACCATGTTATTAGGAGTATAGAAAGGCGCGCAAATCCGCGAAATTTGCTACGCATATGCTTTCCTCATAATCCATACTTCGTTATTACACGTTCTTTCCAGTCTGACTTCCTCAGGTCTAACGTTCATTTATCACTCATACAGCTGTCCCATATGCATTTTATTTCATTAATCTGGAACAAAACGATTTTCTCCTTCAAGGCTAGCATTTGCTTCGAAAGAATCGATCATGCAGATCTCTAATTGCACTCTTCACATAATATCACCAGTACCGTGGGCAGAGAAACCTTTGTTTGTTCTGCGTTTCTAAGTTTGTGACAAACTTCATTTTAGTATCATTTTAAAAAAAAGTTGCTATGGGATATGTAACCACACATATTACACATTCATTTAAGTTTCTTTCCCTACCAATGCTACCAATACTGCCGGTAATTCTACAGCTTACCTACGTAGTGTACCAAAACTACTTAAACCTAACTAACCTAAGGACATCACACACATCCATGCCCAAGGCAGGATTCGAACCTGCGACCGTAGCATTCGCACGGTTCCAGACTGTAGCGCCTAGAACCGCTCGGCCACTCCACTGAATTAAGCATTGACAGTCTCAATTTTTGCAGTAAATACTGTTTATTTTTAAGGGACAGACAGGAGGATAAGTGTGTAGAGAAAAAATGTTCCGCTTGATACGCGGTCCTTTATATATCCTCAATCAGTTTCTACACGGTTCACCACCTCCGGTTTCTAGGGGAATCTACTAAGACACTGATTGCGTATGCAGACAAAGCGATAAAAGCCAAGTAACGCCTGGTAGGTATGCAGCACGGCGGATGAATTCACTGGTCAAGCCTACTGGGAAAACTACCATAGTCTATATTGACCGAAGATAATCCATGGTAGCCTACACTAGTTTTACAACTCTAGGCCTAACCGAAATTAATTACCTGACTGATAAACTTTTGTGGTCCAGGAGTAAAACTACAATAATATAAGTATTTCCTTGATTGCTGTGGAATCTTATTGTGAATATGTTGTAACTCGTAGGTATAGTCTGCAGCCTTCAACACAGTTGACTATCTTCACAAAAGACTTACCAATAGGTCGTTAGGAGGTGTTATCAGCCGGTCTAAAACATTTCCTGGATCGACCGAAGCGTCCGATCTCACCCGTCGGCTTTGACCCATGACGTAAGGCTGTTGTGGTGTGTGACGTCACGACGGCGCGGAATTTAGTTTGTGAGAGTGGCGTGTTTGTAGGTGTCGTTTTTATGCGATCGGTGGTGCTCTTTGGTGTGTGTTAGGTGATGTTTTTGGTTTAGTTTGTGAGGGTGGCGTCGTGTGTGAATTTTGGTAAATTGCTTTTTTTATGTCTTTGGTAGGTATGGATATGACTGACAGGGTCAACAGTTTTCGGTTGTCGGCTATGATGGGGGACAGTGCTTTGTCTCTAATAAAATTTCTTCAACTATTCGGATTTTTGGATGAATTCGTGGCGTGTTCAGTATGCCGTGAAGAAATGAGGCTTACTTAAAGTTCCGGCGTCTCGGGACGGCTGTATGTGGAGATGTCGTAAGGATAACAGGTCAAGGGAAGTGTTCGATCCCAATGTGTGGCTGTGAATGTTGGTATTGGTATCGGGAGATTTTTTGAGCTATACACGGTGTTACAAAAAGGTGCGCCCAAACTTTCAGGTAACATTCCTCACATACAAATAAAGAACAGATGTAATGTGGACATGTGTCCGGAAACGCTTAATTTCCATGTTAGAGCTCATTTTAGTTTCGTCCACCTACGCTCAATGGAGCACGTTATCATGATTTCATACGGGATACTCTACCTGTGCTGCTAGAACATGTGCCTTTACAAGTACGACACAACATGTGGTTCATGCGCGATGGAGCTCCTGCACATTTCAGTAGAAGTGTTCGTACGCTTCCCAACAACAGATTCGGTGACCGATGGATTGGTAGAGGCGGACCAATGCCATGGCCCCGAAGTTCTCCTGACCTCAACCCTCTTGACTTTCATTTATGGGGGCATTTGAAAGCTCTTGTCTACACAACCCCGGTACCACATGTAGAGACTCTTCGTGCTCGTATTGTGGACGGCTGTGATACAATAACCCATTCTCCAGGGCTGCATCAGCGCATCAGGGATTGCATGCGACGGAGGGTGGATGCATGTATCCTCGCTAACGGAGGACATTTTGAACATTTCCTGTAACAAAGTGTTTGAAGTCACGCTGGTACGTTCTGTTGCTGTGTGTTTCCATTCAATGATTAATGTGATTTGAAGAGAAGTAATTAAATGAGCTCTTAACGTGGAAAGTAAGCGTTTCTGGACACATGTCCACATAACATATTTTCTTTCTTTGTGTGTGAGGAATGTTTCCTGAAAGTTTGGCCGTACCTTTTTGCAACACCCTGTATAGGTCAAAGCAAGTGTCCGGATCCAGATGATATTGTGTTTAGTGGTATTTGGGGAGTTTTGTAATGTCTCTTTTGGTGGGTGTCTAAATTTGTTTATATTTAGTTTGTCCCCCACCCAAAAACCCCCTATTTGCCGCGCTTGTCCCGCTAGTGTAATTAGGCTTCTTGTGGAACGTGTGTGTGTTTGTTTTTCGATGTATTTTCGTCCTCATAATGTGTTCGTAACGACTTTATACGCGCCATATTGGAATCGTGGTTTATGGTCGTTACCGCGATATTTGTGACGTCATAGGTCAAAGCAGACGGGCGGGATCGGACGCTTCCGTATTTCCCATTTCTTCAAAGACAGAACCCTTAAACCTCTACTACACACACTTTCTCCTGGCTTGTACCTGGGAGAGCCGATCATCCCAAAGTTTGTGGGCCCAGGCCCTGCTGAGGAAAACCGAGAAACCCACGACGTGTCCGATAAGTCTTCAGCCCCTTCCCTGCAGTTACCATCGGGTAGGAACAACAGTTGAAAGCGTCCGCGCAGAGATAATCCGAGCGCCGCTACTGTGTCTGCGGGCACCTGTTGAGTGGTGGGGCGGCGGGTGGTGTCGGCGCATATTCAACAGCTTATTAGGCCCGCGTGCCGACATCGCTTTTAATTGTCCCCGGGATTTAGAGAGCCGTCGCCCACACGTGGCCGGCCGGCGAGGCGCCCATAAATCGTAATAAAGCCACAGTAAAACAGCCAGTCATCTTGCCGGGCGCGCTCGTTAAATTAATACATATTCAACAGGGGGGCGACGATGAACAAAGATACGGACCGGCCGAGCTCCGTACATCACCGCACCGACCCAGTATTAGTGAGCTTTCTATAAGGCGCAGTGTAAATAGAATTCGATCTGCCCCGTGGACACCTACACGGGCGACGTTTATAGGCGTATGGGTCACGCCGTAATTCCTACTTAGCTGCTGCGACCATATTGGGTGGTACGCCTGATATAAAGTTGCTGCGGACAAGGTCTCTACTGAGAAAATCTGTCAACGTTAAAACTGAACATCGTGCTGATCTTGTCCGAAGAATTCGGCACACGAGACTCATAATTATCATACATTTTTATATGAAGAGTATGATATGTTTATATACGAGGGTCGGTCAAAAAGTAATGCCTCCCATTTTTTTCCTACTTAAAATAAATTAAGTTAAGTGAAAAATTTGAATTTGGCGCCATTCCTCAAACCTTCTTCTGCAATCCACTGCAGTAGTAACTTTCTGTGTCAACAGGTGGCAGCACAGCAGAAGTTTGTAAGATGGCCGACATCGATGTTCGTTTGAGACAGCGTTGTGTGATTGAATTCTTGAATGCAGAAGGTGAAACGCCCATACGCATTCATGAAAGACTGAAGAAGGTGTATGGTGTTGTGACAGTGGATGTCAGCACTGTTAGACGATTGGTTCGTCGTTGTAAGGAAGCTGAAGGGCAAACACCGTTGACTGACGAAAAGCGGAGCGGCAGGCCGGTGAGTGCAGTGACTCCACACAACATTCAGCAAGTTGATGACATCATTCGTGGTGACCGTCGGGTGACTGCAGATGAAGTGTGTCGCATTATTTCTCTTAGTAAAGGCAGTGTGATCACGATTATTAAACAATTGGGGTACTCAAAAGTTTGTGCACGGTGGGTTCCAAGAATGTTAACCGATCAGAATAAAGAGGCAAGGAAAACAATAGCCTCCCAACACTTGCAGCGCTTCCGTTTGGAGGGAGATGAGTTTCTGAAAAAAATTGTGACCGGGGACGAAACATGGGTGCATTTTTTTGAACCCGAATCAAAGAGGCAGTCAATGGAGTGGCGTCACACAAGCTCGCCGAGGAAGAAAAAATTCAAAACTATGCGATCGGCAGGGAAAGTTATGGCAACAGTTTTCTGGGATACAGACGGTGTGATTCTGGTTGATTTTTTGGAGCAGGGATGCACAATAAATTTTGTTCAATACGTCACAACCCTCAAAAAACTTAAAGCACGTCTTCAGCGAGTTTGCCCAACAAAATCAATGGCAGATGTTCTTCTTTTGCATGACAATGCAAGACCACACACCAGTCGTCACACCTCTGACGAGATTGTCAAAATTGGATGGGAAGTTTTGCCTCATCCCCCATACAGCCCTGACCTGGCACCATCAGACTTCCATCTGTTCGGGCCACTAAAAGAAGCTCATCGTGGGATTCATTTTGAAGATGAGGAGGCCGTCAAAACATCCGTGCGTCAATGGCTTAGGAAGCAGAGCTGTGATTTTTACCGTGCTGGGATACATGCCCTTGTTCAAAGATGGACCAAAACTGTAGAGATGGGCGGAGATTACATTGAAAAATGACAAAATGATCCTCAATGTTGTGGTTTTCAACCTATGTAATTGCATTTAAATTTCCTGACAATTAAACGTAGAAAAAAAAATAGGAGGCATTACTTTTTGACTGACCCTCGTACTTTTGTAGGAAGGTACGTCTCTTGCTGTATGTTTATTGGATTCGCCCATTAGGTCAGCGCCACTTATTCCTTGCCAACAGGAAGTTTTAAAATATTATCGATAGATTTTAAAGAGCTTAAGAAAAAGTGCAATTTTGCACCAGAAATATGTTTTACAACGCAAGGGCCGCGTATCACATTAAGTAACTGTCATTTCCTTTGAATTGTGCTCCACAGTTTCGACATGGTGTAAAAAAGATATTTACTTATAAGTCCAGAAGCTGCTATTAGTAGCCGGCCGTTGTGGCCGAGCGGTTCTAGGCGCTTCAGTCTGGAACCGCGCGCCTGCTATGGTCGCAGGTTCGAATCCTGCCTCGGGCACGGATGTGTGTAATGTCCTTAGGTTCGTTAGGTTTAATTAGTTTCTAAGTCTAGGGGACTGATGACCTCATATGTTGAGTCCCATAGCGCTTAGAGCCATTCGAATCATTTTGCTATTCGTACAGATTGGCGTACGAAAAACGGATTCCGAGTACAGACTGCTCGACAATTACGCACGAATTGTTGCCTGCTACGAGCAGCTGCGACAACAAATAGATAAACGTATAATAATTCGATAATGAAGAAATAGCAAGTAAGCTAATGCAAAGGTCTATATTTACTGAAATAAACTTGTTTTTTTGTTTACATTCCATTAGGTGCTGAAAATAACCCACCTGCTGCTTCAGTGCACTTCTGCCTGCGTCGTACCACTTTGCGCGGCTCTACCGCATCAGTTCTAAAAGTTTCAGTACGAATCGTATCCTTCAACTCTTCGAATGTTATTGTGTTATTTGTGTACACTGCCCCACGGATAAGAGTCACTTGTGGTTTGGTTCGGCAAATGCAGCGGCCACAATCCTTTTCTGACAATCGTTTCCTCTGTGAATTCGTCAAACTACTCGTGTTAAGTGTGACAGGTTACTCCATCTGGTTTAAAGACAGCATATGTACGTTATCTGAGAGTAAAATTCATCAAAGATTGCATATACACAGCAGTGTTTACCGTTGTTTCAAAAAGTACGGGACGCACCATCGGACTTAATGACACGGCACACCACAGACGGGATTTTTCGCCTTTAAGAGGTTCCTCATTAATCGTATAGGGACTATTTGTTGACGAGTATCTGGAGTTTTAGGAGTTCACATCTCCTGTCAGACTTAACCAGGTTCATCACACATGAAAACAGCAGCAGATCCAACATTCCATTCACAACTGTTTAACATAGCCATGTACAGTAATTCTCACGTTTTGCGTTACTTTTCTCCTTCAGTTCTTCAACACACACAACTTTGTAGGGGTTCATCCCTGTATGGTGGAAAATACGTTAATAATTTGGCATCAGGTTGGAGTTGCAACGGCTGCACCATTAGATGGGAATGCGATCGTTTTCATAGTGTCGCTGGTCTTTAATTCATCATAGTTCAGCCAGTTTCCATGAAATATTTATAACAATCATATACACGACATTCTTCGTGACTCGATCTATCTATTAGTCGAAACCGGATCATAATCTCTGCAATGGTTGCTGAGACTATCCAGAACATACAGACAGAAGTGAGCACACTTCCCGTACCTCTGCCAGCTGCAGCCAGCACTTTTGGCACTTTTATATCCTGTCCTCTCATTCCCATCTGTCTGTCACGTACAAGCAGAGACTGTAGGCAGTGCAGCATGTGGTTGCCGCTTATCCTGACACGTCCGTCAGCCCTCCTTTGCAGTGAATCACGCGCTTTTTCTAATATACCTGGCTCAGTTCGGATCTGTCATATGTGTATATCACATGCTCCTGTAACGTTGCACGTCGTCGAAGGGTTGGGTATACACTAAGTCCCTATAGCCAGAAACCCATCGGATTCGGGCCCAGTGAATGAGGCGTCCACGCAAGCTGACCTACGCGGCCAGTCCGTTGGCTATGAAAAGTTACCGTGAGGTACTGTTTCAGGATTCGTAGAAAATGTGGTTGTGGACTGTAGTGAATATAACATAGTCGTTCCTAGTCTGCAAGAGTAAAGTTCTCGAATAGCATTGGTAATGTATCGTGCAGACATCTGTGTCACATGGACCTATGAGTCTGTCATCTACAATTCCTCCCCTTACATTAATACTGAAGGGATCCTGATGCCTCAGTGTCACGATTTCCGGAAGATTTTCACCTGTCCACATCTGTGTATTGTGGTAATTTACTATGTTACCTCTTGAAACTCCTGCGTTATCTGTAAATAAAATGCAGGCTATGCAGTGCAGATCTTCAGCGGCCCGTATCACAGTAGGTATTGGTTTCAGGACATATCATTACAGGAACTTTTCTCATAGTTTTGATCAGTAGACACTTCTATAGGCTAACTGTTTTGGGTCCACGCATCCACACTGCAACACCTGACTGCTCCCAAGGCGAAAATAATAATTAACGGCTTGTATTTCCACATGGGCCGGAGGTTCTACCCAACACAAAAACATAAAAATTGTAATACCTAAATTATTAGTCTGCATATGACATAAGCACTGACATAATGTTGTTCAGTGCATCGTCTTAAGTCACACATAGAAATACCTGCACTTATACAAATTGCACCCTATATATACGAGGGTCGTTTGAATACCAATTTAGTATTGGAGGGAAGCGTGGAGGATAAAAATCGTAGAAGGAGACCAAGAGATGAATACACTAAGCGCATTTAGAAAGATGTAGGTTGCAGCAGTTAATCGGAGATGAAGAGGCTTGCACAGGATATCATAGCATGGCGAGCTGCATCAAACCAGTCTCTGGACTGAAAACCACAATAACGACAATACATATACATATAAGCTGAGGAAACAAGTAAGTCTCTAAACTCAACCATTATGTATGTAGCGTTATGATTTATACGCCTACTTGCTTCCACAACGTTACACCTTATAATCATGAACAGGTGGTTAATACCACTTTGATCAGTAAAGATCGTATTTCACGATATGATACTGTTACAGTATTATACAGACTCCCTCCCCCCCCCCCCCCCCCTCCGGCTGATCTTTCAGATAACTCTATGCTCTTCTTACTGCTATGACCAGTTATGTCGTATTTCGAAACTGAGCGTAGAAGAAACAAGTATTATTAAATAACAACTTTTGTCATGATAATTGTTCAAGGCTGAGGCTGGATAATATATTCTCAAACCCATCGTCGTCTTCGTTAATCCGAGTCTTTCCTGCTGTTAGGTTGATTCCTCCAACCTCTCACACAGGTTTGACTCGCCAATATACAACGATCATTGCAGCGCTTTCTGTAGTCACTTAATTCGTCCGTTACACTGTACCCTCTTGATCAGTTGAATTGAACACAGAAGTTGTGCACCGTGAGTAACCTCGAACTGTGGGGAACTGTCCTCGACAGAGTCGAACGCTGTGGGCAACGCCGTATTGCTGCCGAGTCGGCCCAGAATGTTTCGGACTGTCACAGTGGTTGGCTGCAGCTAATCAAGAGTCACTTAAATTAATACTGCAGCACGACACTCGGCGAACAGGCACGATATCCCGCAGCAACACTACGCTGTGGTCCATTGTAATCAAATGCTTTAGTTAACGTTACGTAGTAGTTTTATTTACACAGAAGCTGTGCACCGTGAGTAACCTCGAACTGCGGGGAACCGCCCTCGACAGAGTCGATCGCTTTCGATTCAGTTAAGAGTCATTTTCCACTGTATTGACTGTTTGTGACGAGGACTGCACGGACACGTAATTTAAATTTTGAATTTATTACGACGTACGCAGTTGTCAGCTAGAGACTAAATTCCCTACGTGGTAGTACATTTTGTTTTAATAGTACCTGTTACGAAATTACTGATTTTATTGTGTGACAGTACAGTCCTCAGACGATTTATTTCTCTGATCAATCAATAATTCTGGAATCAAAAGCTGTGTTAAATTTCTTTCAATGAAATCTCTCTTTCTCTTGTTTCAGGGACCTTAGCCACAATCAGCTGGAGATTATCGGACGGAAGACACTGAGAGGCATCCCTGCGCTAAAGACACTGTAAGTGTTCAACCTACGCTATTTCGGACACTTTTTCATATCAGAACCACAAGTAAATATTTTCAAAACTGTTTAAATATTCTACTCTATTAGAAAATTAAGATGCAATCTGTACCCACGAGACAGCACGTACTACCTCATAAAAACGGGATTCTTCCTGGTCTCAGAACTCTGGTTCTATCAGTGATTGAAAGGTAGTGTCAAGTAATTTGGATATCCTTTGGGCAAAAGGCGATTTGTCTATCCAACAGAAAGATCGTTGTATTGTAAGTATCTTACAGTAGTGGGTCAAAGTGTGAATATTACATACTTATTCCTGCTTAGGCAAATGGATCAAAACGGTTGGTTCTTTTTGCTCTTGGTGTGGTCTATGGTGGACTTTAAGGATGAACCATTAGTTCATGGGCGGTGTCTTAGAAAAGCACAAAAAAGGCTTTTTACCACTTTTGTCGCGGATTCCGAGACGGCTATGCACAGCAAATGGCTGAGCTCTTTGCGATATATTCATAAGGTCCAGATTTCGAACGACCTTGAAAATTTTTCTGGTATCTATATCCGTTTCCGAGATACAGAGATTCAAATCTTCCTACCTGTATACGTAAAATACGCACGTAAAATCCGGTATGAGACGAAAACGTAGATTATACAATGACAAAGCAAGGAGAAATATGCTGTAAAGTATCTCTGTTATCATCAGAAGGATTCTGGGAACCCCATGTTGTAGTAAGGAAGCACATGCAAAATTTTTGTTCACGTAAAATCCGGTCGAAAGTGTAAGATACATTTTACGTTATTTCAAGTTCAGATAAATTATCAAAATTTAATTGAAAGTTCTTTTTGTATGTGGGACATGCCCTGCTGTGGCAGGGAAAAGAAGGGAACCAGCGGCAAAAAGCTGTGGCAGAGCACAAAAATGGCGAATATGCTCATGTTTAAAAGACTCTGGCTGAAACGTTGGACACCGTCTTCCTCATCCTATCTCCCTCGCCAACTTTAAATGTTCCCAAAAATTTTGGCTTGCGAACATATTCGCGCATTTTTATGGTGAGAGAGAAGAGGTGGGAGAGAAGAGAACAGTAGCTTTTGGGAAAGAGACGGAAAATTAATAAATATTGGAAGATAGTAGACAATGGTTGTGGTATAGAAAGAGCGAAGGAGACAGTGACAGTGTGAGAGAAAGAGAGGAACACAGTGACAGTGGAACATAGTTGACGGTTACAGAACAGTGGTAGGAAAAGATTAAAGGAGAGAGTGCCAGTGGGAGAGGAATAGAGCGAAGGAGAAAGTAGAAGTGAGTTAGGGACAGCGATAGTGAGAGACAGAGTCTATGACAAAGACAACGTGGAAGACAAAAGATAGTGTCAGGGAGAGAAGACAGCAGCAGTGAAAAGAAATGAATGAGATAGTAGCGGGAAGACAGAGCAAGCGGGAAACAGTGACACTGATAGAGGGGACAGTATTAGTAAGACAGAAGGAAGTAGACCGTGGCTGAGAGACATGAGACAGTAACAGTTAGAGAGAGAGACAAAGCGATAATGACAATCAGTTGGGCAAGTGGGAGTGGATGGGTATGAGTGATCGATTAGTGGCTGTGAGCGAATTACAGCAAGTGAGAGAGGGAGTTAACTTGTTGTTAAGAACGTGAATATGTTCATATGTTAAAATTTTGGGAAATTTTTTAAAGATGCCGAGGAAGGTAGAAAGAGGCGCTGGTGTCCCATTTTTCAGGTTCTTGTAAACCGTAGCATATTCGCCTTCTTTTTTCCGCTGGTGCATACAGTATTGACATCTTTATATTCTCCAGTGGTTGACATTGGCTTTTTTTTTTAAATGCTACTTTACAAAAAGTAGATGTATTGCCTTAGGGAAAGGCATGACCGCTTTGTCAAAAATTTTATTACGCGTTTCAGCCTCCCCGCAACAATTTACAGAGAAGAGAAGAGAATTCAGTGAGGAAACCTGTCTTGCTGTTATAGATTTTGAAAATACATTTGATAAAGTCAACAGAGAAATGGTGTGGCATAAAATGTCTGAACAATGTTATCCATCTCATCTCGTAACTGCTATTAACAGTCAATACACAAACACCGAAATAACTGTAGATATGGGAAACATAATCACAAAGCCAATCGACACAGAAAAGGGATAAAACAGGAATGCTGTATTTTCACAACACTCTTCAATATATAGGTAGATGAAGTGATCAGTAAACGGAAAATGGTGAATAAAAAACTACTATTTTTAGGTCTAAATGCAACACTATATGCAAATGATCTAACACTGGTCGCTCAGAATGAAGATGGCCTTCAGATGGGAGTTTGTAAGTTGAGCGACAGAAAGCCTCAGAATAAAATTAAAACTGTAGATGAAATGAAAGTGATGGCATTTCATGGCATATGACCAGCAACATAGCAAAAGAAGTCCAATTAGTCAGCCTATTGGAACCCCTGGAAATCAAATATCTGGCCAACAATGCTGATTTATTATTAACTGACCAAACACAGCTCAAAACTTTCCCACTTCCAAAGATCGCTTAATCCTCACAGCTTTCTTTGCTTCCCACGTTGTCTGTTCCTTTCTAATTCTCCATTTTCTTACATTAAATGAATTTTATTTTACTGTGATTGTCTATATAGGACCTATATTCTAATATAACAGTTGTCAATCCTATCTTTTACTCAAGTTCTGTATCACTTTCCATATATAATATCTCTTCAAGCTATTATTTAGCAGTCTTAGCAAGTACTAATTTTATTTTATCGGGGTTGTTAATTTAATGTAAATTATTATAAAGATACTGTATTCCGAGTTTAGTGTTAATGTTTTTCCTTGTTTGCTCATCTTACATATTGTTGAACTTAATGCCTTTTTATTGTATTACCATCGTACTATCAAATATGACATTTACTGTGTGCTTGTGCCTCATTGTAAGTGCACAACATCTTTTCCAGTGTTGTTTACATATATTGGAGATTCTTTGCCGACGATAGTCAGTTAAAGCCTGAGAATGGCTTGTAAGCCGAAAACCTGTTAAAAAGATAAATTAATCCTCTATATCATACACAGTATTGCACTTTTCATTTATTATTATGGTGTCCTGCCAAGAAGCGGCGGAAGAACCAATTAATAAGGAAAAAAGGCACTATGAAATAAGTCGACATACTAATGACTTAGAAAAAATTCCGAAGCTACACTTCACTGTAACGTAAGCAGTCTAGAAGGGAACAACTCCTGGCGGGAACTAACGGGTAGAGTGAGAAAAAAAAGTCATTAAAGGACCGTAATTATTTTCAAACAGCTGGTCTCGGGAATTTCAGCAATAAACCAGAAGAAATCCACATTTTGTTCTAGACTGTTGGACGATGAGATCTGGACTTGGGAGAATGTTTGACCCCCATGATTTCGTTGGTAAAATAAACCCTGCGATAATTGATCTAGGCTCACAGCAGCACGCCAGGGGGTGTGTAACGCTACGGCCTCGTTTCCAACGGCTGACAGCCGAGCGACAGCATCGCGTCGCATGACCTGCGAAGCGTCAATTTCGGGACATTTACAGTAGTGGACACAACGCGTTACCCGTCAAATGACACGTGTAAAACAAGCTATCGCGTGCGATCGCGCCGTCTCCCACACGCGAACTGCTCGCCGACCGGCCGTCCGTCTTTATGGCCTCCGTACACGACACGCCGGATTCAAGGGGAACTGGCGCCAGCGAAACAACAAGCCTTCAGCGACAACTTTCGGTTCCCATTGATACACTCCATACAGTAACTTCCAGTTTGTGTTTCATGGAGTACGACATTTCTGTCTTTATGAGACAATCGTCATCGCTACATCTGTTAAAACAGTTTCTATTTCCAGACACAATAACACTTAACATTTTTAGATAACCATCTCAGCGGTCATTTTCAAGTCACTTTCACCTCGCGACAACGCTTGGTCGTCCTGCGCAGTACATTTATTTGAAGATGACCGCCTGACACTAATCTAAAAGGATTTGGTCAGGAAAGAAATGGCTCTGAGCAATGTGGCACTTAACATTTGAGGTCATCAGTCCCCTAGACTTAGAAGTACTTAAACCTAACTAACCTAAGAACATCACACACATCCATGTCCGAGGCAGGATTCGATCCTGCGACCGTAGTAGCAGCACGGTTCCGGACTGAAACGCCTAGAACCGCTCGGCCACAGTGGCCGGCGATTTTGTCAGGAGATAAAAAATTATGTTAACACTGTATTTACTAACAGCGCAACAGCTTATGCGTCCCTCGACGCACGCCATTGGACACACAGACCAGTTCTGAAAATTGTCGAGGATAAGTTCACGTTATGGGATGGAATGATGAACCTCCCTTCGTCATCGACATCACTGAGGTTGTGAGGGGTCCACTTGTAAAATGGCTCTGAGCACTATGGGACTTATCATCTGAGGTCGTCAGTCCCCTAGAACTTAGAACTACTTAAACCTAACTAACCTAAGGACATCACACACATCCATGGCCGAGGCAGGATTCGAACTTGCGACCGTAGCGGTCGCGCGGTTCCAGACTGAAGCGACTAGAACCGCTCGGCCACACCGGCCGGCGGTCCACTTGTACATGGAGCCTGATTTTGTAATGTAATTCATGAAAAACGGCCTGAAATTGCTGTCATGTGTAGAAGAGATTGTATCTTTGACACCACTGAACCAAAGATGTTACCTGAGTGGCAGAATCGATTGTAAGCAGGAGCGCACGGAGCGCAGTAGCAGTTGCCGTTGCACTCTGTTATAGGTAGGTAGACTTAAAGCTAGTGGCTAGCTGTGAGAATTTAGCTGTTGGTCTGTGGACGCAGCAGAAGACAGTTTTTATAAAATGAAGTGATGAATGATATTGTTTGTGCTCACAAAGAACACAAACTATATTAAGCTGCGTCCACAAAGAGCACAAAAAATATCACTTCATTTTATAAAAGCTGTATTATGCTGCGTCCACAGACCAACAGCTAAATTCTCACAGCTAGCCACTAGCTTTAAGTCTTTCATTCTGCCTATAACTGAGTGCAACGGCAACTGCTACTGCGCTCCGCGCGCTCCTACTTACAATCGATTCTGCCACTTAGGCAACATCTTTGGTTCAGTGGTGTCAAAGATACAATTTCTTCTACACATGACAAACGTTTCGGATCGTTTTTCATGAATTATATTACAAAATCAGGCTCCATGTACAAATGGACCCTTCACAAGGTAACGGAGCATTTGGAACAGGCGAAGAAAGAAATCGACAGAGACTCTGTTACAGATCGCATTTCGGCATTCGCCAGATCACGGATACTACGCGAAACGCTGAGTAGATTTCCACTTACTCCGAATACAAATCCAACCTTTTGGAAAATTCGTTACTTCCTAATTATAAGTATAAACACTATTTTGTTATTTTCATTTATAATTAGGAAGTTGGCCCATCAAGAAGCGACGGAAGAATCGAGGACATTCTGCGGGAATATATTGTTGGAGAAGTTGCAAAGTTCGAGAAGTTAAAAAAATGTGCACCTACGTGCTAGTGTGAAAACTTTTCACTATAATGCCCCTCGGCTGTTACTCTGTAATACCACAACTACGCCGCCTATTGAAGCACTGAAGGTAAGAACTTTCAGTGTTGATGGCAGCGACAATATCGATTTGTCCACGTAGACAATAATGTGACGGCCAATCGTTTTGCGTACGTATCCTGTGGTCATTTATACTGATTATTGTTTTCTTAAGTTAAAGGAAATACATGTTAAATTACATGTAATACATGGATTGGGAAGTCCCGAAGGCCAATTCTTATATCAACGATGAGAGTTCAAAGCTTCGTAATGTAAGGAGAAAGTGAAATGAAGAGGAGACAAAGATTTCTTGACGGGCTAATTATCTGAGTACGGCCTTAACACTACTTCAGCTCTCTACGTGATAAGTTTCCAATTATCAGCAACTGTTTATTTCCACATCCAGTTTGAAAGGTTTAAACTTCCATCGTAAGGTGGATTCACTTATGTTACTACTAATTTAGTTGTGTTAATACCACATGTGTCCGGTATGTTACGATTTTGGGATAACCTGTGGCACTATCTGGTACAGAAACGAAATACTATTTCAGAACATGGCTTTGTGGAGGTCCTTGACTAAAAACTAAAAGTTAACCACCTTCAGTGGTCACGGTCTCGTTTTTCTGTCGGAGTACGTCACTTTTACGTTCAGTTTTTAGTCGAAGATCTCCTCAGTGCTATATTCTGAAATAGTGTTTCGTTTTTCTACTACATTGTGTTATAGGTTACCATAAAGTTTTAACACATCACGCACATGTCATCATCCACCTGATGATGGACGTTAAAACCTTCGAAGCGCGTTGTGTTTCATTCGATATCAATAATATGCACGGTAGAGCCTCACCAGCAGTTAAAGAATCCACTTTTTACAAGAACTTTTTTGATGGACTTGGGGAATGCCCCATAATCAGGATATAAGAAATAAAGTTTAATGCTGGTAGACCTTCCAGTTGAGACGATACTTCGACAATAACAAGACGGCGATTTCATGCGCGTGGGGCACTCTTGCAGCCGTGGATCAACTGATGTGCCCAGCTGCGAGAAGACTTTAGAGAAAAAGGTTTGATGAGTGTTTCAGAGATACAGGTGTGCACCGGCCGTGGTGCGTATTGTTTTGAAGAAGTAAAATAAAGCTACTGCGAAATATTTGTAGTCCCCATGTATTTGACTTTGTCTCAAGTCGCAACCTGTGACTCCATCCTCACCGTCTTCCTGCCCTTGCTACCAACACTCTGCTCCCCAGCGTTACCGTCATGGGGAAGGGCAGGCCCCTACCGTTTGCGAGTTCCGCGTCTCAATAAAGAAATAAACTCTTCAAAGCGCGCCTCGCCTCCTCGACCACGCCCTATACCTATTACGGCCTCTCCCGTAGGTATTGAGTTTCCCTCTCGCTACATGGCCACGGGGATTTATGTTCGAGAGCCTTTCAAACATCTTCCTTCTCCCCACCCCGTCCCCAACCCTGTGAGTTTTTCTCCGCCTATTTCGCAAGCTGCTGACAGAAGACGTGCGTTTTTCCGTCAAGAATCGTGCTAGTTGCAGTGTCCAACCGGCCGCGGCGGCTGTGCGGTTCTAGGCGCTCAGTCCGGAACCGCGTGACTGCTACGGTCGCAGGTTCGAATCCTGCCTCGGGCATGGGTTTGTGTGATGTCCTTAATTAATTTAGGTTTAAGTAGTTCTAAGTTCTAGGGGACTGATGACCTCAGATGTTAAGTCCCATAGTGCTCAGAGCCATTTGAACCATTCTGATTGGTGGAACACTGTCACATGTAGGCTGGCGCAGTAGTTCCGTGTTTATTTGGAAAGTCTGTTATTGTTTCTGTGCGCTGGCGATGTTTCTCTCCGCGTTCCTGAAAGGGGGTAGGCAACCCATGTTGCGTGTCGGTTGTGCGGGCCCTCTAATAATAAGGGGCCGCTACGACAACACTGGTGCAAAATTAGGAAGGAGAAAATGAACACGATAAAATGCTAAGCCATCTGTTTCGTGACCAAGATCAAACACCCAAACCGCCAGTTGTCCACTGATGGCCAGGATATTCCTTGGCGTGACTCAGTAACATATTTAGACCTGGAAATTGACCAACGTCTTACATGGAGGAAACATATCATAAAGCAGCAAAGAAAAGTTGCATACTCTTATCTCGACTATAATCATCCCCGAAGGGCGCAGGATTAACATTGGAATGCAAAACTCCCTCGAGTACCTTAAAAGTAGTTAAACTCGGCGTAGCAAAGCAACTTAAATCACTTAATAAAGTCAGGTCTTCCACTCCAGATTGAATACCAGTTAGGTTCCTTTCAGGCCATGCTAATATAATAGCTCTATATATTTAGCAATCATATGACAAACTTTCGCTCGGCGATAGATCCGTGCCTAAAAACTGAAATGTTGCACAGGTCACACGAGTGTTCAAGAAAGGCAATAGGACTAATTCGGTGACTTACAGACCAGTAATACTGGCGTCGATTTGCAGTAGGATTTTGGAAGATGTATTGTGTTCAAACACTATAAATTACCTTTAAGAAAACGATCTAGTGACATATAGTCAGCACAGATTCAGAAAATATCGTTCTCGTTCAACACAAGTAGCTCTCTATTCTCACTAGGTAATCAACAGAGATATCAATTTGATTCCGTATTTCTATATTTGCATTAGGCTTTCAATACCGTCCCACACAAATGAGGTTTATTCAGATTGTACTCCTATGGAATATCATTTCATTTGCGCTGCTGGATTCGTCATTTACTGTTAGCAAGATTAAGATTACAATTCGTAGTAATCGATGGGAAGTCATGGAGTAAAATATATATTTGGTGTTCTCCAAGGAAATTTTATACGCCCATTGCTGTTCCTAACCTACACAAGCGATTAAGGGGACAATATGCACAGCCATCTTAGATTGGTTGCAAATGAGACTGTCATTTGCCGTCTAATAAAGTCGTCAGAAGATAAAAATCAATTAAATAATGATTTAAACAAAATATCCGTATGGTGTCAAAACTGGCAAGTAACTCTAAATAATGAAAACTATCAAGTCATCCACATGAGTACTAAAATTTTCGGTTACACGATAAATCACACAAATCATTTCAACTAAACACCTGGGGATAACAATTACAAACAACATAAATTGGAATGATCATATAGATAATGCTGTGGGTAAAGCAGACCAAAGACTGCATTTTGTTGGCAGAACGCTTAGAAGATGAAAGAGGTCTGCTGAAAAAGAGTGCTTATTTTATGCTTCTCCGTCCTCTTATGGATTATTGCTGGAATTTCTACCAGACAGGATTTATGGAGGACATCGAAAACGTTCAAAGAAGGGCAGCTCGTTTTTTCCCATCACGAAATGGGGAGAGAGAGTCAAGGATTTCATAAGTGAATTGGGGTGGCACACGTTAAAACAAACGCGTTCGTAGTTGTGGCGAGATCTTTTCACGGCATTTCGATCTCCAACTTTCTCCCGCGAGTGCGAGAATACTTTACTTACACACACCTTTGTGAGAGAAATGATCATTGTAATAGAAAGAAAAATCAGAGCTTGCACAGGAAGATTTAAGTTCTCGTTGTTTCTATGCGCTGTTCGAAAATGGAATAGCAGAGAAATAGTGTGGCAGTGGTTCGCTGAACTTTGTGCCAGGCACTTAACTGGGAATGGTGCCACTTAAGAGATTTCATGCACACGCAAACATTAAATACAGACAGTTACACAAAATCTCATCCCCTAAAAACTCAATTTCTATAACACACTAGCGCATTCGGATGTCAGACAGGCACAGCTCAATGGAACTTCAGAATTCGGCCCTGCCCAGAGAGTTAGATCTTTTGGTTTACAAATTTTATTTTTTAAAGCTATATTCCTCAGGGGAAGGACTATCATGAGAATACAAATAAAGTTCCGTCTGGTGGCAGTACAAGCACTCACTAATGAGGAGAGCCGTGCGTACAGTGGCGTAGGATATTTTATGTTTGCCGCCCTGTGGGATGGCTGCATTCTGATCAACATAAATGAACCGTGACATCTTATGGTTTACAAAGTAATCTACGTGATTTCCAAGTAATGCTGTTACCAGCCTCGCTGCTTTTAGTATTGAATCTTCGTTTTCTTCTCTATTTCCTTTTCCCTTGTAGGCGGGTTGGGGTTACAGATAATTAATGCAATACGGAAATACATTTTCCTTGCACTGGATGCTTGTAGGTGTCCTTAAGCGCAGAGTATTACTGAATGACACACTCGAAGTCTACGACACTTCGTATGGTGCCTTTTTAAATGGAGAGCATTGCTGGTGCTATTCTCTTCTCTTAGCAGAAAAATTTTCGTCCTCTTCGTCACAGAGCTGCAAATTATTTTCTAGCATGAACTGGAGGAATCTAACAGCGCATGTAGAATCTGATGCCCTGTTCTCACCTCACTGCATTCCAAGAAGGACTATGTTTCGCAACAGTTCTGCGGCGACAAGTGCAGGAATTGCCTTGCACACAAAACAAACTTCTGAAAAAATCCTGTTATCTGTGTCCTGATTCGTTGCTTCAGCCAAAATCACATTCACCTTATGTGCAAAAAGTGTCCAATGGGCTACACCTCAGTAGTGGAGCTAGGCAATTTCTGGGACAGCTTGCATTGTTGCCAAATGTATTCAAGATGGTGGATTTAAGATAGCGGCCATAGATCTCAAGGCCTAACTTATCTCCCCCCTCCTGGAAAAGGTGGGATATGGTCAGTTTCTCTACAGCTGCTGGAGAGGAAGGTTAGGTTAGTGTACATTACTTATTTTTGGTGGGAAACGGTAATTCTGTGCTGGAGAGGAAGGCACGGTATTTAATTAAATTATTTATTTATTTATGGCTCAAGTGGGATGCCTTCAGTAGTCTAACTCATAGACATGTTTGCCTTGACGTGCTGGGACAGACTGAGCTGGTTTGCATCATATTCCCTCACCGATCCTCCCCACTCAATGTCACCCACCTCCCACCACCATCGCTCCCATGGAAATAGTGGGAAACGGTCAGTCTCTGTCCAGCTGCCTCTCTGGTTAGCGCATTTGGTTTATTTTTTTGTGGGAAACTGAAGTAAAGATGGCTACTAATTACACATCTATATGTATAGTGCTACACAACGACTGTCTAAAATCGCACTACAGCTTATAATTGACGATGCTACCTACTGGAAAAATATTTATAACACCACTCAAACAAATGGCAAGTGAACACAAAATAAAAATTCTTCACAGTCCTCCCTTCACCTGCAAGTCGAAATAAATCTATCTGCTCCACTTGTGAATTGGCAGGAAAAAGTCCCAGTCTAAAATGGTAACTGAAAAAATCCCTAAAACTGGTAAATGCATAGAAATGAGAGAAACGTGAACTGCAGTGATGTTAAAAAATCGAACTAGACTAACATGCTAGTGTGATGTTCATCACTTCTCTGAAATGCTGACTGGGATTAGTTAATATTTGCTTAAGGCACTAATTTTTTTATTTTCATAACTTTTCGAAGCAAGCTCTACAATGGGAAACGAACACTCGTGTATAAGCACAGATGGGGAAATCAGAATAAGTACATATCTAAATGTTCATGACATATTTCGAAATCCACAACAGGTTACAAAAAATAGACACACAGCAAATCGTATGTTTAGAAAATTTTCCTAGAATTCGAAGCACTGTCCTACAGAAGAGAAAAATGGCTGGAATATTCGGTGAATTTTCGATGTCTCACAAAGATGGTTCAGATGGCTCTGAGCACTATGGGACTTAACTTCTGAAGTCATCAGTTCCCTACAACTTAGAACTACCTAAACCTAAGTAACCTAAGGACATCTCTCACATACATGCCCGAGGCAGAATTCGAACCTGCGACCGTAGCGGTAGCGCGGTTCCAGACTGTAGCGCCTAGAACCGCTCGGCCACCCTGAATTACTTTCAGCCACAGCGCAGTCTTTGTGCTACACGTACGTTAGTATAGTCGCCCAATCTGGGAAGGCTATCGCGACCCACAAAGCTAATTGAAATTGCAGATGTAGTTGTCAGTGGAACGACAAGCGAGCACAGAGGCGCTTTCGTGCTGCCCTGCGGGGGCTGAAGTATATTGTAGTCGCAGCGTGTTGATCGTCGGAGGAGGAGGTCAGGCTCGATCGGCCGTTGTCGGTCCGGGGTCGTAGCAGTAAATCCGGGAGCCGTCTAGAGCCGGATCATTAAAGAGGCCCCGGCTGTACGACAGAGGGGGCTTAATGTATGCGGAGGGCGGCGTTTATGGCCGACCGCCTCCAGTATTGGCGGCCCGGGACAAACACGGAGCGCGCTTAACTGCCGCCCGAGGACATCACAGGGCGACCCGGGACCAAGGGCTGCGCGACACGGCCCGGAGCGGAGCGCTTACAGCTTGTTCCGCTGTAGCGGGCGGCAGCCGGCACACTTGCCGCTTTATTGCTCTCCCAATCCCGCTGAAAGCACGCAGTCTTCACCACGTAGGCACAAGTGCGGCGCGAGAAGAGGGCGGGCGAATTTGTGACGCGAAAGTATGTCAGCTGCACTGGTGGTAGTAAAATCTTCTGTGTTTATAGGTCGTGTTATATTCCTCTTCGAACTGTTTCAGTGGCCGACGTTTCGATACTTCTTCTGGGATCTTCTTCAGGATTCTGTTTTGTCCCTGGATCGCAATTACAACTCAAAAGTTCAAGAGTAGCACGAACTTATTTAACACCATATATAAGGCTGGGGGAAAAAAATACTACACCCTGAAAAACGACGTCGATTTTGACCCGATAACAGCATAAGCTACCTAGGGAATAGGAGGTGTGCTGATAATTTTTTAAACGTCATCCGCCAACTGTGTCTACCCTTTATTGCAGTGGTTCCCAACAGGTGGTCCACGGAACCCAGAGGTCCGCGAGCTATGCCAGACGGGTTCGCAAGATGATATTACATTAAAAATACACTATTGGCCATTAAAATTGCTACACCAAAAAGAAATGCAGATGATAAACAGGTATTCATTGGACAAATATATTATACTAGAACTGACATGTGATTACATTTTCACGCAATTTGGGTGCATAGATCCTGAGAAATCAGTACCCAGAACAACCACCTGTGGCCGTAATAACGGCCTTCATACGCCTGGCTGTTGAGTCAAACAGAGCTTGGATGGCGTGTACAGGTACAGCTGCCCATGCAGCTTCAACACGATACCACAGTTCATCAAGGGTAGTGACTGGCGTATTTTGACAAGCCAGTTGCTCGGCCACCATTGACCAGAAGTTTTAAGTTGGTGAGAGATCTGGAGAATGTGCTGGCCAGGGCAGCAGTCGAACATTTGCTCTATCCAGAAAGGACAGTGCACGACCTGCCACATGCGGTCGTGCATTATCCAAATGATTGGAAAAGAACACAGGTAGAGCCAGTTTTCAAGAAGGGTCGTCGAGCAGATGCGCAAAACTATAGTCGTTTATCTCTGACATCGATCTGTTGCATAATTTTATAACATGTTTTTTGCTCACGTATCATGTCATTTCTGGAAACCCAGAATCTACTCTGTAGGAATCAACTCGGATTCCGGAAAAAGTGATCGTGTGAGACGCAACTAGCTTTATTTGTTCATGAGACCCAGAAAATATTTGATACAGTCTCCCAGGTAGATGTCTTTTTCCTTGACTTTCGGAAGGCTTTCGATACAGTTCCGCACTGTCGCCTGATAAGCAAAGTGAGAGCCTACGGAATATCAGACCAGCTGTGTGGCTGGATTGAAGAGTTTTTAGTAAACAGAACACAGCATGTTGTTCTCAATTTAGAGACGTCTACAGACGTTAAAGTAACCTCAGGCGTATCACAGGGGAGTGTTATGGGACCAATGCTTTTCACAATATACATAAATGACGTAGTAGACAGTGTCAGAAGTTCTATGCGGCTTTTCGCGGATGATGCTGTAGTATACAGAGAAGTTACAGCATTAGAAAATTGCAGCGAAATGCAGGAAGATCTGCAGCAGATAGGCACTTGGTGCAGGGAGTGGCAATTGACCCTTAACATAGACAAAGGTAATGTATTGCGAATACATAGAAAGAAGAATCCTTTATTGTATGATTATATGATAGCGGAACAAACACTGGTAGCAGTTACTTTTGTAAAATATCTTGGAGTATGCATACGGAACGACTTGAAGTGGAATGATCATATAAAATTGATTGTTCGTAATGCGAGTGCCAGGTTGAGATTCATTGGGAGAGTCCATAGAAAATGTAGTCCATTAACAAAGGAGGTGGGTTACAAAACACTCGTTCGACCTATACTTGAGTATTGCTCATCAGTGTGGGATTCGTACCAGGTCGGGTTGACAGAGGAGATAGAGAAGATTCAAAGAAGAGCGGCGCGTTTCGTCACAGGGTTATTTGGTAACCGTGATAGCGTTACGGAGATGTTTAGCAAACTCAAGTGGCAGACTCTGCAAGAGACGCGCTCTGCATCGCGGTGCTTGCTGTCTAGGTTTCGAGAGGGTGCGTTTCTGGATGAGGTATCGAATATATTGCTTCCCCCTACTTATACCTCCCGA
This sequence comes from Schistocerca gregaria, assembly GCF_023897955.1. Taxonomy (NCBI): domain Eukaryota; kingdom Metazoa; phylum Arthropoda; class Insecta; order Orthoptera; family Acrididae; genus Schistocerca; species Schistocerca gregaria. Next base: position 200,823,377 of record NC_064923.1, read on the forward strand.
GGAGATCACGAATGTAAAATTAGAGAGATTCGAGAGCGCACGGAGGCTTTCCGGCAGTCGTTCTTTCCGCGAACCATACGCGACTGGACCAGGAAAGGGAGGTAATGACAGTGGCACGTGAAGTGCCCTCCGCCACACACTGTTGGGTGGCTTGCGGAGTATATATGTAAATGTAGAAAACAGTAACAGTATATGCCTTCGTGTTATAAATATGAGAAACGCAGATAAAATGCACGAGTTAGACTTTGGGAAATTAAGAATGTCTGGTGGGGTAAGGGCTTACCCCACCAGACATTCATTTCCCAAAGTCTTTAACTGGTGCATTTTATCAGCATTTCTCATGTTTATAATATGCTATTTTATAAAACCTAACTTTTGTACATCCATAAAAACATTTTGTATTATCATTAGCAGCTAGTATTATTTCTATTAGTTATAAATCAATTACGGTGTTATAAATGGCATTAGATATATTGAAATCTTGTTTAAAGTCATCATTTTTACTTCTACTACTAACGTTGTGTTACTGTTTACCATATTATAATCAACATTCATTAAGTAACTGTGATGAAAAATTCATTCTACGCGAGAAAAGCTTGTCCGATATAAAAATCTTATCTGATGTCGTTAAATGAGTAGAAAAGTAAAGATTGCTCCATTCTCGTTTTGCAGGCACCTGGACAACAACAGGCTGACTTGCTTGGACGAGACGGCCATCCGTGGTTTCAGCGAGCTCGAGATGCTGTGAGTACACTCTCAACATAGTTCATATTGTTCGTGTTTCACTCCTAACAGGCCACTCTCTCTAACTAAAATGTACGAAACCAGAACTGTAATTCCAATTTTGTGACCAGTAGTAGCGAGAAAATAACTGTTTCAGGTAAGTTCGTTACATCTAACGATATCATCTGATGCAGTAGCCGTGATGCGCTACTGTTTTGGTCTCTCGTGGTGTCCTAAAACTGGTCAACGTGATACAGACTTTTTATTTTCCTGAAATAAACACTATCAAGAAAATTTGTTTTTGTGAACAAAAATAGTTTGGATTTTTTTTCTGTATAATATTGATTTGTAAACTAGTGTCAAATAACGACCATCCCGTAAAATTTTTTCGCAGTTTTTAACCGAGCCGGAGCACGTTTAAATTGTTTTCAGTTTGTGTTTCTTAATCTGTAGTATACGAAAAGATCGTCATGTTTTTGATTGTTACGTAGTAGTAGAAGATAAATTACTGAAGATCCTTTTCAGCATTTTCAGTGACCATTTTCTCCCTTGTTAAAGAATGAGGAGTTGTAATCGCAGCCGGTCAAGCATTAAAAGCAGGTAAAGATTTTGCAGATTATTGCAATGTTTCACACAGTCGCGAAATAGTATAACGGAATTACCAACTCCAACATCCATCCAGATCTTTACCGAACTTTTTACAAATTCCCGATTGCCAAACACTAAAATGAAACTGTTAGCGTCAGAATGTCGAATAAATACTCCACCACTTTGATTTAGCATGTCTTGTCAGACATGCTAAATTATCTTAGTATCTGTCTCCTAGTGCTCTTGATAAGCTAGTTTTTTATTCAGTGTTTAACAGTTCCATATGCAACTCAGTATCCTTCGCATATGTCGTGACATGTGGATGGTTTTTCCACAATGATCGGCGCCATGCCTTGTTGCGACAAATTATTAATTAAAAATTTTCCAGATTTTCTTTAAATTTTACATCTTTCAAATATTTTCCTAAGTGAACTATTTGTGGTACTGAAATGTTCGGCGTTCTTCGTATACGGACAGAAATAGTTATCAAATAGCTGGTCGATCCTTGAAACATGATTTTTAAACAAAATGTTCAGAAATAAATGTGTTCGGACTACACTCTCCTGACGAGTATCCATTGATATCGGAAAAAGCCTTCAGAATATCCATTCCATTCGCAGGTGTGGAAGTGGATGTTCGACTACGGTAGCAATGAAAACAAAGGAGATGTATTTCGACTTTGGAGCAATACTTACGATGAGGATTGGCCGATATCGAAACGAATAAACCAAAGCTTCTTCATTACTACGCGTTTTTACTCAGTGAGGAAAAAAATTGAGATGTGAGTCTCTACGTGCCCTAATCGATCTTATCCTCGAGATCCGTGTGCGAGAGCGGTACATCTCTAAACAGGTTTTCTCGAGAATACCGGCATCTTTCTTCAAAACATTCCCATACAACTTTTCCAATCTTCTCTGTTAAACTTTCGTCTCGAAAGTTTAACATACTCAGTAGGGAGTTGAGTCAAGAAGAGATTAGAAGCATTTCAAATGTGGTACTGCAGCAGAATGAAGAAGGTTACATGGGTACTGAAAATATGTGAAAAAATGCCCTTTAGTCGAGAAGGATTTTGTTAACAGGACATATCCTGAGACATCAAGGGATCGTCAGTCTGGTAATGAAGTGTGGGTGGCTACTAAAAAAAGGAAAAGGTAGAGGGAGTCAAACAGAAATAAAAAAAAAGAGAAATAAATAAAAGGTAGAGGGAGGTCGTGGAATGAATTCAGTAAGTAAGGAGGTTCAAGTGAATGCAGGTTACAGTAGTTCCGCAGATTTGAAGCGGCTTGCACAGGATAAGACTAGAGTGAAGAGCAGCATGTAGTTAGATACATGTTACATAAATAATTTGAGTCATTCTTTTATCGAAAGTATGTGGAACGAGTCAACTTACAGGATATGTGTACATGATTAGTGTGAACATTAATGAACACATTATGTTTTCATCAGCTTACCTTCCATTCGGAAAGTGGGTGCACTCAGCGACCGTTATGTGGCTTAAAAAATTATATAGTGCAGCCATCAGTCTTCCTTTTTTAGAGTTCCTTACGCAAATTTAGATTTGGACTAGTGGCCAGCCATTCTCAATGCACTATTTTCTATTCTCGATGCATGTAAGTCCCTTTCGTTCGGGCGTTAATCACATTTCTTTGAATGGCTAGCCACTAGCAGAAATCTAGATTTGCGTAAAAAAATCTGAAAAAAGACGACAGTTTGCTGCATTCTATAAGTTATAAAACATTATGTTTTGTCCTAGTCATCCAACTGCAAATAAAAACAAGATGTTTTTACAAGCTACTAGTTTTTAAATAAAAATTCGTAAGTGGAACAGGAGAAGTTGTCCTGGAGAAATGATTTTACGTTGTATGTTGAACTTTTTTCTGAGCCACTGACTTTTTTTAATAATCTGTATATACAGGGTAACAATTATTGAACTGTATGAAAAAAACGTAAATTAGTTACAAACTACGGCGTGCACACACTTTATTCAACTTGTAAGCGTCACTACAGACATTCGGATTTAGGTTATGACATTTTCAATATGCCTGCCATCATTGGCTATGATGTGGCGCAGATGAATAGCGAAATGCTGCATAACCCGCTGAAGTGTCGGAGCATCAATGCTGTATATTACCTCCTGAATGGTTGTTTTCAGCTCAGCAATGGTTTTGTGGTTATTGCTGTACACCTTGTCTTTAATACAGCCCCAAAGAAAGAAGATGCATGTGTTCATATCCGAAGAACATGGCCGCGAATCGAGGCCCTTGCCAGTGGCCTCTGGGTACCCCAGAGCCAGAATGCGGTCCCCACAGCGCTTCTGCAGGACATCAAGCACTCTCCTGCTTCGATGGGGTTGAGCTCCGTCTTGCATGAACCACTGTCGAAATCAGGGTCACTTTCGATAATGGAGATGAAATCATCTTCCAAAGCCTTCATGTACCGTTCATAGTCACTGTGCGACATCAATAATCGTACCGTTTATTCTGTGACTGGACATTACAAACCACACAGTCACCCGTCGAGGCTGAAGATACATCTTGATCGCGAAATGCGGATACTGAGTCCCTCAAATGCGCCAATTTTGCTTATTGACGAACCCATCTAAATGAAATGGCCGACAGCAACAGGGCGCATGCACATAATAATTCTCACCATGCTCCACGGCCAACCGTGCAGTTTGAACGTCTTAACGCGAACCGTCTAGAAGTTATGATTTTGTTTCATATAGTTCAATTGTCACCCCGTATAATACACAATGTCCTGACTGACTGACTGACTGACAATCATTATCGGCCAAGCTAAACCGCTAAAGATAGAAACTTAAAATTACGGGAAGTCAGGATCTTATATTGCAGGCGTCGTTTAAGAAGGGGAGAAATAGGGGATAAAGGGAGTTTCTGAAAGACATCGCTGTTAAGGGAATTTTGAAGGTAGGTCTACGATCAGAAATTGAGAAATACGTGTTTCAATGTTTTTGGAAATTTAACCATATGGGGTGAAATACTGGGTGAAAGCTTTTTTTTTTAAAAAAAAATATCATTATTAAAGAATTACTACAGTATTTTTAAAGCTACACCTATGAATACTGGTATTTGACTTCTCGGTTACAAATAAAAAAATGCGTGTTTCTGTATTTTTGGACACTGAGCACCTAGGATATGAGTTTTTTAAGAAAATATTTTATTATTAATTTCTAAAGCTAAATCTATGAAAATATAAATTTGGTTTCTCAGCTAGAAATAAGAGAAACGTGTTTCATTATTTTTGAAAATTCAACCCATGTGGGGGTGAAACGGGAGATGAAAGTTTTTATGGAAATATTTCATTGTGCAAGCATGCTTGAAGCTAAATCAATGAAAATTTGTATTTGCCTTCTGTGTTGGAAAAAAAAGCATATGTATGTCAATGTTTTTGGAAGTTCAACCCCTAACGGGGTGAAATATGGGTGAAACGCTTAATGAAAATATTTCATTGCGAAAGCATTTTCGAAGCTAAGTCTTGGAAAATAGATTTTTGGCTTCTCAGTTAGAGATGGAAAAATACGTGCTTTACTGGTTTTGGAAATACAGTCCCTAAGTGGCTGAAACAGGGTCAGACTGATTCACCATATCATTGTCCAAGAAAAATAAGTGTTTTACTGTTTTTAGAACTTGAACTCCTGAGTGAAATTGCAGAGGAGATTTTTTTATGAAAATATTTTATTATGAAAGCATTTTTAAAGCTAATTCTAAGAATATTTAAATTAGGCTTCTCAGCTAGAAATAAAAAATACTTGTTTCTAGAAATTCAACCCCTATAGGGGTGGAACGAGGGATGAACATTTTTAAGAAAAATGTATAGCTAATTAATGAAAATTGGCATTTCAGTTTTCGGTTACATACAATGAAATATTTGTTAGAGGATGAAAATTGCTATGGAAATCTCTCTACAAGAACGCAAAAGGAAGGTTAACAATTACCTTGAACTCCAGCTACCAGAATCGCTTTTTAGTCAGAAGTACATTCGGAAAAAACCACCCTTATATCGCCTTAATTAGCGTGGAAAGCTCGGAAGGTGTTGCAATTTGTGAAAAACACAAAAATTCGATCAAACAAAAACAAAAAATATCTCTGCAGGCCGTACAGTCTACACGAGCAAAGCAGCAGGCACTAAGCTAGTGTGTAATAAAGGTCACTTTTTCCTCGGGGTGTGAAGACCACTGTTTTTCTTAAATTATGGTGGATTAAGTCTCAAAAGAATTAAAGACAATAGCCACCAGTGAGCACTGATTTATATCAACGGGGCAATTTGAAAATTTCTACTGGACCGGGATTCTAACTCGGATCCCCTGCTTATCAGGCAGATGCGCTGATCACTGTGCCATCTGGACACTGTGGTTACCAAAACCTCATAGACTACTCTTGCACGCCCTCCTCTCAGACCCAGTTTCTGAACTTACACCACAGGTTACTGATGTAGTACCTCTGCTCATTAGCCTCATTGCTCGCGGCATCTCCCCACTTTCCGTAAGAGTTAGAACTTTGCATCTGCACTGAATGGATCATTGGCTGCCATAATCTTAATTTTATATGTGGTATAATAAGAACAGGGGAACTGCATCAGTAGCGTGTGGTATAAGTCGAGAATTTCGGTCTGACAGGAAAAGTGCTAGGATTGTGGTGGCCGTTGTGTTTGGATGGAATAGTGGCGAGTGCATCTGCCTAGCAAGGGTCATAATCCCAGTCCGGTACAAATTTTCAGCTATAACCATTGATATAAATCAATGCCCACTGGCAGCTAATATCGTTAATTACTTTCTGTCTTGATACATAGTGGCTGCAGGATCAAAACGGCATCTGTTACTTCGGATATGTCCGAAAGGACAGACACCACATATATTATGATGGACTAATTGCCTTGTCGCAATGCTAAGACAGGTTTTCGTCAGATCACAGAAGTTAAGCGCTATCGGGCTTGCCTAACACTTAGATGGGTGACCATTCGGGTCTACCGAGCGCTGTTGGCAAGTGGTACTCACTCAGCCCTAGTGAGGCCAATTGAGGATCTATTTGACTGAGAAGGAGCGGCTCCAGAAAGGAAAATTGACAACAGCCAGGAGAGCGGTGTACGCCCACGTGCCCCTCCATATTCGGTTCCAGTGACGCCTGTTGGCTGAAGATGACACGGCGGTCGGTCGGTACCGTTGGGCCTTGCGAGGCCTGCTCAGGTGGAGTCTGTTTTCATTTATGAGCAGTTTCATCAGCGAAAATATGTGTTGTTGCTGTGCAGTTAAAACACAAACTCCTTGAAGAGATCTTCGGATTGAAGACAACAACAGCGACCTTCTGTGATCGTAGCAGTGCACTCAGAATGAGTGTTCCTGAATATCGTGGCAAGATACTGACGCCATCTAGCTGCAAGCCAGAAAGGACATGGAATACTCGTTACATCGGGAAAATCTCAAGAATACGTTCTGTATGTTATTTTCGTTAGCAGTTTGCAAGACTGACTTCAGGAAGTCGCCCAGAGTACTCATAATTCAAAACATTTTGCTGGTAACGTCACTTAAGAACGATATTCGGTTTTTGTATAACCAAAAATGAAATAAATTTTGACTGAAGGCAGGGTTTACAGATATTTTGATTTGAATTAGTGGCTTGACGGTTTTTTTTTTTTATTTTGTTTGAGCAAACGCAGAAATGTTGTGCGGGGGACATAGCGGCCGTTATATGTGATATATATATAAACGGGTCGCGTATTACTTGATTTATGTGACTACTTTCTTTCATGAGGCGCGAGCATCCCCGATATTCATTGCCCTGTTGGCAACGCGCTAGTGAATTAAAGCACCACTCGGCGCCATCATCTACAAAAATAACGTGGACTGTGGCGGTTTACTTGTTCGTTATGTCATTTCGTAGGCCCCCGCGTGTGTTGGGAATGTTCGCTATTGTGGTCGCCTGCGCCAGTATGCGGCTACAAGGGGTTTTTCTTCAACCTGGAGCTGAGGGGGGGGGGGGGGGGGGGGGTCAGCTCTTTCTCTAGTCCTCCTGCATGTTTACTGGCCGGAGCCGACATGGCGGGCTTACAGGGAGAATAACTTCACCATGCCGGCCGGTGTTCGTCCTTTGCAGAAAGAGTTCTTAAAGTTATGCCAGCCGCGCGGAGTGGCCGCATGGTTAGAGGCCCCTTGTCAAGGACGGCGCGACCCCTCCCGCCAGAGGTTCGAGTCCTCCCTCGGGCATGTGTGTGTGTGTGTGTGTGTGTTGTTCTTAGCATAAGTTAGTTTAAGTAGTGTGCAAGTCTAGAGACCGACGACCTCAGCAGTTTAGTGCCACAGGAATTCACAAACATTTGAAAAAAATAATTATGCCAGAAAGCAGCACCTTGCACAAGCGCTATAAACAGCAACAGGAACTGGCCAATGAGAGTGACTACGTTTCTGATCCTGATTGCGACTGGCTGTTTGGAAACTTTCCTGTTTTCCTCGGCGAGTGTTGCGAATCAAATAGCGTGGACCGGCTCCGCAGAAAGAGGTAACAGAGCGTGGAGCTGTTAGCGAACTGGAGGCGGTGGTGCACAAAAGTGAGCGACTTGGCTAGGGTTAATTGATATCAATAAATTACGTTTGTTTCCTAGGGAGTCTTTCGCGACGGCATACATGAAAAAAACGTTATCGGTTTTCAAGCCGCGTCAATTCGAATAAAATCCTCGAGCTTTCGATGACCATCTCCGCCATCGTCGTCAGGAGTTCACTGACTGCTGGGGCTGCAGTTCCAGTACATCACTCGTGGCTGCCGCATCGCGGTCGCGAAACTGCGCCGAGGCAGTTTCAGATAAGTTTTTACAATCTGACGATAATTTATGAATTTTTAGTTTCAGCTTGACGAAGTCCACTATGGACAAACGGTAGTTGCTTTTACTCTGAAGAAGGCTGGGTTATCCCGACTGCAACCTAGGTAAATCTATGTAATCCTTGCAACTGAGGCTGTTGGTAAAATTAAAATTAATATTTATACAATTGTTGACAGGGCCTCGAAATGTGGAAAATATTCTGTTATTATTTCAAGATTCATTGTTGTGGAAATGTCACTTGAGGATGTGATTTCCAGCACCACGGAACTTGTTAGGGTCCGGTAGTGAAAAATATTAAATAGAGTTGAAGGGGCTTCTTAATCCCCGAGATTATTATTTACACCTGTGGGTGCCCTGTTAGGGGGTTTTCTGTTTACGATTAAATCCATACAGCAGTACGTCACACAGTTTGTATCGCACACTACACGTCGCCAACATAGCGCCGTGGCTATGTGTGTGGCTTTGCACAAAGCCACGGGAGCTCCAAGGCACGGAAGAGAGAGACATTTCGATTATTTCTTGTTTGTTTGGAAAGAATGACTGAAACGTAAGTAGCCTCCATCCTCTAAATTATTGAAAAGAAGGGTGTCTTCGCCAATCGCTTCACGATGATTTGCAAAGCACAGTGGTAGCTGCTGTCACGTAACAAGACGACTAGAACTCATACGGAATTCACTGGCGACATAATAATTCGTCACTTCTCTTCTGCATTTAAATTAGCAGCACCGCCTAGCGTATTCCCCGCTTCGATATCAGGACGGCCCGTTACTTGGTGTCCGGCAGAGGCGTGGGAGTGAGAAGTGCAGCCGTTGCCCCCCTCCCTCCCCCCCCCCCCCCCCCCCCCTAGCGGACTCGTGCGCAGGCCTGCGCTCCTGACAGCTGCGCGTTTTATTGCCAGGCGAAAACATTCCTACGCGCCGCGCCGCCGCCGCCGCCGCTGCGCCTCCCGTTTAAAATTCATGAGCATACGCGGCGCCGGGAGGCGTCCTGCCAGATGCTATACAGTATTCATCCGCGCCTCCGAACTGACAGCTCTTGCCCGCTTTTCCGACAGCTTGCTTATGCGCGCGTCTTCGGAAGTAACGCCCGTACGAAACTTGTGTGTTTCACCTGGGTGGGACTGGTCTAGCAGCGTAAGAGAACACGTAACATCCGTTGGTGCTGATTAGTGTAGGACCCACGACATCATTAGCGTCCGCACAAAAAGAACTGCACAGTTACGGAAATGAATATGCAGGATGTTCGGAAAACAGGTTCCCATATTTACAGAGAAGAAAAAAAAAGTTCCTAGAAACGTTGGTCGTAAAACTCACATCTTCGGAGTGATGGTCTCTACCATTTCCATCAATGATCACAGTCTCTCTGCGCTACTCTTGATAACACGGGCAGGACGTGATAGCTATCCGTTGCAATGCAGCCTCCAACCCTACGTCTCGAGGAATCACGTATTTGTTGGAACACCCCTGGCTGTTGCCGTACTGTGTGGCAGGCACTAAACACACGTTCTCATAGCTTATTCACATCGTTTTCGGGGACCGCATATACCAAGGTCTTTACGTGCCCTTAAAAAAATCCACAAGGTTAAGGTCAGGAGAACGTGCAGGCCAAGTTATTGACCCTCCCCGACCAATCCACCGCTCCTGAAACATCTAAGGTGTCGTCTAACCTGAAGCTGAAAATGGACCGGTGCCCCATCATGCTTGTACCACATTTGCAGTTACTTACGCATGCAGTGGCACATTCTCCATCAGCATAGATAATTGGCTCCGAGTTAAGAGACGACACCTAGCGGCAGTCAGTGCGTTGTGTGGATGTGCAAGTTGACGTACACCCGTGGTCTAGATGCAGCGTTTTGTATTAGAACAAAAAAATTCTTCAGTCCTGGGTTCGATTCCCACCACCGCTTAAATTTTGAATAATTTGGCGGCTGAAAACTTCCGCATAAGGAATCATCCTAATTCCACTAACGGCCTTGCCAAAGGGAGCGGAGGAGCGGAGAGAGGTTCAGAGCACTCTCTTGCCCTTGGGGTTGCGAAACTGCCCCTAGGGGAGGAAGAATCAGCAACAGTAGTTCGCTGCTGTGGTTTAGTGCAAATGTTACTAGTGATGGTGGAACGAACATATGTATGTGCAGACTGCGCTGTTTTACGATATATGGGCATCTGTGCTCGATATATGGACATGTGTGCTCGCACTACTTAGCAGCGTTACAAATGTATATAACAGCGACAACGACATGTAAATGTGTCAGCTTGTATAAAGTAGACATGGCTTCAAGCCAAAACATCTGCACTTGATAATGGCCTAAGGCCGAAATTGCAGTAGTGGAAATAAAAAGTTTAACAGTCACTGGCGTAAACACCATGTCTTTCAAGAAATTTCACATGACAATGAATCCCAGTTATGAAAAGTTAATAATTAATTATTTCAAGATGCTGAAGGCAATAGAAAACCACTGCATTAAAGACACTCAGATTGGATCCACAGCCCATGTGGCCTGTAATTCTCCACTAGCAAAAGCACCCGAATAGTCCCCCATTCGTATCTGCGGGAGGGGAATGCCAGTGGTGGAGGAGAGCATGAGAAAAAGGTCAAATAACCAACGAAAGGATAACGCTCCACAAGTAGGTTCATGGAATGTCAGAAGTTTGAATGTGGTATGGAAGCAAGGAAATCTGAAAATGAAAATGCAAGGTTACAGTGAACAGTTCATTGATAGTGTGGTTCTCATCAGAATCGACAACAAAACTAGCACCGACAATGATCAGTTATACATGCCGACGTTGCAAGCTGAAGATGAAGAAGCGGAGAAGGTTCAAAATGGTTCAAATGGCTCTGAGCACTATGGCACTTAACGTCTTAGGTCATCAGTCCCCTAGAACTTAGAACTACATAAACCTAACTAACCTAAGGACATCACACACATCCATGCCCGAGGCATGATTCGAACCTGCGACCGTAGCAGTCCCGCGGTTCCGGACTGCAGCGCTAGAACCGCACGACCACCGCGGCCGGCAGCGGAGAAGGTATATGAGGATATTGCACCGGTAATACACTACGTAAATGAAGATGAAAATCTAGTCCTCATGGGGGACTGGAGCGCTGTTGTAGGGAACGTCCACGTGGGCGCCTGTCCAAATGTTGATATTAAATTTGTATTGGTGTCGTCTCTCTTCAGGTGCATGTGGGTTGGCATCCCCCCCACACGTGCGTACTATGGTAAGTCACAGTACCGTCTCTCGTTAAGCCCAACTCATCAGTAAACAACACCTTCTTCGAGGTGTGCAGAGGATGAGCACACGTTTGGAGAAGCTATTGGCAGAGTTGCAATCTGTCAGGCTGGAGGCGGCCAGTGTGGCGGAGCGGTTCTAGCCGCTACAGTCTGGAACCGCGCGACCGCTACGGTCGCAGGTTCGAATCCTGTCTCGGGCATGGATGTGTGTGATGTCCTTAGGTTAGTTAGATTTAAGTAGTTCTAAGTTCGAGGGGACTGATGACGTCAGATGTTAGGTCCCATAGTGTTCAGGGCCATTTGAATCATTGTTAAAGCTTTTCTGCCATGCGACCGCATTACAATTGTTCATCCACTTACCGATACTACTGAGATGGTGTCTTATTTCCTTTCTCTAGAGCCGGCTGCGGTGGTCTCGCGGTTAAGGCGCTCAGTCCGGAACCGCGTGACTGCTACGGTCGCAGGTTCGAATCCTGCCTCAAGCATGGCTGTGTGTGATGTCCTTAGCTTAGTTAGGTTTAAGTAGTTCTAAGTTCTAGGGGACTGATGACCACAGATGTTAAGTCCCATAGTGCTCAGAGCCATTTGAACCTTTCTCTAGAGCTGTTTATCCGAATTTTTCCACGTAATACTTATCGATCGCAGATCCCAATGTGTTACTCATTCCGACACCATAACGGTATCATAAAGTTCATCGCGCTATGGGAACTTAGTAGAAGGAAAGCAATGAGTAAGAATAACAATCAAATCAGCTTGGAAAACATACGCAATATGAATCGTAACTCTGTTCGCTGGAATCATAGTGAAGAAAGACACTATGCCGGAACTTAAAAGAACACCTTCAGGAGCCAAAGTTATCGCTTCATCTTTGTCGGTGAAATGACACGAGTCTACTTTGATGTTAAAAGATTCAAAATTTTGCTTCAGTAACCCTCTTTATTCACAATGACAGTAGTGTTCTCTTTGTCAGTCTTTGTTTGGTCTCGATTATAATAGGTTTTTTTTTCGATTTTTTAGTAATAACTGGAAAAAATGGCATATCTGTTTTCCGTAGCAGCAACCCTAAAATTTTTGGTTCTCAATAAACATTTTTTTTAAAACGAATAATGTTTATTCGTAAAATTTCCAGTCCTTTGAAATATTCTATTACTGCAGAAATTGAAAAGAGCAATCAGTAGTATTTTAACAACACGTCTACAGTCATAAACTAGTAAAAATGCTTGACATACCAATTAGTACAGCACTGCAGAGACAATATTGTATCTGTTGCCGTGTGACGTCGTCTGTACGTGCAGTGTGCGAGAGTTGCCCCCACCTCGTCTATACGGTAGTTTCTCGCTGTTGTCTTCGGCCTTTGACATTTGTAACGAATGAAGCTGCTGTGCAAATTGTTTTATTGTAGGACCTCTCTAATTATTTTGATCAGAGCAGACTCCGTTCAATAGGCGGGTGAAATTAATTTTAAAAAGCGTATTTGTTGACATTTGGTTAACTGAAATGACTGCTTCAATGATTGACACGAAACTTTAATTATTTGAATGATCAGTAAATGCAAGAACAGTTATAATCAACCACTATGTGTTACTTTGCGTACAATACTTATTTTAACAGTTGTCGCGAACATGGCTTACTGAATTTACTTACATTTTATGTTCTAAAAGTCCCTGTCTTCGCCTCTCTTCCCTTCGGAGCGTTGTGTTAATGCAGTGAAATTTCCGCTGCAGCGCAGTAGATCAGTATTTGACTGTGTGCACAGTGTGAAGCCGTCACAGGGCCGCCGTTTGTTTTCTCGCCGGCCAAAATCTCTCGTCGTGGCTACGTCCTCACTGGCGCCGTCTTCCCAGAATCGCACTGGACCGCGGCCAAGAACTTCTGCGAAGAAGAAATTCGTTCTGCCTGCAGCAGCAGCAGCGTTAAGTGTATTCACTGCGCGAGTCTCGTAAAGTCAGCACGACAATTCAATTCGTTTCGACGACGACTTAGCATTTGCGGTAGCGTCGTGTTCATAGACTTCGCCACGACACGCGCAAAGCGCTTGTAAATTATCCGCAGCCAATCATAGCGTCCTCTCACTGCGAGAAAACTTAGTACTATCTACATTTTCGTTCAACCTTGTCTGTCACGAACATTACAGACAGATACGTTGAACAAAGGCTCATATTTATAGCATTTATGGTTTTGGAATAAGCTTTTAAAAATACTGACTGGACTAAATTCCGTAGTTATCAGGCATAAAATACAGGCAGCGAAAGGCTATCTACTTCTTGTACGGGAACCAGGGTCGAGGATATGCGAGGTGTGATTGGAAACTTTTAAGAATGTATCCATTACTGCTTACTGGTTTGGCGCGCAGGTACTCGGAGGGTGTGGAATGAGTCAATGCCTTGTCCTCGAACGCCCTCTGACAGGAAACTGCGTTTCCTTTATTCAATCGCTGTGACAGCAGGTTTAGTGCGGGTCTGTTAGGGCTTGTTGCCGGATTCTGTCCGCGTGAAAATGGACGTAAAACCGGAGCCACGAGTTTGTGTGAATTTTTTTTTTTAACCGGGAAATCAGCTTCTGAGACTTATGAACTATTAAAAACAGCTTTTGTAGATAACTGTATGAGCCAGTCAAATATTTTTGTCTGTTCAACAGATTTAAACATGGCCGCGAATCATTTCAAGATGAACCACGGCCCTGTCGTCCCCGCACTTCAAAAAAAGAATGAAAATGTTGTGAAAGTTTGCGACTTAGTGCGCTCTGATCGTAGACTTACAATTAGGGACATGGCTTATGAACTTAAGTTTCTAAGCAGTTCAGTCAACTTTAACTGAAGATCTGAACATGCATAGTGTGTCCAAAAGTGTTGTCAAGTGACCAGAGACAGTACCGACTTGAAGCGTGCAAAGAACTGATTTATTGGACTAAAAATGACCCAGATTTGTTAAATAGGGTAATTACAGGTGACGAATCGTGCGTATATGGATATTATCCTGAAACTAAAGTGCAGTATTCGCAGTGGAAGACACCAGGTTCACCACGACCGAAAAAAGCACGGCAAAGTCGGTAGAAGGTGAAGACATTGTTGGTGATTTTTTTCGGTTCTACCGGTATTGTGCATCATGAATTTACCGCTGAAGGACAGACAATTAACCAGAAATACTACAAATGTGCTCTTGAGCGTTTGCGCGAGAAGGTTCGAAAGAAAAGGCCTGCACTGTGGAAAGACAGGAGTTGGGTGCTACTCCATGATAATGCTCCAGCTCATCGCGCCTTCTCCGTCGTTGAATTTTTGACCAAATTCAAAATTCCTGTGCTTCCACAACCGCCATATTCCCCTGATTTGGCCCCTGCGGACTTCTACCTGTCTCCTAAACTGAAATTTTCACTGAAAGGGAAGCGATTTGACTCGATTGAAGACATGTAGGCAAATATGGAGAGCGTCCTTAACACACTTCAGGAAAAAAAATTCCAGGATTATTTCCGAAAGTGGAAACACCGTTGCAGTCGGTGTGTTTAGTCAGAGGGGGACTAATTTGAAGGAGATGCATCACAATAGCATGTAGGTACCACTATTGTACAATTACAAGTCCATTATTAAAAACTTTCCAATCACACCTCATAAAAGGCCGCAGTAACTGAGGAGAGAATGAGTTAGCGTTACAGCCTATCCCAGATATTATTTAATTTGTCCTATGAGAAAGTAATGAAAGACAACCAAGGTGGGGACAGAATCAAAAAAAAATTTCAAATGTGTGTGAAATCTTATGGGACATAACTCCTAAGGTCATCAGTCCCTAAGCTTACACACTACTTAACCTAAATTATCCTAAGGACAAACACACACACCCATGCCCGAGGGAGGACTCGAACCTCTGCCGGGACCAGCAGCACATGGGGCAGAATCGAATGTAACCGGGAAAGAAGCCTTTAACTGTAGGATAAAGAAGATGGAAATATCGTACCGGGTGGCGAAAGGGGTTTAGAACAAACGATAGATGTCAATTACAGCCAAGGCCAGATTCCATTGTGTCAGAGGCTTAAATGGTTTACAAAACACTCGTTCGAACAATACTAGTCAACCTAGGACGCTTCCCAGTGTGGATTAATAGTAGAGGCAGAGAAGATACAACAAAGAAAGGCATGTTTCGTCACTGGATTCCGTCTGCAGACGCTAGAAGAGAGATTTGTATGACAGAGATGTTTGTCATCGAAACTCCGAGAGCGTACATTCGATAAAGGTTCAAAAATGGTTCAAATCGATCTGAGCACTATGGGACGCAACATCTGAGGTCATCAGTACCTTAGAACTTAAAACTAATTAAACTTAACCAACCTAAGGACATCACACACATCCATGCCCGAGGCAGGATTCGAACCTGCTACCGTAGCAGTCGCGCGGTTCCGGACTGCAGAGCCTAGAACCGGCGAAAAAGGTTCAGGCAGTATATTCCATATGGGAAAATGTCTCTTGCGAATTATCTACGATGGCAAAATGAAAGAAATTAGGGTTCATACGGATATTTATCGAGAATCGTTCACCCAGTGCATGATTCGTGAATTGAACAATGAAGTAACAGATGGTAGTGGCACGAGAAGTACACTCTGCCACACACCGTAAGGTGGCTTGCGGAATATGGATGTGTAGATAGATGTAGAATGTACAAGAACTACCTGAACGAAAAGTGTGAAACCAAGGCAAGAGTGATTTTGACGATACTCTTAGGCCAGATAAGAGAGAAGTGTGAATACAGAAAACGGCAAAACAACGAACAGTAGTTGCATGTGGAAAAAGTGAGCGATAGCATGCTGGGAAATTCTTTCTCTGGTTACATAACACGAATGAACCCGAATAAACTGCCCAAGAGGATTTTCATCACAATGTTTTTTTTTAAAAAAAGAAAAAAACAAAGGTGCTTGTTTCACTGAGGAGACAAGGATCACAGCTGGCTGAAACGAAAGAAGACGACACATTGCTAAGACGGCCAGAATAGTCATCTAAGCGTTATGCGAACCGCTTACTGCAGAAAGGCAGCATCTTCACATTTCCTACTTTTAAAGTGCAGACAAAAACTGAAGAAAACCGGCTTAATTCCATTTATCTCCTGTGATGTAGTTCTGGTTTCTTGACATACGTGTACGTGTATATTTATACATGTAAAAATCAAGTACGACGTAAGGTGAAAAGAGAGGCACGATTTTGTTTGTGTTGAACCTATTCCCTTTGTAGAGTACACTGGATTTTCAAATTATTTTAGGGTTAACTTAATTGTTTTAAAATGAAATTGTACATATAAATGTCTTTTATTGTAATAAACGTTGTCTGTTATATATTTATGAATAATATTTGAGGTTTTGAATGGTTACATTACTCAGTTATCTTCATCTTCATCACAACAAGTCGTTGGTGTTGGCCATGATGTGACTGAATTCCACAACTATATCTTGTCTAGAGGGATATACATCTAGAGGGATATTCACCAAAAATTTCTTGATGTCATCCATTTTTTAAATTACTGTTTATAGCCAGTACAGATACGTAGACTTCTTATGAAGGGAGTTCAAAAGGTCGTACAGCCTTTCGCAGGTTAAAAGTGTGCATCGTTAAGCCAGCAATATTCATGTTATATGTGATGCTATACAGACCTTCAGCTGAAAAACTCATCTCATGGTATTCTGAAATCCTGAGAAACCTTTTCGTTTGGCTGTACCATACGATTCATCGTTCAGGCAGATTGTTTTATAGAATGTAGGCCACCAGGGGTTGTAGTCGATAAAAGAATGCATCCTCATTTGAACAACGGAAAAGCTGTTATCGCTTTTTGCGGAATGTTTTATGAGGTCAACAGCTTCATCTACTGTGTAGTTTCTTTCCTGTCCCTGACTAGATTCCTATCTGCAGCAAACGGAAAACTGACTGGTGTTAATGTACAAACAGGTTTCCTTTTCGCGTTAAAAAAATGCATTTATCCACTCAGAACCATAACTCTCAAAAAAAACGTTAATTTATAAATTTCTGACTAGCTGCTTTCTGCAGTATCCGACTTATGTACAAAAGCGTAATCAGTAACTTGACTGGATCGATTCGCCCCTTCCACAATACAAATCTTCCCGTCCATTGCAGTATCGATCATACGACAACTCCCGAAACAAGGCCCCGCATTAACAGCCTAAGTACCGATTCACGCCCGCTGTATCTCGCGCGAACACAGTAGAGAACTACGCTAACAGCTTCAAAACCCGCGCGTGGAAAAGCGGGTGTGAAAACACGGCTGCAATTTTCCCTCCGCCGATAATGTACCGATACGCGGGCGCGGTCGTGTTTTCACCGCGGCTTATTCACCGAAAGCGATTTAGTGCCGGTAACTCCCGAACATAACGCAACCTTTCCATTGCGAAACAAAACACGGTCGCGCTAAAAAAAAAAAAAAGGGAAAGGCCTGTAGTAACAATTCTTTCTATTGAATAGGAACAGTATTCACATTTCTGTCGCCTCCACCTCCCCACCCCCCTTTTTTT
This sequence comes from Schistocerca gregaria, assembly GCF_023897955.1. NCBI lineage: Eukaryota > Metazoa > Arthropoda > Insecta > Orthoptera > Acrididae > Schistocerca > Schistocerca gregaria. The sequence continues at coordinate 200,841,252 of NC_064923.1, forward strand.
TTACGTATCGTTGCTGTTGCAGGCACACCCCTCCTCCCATCCCCTTCGGCACCGCAGCGACACAAATAATAAAAAAGAAAAGAAAAAAGTGTCCGTGTGAGCTATGGCGGCTGCGTGGGACGCGACTAAATCACACGGGCCGCACTCTGACGTCCTCGCCCTGTTTTATTGGCCTGCACTGACTGATGTTATTGGCGCCGATACCGTAGCTCGCTCTCTGCCGCAGACACACCGAGGACGCGCCTGTCCATAGGACGCAGTCAAATGGGGGTCCTTAATAAAGCGTGACCCACAGAAGCTCACAGCTATGGTAATTTCAAGCAAAAATATTCCGTCAGTTTTCAGGTGCGAATCCGGGGCAGCGTCTTCATATAATTCATCTTCTGATGTTTCGGCTATTAACCGTACAGGTATCTTCAAAATGAGTCGTTAACATAGTTTTCCGTGTCCAGACGAGTTTACACTGATGAAAAGAAAGCAACACTAAGAACTGATTGTGCGACATATCTTTTCAAATTTCGCGCCACTACGATGGCCGGCCGCGGTGGTCTCGCGGTTCTAGGCGCGCAGTCCGGAACCGTGCGACTGCTACGGTCGCAGGTTCGAATCCTGCCTCGGGCATGGATGTGTGTGATGTCCTTAGGTTAGTTAGGTTTAAGTAGTTCTAAGTTCTAGGGGACTAATGACCACAGCAGTTGAGTCCCATAGTGCTCGGAGCCATTTGAACCACTACGATGATGCATATCAGGTCTGTTTTAAATACACGATGCAACTGTCATGAGCGTTAGCTAGCTTTGAGATTGGACGTGGTGAGCTGATGTTAGTCAAGAACGCCTTTAAGGCGACAAAGACGCCTCTGTTTCGCAGAGGAAGACTGCACTGTAGTTCCTTCTCCAGATTGTCGCACAGAAGACGAAATGGTAGATAGCGAAATAGATGACAGAGGGATAGAAAAACAATTAAAATAGCTCAAAAGAGGGAAGACCGCTGGACCTGATGGGATACCAGTTCGATTTTACACAGAGTACGCGAAGGAACTTGCCCCCCTTCTTGCAGCGGTGAATCGTGGGTCTCTAGAAGAGCGTAGCGTTCCAAAAGATTGGAAAAGGGCACATGTCATCCCAGTTTTCAAGGAGGAACATCGAAAAGATGTGCAGAACTGTAGACCTATATCTCTAACTTCGATTAGCTGTAGAATTTTGGAACACGTATTATGTTCGAGTATAATGATTTTCCTGTAGACTAGAAATCTGCTCTGTAGGAATCAGCATGGGTTTCGAAAAAGACGATCGTTTGAAACCCAGCTCGCGCTATTCGTCCACGAGACTCAGAGGGCCATAGACACGGGTTCCCAGGTAGATGCCGTGTTTCTTGACTTCCGCAAGACGTTCGACACAGTTTCCCACAATCGTTTAATGAACAAAGTAAGAGCATGTGGACTATCAGACCAATTGTGTGATTGGTTTGAGGAGTTCCTAGATAACAGAACGCAGCATGTCATTCTCAATGGAGAGAAGTCTTCCGAAGTAAGAGTGATTTCAGATGTACCACAGGGGAATGTCGTAGGACAGTGCTATTCACAATATATATAAATGACCTTGTGGATAACATCGGAAATTCACTGAGGCTTTTTGCGAAAGTTGCTGTAGTATTTCGAGAGGTTGTAACAATGGAAAATTGTACTGAAATGCAGGAGGATCTGCAACGAATTGACGCATGGTGCAGCGAAAGGCAACTGAATCTCAATGTAGACAAGTGTTATGTGCTGCGAATACAGAGAAAGAAAGATCCTTTATCATTTAGCTACAATATAGCAGGTCAGAAACTGGAAGCAGTTAATTCCATAAATTATCTGGGAGTAGGCATTAGGATTGAATGACCATATAAAATTAATCGTCGGTAAAGCAGATGCCAGACTTAGATTCAATGGAAGAATCCTAAGGAAATGCAAACCGAAAGCAAAGGAAGTAGGTTACAGGACACTTGTTCGCCCACTGCTTGAATACTGCTCACCGGTTGGTATCCATACCAGATAGGGTTGATAGAAGAGATAGAGAAGATCCAACGGAGAGCAGTGCGCTTCGTTACAGGATCATTTAGAAATCGCGAAAGCGTTACGGAGATGATAGATAAACTCCAGTGGAAGACTGTGCAAGAGAGACGCTCAGTAGCTAGGTACGGGCTTTTGTTGAAGTTTCGAGAACATACCTTCACCGAGGAGTCAAGCAGTATATTGCTCCCTCCCACGTATATCTCGCGAAGAGACCATGGGGATAAAATCGGAGAGATTAGAGCCCACGCAGAGGCATACCGACAATCCTTCTTCCCACGAACAATACGAGACTGGAATAGTAGGGAGAATCTATAGAGGTACTCAAAATTCCCTCCGCCACACACCGTCAGGTGGCTTGCGGAGTATGGATGTAGATGTAGATTACGAACATCTCACTGAGTTCCAACGACGTCGCGTAATACGGCTACGAGAAGCTACATGTCCATCCACAAACAGCATTAACCGTCCATGTTTTGACCGGCAAAGGGCAACAGCCAGAGAACTCTATTCCACACACTGACGTCCGGCACCTACAGAACACAATGCATACACTTCTGCATATTTGCCGTCAACATTCTGGTGGTTGCACCGGTAATTAACCTACTGGCATGTCCAAAGTACGGGTTGTACTATTCTGCAATACAACTAAACGCCGAAGACAATAGCGAGAAACTACCGTATACGCTAAAATTCAAACGTATTTCGAAAACGTAAAACAGTATTGAGACTGGAAACTACTTTGTTAGTACAGAATAAAGTTTCTCAGTCTTGTTAATGCTGCTTTAACGAGCCTTCACAGCTTGTAAACTTAACAGTTATGATTGAGCTCGCAGAATTGCGGAATTCGTGACAGTCTGCTCTCGCTTCGTTCTGTCGCCTGCTTCAGGATGTACATGATAGTGGCTGTGGGCATAAATCAGGTAAGAGCGCACTAGTTAATACTGAAATATAAAAGCATTAATTTTAACATTTTGAAAAGCCGAATAGCAGAGTATATTTAGCCCAAAAAGTCCCGAAATATATTGATTAATATGATTTCGTTGTAACTTATCTTATTCGGCAGCATTACCTTCAAAGTAGTCCACTTGGGAAGAAAACATCGGCCTTAACTTTTAAAAGAAACCCTGAAAGTATGACCTTATGCGGTTCCGTTTCAGTCTCATCAATTACATCAGATCTTCGTACCATTAACTTGGCTTTTTTCATCATGAAAGACGTGACATGGAGCTACGTCTGGTGAGTACGGCTGGTGGGAAACTACAGATGTGTTGCTTCCAGTAAAAAAATTCCTGCATAATGTTGGCTGTATGCGGTCGTCCGTTTTCGTGGTGCAATAACCAGAAGTTTTTTCGTTGCATCGTGCGTCAAACGTTTATATCATAACGACAGAACTCTTTTTATGACCACCTGACCGAGAGGGAAAATCACATTACGGAAAATCGGAGGAACATAGAAACAAAGACCTAATGTTGTTCGACTTGTCGAGCTTGTTTTGGCAGAGGTGAACGGCTCTTCCATTACTGTGACTACGGCTTAGTTTCCAAGCCATTTACTCAACTTTCATTACTAATGACAATCACTTAAAGAATCTTTGGCTAGCTTTGAAGCAGTTGTTGAAATTTCCTGTAGACTTCGAGGCGAAGTTGCTTCTGAACTTCACCGCAAACCTTTTCGTGCTCAATTCTGCTGACAGTACGTTCATACGTACCACAAATTAGTCCCAAGGTGTTTCAGCGACCTTGGATGACCTGTCTACGTGCTGGGATCGTTCACTTTCTGAACAGTTTCTAGTGTGATGCCAGTTGATGGCCGTCCTCAATGGTCGTCGTCAATCCATGTTCGCGCGACTTTGAAACGCTTGTAGCAACTGTTAAGTCTGTGTCGTCGCCTCCAAAAGCTTGCTTCAACGATTGGTGCGATTCGCAAGTTTGTAACAAAACGCTGCACAGACACGCTCTCCTCACACGATTTCTTAGTGCCGTGGACAAAAATAACCTTATTAACTCTGTGATCTGTTTTAGGTGCTACGGCAAAACCGCAAAATCACGGCATCACGACAATGGAAAGACACTCACTAACAGCCAATGAAACTAATTCCGCAGCCACAATGATTCAAGGAAGATGTATGGTGAAAAGCAGTGATATTTCAGTGTACTCGCAACCATTTGCGCGCAAAATTAAAAAAATCATAAACTTTTATATACCATTTTGAAAATCAGTGATGTGGAACACATGTCTCTCAAAAACTTAGATAATTCGATGTTTTCATTTGAATCTTAGAGCCGGCCGTGGTGGCCGAGCGGTTCTAGGCGCTTCAGTGCGGAACCGCCTGACTTCTACGGTCGTAGGTTCGAATCCTGCCTCGGGCATGGATGTGTGTGATGTTCTTAGGTTAGTTAGGTTTAAGTAGCTCTAAGTTCTAGGGGACTGATGACCTCAGATGTTATATCCCATAGTGCTCAGAGCCATTTGGACCATTTTTTTAATATTACATTTTCAAAGTTAAAATTTTGTTTGTAGGCGGACTTGATGAAGTTCACAAATATGGAAAATGTATAGCAAGTCAGTACAAATGCACAGTTCTTCCCATGACAAACATATAATACTACATATACATATTAAAGACAAAATTTTGAGATGGCTTTAACATGTCACATTCCATTGCTTTTTTTGCATTCTTTGGAGCTACTGGGGCATATACATTCCACCAACTTCAAACGATGATCAAACCAGCTTTACCGAAGATTGTAGGAACGTTCGAAACAGCGACCATAAGGTACAGGCTGCAGCTACGCACAGAGGTCCAGTATGCGCTGTAATTATCTTATAATGGAGAAACTTGTTAGAAATGCTAGTATGCTAATGCAGAAACAATTTACATTAGAAACAAATTAGTGCTAACTGTGACGCCAAGGTGCAAACGTGGCACTGTGACGCCAAGGTGCAAACGTGGCACTCTACACAGTTTTTATGACGGTATGATGTCCACGCTGTCATTTGACAAGCCACAATGTGAGTAAACAGTATGGCTATACAGAGGGGAGACCCACGAGCTGGCAGTGAAACAGTTTAATTGGAAAACGGCAGCAATTGCAGGGCTGCATTGAGGTAGTATCGCCGACTGAAATGTCTGAGAAGAGATCCGATGTCATTAAATGGTTTAAAGAAGATGATAATAAAAATCGAAAATACGGCGAACTTGATATGGCACATAGAAGAGGATGGCGTCCTATCTCTGTGGAAGTTATTGTCGAGGTTTCTGTTGCTGTAACTATCCATGCAGCACGCGCCACTGGTAACGCTAGTGTTCGTGCATTGTCACGAGAATTGTCCACCTCATGGTCAACAGGATAGGAAGTTTTTCAGTGTATTTTACACTGGTAACAGTAAAAGATACAGACTGTACAGCAACTGAAACCTCACGATCCGCAGCGACGTTTTGAATTTGCTCTTCGGTTTCTGGCACGGACATGGTGACATGTGGCCGGGCAACGTTCTGTGGAGTCACAAGGCATATTATACACTACAATGTGCAGTGAATACACAGAATTGCCGAACCTGAGGGACTGTTAAAGCGCGTGTTGTGGACGAAGGGTCAGTGCAGTTTTCGTATGTGCCTGTGTGGTTTGGATTCACAAGCATCTTTGTTCTCCGTGCGTTCTTTTCTGAAGAGAATACACCCAGAGAGCCTGCGAGTTGTACCGTGACGTGTGCACGTTATCGAAATCTCCTAGTGCAGCACGTAATTCCTGGCTTGGAAGAGCGCAACTGTGGTGAAAACCACTGCTTTCATGCAAAATGAGGCAACACCTCACGTCGCTCCCCAAGTGGAAGGTTTGCTTAACGCAACCTTCCACGAACGTGTTCTCTCCTGAGGTTTTCCAGATGCGTGAGGTGTAAGATCCATGAATCCACGTGAATTTTGGCTCTGGAGTATATAAAAGAACGCGTTTACCAGGGCAATTCAGTCTCTCCTTGACCTGCTGACCACGTCGTTTTAGAGTTGCAGCATCTCGTCAAGGTCTCTTGTGCTCATATTAGACAAATTGTGTAAGTGGCGGTTAATAATAAAATCAGCATTATGCCTTTCTCACTCGTTTCTGCATGTCATTTTGCAATTTTTTTACATTCACAGCGCCAGATTTGCACCTGGTGGCCAAAATTGGAACTACGCTGCTTTAATTATAACCACCCGGTATGAGGAAACAGAAAGACTCAATTCATAAATTCTTGGAACAGAAAATGATTTGATTTGATTTTGGGAAAACAGACGCACTGTTCCAGCCTCAAACCTACGCCACCCTACTTGAACGTTCACAGCCTTCTACAGGGTGTCACCGAGCAGGATAGCTCAGTGGTTAGCACAATGGACTCGCATTCAGGAGGACGACGGTTCAAACCCGCATGCGGCCATCCTGATTCGTGTTTTCCGTTATTTCCCTAAATCTTTCGTTCGAAAGAGCACGGTGATAGAAGCGGACGGATATCCAACCGGGTGCCACGGGACTAAGTAACCAAAGGAAGGACTGGGTCAGTTTATGTGCATTTGCACATATTTGAGGGGTAGGTAACACAGACTTTATTTAAGATTAAGTTAGCCTTGACAGTACAAGCTAGTGATTTTTAACAATTTATGAGTTATTTTAAAAACACTGGTAACAACGTAGCCAGATAAAATCTTTCACACACAGCCTGAAGGGTTAATGTAAACAACAAACCAAGAAGGAAATACAACAAGTTCGCAAAGCAAAACTCCAGAAGGGCTGATTTTAAGGAACAGCAAACAACAACCAACAGCGCCTGAAGGGCTGATTTAAAAAATTGCCGCTTCCATAACCGATAACGCCTGAAGGGCTACCTTAAAAAATTGTAACTAACAACCAATAACGTCTGAAGAGCTGATTCCAACAACAAAGAGCAAACTGCGACCACTAACGCCGGAAGGGCTGATTTTAAGGAATAGCACTACAACCAATGATGCCTGAAGGGCTAATTAAAGAAATAATATTAAAAACTCAATAATTAACTAGCACTTGAAAAGTTAATTTTGAAGCAGGCCTGAAAGGCTATCTTAAACACATGCTATTTGACAACAAGGTATTTGACTGAATAATTAACTAGACACTTCAAACTGAAGCGAAAGGTTTAGCAGAGGAATCACAGTAATAGGTAGACTTTAAAATTTTCACAGATGATAATTACAATCGGCTGTAAAATAACTGAAGATTTGGTTCTGAACTCTAAATTGGTGCAAACTGCCTCACATTACGCTCATACAGTACCTGGCCGGTACACTACCGCCGGCTCGAAAACCACCAGTTTACCGTGGGAGTGTCCACAAGTCTATAACAAAATAGAACATGCAATTACCAGCCGCTACTGACAATTAAATACGATAATAACAGAAATGAGAACCTTAACTGAATTATGGTGGCCGCCATTCCGTAATTCGTTACTGTTTGCTACTAGCACGTTGCACTGTGCCAACAGCCCGTACTGAAACCGCCACAAGCAACGGCGTATGGCGTACTGGTTCCTCTCCAGCAAGGCCGGGCGTGTCTACTTCCACATAAAGGCCACTACTTCCCGCTAAAGGCACACGCCGTGCCACCTACAAGCTGTCACGTGCCAAGCCAATCCAGAACTCACTGCATGACCCCACTGATAGACAAGGCACCACCCTCTGCTGCATACCCCTCCAGAGACTCTCCCCCTGCGCTCTCGAACCTCTCTGACAAAGATCACTAGCTGTAAATAGGAAAGATAAACTAGCCGATCGCTGATGGCGACCAGTTCAGTATTCAAGGATACAGTAGAAACGATCATTCGGAGCAAAAAAATCTAGTGCATATGGACTCTAAAATTCCTTAAGGGCTATGAGCACTTCGCCATCTTCGGTACCGTGTAACAAATCTCTCGTGCTGCTCGCTCTTTGTGTTCCAGATTTTGTGTGGAGGTAGTATGGACCAAAACAAGAAAAAGTTGTCTAGTAAACATTAACTCTGATATGTATTCCTAGAGAGCTAGGAACATTTGTTCAGTAAAAGAGATGGTTTCACTGCAGCGATGATGAACGATTGCTCATAGCTCTTAAGGTATGCCCTTTAGAGCTAAAGTTTACTGGACATCTTTTTCTTGTTTATCCAAATAGTAGTAGTAGTAGAAGAGATTTTTTTTACAGTATAGAAAATGAAGAAGTACTCATAGCTTTTAAGATATACATTTAGAGCCCATATTTACTAGACTTTTTTGCTTCGAATGAAAGTTCCGTTCATATAACTAAATACTGACCGTTTCTTTAGGGACAAACTGTATACCCGTAGTGATTTTTACCAAGTTTGAAAAGCTTATATAGGGTATAAGACAGATATGGAACATGATCCAGCACTCAAAACTGTGTATTAATTTAGTACGAAATACGTGTCACATCAACCACGAAAAGGTTAATTGTGATAGCAAGCGAAAGTGATGGCACGGTTCCTCGTCGTTAAACTTCGTTTAAAAGTTTCGGGCCGGCCAGTAGATTGCGTTAGGCGCGGCGTGTAAACTTTATAAATGCCGGGCCTGCGATCCATCACTTTGCGGGCGGCGGAGAATTTATCAGCGAGCCGCAGCGAGCAACCACGGATGGAGACAAATGGCGCCCGCTTCTCGGAAGGGGCCACTTGCCCGCGCCCAGAGAGCGGCTGTCACGCGTGGCACAGCCGCACGCCAGGTTGCCGCGCTATTAGGCGCGACGCTGCAGGGGCACGTTGAAGGTATGCATCCGCATTTCTTCAGTGTGGAATGTCATCAACTGCAGTAGAATTCTCTTCGGTGACGACTGCGCTTCGAATTAGTCCCCGGTGTCGAGCGAATATGTGGCTGGAAATGCCCTGGAGAGCGATGGGATACCAATCTGTCGCCCCCCCCCCCCCCCCTCCATACGCCCCAACAACCAGGGGTGATGCTCTGGCGTACTTTTCTTTCCATAGCAGGTCCCCTTTGGTTGTCATCCGTGGCACCCTCACAGCAGAAAGGAACGTTGACGACACTCTACACCCTGTTTTGTTGCCCTTGATGGCAGGCTAACCTGGGCTTAACTTTCAGCAAGATAATGCCCACCTGCACTACGATAGTTTCTACTGTTAATCGTCATGCCTGGAAATCCCTACCTACGCGCAAGATCGCCAGATATCTCCCCAATTGAGAACTTCTTGAGCATTATTGGCACAGCCCGCCGACCAGCTCTGGACTGTGACGCTCTAACGGGTTAATTAGCAAAGGTCCCGAGTTCGTGTTTCGGTCTGGCATAAAGTTTTAAGCAGCCGGGAACTTTCGTATCAGCACACACTGCTGAGTGAAATACTTATCCGTATGCAGATCCTGTTAACAATCTGGTGTCGAACACTATTATGAAATTCATGAGGGTATTTTATTTATGTCGTTGCAGCTACAACAAAATTCATGTTTTTCCTCAGGCGCTTTTCGCTTTATGGAGATTAAGCATCATCATCAGTGATTGTGCTTTCGTATCAGAGCACTCTCTGCTGCTGAGTGAAAAACTCATTCTGGAAACATCCCTCAAGCTGTGGCTAAGCCATATCTCCGGAATATCCTTTCATTCAGGAGCGCAAGTCCTGCAAGTTTCGCAGGAGACCATCTGTGAAGTTCGAAAGATAGGAGATGTAAGGAAGCGTCGTGAATCGTGCTTAGGTAGCTCAGCTGGTAGAGCACTTACACCGGAACCGCAGAGGTCCCGAGTTCGAGTCATTTTCCGGCACACAGTTTTACTCTGGCAGGAAGTTTCGGGATGTGCTGCGAGAAACATACCTCAAGTGTTTAATCCTTTGCGTATCATATCCTGAATTTCTGAGAAAGTACGTTTGGAGTACAGTATTGCATGGTAATGGAACTTGGACTGTGGAAAAGTAGGAACAGAAGAGAATCGAAGCATATGAGAATGTTGAAAATTAGGTGGTCTCTTAAGGTGAGGAATACGGAGGTTCTTCGCAGAGTCGCCGAGGAAAGGAGTATATAGAAAACACTGACAAGAAGGAGGGACAAGATGATTGGACATCTGTCAGGCCATCAGGGAATAACTTCCGCGGCACTGGAGGAAGCTGTAGAGGGTAAAAACTGTAGAGAACGACAGAATTTGGAATACATTCAGCAAATAGTTGAAGACTTAGGTTGCAACTGCTACTCTGAAATGAAAAGGCTGCACAGGAAAGAACTTCGTGGTGGGCCGCCTCAAACCAGTCAGAAGACTGATCACTCAAAAAAAAATCATCCAGGGCACCAGCGGCATGTTTATCCTTCTAATATTTCTGCTACATGTAACTGACGACACAGAGCTCAAAAACTCGTTGCAATAGGTAATGATATCTTGTAGTAGGCAAACAAAGTATTGGCGCATGTATATTTGGTGTTAAGTGGGTTCTGTGTTCAGATCAAATTTCCCGATCCGTGTGTCGTACATGACACTCCGCAAGTGGAGAGGACTCTGTTGATCTTGATCTTAATGTTAGATCCAGCAACGTTTGAAGTTTTATATCTGATAATAATCGTCAACCCTACAGTTTGAATAAGATGCAGAAATTTGTACCCAATGATAAAGGCTGGGGCAATTAAAAGTGGGAATGTATGCATATAACCGCACCTGTGATGCGCACAAAACGTGTGCGCCCTCGACGTGATCCATACCGGTTCAGAGCGTAGTGCTTGCCATGTCAGTGTGGGTGGAGCAATGCAAAGGGGACGATGGCACTCACATTGGAGCAGCGGGAGTTCGTTGTGGAAAGCTACGTGAAAACAAAGTTGTGGAAACGGTGTGGTCAGTTGCTTGCTGAGAAGTTTCATGGTGTCAAAGTGCCAGAAAATAGTGCCATGTAACGATTAGTCCGAAAATACCGTCAGATGATCTGTTTTGAAGAAGTCAAAAAATATTTCGGAACGTGCCCGCACACCATAAAGTGTAGCTGCAGTTTACCAGAAAATGCTACAGAGTCCTACCAAAGCCGGCCGTTGTGGTCGAGCGGTTCTAGGCGCTTCAGTCCGGAACCGCGCTGTTGCTACTGTCGCAGGTTCGAATCCTGCCTCGGGCATGGATGGGTGTCATGTCCTTAGGTTTGTTAGGTTTAAGTAGCTCTAAATCTAGGGGACTGATGAGCTGAGATGTTAAGTGAGTCATTTGAACCATTTTTGAGTCCTACCAAATCAACCCGGTGCCTGTCGTAAGAGATCGGCATATCACGTCGATCAAGCGGACAAATACTCCACCTGGATGTGCAGTCTGGTCGCGGCCCTAACTGGCCATCCAGGTCACCTGACCTGTTAGTGTTCGACTACTTTGTGTGGGGAGCCCTCAGGTCTAAGATTTTTTGCCACTTGTGATCTGCAGCATAACATTTCGGATGAGACTGTAGCAATTCCAGTAGTCCAGCTTCCAACTGCCCTCAGCCACTTGCTGACCATGGCCCAAAAGTGCCAAGAGATAAATGGTCACTTTCAACACCTGCATAGTCAGATTAGTACTGTGTTTTCTTTGCTGTGTTTCTTTATACCCTGGAACTCTGTTCTGCGGGCAACTTTTATTTGACCCATCCTGTATTACCACTAGGAACGCGTCTGTTACACGATTTTTGTAGAATGCAGTGTTACCGATGTTTTGACTGAAGCGTACTCGAGATGTAATTTTCAACTGTCGTAACGTCCATGTATGGACTCGTCCGGAGCTACATTAAGGGCTGGTTTTCATTTAATGTTTGTTCTTGAATGAACTAAGAGATACCAGTAGGACCCTATATTTCTTTTCTCGCCAAAATGGTCATGCTTACCATCCCGTCATCCTTTAAGATGTACCGATTCAAATATAGTTCTTGCATGGGTGAACACTTTACTATTTCAGACATGACAACGAAAATTTTAATTTTGCAGCCAGAGCCTCTGTCCCGCTGTGCTGTATATAACAACACACGAGTGTAAACAAATAAAGCTATTCGGACAACGGGTGGAAATTCGTGACGCCGAGCATGTGGCGCAAACGCAGCGGCGCTCTGGAAGCACAAAGAGATTTTTTTTCCCTATTTCTCCGACGAGCGCTTTGTTCTGCCTTTTTAAAACAATATCTCGCCCGCCCATTACGCATTGTAGCCATATGAATAACGAGAAAAAATAGCAATCGCCCGAGCGCGAATCTTTTGTTCCGTAACGAGCGGCAGCAACATCGCGCTAAGAGGAAAGCTGCACATCGCTCTGTTTCCTTACTGTTTTCGTCCAAAATTTGCAGGATGGGCTAACAGTTACGTGCTCTGTCCCTGCTCTCGTCACACACATGCCTTTCGGGTAATTCGCCATCGGTTTCACTGGCGTGAAAGCAGCTGTAGGGAGAAGCTTTGTGCACTTTGTTCCAGGAATGATGAAGAGATGAGTAGTAAGAATCATCCCAGAAATTACAGTTTGACTTTCCAGGCGATCAACGCATTTTCGATTTAAATTAAGTGCTTACTTAGTTAAAGTAAATAGGTGTGTTATTCACCATGAAAACTATACACGTTTACTGCTCGTTTATTTTCGCAGAGGATATAATTTTTTGCACCGTGACTCGCTGACGGAGAAAAATTGAAGTGTTTTAACACGCTTTTGTTACATCGCTTATTTGTCTCTTAGGTACAGGTTTTGCAATTTGTACAGATTTTGTAGTTGCTTTAAACTAAATTCCCAATGAGCTAGAGAATTGAAACGTACTACGGAACTGGATGGCAGTGCAGTATTAACTAGTCTGAAGTATGGCGGAGGGTACTTTGTTACACTGTTATTTCCCGCTTTTCCTGTTCCAGTCGCGAATGTTCCGTGGAAAATTCGATTGATGGTAATCGTCTGTGGGAGTCTGAATCTCTCTAACTTTTTTTAACGTCACGGTTTTTTCACGAGATATGTGTAGAGAAAGCAATACATTGGTTGACTCAGGTGAAGAGATGCGAGGTGCCGGGGCTAGCAGTATATTTAACACTACATTCTTCTAGATTCTTCATATGGAAATGATGCTTTAAGCCCCCCCCCCCTTTTCTAAATCCAACTTTTGTTGTGGCACATGGATTAAGAAGAAACGCGAACTGACTGTAATCGACCATGCAAATGTAGTAGAAAAGAGTTTCGCACCTGCAGTAATTTAATTTGATAGAAATTAATTTGATAAAGGAAAGTTTCATTAACGTAGTGAGAAATGAAAGGGTTGCTCTACCGATCAACAGAATGAAAGTTCTGTCCAAAATAACAATTTGATTTATTGTGACTAAACTCAAAATAATAAACAAAACACATGAAGCATTTAAAATACGTCAAATTGGATACTCAAATAAATGCTGTGAAGGTGAAGTTGTCCATAAACTAGATTGTGACATTTATAACCAAGTGGTATGTGGAGCCAATTCCTTGCAACTCATATCTTAAGAGAAACACCCAGCCAACCCAACATTAATTGCTGTTACTGTAGTGAGAACTCAGACAATGAACACCCACGACAGAACCACGTTAGAAAAGACGGGAACAGTCGCGCTCTGCTGAGCGCTGATTGTCGCGTAGCTAAATTTCCTATTTTGCCGGTGCTGCGGATATACAAGCTGTCCTCTTAACTGCAAGGACACGATCTGGCATACCAGAGGCGATGGCTGGTTGCTTCGACGTCCCGTCGTGGTGATGTTAATGTCGCGAGTATAGCCTGAAACAAATTATCCTGGTTGTTCCAGACTAAAGACTTCCTAGCAACACAAATGCGCCTCTGAGGGAGATGAAGAAGGCTCGCTACACAATCACTGACGGTACAGTGATTGATTTTAACAAGCGAAGTCACACAGTAACTCCGATACAGTCAACTTTAGCCAAAACTGTTCAAGACGGACATAGGCCACTTGTACACAGAACGCTCAGTTGCCAACTGTACTCGGAAAGTTAGGTTGAAGTCGAAACTTCAGCAACTTCGTCAAACAGTTACAATTAAATGAAGGTATATTAGACAGCCAACGGAAGGCAGGCTGTCCAGAGCAGCGAGGGCTCAGTCTTGTAACCTACTCCGATCGAAAGGCGAGAGCCGACTCTCTCAAGAGCACCCGTACAAGCTGAACACACATTGCTGCCCCAACGACAGTGGCCGTGGTTAAAACGTGCCAATCAGCAACTCGAAAACCGGCGGAAAATTCCACTCTATTGCAGAAGCACTACTATTCCACCGATGGAGATACTTGGCGCCAATATCTGCGCCGATTTTACTACGTCATGGAGCTATCCCCTGAGCAAGCCAATCACAGTTATGGTTTTGCAGAAAACGCGGGAATTTGCCCGCCAAGACTGCCTCGGAACACAAGTTATTCCCACGCCCCGCTGGTAGCCCGTCAGAAAGTGTTTTCACTACGTTTCTGCAAAGTAACGGGATCTCTAGCCCCAGCAACTCCTTCAGGCTCCTGTGGGCGTGTCGCCCCCGCTCTTTTGACAATGTCGGCGTCTCAAAGCATCCACTCGACTCCCTCACACCCGTCTGCTTAACCCTTTCAAGCTCAGCAGAACCCGCCTGTCTCCGGACCACCCAGGTGACGAGAGACGCTGCGTGGGAAGTAGGCATGTGAAGCAATAGCAACTTTTTGCCACATGCAGTTAGAGAGGAAAATATTCATATCTTCTGAGTTCTCAATACTGGTCTTGTAGTGACATTACTTCGCCATACTTACCCAAATCGGAATACTCAGAGTAAGATATAAATATGAGAGGGGGCAAGTCACTGTGTGCACCTAAAGGCATGCCACCTCTCAGTGAAACTGAAATCAACATGAAATTTACCACAAGGCTTTGTTGTATTCTCATCAAAATGAAATCGATTTAAAAATTCACACACATAAACTAAAGAGCAGAAAATAATTATTTAAATAAATATCTTTTTAATATAACACGTTTATAAAAAGACTAAAAAGTATAAAATAATTTCTTCTAGCCCATAGACTTTCCTAACGTTATACTGATAATACTCAAAATTTGTGCTTGTGAATTTTTAATTGCTATTACAATACTTGTGAGATTTGAAACGAAAAATGAGGAGCGCGTGAAATAGATAATACTAAGCAGTGTAGAGAGTATCTGTCATTGAGAAAGATTGCGCAAAGTTCATATCATTTACAGTGCAATAAAATAATTAATGATTTAGGTGACTCATACATCTATCATCTGTTGTATGAGCCAACGGTTTTGTTTTAAATTGTATAAGTATTGTCATAAATATTGAATATTTACGAGAACATGTTTTTAGGACTATGTCCATAAGACCCAGAAAGTAACAGTGTGCATTTAAATGTAAAACTTCTTGGCATATTAAAACTGTGTGCCGGACCGAGACTCGAACCCGAGACCTTTGCCTCTCGCGTGCAGGTGCTCTACTATCTGAGCTATCTAAGCACGACTCACGACCCCTCCTCGCAGTTTTAATTCCGCCAGTACCTCGTCTCCTACCTTCCAAACTTTACAGAAGCTCTCCTGCGAACTTTGCAGAACTAGCACTCCTGAAAGAAAGGATATTGCGGAGACATGGCTTTGTCACAGCCTGGGGGACATTTCCAGAATGAAAGCTGTGAGGACGGGTCATGAGTCGTGAATTGGTAGCTCAGATGGTAGAGCACTTGCCCGCGAGGCTATATGAGGCTGGAGAAATTATTTTACACTTTTTAATGCATTTTGAAAAGGTGTAATATTGAAACGTTTTCATTTAATTAATTGTTGTTAACACATTGTGAATTGATGTCAACTGGAGCTCGTGATGTGCATAAAGATATGTAGCCGCTGATTCAAATGATACCTGTTGTTTAGAACAATACAAGAGATAGTCATGAAGTAAATCTTAGACCACGGACCTTGATGTCATTGCTGCTTCGTATATCCACCCATCAATGTGACACATTTTGCCAACTTTTGATGACTTGATGGAGACCTTGGTAGTAGACGTCTCCATTGTGGTTGGTTAAGAAAAGTTCAACCTCGAAAACAACCAGTGTGCTGTGCTCTCTTCATCCAAAGGTAAGAGAAACAAATCTTTGTCATCACGAAAATACGAAGGGTTAAGACAAAATCTGATAGCCCAAAGAACTACCATGAATGACAGTGCCCTGTGGAAAATGAACGTTGGCGTTGTAGTGGAGTAAAGATGCGCCCTTGGTCCTCTGTATGCGACTTTTACTCTTGACAGGCTTCCGTAACCTCGTCAGATGGTATGCTTTTGTAACGGTTTGCGTGTTACGAACATAATCTGCTGCCACCACATCTTAACTGTCCCAAAATACACATCTTTCTTTGCTCCTTTGTATCGGTGGCAGTGATGAACCCGGCGCTCGGCCATGTTGATTAGGCGGCTGAAGAAGTCATCTGGATTAACCTTATACACGGCAATAATTCAGTGTTTTTTTTTTAGTGTGTATGAACTGTCGTGGATACCAGAGGGCAGCAAACTTTGTAATTTTCAAAATGTAAAAGATGTCGATACCTGTTTTTCACTTTTCCACTGTCTCGTCGATAGTAATATGCTTGTCCTTGAGCAGCAGTGCCAACATTTCTCTTGCGGTTCCAGGATCGTCACAGAGAGATGATCTGACACTTCGTTCTTCTTCATTCAGAATGGTTTGCCTACACCGAAAGCGGCTGCGGCACCGAATAACTGTGTGCTATGACGGTGGAGTGTTGCTGTATGCTTCCACCGACACAGAATGAAGTGTTCCAGCGTTGTTCCTATTCAAGTGCTAAAAGGAGTTACCGCACAATACTCCGCTTTATCAAAGGGCTTCGCCATTCTCCTCTAGTGGTCTGCTGCGATAGTGCCACAGGAATTTCATTGTGTGCGAGAGGTGCAGACGGAAACCTAAACCTGCATACAAACAAAAAATTAATTACGCAACTTGATTTTTTCGATGTGATAATTAAAGCTTTGCGCCTAGCCTTCGTAGATGTTGCCCAAGGAAGGATTTCTGCGTTGTGGTATCTCCCAGTTTGTGGATTCGGAACTGTCTCCAGAGAAAAACAGCACTTTTTATATTGAGGCTGTATTTTGTGTATTACTTTGCCAGCTGCTTACGTCTTTCCAGGCTTTTCGTTCACACATCAATGAACCCTTCGATGAATGAAAGACATCACATTATTATTATTATTATTATTATTATTATTATTATTATTATTATTATTATTATTATTCTCGTATCATAAACATACATAGGTGCACATTTAACACGTCATGTAGCCTTTGACCAAAATTTGACCGCGTCTACTCCATTTTCTGTCACTTGATGGAGGTCTTCTGCAATACAGGAGGCTGGACACAACCGACACTGAATATTGTTTTCTATTTTGTAGCAACACCTTGCCAGATTAAATGTTGCTCCATCCACTCCTGATCTCAGTCTATTCAAAGATTTCCAAGTCATCCATTCCTCCTCATTCCCTGGTGGCAGAGTTTTCGAAACTCTTTTCCAACCAGAAGGAAGGGAAGTATTTCCCCTCCAAATAAATCACGTGATTACCCGCTATTCTTTTAAAACATAGTAATTCTAAGGAACGCAAAATCACCAATGAATTTGTGCTTTACTAGGCGACAATGAATACTGGTGACGTAACAAGTGTACACTCTCCACGTCTCTTCTGGTGTTACGGAATCCCTTTGCTGAGGAAGACAATAAGCATCTTTCGCCAAGACGTAGTGTAGATTTAGTAGCAGACATATCCCAGAAAGCTATCATCTAGGCAGAAAAATACTGTGTGCGTTGCTGAAACATTTAGTACCTATGTTGGTAAGAGCCAGAAAGTAACAGTGTGCAATTAAATCTAAAACTTCCTGGCATATGGCATATTAAAACTGTGTGCCAGACGGAGACTCGAACTCGGGACCTTTGCCTTTCGCGGGCAAGTACTCTACCATCTGAGCTACCCAAGCACGACTCATTACCCGTCCTCACAGCTTTAATTCCGCCAGTACCTCATCTCCTAGCTTCCAAACTTCACAGAAGCTCTCCTGCGAACTTTGCAGAACTAGCACTCCTGGAAGAAAAGATATTGCGGAGACGTGGCTTTGCCACAGCCTGGGGGACGTTTCCAGAATGAAAGCTGAGACACTAGGGGACGTTTCCAGAATGAAATCTGTGAGGACGGGTCGTGAGTCGTGATTTGGTATCTCTGATGCTAGAGCACTTGCCCGCGAAAAGCATAGGTCCTTAGTTCGAGCCTCGGTCCGGCACACAGTTTTAATCTGCCAGGAAGTTTCATATCAGCGCACACTCCTCTGCAGAATAAAAATTTCATTCTACATTTAAATGTAGTTTGTATCTGTGAAGTTCGTAGTATTCTCTGTGCAACGAGAAGAAAGATATACCAGCAGGTGTTGGTATTCGAGTAGCAGGATCGTGATCTCGAGACCATAGTTTACGGTTGCGCGCTCCCCTTTATTGAGACCCCACTAATATCATGTGAACATAGAATCGATGGTTTCAGGAGGGCGCACTCAACGCCATGGAGAAACTCAACTGCCCCATGTGACTAGTGATCGAGAGGACACACACGTTTTTCGCTCGGATATGTGCATGATGCAGGCACCTCGGGCACGTCGAGTCAGGAAATGAGCGTGTTTGTGGCAATTCAGGTACGCATTAGGACAGCGTGGGGACGTCTGAGGCACCACCTACTGACATCATGCTGATCTATGTTGTAGGCTTCCCTTGATGTAACAGCCGAGAGAGGTGTGCCAGCGGCGGTGCAACCTGTAATGCTCCCACTTAGCTATCTCCACATATTAAAATTTCAGTCTTACTGCAATCTAGAGTAGTACCCTATTACTGCAATATTTGTAGTTAAGTTGTAAAGGGCAGGCATTACATACTGATAATATTACTTAACTTGCAGTTGGGGTCAGATTCCAGACGTCTTTTCCAGTACACAACCTTGCAGAAAATAAATATGGTCCTGGGTGTCACTTCCGACAGTACTCAAGTACGATGTCATTATCTTCATATATATACTTTTATTTCCATTTAAAGCAGTTTCAGAAACGGGAATATTTTCATATACAGAGTGTCACACTGCACTCAGGAGACAAAAGTGATGGGTGAGCTATGTGCATATATATAAATGGCGGTATTCTCGCGTACACGAGATGTAAAATGGCAGTGCATCGACTGAGCTGTCATTTTTACTCAGATTATTCGTTTCAAATGATTTCCAATGTCATTATCGATGCACGACGAGAATTAACAGGCTTCGAGTGCGGAATGGTAGTTGGAATTAAACGCAGATGCCACAGAGCCATGTACCCAAATTGTCAACACGGCTCTGCACAAGCTGGTGATGACTCCATAATAGTGCGGCCTCTGTTATATGGAATGTACTGGGACTTCTGGTCGAACTGAACCATCACTAACTGGAAATGGTTGTTTTCACCTACTTGGAGACCATTTGCAGCCTTTCATGACTATTTGCCATATCACCAGGCCACTACTGTTCGCAATTTGTTGAAGAATATTGAGGAGAATTCGAGCGAATGGTTTGGCCACCCAGATCGCCCGACATGCATCCCATCGAACATTTATGGAGCGTAATCGGGAGGTCAGTTCGTGCACAAAATTCTGCACCAGCAATGCTTTCGTAATTATGGACTGCGTTATTCTAGAAGCATCCAGAACATTTGGTGAATCAAATTAGCGCTACTACGATTTCTGATTTTAAGATTTAAGACAGTTCAGAATAAAGCTATATTTCTTGTAAATGAAAAGTTTTAGAAATATTCTGGAAACAAAAGACATTTGTATGAGTGGGAGAATAAATTTTTAGACTTTTTCGAAATATATGCCATGTTAAAAGATTTATATATGTGTTGAATAATCGGGTTTCTGCCGGTTAATCGCGTCTTTCTTGAGCGAATAAAATGCAGAAACGCGATTATTCAACATGGCAATGCTTCGCTGGGAAGGTCTGAAGAATCGCAGCTCTAGATAAGTTTGTAAAGACTTGCCATCAATTATAATATCACTTGCTGATTTGAAACGTCTGCTCAGTGTTTTTTGTGTGTTGTTAGGAAGCTGCACACTAACAATGATATGACACTGATAACAACACTAGGTGTCCTGTCACAGCCGTGCATGCTGCAGCAGGTGGAAAACATGCTGTGCTGCAACTGCCACCAGTCGTGGCTGGCCCATGCCTCAATCTTTTGTTTTGTCATGTTGGTAGGACACTGCTTAGCAGCATCCTGAGATCGCTAGTGCAGTGCTGGGGAACTGTTGTGGTTGCACACACTGCTGCTGGCGGACATACATGCTGCAGTGCAACTGCAGCCTGTCCTTGCTGCCCCACATCTTATTGTTTTATTTTGTCGTGTTGGCAGGACGCTGCACAGCAACAACCTGACGTCGCTGAGTGCGGCGCTGGGTGATCTCTCGCGGCTGCGCACGCTGTGGCTGACGGAAAACATACTTCACTGCGACTGCCACCTGTCGCGACTGTTCCGTGTCACTATGTATTAACGTCTTCAACTTTTGTAGTCCTGTCTTCCTCCGTTGCGTGTAATATTACGGTATATTGATAATTTTTACTTATGGACCGTCTGACAGCAACTGAATAAAACACAATTTTAGTGCAATAATGGGTTCGCCTTTATTTTACGCAAGGCATCATCAGTGACCTGGAATATGTACATATATTAGCTATTTAATTTACATTTTGTCACAGTGCCTAGGTTTATAAACAGTTCTGGTGGTTGGTATTTCCTGTTGAGTAGTAATGTTTTGAACTGTACTTACAGGTTGCATGGACAATTTCCTACATATTACGCTCCTGTTGCATTTTCTTGCATATACCTCACCAAAATACATACACACACACACACACACACACACACACACACACACACACACACACACACACAGCAGAGTCGAAAAATAAAAATAAAACACAACACAAAAAAACACCACAAAACACACACACACACACATACACGAACAGATCACAGATACTTCAATAACTACACTCGAACGTTTGGCAATAACATTCGACAGTCGGAAACAGAAACCAAAACATTGCATTGAAACAAGCGTTCAGTTCATAGTGCTGTGGAATGTGGGGAAAAAACTGCATATTGTCATTCATAAGAAGAAGAACAACACAAAAATGCAACAGGAGCGTAATATGTAAGAAATTGTCCACGTACAGTTCAAAACATAACTACTTAACAGGAAATACCAACTACCAGAACTGTTTATAACCTAGGCACTGTGACAAAATGTAAATTAAATGCCGGCCGCGGTGGCCGTGCGGTTCTGGCGCTGCAGTCTGGAACCGCGGGACTACTACGGTCGCAGGTTCGAATCCTGCCTCGGGCATGGGTGTGTGTGATGTCCTTAGGTTAGTTGGGTTGAAGTTGTTCTAAGTTCTAGGGGACTTATGACCTAACATGTTGAGTCCCATAGTGCTCGGAGCCATTTGAACCATTTGTAAATTAAATAGCTAACATATGTACACATTCCAGACCACTGTTGATGCCTTCGAGAAAATAAAGGCGAAACGCGTATGGCACTAAAATTGTGTTTCATTCAGTTGCTATCAGACGGTCCATAAGTAAAAATTATCAATATGCCGTAACACTCTGTATTATTTTGTTGTGTCGGCAGGACGCTGCACAGCAACAGCCTCACGTCACTGAGTGCGGCGCTGAGTGAGATGTCACGGCTGCACACGATTTGGCTGGCAGACAACATGCTCCACTGCGACTGCCACCTGTCATGGCTGGCCCAAGACACAGTGTTTTATATTTTTGTGTTGGCAGGACGCTGCACAGCAACAAAATCAGGTCGCTGAGTGCAGCCTGCGTGAGCTGTCGCACCTATATGTGCTGCAGCTGACAAACAATATGCTTCATAATGTGAATACCACCCGTCACGGCTGGCCCACAACTTAGTATTTTATTTTGTTGTGTTGGCAGGACGCTGCACAGCAACAACATCACGTCGCTGAGTCCAGCCTGCGTGAGCTGTCGCACCTATATGTGCTGCAGCTGGCAAACAATATGCTTCACAATGTGAATACCACCCGTCACGGCTGGCCCACAACTTAGTATTTTATTTTGTTGTGTTGGCAGGACGCTGCACAGCAACAACTTGACGTCGCTGAGTGCGGCGCTGGGTGAGCTGTCGCGGCTGCGCACGCTCCGACTGGCGGACAACATGCTGCACTGCGACTGCCACCTTTCTTGGCTGGCGCGTTTCCTGAGGCGCGCACCGCGCCTCGCCGTGCACGCCCGCTGCTTCTCGCCCAACCAGGTCAAGGGCCACGCCATCGCCACGCTACACGACCACGACTTCAAGTGCTCTGGTCAGTACTGTGCTGCCGTAGTTTTCCTAGTCGTTAGCTCCAATCTGAAAGTTACCACTCGCTCACTATAAAATGGAAAGCGTTATTCGATGAACACATTGACTATACGTTTTTGCATTCTTTTTCATCAGTTTTTTGACTGGTTTCTGATGTGGCACTAACTCCTCACATAATGTCACTTCCCCCCAACTGCTGGATATATTCCTAGATTTCTCCCGCAATTTTTAGCCTCTGCAATTACCTTTAGTACCATGGAAGTTATTCCTTGACGAATTAACACACATCCTATCATATTATGCCGTATTTTTGTCAGTGTTTTCCATATGTTAACTTCTTCGTCGATTCTGGTGAGAACCTCTTCATTTCGTATTTTATCGCCCCACCTAATTTTTAGCATCCTTCTGTAGGACCATATCTTAAATGAAATTACGATGAAATCTAGACCTTTAGCTGCTTACAGGCGTTGATGAATATCAACAGGGCAGTTGAAAATATGTGCCCCCGACCGGGACTCAAACCCGGGATCTCCTGCTTACATGGCAGACGCTCTGTCCGTCTGAGCCACCAAGGACACAGAGGATAGTGCGGCTGCAGGGGCTTATCTCTGGCACGCTCCCTGTAAGACCCACACACCCAACTTACTGTCAAACCCACATTACCAAATTACTGTCCACAAACTACATCTGTAGTGCCCCTGCCCAATATACTCATTACTCGCGCAGTCAACCTACCGAGTCTCGTAAAGCTTCGGGCAATGTGTGTGCATCCACACTGAAGAAGATCATTGACCGGTAAGCCTTTAGGTCGTGCGGTAGCGTTCTCGCTTCCCACGCCCTGGTTCCCGGGTTCGATTCCCGGCGGGGTCAGGGATTTTCTCTGCCTCGTGATGGCTGGGTGTTGTGTGATGTCCTTAGGTTAGTTAGGTTTAAGTAGTTCTAAGTTCTAGGGGACTGATGACCATAGATGTTAAGTCCCATAGTGCTCAGAGCCATTGGAACCATTTTGGTAAGCCTTATCTATATGGAGATGGTATCTATTCTTTTGGACTATCCTCTGTGTCCTCGGTGGCGCAGACGGATAGAGCGGCTGCCATGTAAGCAGCAGATCCCGGCTTCGAGTCCCGGTCAGGGCACACATTTTCAACTGTCCCCGTTGATATCAATCAACGCCTGTAAGCAGCTACAGGTTTAGATTTCATTGTGATTTCATTCTTCGATAACTGCAAGATCACCAATGGTATCTGTTCTTTCAGACAAGTCCGAATATATCATCTTCATATATCTCTTCTTTTTTTGTGTGTGTGCTGCCTTACGGGAGGTTTTGTCATGGGGGAAGCCTCGTCAGAGAGATCCACCGCATGAGCGTCCAGGGAAGTGATTCCAGTGGTGGTTTCCCGCTGCCTTCCACTAGTGATGATGAAATGATAATGAGGACAACACCCAGTCCCTGAGGGGAGAAAATCTCCGACCCAGTCGGGAATCGAACACGGACCCCTTGTCGTGACAGACTACAGCGCTGACCACTCAGCTATCGGGGTGGATTCATATAATTTAGGGAAATCAAGTAAAAGCTAAATCAAAATGCCCGGATACGCTTTTGAACCGTCGTTCTCCTGAATGCGCCTCCTCACGCCATTTCTTCTCCAGTTCCATTATGCAATGCTATCCATCAGACGTAAGAAAGGTCCTCCTCAAATTAAGTCCATTGTGTGAGACTAATCGGTTGGTCTTGCCTCTTTGTGTCTGCTAGCCTGTTCTCTTATTTCCTCCTTACTTTGACGCATGTTGTTTTGCCTCCAGCATAGCAGAAAACCTTCGCCTCGTCTACTCCACGGTCACAAATTTTAAGTTTATCGCTAATCTCATTTCTGTTCGTCCTCATTATGTTTGTCTTTCTTCAGTTAGTCTCGATTCACATTCTGTACTCTTTAGACTGTTCATTGCATTCAGTGCGTCATGTAATTCTTCTTCGCTTTCACTAACGAGAACAGTGTCTTCAGCGCATCTTACTGCTAATATTATTCTCCCCGAATTTTAATTCCAGTCTTGAACCTGTGCTGTTTCCGTCATTGCTTCTTCGATGTGTAGATTGAGAGTCGAAAGACTGTATCCTTGTCTGGCATTCTTTTTAATGTGAGCACTTCGTTCTTCGTCCGCATTCTTATCGTTTGCTCTTAGTTCTTGTTCAAAATGTATATTTCTCGTCTCTCTCTCTATAGTTTACTCGTATTTTTTATTAGAATTTCGAACACCTTGCACCATTTCACATTGTTGAATGCTGTTTCTAGGTCGACAAATGCTAGAACGTACCTTGATTTTGTAGGCTTGCTTTCATTATCAAGTGCAACGGTAACATGGCCTCTACAGTGTCTTTACCTTTCCTAAAGCCATATTGATCGTCATCTAACAGAGCCTCAGTTTTCTTTTATTTATTTTACATACGTTTTAAGACTTATGGTAATACCAACAGTAATAAAAGATGTTAATAAAATTAAAATATCTAAAATTTGGTGATCACTCAAGGATGGGGTTATATGACAGATTTCCTTAGAGTAAGGGAAGGTGCGGTAAAGCGGTTCCTCTAAGCGAAACTGAATTTTCAGCGAACCATAGTTATTGATAGAAGACTCTCATTTATACATTTTGAATCTACATATTATAAGGTACCACCCCAAATATTTTAAGTCAAAAAGAAAATAGCATATATAAACTATTATCTTTTTTTCTGGAGTCTTACGCAGTGGCCACTTTCGCTCCCTAGCTGGGTAATGTGGGCAGTGCCATCGCAACGACATCCCTTGTTCATTGTTCTAATTTTCTGACATATTTTCTAGACTTATTGATGAAGCAGTAACAAGTGGCTAGAGCAGACCGCTTACAATCTAATTTTTGTATTAGGCCAAATATAACATAGCAGACAGTTTTAAATAACATGAATTAATTAACTCAAAAAGCGTTACAAAGGGATAGAAAAAGGATGATAACAGCTCAGTATATAAAACGATTTGAAAGTCAGTTTGACCTGTAGTACTACGTGTCTCCTATTGAACTAACTAATTCTAGTTGGGGTAAACGCCTTGACACCTTTTCCGTGCCATTAATGGTTCACAGAGTGACTATTCTTATTACAAATGTTAATAGTCTCGATCGCAGTGTAATTTAATAGTAACAAGATAAACGGTTTCGGTTTACCAGTAATCGTCTTCATATTATATGTTCACCATAACTGGTACCGGAAGTATGGTTGACAAAAAATGAGACAGTGGAATGAATGAAAAATTTAATAATAAAATCTGCCTTTTCAACAGCGTTATTATTTGGCCACTGTACTTTTAGATATTTTAATCCGCCAGGAAATTTCTAACGAGTGGGCACTCCGATGCAGAGTGAAAATACACCTAGAAACAAAGCCGTAGCTTTGCAGCTGAGCCATTTCTCCACAGTATTTGTTCCTTCAAATGCTATTCCCGTAGTTTATGTGGGAAAACTTCTGTGATGTTTGACAGGTAATAGATGAGGCATAGGCGGAAGTAAATCTGTGAGGGTATGTCATGAATGGTACTGGGATAGCTAAGTAGATAGAGAAAAGTCTCAGGCTCGGGCACACAGTTTTAATGCGCCAGTAGGTTTTGTAAGTAGGCTGTTTAGGATTTTTTATTGGTAACGCCGCCGCCACGTAGCGCTCTGTATGAAAATCACTGGCTGTGCTGTGCGCAGTCTGTGTTTAGTTTGCATTTTGCATTGTTGTCTGCCATTGTAGTGTTGGGCAGCGGCAGCTGGATGCTAACAGCGCGTAGCGTTGCGCAGTTGGAGGTGAGCCGCCAGCAGTGGTGGACGTGGGGAGAGAGATGGCGGAGTTTTGTAATTTGTAAGACTGGATGTCATGAACTACCATATATATTTTGACTATTAAGGTAAATACACTGTTTGTTCTCTATTAAAATCTTTCATTTGCTAACTATACCTATCAGTAGTTAGTGCCTTCCGTAGTTTGAATCTTTTATTTAGCTGGCAGTAGTGGCGCTCGCTGTATTGCAGTAGTTCGAGTAACCAAGATTTTTGTGAGATAAGTGATTTGTGAAACGTATACGTTAATGTTAGTCAGGGCCATTCTTTTGTAGGGATTTTTGAAAGTCAGATTGCGTTGCGCTAAAAAAATATTGTGTGTCAGTTTAAGCACAGTCGTGTATAATTTTTTTAAGGGGACGTTTCAGTTTCAAATCAGTGCGGACTCCACTTCAGAGAGAAAACTCGTTCCGGAAACTGAAGTTTTGATGGTGATCTCTAAAGATACATTGGAGTGATAAAAACGCTATTGTAAAAACATTCGAAGGATTTAATACTTTGTAGTTATCAAACAAATTGTACATGAATTGCTCAGCGCTTCCCTTAAATCGAACAAAAAATTGTAAGTATTCCACTGATGTCCTAGACCAGTTTCCTACCATCTTTTCAATGTGAAGTGGCAGCTGAGGCTGTCATACTCAGAATGTTTCCAGTGCTTTTCAGCGTCAACCTTGTCGGTCACTTAGAGATCATAGCCATTCGCCTACCAAGTGGGAATACTCATGTGATCGACTCACCTCGAGACTAGCCAGTACTGCATATCTCGGCATTAGCCGGACTCTTGTCTTGTAACATATCTGAAGTGAAGCAACAACACACGCCACCGCGAAGACTGAAGACGCTGCCGTGTCGCGCAGTTAGCGCCGTGCTGTTTAGGCAGCCCGCGATGCAATACAACAGGCAGTGCGGCGTTACACGTAGGCGCACAGTTATGTAGTTTGATCAAGTGTTCGACAACTTCCTTGAAAAATCAGTAAGATGACAAACTACGCCAAACAACAGATTAACTTCAGTCATCTATATGCTGTGAGACATACCATAATTAGGTACAATGTCTCTTTTGTTTGGTTTGCGATCGATTTCAGATTTTCCATTGAATGTCACACTAATCCTTACCTACATGTCGATGTTTACATACCCGCATTGGACTCGCTTTGAATTGCATATACTATGCGGCAACTCCCTCATAGAGCAACTTTTCGATCGCCCCTTATATATGTCCAGAAAACGTTCGTCATGTAACTTATTCTTACTAAAAGTGACATTAATTACAGGACGAGCGTGCATACGTGATCATTTGTATCTAGATCAGTATATTACATAACTGCCTCAAAGTTACAGGATACTTTGGACAATACGTTGTCAGGGCGGACATCCAAGCCCGACCGCACACTGAAACAATGTATTCTCTTGCACCACAAAAACAGTATCAATGATGGTAGGAGTCAGTCTAAAGGTGCTCTAAATGGATAAATCACTTTCCACACATAGTTTACCTCCAGAATCAACCAAAATTCGAAAAGCAAAATGTATAACTCTATGAAAAAGGATATATAGACATTACTGTACCCTGTACCACATATTTACAGAAAGTAATGTGAATACAATAATATTTAGTGTTTTTAAAACGTATTTCCAAAGCGGGCTGCTGTATACTTTCGCAGGCAGTTCGTGTGCTTACTACTATAATGAGGAGGGGAGAGTGTTGTAACTGGAGAACAGTGTACCTAGGAGCACGTGATGTTTTCTGGTAGGTGTTTCAATCAGGCGACTGATTTTAGAATCGGATGAAGGAATGCACACTAGAGACCACTATATGCAGTTTCTGGCCTTTTTTACTGTTTTTGTTGTTGTGAGACACGAGGTTATAAATATTACTAGTTCTACATAATTATGTGCTGTAAAATAAATGAAAGGTATTTAGAGACTATTGTTAATTCTTCAGGTACGAATTTTCATAGTAAATAAAATTCTGTATATTTTTAAAACTAGTTACATACTGTGTGGGCGATAAAGTTGTACTTCAACAGTCGTGGATCATCGTGTACGTTGCAAAGGAAGGTCCACCATGGAACATACGATATCTTCTAATGAATCAAGATTTTTTTTCGAGTGCAACACTTTTAAATTTGAGTAGAACATTCGTTTCTAGGTATATCGCCATGTTGTACCGTGGAACAGGTTTCAGAACTTGGAAGAACGTTGCTTTTACGGAGTAATTCTTACGATTTTAGAAATGACCGCAGTATACGTAATGTGAATGCTTATCAGTTCAAAATGGAGTAAGGAAATGAAAATTGAATTATTACAGGGCTGGCGAGAGGAGAAAGTTGAGAACTATTTCAAGGTGTAAAACTCTGCCTTGGGTGTAACATAAGCTAAAAACTCGGAGAGGTGCTCTGTCCACTGATGTGTGTCTGTTCTCTGTCTGTCTTGTAGTTTTGTCTTCTGAAACCACTGAGGTATTTCTTAATAACCCTGTACAGAGACTTCCTAGCGGATTAAAACTGTGTGCCGGACCGAGACTCGAACTCGGGACCTTTGCCATTCGTAAGCAAGTCGTCTACCAGCTGAGGTACCTAAGCACGACTCACGATCCGCCCTCACAGCATTGTGGAGCCATGTATAGACTATACATGGGCGTTTAATATATGCGCACATGGGGAAAGTGGAACGAAACAGTGGAGGAGGGAAAAGAGCGCAGTGAAACGTGCAAAGTGATGACGTTTAAGTGATTGTGAAATCAGAATCCTAGCCTGTTATTGTGAGTGGTGGTCAGAGTGAGGGCCGACCTGTAGCGAGATGCGCTGTGCCGTGTTGCAGGCCTGGTGGAGCGACCCAGCGGTGAGTGCTCTGCCGAGCCCCAGTGCTCGCACCCGTGCCGCTGCGCCGACGCCATCGTCGACTGCAAGGACAAGGCGCTAGCTCGCCTGCCCGACCAGCTGCCAGACTCGACGGCCGAGCTGTGAGTACCTCACCATCCAACTTCTCGCCTCCATCCAACAATGCTAACCTGTCGGTATACCCTCTGAAGTGCGACATCACGTGTTACGCATTCGCGTGTTTTGTTTACAATAGGTCACTTAGTTCTTGTGGATGCAGGCTTCGATCGTCTTGTTTACTAGAAATTATAAGCTGTCTACTGTTGTTGCTGTGGTCTCACTCCAAAGACTGGTTTGTGCAGCTCTCCACGCTCCTCTATCCATTGCAATCCTCTTTATCTCCGAGTGACTGCTGTAACCTACAACCCTCTGAATCTGCGTACTGTAGAAAGTTCCTAGCGCTTTCTTCTTATCTCGTGTTTTCTACTGAAAATCTCGTCCTTCTACTCTTGTTAACTTTACTATTATAGAGATCACCTAAACTTTATGTATTTATTTTTATTGGTCCTGTGCGCAACAAATGTGGGATCCGTACCAGATAGGGTTGATAGAAGAGATAGAGAAGATCCAACGGAGAGCAGCGCGCTTCGTTACAGGATCATCTAGTAATCGCGAAAGCGTTACGGAGATGATAGATAAATTCCAGTGGAAAACTCTGCAGGAGAGATACTCAGTAGCCCGTTACTGGCTTTTGTTAAAGTTTCGAGAACATACCTTCACCGAAGAGTCAAGCAGTATATTGCTCCCTCCTGAGTATATCTCGCGAAGAGACCATGAGGATAAAATCAGAGAGATTAGAGCCCACGCAGAAGCATACCGACAATCCTTCTTTCCACGAACAATACGAGATTGGAATAGAAGGGAGAACCGATAGAGGTAATCAAGGTACCCTCCACCACACACCGTCAGGTGGCTTGCGGGGTATGGATGTAGATGTAGATGTCGAAATAACTTACTTGGTCTTTCTGCTGCCACTTCTTGATCTGCTGCATTCCATTATTTAACAAAAACATAAAAAACCTATTATTCATGCTGAGTGCAATGCATGTTCTGTACGGCGGCTCCTGCTGTTGCTGCGGCTGCTGCTGCTTACTACAACTACATATAATTCAAGAGAAAGGGTTTAGTCAAATCTAATTCCTTGTTTTTTAAAAAAAAACTATATTCTGAAAGCGATTCTTTCTCATTCAATTAACAAAACGCTAGAAACACTTTGAACAATCTGCCTCAGGTGGCATTAAAGCAATATTACAAATTAATCAAACTCTTGAGACAGACTGAAATACTTCTCAATTAAATACATAGTGAAACAATTCCCTGACAATTACAGAAGAAATCAATGACAAAAATCAATACTTAATCTAACAGTGGTTTCCCTTAAGAATTCAACTCCTATCATTATCAAAATTACCGTCTGCTGCTACGCACATACACAAACCCTTTTCTTTAAATTAATAAGCGCGCTGCAAGTTATAAAAAAATATCAACTCACTACCAAATCCTGTGTCGCTGCTGGCGGACACAGCAGTACGGCAACTCGGCGACGACCCCTCGCCCAACACGTGCGCACCACAGCAGGCGGGCTCCCACCTTGCCTTCAAAACTGCCACTAGTTAATCCGTGCGCTGCGAAGCGCGACAATAACATCTTAAATTCCAGAGCTTGTGTATGCGCGCTGTAGCCAAACTTTACATCCTAAGAGAGTATTGCCAACTCTCAGTGTATTCATCTGTTGGTCTCCCTTTACGATTTTTACCCCGACCTCCGGATGATTGTTAGTCAGCTGGAACCGGTAGCCAGCAAATAGTATGTTTATTTTGTCTTCCGACGAAAACTATTAAAATTTTAAACAAATGACATAAGCCATGTAAGATACATCCTGAGTAAATCACTCGCGACATTGTTTCGTCTCTGTGTTAGCACCTTAATGTCTGAAGCGCTTCCAGGCGTCCCGCGCCCACACTCCGGCTCCAGAGTAGACAGACTCCACACTAATCACTCAAACAGTGTCTATCATACGCACTACCAGTGCTGCAGTTCAAAGAGAACCGGAAGAAACGGTGCACCGCACCCATGGCTAAGGTGAGCGGTACGCTTACAAACTGCACAGGCTGTATAATAGTTCAACTTCAGACAGAAAATTAAATTCGGGTTCTGTCATATAGTGTGACCAAACCAAGGACTTTCTTCACCACATTCAACTCCGCGTCAGCGTCTCTCATAAACATGCCAATTTTGAGCGCCATAAATCAATGCTTTCATCCAAACCCCCAAGAGAAAAAACGACGAATATTTACCTCTTTCACGCTATTGTCTTCTGAAAACACAGGGATGTTTCTGAATAACTCTGTACAGAAACTTCCGGGCAGATTAAAACTGTGTGCCGGACCGTTTCTTCCACGTCGTTCACCATTTATTCAGTATGTCTACGAATTCCTCTCATTGAAAGGGGAACTGTTTCGAAAGGGGGGATTTTCACTAGGCATAAAATTATTGCGCAGACAAAAAGCAATTATTTCACAAATTCTCCATCGCGGGAAGGACGCGCTACTTTCATTGTTTTAAGATCTATGTAATAACTCAATTTTGTTGCAGCATCATTGAGCTTCGCATGATTTTTTTCCTTGTAAATATGAGGGCTGTCCAGAAAGTAAGTTACGATCGGTCGCGAAATGGAAAGCACTGGGAATATCCGGTAACGCTTCGCACAGACGTGTTGGTCAGTGTCTCTAGTATGCCCGTCAATCGTGTCGCGACGCTCTTTTCAGTTTTGAGTGAACAGTGAGCGCGTAAAGATGCGTAGGGAATAGCGTCTCCAGCCAAGCATGAGGGCAGTTAGAGATTTCGCCTGTGTCATGCAGCCCACATAACACAACTGTCGAGCAGTTCCTTCTTCAAGACAATCCTCGGCCGCACACTGCAGGGGCTATGAAGACACTCCTGCAGCGTTTCCGATTAGAAGTGTTTGATCACCCACAATACAGTCCGTAATTGGCTCCCCCTGAGTCTCATTACTCTCACAAAAACCGCTGCCCATGAAGACAAATTTTCCGACAGACAACGAGCTGCAGACCTGGCCGAAAGCACAGGAGGGCTGCTTTCTATGACGAGGATATTGGAAAGTTGATACAACACTACGACAAAACTCGAAGTTGGAGCGGCGACTAGTTGGAGAAGTAGGTGCAAGGTGTGCCTAACTGTTGCAAATAATGTGTTTCTGGTTTTCACTGTGGTTTCCGTTTCGCGACCGATCGTAACTTACTTTCTGGACAAAAATGGTTCAAATGGATCTGAGCACTATGGGACTTAACATCTATGGTCATCAGTCCCCTAGAAGTTAGAACTACTTAAACCTAACTAACCTAAGTACATCACACAACACCCAGCCATCACGAGGCAGAGAAAATCCCTGACCCAGCCGGGAAACGAACCCGGGAACCCGGGCGTGGGAAGCGAGAACGCTACCGCACGACCAAGAGATGCGGGCTCTTTCTGGACAGCCCTCGTACTTACAAGGATGGAGTAAAATTGAGGGCAATGGATCCTCAATGACAGTAATAATTTACAAAAAATTACATATGTCTATTTACTTGTTTTTTCTCGAGAAGACACTTTCTTTTCTTCAGTATTCAAATTGATGATTAATTTCTTACAAAGCGGTGGGGAATGTCGCTTAAGTATACTTCTTTTACTCCTATGTTTTTACATCACTATATATACCTTTGTGTTTCAATTAAAAAGCAATTTTTTCTCATTGTGGATGGAAGCGTAAAGATTCATTTGATTTTCGGTTTGAGGCCATTTTCTTCTCTCTAATTCTGTGTTATTAGAAAAAATAAGAGTTTAACGTATCGAATATTAACAAGGTCAAGCGGCCGATGAGGTAAGCGCCGTGTACTTGAAATAGGCCGTTCTACAACGATTACTGTGATGGAGGGGGAACTCAGGATTCAAAGGATTCATAGAGAGAGAGAAAGAGAGAGAGAGAGTGAGAGAGTGCAGGGGGGGGGGGGGGGCGCAGGCTATTTGAGCCTCTGGGGCGTCTGTGCCCATTATCTTGCATTTGCATAGCCCTGCCTTAATAGTCTTCAGCTCCCACGTGCCTCTTACATGTGTACGTACGTAATCTCCTCGCCTTTCATCGGGCCGTCGACTACCACCCATTTCCTTATCTTTTTGAACCCGGGAAATAACTCTCACAAAACATCGTAATTCTGTCAGAGACAGCAAAGGACTTGGAAGAGCAGTTGAACGGAATGGATAGTGTCTTGAAAGGAGGATATAACATGAACATCAACAAAAGCAAAACGAGGATAATGGAATGTAGTCGAATTAAGTCGGGTGACGCTGAGGCAATTAAATTAGGAAATGAGACACTTAAAGTAGTAAAGGAGTTTTGCTATTTGGGGAGCAAAATAACTGATGATGGTCGAAGTAGAGACGATATAAAATGTAGACTGGCAATGGCAACGAAAGCGTTTCTGAAGAAGATATATTTGTTAACATCGAGTATAGATTTAAGTGTCAGGAAGTCGTTTCTGAAAGTATTTGTATGGAGTGTAGCCATGTATGGAAGTGAAACATGGACGATAAATAATTTGTACAAGAAGAGAATAGCAGCTTTCGAAATGTGGTGCTACAGAAGAATGCTGAAGATTAGATGGGTAGATCACATAACTCATGACGAAGTATTGAATAGGATTGGGGAGAAGAGAAGTTTGTGGCTCAACTTGACCAGAAGAAGGGATCGGTTGGTAGGACATGTTCTTAGGCATCAAGGGAGCACCAATTTAGTATTGGAGGGCAGCGTGGAGGGTAAAAACCGTAGAGGGAGACCAAGAGATGAGTACACTAAGCAGATGCAGAGGGATGTAGGTTGCAGTAGATACTGGGAGATGAAGAAGCTTGCACAGGATAGAGTAGCATGGACGCTGCATCAAACCAGTCTCAGGACTGGAGGCCACAACAACAACAACAAACATCGAACACACATTCACCTGGGTAAATAGCGTTCCTCCATTTCATTACAGATTTAATTACGACCTCCACCTCAGTCTGTTCCCTGACGCAGTTGTTTTTCTGTCTCTAATAGAGAACCTCAATATGCGTCTGTCCGCCATCAAGGACCTACATCTGTGTTCACAAGCCACGGAGGGCTCAGTGTGTACCACTATAACTTCGTCTAGGTGGTCACTGCGAACACCGTGTCGTCACGACGGCGTTAAGCTTAGTTTTCCTCTATGGGGATGACGCTAACTGCATTCTGCCCTATTTTAAATTGAACTACCAATATCTTGACGGTTAAACAGTTTTATCACAACTGGGCAAAGATCGTTGGGTCATCAACCCATTATCGTTGGAATAAATCATGAAATTCGTCTGTATCCCTCGAGGTATCACTCTAACACCGCGAAACTAAATGACTGGAATAGGAACCTGTAAAAGGGTGTACTAATTTTTTTTCTGTCAGTATATATACACACACCTTCAAAGTCAGTAGTTTTTTACTACATTACCGAAAAATGTTGTTGCTTATAGCCGGCCGGAGTGGCCGAGCGGTTCTAGGCGCTAGACTCTGGAACCGCGCGACTCCTACGGTCGCAGGTTCGAATCCTGCCTCGGGCATGGATGTGTGTGATGTCCTTGGGTTAGTTGGGTTTAAGTAGTTCTAAGTTCTAGGTGACTGATGACCTCAGAAGTTAAGTCGCATAGTGCTCAGACCAATTTTGTTGTTGCATAAAAAAAGAATCAACCAAACCAAAACAATTCTAGTCATGTTCTACCGAAAGGAAATATAAACAAAAAAGGGGTAAAAGATGTAGCGTAGGAGACGTCATGTTCTACGATGCTTAAAATGTAGAACGTAGTGCAGGAGTCTCGTGGACAACCTGTTCAGCAATTTTACATAAAGAATGCGTTTCTGCACAAGTGCGCCTTTATGTTGCCTGAGGTCTATTTCATTTGTGGGTGGAGTAAACTTCCGACGATTCTTCTGATGGATTTCAGTGTGACAGCTGCCGTAGTTGTATGTGATGGTTTCAATTTGTCACTCTGTATGCTTTGTGCTTACTCCTAGACATTTTATGGGTATTGCTGCTTCCACTGTTTTTTTCTGTAATAATCTAATCGCACAATAATGGATCAATGGATCTTCGTGGCGATGTATGCACAATACGCTACATTTGTTTTCCTGCGGGTCAATTTCCAGTTCCTCCGCTAAGCATTGATCTTCTGCAAGTCTTCCTTCATTTCGGTACAAATTTCAAGTGTTGAGACTTCTCTGTTGTACGACAGAATCATACACAAAAACCCTCACGGAACTTCCGACGTTATGGACTAGTTTATTTCTAGATATTGTAAAAGTAATGGTCCTGTAACACTCTTGAAGATTTCTGTTGACAATGATATACTGTGTTCTGTTTGCTAGAAGCTCTTCGACCCAATCACACAGTTCGTCTGACAGCCCATATGCTCTTATTTTGTTCATTACGTGACAGTGCAGAACTGTATAAAACGCTTTCTTGAATTCAAGGAACACGAAATCTACAGAGGCGCGCGTTTCTGCTGCTTTCTTAGACTCAATGACTAACTGAATGAGCTGGGTTTCACGCGATCGTTATTTTCAGAATCCATATTGAATCTTGCAACGGAGATCTTCGGCCTCCAGAAACGCCTTTATACACATGCTCCAAAATTCCGCATTATACTGGCGTCAGAGATATAAGCCCACAGCTTTGTATGACTGTTCCATTGCCGGCCGCGGTGGCCGAGCGGTTCTAGGTGCTTCAGTCCGGAGACACGCAGCGGTCGCAGGTTCGAATCCTGCCTCGGGCATGGATGTGTGTGATGTCCTTAGGTTAGTTAGGTTTAAGTAGTTCTAAGTCTAGGGGACTGATGACCTCAGATGTTAAGTCCCATAGCACTTAGAGCCGTTTGAACCATTTGACTGTTCCATTTTTCGCAAGGAAACCATATGTTTCCTTTTGAAAATATTATCCTCAATATCTGATTTCCATAAGTCAATGCTGCTAAAACACGCTGATTCTAATATTTCTATTCCAGAAACATCAGAAGTTTAGTTATACTGTGCAAGTAAAGAAACAGTTGTTCTTAAAGCTTTCCCTTTTTTTTTTGGTGGAATCTACCAAAACACAATCACTTTCACAAGTATCACAACAGGTGTTTAACTGTATAATGTCTACACAGTGAAGTTGTTGACACTCTAGGTCTAGCCGCGCAGTGGTTAGCTAACTGGACTCGCATTCGGTAGGACGACGGTTCAATCCCGTCTCCGGCCATCTTGATTTAGGTTTTCCGTGATTTCCCTAAATCGCTTCAGGCAAATGCCGGGATGGTTATTTTGAAAGGGCACGGCCGATTTCCTTCCCAATCCTTCCCTAACCCGAGCTTGCGCTCCGTCTCTAATGGCCTCGTTGTCGACGGGACGTTAAACACTAACCACCACCACCACCACCACCTAGGTCTAGCCAGCGGCAGCTTCTAGGTCTCCTAATGGAAGCCTACATAAATCTGCACAAACCTTTGATAGGCTGCAACTTCTTGTCAAAGTGTTCTGTATTATCTCAGTCGCTTCAGAAAGAAAGAGCTGATTTTTTTATCCCTTATAGTTCCTCTGTTTTCAAATAGTCCACGTTTCCCCTAGGCGTTACTTGATACAATTTAGACAATTACCAAAGGCCCATTATCTGGTATGGTTGCAAGACTAAGGAAGTAATCTGCAATACTTAAGTACAAAAGAATGAAGACATTCACTACAGCCGAAATGTTCTTCGCCGGAGAATTCACCAACTGTGTTGAAATTTCTAATGGCTCTGAGCACTATGGGACTTAACATCTTAGGTCATCAGTCCCCTAGAACTTAGAACTACTTAAACCTAACTAACCTAAGGACATCACACAACACCCAGCCATCACGAGGCAGAGAAAATCCCTGTAACATCTGAGGTCATCAGTCCCCTAGAACTTAGAACTACTTAAACCTAACTAACCTAAGGACATCACACACATCCATGCCCGGGGCAGGATTCGAACCTGCGACCGTAGCAGTCGCGCGGTTCCGGACTGAGCGCCTAGAACCGCGAGGCCACCGCGGCCGGCTGTGTTGAAATTTAAATCTTTTATAGATCATTTGCTTTTTTTCGTCTCAGTTGCACATTTTTTTTATACAACTACATAGATCTGAAAATGATTAAGTTTGATCGAAACTAGTCATATCGTTAAAAAAAAATGCGCAAATGAGGCAGAAAAATAAACTATACAAAAATATTTAAATGGAAATATTTTAAGGCCAATGTTTACTTCAATTAAAAGGCTGAGGAGGGCACAGTCTATTTCTAAAAAGTATTCACTGACTTAGCAGCATCTTCACACTAATACCGGCAACTGGCAACCGGCTTCTCAGCCCGGAAGTTTTAACTGAAATACTCTTTTTTGGCATTTCAGAGAGCACGAAGGAACACTAAAATTTCTGAGGCCTCCGAAGCGATGTATTTCGAAGATCTACTGGGAACCACAGTGTGAGGCATATCTTATAAGGATTCTCAGCTGTGATCGCGGAAAGATAACACCTCGAAACGTCGCTGCCGTTCTGGGAAAGTTACGGCATCGCACCGCAACGTACAGTGCATTTGAAGGTAGCGCAGTCAAAACAGTGAGGAGTTTAGAGGAGAGTCTGGGAAATATAGCGGGCGTGCGCTGACAGTGATTGCCGCGGTGAGGCAGGAGTGTCCAGCCGGAGTGGAGTTAACATTCCCGACTGTGAAACACGGGCCATCCGAGCTCCTTCAGCGCCCAATAAAATTAAATCTCGGCGGGCGTCCGGCCAGCAGGACGAGATGCTAATCTCATTTGGAAGGACGGCCACCCGCTCCGTGGAGCAGCCCTTAACTCTCCTAAAATATAGTTAGGCGCGCCGCCCGCAGAGGGCGTTCGGTCCCGAGCTTCGGCAACGCCGCGAAACGCGGGGAAGTCCCGCAGCACGCGCTGTGCCAGCGGGAATTATCTCTAGCTGAAGACATTTCAACCTAGCGTGTTCCCTACTCATATTTTTCCGTTTATGGGCCACATTAGGTGTAATAATAAGCACGTTTATTAACTCAGTACACAAATCATTAAGTAAGTATAACGATACTGCAACGCAAGCGGACCGAACAACTGACAAGGGAACCTCCCCATCACACCCCCCTCAGATTTAGTTATAAGTTGGCACAGTGGATAGGCCTTGAAAAACTGAACACAGATCAATCGAGAGAACAGGAAGAAGTTGTGTGGAATTATGAAAAAAAAATAAGCAAAATATACAAACTGAGTAGCCCGTGTGCTAGATAGGCAACATCAAGGAGAGTGTGAGCTCAGGAGCGCCGTGGTTCCATGGTTAGCGTGAGCAACTGCGGAACGAGAGGTCCTTGGTCCAAGTCTTCCCTCGAGTGATAGCCGCCACGGTAGCTCAGCCTGTTCGGTCAGAGAGCTGGTTGGCCTCTGTAATAAAAAAATGAGTGGAAGGATCAATCACCGAACTTGGACAGGATGTCTTGCGACGTCCGCAACGACCAAAACACAACGATCAATAACGAACAAAATGCAAAAAAAGTGAAACTTTTAATTTTTTTATTTTCAGACAGTTACTGTCTGCCCGTCCGTCCGTCCGATGCGAGGTAACTGCGCCGTAATATGGGGACGCTACACCTAAAAAAACATCGAAACACACGACGTCAGTCGACTACAGCGCACGGAAGAGAGAGTATTCCTGCTAATGAGTCTCCCTGGCTGGCAGTTGACTGTTCGCTACTTTGGACGATAGTGTTTTAAATACGTGAGATGTATACCGTGGGCAATGTGAATCCAGCAAATACAGCTTTGCGGTGCGGTCGCAAAACACAGACACTAAACTTATTACCGTGAACAGAGACGTCAATGAACGAACGGATGGATCATAACTTGGCGAAAATAAAGAAAGTATACTTTTCGCTCGAGAGAAGACTCGTTCCGCAGCTGCTCACGTTAACCACGGGACCACGGCGCTCCTGAGCTTGTACTATCCTTGATGTTGCCTTTCTTGCGCATGGACTACTCAGTTTGTATATTTTGCTTATTTTTTTCATGGTTCCACACAACTTCTTCCAGTTTTCTTGATTGATCTGTGTTCAGTTTTTCAACATTATTTTCAGCATTTATTGCATTAATGTTGTATTTACAGGTAATCACGCTTTAACAGCATGCGTTCTCAGAAATGATAAGTTCACAAAGGTACATGTATCACATTGGAACAACCGAATTAAAATGTTCAAACGTACCTACGTTCTGTATTTTAATTTAAAAAAAACCTACCTGTTACCAACTGTTCGTCTAAAATTGTGAGCCATATGTTTGTGACTATTGCAGCTCCATCTCTCACAAAACGAAAAAAGTGGTCCAACTAAAACATTCATATTTCCTTTCGTACTACACGAATATGTAATAAAAATGGGGTTCTTATTTTAAAAAAGCGCAGTTGATATCCGTTTGACGTACGGCAGCGCCATCTAGCGGGTCAACCATAGCGCCATCTGGTTTGACCCTTCAAGCTAGACAAGTTTCGTTCTTTGTAGTTTTTTCGTTTGATGCTTATTTCGTGAGATATTTGGCCCGGTCACTATTAATGGACCATCCTGTATAATTACATGGACGTAAACATAAATTAATATTGGCTAGTAGACTAGAAACTGATTATGTTGCTTCTCACCCATATGTTCTCAGAAATGAATAACAGATCAGCGGTAACATTGAGAAATATTTTGCTTTTACGGATATTCCTTCCATAGGAACATCTCGGAAGGTGAAGCAGGTAAGGCAAATTGTATGAAAATTCCTGGCAGATTCGAACTGCATGCCGGACGGGCACTCGAACATGGGACCTTTGCCTTTCGCGGGCAAGGGCTCTACCGAGTCAACTATCCAAGCAAGTATCACGATCTGCTCTCAGTTTTATTTCCGCCAGTACTTCATATTCTACCTTCCAAATTTAACAGTTGTAATCCACCAGGAAGTTTCAGAGTAAAAAATCATTCTGCAATCATAATACTTTGTCTAAAGTGTGAAAACTGATTCCATACCTCTGCCCGCAGGCGGCTGGAGCAGAATGCCATCACGGATATCCCACACAAGGCATTCGCACCCTACAAAAGGCTGAGTCGCATGTAAGTATAGAGAGCTGGCGCTCGGGCTGCTTGCTGCTGCTGCTGCTGTTGCTGCTTCTTGTTCTCTGCACCGACTTTGAAATGTTACCTGAGTATTTTTCTACTCCTAGATGGTTTTCCGTAATTTATACAAGATCAAATGTACAGATTACCATGCAAAAGTATTCAGTGGATTGAAAGCGCTTGTTCACAGTCTTATGTAATAGCGCACTGGGTGTGAGATTCTTATGTGCTCCATTCCGATGCCTATGAGTTCTGTTTTCCAGGAATTCGAGCGATTTTAACAACCTAACAGTGTTGACCTTTCTCTTCCTACAAGAGATAGGTACACACTGATCACTTGGTTAGTTTCAATGTACAGGTCGATTCCGTGACGATGGTACAAACTTTCAGGAATGTTGGAGAACGTAAAATTTATCAATTTGAGGTAACAGACCCTGGTCCGGAAGCGAACGAGTCAAAATTTACAAGCGGAAATCTTTCTTATTGCTTTGACAATGGAATACATGCAGCGGTATTGCTGTTGCTAAGGTGTAGGGTTAACAGCTTGCGGAGGTGGCACTATGGACCAGAAAAACAGAAAAATGTGTAGTAAACACGTGCTCTAAAATGCTTGTCTTCAGAGCTATGGTTACTTCTTCTGCAGAAGAGATGTGTTTCACAATAGAGAAGACGGACAAGTCATTTAGGTCCATAGTACCATTTCTGAAAGTTGCTTACCCTACTACAACCTTAACAACAACAGTATCGGTACACGTCTTCCACTGTCTGAGGTATCAGAACGATTTTCGCTCATAAATTTTGACTCGTTCGTTTCCGGATCAGAGTCCCCTAGCTCAGATCGGTCCCTGAAAGTTTGTAACATCATTACGGAATCACCATGTACACACACGGTGAGATGTGTTTCACAATAGAGAAGACGGACAAGTCATTTAGGTCCATAGTACCATTTCTGAAAGTTGCTTACCCTACTACAACCTTAAAAACAACAGTATCGGTACACGTCTTCCACTGTCTGAGGTATCAGAACGATTTTCGCTCATAAATTTTGACTCGTTCGTTTCCGGATCAGAGTCCCTTAGCTCAGATCGGTCCCTGAAAGTTTGTAACATCATTACGGAATCACCATGTACACACACGGTACACGTAAGTAGTTGTTCGAAATTGACTTTCAGTTTCCTGATGGCGTGATTCATTATTCGTGAAAGGCAACTGAAGTAAACTTTCCAGTCTTGAGTTATGGCTAGTCGAGCTATACGTAATATCAGCAAAAATTGTGTTTCATTTTGTCATCAGTTTTCTGACTGGCCTGATGCGGCCCGCCTGTGTTAACCTCTTCAGCTCAGTTTAGGAATCCAACGGTCTTAATTATTTGTCTCAGATATTCCAATCTACGTCTTCCCCCCCGCCCCCCCCCCCCCAAAAAAATTACATTTCTCAGACTGTAAGTTATTCCTTGGTGTTTTAACATATTTCCTATCATCCTGACTTTTTTCTCAACGTTCCCCATAGTTTTCTCTCCTCACCGATTCTGTGTAGATACTCAGTTTCAAACATTTCTATAGCACCACATCTCAAACTTTCAATTCTCTTCTTTTCCTCTTGTCCCACAGTCCATGATCCACTTCCATAAAATGCTGTGTTCCAAACGTACATTCCCACTAATATTTTCCTTAGGTTAAGGTCGATATTTGATACCAGTAGTCTTCTTTTCGTCAGGAATTTCTTTTATTCCTGTGCTACATTGCTTCTTATGTCCTTTCATGAGTTTTTTTTTTTTCGAGGTAGCAAATACGTTAAGTTCATCTATTAGTTCGTAGTCCCCGTTCTGGCGTAACTACAAGCGCTGGAAAGAAGATGACGAACACAAGAGAAAAGAAGGCGGTGAAACCAGGTCGGCCAATGATGCGCTGATTAGGACCACACCACGACAGGAGCGGCCTCTACAAGAATATAAGCGCCGCTCCTGCCAACCAGACCAATAAGGCTGTAGACCGGCACTCGCAGAAGAGTTATTAGTGGTCCGTATCCGTTGCTTGTTTGGGCATTGTCTATAGCGAAGAACATTATTGTTTGCATGTCGCCGATCGCTTGCAACACTTGTTGTAAATGCAAGTACTGTAATTCTTCATATTTGAAATTAAACTACTAATGTTATTTGCTTGAATTGTTGTATAGCATTCCGAGAACACAGCATCCATTAGGCACCCAATACGCGACGAGTGGCCAGGATCCCACAGTCCCCATGTTTTATGTTGAGTTCGTCGCTAATGTCACTTCTGCTACTCCTCATTACTTTCGCCTTTTTCAGTCTCAATCCACAGCGTGTGCTATTTGACTGTTAATTCTATTAAACACGCCCCACAATTTTTTCTTCGGTTTCACGGAGAGTAACTACTACTGAATATTAGCACTGGTATCCTTTAACACTGAATTTTAGTCGAGCTCCTGAAACTTTCTTTCATTTCTGGCCGGCGTCGATGGCCGAGCGGTTCTAGGCGCTTCAGTCCGGAACCGCGCGACCGCTACGGTCGCAGGTTCGAATCCTCCCTCGGGCATGGATGAGTGTGATGTCCTTAGGTTAGTTAGGTTTAAGTAGCTCTAAGTTCTAGGGGCTGATGACCTCAGATGTTAAGTCCCATAGTGCTCAGAGCCATTTGAACCAATTTTTATTTCTGTTAATGCTTCTTCGGTGTATAGACTGAACAGTAGGGACGCAACGCTACATTCGTGCCTTACACTGTCGAGTCACATTCATGTGACCACCGCCTTGTGTTCGACGTCAACGTGCAAATGGCAGCAACTAGCACTGGAGGGTATGCATGGGGTGTGGGTGTGACGCGGATAACAGTGCAGTCGACGTCATAATATGAAAACAGAGCGATTTATGTGACTTCCAAGAGCGCATGATCGTCGGCTTTCGCCCAAGGGTGGAAATATTCCAGAAACGGCTAACTTCGTAAACTGTTCTTGTGCCGTCGTGGTTAAAGTACACTGAGTATGACAAAACTGTGCTGTCCAAAACTGGCGCCGAGACAACTGTGGTGCGCCACGGGCCATACAAGAAAGGAGTGAACGACGGCTGACTGTGGAGGTGTGTACGGACGAATAGACGTCTAACTGTTGAGCGACTGACAGCCCAAAAGAAACGAGGGCTCAGCAGCAGAGTGTCCTCAACGACGATTCAGCGAACGTTGCTGCGTTCGAGCTTCCGCAGTTGGCACCTTGTTCATGCACCCACTGCTGTCACTGATTCCTGTTCATCGGCGACAGGTGGCCTTTTGAGATGAATCACGTGTTATACTTCATTGGACAGTTGGCTGTTGGGGTATACGGCGTGAAACGTCTGAAAGCAAACATCCTGCAACAATG
Organism: Schistocerca gregaria; assembly: GCF_023897955.1. NCBI lineage: Eukaryota > Metazoa > Arthropoda > Insecta > Orthoptera > Acrididae > Schistocerca > Schistocerca gregaria. Next base: position 200,884,957 of record NC_064923.1, read on the forward strand.
GGGAATGTTTTCGTGACATTTCCTGGGTGATCTCATCATTCTGGTAGACGCAGCGGATCAACACAAGTACGCACCTATCCTCAGGGGCTATATCCACCCCTACACGCAGTTTGTTTTTCCTCGGTATGTTGGCATCTATCCACAGGACGACGCAACGTGTCACACAGCTCGTTGTGTACGTGCGAGCACCAGGAAGACTTTACCGCACTCCCCTGGCCACCAAACTCCCCGAATTTAAACCCAGTCGAGAATCTGTGGGACCACAGTGATTGGGGCGTTCACGCCATTGATCCTCAACTGAAAAACCTACCGCAGCCGGCTACGGTACTGGAATCGGTATGGCTCAACACCCCTGACGGTATCTTCAGCACCTCGCTGACTCTCTTCCTGCAGCTCTCGCAATGGTCCGCGCTGGAAAAGGGGGTTACGAAGGCTTTTGACAGGTGGTGACATTAACGTGACTGGACAGTGTATGAACAGTTTTACAATATAAACTTCAAAATAAAAAGACAACCAACCTGGAGTACCAAGACGTGAATGAAAACTCTCTAACCAGATGTACTCTGAACCCCAAAGAAACTGGGATAGGCATGCGTATTCAAATTCATATGTAAGCAGGCAGAATACGGCACTGCGGTCGGCAACGCCCATGTAAGACAACAAGTGTCTGGTGCCGTTCAAAAAATGGTTCAAATGGCTCTGAGCACTATGGGACTTAGCTTTGAGGTCATCAGTCCCCTATAACTTAGAACTACTTAAACGTAACTAACCTAAGGACATCACATACATCCACGCCCGAGGCAGGATTCGAACCTGCGACCGTAGCGGTCGCGCGGTTCCAGACTGTAGCGCCTAGAACCCCTCGCCCACTTCGGCCGGCCCTGGTGCAGATGTTAGATCGGTCACTGCTGCAGCTTATCAAGATTTGAGTTTCAACGTGGTGCTGTAGTCGGCCTACGAGCGATGGGACATAGCATCTTCGAGGTAGTGATGAAGTGGGGATTTTCCCATACGACCGTTTCATGGGCGTACCGTTAGTATGAGGAACCCGGTAAAATATCAAATCTCTGACGTCACTGCGGCCGGAGAAAGATCCTGCAAGAACTGGATCAACGACGACTGAATAGGGTCGTTCAACGTGACAGAAGTGCAACCCTTTCGCAAGTTGCAGAGGTTTTCAATGCTGCGCCGTCAACAAGTGTCAGCGTGCGAACATTCAACGAAACATCATCGATGTGGGCTTTTGGAGACGGAGATTCACTCGTGTATCCTTGATGACCGCACGACACAAAGGTTTACGCCTCGACTGCGCCCGTCAACACCGACACTGGACTGTAGATGGGTGGAAATATGTTAGCTGATCGGATATGTCTCGTTTCAAATTGTAGCGAGCACATGGACATGGAGAAAACCTGATGAATCCATGGGCCCTGCGTGTCAGCAGGGGACTGTTCAAGCTGGTGGAGGCTCTGTAATGGTGTGGGGCGTGTACAGTTGGAGTGCTACGGGACCCCTGATACGTCTAGATACGACTCTGGCAGGTGACACGTACGTAAGCATCCTGTCTGATCACCTGCGTCCATTCATGTCCATTGTGCATTCCGACGGACTTGGACAATTCAAGCAGAACAATGCGACACCCCACACGTCCAGAAATGCCGCAGAGTGGTTCCAGGAACACTCTTGTGAGTTTAAACGCACCCTGTGGCCACCAAACTCCCCAGACGTGAACATTATTGAGCATATCTGGGATGCCTTGCAACGTGCTGTTCAGAAGGGATCTTCATCCCATCGTACTCTTACGGATTTATGGCCAGCCATGGATGTTTGCTGGTGTCAGTTCCCTCCAGCACAACCTCAAGACATTAGTCGACTCCATGCTACGTGGTGTTGCGGTCCTTTGCGTGCCCGCGGGTGCCCTACGTGATATTAGACATGTATACGTAGGGACCGATGACCTCAGCAGTTTGGTCCCTTGGGATTTCACACACACACACACACAGGTGTACCGATTCTAGGGCTCTTCAGTGTATCTCTAAAACTAAATAAATTTGGACACATGTTATATGGAATATTTTATTCGAGTTGGTCTACAAAAGGACTTCCTGAAATGTTTACTGGCTCTCCAGAGCACCGAGTATAGAGGTTGTTCAACAGCGAACCGTTGTCAGACTTGGCGTGGATCGGGCAGTGCGCTACCGCCCCTCAGTTCTCAGTGGTTAGCAGAGACGCGTGGAATAGCGCTCGATTTGTCTGGGCGAGGGCAGCGCGGCCGACGGTTCCCGAAATGCTACGTCGGCCAGGCGAGGCGAGGGGCGTCGCTGACCGCTGAGTTATTGCCGCGGGGCGCAGATGGGCTTTCCGTGATCCACGTCCGGCTAACGACAGCCTGCTTGCGCCCCCGCAACCCGATCCGGCTGCCACGTATCGGCAATTAGGCGTGCCCTCAGCTCTGGAGGCCGGCCGTCAGTGGCGCCCTCAGGGCCAAGTAACCCTCCCTCTCCATAAACCTGCCCTTCCCCTAACCAGAATATCTTTCCTTCAATACTCAGCGCCACATCTCTAGACTGTCACAGTTTAGCATATAATTGCTTTTCGGAATAACTGAAGTAACACACTGAAGGAAGAGAGTCGAACAAGTAAACTGCTTGACAGTTGCTAAGAAACAGTCTTTTTTAGACAGGAATAATCACGGACAATGATGGACGACATGAGACACAATATACCGGGCCATCAAAAAGTCAGTATAAATTTGAAAACTGAATAAATCACGGAATAATGTAAATAGAGAGGTACAAATTGATACGCATGCTTGGAGTGACGTGGGGTGTTATTAGAACCAAAAAAATACAAAAGTTCAAAAAATGTCTATGGAAGGTCAGTCCATTCCTCTAATGGACTGACCTGCCAATAGTCCCGAACTGAACCCTGTGGAAGATCCCTGGGTTGAGTTAGAACGTCAGCAGGGGACTGTTCAAGCTGGTGGAAGCTCTGTAATGGTGTGGGGCGTGTGCAGTTGGAGTCATATGGGACCCTTGATACGTCTAGATACGACTCCAACAGGTGATATGTCCGTAAGAAACAGAGTGTTTTTTAGACAGAAATAATCAGTAGCAATGATGGACGACATGTGACACAATATATACGTAATAGAGGTGGAGTCGCTTATTAATAACGAAAAATGGTACAAATTTTACCACATCGGAAAGCAGGGTAACAGACGGACTTGGGCAATTCGAGCAGGACAATGCAACATCCCAAACGTCCAGAATTTCTCCGAACTGGAATCAGGAACACTGTTCTGAACTTAAACACTTATGCTGGCCACGAAACTCCCCAGACATGATCATTATTGAGCGTATCTGGGATGCCTTGCAGTGTGCTGTTCAGAAGAGATCTCCACCCCCTCGTACTCATATGCATTTATGGACAGCCCTACAGAATTCACGGCGTCAGTTTCCTCCAACACTACTTCATGCATTAGTCGAGTCCATGCCACGTCATGCTGCGGCACTTCTGCGTGCTCGCGGGGGCCCCACACGATATTAGGCAGGTGTACCAGGTCCTTTGGCTCTTCAGTGTACCTTAGCAAGTGTGAGTTGTTGCACAGCTTTTATCAAGCAGTGTCTAACGTCCCGACGTCAAAATCCAAAATAAATCATTTTCACTCTTCCCATTGGTGGTCCGTGATTACAGAAAACAATAAGAATTTTTTTTTACTTTGTTGACGTCTCGATCCTCAGTTGGTCGTAATACTATATTCATGTTTTTTTTTTTTTTTAACACGTGCAGTATCTGATCAAAAGTAACCAAAAATTAATATGCGGTGTGTCCACCCTTTGCCTTTATGACGGATTCAGCTCTGCTGGGACCGTTTCAGTGAGATGTCTGAATATCCGCAGAGGAACAACAAAAAGAGCATGCCAAATTCAAACGAATGCAAAATCCCCAAGATTGGTGATCTTCTACAGAAGCTCGAAATTTAGCGCAGACTTCAGCGCGAGATGCTTGTAATACAGTTTCCACAAAGAAACTTTGCCTCGAAACCTGGCAGAAAATGCAAAGAGATTCTGGTCATATGTAAAGTTTGCTAGCGGCAAGACACAATTAATGGCTTCTCTGGGCGATAACAATGGAAATACAATCGATGACAGTGCTGCTAAAGCAGAGTTACTTAACACAGCCTTCCGAAATTCCTCCACCAAAGAAGACGAAGTAAATATTCCGGAATTCGATTCAAGAATAGCTGCCAACATGAATAACTTAAAAGTAGATATCCTCGAAGCTGTGAAGCAACTTAAATCACTTAATAAAAGCAAGTGTTCCAGTCCAGACTGTATACCAGTTAGGTTCCTTTCAGAGTATGCTGATGCAATAGCTCCATATCTAACGAAAGATCCATACCCAAGAAATTCAAAGTTGCACGGGTCACATCAATATTTAAGAAGGGCAATAGGAGTTATCCCCTAAATTACAGGCCCATATCATTACTGTCGATATGCAGCAGGTGGGACATGTATGGTGTTCCGACACTATGAATTACCTCGAAGAGAACGGTCTATTGACACAGTCAACGCGGATTTAGAAAACAATTCTTGGGAAACATAATTAGTTCTTTACAAACACGAAGTGTTGAGTGCTGTTTACAATTTGATTCCGTATTTCTAGACTTCCAGAAGGATTTTGGCACTGTACCTCACAAGCTGCTTATAACCAAAGCGTGCTTATGGAATATCGTCTCAGTAATGCGACTGTCAGAGAGTTCACGGTTTGTAGTAACTGACGGAAAATCATTGAGTAAACCAGAAGTGATTTCTGGCGTTCCCCGAGGTAGTGTTGTAGGACCCCTGGTGCTCCTTATCCATGAGATATGTAAATGACCACTGTGTGCACCCTAACGATGAAACACACCCTCTAGGCGTAACATCGCCTCCTCCGTGCTTCAGTGTTGGCAGATGACGTTTTCCAGTCATTCGCCAAACACAAGCCCTACCATCAGATCGCCACATGGTATAGCGCGATTCATCAGTCCAAATCACACGTTTCCAGGCATCCACTCTCTATTGACGTCGCTCTTTGATCATCTCGAGCGCCGGATATGCAAGGATGAGTCAAATGAAAACCTTAAATATTTTATTTAATGTTATTTATTGTGAATAAGTGGTACAAAGCTGTATCACTTTTCAACATAATCTCCCCCATGGTCAATGGAAGTCCTCCAGCGCTTACAAAGTGCATAAATTCATTTAGAAAAAAAAATTCTTTTGGTAGTCTGCAAAACCACTCATGCACCGGGCGGCGTACCTCTTCATCAGGAGCCGGCCGCGGTGGCCGTGCGGTTCTGGCGGTGCAGTCTGGAACCGCGTGGCTGCTATGGTCGCAGGTTCGAATCCTGCCTCGGGCATGGGTGTGGGTGATGTCCTTAGGTTAGTTAGGTTTAAGTAGTTCTAAGTTATAGGGGACTTATGACCTAAGATGTTGAGTCCCATAGTGCTCAGAGCCATTTTTTTTTCTTCATCAGGACGGAACTTCTTTCCTCCCATTGCGTCTTTGAGTGGTCCAAACATATGGAAATCACTTGGGGCAAGGTCTAGTGAGTATGGTGGTTGAGGAAGACACTCAAAATGCAGGTCTGTGATTGTTGTAACTGTTGTACAGGCAATGTGGGGCCTTGCAATGTCATGTTGCAGGACACCTGCTGACAGCAAGCTAAGTCGCTTTGATTTGATTGCAGGCCGCAGTTGATTCACTGGTGTATGATTCACTGGTGACAGTGGTCCCTATAGGCATGTAATGCTCCAAAATGACGCCTTTTTCGTCCCAAAAGAGAGTCAGCATAACCTTCCTTGCTGATGGTTCTGTTCGAAACTTCTTTGGTTTTGGTGATGAGGAATGGCGCCATTCCTTGCTCGCTCTCTTCGTTTCCGTTTGGTGGATGTGAACCCAGGTTCCGTCCCCAGTAACGATTCATGCAAGGAAGCCATCACCTCCTCGTTATAAGCGCCGAAGAAATTCTTCACAAGCATCAACACGTCGTTCTCATTTCAGGAGTCAGCTCCCGTGGCACCCATCTTGCAGACACTTTGTGAAACTGGAGCTCATCATGCACAATGTGGTGTGCCAACCCATAACTAATTTGTAAACATGCTGCAGTGTCATTCAGTGTCACTCGACGGTTTTCCTTCACTATGGCTTCAACTGCTGCAATGTTCTGTGGAGTCACAACTCGAGGAGCATCGTCCACTGAAGTCACACCATTTGCGGACTTCCTACTCCATTCGTAGACTTCCTGCTGTGTAAAACATGCATCACCGTACTGAACCTTCATTCGTCGATGAATTTCAATAGGTTTCACACCTTCACTACGCAAAAACCGCATAACAGAACGCTGTTCTTCCCAGCTGCAAGTCGCAAGTGGGGCGGCCATCTTTATACTGATATTGCGACAGTGTGTGTGCATCTGCACTATGCTGCCACCTATAGGCCATTCTGCACGCTGTTTGTAGCACGCTTACCAACTTACAGGATAACGGCACGAAAGTTCGATTTGTTGTTACAAATTTAAAATTTTCGTTTGACTCACCCTTATTGGGCTTATGAGGAGCTGCTTGACCGTTGCACCCTTTTCATCTGTCGTCTTACGCACAGCCGTCGTGCTAGTGGGGCTGCTGAGAGCACTGTGGAACTCACTAGTGATTCAATCAGCTGTTCTCGTGCCATTTCTTACATCCACTTCTAACACCACAGCTCTTGTGCTGTATGGATTTATTTTGCTTTTGTTTTATTTAATGTTACATCGTGGGGCTCCTGTAAATATGTTTGATTGAATAGATGTCACAAAATTGTATACCCTTTTCTTTGTTTAATTTGATGTCATGATTTGATTCTATGTAATGTAGTGTATCTGTCATTTAAATTCTTTGTCCCATATAATAGTGATTTTGTGTGAATAATTTTTTTTTGTAGAAATGTCAATATGTGCAAATATTCTGTTTTATTGAATGAATTTGGTTACTGTTATGTAAACTGCTGATCCTCACTTAGGGTTCTTTGTTATTCTGTATGTAAAAGGTGTTGTGGTTCCCCTCGGAACTGTGTAGCGCGCGCAAATTGTGGTTGGCCCATGCAGAAAAGGTGGAACAAGAGTCAGTCGGGGACGAGCCACCAGTCGGGGACGAGCTACGAAACTGTGAACTGCCATGTAAATGTTGCATATTGTGCTGGTTCCGAGAGAGTTTTTTTTTCTGCCACTTTCCAATGCCTCGGATGGTTGGATAAATAGCTGGAACTATTCTGGAATTTGTATCTATCATCGCCACCAAGAAATGACTGAGTCCAGCAATTCTACTTGTAATTCCACCTACCGACATGCAATCGCCACCACATTGCGCAATCACTGTAATGGAGCACTATAGCAATGTACAGTGAAGGATCAGCTTAATGGATGTGTTAGTGTGCTCAAATATAAGGTAATTTATAACTGAGTTTATGTACCTACCTTATTGTAACACCTCTCAGGTTCCTCTCCGTTCGAACTAAAGTGATTCCCGAGTGTCCTTACTGAAAGAACATTAAAGCCCAGTGTTTTGCTAATTGATGATTCTTGAACATAGTAGAAAGAAAGTTAATAATACTTGCTGAAAGTAATTTTCCTAATAAAACTGCTTATTAATGTATTGTTGCCAACTTCAAATTAAGAGTTCGTAAGGCTGAGGCTTATAAAGTTTTGCTTAGTAAATGATCACATTACTGCCTGTTGTAAATAGCAGAAGGTGAGTCAGTACCTTACATATATGTTAATTTTGTCTCTCAATGTAGTAAAAGTGGAAAACTGCGGTGTGAAACGTAATATACTCAAGTTTGCTAAGTGTTTGTCTCTCCTGTGTATTAGAAGTGCTTATTAATAATATAACAGGATCCACAATTTGTCTATTGGGTTAATGCACGCTAACAAGTAACGGAAAGACCACTAATTAGGAAAACCTTAATTTCTTTAGTCAAATGATAGTGAGGAGCAACTTGTTATTGGATTCCAATAAACTTTCATTTTAAACAGTAAAGTATTTAACTGAGAGAGACTTAACCTATATCCAATTAATGATTTTGCAGTGAATAGTAATAATAACGTTATAAAGACCATCGAGTTTGTGTAAGCCCTGAAAGTAATAGTGTGTTCCGGTATCTGTTACAAATTTGCAAATAGTTTGTGCTGCTCCAGTTGTTAGTTTAAATCTTACCGTACACATATGTATGTGTCAAGAGTTCACTGCACTCGCGTGTGACAAAGTATAGGTTGTGTTTATCCATTCAAGTTACTAATAACTATTTTCTTGAACGAGAATGTTAATCATTCTCTTGCCTAGTTAGGCTGGCGACCGTTTTCTTTACCTGTTAAACAGTGCAGATAGGCAAAATTTTGTTTGTTACTGTTCAAATATTTCCATAATTCTGACTTTCACTTCCGATAAGCCACCTCCGTTAGGTACAACACGGTCAACACAACAAAATTCCTCTCAGAGGGTAATACTGCTCTGTTGCGTTGTACTATAATAGCTTTAATAAGATTGTTTTATTTCACAACCTGCTTTAAGGTTATGGTACAGCAGTGACAGACTAAAGTGTTATACACTCTCTGCAATAAGTGAAGGTTCCTGCCCGCACAGTCACATTACAAGCAGACAGACAGATTTAGAAGGATCTGTTACTCAGGTGACATCCAATGACCAGCCCACGTTCGAGGTTACTGAGCTCTTACGACTACTCACTCTGCGCTTACTGCTTCCCTACTGAAAACACAGTGCTCCCCGCCTCCTTTCACACTGGCTGATTCACCTCTCTTGATATCTAGCTGTCAATTCTCTATTATGCAGTGGTGTCCGCATACGTATGGTCAGAGAGTGTAGATGTTACTCCAAAATCATCACTGTAATGGCGTGGGGTTTGTTAGCGTGCCTCGACGTAAAGCACTTTGTTGTACTGAAACAACTTTCAGGTGGAGCTTGGCACCAGTATTAAGGCCGGGTTCTAATTCAAATTAGCAAAAAACTGGCAAAGTTCGGAATTTTTTTTGAGACAGTGAAAAGACATGCAAAGGATATATTTGGGGATTATGATTGATCATACTTTGAACTTTATTTCAGATATTCATACAATAAAGTGGCACCCTTAATTATGGTTTGATCAAGGACCTGCAAGTTTGAAGTGCGCACTGTGAGTGCAATGTAACCCCTCAGGAACCAGTCGATACTACATTACATTTGTGGGAGCTTATGCCTAACCACAGTGAAATAACCTTCAATTTAACGATATGGTGCTAACTCGAACTTTGAGTTTGATTTTGGGGGTTTGTCTCACTCTTTATGGCTTTACAAAAAATAGTTAATATCAACAAATTTCGTATATTATAGGTATAAGCTTCCAATAAAAGTGTTTACTTTTCTGAGGTCATATATAGAAGTTAATCGATTGAACCGTTTTTAGGTCATGCTGCACGCAGTTTTGAAGAATCGTTTGTCGAGAAAAACCTGTTTAAAGTTTAGAGAAAACCTGGAAATTGAAATAAGAACATCGTGAATTCATTGTCCCAGGAAGGGGAAACTTTACTGACACATTCCTGGGGTCAGATACATCACATGATCACACTGACAGAACCACAGGCACATAGACACAGGCAACAGAGCATGCACAATGTCGGCACTAGTACAGTGTATATCCACCTTTCGCAGCAATGCAGGCTGCTATTCTCCCATGGAGACGATCGTAGAGATGCTGGATGTAGTCCTGTGGAACTGCTTGCCATGCCATTTCCACCTGGCGCCTCAGTTGGACCAGCGTTCGTGCTGGACTAGCAGACCGCGTGAGACGACGCTTCATTCAGTCCCAAACATGCTCAATGGGGGACAGATCGGGAGATCTTGCTGGCCAGGGTAGTTGACTTACACCTTCTAGAGCACGTTGGGTGGCACGGGATACATGCGGACGTGCATTGTCCTGTTGGAACAGCAAGTTCCCTTGCCGGTCTAGGAATGGTAGAACGATGGGTTCGATGACGGTTTGGATGTACCGTGCACTATTCAGTGTCCCCTCGACGATCACCAGAGGTGTACGGCCAGTGTAGGAGATCGCTCCCCACACCATGATGCCGGGTGTTAGCCCTGGGTGCCTCGGTCGTATGCAGTCCTGATTGTGGCGCTCACCTGCACGGCGCCAAACACGCATACGACCATCATTGGCACCAAGGCAGAAGCGACTCTCATCGCTGAAGACGACACGTCTCCATTCGTCCCTCCATTCACGCCTGTCGCGACACCACTGGAGGCGGGCTGCACGATGTTGTGGCGTGAGCGGAAGACGGCCTAACGGTGTGCGGGACCGTAGCCCAGCTTCATGGAGACGGTTGCGAATGGTCCTCGCCGATACCCCAGGAGCAACAGTGTCCCTAATTTGCTGGGAAGTGGCGGTGCGGTCCCCTACGGCACTGCGTAGGATCCTACGGTCTTGGCGTGCATCCGTGCGTCGCTGCGGTCCGGTCCCAGGTCGACGGGCACGTGCACCTTCCGCCGACCACTGGCGACAACATCGATGTACTGTGGAGACCTCACGCCCCACGTGTTGAGCAATTCGGCCGTACGTCCACCCGGCCTCCCGCATGCCCACTATACGCCCTCGCTCAAAGTCCGTCAACTGCACATACGGTTCACGTCCACGCTGTCGCGGCATGCTACCAGTGTTAAAGACTGCGATGGAGCTCTGTATGCCACGGCAAACTGGCTGACACTGACGGCGGCGGTGCACAAATGCTGCGCAGCTAGCGCCATTCGACGGCCAACACCGCGGTTCCTGGTGTGTCCGCTGTGCCGTGCGTGTGATCATTGCTTGTACAGCCCTCTTGCAGTGTCCGGAGCAAGTATGGTGGGTCTGACACACCGTGTCAATGTGTTCTTTTTTCCATTTCCAGGAGTATATATATATATATATATATATATATATATATATATATATATATATATATATATACAGTTCAGTCTGCATAAAAACCACATGTTGTTATATACTTTTGATGTCACCAAACACAAATCTGAAGTTAGAATTTCAAAATTCAAAATCTATAGTCCAATATGTTTTGACCAAAATTTGACAAAAAAAGTGTTTTCGTTACTTACGTTTAGTCTGCAATTCCAGGATTGCATATCACGCTTTCCTCTAGTCCGGATTGTTCCTGGAGAGCAATTTCTTCGGTCTTCTTGGCGAGAAAAGCCGATCTGGCTGACCTGGGTATGCCACGTTCGGCAGCCTGCACACGTTGGTCGTCAGACTTCCGGCTAATATGTTTGCATGCTTACTGCAGTATAAATCATTTTGTGAATGTGTGTGAAGGCACGAAAAGTTTTCTACCTGAGCCGGCTGTTTCCTACTGACTTGTGAGAGCGTCCCACGGCGACCGAGACATTACTTCTAACAATGGGCTATAGAAACTTTTGTTACACACGGATTAAAAATCAGTATCATCTCAACATTCTAGACACATATCGTTTCAAAAAATTCAATAAAGAAAAAAATAAAATTTCTATCATTCTGAATGAGAACCAACCCTTAAGTTTCTGATTCTAAAAAATACATGAAATGCAGAAAGGTACGCAATGAAATTATTGTGGATGGTGTTTGTTACTAACTTGCTCACTGAAGTGTTTCACTAGCTTTTCCGTCCTCTCCTCTTACATCGCACCAACCCGTTAGACGACGCATTTCCTCTTATAGCATGACATGTGCAACATGAGTGCATATTGTAACAGCAGTTTTCACTATCAGCGTTAATGTTTATATTGCGATATTACGCTAGTAATGGGATATATGAAACTTACCAGGCAATACACACGTAATTGGTCTCGATTTATCTAGTAACCATTTTCAGGCAACATCATTGTCCCAGAAAAGTAGTTAACCAGTCCATTAACAGTGCATGTTTGCATTGCTAGGCTGCGTGCTCGGCTGAAGAGCGTGGGCGTCCTTGTGTTTTACTTCATTTTCAGCGTACATAACCAAAAGATCTGTAGCGTAGCTACAGACCTTCTTGGGATAGAAAACCGAATGGCGTGAAGTAGTGTTTAGAGGAGCTGGGATCACACCCTTGCGTACTGCGCCCAGATTTAAATTTTCGGTGATTTTCATCGAGTATTTAAAACAAATTATGGAACTTTTCTGTTAAAAGGAATACTGCCGATTTCCTTCCCCATCCTTGACCGTTCGAAGCTTGTTCTCCGTCTCCAATGACCTCATTGTTCACGGGACGTTAAAGCCTAATGTTCCTCTCTTTTTTGAGAGAGGACCATTGTAAGTACTAATTATTTTAGCTTAATATTCTCTAGAAGTGTGTAGGATTTCGTGGTCGTTGTCGTTGAAGGTGAAACCTTGTTTACGCCAAATAACAAAAGAAAGAACAGAAACGGGTTCCAAACAGGATACAATGGCAATCATAACAGAGGAAACAACTGGAACGAGAACAGAAATGACAATGGAAACCGTAACTACGGTGAGCGCTGTAATAATGGCAATAACAATAATTACGGAAACGGACAATGGCATTGGTACCCGCCAATCAACAATTAGTACTGTCCAGTGAAACCACCTCCCTATAATAATAACAGCAACAAAGGAAATAGTTCACAAAGCAACATGCAAAGAGGAAACAATATCCTCGAGGGAATCTACATCTACATCCATAGTCCGCAAGCCACCTGACGGTGTGTGGCGGACGGTACCTTGAGTACCTCTATCGGTTCTCCCTTCTATTCCAGTCTCCAATTGTTCGTGGAAAGAACGATTGTCGGTATGCCTCTGTGTGGGCTCTAATCTCTCTGATTTTAGCCTCATGGTCTCTTCGCGAGATATACGTAGGAGGGAGCAATATACTGCTTGACTCCTAGGTAAAGGTATGTTCTCGAAACTTCAACAAAAGCCGTACCGAGCTACTGAGCGTCTCTCTTGCAGAGTCTTCCACTGGAGTTTATCTGTCATCTCCGTAACGCTTTCGCAATTACTAAATGATCCTGTAACGAAGCGCGCTGCTCTCCGTTGGATCTTCTCTATCTCTTCTATCAACCCTATCTGGTACGGATCCCACAGTGCTGAGCAGTATTCAAGTAGTGGGCGAACAAGCGTACTGTTATCATACTTCCTTTGTTTTCGGATTGCATTTCCTTAGGATTCTTCCAATGAATGTCAGTCTGGCATCTGCTTTACCGACGATCAACTTTATATGATCACTCCATTTTAAATCACTCCTAATACGTACTCTCAGATAATTTATGGAATTAACTGCTTCCAGTTGCTGACCCGCTATTTTGTAGCTAAATGATATGGGATCTTTCTTTCTATGTATTCGCAGCACATTACATTTGTCTACATTGAGATTCAATTGCCATTCCCTGCACTATGCGTCAATTCGCTCCAGATCCTCCTGCACTTCAGTACAATTTTCCATTGTTGCAACCTCTCGATATACCACAGCATCATCCGCAAAAGCCTCAGTGAACTTCCGATGTCATCCACCAGGTCATTTATGTATATTGTGAATAGCAACGGTCCTACGACACCCCCTTGCGGCACACCGGAAACCACTCTTACTTCGGAAGACTTCTCTCCATTGAGAATGACATGCTGCGTTCTGTTATCTAGGAACTCTTCAATCCAATCACACAATTGGTCTGATAGTCCATATGCTCTTACTTTGTTCATTAAACGACTGTGAGGAACTGTATCGAACCCCTTGCGGAAGTCAAGAAAACACGGCATCTACCTGGGAACCCGTGTCTATGGCCCTCCGAGTCTCGTGGACGAATAGCGCGAGCTGGGTTTCACACGATCGTCTTTTTCGAAACCCATGCTGATTCCTACAGAGTAGATTTCTAGTTTCCAGAAAAGTTATTATACTCGAACATAATACGTGTTCCAAACTTCAACAACTGATCGACGTTAGAGATATAGGTCTATAGCTCTGCACATCTGTTCGACGTCCCTTCTTGAAAATGGGAATGACCTGTACCCTTTTCCAATCCTTTAGAACGATATGCTCTTCTAGAGACGTAGGGTACACCGCTGCAAGAAGGGGGGCAAGTTCCTTCACGTACTCTGTGTAAAATCGAACTGGTATCCAATCAGGTCCAGCGGCCTTTCCTCTTTGAGCGATTTTAATTGTTTCTCTATCCCTCTGTCGTCTGTTTTGATATCTACCATTTTGTCATCTGTGCAACAATCTAGAGAAGGAATTACAGTGCAGCCTTCCTCTGTGAATAGCTTTGGAAAAAGACATTTAGTATTTCGGTCTTTTGTCTGTCATCCTCTGTTTCAGTACCATTTTGGTCACAGAGTGTCTGGACATTTTGTTTTGATCCACCTACCGCTTTGACATAAGACCAAAATATATAATTGAAGTGGTGAGTGAACCTCAATCGTCAAGTAACAGCCCTTCAAACTAGGTGCGGTCTCATCTTAGCCCCAGGTGACGATCCGGAATCATAACGGGGGCAGCACCCTGTCGCAGGTTAATTTCAACAACCAACATAAACCAGGTAGTAATCAGACAGGTCCTGTGTACTTACCTTCGCGACGAGTTAACCGAAGAAAATACGACATGTTGTGGCTCAAAGAAGGTCGTTGTCGTGAGAATGAATTCCGTAACATACGAAGCCAAAGAAAAAAAATGAATGCAAAATATCTCTTATCTAGAAAAGCACATAAAAATTCACTTGACGTCTTCGTAAGAGACAGCTTCCTGTCCTTCCGAAATAACTACGAAGGTGTAGATGAAATATGGCCGAAATTCAGAGAAAACTTTTGCAAAACTGGACGTTCCTTCCCCTACGCTAGGAACTTCTTCAGCAGTCTTCCTGTGTCCCGGACGGCTAAGTTTTGTAAAAGTTTGGAGAGGTATATGATGCGACCTAACATATCTGAAGATTTTACCTCCGCATTAACGTGCGCTTGCAGAGTTTTGTCCTTATTCTCGTGTTTGCTAATTGTTGCTTATTAACTTCTAAAACGCTTCTTAAAAGCACACACTATCTTTGATGTTGTGACATCGTACTACCACCATCCTCTGAGACACATAATCCGTCAGTTGTAGTCTTTTGTTTTCTGTCGCCAAAGCAGGCACACCGAGCGCTTTAGACGGATTATGTTCTTTCTCTGTGAACGTGAAACGGCCTGATGCCGCTTTGCTTGACTTCCGAGAACTGTCTACGGCTAGACTGATGTGCGCAGTTCGCGCTTACCGGCTCCACAGACGGGCAGCGCAGATGCCACTCACACGATGGATGCGAGCTGTTTGTTTTCCCTCCAGCCACTCGGAAACTGGCGGTCTGCCCACTTCTACGAAATCACGTCTTTGGATAACTTCTCTTATTGTTTAGACGCCGCGACGAAAGGGAAACCTTTGATGTTGCCATGAAAAGCACCGGTTATTGCTTTTTTTGACATAACGTGGTGTGAAATAACGGACTTTCCGCTCTTTATGTCTCCAGAAAGTGACTTTACCTTAGAAACACTGTCGTAACTTGTTAATTGTCAATAAACCGCACTAGCTCTAGTCAAGCGCAATAATGGCGAAAAACTTTCTGTACATGTGACGTTGTAGCACCACCTCACGCAAATTTGCTTCAGAATACGAGTGTGTGATTGGAGGAAGCTTCGTCATTCTTATCTCTTCGGACATAATGTTACGCCGCAGAAACGCTGCGAACCACGGAAGAAATTCGACCGTAAATTTTACCGCGAGGCATTTCTCTTAGCTGAATTCCTTTTTATTGGAAAGCAATTGCTCGGTTTACTGCACGTCTCCATTTCCACAGAGTTTTTCATTACTTCCATAGACATTAAACCCTCTCGCAGTAAGTCTTTTAAATATTACATTCCGTCTCCTATACGAAATTACAATAGAATGAGCACCTTTCAAGGTGGTCTGTGCTCAGCCTTTGTCCATTCTCGTTTCAAAATCACGTTCACAGCCATTCTAGCTGCAGAACAAGAACACAGTTTAATCTACGTAGACAAAGCGACTGCGTGAATTTCAGGTAACATAAGCAATGTAATGAAAAGTAAATTCATTTTTTTATGTTCGTATACCATATGTAGCGTACTATTAAATGTTCTTACTGCACAATTGATTTTTCTTAAAGTTCGGTATCTGAAACAAAGATATATAGTCTTATTTAGACAACCAAACAGGTGCAATCGAAGTGACAATAAAATCTATTCCGATCTGTCTACATTCACAGTTTAGCAGCTATAGCATCTAATCATAGTTATGTTTTTAATCACGTTTGCCACACTCAAGTTAAATCGCTAAAAAGAATGGAGCATTGTTTGTGAATGTCACCATGATGATCGTTTGGTTAGTTAAAATTCACTATAATATGGTTATGTTTTGTATGTGTGTGTGTGTGTGGTGTCAGAAGGCTTATTCTCGTGCACTCAACCTAGGTTCTGTGTAGCATCGCTAGAGGTTCACAATAGACATGGTATATCACTAGAAGTGACTGAACTACTTTGCTCCAAATTTTTCTCCGTCGTTTATAGATCTCTCACTGTTGGTAACTCTCCCACATATATCTGATAAACCCAAAACTGTATAAAAATTGTTTAATCCTCAAAACTTCTCTTTCTTCTCACAGACGCAGATTGAGTCTCGGAAATGTTTTTATGCATTTCCTTTCACGAGTAGCATTCGGCTTTGTAGTAGAGAATGCAGACAATGCCGCCAATTGCTAAGTGTGGCTGCCTTGAATTCTGGAGACTGACGTGATATTTTTTCTGTTTTCAGAGACCTCAGCAAGAACCAGATCAGCAAGATAGCAGCGGACGCATTCTTGGGGCTCAAATCGTTGACGTCGTTGTAAGTAAAATACAATTTCGTAAGAAAGGATTTTCAAAAGTATCGTATAAAAAGTTTAAAGGTACAATGTTATGAGCTGGCCAGGATGAGACTTAATCACATCTCTGGCGATAATAACCAACAGATTTTGGTTTCGAGCATATTTTCCTTGAATTGTTATCAGAGGAAATTAATTTGATGGTTGTTGTGTTTGTTGTTAGTGTTTGTAATAGTACCTTTTTAATTACTGTGTTTTTGACGTATTTCCTTTCTCATCTTGATATAGTGCACATAAAGAATGACATCGCCAGATTTCTTCGTATTGCGCACTGCATGTTGTGTGTATCCAGTCGTTCCAACAGGCATCGTTAAAAAAAAAAAAAAAAATGAAGAAAATAAGACGTGTTTGGGAACAAGTTTCGGTTGCTGCACAACACGAATTATTTTAGGTATGATGACACACACGTCATCGTTTTACTATTGAGAAATAGGGGAGATAGTGCCAGAGTCATGATACGTGAACTGGAGTGGCAATCATTAAAACAGAGGCGCTTTTCGTTGTGACGGGATCTTCTCATGAAATTCCAATCACCAATTTTCTCCTCAGATTGCGAAAACATTCTGTTGGCACCCACCTACATAGGGAGAAATGATCATAACGATAAAATAAAAAATCAGGGCTCGCACAGAAAAAATTGAAGTGCTCGTTTCTCCCGCGCGCCGTTCGAGAATGCAACGGTAGAGAGACAGCTTCAAGGTGGTTCACTGAATCCTCTGACAGGCACTTTATTGTGAATAGCAGAGTAATCACATAAATGTAGATGTAGACGTATTTGAAGATGGCCCCAGGCTAAAACTGGCTAGTAATAGAAAATAAATGTCGAAGTAAAAATCAATCATGCCGCAGTACATTAAAGGGCCTGTAGCGGAAGAACGTTTTTGACCTTCAGAAAATACATTGAGGCTGTGGACCCCATTATGAGAAAACTAACAGCCTGTTGTCATATTCAAGAGTCTCACATGGCAGGATGAAGTTTAGTTCCTCGGAATGAAAAGGGACATGATAAATGTGAGAATTGTTCTTTGATAGATGATATAATAATGTATTATCATTATTATTAAACACAGAGGACTACGTAGAGGAGATGTACAGCTTGGAGATCATGATAGAAAAGAGAACGCCAATGATGTACGATGATTATTAATAAAGACAATAGATAGTGCACAGTGAGCTTGGCAAAATCTGAGAAGCTCTAGCTCTCTGAGCTGCTCTGGGACAGTCAAAGCTTGTCTCTGGGTTGTCTCAGTAGCTCCGCGCTGTGATTTTGTGACGTAATTTAGCGGCGAAGATATTATTTGAGAGAAGACTTTTGGCGCGCAATTCAAATTGCTTCTTTGACGACAAGTATACTTCCCATCACGCTGCCACGCAGTCCAACAACGGAGCGTTGTCGTATCCAAATGCCCCACAGATCTTGTAATTGTACGATTCGACCAGTCGACTAAACGGAGACTCACAATGGGGCCTCTTTCGAACTTTCTCAAGTGCTGGTAACACTGTCTCACACGATAGGGCGGCACTTCCGTGAGCTTTAGTCATCAGTCGACATCAACACTAACGCACTCTAGTGACCATTCTACCTGTCACGGAGAACTGCAACGCTGATCACTTACATACAGGCCAATGGAGTGTGCACGTAAGGAGTTACAGTGACATACGAGCATGTCTTCTGGGTGCTTCACTTTTTTTGTCAAGCATTGTAGCTTCTTAAGTCTTGTCAGCCTCAATCTTCTTATGAGGCATGGAGAAGTTCATAGATTCGTACTTGATGCTCGGCACTGAAGTTTGCTTCACAATGACAAGATAACTGGACACACTTCAATGTATCACCTTGAGTTGTAGTCATTTGGCAAGTTGCGTCAGAAGTTGAATTTATTTAGTTTCTGCTGCAGTGTCGATGTTAACATCCAGGCGGTAGCTGCCGTTGCCCGTCAGCGACGGAGTGAAGCACTATTCACTGTACTCACTATTTGTTACTATTATTTTGTAAACAATGGATGTCATCAGAAACGGGGCGGTATCTAATAACACTATGAGCTTTCCGCAAACGACGAACTTGCATACAGAAGAGGGATTTGGTGGGGGGCAGCTGACGTCGTTAACTTGTAACGGAATGTAGGAAGACTTGAACAGGATCGGCTGTTAGCGCCAAGACATCCAGCTGATTCTCAACGTAAGTAAACGTAAATGCAGTGCGTACAAATAAACGGAAAGAAGCCACATTGTGTGATTACATGTTTGGTTGTGTGATTACATGTTTGGCTATCAGTCTCTGGAATCAGTCAGCACGTCAACTATCTGAGAGTATCTGTTCGGAGCGATTAACGATTATACGGCGACAAAAGCCTAGTCGTGGAACAGGCAGAAAGCACTCTCCGAAATATAATCCAGCCCCGAAAAAGTTCGCTAGCAAAAATCTCTCTCAAGCGCATCACGAGTCCGCCTAATACCCCATCAATTTCGATTAACGTAAGAGACACGAGGACTGTAAGAGATGCGCACGTCTTAGTGTATTTGCTCTATCAGTGTGACAGCGTCACAAAAATACTTAATAAACTCGAGGGGCCCCCTCTTCACTGTCAATGGCGATAGGCTGTAGTCCCATAATTGAGGTGCCTAATGCCTACCAAAATTGAAGTTTTAAAAAATTACCAGAAATGTTTTATGTCAAACAATGTTGTACTGTCATTAACTTTTTCAGTTAAATACGTCTTCGACATCCTCAAGATAACTAGAAAATGAAACTTAAAAATATTATTTTTTTTACTTGTTTCAACACAAAGTTAATTTTTTGACAACGAAAATCAGTATTGCAAGTGGATACGTTAAATTTGCGATTTTGTATAGTTGATGGGAGATATCACGTGCTATATACCACTTACTACAGGTTTAAATACTAATTAAGAAATGAGTTATTCAAACACCCAACAAACTCGTTTTTACCATATACGTGGGATTGCATGCTCTGCACTTAGCCTCTCAGTTCCGAGAGGCTATCTTTCCAATATAATCAAAATATTACGTCTTCCAACTTTCAACCTGCCTAATGACATTTAAGGTAAGATAAGAAAAAAACGAGCGTATATGGAGGGATCAAGATTAGCTTCCTGCCCAACTATCATACGCGAATGCAACTACGAAAAATTACTCATGTGCTCTGTACACTCTCCGCCACACGCCACATCACAGCTTGTGGAGATATGAAATGTACACTGCCAGAAAAAAGAAAACAACACCCTCAAGGTCTATGTTCAGTGGCCTCAGAGTACAGTATGCGGGTACTGAGAAGTTTTAGTGTTAGTGATTCATTCCTCACGGTTACCGGAGATCAGACAGCGGTCAGGAAACCTGTCTACGTCTACATCTACATCTACATTTATACGCTGCAAGCCACCAAACGGTGTGTGGCGGAGGGCACTTCACGTGCCATTATCATTACCTGCCTTTCCTGTCCCAGTCGCGTATGGTTCGCGGGAAGAATGACTGCTGGAAAGCCTCCGTGCGCGCTCGAATCTCTCTAACTTTATATTCGTGATCTCCTCGGGAGGTATAAGTAGGAGGAAGCAATATATTCGATACCTCATCCAGAAACGCACCCTCTCGAAACCTGGACAGCAAGCTACACCGCGATGCAAAGCTCCTCTCTTGCAGAGTCTGCCACTTGAGTTTGCTAAACATCTCCGCAACGCTATCACGATTACCAAATAACCCTGTGACGAAACGCGCCGCTCTTCTTTGGATCTTCTCTATCTCCTCTGTCGACCCGACCTGGTACGAATCGCACACTGATGAGCAATACTCAAGTATAGGTCGAACGAGTGTTTTGTAAGCCACCTCCTTTGTTGATGGACTACATTTTCGAAGGACTCTCCCAATGAACCTCAACCTGGCACCCGCCTTACCAACAATTAATTTTATATGATCATTCCACTTCAAATCGGTCCGTACGCATACTGCCAGATATTTTACAGAAGTACCGTGGTCTGTGGAACATTCCCACGACTGTAAACCTTGGTCTGGATGTCCGCGTAGTACAAACGCACATCAAGATTGCCGCATTGTGCGAGCAGCAGTGGTCGACCGAACATAATCCAGGGACGAAGTCTGGGCACATGTTGCACCCGCTGTGTGGTCAGGGAGCATTGGGAACCGTCTGCTTGCAGCACGTATTAATCTGGCCAAGCAACCACTGACACCGCGACACCGCCAATCAAGGGTACTCCAGTGACGTCGAAGAGTTGACTGGAGACTGGAATCTTCAGTGATGAGAGTAGATTCTTAACTTTTCATGGTCAGGGTACACAGTCACGAAAAATTTCTTAAAGGACGTCGTATTCGCCGTTGTCTGTCGAAATTATTTCACAACTGCAATTTTAGTCTTTGGGCCATTTTGTAGTAGTACTGTAAAAGATTTTGCTTCAGCACATGGCGTACTTTCAAATGGTTCAAATGGCTCTGAGCACTATGGGACTTAACTTCTGAGGTCATCAGTCCCCTAGAACTTAGAACTAGTTAACCCTAACTGACCTAAGGACATCACACACATCCATGTCCGAGGCAGGATTCGAACCTACGACCGTAGCGGTCGCGCGGTTCCAGACTGCAGCGCCTAGAACCGCTCGGCCACTCCGGCCGGCACATGTCGTACTTCAAAATCTTCTGACATGCATACAGTTATCGTCAAAAATACATGTAACCAGTGTGCTAGAACATTGATTTGTAGTGATTTATGTGAAGGATGTTAAAATTTTTAACATTTCACGTAATTTACATTATTTCAAGATGTCCAGAGCTTCGCACACGTCTGATCTTACCGTATTTCTACAGAACAGGCTTATTTTTGCCGATGACGTTCATACATGTGAGAGGAAATGACTTATGCTGAAGCAAAAACTTTGGCTGTATCACCTGAAAATGGTCCAAAGGCCGAAAATTGCAATTGTGACACAAATAATTTCTACAGTCAACGGCGAATATGATGTCCTTTAAGAAAAAAAAAGTAGATATTGTCCGTTCGCGAATAGTGGACGCACACGTGTGTGGCATTAACCTGGTTCGCCCACGACACACAGCTCCCGTTCCAGGTTTCACGGTGTGGGAGGCCATCAGTTACAACTTGCGGTCACGTTTCAGTTTTCTGCAGGGGAAAGTAACCAGTGCCCATTATATTTCACATGCTGTCATCCCCATGCTATTGCCATTTTTTCGACAAGAAGGTGGTGTACTTTTTCAGCATAACAATGCACGTCCACATACGACTGCAGCATCGACGTAACGTGCTCTGTGTCGTATTACAACTGCCCTGGCCAACAAGATCACCAAATCTCTACAGTTGAACACGTCTGGGACATGAAGCTGGAACTTACATGTTCTCCAGGGCCTGTAAGAACCGTTGCCGAATTCCAACAAAAGGCACAAGATATTTGGGACAATCTGTTGCAGGATGCCATTCGGCGCCTACACTGATCAACCAGAACATTATGACCACCGACCTACTATCGATATAAATCCGCCCAGCCAATAGCAGCGTCACCTAGTGAGAAATGTCTGCTAGTCTGACACAGGCACACGGTGTATGTAGTATCACTGTGCGTGCTGTCCGTGTGTAAAATGAGGAAGGAGCGTGATCTGAGTTTGACTGAGGGCAGATTGTGGTGGCCCGGAGGCTCTGTACAAGCATTTCGGAAACTGCATGGCTTATTGGATGTGTGAGGAGCGCTGTGTTGAGTGTCTCCAACATGTAGTGAAACCACGTCCAGACATCGTGGGGTCGGGCGGCCACCCATCATTACAGATGTGGAACATTGTAGGTTGGGCAGACTGGTAACTGTGGCAGAACTAACATTAGACTTTAATGCTGAGTAGAGTACATGGGTGTCTGAACACACAGTGCACCGACACACGCCTAAAAATGGACCTCATCAGCCGACGACACATGCATGTGCCAATGTTAACGCCACGACATCGAGAACTACAACTGGAATGGGCACGTGACCATCGGCGCTGGACGTTGGTGCAGCGGCAGAGGGTTGCATGGTCTGATGAATCCGTCGTCTTCCAGGGGAACAGCTCCTTGACTCCTGTTTTACGGTACGGAGACAAGCTGGCGGCGGCTCCATTATGTTCTGTGGACCATTCACGTGGGCATCCATAGGTCCAATGGAGCTCTTGCAAGGCACCATGATGGCCAAGATACTTCGTACACTGGTTGCAGACCACGAACACCCCTTCATGACGTTCATTTTTCCCGACGGCAGTGGAATTATTCAACAAGATAACACGCTATGTGACAAGCAAGCCCTGCAAAATGATGGTCATGTCCTGCACAAAGAGTATCACTCCTGTCTCTATGCTGTTCATTTTTGGAAGACGACGTACGACCAGCTTAGAGACAGAAGTGATGACACTTTCTGCAGGACCTGGCCATCATTTTTCAGGACAATGCTCAAGCACATTCAGTGCAAGCTGTTATTGATTTGTATGACTGATGCGGCTGCTAAGTGCTCTACCACCTACTGCACTCCCCTGACTGAAGCTCTTTCACGGCATTCGCTTTAGAACTGCTACAAATTCGTCGGGCAATAGACCGCGCCGCTCGAACTGTCAACACAACTGACACTGCTAAGAGTATTCTACGACTTCCACATCGCTGGCAACGGGTTATACACAATGCTGGTGACTATTTTGAAGGTCAGTAAAACTTTGAAAAACGTATCTATTTTGTACGAGCTGTAAATAAATAGTTGCCACTATTAAAGTTCCAAACTTCGTATTTTTAAAGTTTGTTGCAAGCCGCCAAGTGGTCTTATTCTCTAATACTGGACGAATAAAGTCTGAGAATTGACGCTTTGTGTGCTACTCTTCCTTTTTACCCCCAGTCCTTTGATACGTGGTTCTTTACCGCACTGCGATTGTCACCTGACATTAAGGTATACATGTACCAAGTTTAGTTAATATTGGTCTAGTGATTTAGGAGGGGATGTGGAAAACACACACACACACACACACACACACACACACACACACACACACTTCTATAATCTGTACGGATATGGATTTTGCCACCATAGTTCGTCACCGACTGCGTACTTTTCCCGACTCTTGTGCGCGCCCTTATACACAAAATAAAATCATGCGATTAGTTACCGTTGTCTTTTCGGAAGACAGGAGAGAAAGAGACGAGCAGAGTGATAGACTTGTTTTCCGGGTAAAGTTGAGTTTAAGAAGTCCCCCGGTCTCGTCTGGAGCTTCCAGCACTTCGAGTCCTAGCCAGAGAGAATGGCTCGACCGAAGAGTTTGTAATCGGATTGCGCGTCGCTCGAACCGGCAACCACTCTTGGGAAGACGCTTACAGTCTTCCAGGCGACTCACTTCTTTGCAACAATCACGTTAGCTTTCATTGAACTTAGCCGAGTGGAACGCAGTGCTTTCAAGTAAACACCGGAAGACGATTACGTTTCTCCGCGACATTAGTAGCTTTCTAGCACTGTACATTACTTTCGTGTATCCGATTTTAGGACTACGTTGTGTTGACAGATGAGAAAGTCATTTACAACTTATTTTTTCTGGAGGTATTTGTCTGCTGTGTAGCCTGTACAGGAGTGAAACGTGTACAATAAACAGCACTGGCAAGAAGAGAATAGAATCTTTCGAAATTGTAATCTCACGAAATTGTCGGTGACACTCGTCACCACAAATCGCCGACACAGTGTTTGTACAAACAGTTCTACCAGTTGCGACCAAGGCCACTGTCCCTCAGAGCAACGTCCACATTTTCTTCGTGAAAGTATTATCATAATTTTCTGTATCTTACGTTGTTAGTTGTTTTGAGTGGAGTAATTAATGTGATGTTGAGACTCTCTCTACCTAACTTGGATGAAAATAAAAGTTTAGCGAGAGCTGGTGATGATTATTAATATTTAGTTAATGTACAGATTTATTGAGATAAGGAAGATACTTTTTAGCAATTTGAATATTTTTCATTACAAGGTGCTAAGTCAGATGGAGTCTTTACAAAACAGTTTCAAACAACAATCAAGTTGTGTGCCTCTCAGCGTCGATTTAAGGAAAGTGGTAGGCGACATATAGAATCAATGTTTATCACAGTCAGTACCTCTACATATCCTAATTTCTTTTCCTTCCGAGGCTGTCCAAAGCAAAACCTACAAAAGAACAGACATGCGTATTCACAGTCAACGACGACAACAAAACACAATGTGGTGCTACAGATGAATGCTGAAGATTAGATCAAATAACTAATGAGGAGGACCAAAACGAACTGGGGAAAAATTTTATAGCACAATCTGACTAAAAGAAGGGGCAGGACATATACTATCACCAAGGAAGCGCCAATTTGATAATGGAGACAAGTGTAAGGGGTAAAGCTCTAGAGGAGACAAACGCTCAAAAAGAGTAGGCGAATTAAAATGGATACAAGGTGCTTCAATTACGCAGAGGTGAAGAAACTCGTAGTACAGGATAGGTTAGCGCAGAGAGCTGTATCAAACTTGTCTTCGGACTGAAGGCCAGAACAACATTGTTAGGGTCATCACCACCTCTTGTCATCCAGTTGCATCCTGGGAGTGGAAAAGTTAGTAAGCTGCTCTTCCACTACTGCTCACAATTCACATGGCTCTTGTTACCCTTGTCCACAAACTCAGTGCAGGGAATGGTCCGTCTGGACCTGATCGCGGAATCTGTAATTACAGTTTGTTATTGCGTTTCTGAAGAACTGTTCGACGAATTAACCGTCTGATCACCTCCATCTTGGCATCGCCGTAGCTTGGCAAATGGATTCGCACCTAAGAGTTTTTACAAAAATATTTAAAATAAATCCGTTTAATGCAACAAATACTCTGCATGACAAAAAAACTTGAAGCACCCAGAAGGGGAGGAGAAAACGAAACTCTACGAGTTGGGAGTGTATGTAACGCTAGTTCAGTGAGTACAAAATCGGATCACATTTGCAAAAAACTTGGCAATATGAGCTCACTTATCAGTACGATGTTGCAACACCTCTGGCTTGGATGCAAGTACTGATACCGTTGGAACAGCCGTTTTATCTTCTCCTGAGGCGAACTGTCGTAGCGGGTCTTTGATATTCTGCCTACTGCCGCTGGGACTGATTCCACACATGTTCTGCCCGGGACAGATCTGGGGAAACTTGCTGGCCATAGGAGCACCTCAACATCATGCAGGCAGTTCGTCGACACACGTACCGACTGTGGACGCGCATTGTTCTATTGAAAAATGGCATCAAGGTATTCTCGCACGAGGGATAATACATGAGGATGCAAGATGTCCGTGACGTACCATTGTGCTGCTAGAGTTCCCTCAGTCTGCACCAACCGTGACCTGAAATACCCGCTGGCTCCTCACACCACGACGTAAGCAACATCATTGCTGTGCCTCTCCAAAACACGGGAAGAATGTTACCGTCGCCAGATCGCTGCCATGCTGCGACACCATTTATCAGCAGTCCACGCTTGCCGGTCGTAGCACTACTCCAAACGCAGCCGTTTTATGTAGAGGCGTTAACGGCAGCCTACACTTGGTACGGTAATTCCCTAGCTTGGCTGCTGCCAGTCTGGGACCAATAGTGCGGGATGACAGAGTGTTGCAAGGAGTGTGTTACCTGTTCTCGGATGGCAGATGCAGATATGAACGGGTTACTATGTACTTGATGTACAATACGCCTATCCTCCCTTGTGGTGGTCGACTCGAACCTCGACGACGAGAATACCTGTTCTCATGTTCCCAAACAGTTCAATGTCGGGCCACTGTCACAGTCAAACACCCCACAAATCTAGATATTGCACGATTCAACCAGCCGACCGAGTGGAGACCCACTATGTCAGTTTCAAAATGATGCTTATAACGCTATATCACACGAGTAAGCGGCATCTCCGTGTCCTATACAGTGACACTCAGCACCCGATACTGTTCACGTCCCTTACATATCTTACCAGGCCTGGTAACAACACTAAACACGAACAACGCTATTGCCACCTGGTGGCCGTTCTACCTTTCACAGACAATTGCAGCTCTATCATTTACGTGCCAGACGATGGTGTGAATTTACACAGACATCCGACGATGTCTTCTGGTTGCTTCAGTTTTTTTGCCAGACAGTGTATATCTATAGCCTGTCAAAATATTCGACCTTGAAATTAACACATATTCTCATGTGTTCATCCCAATTTCCGAAACACTTTATTCCATTATGATGTTGTTACTTCCAAAACTTGATGTTTGAAGCATTCAATAGCTTCTTAGGGGCGATGAAAGTGGCTTTAACACGCACGGCTCTTCCAGTGCGTCATGCCGGGCAAAGCACGGTGGCGTTCAAGGCGGTCTTCGGAGAGATCACTGCTTCACTTTGTGTGCAACAGCCTGAAGCGTTAAAAAAAAAGGCCAATTATCAATTACATTCATTTAACCTGAAATTAAGTAAAATATCTAAGAAATAGGAAAGAAGTGCTGATAACACATATCATACCTATTTATCTCCAGTATTATAATGTAAAAAATCGCTTTCCCTATGTCCCTACTTTTCCCTCTGATATAAATTCGTAAAGGGGTTTATACACTTCTATGCCTTCTGTTGCTAAGAGAGATAGTATGTTTATTGGTAAATAATAGCCAGAGGACATCAAACACTCCAGTAGTATTGTAGTTTCTTGATATCCTCTGTCACAGCTGAAAGAACTGTGGCAAACATCTTCCTCGCTGCTCTATTCACTTTCCGTAGTGCTACCTGCTGCTCGGAGGTAAAAATTTAAAATTTGTATTCGACACAAGTTTCAAATCCTTGTCTGAGAAGCCTGATTTAGAATTTCCGTGGCCTCTCCAAATCGATTCACACGACTTCTAGAATGGTTCTTTCAACAAGGTCATAGCCAATTTCCTTAACCATTCTTGTCCAAATGGCGTAGTGTTTTATATATGCTGACTGCGCCGATGGTACATAAAACTCCACCCTTGCTTTTTCCTTACCTCCTTGTAGATATGAAAAGCACAGCGAGCTAGCTTGCAAGGCATAGAGATGAACCAGACCCGGATCGAATGCGTCCTGCGGGTCAAGGTCATTGATCTTGTACACAGACCAGCCTGAGTGCAGTTTTTACGCTGTTTTCCACGCCCGTATAGGCAAATGCTGGGCTTACCCAAACAAGTACCACAAATAAATACTCTAAGACTATATATATATATATATATATGCGCCAGGATGGAATTATCCGAATGAGACGGAGATCGGTAGATGTGATGTACATGTACAAACAAATGATTACAATTTCAGAAAAATGGATTATTTGTTCAAGAGAGAGAACTTCATAAACTGAGCAAGTTAACATCGTTTTGGTCCACCTCTGGCCCTTATGCAAGCAATTATTTGGCTTGGCATTGACTGATAGAGTTTTTGAATATCCTCCTGAGAAATATCGTGGCAAATTCTGTCCAATTGGCGCGTTAGATCGTGAAAATCCCTAGATGGTTGGAGGACCATGCCCGTAAGGCTACAAGCGCTCTCAACTGGGAAGAGATCCTGCTATTTTGCTGGACAAGTTAGGGTTTGTCGAGCACGATGGCAAGCAGTAGAAACTCTCGCCTTGTGCGGACGGGCATTATCTTGCTGAAATGTAAGCCCAGGGCAACAAAACTGGGCGTAGAATATCGTCGATATATCGCTGTGCTGCAAAGGTGCAGCACAGATGACAACCAAAGGGATGCTGCTACGAAAAGAAAAGGCATTCCAGACACTTTTTTTTTATCTTAGATTGTACGTACACGAAAAGTTAAAAAGGAGGAAACAGACATATGGCGTACATGACTTCCTTCCTTTAGGGTAACTGGCGACTATGGCCAAAGAAGAGAATCTGGCCAGAAAGCACAAATAAAAGAAATTTGATAAATCGTGAAAACAGTTGACAGCGTACGGCAGGATAAACGCTAGGAAAGAAAATATGTATCGCTTAATAGCTGGCAATTACGACGTAAAGCGGAAAGCAAAGAGCTCCCATTCGCTTTCGAAGTTTTTTTAAAAGAAACTTGAAATGCTCGTTTCAACAAGTAAGATGAATGCCATGCCAAACAATGGAACTTAACCTGCAGTCTTTCTGTAGAGATTAATTTGGCCTGCTGGGCCCTTCAGCTGTAGATTTGCGACACTCAGGGGACAAGGGGCCGCTCGTAAAAGTCACAGAGGACCAAGAGGTGCGTATGCTTTGGAGACAGAGCATAAAGGCCCGTCAAGGGAATGATGCAGCTAAACGGCGTTGCTTTCAGACCGTTCAGATTTCGGTGAAAAACTGCCTCCTCTTACTCGTATGCTCTAAAACGCATTGGCACAACTGCTTCGGTGAGTGTGTGTTACACGGAATACCTTCTGAGAATCGTGTACCGGGTACAATGCGTGAGTGACTGCATTGCACATGTCGGCTATTTCTATACCTAAGTTTGCCACAGTTTGTTCCACAGAGGTACATGATGCAGGGGCTGTTAAGTGGGGTAACTCTCTTAGAATCAGGATGCCATTTTCTTGCTTTACTCGACACAATTACACATTATATACTACCATTTGCACGCTCTCCACATCCTCTACCACTGTCCAGTCAGATTAATGTGGCCACATGTCAAAGGCCTGAATAATCCCAGTTTGCAGTGCGGACTGCTGCAAGCCATGCAGGAAGAGTGTCAATGAGGTTTGGGAGGTACTGACAGGGATGTGGAGCCATACGGACTTCAGTGCCACGGCCAGCTACGCTAAAATTCTCAGTAGAGGATTAAAGGCGTAAACAACCCGATCAAGGTGGTCTCACAGATTCCCGACTGCGTTTAAATCCGGGAAGTACAAATCCAGGAAGTATGGTGGCCAGGGGGATACAGCAAACTCATCCTGGAGCTCTCCGAGCCATTTGCGTAAACTGAGAGCTGTGTGACATTTGCATTGTGCTGCTGATGAATGCCATCGTACAGAGGAAGAACAAACTGCATGCAAGGATAGGTGTATACTTGTGCCGGTCCTGTGTGTCTTACAGAATCGAGAAATCACCCAGGTAATCCACGAAAACATTCCTCAGGCATAATGCTCCCTTCTCCAGTCAAGATCCTTCCGACTATTGTTGTAGGGTGTTTGCTTTCAGATATTTCATATCGTCATGCCAATAGTCGTGTGTCTGATGGTCCCCATATGCAGCAACATTCGCTGAGCGATCATTGAGGAGACACTGTTGGTAGTAGCCCTTGGTTCATCTGGGGCATCAGTTTCTCACCTGTTGCATGTATATTTGTCTGCAAACGTCTCTGCCGCTGTCTCTCACCCCGTCGTCTACGGCCCTTAGTGCACCAAAGTTGCCTCGGCGCCAATGTCAGACAGTGCCATTTTGCAATGCATGGTATACTTCAACCATGGTGACATGTGAACAGTTCACAAACTTAGCCATTGACCCGAAAGCCAGTAATCGTGTCATTTTGGATGTCAGCCAAATCACTCCATTTCCGCATTGTGACAATGAGTATACTGTTATCCCCCCCACCCACCCACCCGACACTGGACCTGACGGGATACCAATTCGATTCTAAACAGAGTACGCGAAAGAACTTGCCCCCCTTCTAACAGCCGTGTACCGCAAGTAAAAGAGCACAGGTAGTCCCAGTCTTCAAGAAGGGTCGTCGAGCAGATGCGCAAAACTACAGACCTATATCTCTGACGTCGATCTGTCGTAGAATTTTAGAACATGTTTTTTGCTCGAGTATCATGTCGTTTTTGGAAACCCAGAATCTACTCTGTAGGAATCAACATGGATTCCGGAAACAGTGATCGTGTGAGACCCAACTCGCTTTATTTGTTCATGAGACCCAGAAAATATTAGATACAGGCTCCCAGGTAGATGCTATTTTTCTTGACTTCTGGAAGGCGTTCAATACAGTTCCGCACTGTTGCTTCATAAACAAAGTAAGAGCCTACGGAATATCAGACCAGCTGTGTGGCTGGATTGAAGAGTTTTTAGCAAACAGAACACAGCATGTTGTTATCAATGGAGAGACGTCTACAGACGTTAAAGTAACCTCAGGCGAGCCACAGGGGAGTGTTATGGGACCATTGCTTTTCACAATATACACTCCTGGAAATTGAAATAAGAACACCGTGAATTCATTGTCCCAGGAAGGGGAAACTTTATTGACACATTCCTGGGGTCAGATACATCACATGATCACACTAACAGAACCACAGGCACATAGACACAGGCAACAGAGCATGCACAATGTCGGCACTAGTACAGTGTATATCCACCTTTCGCAGCAATGCAGGCTGTTATTCTCCCATGGAGACGATCGTAGAGATGCTGGATGTAGTCCTGTGGAACGGCTTGCCATGCCATTTCCACCTGGCGCCTCAGTTGGACCAGCGTTCGTGCTGGACGTGCAGACCGCGTGAGACGACGCTTCATCCAGTCCCAAACATGCTCAATGGGGGACAGATCCGGAGATCTTGCTGGCCAGGGTAGTTGACTTACACCTTCTAGAGCACGTTGGGTGGCACAGGATACATGCGGACGTGCATTGTCCTGTTGGAACAGCAAGTTCCCTTGCCGGTCTAGGAATGGTAGAACGATGGTTTCGATGACGGTTTGGATGTACCGTGCACTATTCAGTGTCCCCTCGACGATCACCAGAGGTGTACGGCCTGTGTAGGAGATCGCTCCCCACACCATGATGCCGGGTGTTGGCCCTGTGTGCCTCAGTCGTATGCAGTCCTGATTGTGGCGCTCTCCTGCAGGGCGCCAAACACGCATACGACCATCATTGGCACCAAGGCAGTAGCGACTCTCAACGCTGAAGACGACACGTCTCAATTCGTCCCTCCATTCACGCCTGTCGCGACACCACTGAAGGTGGGCTGCACGATGTTGGGGCGTGAGCGGAAGACGGCCTAACGGTGTGCGGGACCGTAGCCCAGCTTCATGGAGACGGTTGCGAATGGTCCTCGCTAATACCCCAGCAGCAACAGTGTCCCTAATTTGCTGGGAAGTGGCGGTGCGGTCTCCTACGGCACTGCGTAGGATCCTACGGTCTTGGCGTGCATCCGTGCGTCGCTGCGGTCCGGTCCCAGGTCGACGGCCACGTGCACCTTCCGCCGACCACTGGCGACAACATCGATGTACTGTGGAGACCTCACGCCCCACGTGTTGAGGAAATCGGCGGTACGTCCACCCGGCCTCCCGCATGCCCACTATACGCCCTCGCTCAAAGTCCGTCAACTGCACATACGGTTCACGTCCACGCTGTCGCGGCATGCTACCAGTATTAAAGACTGCGATGGAGCTCCGTATGCCACGGCAAACTGGCTGACACTGACGGCGGCGGTGCACAAATGCTGCGCAGCTAGCGCCATTGGACGGCCAACACCGCGTTTCCTGGTGTGTCCGCTGTGCCGTGCGTGTGATCATTGCTTGTACAGCCCTCTCGCAGTGTCCGGAGCAAGTATGGTGGGTCTGACACACCGGTGTCAATGTGTTCTTTTTTCCATTTCCAGGAGTGTATATAAATGACCTAGTAGATAGTGTCGGAAGTTCTATGCGGCTTTTCGCGGTCGATGCTGTAGTATACAGAGAAGTTGCAGCATTAGAAAATTGTAGCGAAATACAGGAAGATCTGCAGCGGATAGGCACTTGGTGCAGGGAGTGGCAACTGACCCTTAACGTAGAAAAATGTAAAGTATTGCGAATACATAGAAAGATGGATCCTTTATTGTATGATTATATGATAGCGGAACAAACACTGGTAGCAGTTACTTCTGTAAAATATCTGGGAGTATGCGTGGGGAACGATTTTAAGTGGCATGATCATATAAAATTAATTGTTGGTATATTCGTTTCTGGGGACTTGTGGGAGTGGGTGCGCAGCTAGAGTTTTTGGATTGGGGCTAATGCTATTGCATGCATAATCGCATTTTACAGCTGAAGTAGTGTGTAAACAAAAATTATTCTCTCACATTACTTGAGACTGATGTCAATGATCTTATTTTAGTACATAATTTTTGTATAGTGGGCACTGTTAGCATAGTCAGTAAACTGTTTAACAATGTAAGGAAAAGATAGATTGCTACTTACCGTAAAGATGACACATTTAAGTTGCAGACAAGGAAAGACACCCACACATTAGCTTTCAGCCATAGCCTTCATCAGAAAAAGAAACATTCACACAAGCAAGATCACTTCATGCACTCATGACTGTCACCTCTTGCAACTTGGACAGGAATGTCACCGGCACTGTCTGATTCTTTTTTTTTTCTATTTCGTACTTTAAATTTTCATTTTGAGTCTAAGATTATTTGAATCTGAATAAAAACTTTTGAGAATATTTTCTAGCTTTATTTCATAGTTCATTGGCTCCTCTGAATGTAATCATTTGAGTTTGTAATTACATGTCATTGAATTAAAAAAGTAGCTTCCGTATTCATACTGATAATGAAAAGCTGTACTTTGCTTATACTACTGAGTTTTGATTAGTGTTTAGGTATCAAATTAATCTATCTCAAAAATTTTAAGGTGATTTCAATAACTCATTTGAAACACAATAAGTCTTGTGTAGGTACTTCTCGTCAAATTCAGTTTGTGGAGCACAACATATATTTCAGACTCAGTTAAATAAAAACGGTAATTTAGAATCATGCCCCATCTTGGATAAATTTCTGCAAAGTGACAGACATTCTTCCACATAAGACAGCTGCTTGAAAGTGGTACCAGTAAGCAACATGTTGGAGATGTACTGAGAATTCAAATATCATCATGATCACAGGAACTACAGGAGTGGGACTTGTTCACAATCACAGTATCCTGAAAACTCTTCGGGAAATGTTGACATTGTTGCATTTTCTGAACAGACATGTGCAGTGACACACTATGTGATGAAGCAGATGCCAGCAAGCTGAATTGCAGTAAGGCGATGCAGAAGTTACGCCACTCGATTCTCATTCTGGAAGAATGATATTTAAACCTTTGTCTGCTATACAGATCTAGGTTTTTTTGGGTGCCTTAAAATGATTAAGATGAATGCTGGGATGGTTCCTTTGAAAAGGACTCCATCAGTTTCTTGTCCATCATTCACCAGTCTGAATTTCTGTTGTCTATAATAACCTCATCATCAATGGAACATAAAACCCTAATCCTCATTCCTGCTTTGAATGCATTCTTCCAAAGACTTTCAAAACTGATAAGTACACAGTCCAGTCGATATTAAATAATATATTTTTTTTAAAATAGTATATAAATATCACAGTTAAACATATTGCATCTCCATTCTTCTTCTTGTTGATAATTCCACAACAAGATTAGACTTACTGTATTGAAATTGGGCCAGAACACTGAAGTAACTTTAATATAGCTATTTGGCATGCACTCACAGTGTGTCAAAGTTTTCCTGTTTGAAATAGATGACATCTTAATCCTATGTTTTCTAAATGGTGAACAGTTACCATGTCTGCACCACTAACATTT
Organism: Schistocerca gregaria; assembly: GCF_023897955.1. Taxonomy (NCBI): domain Eukaryota; kingdom Metazoa; phylum Arthropoda; class Insecta; order Orthoptera; family Acrididae; genus Schistocerca; species Schistocerca gregaria. The sequence continues at coordinate 200,919,383 of NC_064923.1, forward strand.
ACATGCATAGCCTGTACTTCACAGTTTATAAAAGGTTCACTACTTAATTGGTTGCACAAACATTAACTCACACTCTGATTTAAAAAGTAGCATTAATTAGCTTTTCAACTGTGTTTCAGAACGCTATATGGCAACAAGATTAAGGATCTTCCAGCAGGCATTTTCCATGGTCTGTCTTCACTACAACTTCTGTGAGTAAACTGTTCTGCGAACAACTGCAGTCTATTTGCTATTTCACTGTTGATAGTGTTCCGTAAGTAGTGTTTCTACCTGTGAAGTTCTATCTCCGTCTCTTGCGTTCAAAGAAATAACATATATGTTTGATAATTTGAATATAATTATGCAACAACATTGACCTTCACACACATTATCTGCCTATTTCATTGTTTCATTTAAGATTCCTATTACATTTTATGAAATAAACTAAAGTTTTGTGCTGCAGTAATTTTGAAATATAGCTGCTCCTCTCATTGCTATCAAATTTAACTCTGTAGATCTTTAGGAGATAAGTAATTTTTGTAAGTCAGAAAAAAATGGCGGTATCTGCTTTTTCATTGTCACTGTTTTGTATTTCCTCAAAAAAAGGTTATTATATGTAGAAAATAGTCATTTCATATATGTAGTATACCCAGGCCATGAATTGGAGGTGGGGTTGGGGTTGCAAATCATATTAATTTTGTTGAAGGGGAGAAGGGTGGAGGGAATGAACCACAATTTTTAAAATATCTATTAGTCATCACATATATTAATGCCACCACTTAGTCACACTATCTATCATGCACTTAACTGAAAGAGTATAGTTTGTATGAAATTTGTGCATATTATTTTGCTCTAAAACAGATAACATTCAGTCATATGCAAATGCGTTATATATTCACATTGTAGTAGTTTTAAGCATTTGCTGGTAAAACAAGAATAATGTCACAGATTAAAGATACAGTGCTAATGGTAGCTTTTAAAACATAGTAACATATGATCTTTTCATTTTCAAGGAGAACAATGGAGACATAGTTTTGAGATTTCATGATAAATGGCTCCAGATGCACTTGCTATTAGTCAGTATCAGTTGTATGTCTGACTTTTTACTGAAGTGACAGACATGCCTGTTTGGAGAGCACGGCATAAGATTAAGTGCAAATTGAGATCCGTATAGCACATGGGATGTGACATGACACTACAGTGCATCGCACATGTTCTGCACATACCACGCTAGTCCTGCACATATTGAGGCGTGTACGTTTACTTTGCACGCATCCTCTGATGACTCTCTGTGCTGACAGAATCGAAGCATATGCACCCTGTAATCTTTCTCAAATGATTATACAGAAACTGGTGCTACCAAACACATTTGATCACAAAATGGAAAGTGCAAGTGATACATGCAGTGTGACAAATTTGGATGAAAGAAAGCCAGAAATCAGACAGCTGGAGTATGGAAAATACCAATACATGTCCAGGACCACACACACGAGTTAACAGCACTGGAAATCACCACTGATGATGATTCCCAAATGAAAGAAGCAAAACACATTGGCAATAAACAAACTACCTTCAATCAGTTGCATAGACGGTACATACCTGCACGAATTTGAAGCAACTAAGGGAAAGAGGGAAAACAGAAAAAATAACAATTGTTTTTTTTTTTCATTTTTACATTATATATGTTGCACAGTACTTAAATGGTTAATTCATATTTAAAAATTCATATTTAAAAATAATAGAACTTCTAACACTGCACAAATGAACACAGTTGTCACTTGTCTCTGCCCTGTACGGCAAAGAGAATAGTTGAAACTTCTAGACCAAATATAGCAGTGTTTCTGGAACTGAAGTAAACAATCTGTTTTTTTCCTTTTGCAGGTTGCTGAATGCCAATGAAATTTCATGTATTCGTAAGGATACATTCAAGGACCTACACAGCTTAAATCTTCTGTGAGTAACATATGATGCAGTGTTTTAACTTTTCATGACTTAGTAAATGATATATTGGTAGGACATGTTCTGAGGCATCAAGGGATCACCAATTTAGTATTGGAGGGCAGTGTGGAGGGTAAAAATCGTAGAGGGAGACCAAGAGATGAATACACTAAGCAGATTCAGAAGGATGTAGGTTGCAGTAGTTACTGTGAGATGAAGAAGCTTGCACAGGATAGAGTAGCATGGAGAGGTGCATCAAACCAGTCTCAGGACTGAAGACCACAACAACAACAACAACAACAACAACATATGTGTAGATAAATAGAAGTGCTGAATTGTCAACTGGCACAAACGGAAAGAAAGTTGCTAGCTTTCGGAATTATCCATATGTGACCATTTGTGTGTGCCTATTGACAACTCAATGCTTCTGCTCTTCAGTGAGTGGTCTGCTTCAGTCTAAAAGTATTTACATTCTACAAGAATTTTCCTACAAGAAGAAGATTAATGGTCTCCATTTTCACCAATTTTTCATTGGCCTCAGTAAACATTTTTCTAAGCAGTATTATAGTCTAAACCTACTAATTGTTTGATTAATACCATGAGCTACACAGCCTCATAGTTGTTAGAAAAAAAAGTTGTGCTACATTTAAACTTGAAAATGTCACAATGTTTTTGCTAAACAGTTCTATTTCCATTAATTCCATTAAACATCGCATATCATATTTCATAGTCCAGGAAACCATAATTCTTTGTGGTAAAATAGAGCCTAATCTTCCAAACTTATTACTTTCTTCATGTTAGGAAACAAAAATTATGAAATGGCTTTCATTTTTAGAAATAAATTTATCTTTCAAACATGTTTTTTCTATTCCTTTCAATAATTTTGTTAACTAATTTACCGGGAATATAAATTGTTCTCACATCATAATTGCATTCTGTTTATTGTTGCAGGTCTCTGTATGACAACAACATCCAGTCATTGGCCAATGGAACTTTTGACTCATTAAAGAGCATTCAAACACTGTAAGTAATGTTTTCTTACAGTATATGCATTAACATGCTGTATGTTTGGCCTTCATATTGGGTACAATGTTACACTTTGTATCACTTTATGTGTTTCAGTGATTTGACTGAGTTACCACAAGCACACCTGAAAATGAAATTGTGTAATTTATAAATCAATTATATGAATTAAATATAGTCAATAAAATAGCTGAATGGATTGTCAAATAACACTATACTAATGAAGCACAGCTGATTGCACCTAAGATTCCCCATGAAGATGAATTTAAAAAGACCCATTAGCCACTCTTTCTGTAAATTACCTGAATATATAGATTCAAGGACTGAAAAGCAGTTGCTGCAGCCAAGTAGTTTTACAGAAGTACCACAAAACATTATGAAGTATGAATTGTAAGTGCCATTCACCCTGGCTTTTTATTACAGTATTTTTCACTGTTGTTGTCAGACCTGGGTGAGAAGTTCACCTGTGGACAAGTATGCTATTAAAATGTTAAGCACATGTAAACTGTGTGTTACTGAGTATTGTACATGTTTGAGAGTGATTGATCCCAAACGGAAAATAATATTCCTATCTATTGTCAACTGAATAGGTACTGCTACTCCTTTCAAACAATGTATTTGCATTAACCACAAACGTCATAAGTGATAAGGTGTTTAATAAGTGTAAAACAAAGCACAGGTCTAACAAAAGAGAGAGGTTGTATGAAATTCTTTTATTGTTAAGAAGACACTGTGTGAAACTCAGGAAAATTATGATGAAGACCTTGTATAATACAGAATCTAGATTTTCACTGGCAACAGAAGATATTATTCTCTTGAGAGATAATCTTATTGCACTCTTTGCCACCAGAATCTGATGCTTTGTGCAATTATTTTGGTAACTTGCTCTTTCTGAGGACAGACAGTTCATTTTATTAATTATCAAAGCACTCAAAGTTGCCATATTCATACTAGGCCCAAAGTCATTAATGTTTTTTCTAGCGATGCTAAAAGGCATCATTAAAGGGAGGAACAAGCAGTAAAGTAAGTTCTCAGTGATGGATAATTTTTAAAGCCTCATGTATCAAGTAGTTATGTATCGCACCAAACAATATCAACTCTCTCTCTCTCTCTCTCTCTCTCTCTCTCTCTCTCTCTCTCTCTCTCTCTCTCTCTCTCTCCCCTCCCTCCCAAAAAAAACAAAAAAACTGGTATCTTGAAAACTCCAATTCAAATGTGTTTTTCATACACTCAGGATGTTAGGAAATAGCTCATTCAAGTTTACAGCTGATGAAAAAAATTACTTTTTCTAGGTCTAACAGTCATTACTATAATAGCAGCATCAGTGTGGTGTGTATTATTAGTTCTGGATAATTAGATGAACTGCACATCTTGTGACGTCACTTGGTTAGAAATTTCCAACAGCTTAAAGGTGAATGCCTTGAACCTTGTGACATCACTTGATTTGAAAGTAGTTATACTTCTATCTTTGAAGCTGACACCAAAGGAAGAATACTTTTCATTGTCTCTCAGCATAACCTATCTTAGAGAGCTGTGATGATGAAATCATTTAGGACAGATTCACTGTATACTCAGGAAGGAAATCATTACAATCTATACGATGTATGACTCACGAAATGTAAACAGAATCTCTTTTAAAGACCTCAAATTTTGAAATGTCTATTTCCATAATTTCTAGTAATTGGCTGTAGCTCTACACTTAAAGTGATAAATCTGTAACAATTACAGACAATCTGTAACAGTTGGCAGCCATGCAACTACCATAATAGAATGTTTTCAAATGTTCTCTCACAAAACCCTAAGAAATTCTGGTAATATGTAAAGTCTGTTAATTATATGGAAGTTAGTGCCCAAACACTCATGGACAAGGCAGAAACTGAAATTGAGAATAGCAGAATAAGCAGAAAAAGGAAACCTGAACACAGCTCCAGGGTCCAACAGAATCACTATCAGATTCTTTACTGACTTTACAACTGAGATCTCACTTCTTTTAACGATAATATACTGTAGATCCCTTTAACAAAATACCATGCCCAATAGTTGGAAGAAAGCACAGGTCACACCTGTCTACTAGAAGGAAAGCAGAAGTGACCCATAATACTACCATCCAATACCCTTGACATTTATTTGTTATAGAACCTTAGAACATATTCTGAGCTCAAAAATAATGAAGTATCAGATTTGATTCCTAATGGAACTGGTCTGCTCAGTGACTTGTGTTTATTAAAACTGAGAAATGTACAGCAATCAGTTGGTAATAATCTGTTTATTGTAGATCTAACTAGGTTTCCAACGACAGTGTGGCTATCATCAGGCAATAAGACGCAGTACGGACTATTTGTGTATGCAAGTGATAATGATGACATGCCTTTCATGTTACCACACTGCTGTACATTTCTCAATTGTAATGAGGTATCTCAAACACAATGACCTTCCCAGAGGCAACCAGCATAGATTCCAAAAGCATCAAACATGTGAAACCCAATTCTGACTTTTCATCTTGAAAGCCATGTGAAGTAATTTTGAACACACTTTCTGAAAACAGTTTTTAGCACCTAGTTTGACAGCCCACATGCAATGGGAATATTTTAGACCTTGTAGATTCAGACAGGCCTGACCTTATTGATGGCATCGGTATAGACACAGTGCTTAGTTATCATGTCACCATGGTGACGATGGTTCCTAAAGTTAATAAATTTATTAAGAAGGCTAGGAGAGTATTGTTGCTATGTTCCTGTGTGATGGACATGGAGGAATTATGAGCAAAGTTTAAACTGATTGCAAATTGTGCTCTAGAGAAATAACTGGATTACGGCCAGTAAAGATTCACTGTGGTTTAATAATGAAAATCGCAAAATGCTGAGAAGACATAGATGGTTACATTTGAGAGAGAGAGAGAGAGAGAGTGAGAGATGCGTGAATGGATACCACACGTGGCCAACTCACAATCTCGTGCACTAGCATCCGGATACAGCAGTATCATTTATCAAAGGACTCTGTTGAGTCATTCATTTACTAGCCTGGCATGACAATAGAATACAGCAAAAGGAAAGCTGAAGTTTAAAATTTCATGTTTAAGAAATCATTCCCACAGGGGGGATCATACAAACACACCATCATGGGACCATGGGACCGTCTCACAGATTCCCATATGAAGGACATACTAGAGGCACCTGTAATGTACAGATGCAACTGAAAGAGCTGAAAACAAATAAGCTGCCAGGTCGAGGTGTAAGCACAGTTTGGTTTTATAGAGAATACTGTGGGATTGGCTGCTTACTTAGCTTGCATTTGTCATGAATCTCTCATCCAGTGCAGAGTCCCAAATGACTGGAAATAAATGCAGATGACTCCTGTATATAGGAGGGTAAAAGAACAGACCTCCAATATCTTTAACATCAGTTTGCGGGAGAGTTCTTGAGTTTATTCTCAGTTTGGATGTAACAAAATTCCTCAAGACAGAAAAGCTTCTGTCCACAAATCAGCATGGATTTAGGAAGCATTGCTCAAGCAAAACTCAGCTAGATCTTTTCTTACATGATTTCCTGCAAACCATGGATGGATGGGAACAGGCAGATTTTTCATCCTCTTAGGTTTCAGAAAAGCATTCTACACAGTGCCCCCGAGCAGATTGTTAATGAAGTATGTGCAGACAGAATAGGTTCTCAAATATGTGGATGGCTCAAAGACTTCTTAAGTAATAGAACCCAGTTTGTTGTCCTTGATGGTGAATTTTCATCATAGACGGGTATAGTTGGGAGTGCCCACGGAAGTGTGTCAGGACTGCTCTTATTTTCTATATACATAAATGATCTAATGGGCAGAGTAAGAAACAATCTGTGGCTGTTGGCTCACAGTACTCTGGTGTATGGGAAGGTGTCATCATTGAGTGACTGTAGGAGGATATAATTTGACGTAGACAAAATTTGTAGATGGTGCGATGCATAGCAGGTTGCCCTAGATGCATAAAAATGTAAATTGATGCAGATGAGTAGGAAGAACAATCACATAATGTTCGAATAAAGCATTGGTAGTGCAGACCCATTCCTGAGCACTGCTCGGATGTTTGGGATTCCCACAAGATCAGATTAAAGGAAGACATCAAAGCAATTCAGTGGCTATTTGTTAACTTTGTTACCGGTAGGTTCAATCAACATGCAGTTGTTATGGAGATTTTTCATGAAACACTATTGGAAAAGATCAGAGAACTGGAATTTGAAGCTGACTGCATGACAGTTCTGTTTCTGTCAATGTACATTTTGTATAAGGACCATGAATGTAAGATAAGAGAAATTAGGATTCGTATAGAGGTACACAGACAATTGTTTTTCCCTCACTCCATTCCTGAGGAACAGGAGAGCAAATGACTAGTATGGTACAAGGCACCCTCCACGAAGTGCCATATGGTAGCTTGTGCAGCATGGATGTAGATGTAGATGTGGGGATTACAAAGACAAGATTCGACTGATTACAGAATGTGTGGAGGTATTCAAGCAACCATTCTTCCTTCATCCCATACATGTATGAAACAGGAAAGACTCCCAATAACTAGTACAATGGAAAGCACTCTCTGCCATGCAATTCACAGTATTTTGCAGAGCATGGATGTAGAAGTAGATGTTGAGTTCACAACCTAGTAAACAGAGACCCATGTAAGCTTCAGGAGTTGACAACTTACATGGTCCAGATTGCTAGCATTTGGGCTAAAAAAAATTTCTGCCTGAATTGAGCCAATCCAAAATATTTCCACTTATGGCATCGTGGAATGAAGAGTGTAAACTTCAGAAGTTTCAGTGAATCACTGGTACTAACTAGACACTATTCCAACAGTTAAAGTAACTGCATTCAGTTTCTGTAGGAAGCCTCACTTAACATCCATAACGTGAGTGTACTTTCTGATGATCAGCACACTTTTTTCATTTGAACTGTTACAAGTGTATACAAGAGTTACAACACACCTATTTTGGCATACTGAGAAGTGTAATTTGCTTTCATGATGAATAACAATATTACAGATATTAGACTTGTCAAAACTCTGTCAAATTAATTTTTAAGGAAATTAGACATTAGGAAGCTGCAGGAAGCCAATATATATAGTGCAGTTCTAGACAATGTAATAAGTTCTAGACAAATTGTTTATAGAAGTACATTGTTTCATTTTTCAATTATACTGTCAGATCTGTAATGTAAGTAACTCTTGAGTACAGTATGTGTACTCAAAGAAACCAGAGAGATAAATATTATTATTGATGACAACAAACTTTCTTAAATTTTTTTGTATGAGTACTTGACCCAAAAATTACTTCATATGTTTGTTTATAGATGAGGGAATATTCAAAAATGTTTCTCCTACTATAAAAGAACGACTCCTACAGAGGATGTGAACTCAGATTATTGATGGTTACTGGTTAATGAACCTCTAATTTTTTGCATCAGTTTAGTCCCAATTCTTGGTCATGTATCTGTTGCTATCTTTATAACATTTTTATCACAGAACAAACAAAAAAAATCCACACAAAAAATTTAGATATAGTGCAATGAAAGAGTGAGATTTCTATACTGAATGTATCACTGAGTAACAATTTGTTTAAGATTTGTTTGATATTAATTATACAACAATAATAGAAATTCATAGAATCTCATCGTGGCCATGGGAGTGCACATTTGGGTGTCTGTGTGGTTGTTTGTGTGAGTGTACATACTTTTGTCAGAAACAGCATAAGAACTAAAACACTAGTGTAAATGCTGTTTCCTGTTATGTGTTTTTGAGGTGCTCCATGCATAGGTCCACTATAGACTATTGATATTAATCATCACTTTCATGGAATGTTTTTCAATTTAATCTGACCTGAGATATCTGACATAGATACTGTTCATATCATTTGTAATGCATTATGCTTTCTGTAGGCACTTGGCTCGGAATCCATTTATATGCGACTGCAACCTGCGATGGCTGGCTGAGTACCTGCACCGTAACCCCATTGAAACATCTGGAGCCCGCTGTGATTCTCCAAAGCGCATGCAGAGGAGACGCATTGAATCTCTCAGAGATGAGAAGTTCAAATGTAAGGGTAAGCGAGCAGACACCTCACTGCTTTGTACGGGTCCTTTCCCTTTGATTACATGCTCACTACCATATAACAATCCTTTCCTCTTGATCTCTCTCTCTCTCTCATACCTTTCTTAATCACACAATCTAATGTAAAATGGTTTGTTTCCGTTCTAATTAATCCTCAGATAATATATTAGTGTAGTTACTGGAACTTTTGAGGGAAATGTAAATACATCTTATTAGCAGATGAAAATGAAAGAAAATCAGTAATTTCCAGCAATGAGATTTTCAAATTTTGATTCAACAAAGTGAGTAAAATTGTTATTCATTTTCACTTATTGTCAGCTTAAAATTAACTTACTTTTTACAGTACATGCCACTGTTTTCTAATGACAATTAGGACAATTATTCTAAATATGCAGCACTCTAGACACAAAACCCATTTCTCACAATTACCTTAATATCTTTCTAATTAATATATCACTAACAGTGGTATGTAATTTAATATAGAAGAAATAATAGTATTAATTCAATAAAGCTTCTGTAGGTAATATTTTATGGTGATTAGCACATATAAAAAAAAGTTAAAATCATAAAGAGACAGAAGGCTGGTCATTACATACCTTCTGGAGGCCCAGCTCTCAGTACCAGGATGGAAACATTTAAAATAGAAAACAGTCCTCATATTTCTCAGTACTGTGCATTCCTTCTCCAGGAGAAAAATAGGGTCTGGTTGGTGGAGGTTGGAAAAAGGCAGTGTGTCAGGGTGGCAGGTCTCCCAGATGCTAGGTTAAGAGGGATCTATATGTTTTGAAGAAAAAGGGAGGTGAAGATGCAGAAAAGATATCAGAGAGAGGAGGTCAAAGATAATATATCCCTAAGCACTGTGCTACCTTCTATTTATAGGTGATCAAAGGCACAGAGTAGGAATGCAAGATCATTTGTGTAGAAAAGGAGAAGAAAATTAAAAGTGAAAATAATAGTGCAATTAAGGAATAGAAAAATAAGGGGAAAGGGAGAGAGTTCAAAAGGGAAAAGAGAAAGTACTTACAACCATCATATTGGAGGTGAAATTGTGTGTTGAAGAGAGAATGGATTATATGATATAGCATATCTAAGGTCCCTACGCTTATACTGTTCTGTGTAGCAACTGGGCACAGGATGTCCCCAAAGTAAGCAATGATTCTGTGTCCATTCATGTGTTCTGCCCATTAGGTGGTGGTCATCTCTATACAGAGAGCCTTGCAGTGAGTGTGTGTCAAATGGTATATATGATGAGTAAATTCACATGTTGCTCTGCCAGTGAAAATGGCAGTGGCAGTGGGTTGGGGTATTGGCCTGGTTTTATTGTGGAATGATTATAAAGGTAGGAATCTTGTCATATGGAGAATCATCAGGGTAATTTGACAAGGATGTTGTGGAGGTTAGCAGGTGGTGGTGTGCGAAGGATATCATGGAGAGAAAGCCTAATTTCAGGGCTTCATTTGAGAAATTCATAGCCTTGTTGGAGTAATCTATGAAGTATTAAAGACCTTTGTGTGAGATATGTTGTTAAAATGCATGGAAGAGGAAATGAACTGACTGATTTGTTTCAGCAGAGGTCCGGGGTAAATGCACTGGATATTGTGCCTCTTCATGGGAAGTGTTGTCCAACCTTCTTGTCTCTTCACAATTTTAACCACTTCCACGATTTCCAGAGACAGTAATAATAAAAAATATATATATAACTTTTATAATGGCTATTCATTATTAAGAGTTATAAATCGTGGCACTAATAGACTTGTAATTATTTTAAATCAAAATTGTTATAACAAAGACCATGACATCATAACTTCACCACTTACCTTAGTAAATGTATAGGATCAGATATATGTTGTCACTCTCTTGTACAGTGATTTTTTGTAACTGTAAACTTTTTAAAAAGTTTAGAATCAGTTACAAACTTTCTTATAATTACTGCTTGTATTATCAATAACAAATAATTCTCCCTGTGGAGAGAAAGTCTCTGGTGTGCTGGTTTCCAAACAATGGGGAAAAATAGTATTCATTGCTCATCATCTATCACAGATTACATGTTAATAAACACTGTTGCATTGTATTTAACTTGAACTTCACTTTACAACTGCATGTAAAACCATTCCCAAACCTTACCTAATAACCGTACATGTTGTGGGGTGCTTGGCTCTAACCTTATATTTAATTTTAGGTGACTAAGAGCTTATGTATGTTGCAACTAATGTGTGTTATACTTCAGTTTTGTTTCAGTAGGTAAGTAAGAGAGATTGTGTCAGAATAATAACTCAGTTGTAAAAATCACTGCCTTTTTTGGTAATGGGCTCTCAAGGTCATTCATCTAAAAGAGCCAATTAATTTTGGAAATTGCAGTGTTGTAGAATACATAATATAATTTACTCCAAAACTAAAAGAAATGCTTCACTAGCCAACATATTTCATATGCATCCTTGCATTTCAATCTGACTTTGTCTTTTTTGATTAGTTTGTTCCTGACATTCAATGAAAGAATTTTCATTTACCACAAACTGAGAATTAATTATCTGTATGGCAACACTGCTTTCAAAACAATTTCAGCTGACAGAGAGTAAATCCTGTTTCTGCTATTTTTGGATCATATCACTACTTCTCACTGGCACATTCATTTCCTGTCTTTATATCCAAGTGTACCAGTTTTTCTTCTTTACCACTTTTTCTTCTTTACCACTTTTTCTTCTTTACCAGTTTTTCTTCTATGTTTTCCTCCAGTAAATAAGTGTAACTTTGATTTACAAAACAAAATAATCATTCTAAAAAATAATAATCATAGTTAATGAAGTACTGAATTGACATAAATCGACAGTTGAATATGCACTTATAATTTTTACAACTTGTTCAAAAAAAAAAAAATTGCTAGTAATATATCAATGATTCTGCTGTCAGGTGTAGAAGAATACCGGACACGGTTAGCAGGTGAATGTCTCATTGACACTGAATGCCCTGCTGGGTGTTCTTGCGATGGGACCCTTGTTGACTGCTCAGGAAGAGGTCTCTCAGAAATTCCTAAAGACATTCCAATGTACACCACAGAACTGTGAGTATATTGTTTCAAGATGTTGTATTACATTGAAGTAGGTTATTTCTAACAAGGAGGAGGACCTTTGTTACACTATTTTTAGTTAAATTCAAACACATAATTCACAAATATTCTGGTATTGGAAAATAAAATCTTAAATACTGTATGTCCCTACTATGTGCGCAAAAGTATAAGTATAGTTAATATGAGGGGTGTTCAGTAAGTAACGCAACACATTTTTTTTTTTTTTTCACTGAAAGAAGCCTAATCTCTGTTCAGTGTGATGGTCTTATGTAATCTTAGTGGGTGAGCCTGTATGCCAACAAGTACCACTCCACTGGTCAAAGTCAGAGCCAACATCTTGCTCATTGGTGAGTTTGTCTGCACTACCAATAGAGACATCTAATTGTGCAGCAAGATGTTTAATTGTGAGCTGTGTGTGACTGGGCAGCAAATGGTAGACTGGACATGTTTGTGCGACTTTGTTGCAATGGTGACAGAAGCCTCGCCCAACAACTCATACGCTTTTGTTCACTGCCCATGTCTCTGTAGACCTTCTGCAAGCACCTACAAATATCAAAATATCAGTGATGCTCTGGTTTTCTGCCAAAAAAACTCAGTGACAGCTCTCTGTTTGGAATGCAACTCCATTGCGGACACATTTTGAAGGCTGTGTATAGGACCGACACCAGTCAGAATTTCATGAAACTATTGGGGCTGAATTGCGAATATTCCATGATGTCCTACAACAAATTATGCTTTTTTTACAACTGAGATAGGCCATGGAAAAAAAGGTGTTGCGTTATTTATTGAATGCCTCTCATATCTGTCATCATTACATAAAGTTTACAGTAATATACGTAACTCACATCACTATGATAGGTTCATTTATATAACAATTTGGTATCACATTTTTAGCTAGAGTTGCAAATCATTGTCATAGGCTATGTTGGCTACACATTCGGAATGCGGCCTGCTGCTGCAGATTGTTGCTGTCCAAATAAGTTGTGATAAATACAATCCAAGACTGTGTTTAATTCTGTACCTAATGTAGAGCTTAACATGAATTCTGTTAGGGGCTAAAATGTCATGAATTTCAGAAAGTTTCATTTTATTTTCAACATTTTAATATCTCCCATCTGACAGTTTTAGTGGCTGCCAAATAATGCTCTCATGATAAATCTTTCAAATTCAAGATCTCAGCTTTGTGTTTATGAGGAGATTACCAAATAATGCCTGACAAAACATGAAATCTGCTGTAGAACCATGGCTATTGTGTAAAGATAATCACAAATAAACACATTTTGAAACTGTCAACAACTATAAAAAAACTAATACCATTCAGATGCAAAATATCCATTAAAAGCAAAATAATAATTGATGTAAATTTAACAGAGCAAGTATCACATTTCTGCAGTTTTGAAAATTATATCTTTTAAAACACCAGAATGTAGAGACAGCAGCTATTATATGGAACAAAAAAATCCAAATAGATCAAATCTGAACAGAAATACCATCAACATTTTATAAAACAATGACAGTACCAACCATTATGTACATTATTCAGACTAGAGCTCTTGGTTCCCTTAAAAGATTGCAAGAAGAGATAAATTAAGCAAACAAAATTATTTTGTTATAATTTTTAGCCTTAAGTCACAGAAACATTATCATAACAGGTTTGATAACTGTTCTCCTGAGACATTACATCTAGTCTGCATAAGCTATCTTCCAAGAGCTACTTATAGTACAAATGACAAATATTCTTCATACTTAATAAATAGAAGCAATATGAGATTTCTTTAATACTTCTCCTCCTCTATTTATTATCAACACACAACTATTTTTCTTTGCAGCATTATTGGCTCGGGAATATCATGAAGAACATTTATATTTTCTCCAGGCAATCTAAAATACTTTTGCAATTTTTGTCTGTAAGAAAAGTTTTTAGATACAGTTGTAGAATGCACAGCATTTTATTTCACAAGACTATGTTAATAGAGGCACTGTTCATACAAGTCAAAATAAATACCTCTCCAACTATTACTGCATGATGCAGTTGTGTCTGTGCTCTTGTTTGAAGGCAGTCTTTGGATACTTCAGAAACTGTAATAGACTAGTGGTGCAAAAACTTCAGGTTATTACTCTGAGTCTATCAAGCCTGTGGCTGTGGATAATGTTGCATAGAAACTATTGTGTGTAATGATTGTCATGTCCATCATGTGTAAAAGAAAGAAATCATGTTACGAGGAAAAAAAGCACATCTCAGGTTAAACAAACGATGTCACAAAATCCTAAGTTCAACAAATGTAGAAAGAAGCATATTCCAAAAACATAATTGGAGTTTAAAATACTTTAAGACTTTAATGGTGCAATGAATAAGTAACAGAGTACTGATTCATGAACTAATAAAAACTGTACGCATTTTCTTGGTGTGTTAGACAAAAGTTGAAACAAGGAATTCCAGGAGTATGTTACTCTTATTTATGAGACAGAGCATAATTGTATAAAAAATTGGCAAAGAATTTGTGAACCTTCAAAAATTTATGAAGGCAGAAAAGAAAGCAAAAAATACATATGTTACTTGTGAGTATTTTTTGAGTGAACAGATTATTGAATAACAGCATGCAAGCAACGCTTATACAACAAAGGTGTACTATCATTTGATTTATCAAGACATTTACAGTTTAGTGGGGAAAATCATCTTCTGATTCAAAGGGGGCTATGACAGTGCAGCAGGGCAAGATGACAAATCTGGCAGAGTCCAGAGTAGTGGAGCACAGTTGTAAACAAGGTGCAGCAGTGCCAGTGACGAGATGGTGGCATAGTGTAGCTGGTTATTGTTTGCTTGAGGTGACTGCCCAGAGAGAATTGACTTCCACCTGTTCTTCGGCTAGTTATACTGCCATCTTCACAATTCACCACGGACCAGCTTGGGTGGCTAGCAGTTATTGCCTGTTGTTGTGATGCCACTACACATATTGCATCCATGCTCTTTACTATTGATGTATCTTTATCTGTTGATGGAAAAGATATAAAGATATATCAGTTACTTATGTCTGTTAACTGATAGTATAGTTTGAAAAACCAGAAGCTACAGTTCCAGCTAATCTTCTCCATTTTTCATCAATCACCCTGATATTCTGATAGTAATGCCCAAGAGTTGACAACCTGTGCATAATAAAAAGGTTGAACATTCACAGAAGTGTACCTCACTTCTCTATCAGGAAAAAGTACTTCTTTTGCAGATAAGACATAGTAAAAGTAGTAAAAGTCAGTGTGCACAATTCTAGCCAGAGCATCTGAAAGAGTAAATGACAGAAGAGCAGAATCAGGATAGCCATTTAAGGATTTAAACCCCTTCCTCCAGAACAATACCTTCAGAATTAATAATAATTCACTTTCTATAAGTTGCAAATTTGAAAGAGAATTCATTGAATAAAGCAATAAATTCAAACTCTCTGTCATAAAGAACAGTTTAATATCTTACAATAAAGAAGTTAAATCATTTTGCGAAAAACTGTGCAGGTGTTTTGACTGTGTTAGTAACAGGATTTTTTTTTTCCAAAATATGATGTCTTTAC
This sequence comes from Schistocerca gregaria, assembly GCF_023897955.1. Classification (NCBI taxonomy): domain Eukaryota; kingdom Metazoa; phylum Arthropoda; class Insecta; order Orthoptera; family Acrididae; genus Schistocerca; species Schistocerca gregaria. Next base: position 200,935,023 of record NC_064923.1, read on the forward strand.
ATTAGAACTGCTACATTGTTCTCCATTTCTTAGAGAGCAGACTCTTTGAATTCCACAGATTTAAATTGCAGCTCACTTCACAAAATAATCAGACACTTCCTTAGAAGTAATGCAAGTCAGAGTTACAAGTAGATATTATAATTACAGTTTTTCTTTCTTTCAGGTTGCTGAATGATAATGTAATCGGTCGAATAAAATCTGACGGGTTATTTGGTCGATTACCAAATTTATTGAAAATTGACCTGAGAAGAAACCGAATAACAGGAATCGAAGAAAACGCTTTTGAGGGCACGGCACGGTTAACAGAGTTGTAAGTGTGGTTTCAGTTACGATTATTTGCAAGAGATGTCTACTTTGTCTGCAATTATTTCACAGTCACATTATTCAATGCATGCATTCTTTCTTTTATGTTATAGGTTGTTGTCAGAAAACAAAATTAGAGAAGTACATAACAAAATGTTTACTGGCCTCAACAGTCTTAAAATTCTGTAAGTATTCAGCTTGAATGAACTACAACAAACATGTTGCAGTGAACTGTATTTTTGTATTTACTATGATGTAATTTCTTATATACTAGTTATATTTGTAGCTGCTCTCAAAATCTCTGGTACAAAAATTGTATATAACAGATCAATATCACGTTTGAAAACTGAAATAGTTATTTCCATGGTTTCAAAAATTGAGAATTGTTGCTGTAAGGAATTGTCTTATTAATTCATTCTTACTTTTTAATACAATTAAAAGTGTACTTACATATTTGATATGCTTAAAATGTCTTCTGTGCACTGAAGAAAAAATTCTTAACTAACATCTATAATATAACAGAACAGTAAGTTTGCTTTCTTCCTAATGAAATAGTTCACAGGTGAAGAGCCAGATGTCATTGTCATACAAGCATAAAATTTCAGCAAGCAAACTGGTGATGGAAAGCTGTTGTGGTTGCTTCCACATTATTGTGCCCACTGGACAGTAACATCTGGACACTCATCTGTGAACTCTTTCATCATGAATTATGCCAGGAGAAGCTGACAAATTACGTTCTATATTTGTTGCTTTAATCTGATGAATTTATGTTAATTGTTTATACCTATTCCTATTTATAACTCATACTTTCCTTGCAGGTCTCTGTATGACAACCAGATAACATGTGTGATGCCTGGCTCATTTGATTTCCTCACATCACTCCATACTCTGTAAGTAACTGAAAAATAGTATCTTCTTACAAAATGTTACATTTCCTCTGTTTGCATTTCAAATGAGTATAATTACAGAAATCTGCTGTCAAACCCGTTCAACTGCAATTGTCATTTGGCATGGTTTGCGGAGTGGTTAAGGAAGCGAGATCTCAGCACAGGCAGTCCCCGGTGCCAGTTGCCACTGCGTGTAAAAGATGTCCCTGTTCATGAACTGCCACAGCATGAATTTAAATGTACTAGTAAGTACAAAAATGACTGACTTTGTGTGTGTGTGTGTGTGTGTGTGTGTGTGTGTGTGTGTGTGTGTGTGTGTGTGTGTGTGTGTGTGTGTGTACTATACAGCAAGTGATTACCTTTACCCCTTATGTTATTTGTGTTCACCCCTCCCACCCATACTTCTAGTATTGAATACAGTACAAGTAAATTTATAGTTGAAAGGCTATTGTGATGAATGAATGCATTCTAACAGATATGAAAACAAAAACAATAAAAGTCAATGAGACAATACCTGGCAAAGAAAGTAATCAAATAATCAAATAAAAGCTACATCAGTGTTAGCCAAAAAATTAAACAAAAGTGTGACATGTTGCCAAGAAAATAGTGCTCTAAGACACATTTATGAAAATGTATTTTTCATATTTTTGGGCTGAATTCAGAACACTTTTTCTAGGTAATCTGGCATGGAGGTCACTAAATACCGAGATTCAGTGATTGAACATTTCTGCTAGCTACATGGCAATTAGTGTGTGTCATAAAATGGTATGACATGTACTAATGTAATACTAATAGGACTCATTATTTATAGACGTTTATATATTCTCTCTGAAAAATGCCTTTGTAATCAAGTACACATTAAGCTGCTATCATCAGACAAAGAGCTATTATATACTGAAATTATCCTTTCAGAGTAGTAGCTTTCTTACTGATTTACTTTATTAAATTTGAATAGTGTAAGTGTGAATAGCATTAAGCTATATACTGATAGTTTATTGTTAAAACAGTACTCAGATTCTTTGACATATTTGTCTCAGGCTAATGTATACCTTAAGTCATTCCACATTTCTGAACATTCTCCTTCTTGATGGGATCTATGGAACACAAGAATGAATGAATGAATGAATGAATCAACTGAAGTTTTTAACACTGAGCACCATAACACACAAAAGATGTGAGAAGGCCTCAGTAACATAAACATAAGTATTAATAACCAAAATGACAGGAAATAACTACACGTAGCACATAAGTTTAGGAATGCATTTGCCTGTTTGTGTGGCAAATAAATGAGAACTTTTGATTGTTTTCTTAAATAATATTTGAGAGAAAACATTAGATAGCACTTATAATGCCTCTCCATGTATTGTGACAGAATACATAATAATTAGGACACTAATCTAACTACTACATCATTTTTGAAGCTGTAAGTCCTTTGCTAATCCTTTCTTTGTGCTTGGTTTAGGACCTAATGTTATGAGCTGACAGTGATGAATCAGTTTAATTCTAGGCACTGAACTGAAAAGTGTTAGTGATCTGTGGTTCAAGAGTATTTTACAGAATGATGGTGTGGCCATGAAACTGATTTCTTAAATGAAACAAAATACTTGAAGAAACAGCAAAAAAGAATTTTTAAATACATGTGAGAAATATGATACAATACCAGAGAAGGAAAGTTGCTACTCACCATATAGCAGAGGTGCTGAGTCGCGATAGGCACAACAAAAAACTTCACACAATTATAGCTTTTGGCCATTAACGCCTCTGTCAGCAGTAGAAAAACACACACACACACACACACACACACACACACACACACACATGCGCGCGCTACTTGCACACACGTCTGCAGTCTCAGAGAACTGAAACCACACTGCAAGCAGCAGCACCATTGCATAATGGGAGTGGCAACTGGGTGGGGGTAAGGAGGAGGCTGGGGCGCGGAAGAGGAGGGATAGTATGGTGGGAATGGTAGACAGTGAAGTGTTGCAGTTTAGACAGAGGGCAGGAGGAAGGTGTGGAGGGGGGTAAATAGCGAAAGGGAGAGAAATAAAAAACAATTAAAAGACTGGGTGTGGCAGTGAAATGATGGCTCTGTAGTGCTACAATGGGAACAGGGAGGGGGCTGGATGTGTGAGGTCAGTGACTAACGAAGGTTGAGGCCAGGAGGGTTACGGGAACGTAGAATATATTGCAGGGAGAGTTCCCACATGCACAGTTCAGAAAAGCTGGTGTTGGTGGGAAGGATCCATATGGCACAGGCTGTGAAGCAGTCATTGAGATGAGGGATGTCATGTTTGGCAGCATGTTCTGTAACAGGGTGGTCCACTTATTTTTTGGCCACAGTTTGTCGGTGGCCATTCATGCTAACAGACAGCTTGTTGGTCGTCATGCCTACATAGAATGCAGCACAGTGGTTGCAGCTTAGCTTGTAAATCACATGACTGGTTTCAGAGGTAGCCCTGCCTTTGATGGGATAGGTGATGTTAGTGACCGGACTTGAGTAGGTGGTGGTAGGGGGATGTCGGGGACAGGTCCTGCATCTAGGTCTATTACAGGGGTATGAGCCATGAGGCAAGGGATTGGGAGCAGGGGTTGTGTAAGGATGGACGAGTATATTGTGTAGGTTCGGTGAACAGGGCAACACCATGGTAGGAGGGGTGGGAAGGATAGTGGGCAGGACATTTCTCATTTCAGGGCACGACGAGAGGTAATCGAAACCCTGGCGGAGAATGTGATTCAGTTGCTCCAGTCACGGATGGTATTGAGTTATGAGGGGAATGCTTTGGGGGAGTTGGTGGAAGACTGGAAAGATAAGGTGCGGGAGATTTGTTTTTATACAAAGATGGGAGGATAATTATGGTTAGTGAAGGCTTCAGTGAGACCGTTAGTATATTTTGAGAGGGATTGCTCATCACTGCAGATGCCTATCACAACTCAGCATCTCTGCTATATGGTGAGTAGCAACTTTCCCTCTCTGGTATTGTTACATTCCAGCCTGGATTTTCCATTGTTTGAGAAATATGATAGCCACACATTGCAGTTATTTCTAATAACTGTAGTCAAATCTAGACTTTGGCATACACACTTTACTTCACAAAAATTCATTTCATTGAAATATGCATGAAGATGTGCTGTGGAAGTTATTTTAGCTAGTTACTGAATTAAAATAAATGTTTGAATTGACAAAGCCAGCTGCCAAAAAAATAAGTACTATGTTGGTCTGAATTGGACATAACTGGTAATTTTTGTAATCTGCTTATTTATACTGCAGTTTATTTCTGTGACTGTCTTTGTTTGTTCTATTGTTCCACTGAGGGTTCAATATTTTCTTTTCAGGTGATAATGATCAAGGCTGCCTTGGAGATAACTATTGCCCCCCAAAATGCTCTTGTACTGGTACAGTTGTGCGTTGCAGCAGGGTGAAGCTAAAGGAAATTCCCAAAGGCATTCCACCAGAGACTTCAGAGCTGTAAGTTACTTCATTAATTATGATACAATTTGCGGCTGATATGTTTTCGTGAACCCTTTTCCTAAATACCCACAATCCCATACCATTTTGCTTTTGGACATGCAGGTCAATAACGTCACGTGTTTGTTGCAGGTATTTGGATGTCAATGAAATTCAAATGATTCACAGAGAGCGGCTGAGTCATCTAAAATCACTGACCAGATTGTAAGTTCAGAGCATCAACCTTCTTGCAAAACACATAGTGATAATCCTAACATTGCAAGAGTTGCCATTTCCTAACTGTTTGAGCAGTATGAAAGTGAATGTTAATGATTTAGTCCAGAGACAGTTCATTGTAAGAATAATGAAACTGACTTATTTAAGCTCATGTACACAAATATTCTAACATACTATTTTATTTTTTGTTTGTTTGACAGGGACCTGAGTAACAATCAGATACAAATTTTGGCAAATTACAGTTTTGTCAACCTGACTAAACTGTCTACCCTGTGAGTATATTTTATTTTAAGAGTACAGAATTTTAGAAGATGAAAATATTGAATATTCAAGTGTAACATGCAACAACATTGCTCCATTAGCTTGATGCACAGAAGTATAGCAGTAAACACATACAACAGAGTTTTTTTAGCAGAATATTTTAGTTACATCACAAGGCATTGTGTTAGAGAAAACTTTAAAATGCATTTGAAAAATATAAAACAGTAATCTCAAAACTGCGACTCAGAGAGGAAAAGCATCATAATTAAAAACCATGTTTTGAGTATATGTTACAGAATCACTTTTTATCCAAACATAAGTATAGAATCCATGCACTAAATCAGTATTGTATTAATACTTGCAACAATTTTTGTGATGCCAAAAAATTATTTTATTCACAATTAAATAATTCTCAAGGTGGATGTACATTGCTAGCTTAACAGTCAGGATTTTTTCCATTTCAGTTTTTGTGTATTCAGCTCCTAGGAGTCTCAAGCTTATATTAGTTACTAATTGAAATAATTTGTATTTGGAATGCAAAAATATTTTTTTCTCCTACATTGTCTTGTGCTATAGGAGCAAATATAAAAGATGTCGTTTCCCAGGTATCTATCACTGTAAAAATTGGGCTGAAAAGTTTTCTTCTTGAAAAAGAATGATGTAATTACACCAGACTTACATGAATGTATGGAGACGTACACATTTTTTAGTTTAATATGTTTCGTTGATCCAGTCAGCAAATAAACTGTTATGATACGGAATGAATGAAGTTGTAGATTCACAATCTGTGAAATGGTTGCAAATAAAACAGTGACCCAAATACACAGAATAACACATGTCCTAATGTACTGCAGCCATAGAGCCATCATCAAATGTTAAATGCTAATTTTGTGTTTATCATTTGATGATGCCACTATGGCTGCAGTACATTAGGACATGTTTTTATAAACATATCTGAAGGTGGTCATCATAGACTGAAACCGGTAGTCTGATGACAAAAAATTCTTGACCATAGTAAAGGAAATTTATTCTACATTTTAGATTATTATTAGAATGACAACAACTGGGTGAGATGGCGCAGCAGACTTCCATTCAGTAGGACAACAGTTCAAACTCTTGTTCGTGTATCCAGATTGAGGTTTCCTGTGATTTCCCTCAGTCACTCCAGGCAAATGCCGGAATGGTTCCTTTGAAAGGACACAGCTGACTTCCTTCCGCATCCTTGACACAATTTGAGCTTGTGTCATCTCTAATGACCTCAATGTCGACAAGACATCCTTCCTTTCTTCCTTCAGAATGATAACACTAACAAGCAATGAAATTTTCTCTTTCTTCCAGTATCATCAGACACTATACAGGGTGTTTCAGAAGTGATGGTCAATATTCAGGGATATGACAGGAAAGATCATTTGAAACAAAAACATCAAGTAAACATGGGCTCTAAAATGCAAACCTATGAGCTATGAGCAATACTTGATCTTCGATATTGTAAAACAAATCTCTTCTACTGCAAGCTCTTTGATTTCCATATTTTGGAAAGTGGTAGAATGGACCAAAAAAGAAAAAAAATGTCCAGTAAATATGTGCTCTAAAATGTGTATCTTGAAAGTTATGAGCACTTGAAACTTCCTGGCAGATTAAAACTGTGTGCCCGACCGAGACTCGAACTCGGGACCTTTGCCTTTCGCGGGCAAGTGCTCTACCATCTGAGCTACCGAAGCACGACTCACGCCCGGTACTCACAGCTTTACTTCTGCCAGTACCTCGTCTCCTACCTTCCAAACTTTACAGAAGCTCTCCTGCGAAACTTGCAGAACTAGCACTCCTGAAAGAAAGGATATTGCGGAGACATGGCTTAGCCACAGCCTGGGGGATTCTAATAATTTCCGGGTATGCAGCCGGATCCCGTCGACATTCTGCCACGATATTTCGGCCCAGAGACGTCCGGCCATCATCAGGTGAGTACACAACTACTGAAGAGCCCAGGTGCAGTCGCGGTATTTATACCGATTCTCGCGCACGTGTTGACATGCGCGGCATAGCCGAGTTGTACGTGCTGCCCTCGGTGGTGAAAGTAAAAGATCATCTAGTCATTGAGTATCGAATGACGCTGTCTATTCCGCTGTGAATGTATAATTTTAATAACAGGATTCCAAGTTTTATCCAGTTGAAAGCCGTTGTCATGATTTATAAGATTATCGGCAAGACGTATTTCCACTGATTCCTTGATTACGGAATCCCAAAATCCTGAAACCGGAGCTAAAATTTTTGTTCCATTGTATTCCATTGAATGTCCCAATGAAATACAGTGCTCTGCTACTGCCGATTTTGACGGTTGCCGCAGACGGGTGTATCTTTCATGTTCTGTACATCGTTCATGGACAGTTCTTGTCGTCTGGCCAATATATGCAGAGCCACATTCACAGGGAATTTTGTAGACGCCTGCTTTCTTCAGTTGTAAATCGTCTTTAACGGATCCAACCAGGGCCCGGTTCTTTGCTTCCATACGCCGGGAATGTGTCGTCGAAAATAGGCCGATTACTGAAGAAGAATAAAATCAAGGTTATCTTCCGTCCACCAGCAAAGAACCGGGCCCTGGTTGGATCCGTTAAAGACGATTTACAACTGAAGAAAGCAGGCGTCTACAAAATTCCCTGTGAATGTGGCTCTGCATATATTGGCCAGACGACAAGAACTGTCCATGAACGATGTACAGAACATGAAAGATACACCCGTCTGCGGCAACCGTCAAAATCGGCAGTAGCAGAGCACTGTATTTCATTGGGACATTCAATGGAATACAATGGAACAAAAATTTTAGCTCCGGTTTCAGGATTTTGGGATTCCGTAATCAAGGAATCAGTGGAAATACGTCTTGCCGATAATCTTATAAATCGTGACAACGGCTTTCAACTGGATAAAACTTGGAATCCTGTTATTAAAATTATACATTCACAGCGGAATAGACAGCGTCATTCGATACTCAATGACTAGATGATCTTTTACTTTCACCACCGAGGGCAGCACGTACAACTCGGCTATGCCGCGCATGTCAACACGTGCGCGAGAATCGGTATAAATACCGCGACTGCACCTGGGCTCTTCAGTAGTTGTGTACTCACCTGATGATGGCCGGACGTCTCTGGGCCGAAATATCGTGGCAGAATGTCGACGGGATCCGGCTGCATACCCGGAAATTATTAGAAGAACAAATACGCCGGGAAAATTTCAGAAGTCACAGCCTGGGGGATGTTTCCAGAATGAGATTTGGAAGGTAGGAGACGAGGTACTGGCAGAAGTAAAGCTGTGAGTACTGGGCGTGAGTCGTGCTTCGGTAGCTCAGATGGTAGAGCACTTGCCCGCGAAAGGCAAAGGTCCCGAGTTCGAGTCTCGGTCGGGCACACAGTTTTAATCTGCCAGGAAGTTTCATATCAGCGCACACTCCGCTGCAGAGTGAAAATCTCATTCTTATGAGCACTTGTTCATTAGAAGTGTTGTGTGTCAAATTAGCTCTTAAACTATGCATTTTAGAGCGCATGTTTACTGGACTTTTTTTCTTGTTTTGGTCTGTGCTAACACTTCTTAAAATATGGAAAGCAAAGAGCTTGCAGTAGGAGAGATCTGCTTCACAGTATAAAAGATCAAGATTTGCTTATAGCTCTTAAGGTATGTGTTTTAGAGCCCATGTTTACTTTACTTTTTTGAATGATCATTCTTGTCATATCCCTGAACATTGACCATCACTCCTAAAACATCTTGTATAATATTTAAGACTACAACAAAGACTAAAATCTCATAAAGCATTTTAATATGTGATGCAAATTTTTAAAACAGGTTTAGGTGGACTGTATGTCAGTGAGAAAGAATGCACGAAGTGTACTTATGACTAAATGAACTAAACTCAGAAATGGATTGATGTAAGAAGTGAGGAAGACAGCAGAAATGTTTTGAACATGCTAAACACATGGGTTGCACTGCAATTTGTATGGCCTTACAAATTTGTTCAACAAAGAGGCCCCAGACTTTTAGAGGAACTTGCAATGCATTCCTGTTGTGCAATAACTTCAATTTATTTCTGTTACCACTGTGAAAATTATGGATCTGAAACTGAAAAAAGGCTATATTAACAAACATCTACCAGCATTATTTAAAAGTTAGAGGTAGCATATGGTTCACGGTACACTACCTAGCATTCGATGAAAATGACGTGGGGTTACAAGTATACCAGATATTTTCGATGTATGTGTACATATGCCGTAGTAGCAGTGACATAATAGTGAAATTTTGATCAATACCTGTGTCTAATAGGGCAAGTGAATAATGATAAACTTAGTACATTACAATTAATTGGTACTTAGTCTGCTCTGGGAAAGGCCATGTAATGAGTTCAATTTTTCTCTTTCCCTAGTATCATCAGTTACAATAAATTGCAGTGTATAGAGAGAGATGCCCTAGCTGGTCTCAAGTCCTTACGAATCATGTAAGTAATCCTCCACTTATATCTGTACTTTGTAATGTCATTTACTAGCAACTAGAGTTCATGTAAGAATGTGTCAGTCAAAAGTAAATATAGGGGCATTTAATTTAATGTAGAATTAGCTAGGGCTCTCATTTCATTTATTCTAATATATGTATAACTAGTTGCAACTGGGCTCTCATTTCTTGTAAAGCAACAGTTACAACAAAAAGTAATACAATATCTAATTAACTGGATCTTTAAATAAAAAGTTAAGCATAGCTGAATTTACCTAATGTACATCCTGACAAAGATGTTGAGAGTAAATATAATTAAGTCACTTATGCTGTTATTTTATGGAGAACAAGACTAATTTAATATCTTCCAGATCACTTCATGGTAATGACATATCAATGGTTCCAGAAGGCTCTTTTATTGATCTGCAGTCAATTACCCACTTGTAAGTATGACATCAATTGCAGTATTTTATTACAATATATGTGCTTTCTAAATGTCTTCCAGTTACTTATGACAAATCTTTCAGGGCCCTAGGAGCAAATCCTTTCTACTGTGACTGTAAAATGAAATGGTTAGCTGAATGGGTAAAAAGAGATTATGTGGAACCAGGAATTGCACGCTGTGCTGAACCACTATCTATGAAGGATAAATTATTATTGACAACACCAGCATCATCATTCCAGTGCAAAGGTAAACATTCAAGTCAAAGTTATGTTAAACATTATTTTCTTATCAACAGTTTTGTAACTGTGTATTGCAATTTAAGGAATGTAATACACTAGCCACCTAAATATATTTGCTATTACATTTTTGGCTAGTTTAAGGTAAGCTGATGATGACGGAAAGATTCTTCATTTAAATACTGTTGCTATGTAAGATAATTTTAATTGATTCTATAAATTCAAAGGAAAAAATTTATGCCTATTGTGTTGGGTAAAGAAGACAAGGAAGTTTAAATGCATGTGTATAATATCCTGCTTTATGTAATTTTCAAAAGTCTGTTTAATTTCAGTATCATATTTTGTCAACTGGCACAGCTTTTTCTTATGCATATTAGGCTATTACACTACTTTACATTTAGGTGAATTCAGTTCACTTTCATTGTTTCAGCATGAAACGATCTCTCTACCATTCTTGTCTCTTCTTATTGGCAAGTGAAATTCTTAACATGTGTCACAATTGAGAAGTTCATTGTAAAAAATAACAACTCCCTTTTCTCCTTGTTTTTCGTATATTCTGGTAGCCATGGCTGATGCCCATATGCTCAATAACCAAACAAAGCAAAACAGGTCTCATCCTACATTACTACACTTTTGAAGTAGGGTGGTTTTACAAAAGCAACCCATATCCAAAAAGGTTTTCACAAAACCAGCCTCTGGCATTTGAGAAAGTTTGTGGCAGTGCAATCTGAATGTTTTCTGTTGCCTTCCTAGAAATTTTTGTGCTGTGTTGAGTGGTCTATTGCCTCTATTGTGTTTGTGATTTTGATGAATGCTTTTCATGAATCCCAAAGACAGTGTTTTGTGGCAAAAAATGAAGATGTACAGAAAGAAAGCAGTTGTGATAAAAAAGATATAACAGAAGCTAAAAGTCCTAAACCTCAAGTCTCATTTTCTTTATTTGACAAGCAAGAGCTGAAACTTCTTCGTAACACTAATGGCCTCAGCAGAGGAAACAAAAACAGACTGAACTAGGATATTATTGACTCTGGCGATGATAGTGGGAGGCAAAAATGGAAGTTTGATTAGTAGAGTTCTCTGCATTTCTGATCTAACTTCATCTTTTTTCTGGCAAATGTTATCAGACCTTGAGTTAAATAAAATATAGTTGGAGAAATTCCAGGGCTACTGAAGATTCTATTTTATAAAGACGTTTGTTGCTGGATGTTATGCTACAGCATATGGCACTGGGATTTATCAGGAACTATTCAAGTATTTCTAGGTAGCAACATATAAATACATTTGAGAACAGGATAATATCAAATTATTTAGTATATTTCTTTGCTGTCCTGAAAAATATTTGTTTCTGAGAAAAGCTGTTTTTGTATCCAGTGCTTCAATTAATATTTTTATGCTTGCGCTACAAGTGCTCTGGTCATATTCTCAAAATCCACCAAAACATACATATAAGTACTGTATTATATAACAGAAATAATTATAAGTTATACTTCACACTAGTTATTCAAAAATGGTTCCTGCAGAATAATACTAACACTCCAAATTTCAGACTTAGAATAATACAATATTTAATGCTGATTGTCATATGTGAATAATGAAGTGGTGCAACAAAATCCTTGTAGAATCACAACACAGTGATGCCATGATATTCCCTGCTGATTATATAATACAGCAGTCTTGTCTTCAGTTCTGAGCAGTCAGTCAGTTTACAGCAGTTACAGTATTCACCTTGTGAATAGTTCTCTCATATGCAACTACTCACACAAAAGCAGTTGTCAAGGCAAATCTTTCTGTGCACTGTAGAAGATACTTAAAATCTTTTAATATACACAAAATAAATGTTAAGGGAAGGCCAATTATAAAAATAATAATTCTAACTGTGGTGGAAAAGTTTCATGAACAAATGTGGTTTTATTGTTATTAAAACTTAACTGTCTAATAGACACAAATTAATGTAAAAAACTGAGATTTTTATACATTGTAAAATTTTTGTTGTCAAACTCTTTAAATGATGTTATTACAATCAACCTTATATTTCTGTTATACTTTAATGTGTGGATATTTCATATTGCAGGTCATGTAAGCCCACAGATTTTATCTAAATGTGATGCCTGTTTCACATTCCCATGTGTCAACAATGGAGTATGCCAGCCATTACCTCAGAGACAATACAAATGCCGGTGCACACCTGGCTATCATGGGAAGCATTGTGAATACATGATAGATGCATGTTATGGTAATCCCTGCAGGAATTCCGGTACCTGCAAAGTACTTGAGGAGGGACGCTTCAGGTATTTATATATCATTACCATAGAAATCATGATTATCTGGACAACTATTTTCATTTCAGGAAAAAAATACCAAGACTACAGCAAATTGATTAAAATGTCAACAGTTTAATTGCTTTAGTGTTTTATAATGACACAACCTAACACCAAAAATTATTTTATTCGAAAGACATTGGCCATGGAACCCTATTAACACTGCACTTTCTGTTTTTTAAACTTTTCACAATATTCATTATAATACAACAAAAATAAGATGTGACTGTCATGCATTATTCATTTTAAAAGTAAGGGCAACACATCAAAAGGGAGTAAGTGAAGAGGGGAGGGAAAATTGGGTTTGCAGAACTCTGGAAGTAAATAAAAACTTCTGCATCATACAATCCCTCTCAACTCAATGCGCTACTTTCCTGGATGTTGATTATTTCTTTGGTGGCTCCCATAAGAACGTCTATCCATTTGAAATGCACTAACTACGAACAGTAAGTTCATTTTACGAGCAGTTTATCATTCTGTATTGTTAAGTTCCTTCCTATTTGTATACTGCATCTTCACTGGGAAGTGGGAGTTATGAAAGATAGTGACAATCCTGTCAAAGCATTTCTTCACATAATTGCAACAAACACAATGTCACTGGTATCTAACGACTGACCAGTACTCCCCACTCGACCACTTCTTCACATAATTCCAACAAATACAATGTCACTGGTAACTATCGACTGATCAGTACTCTCCACTTGACCACAACTTTCACCAGGGTTTCAACTATTGGTACCTATTGCCATGCCCTGTAATGAGGGATATTCCACTTATCAGAATTCTGCCCCAAGAACTATTGTCATCCATCCAATATATTTCAAACCAAATTTGATAAAATTGCAATACCAGTAGTAATGCATCCTATGGTAGTAATCTTCTAGTATGTAGCCTCATACAGAAAATGAAACAGTCCAGACTGTGTTTTTCAAGTGTTCTGTGAGGCATAGAACATTACTAAAATATGGTTCAATATTTAGTAAAATCTCAGTACCGAACACTTTGTTTGTGACTGAATGAATATTTTGGAGACATATGTAAAAATTTTTATTAGTATAATTTGTTACTGATTATTTACATAAAAATTTAAATTTTCTACAAGCATTATTATTACATCACTTACCTCAGCCTTACTCACCAAGGAATTGTCCATAAAAAAAACAGCTTGCATGGATGCAATCTTCTTTTGTCTTGTTGATATCTGATATTTTTACCATTGTGGTTGCTGCTCCTGGGCTGCTGTTGAATTCTAACTTCACTTGAAAGTAATTATGTAAATATTAATCTAGCAATGGAAGATAGCTATTTAATACACTCCTGGAAATGGAAAAAAGAACACATTGACACCAGTGTGTCAGACCCACCATACTTGCTCCGGACACTGCGAGAGGGCTGTTCAAGCAATGATCACATGCACGGCACAGCGGACACACCTGGAACCGCGGTGTTGGCCGTCGAATGGCGCTAGCTGCGCAGCATTTGTGCACCGCCGCCGTCAGTGTCAGCCAGTTTGCCATGGCATACGGAGCTCCATCGCAGTCTTTAACACTGGTAGCATGCCGCGACAGCGTGGACGTGAACCGTATGTGCAGTTGACGGACTTTGAGCGAGGGCGTATAGTGGGCATGCGGGAGGCCGGGTGGACGTACGGCCGAATTGCTCAACACGTGGGGCGTGAGGTCTCCACAGTACATTGATGTTGTCGCCAGTGGTCGGCGAAAGGTGCACGTGCCCGTCAACCTGGGACCGGACCGCAGCGACGCATGGATGCACGCCAAGACCGTAGGATCCTACGCAGTGCCGTAGGGGACGGCACTGCCACTTCCCAGCAAATTAGGGACATTGTTGCTCCTGGGGTATCGGCGAGGACCATTCACAACCGTCTCCATGAAGCTGGGCTACGGCCCCGCACACCGTTAGGCCGTCTTCCGCTCACGCCCCAACATCGTGCAGCCCGCCTCCAATGGTGTCGCAACAGGTGTGAATGGAGGGACGAATGGAGACGTGTCGTCTTCAGCGATGAGAGTCGCTTCTGCCTTGGTGCCAATGATGGTCGTATGCGTGTTTGGCGCCGTGCAGGTGAGCGCCACAATCAGGACTGCATACGACCGAGGCACACAGGGCCAACACCCGGCATCGTGGTGTGGGGAGCGATCTCCTACACTGGCCGTACACCTCTGGTGATCGTCGAGGGGACACTGAATAGTGCACGGTACATCCAAACCGTCATCGAACCCATCGTTCTACCATTCCTAGACCGGCAAGGGAACTTGCTGTTCCAACAGGACAATGCACGTCCTCATGTATCCCGTGCCACCCAATGTGCTCTAGAAGGTGTAAGTTAACTACCATGGCCAGCAAGATCTCCGGATCTGTCCCCCATTGAGCATGTTTGGGACTGGATGAAGCGTCGTCTCACGCGGTCTGCACGTCCAGCACGAACGCTGGTCCAACTGAGGCGCCAGGTGGAAATGGCATGGCAAGCCGTTCCACAGGACTACATCCAGCATCTCTACGATCGTCTCCATGGGAGAATAGCAGCCTGCATTGCTGCGAAAGGTGGATATACGCTGTACTAGTGCCGACATTGTGCATGCTCTGTTGCCTGTGTCTATGTGCCTGTGGTTCTGTCAGTGTGATCATGTGATGTATCTGACCCCAGGAATGTGTCAATAAAGTTTCCCCTTCCTGGGACAATGAATTCACGGTGTTCTTATTTCAATTTCCAGGAGTGTATATGTGAGAAAGATGCTTTTTTAAGTACCAACTTTCCTTTGTTTATACTGTGAAAAATTTAGCCTCAGCAAACACAACTGGTTTATGACAATTTAAGTATAGAAACTAACTGTATGCACAAAATTAATGAGTAATACACTAACAGCTGATTTTCTTTGTTTATGTATACCTTGCATTATTTCAATTACTTCAAGGTTTTTCTTAATTATGAGATTTGTAGGATATGAGGGAGGAAAGCATGGCTGAATGCATATTAAACTCTATCATTTGATTAAGTGCAGTTGTTTGATGAGTAGGAACTAGCTGAAAAAATCTGACTAGTGGCCACATTAACTGATTTAGCATCAAAATTACAAAACAACTTTTTTTGTATTCTTTAGCAAGAATTTATTGTTAAATAGAAATGAACAGTAAATCCAAAATAAATCTACATTCTCTTCACAGCTGCCATTGTTCTCCTGGATTCACTGGTGACAGATGTGAGAGCAACATTGATGACTGCATCAATAACAAATGTGAAAATAATGCAACGTGTATTGATCTGGTTCAAGCCTATGAATGTCGCTGTACACAGGGTTTTATGGGTATGAAATAATATTGTGATTTTCCATGATATTCTAACAAAATGTACTTTTTCATTTCATTTGTTATAATGTAGATAAAAATTATGAAAACTACACAAATTTGCAGCCAAGAAAGAAAAGTGTTTAGTATAGAATGAGATTTCTTCCCTCCTCATATTGCTCTCTCTCTCTCTGTCTCTTGGGATATCATACTCATCAGAAACCTGCCCAACATAGTATCTCTTTCCTTAAAGAATATTAATTTGCTGTCTGTGAATGTAATCAAACATAAAATTACATTTTAGATGAATATATTTTTTGCTGTAGACCTTATATTTAAACAGATATCTAATTATATGCTTCTTATTTTATTAGGAGAGTATTGTGAAACAAAAATACCATTCTGCACAAAAGAATACAATCCTTGCCGTAACGGAGCCAGGTGTGTTGACCATTTTACACACTATAAATGTGAATGTGCTCCTGGATTCAGTGGAGAAAACTGCACTGTAAATGTTGATGATTGTGTTAACAACATGTGTCAGGTAAATTTGGATTACTATTTTAAGATTCATATCACTGTTTTAATTCTTATGAGCCAATACAGAGCTAAGTAGAGATAACTTCTGGCATTCTTTTGTTATTTTGTATCTGCTGAATGAGCTGTTGTCAATCTTATTTTCATCAGTTAGAGGTAAGCTGAAGCACTATGTAAAATAAAGCCCATAACATGTCTACATACAAATGCAAAAGGAAGTGGCAGGTCTTCAGGTACAAATTTACATTTACATTTACATAAATAAAATAGAAAGAAACTTCCACATGGGAAAAAATATATTAAAAACAAAGATTCCAAGACTTAACAAGCGGGAAGGCACCGTTAGACAGGCACAATAAAATAACACACAAACACACACACAAAATTTCTAGCTTTCGCAACCAATGGTTGCTTCTTCAGGAAAGAGGGAAGGAGAGGGAAAGACGAAAGGATGTGGGTTTTAAGGGAGAGGGTAAGGAGTCATTCCAATCCCGGGAGCGGAAAGACTTACCTTAGGGGGAAAAAAGGATTGGTATATACTTGCGCGCGCGCACACACACACACACACACACATCCATACATATACAGACACAAGCAGACATATTTGTCTGCTTGTGTCTGTATATGGATGGATGGATGTGTGTGTGTGTGTGTGTGTGTGTGTGTGTGTGTGTGTGTGTGTGCACGCGCGCGAGTATATACCTATCCTTTTTTCCCCCTAAGGTAAGTCTTTCTGATCCCGGGATTGGAATGACTCCTTACCCTCTCCCTTAAAACCCACATCCTTTCGTCTTTCACTCTCCTTCCCTCTTTGCTGAAGAAGCAACCGTTGGTTGCGAAAGCTAGAAATTTTGTGTGTGTGTTTGTGTGTTATTTTATTGTGCCTGTCTACCGGCGTTTTCCCGCTTGGTAAGTCTTGGAATCTTTGTTTTTAATATATTTACATTTACATACATACTCCAGAAGCTAGCATATGGTGCATGACAGAGGGCACCAGTATTAGTCATTTCCTTTCCTGTTACACTTGCAAATAGAACAAGGGAAAAATTAATGTCTAAATGCCTTCTCACAAGCCCAAGTTTATTGTATCTTGTCTTTGTTTCTTACATGAAATGTACTTTAGCAACAGTAGAATAATTATGCAGTCCCCTGCAAATGTCAGTTCTCAAAGTTACCTCAATAGTGTTTTACAAAAAAGAACATTGCCTTTCCTGGAAGGATTCCCATTTATGTTCATAAGGTGTCTCTGTAACACCTACATGTTGATCTAACTGAACATTAACTAGTAAAGCATCCACCTCTGAATTGCTTTGATGTCTTCCTTTAATCCATCCTTGTGGATGGGTATCCCAAACAATCGAGCTGTACTTAAGAATAGGTTGCACTAGTGTTCTGTACATGGTGTTGTTTATAGATGAGCTACACTTCCCTAAAACTCACCCAATAAACTGAAGTTGACCATTCACCTTCCCTAGTACAATCTTTACATACTCATTCCATTTCATATTGCTTTGAATTGTTATGCCTGGATATTTAATTTAGGTGACTATGTCAAGCAGTACACCGGTATTTGAACATTACAGTATTGTTTTTCTTACTCATCTGCATTAACTTGCATTCATGACACCAAATGGAAATTCTGCCTACATCATCTTGTATCCTCCTACAGTCACTCAACAATGATCTTTCCCATATACTACAGCATAATCAGCAGACATCTGCTGATTGCTGCTCACCCTTTCTGTCAGATTACTTACATATACAGAGACCTTATCACACTCCCCTGCGACACTCCAGACAATACCCTTGTCTCTGATGAATATTCACTGTCCAACACAGCCGGCCGCGGTGGTCTAGCGGTTCCAGGTGCTCAGTCCGGAACCGCACGACTGCTATGGTCGCAGGTTCGAATCCTGCCTCGGGCATGGATGTGTGTGATGTCCATAGGTTAGTTAGGTTTAAGTAGTTCTAAGTTCTAGGGGACTGATGACCACAGATGTTAAGTCCCATAGTGCTTAGAGCCATTTGAACCACTGTCCAACACAATGTATTGGGCTCTGTTGCTTAAGAAGTCTTTGAGCCACTCACATATTCTGTATGACTGCACCTTCATTAATAATATCTGCATTGAAATAGTGGGGAGGGGGGGCACTGTGTCTAACTTTCTCCAGAAATCTGCTGGGAATGTGGAACTTACTTGTTCCCTTCAACCAAAGTTCACAGGATAAAATGTAAGAAAGGATCAAGCTCAGTTTTGCATGAGCAAGGCTTTCTAAGCCCATGCTCAAATGTGGGCAAAAGTCTTTCTGTTTAAATGAAATTTATTATATCTGAAGATAGAATTTGCTCAAGACTTCTGCAGCTAACCAATGTTAAAGTCTCTAATTTTGCAGGTCCATTTTTTACCATTCTTATATACAGAAGTCACCTGTGCTTCTTTCCCAATCACTACAGACTTTGTGCTTGGCGAGCTATTTGCAATAAACACAAGTTAAGTAAAGGGTCAATGCTTTAGAGTACTATCTGTAAAGCCAAATGGGGAGTTCATCCAGACATAGTGACATATGCTTTCAACTCTTTCAGTTGTTCATCTATGCCAGATTCAAATTTTTATATACTCAATACAGGAATCTGTGCAATAGCCAAATAATGATATGCCTGTACGATCCTACTGCACAATTTGTTTGTTAAACAAAAAATTTAAAACTTCAGCTTTCCTTTTGCTGTCTTCTATTGCTACACCAGGCTGGTTGACAAGTGACTGGACAGAGACCTCCACCCTGCTTACTGTTTTCACATAGGCCCAAAATTTTCTTGGATTATCAGCTAGATCTTTTACTAAGGTATGATGGTGGAAATTGTTGCATATTTCAAGCATTAATCTCTTTAGATGCATAAATGTTTACTAACTTTTGTCTGTCAACATTTCCATATTCAATTTTCAACCAAGACTCCAACAATCCCTGTTTCAACATCATTATCTGAATTTTGTTACTAAGCCATGGTGAGTCTTTTGCATTCTTAATCCACTTACTAGGCATATACTTCTCCAGAGTGTGGTCCACATTTAAACACAGCCCATGATTCCTGTATGTCTGTAATATTGGAACTAAATTATGTCCATTAGTTGTACAAGTGCGACACTAAGAATTGCTTACCTGCCCTTTCCAGCATAAAAACTCTCTTAGACTTCTTGATAGATAAATCAACTTTACTAACAATTAGAAATGATGATGGCCCAGATGAAACCACTGTCAAAACCTCATAAAATAAAAATTAATCAAGCTACACCAAAACTCTTAGTTGTGAGTAAACAAAATATTGTTGTCCAATGCTCACTTAACAATGAGAAATTGGAGACTGTTGAATCCTTCAACTATCTAGAGAGCAAAATTACATCAGATGGAAGATCAAAGGAGGATATTACAAGCCAAACCAAACCAACCAGGAAAACTGCTTTTAAAAAGAGAAGAAACCTTTTTGCATCTGGCTGCATAGACAGACATTTCAGAAAAAGGCCTCTTCCAGATGTTTGATTGGAGCGTACTGCAGTACAGAAGTGAAACGTGGACACTCGGAGAAGCAGATAAACACAAAAAATAGCCTTCAACATATGGTGATACAGCAAAATGCTAAATATCTCCTGAGTGGACAAAGTGTCATATGAAGAGGTGCTCCACAGAGTGCAGTCATGTCTCATGAACCTTATCCAACACAGAATGGGCACATGGATAAGCCATCAGCCGAGACACAATGGTGTCATTATAATATCATTGAAGGGATAGTAAAAGGCAAGGACACAAGATGCAGAGCAAGACTGCATTACATCAACCAGATGATGGAGGATACCAGCTGCACCACCTATACTGCTCTCCAGAGGAAGGCTGAAGACAGAAAAGCATTGCAGTTTGCTGCAAGTCAACAGAATGGTTGCAGACCTAAGAAGAACTATTGTTGCTAAGATGAATCATGATCACTAACTCTTGCCTCTACAGGCTCTGCCAATAGGATCAGGCCTGTTTGTTGCTGCAAGGTCTAAAATATTTGTACTTGATACTGTCGAACTAGCTGCCAAAGACAGTTTTCGGAAAATGTGTTTCTATCACCTGTAGTGAAGCCATAGACATCGTAGTTTATATTTGGTAGGTTAAAGTCATCTCCAACTAATATTGCATGATTGAGCTACTTCTGTGCTATGAGCATGAACTTTCTTTGAATGATTCTACAACTGCTATGCCAGAATCGCAAGGCCGATAAAAACATGCAATGCTTCACAGTCAGATTCAATTTCGACCTCAATGGACATGATATTTTTTTGTCAGTAGCAATGAACACTCCTCCTTCTGTGACATCTAATCTGTCTTTTTGATATAGATTCTATAACTCATTAAATATTTCAGAACTGTCTTCTTCAGGTTTCATCTAGCTCTCTCCTCTGGAGGACAGTAAATTTTGACAGTCTAAACATCTTTACTTTGTCCATGATTTGCTTTCCCTATGTCAATTGGCGCATATTAATAAAAGGATCTCAAATTAATACCTAAGAAAAAAATAAAAAAAAGTTCATTTCACTCTGCTATCCGAGCAGCTGCTTCCTGTGTGTGTATGATTCTCTGGTCTATCTAGGAAAGTCCTACAATTCTCCACCCCAAATTACAAGTCCATAAATCTGCAGCCAAGACCATCATAGCAACAGCGGAACCTTGGCTCCAAACCAAAGGAACCTGATCAATTCTGGATATGATACTGAAAATAGTGAGTTCTGTGCCAGCAACCTTTACTATTACTGCCAGCCACCCATATGAACTGAGGATGGCCTCAGAACACAAGCGACAGCTGTAATTGGTGCTGACATAAGCCACAACTTGCTGATGACTGCACCCTGCTCCCCGTGTAGCTGCAGCAGTGAATCCTCCACATCTTGAATGAGACACCCAGGCAGACATATGGAGTTCACATTCAGTTTCTTTCAAGCCCTGGATGCTGTTCCCCTAAGGGGCTCCATAACTTGCCTGACACTGGAGCTCAGCCTGGGACGCTGTTTCCATGAGGGGCTCCGTAACATGCCTAACACTGGAGCTTCTGATAAATAGTACACTCCTCCTCAAACTCTGCTGAAAGAGCAGCTACTTGTCCACTCACCGGGTCCATGAGGAATTGCCACATACTCAGTCCCCACATTGACTCTCCACTTCTAGCAACATAGATGTGTCACAGTCCACAACTTCCACTGCCGTGTGGACAGATCTGCCATGTCACATATGCTGTAATGTGCATCATTAAACAAGTGACGCCTGAGGTGTCCAATGTAACATGCTATATTCTCCACTACTGTTACACGCTGAGACAGCAGCCTGCAGCTGTTGGTGAACTGTGGCATGTTCATCTTACATACGCACATAACATGGAAATACCCTATCCATCCTCTTCCTCCTCCTCCTCCTACTACTACTACTAATTTAAGAATTACCCTATAAAAGCATATAGAATAGGGTAAGTATGTAACCTTTTTCCCTCCTGGTGTGTCACAGAGGCTAGCGACTGATCGAGCCACCTCAAGTAGTCCATGAGTGTTCAAAACAAATGACAACTGGAGTACAGGGGGTAAATCTTCACTACAGTTACTAAAATGAGGGATTACATATCTTAATAACACAAACACACAAGGAAGTTAAGAATTGCACTACAAAAGCACACAGAAAAAGCTAAATCAATAGCTTGCTATTCTCCTGGTGTGTTACAGAGGCTAGGTTATCAAATCCAGGAGTCTTAGAACCAATGGTGTCTGTATACAGAAATGAAGATAAAGGTGTCAAAGCGAAAAAAATAGAAACTTTTAAAAATCAAATGAGGTAGTTGTGTAGACATGGCAATACAGGTACTGGAGGTAGTGTGATTCATGTCAGTAAGTAGATATTTAATCTGGATGTAATGGGTTTCTTACTTTTTTTGTTACTATTTTTTTCTGGATATGGGGTGCACTGGGAACATGTACACTTTTTGGAAGTTAAACTATTTTTGTTTGCGAACTTACCAAAATATTAAAACAATTTTTACTACTACAGGGTGCAAGAAAAAAGGAATATGAATAGATTGTCTGGCATTCAATGTTAATATTGTGATATTGCTTGCATCATTAGAAGAGGCGGTTAAACAAAATATGCAACTACTGAGACAAGTGGCTAAATCAGGCTTACAGATTTCTATTGAGAACATGCAGTATGTGACAAACACCAAGGCAGGTCCTAAATGAATAGCAGTAGGATGGAAAATTGAGAAGGTGGGGATATTTAAATACCTAGGAGAATGGATAGAAACTGGGTTGACAGAAGAGGTAGAAATGGGTGCATGAATAAACAAAATGAATTTAGCACACAAATTAAGTACGAACATCTACAATAAGAAGAATATTTTGATCGATGCAAAATTGAGATGTTTCTGCACTTAATGGTTATACTCAACAGAAACCGTTAACCTAGTAAGAATAGGAGCCCTTAAGAGACTAGAAATGGTGAAACAAAAAATTCTCATGAGGATATTGGGACCTCAAAGAACAGAAGATGGTCAATTTAAAAGATGAGTGAACTAAAAGCTGTATACCAAGATAGAGAGACTCTCAGACATAATCAGAAAAATGAGGAACATATTCTTTGCAAGCTTTTAATCTAGAACTGGACATCAATTTTTCACATTTTTAAGTGTTCTGCTGTTGCTTTCCCTGAAGAATTGGCTCCCATATCCCCAGTGCCATTCTGAAAACTGAAACAATCTACTGACTGTCCCTACAGATGTTCACAACTTGCATAAACCATTTATTTCATCTTTGATAATCATTTTTGTCATTTAAATAGTTACATATAACTGTTCTTTTTTCTTTTACTGTTGTTGTTGTTTTTGCTTACATTTTTACTGCACAGTTTTGACAGCTTGGACACCTTTGAACCATTTCTGAGACATTTCTCATTGGCGTAAATTAGCCTGAATATATTTAAAGTCAGTGAGCTCCTTGTAACCCGCTATTGCTTCTGTAGTTCTTAATCATGGAAAGAGACAGGTGTTCCCCCACTGTATACAGAAATCCAATGTCTAAAGGTATCTTTAACATGCAATAACGAAATATATTCTCCCATAGACTAACACTACACATATCTTGTCTCATAATCACAAGAGAAGTAGAAAATTGAAACTGCTACACGATAAGCGGGAATGAGTCAGTGACATTAATACAAACACAAAATAGTCATAAGTTCAAAGCAAATCCATTGTCCTAAATGATTATGTATGCCAGTATAATGTAAGTAATAAAATTCTCTAAAAATTTGAACTGCCTATTTGTGTCTGTAAAACGATACACTTTGATTTGGTTTAGTAACCAGCCCAATAAGGAATTTATCATAAAAATATACTTGTACAATTAAGTCATAATAATATTCATAATCTAGTTTAGACTTGACAACATTTCTTCTCTTTTTTTCATTTTTCATTTTTTCATTGATATGATCAACAATTAATGTGTACCTTCCTAAGAGATAAGAGCTACTAACTATGCTGACAATCTTACTTTTCTTTAATGCAGAATGGTGGAGTATGTGTTGATGGAGTTAATGATTACACGTGCAAATGTCCAGGAGATTTCACAGGGAAATTCTGTGAAGTTGCTCCAATGGTTGCAATGATGTATCCAAAAACTTCACCATGTCAACACCATGACTGCAAAAATGGGATCTGCTTCCAACCAATGGACTCCAATGATTATGTATGCCGATGTGCACCTGGTTATACAGGTACAGTAAATAAAGACATGAGGATTGCACCAGCTGCTTTCGTAATGAAAATTGCAAGCAGTGATATAATGAACATTTTCCTATGCTTTCAGGGAAAAGATGTGAATACTTGACAAGTCTGAGTTTTGTGCACAATAATTCTTTTGTGGAGCTTGAGCCACTCCGGACCAAACCAGAAGCAAATGTAACAATAGTATTTTCTACAGAACAAGAAAATGGCATTCTTTTGTATGATGGACAATCAGAACACCTGGCAGTAGAGCTGTTTAATGGAAGAATAAGAGTGAGCTATGATGTTGGAAACTACCCTGTGTCTACAATGTACAGGTGAGGTACAATTCCACTAAATTATTGTCATAGCCTAGTAAAAAACTGTGCAAAAGGATACAAATGTAAACTTTCACACTGCAGTGAGACTAGAGAGAAACATCCAGTGGTATATATGATTTCATAGTTTTCCTCCCACTTGTATGAAGTCTTCTTATCTCTATAATTAAATACAATAACTGTAAACACAACTCGTGCTTGTAGCGATTCTGTGCTAATGCAGGTATATGCTCAAAATTCTAGTAAAATTTTCTGTATGGGAATCTCAAATTGTTTGAGCATAAGGCTTATGATTACATGATGTATGGAAGTTTGGATCAATCCTGCAGGCATGCTCAGGTAGCCAAAGAGGTTAAGGTGACAGCTTGTATTGTTGTTGTTGTGGTCTTCAGTCCAGACACTGGTTTGATGCAGCTCTCCGTGCTACTGTATCCTGTGCAAGCTTCTTCATCTCCCAGTACCTACTGCATCTTACATCCTTCTAAATCTGTTTAGTGTATTCATCTCTTGGTCTCCCTCTATGATTTTTACCCTCCAATACTAAATTGGTGATCCCTTGATGCCTCAGAATATGTCCTACCAATTGATCCCTTCTTCTAGTCAAGTTGTGCCACAAATTTCTCTTCTCCAAAATTCTATTCAATACCTTCTCATTAGTTATGTGATCTACCCATCTAATCTTCAGAATTCTTCTGTAGCACCACATTTCAAAAGCTTCTATTCTCTTCTTGTCTAAACTATTTATCGTCCACATTTCACTTCCATACATGGCTACACTCCATACAAGTACTTTCAGAAACGACTTCCTGGCACTTAAATCTATACTCGATGTTAACAAATTACCCTTCTTCAGAAATGATTTCCTTGCCATTGCCAGTCTACATTCCATTTTATGTCCTCTCTACATCAACAGCTGTCAGTTATTTTGCTCCCCAAATAGCAAAACTCATTTACTACTTTAAGCTTCTCATTTCCTAATCTAATTCCCTCATCAGCTTGTAATAAGTGGGAAATCTGGGTTCAAGACCTGGTCAGACATAAATTTTCATGTGTCAAAAACAGCTGAAATCAATGTTCAGTTGCAGAATGCAAAACTACTTCGTACTATAACAAGAATGAACATCAGCAATAAGTTACTTTTGTTAATTTGTTTTATAGATGGTGTTCTTTAAAAAATGAATTAAGAAAAATGTTTTTTTAGTTTCTGTAAACTTGATGCTTTATTAAAAAGCTTTACACTGAGAGGAGATACATAGTTTCCTATGTATCTCCTCTCAGTGTAAAGCTTTTTAATAAAGCAAGAATGTCAGTTTTATAAAACACAAATGGCATTATTACTCGCATACTCTGGCAAACTGCAATAATTATGTCTGAATATAGAATATGGGTTACACAACCTAATATGTACACCAAATGTAAGGATAAATTCATCAATTCATTCTTTTTAAATTAAAAAAAAAAAAAAATACGTTGCATATAAGATGTTTATGATGAGTTGTTGTTGTTGTTGTTTTGGTCTTCGGTCCTGAGACTGATTTGATGCAGCTCTCCATGCTACTCTGTCCTGTGCAAGCTTCTTCATCTCCCCGTACCTACTGCAACCTACATCCTTCTGAATCCGCTTGGTGTATTCGTCTCTTGGTCTCCCTCTATGATTTTTACCCTCTATGCTACCCACAATACTAAATTGGTGATCCCTTGATGCCTCAGAACATGTCCTACCAACTGATTTCTTCTTCTAGTCAAGTTGTGCCACAAACTTCTCTCCTCCCCAACTCCTCATTAGTTATGTGTCTACCCATCTAATCCTCAGCATTCTTCTGTAGCACCACATTTCGAAAGCTTCTATTCTCTTCTTGTCTAAACTAATTATCGTCCATGTTTCACTTCCACACATGGCTACACTCCATACAAATACTTTCAAAAACGACTTCCTGACACTTAAATCTATACTCGATGTTAACAAATTTCTCTTCTTCAGAAACGCTTTCCTTGCCATTGACAGTCTACATTTTATATCTTCTCTACTTCAACCATCATCAGTTATTTTGCTCCCCAAGTAGCAAAACTCCTTTACTACTTTAAGTGTCTCATTTCCTAATCTAATTCCCTCAGCATCACCCGACTTAATTCGACTACATTCCATTATCCTCATTTTGCTTTTGTTGATGTTCATCTTATATCCTCCTTTCAAGACACTGTCCATTCCGTTCAACTGCTCTTCCAAGTCCTTTGCTGTCTCTGACAGAATTACAATGTCATCGGTGAACTTCAAAGTTTTTATTTCTTCTCCATGGGTTTTAATGTCTACTCCGAATTTTTCTTTTGTTTCCTTCACTGCTTACTCAATATACAGATTGAATAGCATCAGGGAGAGGCTACAACCCTGTGTCACTCCCTTACCAACCACTGCTTCCCTTTCATGCCCCTCAACTCTTATAAATGCCATTTGATTTTGATACAAATTGTAAATAGCCTTTCGCTCCCTGTATTTTACCCCTACCACCTTCAGAATTTGAAAGAGAGTATTCCAGTCAACATTGTCAAAAGCTTTTTCCAAGTCTACAAATGCTAGAAACGTAGGTTTGCCTTTTCTTAATCTTTCATCTAAGATAAGCCGTAAGGTCAGTATTGCCTCACGTGTTCCAATATTTCTACGGAATCCAAACTGATCTTCCCCTAGGTCAGCTTCTGCTAGTTTTTCCATTCGTCTGTAAAGAATTCGCGTTAGTATTTTGCAGCCGTGACTTATTAAACTGATAGTTCGGGAATTTTCACACCTGTCAACACATGCTTTCTTTGGGATTGGAATTATTATATTCTTCTTTAAGTCTGAGGGTATTTCGCCTGTCTCATACATCTTGCTCACCAGATGGTAGAGTTTTGTCAGGACTGGCTCTCCCAAGGCCGTCAGTAGTTCTAATGGAATTTTGTCTACTTCCAGGCGCCTTGTTCCGCCTCAGGTCTTTCAGTGCTCTGCCAAACTCTACACGCAGTATCATATCTCCCATTTCATCTTCATCTACATCCTCTTCCATTTCCATAATATTGTCCTCAAGTACATCGCCCTTGTATAAACCTTCTATATACTCCTTCCACCTTTCTGCCTTCCCTTCTTTGCTTAGAACTGGGTTGCCATCTGAGCTCTCGATATTCATACACATGTTTCTCTTCTCTCCAAAGGTCTCTTTAATTTTCCTGTAGGCAGTATCTATCTTACCCCTAGTGAGATAAGCTTCTACATCCTTACATTTGTCCTCTAGCCATCCCTGTTTAGCCATTTTGCACTTCCTGTCGATCTCATTTTTGAGACGTTTGTATTCCTTTTTGCCTGCTTCATTTACTGCATTTTTATATTTTCTCCTTTCATCAATTAAATTCAATATTTCTTCTGTTACCCAAGGATTTCTAGCAGTCCTCGTCATTAACCATACAATAAAGCTGCATGCCCTCAGGAAAAATTACGGCTGTAGTTTCCCCTTGCTTTCAACAGTTCGCAGTACCAGCACAGCGAGGCTGTTTTGGTTAGCGTTACAAGACCAGATCAGTCAATTATCCAGACTGTTGCCCCTGCAACTACTGGAAAGGCTGCTGCCCCTCTTCAGGAACCACACATTTGTCTGGCCTCTCAATAGATACCCCTCCATTGTGGTTGCACCTACAGTATGGCTACCTGTATCGCTGAGGCACGCAAGCCTCCCCACCAACGGCAAGGTCCATGGTTCATGCTGAGTATCCTCATTGAATTTAGATATGACAATAACATTAAACATGTTACTTTAAGTAATCCTGTCACATCAAGGAAATAGTATACATATGTGTATCTTGATATTTTCAATCAATTAACGAACAGAGCGATGACAAAGGCAATTCAAGATTCTTCCACTTTTCACAATGTAAAAGACACACAATGATGTATTTAAAGTGATTTGTCATCATCCTCTTCTCCCTGCTTTTTGTCAGTACCAAGTACGGGGGATTGAGGCATCGTATTCTCTCATGTGGTAGCAATGAAATGACAGTTAACTTCCAGCCATAATTCATGATTTAATTCAGACAGTATGCATTATTCAAAAGATAATTATCATAATTCTCTTCAGGTACATCCCCCACAATATACTAAACATATAAAAGATAGCCATTTACCCTCATTGTAATAATACGTTCACCAGCATTATGTAAGTCTTGTGGAACACATTTACTGACATTCAGTGTTTTTAAAAATGCCATAACTCTTTTTACCACCCATAAGAACAATTTTTACTTTTTTGTGAGCACTTTTGATATAGCATTTACTGCATCTCACCTGTCTCCTAAAGCTGTTCATTAAATAAAAATTTCTGCCTACAGGTAAATTTCCTTCAGTCTACTTTTTTAAATTTCTTTTCGACCATTATACAAATGACTTTTTAGTAAAAAGTTTTGAAAAAGAAAACTGCTTTAAGTGTTCTGTGATCATAAGCAGTACATAGAATTACTTTAACTCTGGTACACAGAAAAGTTGTGCAATTTGTTCTAATGATCAGTGTAATAATAAAAAAGATTATGACAAATATCAAACTTTACTAAACCTTGCAACAAGATGATACTGTTACTCTGCAGATAATCCTAAATGATTTTGTCAGTGAAGTTTGCAGAACTAGCCTGCATTCTTATACAAATATAAAAGTTTTTACATCTCATGAGATGATAAAAATTCTTCACAACCTTAAATGCCTTGCTTATCTTGCTGTTTGTTTGCTATTACAGTTTTACAGAGGTTAAATATTTTAACATCTCTTTTGTTAAAAATCTGGCCCTTAGAGCTGCCACTCATGTTTATTATTTTTTTAAATGATCTTTCTGCCTTCATTCCCACATAAATTTACAATGAATAAAAGTTTTGTTAAAAGAAATCATAACATTCTGATA
This sequence comes from Schistocerca gregaria, assembly GCF_023897955.1. Classification (NCBI taxonomy): domain Eukaryota; kingdom Metazoa; phylum Arthropoda; class Insecta; order Orthoptera; family Acrididae; genus Schistocerca; species Schistocerca gregaria. The sequence continues at coordinate 200,964,490 of NC_064923.1, forward strand.
TGCTAGTTTCACGATTGTTCCATAGTTTGGAAAGTATTGTGTCAGTCAGTTCTACCAGAGACATGCAGCAAAACAATTTCTATGGCCATTCTCTGTCTCATGAATTATTTATAACAGTGCTCTGCAAACAGTAATGATGACCTGTACACCACAATATTTTCTTTCAGCTTTGAAATGGTATCTGATGGCAAATACCACACAGCTGAACTGCTTGCTATCAAGAAAAATTTTACATTAAGAGTAGACAGAGGCCTTGCTCGTAGCATAATCAATGAAGGTGAACATGAATACTTACGACTTACTTCACCTCTGTACATTGGTGGAATTCCTCCAGAACCTGGTGAAGAAGCTTTCACACATTGGCATCTCCGCAATCTGACAAGTTTCAATGGTAAGTTCTCTTACACTAATGTCTCTGGGTCGAACAATTTTAAAAGTCAGAAAAATAGATGAAATTGTTATTTCCAGGTTGCATGAGAGAACTCTGGATAAACCATAAGCCAGTTGACTTTGTTAATGCTGCACGTCAGCAGAAAGTAAATCCTGGTTGCTCTTTGATGCAAGAAGAGCCAGTTGAAGATAGGGGTCTAGCTGATGATGACGATGATGAAGAAAGTGAGGAAGATGAAGTGGATGCCTGCCTCAATAATCAATGTCGTAGAGGTAGCAAATGTATTCCAAAGAAGAACGGCGAGTATACATGTCGTTGTCGACCAGGTTGGGGTGGTCGTTACTGTGAACAAGGTGAGCTGCCTCAAGCTGTTACTGGTGAGTGGAAGAGATTAACACAAATTAACAATCTGAGCACTAGTAATTATTGCATGATTTGGACATTATGGAGTAATGATGAAAGTAATGTAGCCCTGAAGGTAAGTTGTAACGTGTGTGTGTGTGTGTGTGTGTGTGTGTGTGTGTGTGTGTGTGTGTGGGCGCGCGCATTACTGATAACTCAGAATATTTTGATAACTGTTACACCCAAATTCTCCATCGAGAAAAGGTGAAAAATTGTGTGCCATTAAAAAAAGACAGAACTGCTTCTGGCAGTAATAACAAAGATACAAAACCTCATCACGAGATGGAGACATGACTCTGTATCTGGTAATATCCTTCAGATCCCCAACATATTCTCCCACTGACATTTGACTCACAATCTCAGGAAAAATGTCACAACGGTACAAGACAGACACAATGTAATATTAAGACCCTGAAAAGCTTCTTCGACTGCTTTATCATTGCCAAGTTCTTGTAATTTCACCAATGATCTGGTGTCTAATTGAATGAAACTGCCTTCACTGCATTTGTTATGAAGATGGGTGCCTTGGACACTAAGTACCATTTTACGAATGATCTGCACAGCACCAATCAACACAGGCCAGTGTAGGAGTTCCCATTTTCAATCACATTTTATCTACTGCAGCAATGTAATAGTTCATGAAGTTATGCAGAAAACATGCTACATTTATTGGAGAACAGTACACTGCCAACAAGAGTAAGGGGAATAACTGAAAAATTAATGGAGAGCACATACTTGAAATCAGCATAGTTTTGAAATCATAATGACAATTTAAAATGCATATCTCCAACTAACAAATCAGAGAAAGCAAATTAGGTGTAATAGAGTAATAAAATAACAAAAAAATCCAGTAATATAAATACCAAAGTATTTAATCTCTTAGTGGACCTCACTATATGAACCAATTTTTAACACTTATCTTTTACTGGCTAACAATCAATAAACAATGTGAGAAAGTCTCCCAAATATTCTACACATTTCTCACAGATATGACAGCACAACTAAAAGTTCTTGGCCTGCCAAGAGATGACATCTACATCAAAAACTCCGTTTTTTCCTGGATTAACTCCAGAACTGATTGTGGTTCTCAACCCCCCCCCCCCCCCCCCCCCACAGATGAGACAATTAAATTCCTAGTGATCAACTGGCAATATATTTTTTGCCTGTGTTTTAAGTGTTCCTAAACTGCAATGCAGCTCTCTTGGGAAGCAGAAAGCTGGCTAAAAACTGACACTGATAGAGGTGAGATTTTTGCAATACACAAAAGTGTACATTGAGAGGGTAGAGAACAGGAAATGGGTGTGGTGTATTTGTAACACTAAGAAAGAAATTCAAATTTACCAAGATACAAATTCAATGTGCATGTGAGATTTTTTGAGCAAGGCTCACTGGTAATTATTCGTATTAACCTATAATTGGCTGCTCCTATTGACCACCAGACTCACCTCCAGGTACAACTGAAAACTTTGGGCAACTTAGGTACTAGCAAACTGAAGTTTCCCCTGATCATACTGTCATTACTGGAGGAGAATTTAATCTTCAAACAATCAACTGAGATAATTAGTTTTATAAGTGGTAGTCTTGACAAGACATCCTACAGAATGTCGGAAGAGCAAACCAAAGACTGCAATTCATTGGCAGAACACTTAGAAGATGCAACAGATCTGATAAAGAGACTGCTTGCACTACACTTGTCTGCCCTATTCTGGAATTGCTGTGCAGTGTGAAATCCTTATCAGGTGGGACTGACGGGTGATATTGAAAAAGTTCAAAGAAGGGGGCTCATTTTGTATTATCATGAAATAGGGGAGATAGTGCCACAGACGAGATACGTGAAATGGAGTGGCAATCACTAAAACAAAGGTGTTTTTCGTTGCGACAGTATCTTCTCATGAAATTTCAATCACCAGTTTTCTCCTCATGGAACAATTGGTGATGGGAGAGGGCCTGCAAGATATACTCTCTGTAAAGAAATTTCTAAAGAACTGCAAGTACAGCATAATAGGTGTGAAGAAATATATATGTCAAGTGAGATATTTTTGGTTGTTAACAATTACTGTAGCAGAAGCTTATTGAAAGATCCCTAAGAGAACCCAAAGAAATTTTACTCATATGTAAAAGCTGTCAGTTAGTGCTCACTTATGAATTACGTGGGCACTGAAATTGGAGGTACCACAGCAAAAGCAAAAAGATGAACTCAATTTTCAAATGTTCCTTTACAAAGCAAAATCCAGGTGTGCTGTGCCAGTTTAATTCTCACATTACTGCACATGGGAGTGATTTAAATACTAGTACCAGTGGCATAAAGAAACAGCTGAAATTGCTAAAACTGAACAAGGCCCCAGCACATGATGGAATCTCAATCAGATACTATAGATAATTTGCAGCTGGCTAGCCCTTCTTTAACCATAAATATGTACTATAAATAAAAAAAAAGTGTCAAGTAGCTGGAAGAATGCCTGGGTCATGCCTGTCTACAAAGGAGATTACTTACAAAACATTTAAGAGATTCATCCTAGAATATTGTTGAAGTAAGACTAACAGGGGATACTGAATATACACAGAAATGGGCAACTTAAATGGTCACAGCTTTGTTACTCATAGCAGGGTGCAACATAAATGCTGAAAATCCTAAGCTGGCACAATTATTGTGTGACAGCCTACTTATAAATATTCAAAAAATGACAACTAAGCGCACATTACACAATCCTACTTGTCACTCCCTTAGGGAGAGGCATTTAAGCAGTCATTCTTCAAATGGTTCAAATGGCTCTGAGCACTAAGGGACTTAACTTCTGAGGTCATCAGTCCCCTAGAACTTAGAACTACTTAAATCTAACTAACCTAAGGACATCACACACATCCATGCCCGAGGCAGGATTTGAACCTGCGACCATAGCGGTCGCGCGGTTCCAGAGTGAAGCGCCTAGAACTGTAGACAATTATTTAAAGAATTAGGGATATTGCCAGTAGCTTCACAATATATATACAGCCTAATGAAATTTGTTGTTAGTAACCCCGATCACTTCAGAATTAATAGCACAGTCCACAGCTACAATACTAGGAGACAGGGTGACCTTCACTACCGTTCATTGAATTTGACATTGGCACAAAAGGGGGTGAATTATACTGCCACAAAGATTTTTGGTCACTTGCCAAACAATATCAAAAGTCTGACAGACAGCCAATCGGCATTCAAAAGTAAGTTAAGGGAATTCCTGAATGACAACTCCTTCTACTCCATAGATGAATTTTTAGACATGGGCTAAAGAAATACAGTAAGTATTAACAATTGTACCGTATATAAGACTAACAAAGATTATTTGGGATAAATGAATCTTTTGTACTTTGACACGTTCCACATCATTACGAAAGAATCGTGTTCATGATCCATGGAACAAGTAATATAACTAACTAACTCAGCCACTCTGGCCGGCAGTCATTCTTCCTCCACACTATACGATAAGAACAGGAAGAAATTTTAATGAGTGGTACAATCAGAACTACCCTAAGCCATATACTTCACAGTGGTTTTCTGAGTATTAATGTATATATTGTGTAAATAAGGCTTCAATTTCTTCTGCAAAATAAGTTTTGTTGTATGTTATTTATGCTGTGCAGTTTTTTATTCAAATGGATAAATTGGAAAACTGTGCTGTCATAATCCTTTTGTTTTTGATTGTTCAACACCAGCAGAATTCATTTTTCTCTTAGCAATGGGACTCATTCCCGACTGTTCAGTTGGTACATTAAGTGACTGGACAACCTCTCAATTAGTTATCAATTCTGTGTCACTGTAGAATAATTTTTCTGACTGAGAATGATTACGTTCGGCATTTTTGTCACTTAAGGACTGTGCATTTTTAAAAATAGTAATTTCCTTCCAACATGTATCACAGATTCGTAAACCACTGACAGTTTGTGGGTACAGTTCAGGCATTCCAGACGCTGTCTCGAAAAAAGTTATTTGTTTTCTGTAACACATTGCAATTCTATATTCTCAGTTTGTCTGCTTCCATGTTGGGGGGGGGGGGGGACATTCAAACACACAAAATGTTAAGGTACGAAATCACTTGTTTACAATTAGCCAGTAAGTATAACATTTTCATGATTGATTTTAGGTCAATTTATAGTTTCCAATAACATCTTGTTTTACTGAAGCACTACACATTTGACCTAAACAATAAGTAATCTTTAATACCAGTTCAGAAGTAATTAACTTATTACACACAGCCAACTCAGAATACATTCACTCAGGAAGGGCTGCACTCGCTCTATGACAGTGAGTATACAGTCGAATTATTAGAAATAGAGCTTCTGTCTTCATTTTTTTTTTACTAATGAAGAAATTATCATCCCAAATTTTTATTTTGGTCTGTGATTTACAACACTACTTGTTGCTCATGGAATGAATTTGGAAATTTTAAAATATGTATTTTCTGAAAAAAATTAAACTTTTAAATTTGTTCCAAAAAGAATTTTCTTATATGAACCTTTATATTACTGTATGTCCACCCCAACAGCTGAGTGGTCAGCACAGTGGTCTGTCACACCAAGGGGCCCGATTTCAATTCGGAGATTTACTCTGCTCAGGCACTGGGTGTTGTGTTGTCCTCCTTATCATTTCATCATCATCAGTGGAAGGCAATGGGAAACCACCACTAGAATCACTTCCCTAAAAGCTCATGTGGTGGACCTCTCTGACGAGGCTTCCCCCATTACAGGACCTGCTGTAAGGCAGAACGCACAAAGGGTGTGAAAAATGCTGTAAAATGGTATTCGCCCCAGGTCTTTAGCTCAGTTAGGAAAACTTCTATAGCAGTTCTAAAAACTGCTGTTCACTGTTTTTACTCCTTTATGATAACTTTACAGCTCTGTGATTCAGAAACAAGTTTCCATATATGAGTAACATTTCCTAATTCTCGAAGTCTATACCAACAGTACATCTGAAACAAATTTCACGAAAATCTGAGATTGCGAGGTTTCGGCCATGAGCTGATTTCACATGGAATAATCCCTACTCAGATACTCTCAATTTCAGTTAATGCTCCTGGACTGAGAGGCTGTGGTAGATATATAAAATTACTCCCTAATGTTTTGTCTCCAACTGTAGGAGAAATCTTTGGAGGTAAAATAGCAGTTGCAACAAGGGGTCAAGGAGCTCCTTAATTTATAGAGCTTTATGATTTTGGGGGCACTTCAGCCCTGGTTCCCGCAGTAAGAGGCGAAACACTAGTTAATAGTTATAAAGTACACACCAATCAGCACTGTGAACTGACTCATTTCATGACCAAATAGGTCACATTATCTCACAAAATCTGACAAATAATAATGTGGAGGTCACTTAAACAGTGACACTTGAGCCTCCACCATCATGTGACATCAAGGAAAGTTGAGTGGATAGCTGAAATGGTCAAGGAGACTGCTTGTGATAAGTGGAAAACCAAGGTTTGAGTCCCCACTCAGCACAAACATTCATATGTCACTGTTGGATCTATACCTAATAGAGCTGATGTCATGGAATTTGCACTTCTATTAGCCACGGTTCGTACTTTTAACTTCTAATGATCCTCCCATCCTTCATCATTTCTGCGTTTGTTCCTTTTGTTCAGCCATATATTCTAGTATAATGAGAGAGAGAGAGAGAGAGAGAGAGAGAGAGAGAGAGAGAGAGAGAGAGAGAGAGAGATGGGAGTACAAATTGCAAAGCAAAGAATCATGTCTACTTTCAACATGCCTGTCTGCCTCTCAGCACTTTATTTTTTAAGGTGAGTGGTGGTTTCGTTGCTTACATTTCATTCAGAACTTTACATTATTAAATCATTGTAAACTGCATGATTACACAGAAAGTTACTACAGGCTTGAAATAATACATAATATTTTACTGTTTGCCGTCTCAAGTCCCTTCTTTGCTTTTACACCTGAAACTTCCACAATGGAAATTTACTTCATAAAAATAAAGATAAGGAGGATGTGCACATTTATTCATTTAACAATGTGGCAGACATCATTTAACATTCTACATGATGTTTCTGAATTATATAACACTACTTCCGTAAGTACCAATTTTCAGAAGTAGTGCTTTGCACTTTTCATTGCTTCAGTAAAGGAAGTAAGATTGGGGTTAACTGTGCCATCAACTACATTCTCTATTATGTGCTTGCTGTTCTAATTTATATCAATACTCCATTTTGAATGCATGAAGCATGCTTTAAATAATGGTTAACACTTGCTGTTCATTAAAATACCATCTTTATGGTGTCTGCTTCACTTCATGTTCTAGTATACTGGACATACCTGAATAGGTAATTGATAATGACAGGCAAATTACTTGAAATTTGGAAATTGGTTTTCAGGAAACATTTGAGTGATTCACTGCTTGTCAGCGTAAAGGAAAACAAAATGTGTCTTTCACATATATTTTCATATTTGATAAGATTTTGTGCAAGTATATTTGTGCCATTGTACTGAAGTATTCAGGCAATTTTCCCATGTATCTGGATATAGTTCTTATGTTAAAAAACAGAATTTACAATAAGAAGCTAATAAATTTATCCTTATCCACAACTTCCAGCTCCAACCTGTCGGAAAGAGCAAACTCGAGAGTATTACACTGAGAATGGCTGCAGGTCACGCAAGCCTGTGAAACTTGCCAAATGTGAGGGCACTTGCGGCTACAATTGCTGTCGTGCAAGGAAAACAAAGCGGCGCAAAGTTCGCCTAATATGCAACGATGGAACACGCTATACGACGGATGTTGATATTGTGCGAAAGTGCGCCTGCACAAGGAAGTGCTACTGACTATCCGGCCCCTCCTACACTCAACATGTAGCCCTGCCTGCGCAACACGACACAGTCGACTCTACCACACAACGGTCATTCACCTCTCATCCTGAGGAAAGTTATACTATGTGCATCATCAAAATTGCTATTTTCTATTTTGTAAATATTTCCATCTTCAGTGCACTATTTATTATTATTTCATGGTCTCTCTGTATTTGTTTATTTCTATTGCTCCCATAATGCCTACAAATACTTTCCTTACTGATGCAACCTCATCTAAAGACAATGAATTTGTGTGGTCATAATAGGACTAAGTTGTTTTATTTATATTTTGTGTCGTCTGCTTGCGTATGGATGGAGATAGGAGGGGCCTCGAAATCGAGATGAGCTGACAGCTTAATCAGAAGATGTGGCTCAGTGCATAGTTTCTCCCCTGTTTAATAAAATACTGTATATACAACAAACATTTTCTGCAGGATTTCATGAAATCACAAATCATTAAACCCAAAATGGACTTTGTATGTACCTGTCATTTTGCAGTGCCCATGCAGCATTTTATTTTATTATTTGTGTTACACTGAATCTGTAACATGTACATTAGGGTATTGGAAGATGAAACTCGTCGTGTTGTGCATATTAGTTTCTTTGTTTAGTGTTTTCAAATGAAAGACTTGTATTTATGTAAAGAATGACCTGTACAATTTAACCTACAGCTTTCAATTTGCTGTCATGTTACCACACAAATGTGTAATACAGACATAACAGATTCACACGGATGATAGTTTTAATACATGTGATTATATTTATTATGACACAGTTCATTTTTATGTAAATAAATGAAGCTTATTAGACATTAGAAAATACTTTCTATATGGACACTGGCTGCTGATAGATTATCATCAGTGAAAGAGCTTGTGCTTATTGTTAATTATCATGTATACAGTATTTGATGTCCTAATTTAAAAATAGTGAGCTGTAATATTTTTTTGTCTGATTGCTATATTTCTCTGAAATGGAGGATAAGCTTTCGATTATACTGTATAATGTTTCATGAGAACTACCATGTACTGCATTTTACACTGACATCTTGACTGCTGGTAATGTTCAACACTGGAGGTTTGTAATTACCGAGTGTTCTTGCTAACATGTAATACATATTACCAACTAGTGTCTGAATCTCTTTTGACCAAACTGTTGTAGAAAACAAGAATTGTATAATTTTTAAATATACCTCCTAAGACTTCCTGTACACCAAATATGTTTAAAGTGTTGTAAATAAAAGTCACAACTAATAATTTCTCTTGTTATGAGTATCTATACTAAACAGATAGTGTTAACTTTGAATAATGAGACTGTCCATGAATTACACTGCAGTCTAGGTAAGGGGAATATGTAGCCTTCTAAAATGATACAACAGGGCAAGAAGAAAGTGAGGCATAATTAAGTATGGCATCACAGAAGCTTCATAAAATATTAAATTTTATTTATGTCTCCTTGTTTCAAATAGCAATTGTGTCTAAAAAATTGTTTCTCAGAATTATTAAGGCCAGGGAAAGGAGGTATCTCATTGAGGCCTATCTGTGAAACAGTGGACACAGTACTACCCCAGGTTCACTAGAAACAACTTGTACAACATGCATGCTACAGTGACTCATTTCTCGTATTTCAGTAGGCATAGTGTTTTCGGATATGATGCATTTTGTAGCGAGCAAGCGTGTAATGATTCTAAGTAAGCAGCTGCTAATACTGGATATTTCAGAAAGAATGGTCAACAGTTGTAACCTGGTAGCTACGCAATCAATCAGTAAAGAAAAACTGGTACTGTATAAATGGTCAAGAACTAGAGTTTAAGATGACTGCCGTGTTCTGCATTGTGCTTGTGTTGTGTGTCTGTGACAAGTGTTTGTAATGCTTAGTTTCTGAAACACACATTATTATGTGAAATTTCCGTCTTAAATGGTTACAGCATTGTCTTTTACCTAACTTTCAGGACTATCATGAATATTTCGGTACTCTGGGGAGAGGGGGATGATGACACAGTGTTAGTTAATTTATGGACAAACCCAAACTGGTTTCTACAACATTTCATAGGACTTCTTCAAAAATTAAGCAGCTTGTGGCAACATATTTCCCAAATGTTATAGCGTGCATAAAAAATTTATAAAAATATATATACTGCTCCAAATGTAAGGATTTCACTTAACAGGGGCACAGAAAATTCTGCTCATCAAAGTTCTCAGCGATGGTCAGACATACGATTCCTTTTGGCACTCAAGAACAAGAGTTCTTCCTTTTTGGTTTCCAGCTCTGACCATTAATATTGCAGTGGGAGCTGAAATGTCATGTTATGAAAAACCTATTTTCCAGAAATTGATCATTCTGTTCCATTCTACCTCATCCATAAGCCAATATTGTACTCTTTGATGTCAATTACACACTCTGGCACTTGCTGTCCAGCTCTCATTTTGACGACTGCGGGTTAGGTGTAACATTGAGAACGCAAAAATATAGAACAAACTCCATGTGTGTGTGTGTGTGTGTGTGTGTGTGTGTGTGTGTGTGTGTGTGTGTGTCTTCGTTTCCCCCCATTTTGTCTCTATTAGCACCCACCACACACTCCCCTCTCCCCCTCTCTGTTTCTCACCATTTATTTTTTCAGTTTTTAATGGCACTGTTTATTTTTTCCTTGCTCATCTTTATTTCTCATTTTGTCCAGAGAATGGACTGAAGTGGAACAGTGCTTACCAATACACTGTCTTTAATCTCCTACTTTTTCTAATGCCTCACCCTTCATTTTTGTTTCTCCTGGTCCTCACAGCAGATGGGTTCATCTCACTGTGGGCTCTGGACAACTTGCCCCCTTCTTTCTAAGCTTCCCCTCTTTAATCCCTGAAGAAGAAAAGCTAGGATTAGATTTTTTTAAGTGTCTATAGTAGTACAGTAATTATTCATCCTGAAAGTAAGTGATTGCCAGTTACCATTTACTTTCAAATTGTATAGACTTGAAAGGTGGGTCAGGGAGAGACAGCATCAAATCACTAACACTATTTTTGGCAGCCTTAAAGGAACTTTCCAAGCTCTACATTGGAAATAAGAAGAAGGAGAATATAAAATCTTTCTCCCTCACAGAATAGGGGCAAAGTCTGACTAAGCATAAAATTTTAAAAGTTGCAAAATACTTTTGGTATTGTCGATTAAATTGGATGACAGATCCTCAGAAGTCTGAGAGATTCCATCATGTCAACAAATAAAAGACAAGTAAAAGTATGATGTACACATGGGGTTTTGTTGCAGGCATCCCATACTGATGCAACAACTTGAATAAGGCAGCTGTCAGTCACAGGGTAATGAGCATTGGCTCTATTGGGCAACACACCACGGAAAAGTGAATTTTCTTGGTCTCAGTTTGTTGTTTGACACCTACGACCATTCATCTTCCCAATGACTCATGATTTCCCTTTTGTTAGCGAGCCATCAGAATTACGAGGATAGGACTGCCTGCAGTAAGGATTTCCCACAGAAGTTGGTTGCTATGCACATTATATCAATGCATCTATTTCTAACAATACATAGGGTGGAGAACTTCATTTCCTTATTTTCAGAAATTCAGGAGAGTATTGTAGATATCCCACTTTGTCTGTTAAGTACACTTCCTGTATTGACCAAAGAGTACTCAAGGAGTCTAAGACAGGTGTAAAGTTTCTAGTACGCTCAAATATATTTTAGATAGTACAAAGTTCTGCATCATCTACACTACAGTGTTAATATTGTGAAAGGGAAAGTAGCTACTCACCATATGGCGGAGATGCTGAGTTGCAGATAGGCACAGATATAGCTTTAGGGCAGTAAGGCCTCTGTTAAAATTATGCTAGGCCCAAATTGTGATGTGTGTAGTGCATGTGGTGCAGTGCGTAGTTTTGTAACTCCACAGCTTCAAATGTGGCCACACAAATTGTGACGTGACACAACTGGGACACAACATGAGCATGCGCAAGGTCACGTAGCATTGTGGTTGTGGCACAGATTCTCGCACCACACGTTCCTGAGCATTGGGAGAAGGGAGTGGGAAGACAGTCCTGCCATATGCCAACATCAGCATGGCGCATGTGGGCAGCAGAAGTATTGCCAAGCCGAAAAATCAGCCTTACGGTACACTGAGTTTTATTGTTACTGAGTAGTGTTTCGTTTTTCACCGTTTAAGCACTCCATATCTATTTGTTAGATCACAATAGGTATCAGTTACATATATCTGTATACTTTTTTGTTTTGTTTATTCTTTTGTCAAGAACAATGCACAGTTCAATAACTGGTCAGCCATTAGCGACTGGGATTGCATCTTCTGTCTCCACAATGTTTTCAGATTGCAGGAAGGGACAGATGATTCTTCGTGAAGGTAGTGAATAAGGAAGTGAGGAATATTATAAAATCATACAATCTAGAAGCTGGGCAGGAAAGTAAAACAAGGTTATCTACTTGCTGCCTGTTATGCTGACTTATCTCTACGATCTGTTACAAACAGTCGAAAAGTCATTATTTCCACAGGTATGACCCCCCCCCCCCCCCCTTTGTGCTCCTGGTAAAAAGCGCCTGAGATATGAAGTACTATAATTATTTGGATATGGATGTAATAAGAGACATTATACTACGTACATGTGGACAACACATTTCCACTGCAAGCTAGAAACAGTCAAGAAACCCTCGCGAATAACAATGTTTTAATTGGCCCAGCATGACGAGAAAAAGCATTTCAGTGGTTGCATACACTCTATCAGAATTAATAACTAATTACACAACAGGCTACACAAATGAAGCAGTGGTCAGTATTATTCTGGAAGCATGAGTATCCTGAAAAGTGTGCGGTGATTTGAAATATTTATTTTGTTGAAATGTATTGCTGACAAAGGCAGATCTACTTTCATGACAATGTTTTTCGAATGACATGAACTCTTTCTCTCACAAAGCACACTTGGCTAGCTTCCGCATTCCTGTCACATGCATTATTCTCAGATGCTGATAAGACACTGACCATTGTGTTGTGCCACATATCAATTGCTTACATCTCTCAAAAACAACTATTTTATTCGCGAATCCTGCATTATCAGTTTGGCAAGGCATAGGTGAGTAACCAGCATCACACATGTGTGTGTAATTTGCCTGACACGTATGCTTTATGCTCAGACAAAGAAAAGGAATAAAATCTTTTGGTGAATTTCCATTCCAGTCACTCAGCATTAAAAATACCAAAATTCCAACAGAATAGGTGATTTATTTTTGTGTGAATTGTTAACCTTTTCTCATTCGAAGAAGCATCACCATTTACGAGTAATGGCCACATTTCTCTTGTTGACAAATTTGACAGTACTTCTTTAGCCAAAACACAATATAATTTGTACAAACTCATTTTTGCAGCAGCTATTGTGACAGAATTCTGAAACAGAATGTATCATTAAACAAGTAATAGGCAACCAGAGAGCTCAATAGCTTACGGAAAGCCTCATTTTGTCTGTTTTTGGTAACTTAAGAGAAGAAATGTCATGTTTATTTTCATACTAGTAAACTCTTGTCTCACCAGCAGTTAATAACACTTAAATAATTACAGTCAGTGGAATAAAATGTAAATGTTGTGTGACTAGGGCCTCCTGTTGGGTAGACTGTTCACCGGGTGCAAGTCTTTTGATTTGAAGCCACTTCAGCAACTTGTGCGTCGATGGGGATGAAATGATGATGATTAGGACAAAGCAACACCCAGTTCCTGAGTGAAGGAAATCTCCAACCCAGCCGGGAATCGAATCCACGAATGAAAAAAATAAAACAGAAGGTATAACTTCTGATATATCATCATAGATAAGAAACTTCAACGTGTTTACAAACTGGCAAAGTACTCTCCTCCTTGTGTGCCATCATGCGCCAAAATCTCATTTCAATGTCTGAAGCAGTTTAGAAGATATGAGAGATGTAAGAATATTTCATTCCTGTGGGCGTGAGATCAGGAGTGAATGCGCTGTGTAGGATCCATTTTCCAGAGATTGTAGGCAGATAGAGACCTCCTCCCAAGTGTAAACAAAAATTCAATATATTAGCTAAATTTCATAAGCAGCAACACATGGTCTAGTATGCACCAAACTCAAAATCATAGCGACCCCTATTTTTCATTGCAAACTTTTGAAGTTTTGCATAGTGTCTTACTAAAATGTGTGTATCACAATAAGCATGACCATCAGCGAGCAGCAGCAACAGTTCATGATGGGAGTGGCGACTGGGTGGGGGTAAGGAGGAGGCTTGGATGGGGAGGGGGAGGGATAGTAGGGTAGGGGTGGCTGACAATGAAGTGCTGTTGGGGGGCTTGCAGGGACGAGGTGGAACGAGGGTAGGGCAGCTATGTGCAGTTGGAAGGTTAGATGGATGGCAGCGGAGAAATGAAGAGTTTCCCACTGCCTCACAAAGTCCCACTGTCTGGCAACAGAGGAGCATTCCCCCTCGTAACTCAGTACCACCCAGGACTGGAGCAACAGAATTACATTCTCCGCTAGGGTTTCAACTACCTCTCGTCATGCCCTGAAATGAGAAATGTCCTGCCCACTATCCTTCCCACCCCTCCCACAGTGGTATTCTGCCATCCACCGAACCTACACAATACACTCATCCATCCCTACACAACCCCTGCTCTCAACCCCTTACCTCATGGCTCATAGCCCTGTAATAGACCTAGATGCAAGACCTGTACTATACATCCTCCCACTATCATCTACTCCGGGCCAGTCACAAACATCACCTATCCCATCAAAGGCAGGGCTACCTGTGAAACCAGTCGTGTGATCTTCAAGCTAAGCTGCAACCACTGTACTGCATTCTATGTTGGTGTGACAACCAACAAGCTGTCTATCTGCACGAATGGCCACCGACAAACTGTGGCCAAGAAACAAGTGGACCACCCTGTTGCTGAGCATTTCACTGACTGCTTCACAGCCTGTATCATATGGATCCTTCCCATGAACATCAGCTTTTCCGAATTTCGCAGGGGGGAACTTTCCCTGCAATATATCCTACATTCCTGTAACCCTCCTGGCCTCAAACTTTGTTAGTTATTGTCCTCTCCCGTCCATCTCTGATCCCAATCAAGCACTACACAGCCCTCATTCCTCCATCGCATCTGGTCTTTTTACTTCTCTCCTTCCCCCCCCCCCCCCCCCCCCCCTCCCCACTGCCCTGCCCACCATTTGACCGGCGTCCACCACCATACTATCCCTCCCTTCCCCTCCTCAGCCTCTCCCTTACCTTCACCTAGTGGCCACTCCCATCATGCACTGCTGCTGCTGCTCGCAGTGTGGCCTCAGTTGCCTGAGACTGCAGTAATGTATGTGTGAGTTACGTCTGTGTGCGCTTGCCATCTAATTTTGACGAAGGCCTTACTGGCTGTAACTCAGCTACTTTCCTTTTCACAGTACAGTTACATTCCATCCTGGATTTTCCATTGTTTGATTTTTACACTATAGTTTTAGGTACATGGAATTTCAAAATCACTTTTAAAACAGTAACAGAGCTTCCAAGGATAAGTGCTCTCTTGGCACCATATTTATTTAAAATACAATTAAAATAACGATTATTGAACATACACCATGTCTAGTATTTCTGTCATTTATAAAATTAAGTCGACTCTCTTAATTAGCCAGAATGGTAAAATGCTCCAGACCTGACTTGAAACACTATTCTATCACATTCTTAATTCTATAGAACATTTTCATTCTTAAGTCCCATCCCTTGGAGAGTGGTGTGCTCCCACCCCCACGACCCTACCTTCTAGTCCCTGACTTGAAACACTGCTCTCTGGCATTCCTAATCCTGTAGGAAATTCTCATTCTTAGATGTACCCCTATGGGAGTTGTGCCCTCCCCCCTTCCTCCCCCCTTTCCAGTGAGTCAAGAGGTCGGAACAATAGGGGAAAAGGACAAAAAGGACAGGTTTCAAAACCAAGAGCTAGGTGACACTGAATATGTTGGCTGTTTTGATGAAAAATTCGCCTGATTTGCCGTTACAGAATTTCAGGATTATGAAATGAATTATATGCCCTTATTCCTTTAACACGGGGCCAACCTTGGCGTGTCAAATGCCTCGGGTCTGGGAGTTGGCTTCCTGCAACTTTACTCGATTATTCTCAGATGTACTCAGTACAGTGCAATATTTTATTCACTATTGCGGTGTGGCATTTTTCAGTCGCCACGACTCTCCTGAGTTTGGAAGAATTGTACTGTCATCATCATTTACTCTTTGCTATTTGTTCATGATAAGAAGGATGTTCACAGGTCCAATGGCTGTCTCCACAAAAAGATGCAGTCCAGCAATCTATCATCACAAGTCTTAAAAATGAGTGCGCATGACAGAAGAGAAGCGCGATAATTCTTGATCTCTAAAATGCAATCACACAGTTGACAGCTATGGAAAATTTGCTGTGAAAATTCATTACAGTACCAGACAGAAAAAATTAAAGATTTAGTTGAGAGTGAAAGAGCAAAAAATTACAATAACCAAATGGGATTCATTGTTGTGTACATCAGAATGCACTTTCTGCAAAATTGGCACACATGGAGCACATGCAGAAATTGGTTGAACCAATAGCAAAATTTCTTTAGTAGCATTCATTTCACTGCCAGTGCAACGGTTTTTGATGGAACTAAATGATGAGTATGGGGACACTCTGTATACATGATACTGCAAACTATATTGGTTGTGTCGAAGGGAATGGTTGGAATGATTTATCGATTTAAATCCTGCTATTGTTGAATTTATGAAGGAAAAAGGAGTGGAGCAAAGAAAATTAGAACATCCAGAATGGACTGCAGACCTCTCATTTTAAGTGGCTTTGACTCCACACTGCCCACAGTAAGACACAGCAGAGTTAGAAACAACTGATTTCTTACTTGATGTGGATGCATTTATGAAGAAAATCTCACTGTAGAAGGGACAAATTCTGACACACACAGTCTACTTCTCTAAGGTCATTGGCATTAAAGAACATAAAAGGTTTGAAGAGGCCATTGCGGTTTTGAAAGAATTACAAGCTTAGTTTTTTAGACATTGTGAGGACACTGCAAATCTTACATCTGCTTTCAAGCTGTTTTTGAGTCTATTTCTTGTTTCTGTTGAAAGCAGATGTAACTGACTGATTTGCAATGTACAGGTCTGCTACATTATTTTCCTCAGATAATGTTCCACATCCCCATAATGAGGTTACAAAAGTGTTACAAAATTTCGATTAATGTGAAAGATTAAAGGTATTCTAGACTGCACCATTATTTCATTTAATGGGATGAGTAAAGGTAACCACTTACCATATAGGTGAGGTTTTGAGTCGTCAACAGGTTCATAAACAAACTTAAAATGTAAAATGTTGATGGCTCACCTTTCAGCTCATCATCATAACAACTGATAGTCTTGGGTAGCTCATGTACCTCTAATGAAACATTCTGCTTAATTTCAACCCCTTTTTCCATAATAATACTTCATGACAAAAACATTTATCTTGTTTTTCTTAACACAAGATTGGTTTGTGGCAAAATAACTGCGTAACTGCAATTTCTTGACAGGGAATGAAAGTTTCAACTATGTGACAAATAGCAGAAAGTTAAACCTAGTTATTTTGCATCTGTTTATCGATAGCCCCCGTGAAACATAAAAATTGACATTCATATCTTAATTTAATGCACTGTTAGTCTTGCAAATAACATATAATGCACATAAACAAAAACAAGATGTCATGCATGTGCAGATTTAGAAAGATATAGCCAGCAGCATGGTGTGGTTTTTACAAGAAATGTTTGTTCCCTTAACAGCTAAAAATTTCATTCTAATTTAGGAGGAATGGTTCTGAGTACAATACTGTTACCTGTTTATATATAATTTTTTAAAATTTATTTTAGTTTTTTCACCGTTTCTGGGGTGACCCAAACTACTGGGCCATAGAACAAGTAACTACATGTTCACTCAAGAGCACACATTCAGAAACTCAAAAAAGGAAGAACAAAGATACATATACAGTAGACAAAGGCCATAAACTGCAGCAAAGCTGAATCCTATTGGGAATAAAAACTTCAGAATACCAATCACCTTTCTGCACAAGGGTTAAACACAAATAATTTTTCTGACAACTGATCAGAGTGACTGCTATTGTTGTTCTGAACGGACCTATATTGTGAACCACACAACCTGTTACGTAACATACGTATAGAGGCAAAATTTCACAATGCTTGAACTACAGCCTGCATCAAGTTCACAAAATTATAGACTGCTGATTATTCTGATTGACCTCCATTGGGCTAAGTTTATTTTTGGTGAATAGCCATATTTGTCCCAGAACATGACAGCAACACTGCAATAGACTCAAAACAGGTAAAGTAAACAATATTTCACTTCTGTGTCAGTGACAGACATTATTATTGTAGAAAAGTCTGAAATACTCAGTTTCTACATGTTCTCCATGAGATACTTATAAGAAACATTTAATCTGTCTCAAACTCAATGGATTTAATATTATACTCACATGAGCAATTGAATTAGAGACAGAAACTGGAATAGATTATCTTGTCACAGGTTTAGAATGTCACCAGACTAGCTGGTGGCATGAAATACAGAACCAAATGGGAACAATGGATACATTTGTTCTATGTCTAATTGTGGGATCCTAATGAATGAATGAATGGGGAATTTCCAAGATCAAACAGGCTCTTAGGTTTTCACATCAAGGGTGTAATAAAACGAGCATCTCAATTCAGGGATAACCTTCACCATGTCAACAGCCATGTTGATGACAGGGATTGCCACTGATTTTCACTGATTGCAACACTAGCTATACAGAACAGTGTAATACATCTCTCAGCAATTCAGTGATGCACAATAACAACTGCTGAGCACCACACCATACAGAATAATGTCCTCACTGAAGAGTACAAAAGTAACTGCACAATGTAATGTGTAAACGTCTTCTCAGCACATGTTGCCATTACATAGGGGGTGACTTAGGTAGGTATGTACGCATGCGCACGTGTGCGTGTGTTTGATACATATGTACAATTCAATTCCATTAAAATAACTTAACTAGATAATCTTCAATAGCAGTAATAAAGTGAATAACAAAATTTAATATAAACAAATCAAAACTATACACATAAAACATTTTTCAGACATGGATTATAAAATATGTACAAAAAAATCATTTCACAATAAATAACACATATAAAGGTTATTTACAATTTTTCTAACTGCTTATCAAATATTTCATACTACATTCAGAACATATACACTGCAAAACAGACATTGCAGTTTAAGAGGTATCTCCTGCACCTTTAAAGAAGGGCACAGAATCTGATATCAGTTATATTACAAGAGAGTTCTTTGTGGTATAAGATCAACAGTAACTACTCCAATATCCTAACAGCTGAGGTATCCTGCATTTCAACTTCAAAACTAAGGCTGCTTGTAGATGTTTCATGAAGGGATGGAAGTGCTGCCCTGTCAATATCCAAATATGGTACAGTGCTTTGCCACAGGAAAGAATCTGCACTTGTTTCTGAAGAACCTACAAAATGCAGAACAATGTTAGGAATACACAAACAAGATAAAGGGTAGAGATTATGTTCTAAACATGCTATAAATCATGCAATGCAGATTTGTACTGATATTTATTTCCTTGACGACGTTTTGTTACGGAGACCTAGGCCCCAGCCTTGGGGGCTCAAATATTTGATTACCATTTCATTGCCTGCTTAAAAATTGCCAGGGTCTATGAAGACAGATATCAAAGTCTTCCAATACATTTATTTTGTAATTTGATTGCCTCCTACACTTTTCAGGTAGGAATAGCAAGCACAGCCAAACTGATTAGCCATTTTCAATCAACCATTTCTTGAAGCGATAAACATCAGATAATTTGAACAACTCCCTCCTTGTGTTCCTTACTTTATGTGCCTTAACAAACAAGCAAACACACACACACACACACACACACACACACACACACCTACTCCTTCTACCCCCCCCCCCCCCCCCCCCGGCCCCCGCTCCAATTGCCATAATGTTGTTATGATAGAAGATACAAGGCACAAGTTTGATAGCATTAATCAACACCTCTTTTTACTGCCTATCTACTGTTCCCTGCCTCCTCTGCAGCTTAAGCAGATGTATTTCTGCCATACACAATTACCTGCCAATGTGTTACTTAATCTTGGAAAAATTTGTCGGTATGTACCTTCATAAGTCCAAAGATGAGAGGGAAATCTGAAGCTGTGATGGCTAAACAGCAATGTCATCAGCACCCATGCATTAATGATATAATGATCACCATGGTGAAAATCTATGAAGAAAGGTCAATAAAATGGAAAGCCAAGTTTCAACCCCCCCACCATACACAATTACCTGCCAACGTGTTACTTAATCTTGGAAAAATTTGTCAGTATGTACCTTCATAAGTTCAAAGATGAGGGGGGAATCTGAAGCTGTGATGGCTAAACAGCAATGTCATCAGCACCCATGCATTAATGATATAATGAACACCATGGTGAAAATCTATGAAGAAAGGTCAATAAAATGGAAAGCCATGTTTCAAACCCCCCCCCCCCCCCCCTGCCTACACACACACACACACACACACACACACACACACACACACACACACACAAGGCAACCATAATAAGATGAGCTTCAGAAAAGCCCATAATAAAACCCCAATGAGACACAGCAAATAACTAGATGAAACAATGGATAAAATAACTGAAAAAATCGTTAAAAAGGGGGACATATAACTGTGGCTAGTGGCTCGATAAATACTTACAAATAATGAGTGACCCAGCCAATTCGTGACACATTAATATCTTACACACTATATTTTGGGAATAATTCCTGACGCCACCTAAAATCTTAAAACACGAACATGCCTCATTATCAGTTAAAACAGAAGGCAGATCCCGTGGGAGACTCAGTTCAGCCTTCAGCTTGTCATATGAAACACACTCAGTTAAAATATGTTGTACTGATAGCTAAGTCCCGCATCTCTGACTTACTGGCAGCGCCTCCCAATGTAAGAGGAAGCCATGTGTCAATGATCAATGTCCCACTCTAAGCCACGTAAGGGCTACTTCTTTAGACTATTGTGGGTGGGAGAAGATAAACCATGGTCACAGTGAAGGTTTTGTGGTTTGTAGTTTATTGTTCCTCACGTCCAGCCACTGAGCCTCCCACCAACACATGGCCTTCCTGGTCACAAATGAAGTGACAGCCTGTAGAGGGACTGAACAGCAAGCAGCAGGAGGAAGGGAGCAAGCCTCCTTGGCAGCTGCATGAGCAAGTTCCTTTCCCCGAATCCCTATGTGCCCTGGAACCTAGCAGAAAATGCTTTCCTTGACTTGCCTTTCCAAGAGAATAAGAGTGTCATGCACTTCTTGCACCATCCGATCCGCTGGGTACATCTGCCCAATATCAAGAAGGGCACTTTGAGAATCTGAGCAGATGAGGCATTTTTTGTCATGATGCCATCTCAGCTGCTGCACTGCCCTCAGCATAGCAACGAATTCTGCTTAACAAACTGAAAACTGTGCTAGGAGCCCTATCCCGATGACAATGTCAGGGAATACTACAGGACAACCAAGAAAATATCCCTAGACCCATCCATGTAATAAAATCTGGATGGCAATGTAAAATCTAGTTAAATATAATTGTAAAAACATAGTCTAGGGTACAATGCTTCCTGTAACTAGTCAGTTCGAAAAGTAATCTGGGCCTCTTTAGTAGTCAGAGGGATGCCCTACTCCGCCCCTGGATTTGGATCTTAATGCCCCCCACCTGTAATAACTTAAGGCTCTCCCTTGCACGGATTCCAAATGGCCTTGTTGCCAGTGGCAGATGATTGAACAATGACTGCGCAACATAGCTGGATGCTGGCGATGTAGGAATGGACAAAGCCCTATATGCTTGGTCAAATAGATAGCGGAGGCTGGTGCTTGCAACAAGACTCATGTGAGACACTCCTGTCAACAGCATAATATCCTCTTGGTGAACCGCATCCAGCATTTTGAGGTATGACGACCTTGCTGACTCATAACTCTGGCATCCGTATTCAAGCCGGGGTTGCACAAAGGGCTTATAAAATTGGAGGAGCAGATGGGGCCTCTCATCTCCCCAAGACCAGTGACTGACACATTTAAGGATGTCTAAGACCTTAAGACACTCAGGTTTTTAAGGTGTGGCAGTCACGTTAACTTCTCATCAAAAGGAAGGCCCAAATACTTCACCTTCTCCTGAAAAGTGAGAATGGTATCTTCCAGTTTCACAACAGGTAAATTAAGATTAAAATAAACACACATAGTTTTATCCTTTGGTGTAGCACCATTCCTCCAACTGTCTCATGATCAGTTGCAATTGCCAAGTAGCCTTTGCAAGGTTGGAGGATGCACAGAAAGTGGAGAAATTGTCCACAAAAAAGTAACACTGTATGGGTCGTTACACTGAGGACATACTGTTTATTGCAATGCAGAATGCTGTGACAATTAAAGCACTCCATTGAGGGACACCATACTCCTGCCTAAAACAGTCAGAGAGGACAATCAAAACTTGTATTTAAAACATCTGTCAGAGAGAAGGGACCTTATGAAGGTGGGAAGATGTCCACAGAATCCCCAATGATAAAGCAGGGACAAAAAAAATATGCCTCCAGGCAGTATTGTGGACCTTTTTCAAATAGAAGAAAACACTGATAAGATGTTGCTTACAAATGAAAGCATGTTGAATTGCTACACTGAACAGGGTCAGGTTATCGAGAGTGGAGTAATACTTCCCGAACCCACATGGGGAGTGACTGAGTAGGGACCTGGTTTTGAGAACCCACACTTGGCACCAACTGACCACACGTTCCAGTGCCTTTCCTATGCAGCTTGTAGGGCTAATACTACAGGTTTTTCCACGCATTGGGAATGTCTCCTTCCACCCAAATTTCTTTGAAGAGCTGCAGGAGGACCTCCTTCGACAGTGGGTCCAACTGTTTCAACATGCTGTACATTATCAGGTCATTTCCAGGCATCATTTGTAAGGGACTTGTACAACTCTGCCATTGTCTGAGCTGTCTCTCGGCAATGTTACGACAGACTCCTGCATTTGTCCAGCTGCTACTGGCAGCCGTGAGTTGTGCCTTGAGAGCCTCCTAATGGCTTCCCACACTTTACTTGCAAATGTGGATCTATTGATGCAGTTCAGGAACTCTACTAACTCTCCCGAATTATTCGCCTCACCTTTGCACATGCCATTCGAAAGTTTGCAAGATTCTGATTTGTAGAACATTGAGTGAATCTGCACATAGCCACCCTCCTGTCACTGACTGCAGAATGATACTGACCATTCCCCCAAGGGACAGTTCACCTCCTAGGAGTTACCACTGACTTTCGGTTGGGTGCATCAGCGGCATGGTGGATAATGGCCGTAATGTGATCCAGCCAGTTCTGGATGCTGTCACACTGCTCAAAAACAGCTAACTGCTTGCAAAGCATCCATTTAGCTTTTTTGAACAACCATCTTGGTGACTTCCTTTCAGGATCTGTTCCATCAGACAGATGAATCCAGGCTGGGTAGTAGTTGCCACCATGGAGGTCATCATCCACTCCCCACTGAGCAGTGTCTGCAAGGGCAGATGAGCAGAAAGAGGTCTATGGCTGTAGACGAACCCGTAGTGGCGCTAAAACAAGCAGCTTGGCCCATGTTCATCAGTTTGACATCTGTTGTGCATTTCAGATCCTCAAGTATCCCACTCTTGGGGAAAGTGGCGTTAGAACCCCATAACACAGTGTGTGCATTGAAGTCTCCTAAAAGGAGAAAAGGACGGGGTAGTTCACCAAGAAGATGAGTGAAGACCCCACTGTCAAGAGGCTAATGGGGCCGTAGGTACAAAGAGCACACTGTGACAGTGACATGGGCCACTATATGGACAGTAGCCACTTGTATTGTTGTGGTTAAGGATGCAGGTGAGGAGTGAAAAGTGTCCCTAATGAACATTGGTACCCCACATTTCATCCCGTCACCAGTAAGGTCACCTTTTCTTCCAAGTAGAGATGTGTCAGTCTGTTTAAAATGAATCTCTTGAAGACAGAGGCAAAAGGGTCTGTCCTGTACATGGAGCCTCAATCCCTCCAGATGAGTCCAGTATCCATTCATATTCCATTGGAGTATGGGAGCCATTTAATCAGTGTGGTCTTGATGTAGCCCTGTCCTTTCACTGGGGCAGTGAGGTGATTGTAGAGCGAGATGGGGTGGAGGGGCTGCCTGGGTCGGTGACGAGGCACCAAGACCCATGATGTCCTCACCAGCAGTCAGACATGATAGAATAATGTCTGATGGCACCTGATAGAGATTTTGACCAGAATGCTGAGACCCTTTCTCTACTCCTTTTCCCAGCAAGGATGACGGGGAAAGAGGGTGGTGAGTGAAACTTTTCTTTGAATTAAATGGGCATTGAGGGGCACTCTACTTATGGGATGCCTGCAGGATGCTCACTGCAAAAGCATTGCTGGCGTCATCTGTCATAGCTGCCTGAATCACAATGATTTTAACTTTGCTTTGACATGTACAAGTGCAAATACAGGTGCTGGTGGTGGATAGTGCTACACTGAATGTTGTCTGCATCAAAGCATCAACCTTAGGAACAGGTTTCTGCACCAAGGAAACATAAGAAGTGGCACAGACAGAGGGTTTCATCACCTTATATTCCTCTGTGGCATCTGTGTGGGGGATCAGCTTTGACGCATTTATTTCCTGAATTCTGAGTACCTCTGCAATAACAGGGCAGTTTCGGCTCCAGACTGTGTGGCTCCCAGAGCAGTTAATGCAGTTTGCTGAAGATGTACAGTCAGTCCAAACTGCATCGATTAACTTTCCACACTTCCCACACGTCACTTCGCCTCTGTAACTCAATGCTGTATGACTAAATTGCTGGCAACTAAAGCAATGCATAGGGTTACAAACATAGGGCCTAACCCTCCGTGCCATGATGTGTTCAGGCAGCATCAGAGAACTGAAGGTCACAATGCAGGTGGTAGTCTTCTCAATTTCTCCATTATTCTTACGTGTCCTTTGCCCCACATCCACTATCCCCTGTGATGCCCATTCTTGTTCAAGTTCAGCAAAATGTCACGGCAGGTGACCACATCTTTGTCAAAGTTGAGAGAGTTATGCAACTCAACAATGACGTCACAATCAACCACTTTTTGTAACTTCCTAAGTAGTTCCACCTGCTTTGCCGGGGTAGTCTTGACCAGCAATGAACCATTTTGAAACTGCTTCATAGACTTAAGGGTACCAGTAAGCCCTACTAAGCCTTTATGGATATAGAAGAGGACAATTTTTCAAAGGTCCCCTCCTTCCTCTTGATCACTAGAAAAACATTCTGATTCATGATTCCTTGAGCCATGTTACTAATGTGAAGCTGATTATCAGGAGAATTAGCCCCTCTCATTCTTTTGCATGAATGGGTGTGCGTACTCCCAGGCAGTACATCTGTTACACTGGGAAGAGAAGAGGAAGACTTTGAGGGTTCTCTCTCAGTCCCACAAGCAGCTAGAGAAATAAGGGTGCTCTCAGAAAGAGCCCTGCATGCCTGAGTAAGCCTTATACAACTGAGGTGAAGAGAGTTCCCCAAAAACACAACAGTTCACAGCTGGGCCACACAGTGGTCGCTGATGCATGCCCAGAACTTAGAGTGACGATGACTGGTGTCACTTACCAGTCCACAGCTCAGGAACCCCGGGGTCGCCGAGCCCAGCAAACAAAAGCTGAACCCTTGAAGGCAGGAAGGAGAAGCACTGACAAAATAATTTACATAAAGGAAAGGTGAGACAAGATGAAAGAGAAAGGAAGAAAAAATGGTCCACAAACAAGAAAATAAAATTGGCTAGAAAAGAGATGATAACATGACAACAAAATGTGTTAAAAAGGTAAATTAAAGAAAAAATTTGATAAATACGAGACTCTGGATAAGGGAAAACGAGGGAGGCATTTGAAAATTAGGTAGAGAAATGAGACTGAGTCAAAAAAGGAAGATAAATTCGGGAAGGTCGAATTAGGAAGGATGGGAATATGTAAGCTCAAATATAGCATCTGGCTACCAAGATTTGCAGGATAATGGGATGATTGTGATACCACAGAATGTCTCAAGGCCTATACAAATCAGAGAAGATGGCAATGAGAAGGAATAATATGATATGATTGCATGAGCCATAAAGCTAACTGTTAACATTGTCCGAGTGGAAGACAACAGCATGTTCCGCTACTGGGTCAAGAAAACTTGTCTGTTGATGGATGCAGCCTGCCAATGACAAGTGGATGCTGATCACATAGCACACTACAAACTGCAACAAAGCTAGAAAATAATTTGACTTCATTAAAAGATTGCTCTAATATGAGATGCCTGTGACATCCAAGTTAAACCATACACTGCAGGCTGAAAATCTCCTATGTAGGAACCAACGGGGATCCCACATATGAAATCATCAAAACGACCACGGATGATATTGTGTTCCTTAACTTCCAGAAGGTTGTTAACAGCTTCTCACTGAATAAAACACAAGCATATTGAAAATCGGACCATCTTTGTGAGTTGATTGGGGAGTTCTTAACAATCGCCAAATCATATTTCATGCAGAGGAACCTTCAAATATAAGAGTAAAACGATGATGCTAGATTCTTCTTAGTGTCATGCTCTTTGAAATTAAGAATAAACTTACACTTATAAGTCATAATATATTGACTGCCTCTTAGTAGCAGGCTGGCACAAGTTTGTAATGCAATACAGCAGCTTTTCTGCATGGCATGGATTTGACAACTCCTGGATTGGTTTCTGAGGGTATATGGCACCAGCTGTCTATGTAGAATAGAAGTCTGCAAATTGGGCATTTTGCTCGCTCATACACACTTGAGTCCACTGTGCTCGGACACAGGTCGCTCAAGTACAAATGCTCAAAGCCGGCAGGCTATTGTTGAATGAGGGGGAGGGCTTTGCCGTTGTTGCAACAATTTTAGTAGTAACTTTGCGTCTGAAGGCTGGTGCTGCTTCTGAAATACTCCCACCAGCCGATCGAGCTACACTCAGAACACTTTAGTTACAATGTGGACATACAATGAGACAATAAAAGCCATGGAATACCTCTTAATATTGTGTCAGACCTCCTTTTGACCAGAGTAATGCTGCAACTTCATGTGGTATGGACTCAACAAGTCTCTGGAAGTTCCCTGCAGAAACATTGAGCCATGCCAGTCCATAATTTGGAAAGCGTTGCATGAACTGACCTGTAGGTTTTATCCCATAAATGTTTGATGGGATTCACGTCGTGCGATCTGGGTGGCCAAATGATTTGCTCGAACTGTCCAGAATATTCTTCAAACCAATTGTAAATGAACAGCAATGGCCTGGTAACAAGGCACATTGTCATCCATAAAAATTTCTTCCCTGTTTGGGAACACAAAGTCCATGAACGGCTGCAAATTATCTACAAGTAGTTTAACATACCCATTGCCAGTCAATGATTGGTTCAGTTGGACCAGAGGATTCAGTACATTCTGTGTAAATCTAGCCCATACCATTATGGACCCCCCCATGAACCATGGACCTTGCCATTGGTGGGGAGGCTTGCGTGCCTCAGTACTCAGTGATCAGACAAGGAAGGGAAGCTGAGCCTCCTGTCATGGAAGACGAGAGGGGAAGCATGCTAGTCTACAATGTGAGATTTACAACAGCAAAGAAGGCAGCAAGAAAAACCACTAATATGGTAGAACTGGTGGGATAGATATCCTGTGAAATCCACTTTGCATCTGACATGTAGCAAATGGCAAAGTGGTCAACATCTGATCACCGGAGGTGTGGCAGGAATTCTTGTTATGGAGCTAATACTACAGACTTTAAAAACTGGTCTTCAGTCCAAAACTTGAGATAATCAAGTACCTTGAGGCACGGCAGCAATCAGTCTTTTACCCCAGGTCATAATCCACTTCTACCAAGAACAGTGCAACCAGACTATTGAATTCTCAGGCATCTGACCCTCCACACACAGGGAGTTGGAGTCCTTTAACCAACTTTACCCAAACACCAAAACCTTTTTCGACACACTAAATACAAAAAGTACCTCAAGAGCAAACCCTGAATGAACAAAGAATACAAATACTGGCACACTGATGAAAAGGCAATGGATTTTGGGAACTACACAATTTCAAAAGTAAAACAGACAAACAATTACAGAAAAAACGCTACTTTTAAGGGTTACCTTTGCAGTCAAACAGGAGATACTCACCTGCAAAACAAATGTGATGCCTGTAAATAACAGGCTAATGAAAATCTCCCCTGAAGTGTGAAAGTAGAACATACACACTAATCAATGCACACATGCCAGTCCATATTGAAAATAAAGCCAACTACCAAAATATAGACAAATAACGGGGAATGCTAGAAGCAACAGTATCTAAATTTCCATGAAAGAGAGCCAAGTTAATCTTGAAGACCAAAAGGAAATATGAAAAGGGTGAACTACCATATTTTACAATGCTATGAACTATAATACGAGCCTCAATTTTTAAGCAATTTATTAATAAAATTTTTGCCTTTTTTTGTTATTAGACTGCAGGGTCAAACTAAAAAATTCTTAGTTTATAGAACTGAACTGACCTTTAGAGCCCCTGAAAATCATCGTCTGAACTTTCTTCTTCTTCTACTTCTTCTCCTTCTTCCTCATCATAATTGTCCTCTTTATATATAAGGTTTTCACTGTCATCAAGAGTATTACTTATGCAGCATTACTTGAAAGATTTAACAATATGTCTTCTCTCACTGTAGACCACTGGCACTCTTGTTTGATTGTAAGTCATTTGAAAGCTCCCTTCAGCATGAATTCATGTTGGATTTCATCCATCATCCATTTGTTCCACTCTAGTACACACTTTAAATGGTTTATTTATCAAGACATTTAGAGATTTCAATTGTGAAGTAAGCCCACATGGCATAACAGCAAGCTATGTATTTCCTCATCTCAATTCCTCTTCCACAGAATTTTTCAACTGACTACCAAACTTATTTAGCACACAAAGAGAACTTAAGCTTAGTATCATGGGCACAACATCAAGGACAACAGCATAGTGCATTTTTTCATGTCCACCCTTCCTTCTATCCCACACTCTGTAAGTACATAATTTCATACCAGACTCATCCATCCAACCCCTGTCATGTATGTGAACAACACCTGGCAGTATGTGGAAGGTTTTGGCATTATTTTGTGCTGGAAAATGATAACTGGATTAAGTTTAGTACTGTCACAACAACATGAAAGGACAACAGTGTAGTGGATTTTTTCATGTCCACTTATTTTTATACACTCCTGGAAATAGAAAAAAGAACACATTGACACCGGTGTGTCAGACCCACCATACTTGCTCCGGACACTGCGAGAGGGCTGTACAAGCAATGATCACACGCACGGCACAGCGGACACACCAGGAACCGCGGTGTTGGCCGTCGAATGGCGCTAGCTGCGCAGCATTTGTGCATCGCCGCCGTCAGTGTCAGCCAGTTTGCCATGGCATACGGAGCTCCATCGCAGTCTTTAACACTGGTAGCATGCCGCGACAGCGTGGACGTGAACCGTATGTGCAGTTGACGGACTTTGAGCGAGGCCGTATAGTGGGCATGCGGGAGGCCGGGTGGAGGTACCGCCGAATTGCTCAACACGTGGGGCGTGAGGTCTCCACAGTACATCGATGTTGTCGCCAGTGGTCGGCGGAAGGTGCATGTGCCAGTCGACCTGGGACCGGACCGCAGCGACGCACGGATGCACGCCAAGACCGTAGGATCCTACGCAGTGCCGTAGGGGACCGCACCGCCACTTCCCAGCAAATTAGAGACACTGTTGGTCCTGGGTTATCGGCGAGGACCATTCGCAACCGTCTCCATGAAGCTGGGCTACGGTCCCGCACACCATTAGGCCGTCTTCCGCTCACGCCCCAACATCGTGCAGCCCGCCTCCAGTGGTGTCGCGACAGGCGTGAATGGAGGGACGAATGGAGACGTGTCGTCTCCAGCGATGAGAGTCGCTTCTGCCTTGGTGCCAATGATGGTCGTATGCGTGTTTGGCGCCGTGCAGGTGAGCGCCACAATCAGGACTGCATACGATCCAGGCACACAGGGCCAACACCCGGCATCATGGTGTGGGGAGCGATCTCCTACACTGGCCGTACACCTCTGGTGATCGTCGAGGGGACACTGAATAGTGCACGGTACATCCAAACCGTCATCGAACCCATCGTTCTACCATTCCTAGACCGACAAGGGAACTTGCTGTTGCAACAGGACAATGCACGTCCGCATGTATCCCGTGCCACCCAACGTGCTCTAGAAGGTGAAGTCAACTATCCTGGCCAGCAAGATCTCCGAATCTGTCCCCCATTGAGCATGTTTGGGATTGGATGGAGCGTCATCTCACGCGGTCTGCATGTCCAGCACGAACGCTGGTACAACTGAGGCACCAGGTGGAAATGGCATGGCAAGCCGTTCCACAGGACTACATCCAGCATCTCTACGATCGTCTCCATGGGAGAATAGCAGCCTGCATTGCTGCGAAAGGTGGATATACACTGTACTAGTGCCGACTTGTGCATGCTCTGTTGCCTGTGTCTATGTGCCTGTGGTTCTGTCAGTGTGATCATGTGATGTATCTGACCCCAGGAATGTGTCAATAAAGTTTCCCCTTCCTGGGACAATGAATTCACGGTGTTCTTATTTCAATTTCCAGGAGTGTAGTTACAGTTTTAGCATCTTTCATGGCAAAAGTTCTGTTATTCTGCACATCAAATGTCAGAGGAGTTTTTTCCACCTTCACTATTTGGCTTAGTTCCACACTGGTTTGCGTTCATTGTTGAATAATAAAGTGATAGAAGATAATATTTTCTCTTCATACTCTTGTGGCATCTTCTGAGAGTTTTCGGTTTTGGTTCGCATGCCAAGTCCATGACACTTCATAAACCTGTAGCACCACCTCCACCCTTAAAGTCTGTTAACTTCCGCCGTAGGGCTAGCTTATGAGGGTTTGAATCATTTTTGTATTAATTCAAATGCCATTTTGATGGTGTCCTTGAATCGATTTCAATATGTCATCTACTAGTTTTGCCCATTTTGTATTCAGTCCTCTATTTGCACATTTAGTCGCCTTCATTTTTTTTCAGTTCTTTATTCGCCCGCCAGTAGTGAATGGTTTTTCTGTCGGTGGAGAACCAAAATGCTGCTCAGCTACTCAGTTTCCTGCATATGCTTTCTGCATTACTTTCAATTTATAGCCCACATCATATGAATACATTTGATTTTTTTCCATTACGAAACTAGCTACTAACAAAAATACTGTACTGTTACCGATAACATAAATCACTTTCAATTCAAGTCCACTGAACCACTGACTGCAATGGTACACCGTAAGCTAGACAGTGTTCTAAGTTTGTGAGGCTGGGTGGCAGGGAGACAAATGTTAGCAAGCTTGTGAGTCCCCCGCACTCATATCAATTTCGATTGTAAGATGCACCTGAATTTTGGAGGCAATTGTTCAGAGAAAAAAGTGTGCCTTATAGTCTATAAAATATGTTACTTGAAATCGAGAATGTCTCCGAAAGAAATAACACATTAAATTTCTATAAGAACTGCAAAACTAACCTCACAGCATAACTTACCAGATATTTCAGAGAACTACTAAACTGTGGAGAAACAACACAAAGATTCCCACAACAAGAACTGAAGGACATTAATCCAAATTCATTACGGCCAAATGAGGAATAAATTGCTAGACTGATAAAAAGACTAAGAAACAAAAAAGCATCAGGGAAGATGGAATTGTAGCAGAAATCCTCAAATCACTAGGCTCACATACCATAAAAGAAATTACCCAAGTCACGCAAAACATTTGACAAAAGGAACTGATTCCTGAAGATCAGAAAAATGAGTACATTCAACCATTACACAAGAAAGAGGTGTAAATAATTACAGGGGAGTCTCACTAATATCAGTTGCATACAAAATTCTATCACAGTGCCTTCTTGACAGAGCACAGAAACAATATGAAACAAAAATCTGAGAGCACCAGGCAGTATTCAGACCAGGCCACTCACGCCCAGAGCAAATCTTGAACCTAAAGCTAATCCTAAGACAGCAGAGAACTTATGACAAAAATTTGGTCTGCACATTTGTTGCCTTTGTGAAAGCCTATGACTCAGTTGACTGTGAATTATTCTTCCAAATACCAAAATAACAAGGTCTAGGTCCGAGAAAGCTTGCAATCACAAAATACAATGACGGATACAAAGTCAAAGGTTAAATTTATCATGGAACCCTCAGATCATTTTGAAATCAAAATGGGAGTGCAACAAGGAGATGGGCTGCCTCCATTGCTTTTCAATTGTGTTCTTGATAAAAGAATACCAGAAGGCACTAACAGAAAAAAGTACTGAAAACTGGTCAAGTAATCACTTTAGGCAGAGGAAAGTTATCTGTGGATTGGCTAGCATTTCCAGATGACATAGCAATATTAAATTGTGAAATTCCATCAGCCCAAAATAAGATTGAACTCTGGAAATAAACTGCAGGAAAAGTTGGTCTCCAGATATCCTTCACAGAGGTGCAGTACATGACCTACAACAAACAAGCACCAAAGTTCATGAAGACGAAATACGGCAAAATTAAAAAAAATTCTACAATTTAAATAGTTCAGTGAAATCATTCAGGAAAATGGATTGAAATATAAGCAAGTGGAATTAGATGGCGAAAGTTGGAAACTGCATACTGATTTACCCAAATTAACTACGACTAGAAACACATCTCCAAGCATACAGAACTATAGTTCAATTCTTTTATCTTGGCGGCTCGCGCATGCCCGTCCAGACGCGGGAGATTGCTGTGTTGCCAGTTGCACACAACACACGCGTCAAGAGAAGCAGCGCCATAGTATAGTATAGTTTGCAAACTTACGTTTAGGGGGGAATGCGCAGTTCATTAAGTAAAGCCACCAAGGTCGCATTAACCCTTTCGCTGCTACAGAGACATGCTCCCTGCATTCCGCGCTCTGCGCGATTTTGTCAGTGCACTGCTCACCTGTGCAGACACATGGTATTCCGACTGCTTTGACGCACTTTATCATTCGATTCCACAAAAACTATTTGGGCCAAAAATTTGATTTATAACCATCTTCTTGAGTGATACCTTCCCCCCATAAATGACTTAATTTTGTTTCGATGTTCCACACAGTTATTATGCAGCATTAAATATAGTAAACCATTACACGAAATTTTGAAGAGTTTGCAGAGATAAAAGGCCATAGAGTATACTTTCCGTATGGTCGATTTTAGTTGCCACACTGT
Organism: Schistocerca gregaria; assembly: GCF_023897955.1. Taxonomy (NCBI): domain Eukaryota; kingdom Metazoa; phylum Arthropoda; class Insecta; order Orthoptera; family Acrididae; genus Schistocerca; species Schistocerca gregaria. The sequence goes on from NC_064923.1 coordinate 200,997,467, forward strand.
TGAGAATGAAATGTGGACAACATACCTAAATTTCATATAAAATTTACTGTATAACAATATCTCATTTCATTTAAGTACCAGATAGGTGTCGTATGTAATATTGCGAAATATTCCATTTTTCGCGACTGTAACAAAAGTTTATTTACACCGGGCACGTTTGGCTTTATTTTAAAGTACTTCTATGACTATGAATTACTCATGCTTCGTCGAAGTACAATAGGAAAAAAAACAATTACCGCTGCTCTTTATTGCGAAAAAGCGGTTCGTGAGATTGATACAAACACCTTTCCTTGCTATCGCCTGAGTCAGGAGTCTTATTGCTTGTTTGGTTTCAGTAATTAATAGAATATGAAGCAATTGGTATAAAAGAAAGTCTGCTATCAAGACATTGCGTTTGTTCTATTACTTTATTTATGACTGAACGTTTCTGAAATTGGAGACACTCCTCCGTGCTCAGCACTGCAGTCAAGATCTGGCAAAGTCATTCTCTGTTCATTGGCTGACTGAGTTTTGTGATGTCAGATGCGCATAACGAACCTAAACTCGGCCGCCAGGAACAATAATTCTGTACAGGAAAGCGTAACTTAAAAACACTGAGAAAAGGGAACGCAAAAATATAAGAAAAATTCTAAGACAAAAACTTATAGTGAACAATACCAATTCACAAGCAGCCAGGAAATCAAACAACACACAAATATTCATAGGTTAAGATTCTAAGGGCACACTAAATGAACGAAGCATGACAGACTTACAAAATAAATAGTAAACTTCTGGTAACATGAGTAAAGACAATACAGACACATTGAAATGGATTGGCAAGATCAAAATTGATCTGAAATTAGCAGACTTTTCTGAAGATGTCCAAAATCATGAAAACTTTAGGTCAAAAATTAACAAATGGCAAGTTGATTAAGAGGAAAATTCAATGAAGAAGATTGGAAAAACATGGTATGAAGAGGGAAAGAACGCCCCACAAGAGAATGAAAGGAGTGCGGGGAAGGCAAATGCCTGGGATGAGAGGTTTTTAAGAGTCCTGGATCTTTTTCAAGCAGACAGCTTAAACAGACTTGAACTGGTACCCTATATGTATGCAATAAAAAAAAATGATAGTGAAAGGCACTAGAATTCTTTCAATATTTTGCTAACATGTTAAGCCCAAGAAGAAACTGTAGAAAACTGGCTCATAGAGATGAATCCAGAATGGACTGCAAGTGTTACATCATTTAGAACTGCTGATTCTGATTATCGTCCTGCCACCATGTTCTCTGATGCAACAATAACACAGTTCCATGTAACGGTGGAAGACAATGGAGCAGAAAGCAGCAAAAAACAGGAAACTAAGCAACATGATTTATTACATTTGTGAAAAGCCTGCAGCCATTGAGAGGATCTTCTTCACCTAGAAGTGTGTTTGGTCAAAATAAAAAATAATATGGGAGAGAGAAGAGCCATTAAATTAGTAGGATCTATAAATTTTTGCATGCTTCTACAAAGGTCTACATTAAGTTAAGAAAAATTTTCTGGAAATGTAAATGATATTTAACAGTGTTTCTTAGAAAAGTCAAAGCACAATATTAATAAAATAAATTTTTATGACAGTAAATAGTTGCCTTCAATAAAAATGAAAACTCTTTTTAATTTGTTTAAGGATAGTCATGCAAAATTTGTATGTTCATTAGATTTTCATAATTAAATATGGTTGGCTGTTTTACACTTTTTCTTAAAGTCTGGTTGAATTACAACCACCCTGGCAAATGCCCATCTTCTAAGTACTTGGCAGAATCCTAATGGGTTTATGTGCATATAATAATAACAGTAATAATAATCAACAATAATATAATAAGACAAAGAAGGAGGCCACAATGTGTGTTGAGATTCCCAACTTGATCTACGATTTTTGTAAGTTGTCAATTTCTTCACCTTCAACAGTGATTTGTTAATGTGAAAAATGCCAAGTTAAACTAATATTCGGAATTAATATTGAACTGTAGGCCCCCCTATAACTGAAAGGGTAAGTCAATTCAGAGACCTGTGGAAGGAAAGGGTGTACTACTTCCATACGTCCATGCCTAGTAAAGCACAGTGGTGTTCAAACCTATATTTAGCTTGAGGGCTGCTTTACTTTAGTTGTAGCCAGGTATTCATTACCTATGAAGAATCATGTGTCCCAAATGACAAACACATTTGAGCCTTGTTTTCAAAATTGTAAGAAAATAACATGTCATAAATGACAAATAATTCACTTTAAAAATCTCAGATCTACAAACCACTAAGTGTTCGTGCAAAAAAATAAACTTTTACCTCAACTCATGTGGTTACAGAGAAATTATGTGCAAATGTACAATAGAATCAAATCATAGCATTTCATATGTTAGTAATAACAACGACAGGCACTTAGAATTGTGTTAATCAAGGAAATTCCAAAGCTCAAGACAAAACACATCAAACTGTTTCATCGATTCAGAACAGAAATTACTTACTTGAGAAGGGTGGTGTCTCTACCATTAACTGCTCCAGTAAATATCCCAACATAGTTGTACTAAATGTGTGATCTCTGCGTATCCCCAATGCTTTATGAAATAGATCTACTGCGTCTGATGTGTTTCCAAGCAGGGCATTCACAAAAGCCATGGCAGCATATGTTGATGCATTCATTGGTGAAAGTAACAACGCCTATATTCAAAACAGTGATAAGTACATGGTCAAAATTATATCTGCTTTGATCACTCAAGTGTCATCAGAACTAGAACTGCCTTAAATTTTAATACTAAATACTGGCCATTACTGTAGTGTAGTGGTCAAAAGAAAAGATAAACTGAACATTAATCCACTTCTAAATTAACTGAAACTCAAATACAGTCATTGGTAATGTTATTTATTTTACAGAGTTTCCACATCATTTTTGTTCCTGGTATTGTATGTATGAACTGAGCTGTTTGTCAGAAAAAAAAGAGATATATTATTTAATGGATTACACAAGGAACAAAGATTTCCTGTAAGACAAAAAGGAAAATGTATCTGTCGACCAAGAATAGCTCCAATGCTGATGATTTAGCTAAATACGAGGAATAGTGTAAAATATTAAAAAAAGTAATTCAGGCATCTAAACAAATGCACTACAAGAAGAAGGTAGCAATGTCGGGAACAAAATAAAAACAATATGGGATATAGTGAAAGAGGAGACTGGTAGAACCAGAAAGGAACAGCAGCAAATAGCATTAAGTGTAGATGACACATTAGTAACCAATGGGCATAGTGTGGCAAATCTATTTAACAAGTACTTTATATCCATTACTGATAGATTGGGATTGTCAATGCCCTTGAATGTCTGAAACTAGCCTTTACAAATAGCTTCAGGTACATGAATATGTCACTCACTCCACCAAAAGAAATAACTTCCATAACAAAATCTTTAAAAACAAAGCATTCTAGTGGTTACGATGAAATATCAACAAAGTTAATTAAGGCCTGTTCTTGTGAGCTTAGTACAATTTTAAGTTACTTGTGTAACCAGTCAGTTATAACTGGGACATTTCCTGACTGTCTAAAATATGTACATGTTAAACCTCTACTCAAGAAAGGGGATAAAGAGATACCATCAAACTCCAGAGCAATTTCACTTTTGCCAGCATTCTCAAAAATTTTAGAGAACGTAATGTACAGGCAGCTTATCAACCACAAATAACATATTATCAAGAACACAGTTTCACACCTACAGTGAAAATGTACTTAATTCATTAAATAACAAATTACAAGCAGCAGGTATTTTCTGTGATTTGTCAAAGACATTTGATTGTGTGAACCACAACATCCTTTTAAATAAATTAGAATTCTATGGTGTCACGGGCAGTGCTGCAAAATGGTTCAAGTCATACCTCGCTAACAAGAAACAAAGGGTGTCAGTGCAAGGGACAAGTGAATTAAGTCATCAGTCATCATCAGAATGGGAAGAAATTAAATGTGGTGTCCCACAAGGATCCATCTTAGAGCCACTGCTTTTTCTTGTGTACATTAATGATATCTCATCAGTTAGACTGCCAGAAGCAGAGTTCATTTTGTTTGCAGATGAAACAAGTATTGCAATAAATAGTAGGTTGAGTGTAGTTCTAGAAAGATCTGCTAATGGTATTTTCATAGATATTAATAAATGGTTTAAAGCCAACTCACTGACATTAAACTTCGAAAAGACTCACTACATGCAATTCAGAACCTGTGAGAGGTTTCCACCCAGCATATGCATAAAGTATGAAGAAGAGCAGATAGAAGAGGTTGACAGTCTTAAATCCCTGGGACTACAACTTGATAATAAATTCAGTTGGGAGGAGCACACCACAGAACTGCAGAAACGCCTTAACAAATCTGTATTTGCAATTTGAGTGTTAGCAGACATAGGCGACATAAAAAAGAAAAAGCTTGCATACTTTGCCTACTTTCATTCCATAATGTCATATGGTACAATATTTTGGGGTAACTCTTCAAGTCAAACAAAAGTTTTCAGAGTCCAAAAGCGTGTAATATGTATTATTTGTGGAGTAAATTCACAGACGTCCTGCAGAAACCTCTTCAAAGCACTGGGTATACTAACTACTGCCTCTCAGTGTATTTACTCCTTATTGAAAATTGTCTTAAATAATATATCTCTTTTCCTGACAAACAGCTCTGTTCATACATACAATACCAGGAACAAAAATGATGTGCACAAGGATTTAAAAGCACTTACTTTAGTTCAAAAAGAGGTCCACTATGAAGGAACACTCAACTTCAATAATTTGCCACCAAACATAAAAAATTTAGTTACAAATAAAAATCAGTTTAAAAGTAGCCTGAAAGACTTACTAGTGGCCAACTCCGCCCACTCCATTGATGAATTTTTAATAGAAACAAATGATGTATATATTCATACTATTAGTATTGTTACTTCAGTTTAAAAAAGGAGACATGTTCCACGTCCATGAGGATCTCCTCAGCACGGATCTATGTAACGAAAAACTAATCTAATCTAGTTTCCAAGTTACTGATACGCTTGTGAAAATTTGTGAACAGTGATCAAGAAAGCCAAGAGAGGCACAGAAACGGGAACACCTCAGCTCATCACAACAAGGCTACCATGCCATAAGAACAAAGTGAGTGAGTGTTTCGAAACATTTTCACACAAACATCAGTCCAGCTCTACAAAGTGACATTGCCTCTTACTAGGGTTTCTCTTCTTCCACAAGATAACCACAGCATTCTTGAAAAGACTATTTAACATTTGTATGATCTTATTGTGAAATTGTTTTTGTAATGCCATATAGCCTGATGATGAGGTATTCACTCAAAACATGTTGCACAATAAATAAATAATACATTAGTTAACAAATTTTATGACTGGTAATGGTAGTTAAAAATCTTTACATATTTCTTGAGACAGTCATGATCGAAAAATAGTCAAAATGGCTTCAAATTTCTCAGGAGTTGGCTTCTACCAGTTTTTCCATATTTATATGAATAACTGGGGGGGGGGGTGTTATTTTGCAAGTATAATATATCTTGCACACCATGTGGAACAATCTTGTCATGCCTGGCTCTCATAAAAGCCTTAATAACTCTGAGGGAATTTTCTCCTGGAACCTAGCTTCCATGTAGGTCTCTTGGTGGTCTACCAACGTGAACCTACTTTTTCTTCTCTTCCTATAATACTGTCCTCAGTTTATTTCCCCTATATGGAACCTATATATATTCCTCCCACTTTTCAGGGTGAACTTCTCTGCTTAGTATGGGGCTTTCCAACTGAGAGGTTGATATTCATACAGCTGCTTTTCTTTTCTCTCCGTCTCCCTATCTCACTGGCCAGTGCATCTGACTGCTATGCACAAGACTCATGTTTGAGTCCTGGTACTGCCAATGATTTGTCCTTGGAGAGAGAACTGGATCTGGTTGCACTTAGCCTCATGAGCCCCAACTGAATACTTATCTGCTTATCTGAATGAGTAGCAGATCTAAGGTCAAGAAAGCAGTCAACAGGTGAGACAGCTATGCGCTGATCCCTACAACACACACACACACACACACACACACACACACACACACACACACACACACAAATAAATATATAAATAAATCGGTGATGCCAACAGCAGAGGATGACATGGTGGTCAGCGGGTCCCAATTGGCCCACTCAGGGTCCAGCTGTAGAGCTTTGCTTTGCTTTTTGGTTCTCTTTTCTCAAAAGGTCCTTCTAATTGTCCTACAAGCAGCATCAATCTCTCCTGGAGTTATGCCTGCCTTGACAACCTCGCATTTGTTCTCTAGCCATGCCTGCTTAGCTATTTTACACTTTTTATCAACCTCGGTCTTAAGACAAGTGCACTCCCTTTTGTCTGCTTCATATTCTGCATTTTCATATTTTCTTCTATCATCAATTAATTACACTATCTTCTTTGTTACCCTCGGATTTCTACTAGGTTTTGTTGTTTTACGTTAGTGATCCTCAACTACATTCTCTATTTCATCTCTCAAATCTACCCATTTGCATTCTACTGTATTCCTTTCCATTGTTTCAGTCCAATATCGCCTAATTCTTTCTTTGAAACTCTCAACAACCTCTGGTTCCTTCAATTCATCCAGGTCTCATAGCCATAACTTCCTACCTTTTTACAAATTTTTTCAGTTCATAATCAATAAATTTTGCTCCAAGTCCACACTTGCCTCAAGAAATACTTTGCAATTTAAAATCTGTTTTCAAAGTCTCTGTCTCATCATTATATAATAAAGTTGAGACCTCCCAATGTTGCCCAGTTCTATTCCATGTATACAAACTTCTTTCGTGATTCTTAAACAAAGTTTTAACATAATTTAATCATATTCTGTGCAAACACTACGAGGCAGTTTTCTCTTCCATCCCTTTTCAGTAGTTAGTTTTCTCTTTTCATTTTTCGTTCTCTACCTCTTCCTACTGTTGAATTCCAGTCATTCATTTCAAATTTTTCCTCCCTTAATAATATGAATAATTTCCTTTATATCATCACACACTCTTTCAGTATTTTCATCATCTGAGGAGCTAGCTGGTACATAAATATGTACTACTGTGGTGGGTGTTGGTTTCATGTCTGTCTTGGCTACAATAATGTGTTCACTATGCTCTTCACTGTAGCTTACCCGCATTCCTATTGTCTTATTCATTATTAGTCCTACTCTTGGATTACCCCTATTTGATTTTGTATTTACAACCCTGTACTGACCTGTTCTTCCTGCCACAGCAATTCACAAATTCCTCTTGTCTCACAGGTAAGAACTGACAATTGATCACTAGGAATATTGTGCCATTCCCATTATAAAAAAGAGGAAGAACTTGTCGCCAGACACAACCAGTTTTGGAAATTTTCATGTGGATAGAAGCTAGTTTAGTGAATAAGGCCTGAGGCAGAGTATTAATGCACACTGTATCTCGGCACTTTTGTCGGTGCAGAAGAATCAGCAGAAGTCAGATGATTTTGGGGCAGTACAGATTTGTTTTTGTTCATTGCCAACCTTAGCTACGAAGCAATACAGCCTGCCATAGCAATGTGAATGCAATCTCGGTTTGAGCGTGTTGCTTGATCTGCAAGGAGGAGGCAGTGCATTTTTTCCTTCAGCCGCTCCCCTACAGCCTATATACAATGGAGCAAATGCCTATTTACACCTTCAGTATCACCCACGAAAACAGGCACGTTATATTTATATACAACAACCTCCAAAGCCATCAAATCCATTACTGTGTTAATTTTGAAATTATCTCTTTGTAATAATTCAACATCAAGAACTCATCCCACTGCCCATCTTGTATAAGCTGAGCAAGCTCCACACTTAGAACTATCTGATACTTTTGACCTCCAAACAAAAGTGCTAATGTTTCCTGTCTTATGGGATATTCTTTGGACCAGTAAATCTAATAAAGAAAGATTCAGTCACAGTTTTGAACAAATTAGAAAGTTTACAGTAACTTAACAGTTTTTGTAGGAAAAAACAGAACCCATGGGAGTTCCTGTATACTGGTTAACAACTCATTAGAATATAAAGAAAAAGACAGTTTTAATTTTCTTAACAAAGAACTCATATTTGTAAGTTGCTGTGTAGAGCTAGAACAACATAACACTATTATTGCAGGTAGTGATGTGACAAAATTATTTTTAGAGAAAGTCCAGTATCTGTTACAAAAACTCACAAAAGAAAAGAAGAAAAAAATAGTAATTGCTACTGATTTTAACATAGATACAGCGAGTGAAACAAGCTTGTCAACTAAGTTTGTTGACTTAACTGAAGGATATAGCTTTAGATTAAATTTCGCTTATTTCACCAGGGCAAATGAGCAACCTGCAACGTGTATAGACAATATTTTAACATATTAAACATTTAATGACAGTGCCAAATTCTCTTTAGACCTAGATATCTCAAATCACTATGTTTTGCCCATTGATTTACAAAAAAGTATATAAAGAAAATGGAAGAAGTAGTTCATGAAAAGACAGTTCAGCGAAGAAAACATACACTTGGTCTGTTGTAGGCTGAGTGAGGTAAATTGGTCATTACAATATGAAAGCTCACGTTCAAAAAATTTTGATAAGTTTTGAAACAGCTTTTTCCATGTTTTCAATGAAACTTTTCCACCCATATTCTGTCACAGAAAGGCAAGTAATAAACTAAAGTGGATTACTACTGGCATACTAATATCTAGTATAGAAAGATACAGCTACATACTGTGCTGAAATCCAATAACAGTCGTGAGTTCATTAACTATGTTAAATCATACAAAAATATTTATGAAGGTTGTAAAAGCAGCAAAGAAAATGGCAAATACTAAATTTATCATCTAGCACAGAAATAAATCCAAGGCAGTATTAACAGTTGTCAAATCTGACCTTGTAATCAGTCGCAGTCATCAGGAAATTTTTAAAATGAAGAAACAAGACAAAATAATTGTAAACCCTGGTCAAATATCAGAAAATTTTAACACAATTTTTATAACAGTAGCAAAATCTTATGTTGATGTAGAGGTAGACTCCTGACAAGATAATGCACATTTATTTGACTAAAGTTGGAGCAAAATCAGAGTCTAATTAAATTTGACAAAGTAACAGTAGACGATGTACAGAAAAACTATATTAAATGTAAAAAATAAAAAGTCTATGGGATGGGATGGTCATCAAAGCAGCTTCAAATATAATACAACATCCATTGTCTGATACTTTCCAGGTGTTCTAAAATGTGCAGAAGTGAAACCACTATTTTAAAGAAGCTCTAAAGAATATATGACAAATTACCGTCGAATTCCCCTTTTTCCTGTGTTTTCTAAAATATTGTTGCAATCCAAATTCAAAATTTTTGTCACAAATTTAATATAACATCAAAAAATCAATTTGGCTTCCAAAAAGGCTAAAATACAATTTATGCAATCAATGAATTCATAAATAAAGTTAGTTCCACCTTACATAAATCACAAAAAGCTGCAGAAATCTTCTGTGACTAATCCATAGCATTCATCCGTGTGAACCATTCACTATTATTATACAAAATACAAAAATATGGAATTATTTGACAAAGAGACAGCGAAGGATAGCTGTAACATCACAGAAAAAGACTGCTTGAAATGGAGAACCATCTCACAAGGGGAACCACAAGATCAATTCTAGACTCAACCCTCCCCCCCCTCCCCCTCCATAAATGACTAACCTATAAAAACAAATCATCATTCAGTTTTATTCGCTGCTGACACATCAGCACTGATAGCAAATAAAAATGCAGAATAAATACCCAAAACTGTTATAAAAACTTTAGAAAATCTATATGTGTGGTTCCATCTAAATATTTCAAAAACACAGCTAAAAATAAATGATACTTAAATTTAGCATGGAAAACTGGAACTAAACGAAGCCGAATGTGTTAAATTCCCGAGACTCTTTAGAAAATAAACTGAATACCCCAGAATTTGCTATGTCAATCTTAGCCAATGTCACTGCCACAGACACAAAAGAGGTAGTGTATCATAGCTACTTTGAGGCAATAATGACATACGCCATTGTATTTTGAGGAAATAATAGCAGATACAAATTATGAGGAACAAGTGCACTGCAAAGCGAAGAGAATATTATCAGCAACTATTAAGAGAACTAAATATACAATTGTTCCCTCACTGTATGTATATGAAATAAATCTTTTCACAAATAATAATCCAGAATTCTTTCCTCCGAATAACACCTGACATGGACATGAAACTAGAAACAAAGAAAGTTTTATTCTTCCTACACACAGACTCAAACGTTCCACACAGACCCTACAATATATGGGAATGAAAATATACAATTAGTTAAAAAAGAAAAATTTTCAAAAAGATTGAAACTGATTCAGTAAAAATAAAATTATATAGCACTCTGGTACAAAAATACTATTATTCTACTGATGAAATTTTTAATGATGATCTGATCATTTGAGCAGGATAAAAATTACTGGTATATATAGTCAAATATTCTATAGATCTAGTAAATGTTGTATTCCATGTACAACCTATTATAGTTATAACTTGACAAGTCTCCTGTACAATACATCAATGATTTGACATGTATGTTATCAGACAATAAAATTCTGACTCTGATTTTGAAGCCTCTTTTTTGATGCTCCTTGGAGTTCCTACACTCATATACCAAATTTCTTTACTCATGTCAAAAATAAATAATTACTCATGTCAAAAATAAATAATTGAAGTCCCTATTTATAATACATATGCATAAATTCCCATTCCCAAAAAACAGTAAACTTAAGAAAAAGTATATTAGCCACATCTGCTATAGGGTAAATAAACATTTCAGGTTCCCTGGTCAAGCTATCACGAACAATGTCTCCATTACACAGTCACACGTAACTACTATTGTTCATCAGCAGTAGATGAAGAAAGAAAGACACACACACACACACACACACACACACACACACACACACACACTGAGAGAGAGAGAGAGAGAGAGAGAGAGAGAGAGAGAGCAACAGGGATTTACATGCATCGAGAATAGAAAATAGTGCATTGAGCAGCTGAAATCTGGATTTGTGTAATAAAATCTAAAAAAAGAAAGACTGATTGCTGCACTCTATAATTTATAAGGTAAGACTATTCCCAAAAGGAGTTGGGAAAAGTAAAATGGCGTAAAACTAATGGGGAACCACTCCGAAATAGAAAATGAAGGCAGTGAACAAAAATAGGAAAATATACAGTAAAAGGAAAAGCAGGAGAAGGTATTAAAATCATAGAGCAAATGGCCCAGGCTGGCTGATCAAAAGAATAAAAAATGATGATCCAGGCACTCTGCAACATACTAAAATCTCCAGCCTAAAAGAAAAGGCGACTTGAGCACACATAGAGAAAAGACAAACACCAAGGGAAACAAATGCAAAGATAGAGTGACGACAAGGGAAAATCAAGGGAGGATGGAGGTATGGGAGAGAAGGCCGTCCATCCTTAGAGAGTATGATTAAAAAAGACCCTCACGAATAAAAGATAAAAAACTAAATCAGCCAATGAGACATTGTCGCCCAACACCACAGTTAGCATAAGATAAGTGTTGTTGTTCCACCCGCTGTTTGAGATGACGAAAGGTGGGGCAGTAATTATCAGACGCAGGGGTGCGAGCATAATGCTCAGCAAGACACTCTGCAATTATGTCTGCATCAGCAGATACAGCCCCATGTGTAGAAATGCAAGGTACACCCACAGAGTGCCTGACAGCCGTAAAGTCGTTAGAGATTGGTTGAAACCTGGGGAGGAGAGGTTCGTGCTCTCAACAGCCCTGCTTCCATTGTGTGCTGAGTAAGCAGACCTGGGCACATAGCCATTTGAAGGCAATAAGATCCTCGAGGGACAGGTGGCACTTATGATGCTGGGGGAGCCGCCTACAGTCTCTAATGGGCGCAGCTATTTCCAGTGACCATCAAGGCACTGACTTCCACCAGGGACAAGCTGAGGAACAAGGGATTGCCAATTCAGCTGAAGCAACAATGGTAGTAGTGATGGTGTGGATCATCTCACTGATGTTACTATGCAACACAGATTCAACAGTGGTAGCAGAGGTGAAAGCATCCCAGTCAGCCTTGGGGAGAGCCCATCGGGGCAAGTGTCAAATGAGGGACACTGGGGCAGGGACAGGAAGAGTGGAACGAGGTCACTACCACACAAGACATAATGAGCTATCCATTGATAGACGGGACAAGGCCAGGACTGCAAACAGAGAGATCAATGGCTGAGTATGTGCCATGTGCCACACTGAAATGTGTGAGGCCGCCTGTATTTAGGAGGCAAAGGTTGAGTTGAGTTAGTAGGTCCTCGACGTCTTTACCGAAGCCAGTAACCCAGGTTCCAATCCACAAAGTGTTATGGATGTTAAAATCACCTAGAAGTAGAAAAGGTGGGGGGGAGTTGGGAAATTAGTGCAGCCAATATGTGGGGCAGTGTGTTACCATCTGGAGGGAGGTATGTGTTAAGATGGTAATGTCCTGTGTTATCCTCACCCTGACAGCCAAAGCTTCTTAAGGTGTTTGAAGGGGAACAGGTTTCCTACAAACAGAGGTAAGGACAAAGATACAAACCCCACCTGACAGTCTGTCACATGTAATATGGTTTTTGTAGTACCCCAATAGCCACAAAGGGCGGGTGTCCGCATTGTGGAAAACCAGGTTTCTTGAAGGGCAATGCAAAAAGCACCCAATAGCCACAAAGGGCGGGGGTCCGCATTGAGGGAAACCAGGTTTCTTGAAGGGCAATGCAAAAAGCACCCCCAATAGCCACAAACGGCGGGGGTCCGCATTGTGGGAAACCAGGTTTCTTGAAGGGCAATGCAAAAAGCATGTCTAACACTTAAAAGCTGTCGTAACTCAGCCAGTTGGGAGAAAAAATCACTGCAGTTCCACTGGATGATGAAGCTTTTTGCAATCGGGGAAGGCATGTAGTGACCAAGGAGGCAGGTTATGCCTCAGCATCACCTGCAGTCACTGGTTGAGTATTTGTATCCATTGCCATTTCGAATGAGGTGTCTGTGAGATTCAGGTCCTCAGGGGACAAATCTCCACCTCGTTATCAGATGCAGAACAAAAGACCAAGTTATAGAAATATGTGGCTTGACAGTAGGAATGAGAGGGGAGAAAGAGTTCTGCAATAGATTTCAGGTACTAATAGGGAATACATTCACTCTTCAAGTATCACAAGAGGAGAAGGTATACTTAGAAACGACAGGGAGAGGTGTGAAAATTTCAGTTGGATTACACCATGGTCAGACAAAGATTCCAAAGTCAGATGTTGGAACACGTGTATCCAGGAACAGATATAGAATTAGATCATAATTATATACTAGTGATGAAGAATAGGCCAAAGTTTAAGAGAATTGTCCAGAAAAACCAATGTAGAAATAAGTGGAAACTGAAGTACTGAGGAATGAGGAAATGCATTTTATGTTCTCTAACACTGTATATACTGTGATAATGAATACCACAATTGGCAGTTTGTTGAAGAGGACTCAACATCTCTAAAAAGTGCAATCAAAGAAGTTGGACAGGCAAACATAGTTATGAAAAAGGTAACCGTGAATAAACCTTTGGTTATAGAAGAAATACTTCGATTGAACAATGAAAATAGTAGTACAGAAATATTTAGGGAAATACAGGATTACAGCATTATAAGTAAGTTAAGAATGAAATAAATAGTAAAAGCAAGGAAGCCTTGCTGACATGACTGAAAGAAAATCTGAAAAAAAAATGCTCTTTGGAAAGACTAATTCAGTACACAGGAAAGTCAAAACAACTTCCAGTGAAATTAAAAGCAAGGGCACAGCACTAACTGTGCAAAGGAAATTCCACTGTTAGGCTCAGAGAAGAAAGTGGACAGGTCAGAAAAGTACACTGAAGGCACCTACAAGCAGGATGATTTGTCTGATGATGTGACAGAAGAAGAAATGGGAATCAATGTGGAAGACTAGAAGATCCAGTATGAGAGTCAGAATTTAAAAGAGTCTTGGGAGATCTGCAATCAACAAGTTAGAAGGTTAGAAGCTACAGATTACATTCTGTCAGAATTTCTACACTCATTGGAGAAACTGGCAACCAAGTGACTTTTCAAGTTGCTGTACAGAAAGTATGAGCCTAGAGACTTATATCATCAGACTTTTGTTGACCGAGCTCCACAAAAGTTGCATGCCACTTTGTACAATCAAAGCACTATACAATGAAACCACTATTCTATGCATTCATGCAGTCCAGACCTAAAAAAAAAAAAAAACCTAAGGAAAATGCAGAATCACAAAAAACATTAAAACTCCTCAAATATGAGCAAAAACACTTGTAATTGACATTTATGACTAAAAATCATAGTCCTCTCCACTACACTGTATAAAATCTGTATAAGTGAAGGAAATTAAATTTAAATACAATACCTATACAATAATTTGTGGTAATGAAGTTCATCAGTTCTTAAAAAAATCACAGATGTGTAACACCAAGTAAAAACTAGTCACAAAATTGAAATTGGAATCTGATTATAATGTAACCAAGCGATTTTCCGACAAGCTAAGACCACAAATTATATGTCGGAGCACTCTGTTTCGAGAGGTCTTTCCTTCATGCTCACCCAGAAAAAAGTAAAAATTGATGAACATTGTGAAGTAAATTGAAAGGCACTGGAATCTAACATGTGGCGGTGTGTGTATTCCTTCTGTAGCCAGTGACAGTGCAACATACTCTAATGACGCGAGCGCAGTGACCTCTAGTGTATTGCTTGTAAACTTTTCCTCGTACATTGTGCTGAATGGATTGATTACATTTTACACAACTTTTTACAGGAATGGATGTAGTTGTGAAGTAGTGGTGCAGTGAAGGCAACCAGAAACTAGGCTATTTGTCAACCCCTACAGTGCCAAGTTGACATTTAGAGACGTGTTAGTCAAAGGAGAATCTCACAGCTGTAGCGAGAACTCTTAATGTGTTTGTGGCTGTGCAACATGCGAAATATTTGTAACAAGGAAGATTATGAATGTTATTGCTCATTGTTTCACTCACAGCCATTTGAGCTGTCCTCTTAGGTTCCTGCCTGACCCCACACTTAAAAATCGCCAGACGCTCAGAAACACATGGCAAAGTATTTCTGACAAGGAAGAATATGAATTTTATTATTGCTTGTTTCACAGGCAGCAATTTAAGGCAATGTCCTCTTAGGTTCATGCCTAACCACAACACATTTGGAAATAAACACCCAAATATTTATTTTATACTTCATTCTCTAATCAGACAGAAATGATGATGTTGTTGTTGTTGTTGTTGTTGCCTTCAGTCCTGAGACTGGTTTGATGCAGCTCTCCATGCTACTCTGTCCTGTGCTAGCTTCTTCATTTCCCAGTACCTACTGCAACCTACATCCTTCTGAATCTGCTTAGTGTATTCATCTCTTGGTCTCCCTCTACGATTTTTACCCTCCACACTGCCCTCCAATGCTAAATTTGTGATCCCTTGATACCTCAGGACATGTCCTACTAACCGATCCCTTCTTCTAGTCAAGTTGTGCCACAAACTTCTCTTCTACCCAATCCTATTCAATACCTCCTCATTAGTTACGTGATCTATCCACCTTATCTTCAGCATTCTTCTGTAGCACCACATTTCGAAAGCTTCTATTCTCTTCTTGTCCAAACTAGTTATAGTCCATGTTTCACTTCCACACATGGCTACACTCCATTCAAATACTTTCAGAAAAGACTTCCTGATACATAAATCTATATTCGATGTTAACAAATTTCTCTTCTTCAGAAATGTTTTCCTTGCCATTGCCAGTCTACATTTTATATCCTCTCTACTTCAACCATCATCAGTTATTTTACTTCCTAAATAGCAAAACTCCTTTACTACTTTAAGTGTCTCATTTCCTAATCTAATTCCCTCAGCATCACCCAATTTAATTTGACTACATTCCATTATCCTCGTTTTGCTTTTGTTGATGTTCATCTTATATCCTCCTTTCAAGACACTGTCCATTCAGTTCAACTGCCCTTCCAGGTCCTTTGCTGTCTCTGACAGAATTACAATGTCATCGGCGAACCTCAAAGTTTTTACTTCTTCTCCATGAATTTTAATACCTACTCCAAATTTTTCTTTTGTTTCCTTTACTGCTTGCTCAATATACAGATTGAATAACATCGGGGAGAGGCTACAACCCTGTCTCACTCCTTTCCCGACCACTGCTTCCCTTTCATGCCTCTTGACTCTTATAACTGACATATGGTTTCTGAACAAATTGTAAATAGCGTTTTGCTCCCTGTATTTTACCCCTGCCACCTTCAGAATTTGAAAGAGAGTATTCCAGTCAACATTGTCAAAAGCTTTTTCCAAGTCTACAAATGCTAGAAACGTAGGTTTGCCTTTTCTTAATCTTTCTTCTAAGATAAGTCGTAAGGTCAGTATTGGCTCACGGGTTCCAACATTTTTACGGAATCCAAACTGATCCTCCCCGAGGCCAGCATCTACTAGTTTTTCCATTTGTCCGTAAAGAATTCGCGTTAGTATTTTGCAGCTGTGACAGAAATGTTAAATTAAAATATACTTGTACTACATTCACAATAAACTCCCAGACTGTGTTAATAATGCTAAGATGGGACAAAAAAGAAAAAGAAATGCAGGATGCAAGCCTACATCCTTTCACTCCATAAACCACGGCTATAACCTTTATGCCAAGGTTTAATCATATGACTTTTATCTCAAGTTTTGGTTATCCTAATATTTTTTCAAGCCTCGTATCACTGCTGTGTTATTAACGGACATTTAATGATGAGGGTGACATGTTTGTGATAGATTTTCATTGTGGCCTTGCATTGAAGCTGCATACTGTGGCGTACACACACTACAAAGTAAATGAATAATCGAAATGCACACAGTTCACGTAGGTGACGTTCACACATGCTCAGGACAGTCGATATTCCAAAGCCAGTTAATGACATTGTGACTGCAGAAAGTAGTGTGAAGTATATTCAACCCAAGCTGAGTGGTCAAAGTGGAATTTTCTGCAGTATTATCATTGCACGTGGTTTGCACTTCAAACTCATCGCTTGCTGTAGTGTAAACACAGCAGATTTCAGGAATGCACAAATATACACAATAAGTTTCCCTTTACATGTGGTACTGATTTACACTG
Organism: Schistocerca gregaria; assembly: GCF_023897955.1. NCBI lineage: Eukaryota > Metazoa > Arthropoda > Insecta > Orthoptera > Acrididae > Schistocerca > Schistocerca gregaria. Next base: position 201,014,634 of record NC_064923.1, read on the forward strand.
ATAAATATGAAATAACGTTAAGCCTGCTGTGATTTCAATGTTGCTCCATCCCAGCAATCCATTAGGTTTATAACAATCTGTCCACCATCACAATGCAATAAACACCACTGAGGACTGCAACAAAGACGAACAAGACATCACATGACTGTTCACTGAATACAACCTGTTGATTGTGGTTCTGCACTTAGCAAATGGAGTAGCCACATTGGCAGCAGTCAGCAGAGGCACAGTACGATGAGTATTGTGTAGACAAGCTCCACGTAGAACTACTGTAAGTAAAATTAATGCATGGTAGTGAAGGGCATACGAGGTACACCTATATAAATTAAACGTAAGTGGAAGCCACTGTCACTCCATTTGCTATACACCGATAACATCAGTCATACTTTGGAACAAGCTGCTAAGTAAGCTTTATGTTTATCACTCTATAGGCTAGAAGCCACTGCATTAGCATGATGTCACCATGATGTTACAAATATCTGTGATGATGTAATTTAGCAGTTTTCAGTTTATTTCACCCTGTACGCTATAAACTTTTGCTGTATTCGAGGTGAACATAAAATTGAAGAACGCTAAAAACAGCATGTTTTAAGGTGTAGTAGTGTGTTGGGAAGTGGCTCAATTACCTTGTACATCATTAGCAAAAGTGATGGTCTTTTCAGTTACTTGCCCTACGCTATTGCTAGTGGCAAAACGCACTTTTTTCCTAAAAGGTCTATTATATGATGTAAAATTTTGAAATTTCTTTCTTGTTTGTTTATGGATTTGCAATTTGGTTACGTCAGTTGCCATCAATACTTTAGGAATTTTGAATGTTTCGTGGGTTAAGGTCTGTAAACTTGTTACATAGTGAGCTAAAAAAAGTGGTACGGAGTGCCTTGTTTTGTTTTAGGATGCAAAAACAAATAAGGTCATATGCACCAATGTCAGAACCGTAGAACACAAAAATGGGAAAGTGGCAGTAGGGATGAGCTCTGATGGGAGGAGAAAAGAATCTCATGCAGGTCTAAAAACATATCTCTATGCAAAACACCACATGTACACTATTCTACAGAGTACTCTAAATTACGCAAAATGTCAGCACTCAGAGATGGAAATTTAAAAAGTACATTCTTCACATTACATACCATAATGTAAAAGAAATGTACAGCGCAATAGGAGAGCTCATTTTACAAGTATTAGTGTCGTGTGGTGGCTGTGCTGGCTTTTGAGTAATGTAACAAGTCTTTAGTCAATAAGAGTTCACAAGCCAGAAGTGGCCAACATTTTCTTGATTCTGATCAAGTGTATTTTTTGAGACTCAAGAGTTCGAATTTAAAAGGCTGACAATCAATACTGTTGGCGAGTACAGTACATTATCAGAAATATATGCACGAGAAAAGGTGGCAGCTGGGCCTCTTTGCCACATATTAGTCCACTCTGGAGTACTTTGCATCAACTACCCTGTTTTTCCATTGCTGCCACAAACGAACAGTAGTTCTATTGTAATTGTGTGGTGAAGATAAGCGCTGCAAGTTGTGCAGGCAAAGCTGACTGTGGATTATATCAGTATTTCCTCTCTCACGTCTCCCCTCTCCACAACAGCCTAAAATATTCCCTTAACTCTGTCACCACCCGCGGTGCGAACTGTCTTTTGTGTCACTTATAACTCATTCAGTCACGTAAAATGTCAAAAGGAAGAAAACAGGACGAAGCCCAGCGAGACATCAAGTAAGAACATAGAAACAAGGTAAACATTACTAGCAGAAAACGTAAAATTGGGAATTATCAGCACTAATCTTATGATGGGACAACATAATGTTATGGATGCAGCAAGCATTAGCTCTCCAGTACTTTTGTTTTCAACCGTAAGCCTCTTGATATAAAACAATCACCCAATTTCAGACAGATATTTTTAACTTAATGCTAAAACATCTTCACTTCCACAACATAATACACATCAGTACTCACACTGCTTCATAATTATCCACATTTTTACCATATTTAACATGAGTAGGAAGAAGCCTTTTTTCCTCAAATGACAGAAACAGAAATATCATCTGGACATAACCAACCTCTTGATGCATGCGAAGCGCTTCCTCATACTTGCGGAGTTTCCGGTATGTATGTCCCAGATTGTTATACAGTGGCTCCCATCGTGAAGGAATAAGTTCTCCATTTACTACTTTAATTCTTTCCAAAGCTGCAGTGAAATGTTGTTCTGCTGCTGCATAGCTGGAAGAACCAGTCAGAAGAATAAGCTCCAGACACATAATATTGACTCCTGGAAATAAGTAAACTCACTAAATCATGGAAGTGTGACTTATTACATTTCCAAGTCTGAAACTCTGAACAGCAGCTCCATTTCTTATTCAAAAAAATCCAGAAATCACTATGTACTCACTCTTGATTCTGATAGGCAATTGTACCCATTTCATGTAAAACAAATGGATCTCCCTCAGCAATTTCTGCAGCTTGCTTCAGAAATTTATCGGCCAGCCTAACGTTGTTTGTAAGGCCATTTTCAAGTCCAATATACAAAAGTGGGAGGTGACACCTGCAATGAAAACAACATTAACAGATTTTACAGCATTACAATTCTGTAGGTCTGTGTGTGTTTCATATTTATTAACAATATTAAAAAATATATAAAGTTAAATTATCATGTGAATTTTTCTCCACTGTTCTTGTGTGTCATATTTCTTTAGGCAACGTTCAGTACCTTCATTTTCTTAAGGTCTCCTGTTAGCACCTGCTCAGACAAATTTCTGTTTTTCAGTGCACAAAACAGCGTGTTTACTTATCATAATTTTACTTGTTTCTAATGTGTGTGATTTTGTTAAATGGGGACAAACTGCAGGAAATGATCCCTTAGAGTATAAGGAGCAAAAAAGGTGTCATATGCACATATGGCCTTAAATGTGTTCCAAGGAAGGTACACACATTTGAAGCTGGAGATAAAAGATATTTGGCAGTGTAGGTTTCAATGATTGAAAGAATACATAAAAAAAGCCAGGCAAGTGGGAACAATCAGCATGTACTAGTGTTTTAACTTCACACTCAAGAAGGCATGCATGGTGTCAATGATAAAGGGTAGCCATGAAGGCAAGAGCATAAGTGATGTAAGTGATACAGAGAGTGGAAGTTGTTATGTACAACATTACCACCTCCTTTAGTATGAAACTAGAATACTAGTACAGACAGAACATTCGCACTTGCCATGTATCTTCTCATGTGTGCTCTCAATCATTGAACCTATATTGTCATAGATCTTTTGTCTTCATCTACAAATGGGTGTACATCCCTTGGATCACATTTCCAATCCACATGATCTTTTTTATCCTTATCCTCACAGGGATCATTTCCCACAGTTTGTTCCCATTATACATAATGTCCCAAATCCATTCCCACCCTCCACCCACCGATCTGGAACTCTCCTAGTCACTTTCATGCAACCTCACTCTACAAAATATCCTGCATACTCATAGCTGTCAGTCTTAGACTGCTACCTCTTCCAATGACAACCTGCAAGTGTCTCTAAAACAATCTATTGTCACTTTAACCACTTCCATCCTTATTCACAACTACTTTCAAATACATCAGGAGGACTGCTATGGAAACAAGAATGGCTCCAATCTACACCAATCTTCTATTGTCCTCCTAAAAACCATAACATCCTTGTCAAACTGTGTGACATTCCCCGACTATCACCCCTGCTCCAAGTTACATATCTTTGCAATTGTTCCCACTGTAAAAACTTTCCCATAAACCAACTCACAAAAGCTTACTCATATGTTCACTGCATGTTTTTTTATAGGAAGACCACCAATAAACTGCACAAGTGCAGGAATGGACACAGATCTGTGTGACTTTGAAACACCCAGTAACCATAAGCGAAGTGTGCTATGTTGTGACTCAAGAGACCTGTGACCCAGATATACAACATGGGCCATTAGGATCCTAACACAAACTGGAACTCACTCTTCAACACATCCTCATCCTCATAACCTTTCACCCACCTGGACTTGACCTTCAGTAACATACTCCCAACCTCCTTTCATTTTTAGGAAAACACTGCTTTATTTATTTACTGAATAATTCATTCTGGTACGATCTTCGATACTGTACTTGCTGCACGATCTTCACCTTCATCTTTCCCTTTCTCCACTCATCCTCACATCAGATAAGTCCATCTCAATGTACAGTCCTCTTAAACCTTATCCAATTCATACCTTTTTTTTTATCGCTGGGGAAGGAACTAACATTTATCAAGTGAAAATAATTTTTTCTACTTTTATATGTCACTACTAGCATTATTTAGAATTTAGTCTCCTGAAGATAAGCATTGGCCATGCATTCTGACTTCCTGTAATTCTATGGGCTATACACACATAATGTTGAACTGTGTCACAAGGAAAATTCATTCGAGAAAACTACAAAAATTATGAGTGAGAAATCCTGGTCAGCACTTATCCCTCTGGAGGAGAAAGTTCAGTACTGCCAATGGACACATGTAGAAGTACAGACACTAATCTAGTTCTTGGAACCATTAGTTCTTTCCTTGGAGAGGAACAAGGGATAGGCTGAGGAAGATTAAACTGGAAGGGCATGTACAAAGTCCCCAGAATGTGAGTGAGCTACTTATTGTATGGACAAAAAGAAACTAAAGTAATTATGTGAGGTCTAGCGTTTTAAAAATTTTCTGTAGTCAAGTTGTATGGAAGGAATGGGGTCTTTAGGAGGAATTTTGTACATCCAGGTGGCCAAGAACTGACAATACCCAACTGTCACAAACACCACACAGTCAAATACGACAGTAGTGGAACCTTCACTTGGAGGGATGATGGTGATAGGGTGTTTCGCCTTCAACTCAAGGTTAGCTTGGAACTCAACAAGGGTCAAATTTGGGATTTTAGTGATATTTTTCAGGAAGGATTGAAAAGCTATGCTGGAAGTGAAGAGTTTCCAGAATGCTTGGAGAGGTTGGATCTGAGGAAGAGATGGGGGAAGAGGATTCCTTTGGGATATTGGTTGGAACTGTTCTAGGTAGACTTCAATGTTCACTCTGTTGGTTGTAGACTAGTAGAATGTGACATTTCTAGTTGAATGAGAGTACATCTCCAAATGGGACTGAAAATGCCGTTAAGGACATCCAAGAACACTGAACTGCAATGCTAAACGCAATGTCAAAAAAGGATTACAATGACTGTTTCAAAAGACTCTTACAATGATGTCAGCTTTGTACTGATTCAGGAAGGAACTATTTCAAATAAATACATCAATTTTGTGAACGTAATCCATGAGTTTTATTTTTCGTAGCCACGGTCCTATGGGAACAAGAACACACTGTGTAACCAGTAGCCAATGGGCAATGCTGAGTGTTGTTGTACAGAAACCAAATGGCCCTCTTAACATCTGCTGAAATTTCAAAGTAATGGTTAAACTTCAATCTATTAGTGACTCATACCCTATTCTCAAGCCAATACAACTAATTTAAATTTAGCTGGTGGTGTGTACTTTGCCAAACTGAATATTGAAGTAGCACACTTGCAAATACATCTGAACAAAGACATATGGACATTTATGGTAATAAATACTACATTTTGTTTCTACTACAAAAGTTACCCTTTGGAACAGCCAGGACACCAAGTTTATTCTAGCTGTATTTAAAACAAAAATTTAGAGAGCTCCGAACACCATGAAGTACCTAGATGACATAATTGTCTCAGGCACAAATCCAGAGGAATTCTTACAGAATCTGGAATTTGTTTTCAAAATTCTAAAGCAGCAAATCTGATATGCAACAAAGACATGTACATCTTCTTTCAACGTGAAGTGCACTACATGGGACACATACTGTCTGCACATGGCATTAAACCGGTGCCACTGCTGCAAAATACTGACACCATTAACAACCTTCTGGCTCTCAATGACGTCGAAGCAATTACATGTTATATTATGACAAATAAATAGTTATAGAAAGGTTTATCCTCATGCAGTTTCCATCAGTGAACCACTGCACAACTTGTTACATAAAGGCATCAAATGGAACTGGAACAGTGAATGCCAACATGCATTTAACAAATTAAAACTATGTTTGATGCCAAATGTCTTACAACAAATCATTTGAACAATAGGCTCACACTTGCTGAAAATGCTACAGACTACAATATAGGTGCTGTTCTTTGATGTCACCATCATGGTTTTGACCAATTGACCAAACAATTGTTTTCATTCCGAAGACTCTGACAGTGGCACGAAGAAATTAGTCAGATCAAGAAGGATGCTTTCATGATTATATTTGCAGTCAAGGACTATACTTATGGATGTCAATTTATCCTCCTCACAGATCACAAACTTTTAAGGCTATTTTTGGATTGAACAATACTGTTTCTACAAGGGAAACAAAACATATGAAGCATTGGGTGCTACCTCGGTCGAACTGCGACTATGAAATTATGTTAAGGTCTACAGCACAACATGCAAACACAAGTCTGCTTTCATGTCTGCCAACAGGGCAAGATAACAAGTTCAACTAACCAGCTGACATCTGTTTTGCAACACATATCAGTAGTCAAGACACTGTGAAAAATTTACCAGAAACTCATATTTAACTGCCAAACATTTACCTAAAGATCCTGTTTTGTCTAAGATAAGTATATTCAAATAGAGTCATCTAGTAATAAGAAGTTTCTTAATCATCTAGAAATTAAATCTTCCTGGAATATGAGGTATGCACTTATAGTTACAAAGGTGTCATCCTGGTACATTCAGAATCATGTACAGTATGAGGGCTATTCCACACCACTTAAATCTAAGATGCTACACACGCTAGATCCTTGCCATTGGGGCATAGTTTCAATTTTAATTTATTGCTCGTAACATGTAATTTTACATACATGTGCATTTTCAACTAAGAACAAAGTTTTTACAATTACAATTTTTTTAGTTACATTATAATTCATGATAAATTCAAGTTATAAGGACATTTTTGGACAAGCCACTGCTTGATTTGCTTTTTAAAAGTATCCCCTGTCACTATATTAACTTCATTTGGTAACAAGTTATTAAAAACAGCCCCTTTCACATAGCGACTTTTTCCTGTTAAAATTAATCTTCTGTTAACCGTATGAACGTATTTAATATGTCTTGTTTCAGAGTTGTGAATATCCATGTTTCTTTTTGTGATCTTCGAGTCTTCTTTCAATAGCATTATAGTTTCTAGTATACACATGGCACAAATATTGTGGGAGTTTGCAAGAAGTTCTTGGTTTTACTTTTGCTACGATCTTCAAGGCTTGATTCTGCAGTATGAAGACTCTTTTCATATTAGTTAGGCATGTCCCATCCCACAGTACTATTCCATAAGACAAGGAAGGGTATACTAACATGTAATATACAGTCCTTAGAGTTTCAGAACTAAAATATGGCAATAATCTTCTTAATAGATACAGACTGGGTGTTTCTCCCCCCCCCCCCCCCCCCCCCCCAGACGTAATCAGTTCGCTGCTTCCATGAAAGTCAATCATATATGCATAAACCCATGAATTTACAATCTGTACATGTTTTTGGAAGCTCTGTGCACGTTTTTGGTAGAATTTTATCAATCACAGTATTTTGTCTGTTTGTGCCACTTGGTTTAAATGAATAACATTAGTTTTTTCTATGTTTACTTTTAGGTTGTCTCTTTCAAAGTGAAATCTTGCCTTTTCAACAAAGTTATGTATCTCTTCAACTAGGCTGGGCCCACTGTCTGCATAGCAGAACCAGATGTATCATCTGAATACATAGTGATCAATTGCTTATTGTCAAGAGAACTTGGGGAAATCACATTTGAATAGGACTGGGCCAAAAATTGAGTCCTGAGGAACACCAAAATGTATATTTCTTATACTTGACCTTCTCCTCTCCAATATTTCTCCATTAGTGTATATAATCTCCGTGCCCTGCTGTCTACCCTTCATATACATTTCTAGCAATTGCATGAGTTTTCCAGAGACACCACTCTTTGCAACTTTTGATAAGAGCATGCCACGATGTACTCTATCAAAAGCCCTTTAGATGTCCAGGAATACTCCTGCTGTTTGGGATTTTTCATTAATTTTTTTCAAATAGATGATGGACTAATTGTATTGCTGCTAACCTGGTACTTCAACCTCTTCTGAAACCATGATAGAAATCACTTAATATGTCAGCATCATTGTAATGTTCTACGATTTTTTTTTAATATTATTTTCTCTATCACTTTGGTGAAAGCTGACATTAGGGCAGTGGGTCTTTAGTTCTGTATGTGCTTTGTTTTCCCCATTTTGTGTATTGGTTTAGCTACAGGCAGTTTCAAGTTGTCAGGGAACGTGTCTTCGAGAACACAGTTTATTAGATGAACTAGTAGTTTCATTAGTTCATGTTTGCATTTCTTCAATAGATACGGAGAAATTACACCTAATCCCGTATTTTTTGCTACAATAAGTTGCAGAATGTCATTTGTGCTCACTGCGAGTAGTGTGCTTAAGTTCTCTTTGTTACTGGACTCAAATGTGAGCTGTTTATTCTGTTTCATTAAGACATCATTTTCGACAGTACCTACAAAGTAACTATTAAAAAAATTGCTGATTAGTTAATACCAAACACATTACTAGAGAGCATTGCTACTGGAAAAATATTGACAAAGAAACTGAAAAGATGCTGACTTGCCACTTGTGTCAAAAACAGCATTCAGCTCTGCCTCAACAATATTTTTGATGGCCACAGGCATCAGAATACAGATCATTTAAGAATACTTACTTGTCTGGATTTTCAAGTCACACTTGATGAAGCATGTTCAACAGACAATAAAGAGTTCTCTATTGATCTTCCTCTCTCAGCAATGAGCCACTACAAATTATGCACATCTGCAGCACAGAAACTATATTGCAGACTGCACTGTACATTACAGCCCATTTTTAAGCCATTCATGCATCAACAAGCTGAGCTTCAGCAACAGTCACAACCCAAATTTTTTAAACTGAATGATCCAGTACTCATTTCAATGTATAACTATAGGAAAATAACATTGGTACCAGGTATTGCCACAGAGAAGCTCAGCAATGTAATGGTCAAAGTTAAATGCTCAAATGGAGTTGCAACCATAAAAATCATTAATGAGTCTTGTAAGAGGTGTTCAAAAAGAAATGTGCCAGAGGCATAATTACAGAAACCAGTACACGCATTTTAGAAGTATTGACTCTGGATGTTGAGACACTTGTCCCATTGTGACACAAGGAGGTGAATGGCTGTCTCATCAAATTCCCAGGGATGCGATGTTAACCAGTTGTGCACTTACAGTAGGAAGTTGTCGTCCAAGTTGAATTGTTTGCCCCTCAAAGACTTTTTAAAGCGACAAAAATGGCATAATCACAGGGAGAGAGGTCCAGACTGTATGGAAGGTGACCGAGAACCTACCATTTGAAATTCTGCAGAAGTGCCGTGACCGTGTTAGCCGAATGAGGCTTTACATTATTGTGGAGCAGAATGGCCCCATGGGTAAGATTGCCTGGTCATTTTGACTTGATCGCTTGGCGAAGGGTGGTTGAGGTTTGCGAGTAATGCTGGGCATTCACTGTTGTCCCGTGCTGCAGGAAGTGAATCAGAAGGAATGAATTTTTGGTCCCCTCAAAAAGGCTCTGAGGGGCAAAGGATTCAACTCGGGCGACGACGTCTAGCTGTACGTGTGGAACTTGTTAACATCGCAGCCCTGGAAATTTTATGAGACAGCCATTCACTGCCTTGTGTCAAAGTGGGACAAGTGTCTCAACAGCCAGGGTCAATATTTCTAACACGCAGGTACTGGTTTCTGTAATTATGCCTCCGGCTCATTTCTTTTTTAATGCCCCTTATACCATACAGAAGAGACATTGAGTAGACTGCTATGCATTTGAGTTTTCAGGGAAAAAGTCCTTCTTCCAAATTATAAAACGCAGACACATTAACCCAAGCACAAGTCACAAACACATGAACCGCTGTCTCCAGCCACAGAGGCCAAACTGTATACAGCGGCTGCAAGAGACGCCATCTGTGGTTGGTGGGAGTAGGACAAGAGGCTAGTGTGGGGAGAGGGAGGGGTATCGAGGTAGGAGTTGGGGAAGGCATACTGCTGCTTGTGGAAGCAGGTAGGGATGTGGTGGGGACAGAGTGGGGCTGTTAATCAGGAGTTTGAGTGGCGGAGTGGGAGTGGAACAGGAGAGAAGTAGAGGAGGGGAAGAACACTAGTGGGTGCATTGATAGTTAGAACATGAACCGGAAAGGGGACAGGCAAGTGAAGACCATGGGCGTCACAGGAATGGTTATCGAAATGGAAGCTGACCTTTTTTTTCCAATTTTCGTGGTATAAAAATGTACCTGCAGCTCACATTCAGAAGGCAAATCCTAAGCAAGTTCTGAAAAATGGCGCTAGAAGCTAATGTAAGTAATTATTTTAACATAGAAGCCATTGTGTTAGTGTTTTGAGTACTGAATGTTAATTATTTTTTATCATACAGGAAATTCAAATTTAATACTGCTCGTCTTTCAATTTAGCAGTTTTTATATATTCATAGCAATAAAAATAAATCTCTTTACATATACACCATAAAAACGGACATTTTTAAGAAACTTGTGGGAGTTGGAAAGCAAGGTAAGTACAGTTTTACATATCAACAGGTCCAGCTCCCTTCAGAAGCTGTCAGCACATGTCAACGTGCATCGAGGCATTTCTCAATGCTGGCAATATTCATGATGTAACAATAAAAAGTGTTTCATTTCTTTAATTTAACTACATATTAATGAGTACTAATAAGTTGCGTATTTGAACAGGGGCATCCTTATAAATGAGCTTTTATGAAACCTTGTTACTTCCATGAGACGTTCCTACCATAGTAGATAATCAATACGAATCATATGTTATCCGCAATGCAAACAATGGGTGAAACTTTCCCACTGCACCAACCCCTCTACTCTAACTTCAATTGTGTTTCTTCCACTGGTCCCTTGGCCAGCGAGAGCAGTGCTCACTACGACACTTGCAGGTGGTACAATTGGGTTTCATCATTTGTTTCAATCTACAGTAGTACTTTTTCAAAGTGCCATGTTTTAGTCTAACATGTGTTCACTATACTACAAAGCTGAAAAGACGAGTTATGTCTCTCACTCACATAACATCCAATTGTGCTGCAGGTCAGCAACACAGAATTGGCGAGTGTAACATGAGAGGGTTGAAACAGGAAAAGGAATAACTTTTTTTTTTTCCCCCAGCAAAAGAAAGACATTTTACGGGCCAAATCATGGCCACTATTGTACATTAGAAGTTGTGCTGGGCGCTTTGTTATGGAGCAGCGATGGAAGTGCTTATCTGTGAGTCTAGAAATTATCCAAGTTAAAGCACAAAAAGTCGCTTGACATCAAAACATCAAAAATTTCAAAGGTAGTTGCAATTGGGATTTCTGTTTCGTGAAACACTGGGGATTTTCTATTTATGGCGCACTTCAATTGCACAGGAGGTGTCAGAATGCTACACGGAAAAACTCATCGAATTTCAGTGTTTCATATTCAGGCAGCACACTGAAAATAATAATTATCTTCTTGGTATGACAGGTAGTGCAGATCAAACTCCAGCATCTTTTGACAGGCCAACAAATTACATAGTAGAAGCAAAATGAAACAAAGATGTCAAGGGAGGCGAAAAGTAGCACTTGTCTGTCATGCTTGCTTGCACAGCTAATGGCCGTAAACTGCAACCATTCATCGTTTTTAAATGCAAAACGTTACCAAAATCCGATGTACTGCCAAAAAGCGTTATTGAACATGATAACTTAAGTGGCTAGTACACTGAGGACTGTTATTAGAGTGGCTTAAACTTGTAGGGCAATGTTGTCCTAGTGTCTAGTTCGGTTTGACAAACATGCACGAACTAGGTCTTTACAGTAAGTATCAATCTATCTTTTCCTATACTAGTGTACTAGATTTGTATGCAGGGCCTACTACATCAGCTACAAAGAGCAATTTAGTTGAAGCTAGGACGGAGAAGGAGGAGGAGTTTAGTGTTTAACGTCCCGTTGACAACGAGGTCTTAAGAGATGGAGCAGAAGCTCAGATACAGGAAGGACAGAGAAGGAAAGCACCTGCCTGTGCCTCTTAAATGAACTACCCGGCATTCACCTTAAGTGTTTTAGGCAAAACACGGACAATCCAAATCAGGATGGCCGGACATAGTTTTGAACTCTCATTCTCCCACATGCGAGTCCAGTGAGGTAACCATTGTGCTACCCATGCGGGAGGGTAGAATGGATTTGACTGTAATTTCGAGAGGGATGATGTCAATGCTACAGCCATTAGGTGTTTTTTTTTAACAAACCATTGAAGAGCAAACTTAAAATATGTATACACAATGACCAACGAAAAGTAATGCCTACAGGACGTGGTAAGTATGCCAGGTTGTCTCAAATGTGTGAGACGGTTGACCAGTCTTGGAAAAGTATCCCAAATAAAACAGTCCAGCCTTGGATAGTTCTGGCCAACATCAAGCCACTGCAGGACTATAAGAACACAGGAAGTAACAGATCCTGCCAAGGATTCTCCTGCATCTGGAACCACTTTCTGCAATGATGGCATTCCAAATTCTGGATCTACTGCCAGCCAGCCAGGTCACTCTCTCAACTCGCAGGAGAAGGGTGGGGTGGAGGAGTGTTGGATGTGTGTGGGATACTGCAACAAGGTATGATTCCAAAGATGAAACTGTCACCTGTCAGAGGTAGTAAGTTTCTGCCAACCATAACAGTATCGACAACAGCACAACCAGAGCACACCACAAAGTTATAAATCTAAATTGGACAAAAATTTGAATGTAATGATATTTAAAGGTGTGGAGCAGTCAACATAAAATTGGCCCAGAAAATGTTAATCAATCTGACTTGTAAAGGCAATACACTAACAAGAGTGCACGAAAGCAGATTGTCCAAGATTATATGAGGTTTTATACAAATTAATCCATCTTTTTCCTTTTTATCAGTTAACACACAGCAAATTAATTAGTCATCAAGTTTCAGATCCTGCAGCTCTAGACTAGTAAAATTAAATCAACTGTCAATTGTTTGTCACTTAGTTGTGTTCCATTCTACAGGCACGCTGGTTGGGAAAATTAAATGTTTTTTGTTACTACACTGTAAAAAGTATATAGTGCACCATATCCTTCATTTTCTTATGCACTTGAAGGACTGAAAAACTTTCTACATAAATCTCCACAACTAGTGCTGCACTCCTTAATTAAAAATTAAGCTAACTGTTTTCTTCTAAAATACTATTAAACACATTAGTAAAATAAGCAAAAAAAAAAAAAAAACAATCATAAAATGAGATTTAGGTACCCCTTCATCAACTGTGATGCCTTGAAATACGCTGCCATAGCCTGATCATGTTCATTCTCAGTAGCAAAAGAATGACCATATGCCAGCCATGCTGGACCAAAAAGTTTGTCAAGTGTAGTAGCTTTTGCCAAGTATCTTCGAGCTGGATCACTCTTTCCTGTTGAAAAAAAGAACACATTCTAATATTCTATTTATCATTATGGAAGCTGCTGGTGAAGAACACCATAGAGGTTTTTTTCATTAATTAAAACACTTAGATGTGAACAATACTGTGCCTAAAGGATCTTATAGAAGAAAATTAAATAATGTTCAATGGTATTAAATAATATTGTGGGACAGGACTAAAAATGTTTTATAGTTTATTTATTTGTATGTTCCAAGAGGCATAATTGTAGCATCTGGTTATGAAGCCAGTTTTACAATTATAAATTGTTTTTCCTCCTCAAGTTAAAGGAGAAAATGTTGAGGCATTGAAATGGGGTAAACTTCACTGACGCAAAATTATCACGTCTTATTTCATTTTACAACATACTAGGAAAGTAAGGACTGTGAATGTGTTCACTGATGACACACCTTTTGTTGCTCGTGCACTGAAAAAATTTTTGCAATAAAAAAATATTAAAAACAAATATTCAAAACCATTGAAAACATGGATGGCACTCTCTTACATAACCCACATATCAAACTGGCTAGTACGCTGTTGGTCACTGTTTGCTGCACCCACATATGATGAAGCGTATTTTCAAACTGAGCCCTTTTTTTGTATGTAGCGTCTACATAATTTTGTTACTTGTATTTAAATATTAGTTTGACAGATGCTTAATTCAGCAAGTTTTTTTACATTAGAGTATTACTTTATAAATTGTCAAACAATGTAAAATCCAGGATGGAATGTAACAATATTATGAAAAGGGAAGTTGCTACTCACCATACAGCAGAGACGCTGAATTGCAGATAGGAACAACAAATGGACTCTTACAATAAAATCTTTTGGCTGTTAAGGCCTTCATATCTCTCTCTCTCTCTCTCTCTCTCTCTCTCTCTCTCTCACTCACACACACACACACACACACACACACACACACACACACACACACATATAAACGCAACTCACACACAACTGCAGTCTCAGGCAACTGAAACCACACTGCAAGCATCAGCACCAGTGCATGATGGGAGTGGTGACTGGGTGGAGTAAGGAGGAGGCTGGGGTGGGGAGGGAGAGGGCTAGTATGGTGGGGGTGGCAGACAGTGAAGTGCTGCAGGTTAGATGGAGGGCAGTGGAGAGGGGATAGGAGGGGGAAGTAGCAGAAAAGGAGAAAAATAAAAAGACTGGGTGTGGTAGTGGAATGATGGCTGTGTAGTGCTGGAATGGGAACAGTGAAGAGGCTGGATGTGTGTGGCCAGTGACTATTGAAGGCTGAGGCCAGGAGGGTTACAGAAACATAGGATGTATTGCAGGGAACGTTCCCACCTGTGCAATTCAGAAAAGCTGGTGTTTGTGGGAAGGAGACATACGGCACAAAACTTTATAAATTTTGATTGTATTACAGGTGAAATAATAGCAAGTATGTAAACTTGTTCACTGTTAATGTTTGAGTATGTCTCCCACTTCATGGAGTATGATCTGCATGGCTATGCTCGCTTTGTGACAAGTAATTTATGTCAGCTTATCGTAGGTTTGTGTATAAACCACAGATGTGCAGCTGCTGAGTCACCAAGCTTCACTCACAAATGTGAAGAGGGTGCATAATATTTATATGACAAAATGATAGCAAATGTTCCTTGAACATAGTATTGTATTACTGCAGACTATAATATGATGAATGGCAGACTATTTTATCCACTGCCACAGAAGTATAAATATAATGTGAAAGAAGAGTGACAGTGGAGTGAAGTGCGTGTATTTCACGGCAATTTTGTGAAGACTGCTATTGAAAAGGCAGGCTGTGCAAAGTTAATTTTTATATCTGATGCAAACTGTGACTATAGTGACTTTAGCAATACTTTTAAGTATGGTCAAGGCCAACATGTTGAAACCTTCCATGAATTCTTTTGCATGGGAAGAACAGAACTTAAAAAATGTACTGTCAAAAATTTAGTTGCTAAGACACAGTGAAATATATTATTATTATTTTAATAGTTGAAAATTGCAAAATTCATTGCCTGCCAGATGGCTGAAGAAATGTGCACACTTAGTGGAGCCAGAACAGATTGTGCATACACAACACATTTGGCACACAGCTTTGGCTGACAGTGCATAGATTAACAGGCAAGACGATACAACCTGAGCATAATTTTTAAAGTGAACTTTCTATTTGTAGTTACTGTGGCAGAATTGTTGACAATTACAGTTCTCTCACAATGAAAACTCATTTAATATCCAGAAATAATCATGGTTACCATTTTATTTTGTGTAATGTGTGTTAACAGTGGTGGATAAAACTGAATTAACATTCACTGTTTTCTCTATACATACCGGCTAATAGAAACTCTTTGTACATGTTCCAGAATTTCATAGCAATGTGAAATCAAACTAACTTTCACAATCCTGCAAAGATGAAATGTTGAGAATGAGGTAGCAACTTATACCACCTAAGTATCTCAAAGATATGCGTATATGTGATTCGCTGCTTAATACTTGGACAGTTACTCAAATTAGATTGACTTTCCAATGGAGACCATGGAAACGACTTTCCAACAGAAACGATGGAAATATTAGAGAAAATATAAAGTAACTCTGAAAATTCAGAGGATTGTGGTTAGAGTGATAATAACAATCTAGAATGCAGCACCAGGAAGGAGTTATCTGAATGGGACGGAGATCAGTAGACGTGATGTAAATGTACAGAAAAACAAATGACGACAGTTTCAGAAAAATTATATGGTTTATTCAAGAGAAGGAGGTTCTCAAATTGAGCACGTCAATATTACATTTATCTATTTCTAACCCTTATGCAAGCAGTTATTCAGCTTGGCATTGATTGACACAGTTGTTGGATGTCCTCCTGAGGGGTGTCATGCAAAATTCTACACAATTGGTGGTACAAGGTGTAGTGATTCGAAAATTTCTGTGTAAAGTCTAGAACCACTCAGGCTTTTACCGCCTTGAACACACAATATTCTAGATATGAGTGTGGGATGGTAGAATCTTACCAACTGCGTGACACATGTTTGTGTGTGCAGGTTTAAAAGCAGTCGCAGGAAGAAAATAGATGCAGCGGACAAACAGCACCTATGGAGATGTTTTAGTTAGTGTGTAAGGAAGAACCATGGAGCTTATATGCAGCTCTGTGCTTGTTGTGTCATTGACTATTGTTTTTCAAACAAAGACAGTTGGAAAAAAAAACCTCTTGGAGACTCTTGACGTAAGCTTCCTATAGGCAAGACTTATTTTCTGATTAGTGTTAAGAAAAGTTATGGTATCTAAGTCAACTTTCTTTTAGCTGTAAATCAATTTGTTATTCGACGGAGAAAAAGTCAAGAGGGTTTCCAGCAGCTAGCTAGCCAGTAAAGAAGAGTGGCTGCAAATTTCAAGTCAGTCACCTCATAAAGAAGTGGAAGGTGGTTTGGGGAAATAAATCTATGTAACCCAAACTCACACTCACACTTTATGTCATTAGAACATGGCGACCCGTGTGAAAGGACCAGGAAAACAGGAATTTTAAGTCAAAAATGAGAGAAGAAGCTGTTACATGTTGCCATAGCAACCAAACATAATAAGACAAGGGAATTACTCCGAGAAATTGGAATATGTTCAAGTATCCAATGGAGAAAGATTTAAAGGGGAAAACGGTGAAGAAATGAAAAATTCACAGCAATAAATTAGCAAAGAAGATTTCGACGTATTTGTCTCAGAAGAAATACACATAGAATGCTTCAACCAAGAAGATCCACTGCAGGGAGTATAAAGCTCTCACACACATCACAGGGACACAGATGCGGAAACCAACATACACCCGATGCTGCCAACACCAGATGCTGTTCATTAGTACAGACCTGTCTCCACATCTGCTCACCTACGTAACACGAATTCTACGCCGGCTGAGTGTGAAGCAAAACTTGATTACTTTAGTACAAAGTGGTTCATGATACTGTTGAGTGAACTTTTAAAGTGTAATTATTATATTTAAAGTTAGTTTTAAATGCTTACAAGAGCTAAGGCATGTAAAAGTATGGAAAATATACACTCCTGGAAATAGAAAAAAGAACACATTGACACCGGTGTGTCAGACCCACCATACTTGCTCCGGACACTGCGAGAGGGCTGTACAAGCAATGATCACACGCACGACACATCAGACACACCAGGAACCGCGGTGTTGGCCGTCGAATGGCACTAGCTGCGCAGCATTTGTGCACCGCCGCCATCAGTGTCAGCCAGTTTGCCGTGGCATACGGAGCTCCATCGCAATCTTTAACACTGGTAGCATGCTGCGACAGCGTGGACGTGAACCGTATGTGCAGTTGACGTACTTTGAGCGAGGGCGTATAGTGGGCATGCAGGAGGCCGGGTGGACGTACCGCCGAATTGCTCAACACGTGGGGCGTGAGGTCTCCACAGTACATCGATGTTGTCGCTAGTGGTCGGCGGAAGGTGCACGTGCCCGTCGACCTGGGACCGGACCGCAGCGACGCACGGATGCACGCCAAGACCGTAGGATCCTACGCAGTGCCGTAGGGGACCGCACCGCCACTTCCCAGCAAATTAGGGACACTGTTGCTCCTGGGTTATCGTCGAGGACCATTCGCAACCGTCTCCATGAAGTTGGACTACGGTCCCGCACACCGTTAGGCCGTCTTCCGCTCACGCCCCAAAATCGTGCAGCCCGTCTCCAGTGGTGTCGCGACAGGTGTGAATGGAGGGACGAATGGAGACGTGTCGTCTTCAACGATGAGAGTCGCTTCTGCCTTGGTGCCAATGATGGTCGTATGCGTTTTTGGCGCCGTGCAGGTGAGCCCCACAATCAGGACTGCATACGACCGAGGCACACAGGGTCAACACCCGGCATCATGGTGTGGGGAGCGATCTCCTACACTGGCCGTACACCTCTGGTGATCGTCGAGGGGACACTGAATAGTGCACTGTACATCCAAACCGTCATCGAACCCATCGTTCTACCATTCCTAGACCGGCAAGGGAACTTGCTGTTCCAACAGGACAATGCATGTCCGCATGTATCCCGTGCCACCCAACGTGCTCTAGAATGTGTAAGTAAACTACCCTGGCCAGCAAGATCTCCGGATCTGTCCCCCATTGAGCATGTTTGGGACTGGATGAAGCGTCGTCTCACGTGGTCTGCACGTCCAGCACGAACGCTGGTCCATCTGAGGCGCCAGTTGGAAATGGCATGGCAAGCCGTTCCACAGGACTACATCCAGCATCTCTACGATCGTCTCTATGGGAGAATAGCAGCCTGCATTGCTGCTAAAGGTGGATATACACTGTACTAGTGCCGACATTGTTCATGCTCTGTTGCCTGTGTCTATGTGCCTGTGGTTCTGTCAGTGTGATCATGTGATGTATCTGACCCCAGGAATGTGTCAATAAAGTTTCCCCTTCCTGGGACAATGAATTCACGGTGTTCTTATTTCAATTTCCAGGAGTGTATAACAGGTTGGAGAAACTCAAGACCCAGCTATGGCTATGAAAATTAGCAAAGAAGTGCCTGACAGGGTTGAGTTGATAAATTTAATCAAAGTTCAGAGTCTTGAGTTAAACTCACTAAATTCTCAATTAAATGCTCAGAGTGTGGCTCTAAGTAAAGAACTAGGCTTAGTAAATTCTCAATTACATGCTCAGAGTGGAACTCTAAATATTCAAACAACAAATTTAGGTTTGTTAAACGCCAAAGTCGACTCTCAAAGCAAAGAATTCAGTAATCTATGCAAAGGCATAGGTTCTTTTGAAGACTGAATTCGACACTATTAAAGTAGAGAATTTAAAAGTAGATTTAAAGAACAAGTCGACAGATTCTTTGACCACTCATACAAATCATATGTTTACTGAACTTAGTCAGAAACATAAGGACACTTTTCAAGATTTATTGAAAAGTTCAGAACTTAACGTTGAGAACAAATGTAATAATGTAGAATACAAACTTATTGAAAAGTTACGATCTTTTGAAAATATGTACAATATTAAGTATAATGATGTAAGGCAGGGGTTCAATGGTTTGATGAAAGAGAATGTAGATACGCAGAATGAAGTAATGCCAGTCATTTAGTCGCAAATTACAGGTGTCAATACATGGGTAAATAATGTGGAAAGAAATTTCAAAGAGAAAATAGCTGACTCTGATATTATAAATGTAATTAGTTTGGAGGAACAATGTGGAGAAATTATAGATCAAAAGGTTACAGAGGATAACATCGGGAAACATATCGCCTATTCCTTCTTCCGAACTCAATGATACCAGGAAGGGTATGGACAACCTGCGGAGAGAAATTATACTTATGCAAGATACAGTAGAAAAAAGGGCAACTTCACCTAATGCTGTATTAACTAGTGAAGTGGTGACTGATTTGCAATGGGGAGCTAATTCAAGGTTATCTAGGCAATTCCCTAAATTTAAGCCGGACGGAGAGGAGCATCTGACTCATTTCTTAAAGATATTTAACCAAACTTTACCAAAAAATTGGGAAAATTCCCAGAAGAATGAATTTGCTGTGGGGTACCTTCTAGAGGAAGCCTCAGAATGGGTAACAGTAAATATTGAGAATTCTTCCTCTTGGGGAGACTTTCAAAAGAAATTTAAAGACAAGTACTGGTCTGCCAATGCTCAAGAAAAGTTAATATCAGATCTATGGGACCCAAAATATTACAATAATACTTGGGGTACTATAGGGAAATATTTCGATTGGCATTTAATACAAGAAGGTAAAAAGGGGGTGGGGGGAATACAATGTAAGGGATGTAAAATTGTATATCCCCCAGGGACCTTAACATTCTGAGTTAACGGGTGGAGTAATGACCATCGGATCCCGAGTTGTTTACGGTGTTTTTCCAAAATAGTTTTCCTGCGCCAAATTCCTTTAAAATCTAGAACTACTCTGTAATCTTATCGCTTATAAAACCGGATATGACTGTAAAATAGAGGACAACTTAAGAGAATCACAGTAAAAGTTATATCTAGATGAAATAAACTGAACAGAGTATTATATTTCTGGAAAATATAATATGATGTGACTAGCTGAACAACTGTTATACCATAGTGTACACATTTTCTATTTTGTATAGAGTATTTTATACCTTTTATGAGATGTGATATAGATGGAAGAGTTTGTATAGTTTTGAGAGGAGTGGGTGTTGTAGCTAAAAGCACGATTCACAAGAACAGATAAGTAATGACTAACACAAAACACACATCACACCTTTCAAACAACCCTTGCAAACAAGTGTGCCCGATTTTTCATCATTTGCCGTTTCCATAAGTTTGCCAGAGGGACAAGCCCATTCTGTAGGGGCCGATTTAACACCAGACCACCTCTGGCATCTCACTTAAGTACCTGAGGGGTAGGGATCCTGGGAGTGGGGGGTTGGAAAGGTTCCCTGTCTTTGGGGCTATCTTCTTTTTCTTCTTCGATCCTAGCATCCACATCTATTTTTTCTTTTCTTTCTTCTCATTTGAGGAGCTGTCTATTTTTTCCCTCTTTTCATATTCACAAACTTCTATTGCTGAAGTCCTTCCTTATTTCCATGTTTTCTAGACACCAAAATCTTATCTTTAAATAAGAAGGCAAAGAAATCAGACTACATGAACCCCCATCCACTTATACACAAATATACACTTCTACACAAACATTAAATTACGTAAGACAAAGCCTGTCACAATGTGAGAACTGCCAAATATTGTAGGGAAAAATGTGTGTACATATGGAGATATGCACCTATTTATAGGAAGCTATGACGGTTCTACATACGAAGAGGTGCACATAAACAAAGAACAGTTGCAGTTCTAAATAGAGATTAGAATAGGCACAATGAACTGATGCGCAAAGAGAGACACAAACATATTAGTTTATGGAACAAAAATGCTACATAATGAACAACTGTAAATAGTAAATGTAGGCACAGTATGTATTGAAAATATAGAAGTTTATAAGTTGAGGAGGACTCTAGGAAGTAAATGATATATTATAGAATGAATGCAAAGTTTAAAATAGATTTCTATCTTTACCAGAAGATACTTAATTATGATATACATATAAATGTATACTAGGGTAATGAACCATGAGGCCTACTTGGAAAGGATAAGCTGGGCGTACCCAGCATTCACTAAGTATAAAGGGAGATAGAACAATCTGTGGCCTAAAAAATAGGGATATTTTGTAAGGGGCCTACTTACCAGATTGGAAAAAACTTACCAGATTGGAAAAAGGAAGTGCTCTCATAAGGTTAACCCACAAGCAAGGAATAGGCGCTGATCCTAGGAGAAAGGGACAGTATTGTGACAAAAGTCACAAATTTTATAGATTATTCTGGGAAGTGGGAATTCTATGAATGTCTAGCATTATTATGTGGGATGGTAGAATCCTACCTACTGCGCGTCACATGTTTCTGTGTGCAGGTTTAAAATCAGTCACGGAAAGAAAGTAGACGCAGTGGACGAATGGCACCGACAAGTACCTGTCGAGCAATCCATAGATGTTTTAGTGAGGGTGTAAGGAAGAACCATGGAGCTTATTTGCAGCTCTTGCTTATTGTGTAATTAACTATTGTTATTAAAACAAAGAAAGTTGAAAAAGAACTCTTGACGTAAGTTTGCTATAGGCAAGACTTATTTTCTGAATCATATTAAGAAAAGGGAGACGGAAATTTAATAGTCATGGGTGACTGGAATTCGTCAGTAGGAAAAGGGAGAGAAGGAAACATAGTAGGTGATTATGGATTGGGGCTAAGAAATGAAAGAGGAAGCCGTCTGGTAGAATTTTGCACAGAGCATAACTTAATCATAGCTAACACTTAGGAATCAGGTATTAAATTGTTAGACATTTCCAGGGGCAGATGTGGACTCGACCACAATCTATTGGTTATGACCTGTAGGTTAAAACTGAAGAAACAGCAAAAAGGTGGGAATTTAAGGACATGGGATCTGGATAAGCTGAAAGAACCAGAGGTTGTAGAGAGTTTCAAGGAGAGAATAAGGGAACAATTGACAGGAATGGGGGAAAGAAACACAGTAGAAGAAGAATGGGTAGCTCTGAGGGATGAAGTAGTGAAGGCAGCAGAGGATAAAGTAGGTAAAAAGACGAGGGCTCCTAGAAATCCTTGGGTAACAGAAGAATTATTGAATTTAATTGATGAAAGGAGAAAATATAAAAATGCAGTAAATGAAGCAGGCAAAAAGGAATACAAACGTCTCAAAAATGAGATCGACAGGAAGTGCAAAATGGCTAAGCAGAGATGGATAGAGGACAAATGTAAGGATGTAGAAGATAACTCACTAGGGGTAAGATAGATACTGCCTACAGGAAAATTAAAGAGACCTTTGGAGAGAAAAGAACCACGTGTATGAATATCAAGAGCTCAGATGGCAACCCAGTTCTAAGCAAAGAAGGGAAGGCAGAAAGGTGGAAGGAGTATATAGAAGGTTTATACAAGGGCGATGTACTTGAGGTCAATATTATGGAAATGGAAGAGGATGTAGATGAAGACGAAATGGGAGATAAGATACTGCGTGAAGAGTTTGAAAGAGCACTGAAAGACCTGAGTCGAAACAAGGTGCCCGGAGTAGACAACATTCCATTATAACTACTGATGGCCTTGGGAGAGCCAGTCATGACAAAACTCTACCAGCTGGTAAGCAAGATGTATGAGACAGGCGAAATACCCTCAGACTTCAAGAAGAATATAATAATTCCAATCCCAAAGAAAGCAGGTGCTGATAGATGTGAAAATTACCGAACTATCAGTTTAATAAGTCACAGCTGCAAAATACTAACGCGAATTCTTTACAGACGAATGGAAAAACTGCTAGATGCGGACCTCGGGGAGGATCAGTTTGGATTCCGTAGAAATGTTGGAAGACATGAGGCAATACTGACCTTACGAATTATCTTAGAAGAAAGATTAAGAAAAGGCAAACCTACGTTTCTAGCATTTGTAGACTTAGAGAAAGCTTTTGACAATGTTGACTGGAATACTCTCTTTCAAATTCTGAAAGTGGCAGGGGTAAAATACAGGGAGCGAAAGGCTATTTACAATTTGTACAGAAACCAGATGGCAGTTATTAGAGTCGAGGGGCATGAAAGGGAAGCAGTGGTTGGGAAAGGAGTGAGACAGGGTTGTAGCCTCTCCCCGATGTTATTCAATCTGTATATTGAGCAAACAGTAAAGGAAACAAAAGAAAAATTTGGAGTAGGTATTAAAATTCATGGAGAAGAAGTAAAAACTTTGAGGTTCGCCGATGACATTGTAATTCTGTCAGAGACGGCAAATGACTTGGAAGAACAGTTGAATGGAATGGCCAGTGTCTTGAAAGGAGGATATAAGATGAACATCAACAAAAGCAAAATGAGGATAATGGAATGTAGTCAAATTAAATCGGGTGATGCTGAAGGAATTAGATTAGGAAATGAGACACTTAAAGTAGTAAAGGAGTTTTGCTATTTAGGAAGTAAAATAACTGATGATGGTCGAAGTAGAGAGGATATAAAATGTAGACTGGCAATGTCCAGGAAAGCGTTTCTGAAGAAGAGAAATTTGTTAACATCGAATATAGATTTATGTATCAGGAAGTCGTTTCTGAAAGTATTTGTTTGGAGGGTAGCCATGTATGGAAGTGAAACATGGACGATAACTAGTTTGGACAAGAAGAGAATAGAAGCTTTCGAAATGTGGTGCTACAGAAGAATGCTGAAATTAAGGTGGATAGATCACGTAACTAATGAGGAGGTATTGAATAGGATTGGGGAGAAGAGAAGTTTGTGGCACAACTTGACTAGAAGAAGGGATCGGTTAGTAGGACATGTTTTGAGGCATCAAGGGATCACAAATTTAGCATTGGAGGGGAGCGTGGAGGGTAAAAATAGTAGAGGGAGACCAAGAGACGAATACACTAAGCAGATTCAGAAGGATGTAGGTTGCAGTAGGTACTGGGTGATGAAGAAGCTTGCACAGGATAGAGTAGCATGGAGAGCTGCATCAAACCAGTCTCAGGACTGAAGACAACAACAACAACAACATTAAGAAAAGTTATGGTATCGAGGCCAACTTTCTTTTAACTGTAACTCAATTTGTTCCTGACGTTCAGCACTACAAGAGACTCATAGGAATTTACATATTTATGTTGAAAGTGAGAGTTTAATTGTGTATGGAGGGAAAATACATGGTTAATTGACGAAAAGGAACATTTGTATGTCTACTTATTTAATAAGTAGAAAGAGTCTAAAAATTCCTGTACCTAGTGTTATTCGACGAAGAAGAAGTTAAGAGGGTTTCCAGCAGCCGGCTTACCAGTAGAGAAGAGTGGCTGCAAATTCCAAGTAAGTCACCTCGTAAAGAAGTGGAAGGTGGTTTGGGGAAATAAACCAATATAACCAAAACTCACACACACACTTTAAGTCATTAGGATGTTAGAAAGTATGAAATGCAGATTTTTTGTAAAAAAGTTATATTCAAAGGAATGATAAATAGTGCTTTATTCTCAGTGTGCTCTATCGTTTGTAATACATTTTTCCTATCTTAAGGGCAATTATTGAATACCAAGTCAGTAAAAATTATCATAAAAATTACCCTCTTTTGGCCACGGACCATTCATAGAGCCATTTTTTCACATCTTCATACAAACCAAAGCGCTGTGCTTGACCCCTCGATGCAAATGAGTGGTAATCGGAAGGAGCCAAGACTGGTGAGTAAGCTGCATGGGGCAGAATTTCCCAGTAAAGTGCTTCCAACGTTTTGCGAACCACTTTTGGCACACGTGAAGGAACATTTTCATGAACAAACATGACTTTGTGTTGCCTCTTTCGGTATTGTGGCCATTTTCCAATCAGCGAATGGCTCAAATCGGTCAATTGTTCTTGGTAGCGTTTAGTATTAACCGTTTCTCCACATTTTAACAGCTCATAATAGACCATGGCCTTCTGGTCCCACCAAACACAGAGTATCATCTTTCTACCAAAGCAATTTCGTATTGCAGTCAATGTGGATGGTGTGTTGCATCTACCTATGATTTTTCTGTGCTTGGGACTGTCAAAATAAATCAACTTTTCATCATCTATAGTTATGTGATTCAAGAATCATCTTAGCAAGCAAAATCTGACGTGTTTTTGCACTTTTCCATTTGCCTGTTGTTCAATACATGTGGTACCCATTTACTGATCTTCTGAATATTTCCTGTCTCTCATAGCCGACTGGAAACAGCTTGTTGACTAACACTCAATTGCTCAGCAATTTGCTTTTGTTTTTCCAAATCAGCTTCATTCAATGATGTTTCCAATATTACATCTTCATATTTTTTGCTGGTTTTCCATTTTCCTTGTTTGCAACAGCAAAGTCACCATTTTTTAAATTCCAAAATCTTCATTCACACATATCTAGTGATGGAGCTTGTTCATCATAAATTTCTTGAAGTGATTGGTATGATTCAGCAGCAGTATTCTTCAAATGAAAACATAAAATTAATGCTCTCCATAAATGCTCTTTTTTCAGTTTAATTTTAACATATTGAACACAACAGTAAAACACTTTACACACATTTTTCCATTTTATCATTAATGCGCATCTGTCACTTGCTGAAGATACAACAATATGGTGCAATGTCAAATCTTTATAGCACAAACTGCACTGGCACAATATCTGTTGCCTGAAATCTGCACTTCATACTTGTGCACCTGGTAGATCATCAAAGTGCTCAGCTGTTTGAACATTCTCAATTGGGAAGAGATTTGGCAATGTTGCTGGCCAAGGCAGGGTTTGACAAGCACGATGATAAGCAGTAGAGACACTCACCATGTATAGGTGGGCTTTATCTTGCTGGAAGGTAAGCCCAGGCTGACTTGGCATGAACGGCAACAAAACAGTCCATAAAATATAATTGACATAGCACTGTGCTGTAAAGGCTGCCACAGATGACAACCAAAGGGATCCTGCTATGAAAACAAATTGTACCCCAAACCTTTATTCCACGTTGCCAGGCTGTATGGCGGGTGACAGTCGTGTTGGTATCCCAATGCTGTCTGGGGCATCCCCAGGCATGTCTGTGCTGGTCACCAGGGCTCAATTCAAAGTGGGACTCATCACTGAAAACAGTTCTGCTCCAGTCAATGAGATTCCAAACTGACTGTCACCTGCCACACGGGCTGACAAACAGGAAGTATCGTTTGGGGAGACTATTTCTTTTCACAGCAGAACCCCTTTGGCTGTCATCCACAGCATCCTTACAGCACAGCACACAATGTTCTATGCCGCCTCTTTGTTGCCCTTCATGGCAAGCCATCCTGGTCTTACATTTCAGCAACATAATGCCTGCCGGGACACAGGTAGAGCTTCTACTGCTTGTCATCACACTTGCTAGGCCCTACATGATCTCCCCTGAATTTTGTATGTTTTTAGGCAGGGCTCTCCAGCCAGCTTGGGATTTTGATGATCTAACATGCCAGTTGGACAGAATTTGGAACAGTACCCGTCTGGAGGACATCCAACGAACTCTATCAATCAATATCAAGCTGAAAAGCCGCTTACTTAAGGGCCAGAGGTGGATCAACACTTTATTGGCTTGCTCAATTTCTGAAGCTGTTTCTCTTAAATAAGTCATCTAATTTTTCCAAAACTGTAATAATCTGTTTGTTTGCATGTGAACATCACATCTATTGATTTCTGTCCCATTCAAATAATACAATTCTTTTGTGCCGCCCCCCCCCCCCCCAACACCCACGCGCACACTCACCTCAACACCCCCCCCCCCCCCCCCCCCCCCCTACAGTGTATGTTCCCTACTCAATGATATTCTGTTGGAATTTTAAGATTAATTCAAAATCTGACAATTGAGACATTTCACATATTGTCTCCTTCTAAAGTATATTAACCATTATAATGCTCTTGCAGTGACTACTTGAACACACAATAAATTGTGCAGTTCTTCTAGTACATATTTTGATTACTAGGTGGCAACTGTTACATACGTCTATGATTACCACAGGGGTCAGCTCTTTTCCACAATCAATATATAATGTCACATGTCCAGATGCTTTCCCTATAAAGAATACCATGGTGATAACAACTATTTCTTAAGACAGATGAAGTACTTCATGGTTCAGTTGACATGCAGTGTTCTCAATTTTATGACATTTTAGACTGTGGAAGTATTGGTCACATTAGTGATTTCATGTATTAGATGACAGTGTTGCTGTAAGTTAGCCTCACTTGTTTTTACCGAACTCTTGGTCATATCAAATAATTAATAAATTAAATGTTAAACAACAAGAACAATTTAAAACATTTACAGTAGCTCAGTATGTAGTGAAATCTCACAAAACAAAAATAAAATGTAGTTACACATACCTATCAAGTAGTAATAGCACCCAACAGCAAACCATGATACAGCAGATTCTGGGTACAGGTCAACTAAGCGATGTGCCAAGTAAAACAACTCTGCAACAGACAATAAATAGCACAAAATTAAATACATTTTGAATAAATTATAAACTTCTAATTACCAAAACAAAAAAAAAAAACTACAATTGGAGAAGGAATTTCAGTTGTATATTAACACAGTGAAATTCTTGTACAGACAACAAATAGGTGGTGTTCATAATGTGATTGCACTTGTAAACATATACAAAAATCTAACCCATCTCTCGTATCTTCTTGTCACAGTCTCTATATTTCTCCAGCCATTTTCCTGCACCTCTCTACAATCTATGTCCTTCATAACTTCTCCTAAAAGGCTGGACTCCATGGAGAAATCTTCTTTGGACATATTTTCTACAAGTTGATTTCCTTGTAAGTAAACTGTACAGCACAGTAGCTGTTGCTTCATATTCTTTCCTCTTTTCTTATTCTCTGTAGTAACCCAACTCCACCAACCTATCTTCAAAAATCTGTTGTTACGACATTTGGCTTTTGCCAATATTGTTCAAGTTTTTCTTCGCACAATAATTTGATATGTCAGTTTTTGAATTTTATTTGCGTGAAAAATGGAATAAAGCTTGGAAACACATTGGTATAGTTGCTCTATTATAGCTGGAACTTGTTGACTGCTAGATATTTCGTTCTTGCAATCCTAAGGCCTGCCTCTTTATATAAACTGTTGACATCTTGTGCTCAGTATCTTTAAGATTTTCTGCACTCATAGTTGGTCAAAATAAAAAGTAAATAGTTGGTCGAAATAAAAAGTAATGTGTGTGAAAATCCCTTAATTGCATTCAGTCCCATTCTGGATCACGTATTTTGTTAGTTTTCAAGCTTCTTCTTTATGTCTGTTTAAAGGTATTGGCGATTATCTTAAGCTCAGTTTAAGAGTTTTACTTAATTTTAACAATATTGGAGAGATCTGTACTATCTGTTTATTAAATACGTGTCAAGCATTTTAATGAAAAAAAAAAAAAGTGATATTATTCATGGTCTTAAGCCCAGGGCTTCAACCCACAAATGACATAAGGAATAGGAGAAGTACGTACTTCATTTAAAATGAGATATATGCACTCAATGCAACACCTGAGAGTGAAGGTAATAGCAAGAGTAACCGAGTTAGCTTGAGGTTTATCAGCACGATGCCTCACTCGAAGGGTTATGTGAAGGGTAAGAACCAGCAGAGTGAAGGTAAGTGGACACAAACAGTGCTGCTGTACCACTTGTGGAAGCCTTCAATCGACAAACAAATAACAAACTGTTAATGACTCAAGTGTGCTTGATGGGTGTGTCTCAGTATTACAGAGCACATACAATGGTAAACAACACTGGTAAGCAATGTGGGAGCTGCTGGTAATGTCCATCAGCATAGACCCGAGGACACAGCTGGAAAGTATCTTCACACAAGGAGTTACTTTGTTCTAAGAAAGCTGCAATCATCCCCAGAGTTACCACTACAGAGTGTTGGCTTAGGCATTGACTCCACATGTGGTGGAAGATGGTGCGAGTGCACATATGAGGCCACAGTAAATCACCCATGCAGGTTCAGTTATCTGTGAATCAGGCAGACACTGAACTCTGTGTCAGTCAAGCTTCAAACTGTGATTCAGAATTTCGTCTTGCTCTACCACCATACGAAGCCTTGTGCATGTCCTCCAGCAGAAGTTTGTCTTTGCACTGAGTTAGTACTTGTTCCTTTGAACATTCACTCAAATGAACATTGAAAGTAGTCAATTTTACACGGTTATTCATATTTCCTTATCAAACAAAGATCATTCACTGGACACAACAATAGATACATTTTATGGTGCCAGGAGTGGGGATGGTCGTAGATTAACTGGAAATGTATGTAGTTTAATCAAACAGCAACTGCATGCAATGAATTAGAGGAATAGATCACAATTACTTTTGAAATATAGGGTCCACTCAGTCCGACATCCTGAAGAAGAAAAAAAAATTAATAAATAAATAAAAAAATAAAAAATGGAATGGTTTTGACAATGCTTTTCACTTGAACAATAACAGTGCACAAGCTAGACACATGAGTAAAGTGAACACCAGAGAAAGGGGGATGTGAGAAAATGGGGTCAAAGCAGTCAGACAGGAGCCAGAAATGCATGAGTATGCGGATGGTGCACAGCAGCATATGGTGAATAGTGGCAATACTACATTTGGTATGTGAATCAGCTTAGCAGTCTTGTCACGTGATTGGGATGATAGTTTCTGTGACAACACTATTGTGCAAGTCACTCACCAGGCATTTGTTCATCTTTCTGACGGACATTAGTTAATACTGCCATTATTTGATGGTAACAGAAATATTGTAAGTGAAAGTGTGAAATTTCGCTGAAATTTGTGAAAACCACAACAGATGATTCAGTAAGCAGCAAATTGCTAGTTAGAGAGAGAGAGATGCACATACCATTATTGTACAGAATTATGCCAGTAAAAGAACATTAGACTATTATTCAAGCAAAATGTTCACATGCTAGCAGGAGCATGTAGAAAGCATGACACAATAAAGCTCATAACTCAGGGCAATAAAACATTGCTTTCTGAAGCCATTCTAGACACAATGAGAGAGACGAAGTTGGCAGGTACCCTTGCGCTCATTCAGGAGCTATTTTTGTAGCCTTGCGCTCATTCGGGAACTAAGTCAACATGTCGATTCAGGGGATTTATGATGACTGAACCGAAACAATAGTGCATATCACAGAAATAATTGACACTATTAGAAGCAAGAACTCATTTTGGCATAGGAAAGCATGATGGCCTTGGCAAGAGAGAAGAAAAGTATGAAAAGCAGTGATGCAGCACTGCCAAATGAAAAGCTAAGAATGAAGTGTTTCACATGCAGTGGGCCAAGACCATATAGCACAAGATTTAGCATCACATAACGTAAGCCATTCTAGACATAATGAGAGATTCAGAGTTGGCAGGCAGCCTTGTGCTCATTTGGAAGCTAAGCAGACGTGTTTATTCAAGAAATTTATGACAAATGAACCAAAAAAATAACTAACAGAAGCAACAGCTCACTTTGGCAGAGGAAAGTTGGACAGTATCAGCGAGGGAGAAGAAAAGTATGAAAAGTGGTATCAGAAGAGATGCATATAATTAACATGAGAGTAATGAAGTACAAAAATAGCTAACACTTCAATTAGGGGATTTACCATTGGATAACAAATGTGCTACAAAACCACCTCTTTGTTGTTTGTGTTTGTGAAGAGTTGCTTTTGGGAACCTTTGTAGCAGACGAGGACTATGCCTTGGACAAACTGTGTAAAAATGCTCATCAGCTGTACAATGCCAAGATGGAATGTGTTGGCTCTATTTCTGCAACTATTTATAAATTCAATACTTAATTATTGGAGATCAGTTAAATAATTTTAAGTGTGTGTGTGTGTGCTTTTACTGAAGAGCTTTGTGTAATACACTACTGGCCATTAAAATTGCTACACCACGAAGATGATGTGCTACAGACGTGAAATTTAACCGACAGGAAGAAGATGCTGTGATATGCAAATTATTAGCTTTTCAGAGCATTCACACAAAGATGGCGCCAGTGGTGACACCTACAATGGGCTGACATGAGGAAAGTTTCCAACCAATTTCTCATACACAAACAGCAGTTGACTGGCGTTGCCTGGTGAAACGTCGTCGTGATGCCTCGTGTAAGGAGGAGAAATGCGTACCAACACGTTTCCGACTTTGATAAAGGTCGGATTGTAACATATTACGATTGCGGTTTATCGTATCGCAACATTGCTGCTCGCGTTGGTCAAGATCCAATGACTGTTAGCAGAATATGGAATCAGTGGGTTCAGGAGGGTAATATGGAATTCCGTGCTGGATCCCAACGGCCTCGTATCACTGGCAGTCGAGATGACAGGCATCTTATCCGCATGGTTGTCACGGATCATGCAGCCACATCTCGATCGAGTCAACAGATGGTGACGTTTGCAAGACAACAACCATCTGCATGAACAGTTTGACGACGTTTGCAGCAGCATGGACTATCAGCTCGGAGACCATGCAGTTACCCTTGACGCTGCATCACAGACAGGGAGTGCCTGTGATGGTGTACTCAACAACAAACATGGGTGCACGAATGGCAAAATGTCATTTTATCGGATGAATCCAGGTTCTGTTTAGAGCATCATGATGGTCACATCCGTGTTTGGCGACATCACGGTGAACGCACATTGGAAGCGTGTATTTGTCATCGCCATACTTGCGTATCATCTGGGATGATGGTATGGGGTGCCATTGGTTACACGTCTCGGTCACCTCTTGTTCACATTGACGGCACTTTGAACAGTGGATGTTACATTTCAGACGTGTTATGACCCTTGGCTCTACCCTTCATTTGATCCCTGCGAAACCCTACATTTCAGCAGGATAATGTACGAACACATGTTGCCCGTCCTGTAAGGGGCTTTCTGGATACAGAAAATGTTCGACTGCTGCCATGGCCAGCACATTCTCCAGATCTCTCACCAACTGAAAACGTCAGGTCAATGGTGGCCGAGCAACTGGCTTGTCACAATACACCAGTCACTACTCTTGATGAACTGTGGTACTGTTTTGAAGCTACATGGGCAACTGTAACTGTACACAACATCCAAGCTCTGTTTGACTCAATGCCCAGGCATATCAAGGCCGTTATTACGGCCAGAGGTGGTTGTTCTGGGTACTGATTTTTCAACATTTATGCACCCAAATTGTGTGAAAATGTAATCACATGTCAGTTCTAGTATAATATATTTGTCCAATGTATACCTGTTTATCATTTGCGTTTCTTCTTGGTATAGGAATTTTAATGGCCAGTAGTGAAGTAATGGCA
Organism: Schistocerca gregaria; assembly: GCF_023897955.1. Classification (NCBI taxonomy): domain Eukaryota; kingdom Metazoa; phylum Arthropoda; class Insecta; order Orthoptera; family Acrididae; genus Schistocerca; species Schistocerca gregaria. The sequence continues at coordinate 201,047,407 of NC_064923.1, forward strand.
TGTGATAATTACGGTATCAGTCCAATGCTTCACAGTCAAATAAAGCTTATTCCTAATTGTGAAAGGCCTAATTAACTGAAATGAGACCGTGGCATTGCAAACTATTTTAACATCGTGTATGGAAGCAGCAATTGTTAAGTTATATACCACGTCAGTAAGATTACAATACGGTTGAAAGTGCCGACAACTGCACTTTAAAGAGTACCTGTGTAAGTCATTTAAATAATATCAGTCATTTCAGAGCTATATGCAATGTACGATAGCTGTTCAAAATGTAAGGTGACTTTTCAAACTGTGCGGGCTACATACATTTGATTATCAATCTTTTAATCTTTTTTTATGTTGGCACACATGTCCTGAATACATGTTCACAGTTTCAAGTGTACAGCATACTTTGTTTTTAACAGATAGAATGGTTAGATGTGTTTTGCATCAAATTTTGTTTGAAAAATGGAATCAAGTGCACTAAAACACTTGAAATGTTGACAGTGGCATACACTGAGTCTGCTATAACTAAAAGAAATGTTCGGCATGCAATTTTTTTGGACATTTTGGGCACAAGACGTGTGTCAGCTAAGTTGCTTCCAAAACTTCTCAATTTTGATCAGAAGAACCGCCGCATGAGCATCACTCACGGACTCTTGGATGATGTCAATGATGAAATGATGATCCTGATTTGCTCAAAACGGTCATAACTGATGATGAAACATGGGTTTACGGTTACGATGTTGAAACCAAAGCCCAATCATCCCAAAGGAAGTATCTTGGAGATCCATGACCGAAAAAAGCACATGAAGTTCTCAGCTCTGCCCGGTAGAAGACAGTGCAAAAACCTGTAGAGTGAATGGAAGTAAGTTTTGTGAACGAAGTGATGAACAAGAAACATTCACAGCAAAACAGCATAATGCTAAAAACAGCATAAGTAGCTGCAGTGTGAATGTTAGCAAGTTTCATGAGCAAAGTAGCGAACAGGAAACATATGCAGTGAAACATAATAGTGCTGATAAATATCAATAAGAAATTCACACAGGAGTGAAACAGTGTGATGGTCAAAATTTCGTACATAAAACCTGTAAAGTTACCTTATTAGGTGATAGCCAAGGTCGTAATGTTTCAAGTTACCTTAATGAAAACGTAAATCTCGAGTGTCTGGGGTATGCATATACTTCAGCAGAAGCCAAAGATGTCTTGCAAAACACTAACAAAAAGGCTTCTGAAGCTGATGCTGTCGTAATTATGACTGGAACAAATGACATAGCGAAAAACAACAGCGTGAACTTAATAAAAGGTTTAAGAAGCACATTACCAAGTGTCACATCGAAAAAAGTGTTTGTTGTCGATGTTCCACTTAGATATGATCTTGCAAATCGATCCTGCGTAAATCGCGAGGTATTGGAAGTAAACAAACAGCTATACCACCTGTGTTCGAAATTCAAAAATACCACAATCATTAAAGCTAGAGAGTTTGACAGGGAGTGCTATACATGACAAGGATTCCACCTAAACAACCAAGGAAGAAGATTAATCTCGGAACTGATTACCAAAACTGAGAGTAAAGAAATGGCCACCTTTACAGTAATACTGCTGGACCAAGGAAACCTGTAAAGTCTGCGGGTCTGTCTGGCAAAATATTACAAGATATGTTCCAGCAGGATCAAAATAGTCTTCAAACCATTCACTCTGAGCCCAGAAAACTAGATGTATCCGAATGTTGTCAAGATGGGGCCTTGCTACCAGTAGTAGACTTACAAACAACTCGAAGATATCAGCTGTATAGAAGCGCCCTTATAAAAGACAATCTGAACCCTTTTCTTCACTGCCCAGGGTTAGCAAAAATAGTCTTCTGTTGTTACATATTAAAATACAGTCTTTAAGAAAGAAGTTGAGAGAATTGCAGTACTAGTTAGAAACTTCCCAACTGTGGTATACTTAGTGTAAATGAGCACTGGCCATATTCATCAGAAATTGACCTCAATATTCCATTTGGTTACTCCTTAGCTAGTAGTTACTGCAGATCAACAATTGGACATGGGGGTGTTGCAATGTATATTAAGAATGGACTAAATCTACAATACTTTACTATTGATGTCACAGACCTGTGTATAGACTCCACCTTTGAGGCTGGAGTTGTACATATACCTAAACATAATATTATTGTTGCATCTGTATATCGCACACCATCTTCTAGTGAATATGAATCTATAGTAAATTAAAAAAAAAAACAGTTAGTCTTACTAAATAAGCTTAAATATAAATACCAAAGAATCTTAATTTTTGGTGATATTAATATGGATATCAGGGTACAGAATCATATCATATTGGAATTCTTGGATAGCTTAAGAGCTTTTGATTGCTATTGTCTAAATGATAAGCCTACTAGATATAATGCATGTTCAGACAATATAATAAGTATTATCCATAAAAATAATGTTGAAATTGGAGTAGTCAAGTTAGGCCTAGCTGAGAATGATGGCCTATGGATTACAGTCCCAGTCAGCATTTCAGATGAACAACACAAAACTGTTAGACCTATGAATGAATGCAACATAAGAGAGTTTAGAACTAGGTTAAGGTCAGCTAACTGGAATGACATCTTATACAAAGATGTGTGTGTGAATAACACAAGCAAATTATTTATAGAAGAAATTGCACGAATATTTGATGAGTGTTGTCCCAGATTACTAATAAAAAAATTAAAAAAAAAAAAAAAACATAGTAATAACCAAGCTCATAAACCACAGAGAGTAAATAATTGGTTCACACCATACCTCAACAGCATCAGGATTATGCTTCTTATGTTTAAGGACCGATCTCATAACAGCAGCGAGTACAAAGAGATGTACATTAGAATAAGAAAAATTTATAGATCTGAAATAAGCTTGGCAAAACATAGGGCGAATAATAACTATATTCTTAAATCTAGAAACAGCAGTAAAGCAGCCTGGGAAGTAATTAAATGTGAAATAAATAGACCAACAACTCAGCTAGCTATACCCATAGCCCCACATATCTTAAACTCACACTTTGTTAACTTCAGTTTACAACAAGATTTGTCTCCCCCAAAGCCATGTTTGATGCAAAAACTCTTTTAGGTTTAAATAAGAATGTAGTTCATAAATTCTGCTGGGCAACAGTAACTGAAAATGATGCTATCAAAGCAATAGAAAAACTAAGTAGTTCCAGAGCAGAGGACTTCTATGGTCTGTCAAACTTTATCATAAAGAAGATATCAAGTGATCTTCTGTCCCCTCTAACCACTATCATTAACCGTATATTACAGGAAGGGATTTTCCCCGACTGTTTGAAAATAGCAGTAACTATTCATATATTTAAGAAAGGAGATAAATCAAATTCAAGTAACTATCGCCCTATCTCATTAATCCCAATAATATCTACAATAATCGAAGACTGTATTCACTAACAAATGAATCACTATTTTGAGAGGGATAACCTATTAAGTAACTCACAGTGTGGATTCAGGTCTAAACTATCCACACTTAAAGCAGTTGAAAATATTGTTAGTGATATATATGGTGGCTTTGAAAACAAATTAATCTCTTGTGCTACTCTCCTCTTGTGCTACCTGAGTAAAGCATTTGACACTGTATCTCATAGTACTTTGATCATGAAATTAAGACACTATGGTATGGAACAGGACACCCTGAAATTATTAGAATCCTACTTAAGCAACAGAGTACAATTTGTTAGTGTAAATGGGCAGCTGTCAAACCCACAAACAATAAAAAGAGGTGTGCCACAGGGCTCCATACCTTGGTCCTTTGTATTATGTTGTAGTGCATGTTAATGATATGCACAGTATTTACCCTGTAAAACAGGCCTCTATGTGAATGATACAACTTTTATCAATTCAGGACAGATTCTTGAATCTGTACGAGAAAAAAAGTAATAATATTTCAAAAATCGATTCATTGGTTTAGTGGAAACTCCCTATACATAAATGAAACAAAAACTGAGGGAGTATTCTTTAATTTGACGGTATCAAACAAAGAAAATAAGTCTGTTAAACTGTCAGGAATGATGACTGACCAGAAACTTAGCTGGGATAAACATATCACATATGTCTGTTATAAACTTGCACGTGCTATGTTCCTACTTTATAAGCTTAGGAATAATGTAAGCCAAAACTTACTGATGCATTCATATTTTGCTTATATCCACCCCCATCTTTCATATGGTATTCTGCTCTGGAGAAATTCTCCCAATTCAGTATCAATTTTTAGACGGCAAAACAAGCTCTTCAATGTATAGTGGGTTTATCTCCTAGGGATACATGCAGGGAGGCAAAACAAGCTCTCCAATGTATAGTGGGTTTATCTCCTAGGGATACATGCAGGGAATATTTCAAAAAACTTAACATCATGACATTTTCTTGTTTGAACATCCATTATTGCTTATTACAAGTAAAAGAAAACATAGCTCAATATCCCCTTAGGTCATCCGTCCACACTCACAATACAAGACGAAACCACACAATTGATCTGCCATACTCTAGATTGTCCAGGATACATAATAGTTATAAATATGTAGGCCTTGAACTGTTTAATATGCTCCCAAAAATTGTACAAACAGTATCTAAAAATAAGTTTAAGACAACATTGGGTCAATGGCTCAAAGGTAAAGCATTTTATTCAGTTGATGAATATAAAGATTGTAATATGGCAGATTTTCTGTTTTAACATAGAGAAAGGTACCTCTGCCTGTAGTAGGACCTAAATTTGGAAAAACAATATCTAACATACAGGCATATACCTATTTCGAGTGCTCTATATTTGTATCAATATCTTAGGATAATGACATAGTGTTGACTCTTTGCCTTTAAATATGTCTGCTTGTGTCTGTGTATGTGCGGATGGATGTGTGTGTGTGTGTGTGTGCGCGAGTGTACACCTGTCCTTTTTTTCCCCTAAGGGAAGTCTTTCCGCTCCCGGGATTGGAATGACTCCTTACCCTCTCCCTTAAAACCCACATCCTTTCGTCTTTCCCTCTCCTTCCTGAAGAAGCAACCATCGGTTGCGAAAGCTAGTAATTCTGTGTGTGTGTTTGTGTGTTTTGTTGATGTGCCTGTCTGCCGGCGCTTTCCCGCTTGGTAAGTCTTGGAATCTTTGTTTTTAATATATTTTTCCCAACATGTATATGATAATGACATAGTGTTATCAACATGAATACTTCCCACATAATATAAATTTGTATTATGTTTTCTTTTTTATTGTGAAATTAACACTATATAAAATTTCAAATGTTTACTATTGTACTACACTAACATTCATATGATTTATGTATACATTGTTATAAGAATATACCCATCTGTATACTGTAATTGAACTTATTGATGAAGCCCATTGTATAGGAAAATACTGAACGGCTAATAAAGATTCTTATTCTTATTCTTGAAAGACTTTCAACAGCCTAAAACTTCAGGTCAACAAAGGTGAATTTTTGCGAATAGAAGTGTCCAAGGGCTTAAAGCCAGACCCACAGAGGGTCAGAGTAATAAAAGCTTATGCATAGCCTAAAATCATGAAGGAATTGAAGGCTTTCCTACATCTTGTCCAACACTACAGGTGATTCATAAGTAATTCCAGCGTAATCATCAAGCCACAATATGATCTGTTAAAGAAAGAAGCTCATTACTGTTGATTCCCTGAGCAACAAAATGCCTTTTGGCATTTACAAGAGGAAGTCATCAGTGCACCAATATGCATTATCTGGACTTTGAGGAGGACTTCATAACCACCATGGATGCAAGTCAGACCTCTACTGGGGTCGTACAAAGTCAAGCAAAGATTGGAAGCAGCCTACCCATCATGCCCATCTCAAGAATGATAAATAAAGTTGAAAGAGGATACAATACGATCAAGAGGGAGACATTAGCCATACTTTGAGCAGTTAAAAATATTTTATATCTTAAACAAGATAAATGATATTTTTTAGGCAAAACATCAGACCTCTCACCAAGATTAATGATATTTAGATTAAAATTAGAGTAGTATAGCTGCCATAAATATATATTAGCAGCAAATGAATCCAACTGGGTGAAATATGAAGATGCCTCTGGAACTTACTAAGAATACCAGAAATATATTCGAGAAGTGTGAAATTTACTTGGTTTGTCCTTTGAACCAGACGGACTGAGGAAACAAATATATTCTTACATTTCAGGATGCTCTGGCTATGTTTACAGTAGGGGAACCTATGTAGGGCGTATATGCGAACACTGAAAAAATATTCCATGGCACATGTCACGTGATCTCATCAGTCGATTACAGCAGAGATTCAGAGCATAGGACACATGATATAGTCAGCCAGTAACAACGTCACTCTTAAGCACCACGAATGCACAAATAGGAAAAGTTAATGGTTTAAATTAATACACATGGTGTAGTTACAAGAAAAGCTAAACTTGCACATATAATATTGGTCTTTTTTTTGCGTGTCTTATGCTTTAAGATACATCACACAAATGTGACAATAAAATTTTAAATTTGACGTAAATGTCTGGTCTTCTGGATTTGAAATTCTTCTAAGTGGCTGGTCCTCAAGGAGTTAACTTTTAAATGCGAGTAAAACACTCTGTGGTTTAAGGGAGTCATCATACATTCTCACACGTAACATAATTAATCTTGTGTAAAAGGAAATTTATTTTGAAAGTAACAGTTTTCAAACCACCACTTACAATATTTTCCTGTGACCTGTCAAAAATAGGTTCATTTCAGCAATTGCTAGAGGGCACCAGATAACAGGCATTGTGCGCAGGCACACCTACGATGACATAGGAAGTCTGTGTGTTCATACATATAAAGCATTGAGAGATCTTACATTAAATCATAAAGAAGATGACATCAGAAGATGCCTCAAGAGCATCAGAATGTCATAAGCCATACTAGAATGCATAATTTGGCTTGAAGTGCACATTTGTATTTCCAGATTCATAATGAAGTAGGCTCCAACCTGAGATTTTCAGGATGTAAATTTTTTTGGAGTACCAGTACTATGTTATCTCATTTTCAGTTCTCTATTGTGCTATAATAATACCATAAACGTCAGAAGATGAAAACATGCACTTGAAATACAGAGGACAGTTTAAACTAGCCAACAGTGTGGAATGAAATACTTCATTTCAAATAAATTGACTGCCTAAGCAGTAAAGATTAATAAATGCCAAATTTCTTTACAAAAGACGTCGCCATTTTGCAAAGGGGTTAACGCTTAACTGCCAAAAACATGGAAATAAAATCAAATCACAAAACTGAAACCAATAACATATTTTACCCTTCTATAATTATGTTAATGTATTCACTTTATAGCTCACACCCTCAGAAATCCGCCAGCTTGTGCTCACAGACCATTTTAAGAAGATTGTGCAACAGTGTTCGTCAAAAAAAAGTCCAGATTTGTGGCCTACAGGAGACATGCTCTTCCACCACAGCAGTGCACCTGCACACACAGCCATACCTATTAGACAGTTTTTGGCTAAAAATGGCATGGTTCCAGTGCCCCATGTCCCTTACTCGCCTGAGCTGGTTCCATGCATGAAAAGGAGCATGAATGGACACCAATTTGACAACAATGAATAAGTCAAGGAAAAAATGAGGGAGAAGCTGTCAGCCATTTCTAAAGATGACTACAAAAACTGTTTCGAACAGTGGAAAAACTAGTGGGACAAATGTATTAGTTGTAATGGAGAGTATTTTGAGGGGGGATAAAGTTGTTTTGTAAACAATTTGAAAATATATAACTTTTAAAAAATAGTTCCAGTTTTTTTGGGTACCCCAAAATAACTTTGATGATCATGTGGCAGTACTAAAAGAGCATGTGCAATAAATGCTATGAAGTATCGCGTAAAGAACAAGAAATATCAAGATAAAATGCAAAGTTCTATCATTTGACAAAAGTATACAACAAGGCATATAATGTAAATTAGTTGCCCCATGGAGAGGTCTACACACAGTAGTACAAATAAAGGTACTAACACAGTACTCTGTACATAAAAAAAATTATTTCAGTCAACACTAACAAACTGCATGAGTTTTTCTAATGCCACATGTCAGCTTCACACCGTATCTTTGGCATTACCCTCTCATTAGCTGGAGTTAGCTCTGCTGGACAACACACATACATTCAGATAACAAAATTCCAGTAATCACCCAGACTGTAAAATGACAACCTGGGCAAAGTAAAAATTTATACTACAGTCTGGAGGATAGTCAGTTATTTCAATCTACTAAAGTTAAATGAGAACAAATGGAGATCCTTGCGAGGTGAGTAGCCAAGTTTTGCAAAGAACAACAGATTTTACTGAACACGAGTGGAGCAGTGTGTTGCAGTGTTGAAAACACATTAAATTGGTACATGAGAAAGTCACAATGCACAAGTGGCATGATATGAGTCACATGTCCAGAGCAAGGACGCTTGAATTTTGTGGCCAGAATTAGTAAAATCTTGTCTTAAATAGGATGAATATGATGCAACTTATTTCACAGTGAAAACAGATGTGATAGAAGCAGAACAAAGACGGCTGCTTAGACTTTTGAAAGAGCAAGTAATGGTAGTAACTTAAACCAATTTTAATCAAAAAGTATTGTCCATAGCAAAAACTGGCCAAGTGTGAGAAGAACTTGTACTCTGAGGGTTCTGTACAACTGTAATTAGGTACATAGATAGTTCATCGATCTAGGAAATCAAGAAATGTCAATGATTTTTGCCTGTTATCGATACCAATACTGGCAAGATATCAGTCCTCAGAACTCCAGGACTCTTGGGAATGTTTTAATTTAAAATTGTAAGTTTAAATTTTTGTGTAATTTCCACATTTGCACAGACAGACAGAAAAAAATGATGTGATATAATTACAAGCTAACACATGGTCCGGTATTCGGGCCAAGTGCGACTATCAGAAGCCTTGCCCGTGATAAGCTGGTCACATGAAATGTAAACTTCACGGGCCCAGCCTGTGGTATATCAGTCTGGTGAAATGTAAACTGCATGTGCCCAGTCTGTGGTACATCGGCAAGGCGAAATGTAAACACCATGGATCTGGCCTGTGGTATAATGGTCACACTTACAATGTGCCCACTACACACAGCACAGGCCAGGCTCATGACAGAGTCTTATTACCTCTTTGCCTCACACTCAGTTAAATGTTATTCCTGGTCATGTTCACACATCCAAATATATTTTCTTAAATATTAGGGACATATCCCCACAAAATATTTCCAAAACATAAATGTTATGGCGAGAACAATGAGTGTTATGTTGATACTGCTGCTACCGACAGTGACAGTACTGACATCATACCTCCTGTACGACAATAATATCCTAATGATATCCTAACAAAGCCCCTGACTTGGAAAAAATACAAAATGGTCCAAAAATCTGGAACTATACAATGACTCAAGGCATAAAAGAGGCAATCTTACATCAGGTAGGAGTAAATAAAACAGAATTAGATATATTTAATATCATATTGGATAACATGTTCTGAGAGAATATTGTAACAGAGACTAAGTGGTACACAGGACAAACACATCCATTCCAAACAGAATACCTGGAACTGACAACTAGTTGTTTTCTGTGGATTGTAATGAAATTAAAAGACATTTCGTACTGTCACAAGTGAACAAACCGAGATTCCACAGAATAAGTTGAAGAGTGCTGTTGCAGAAACGCCCACATTTAGATAAATAATATGTGCTAAAATACATCTGCAAATTACAAGATGTTTGAACTTTACAAATAATGATCTTGTGGCCAATGAAAGACAAAAATAAAAACAAATTGTGCAAAACAAGATCTGTGACCCAGTATATGAACAAAAAATTTAAGGAACTGTGTACAATGAAATAAGACATTTCTAACCATGAATCACACATGAAATTTAAGGTATACGTATCTTACAATGAATTCAGTCCATCAAAAAGGGCACAGTTCAATATTAAATTTTACAAATTATGTGAGGCTGATTCCGGTTATTGCTATGACTTTAAAATACGAGGGTCGTTCAATAAGTAATGCATCACTTTTTTTTTTCTTTTTTTTCCTCAAAACATATTTATTGTTAAGAGTCAGAATTCAGTAACAATATATATCAACATGTCTTGCCCATGTCTTATTTTTCTACGTAGTTTCCATCACATTCTATGGCCGTATGCCAATGTTGTGGAAGAGCATGTATTCCCTGCTGGTAAAATGTCTTGTCCTGTAGGCACAGCCATGTTTTCACTGCATGAATGACTATCTCGTCATCTTCAAAGTGTGTTCCCTGTAGAGAATCTTTAAGCAGCCCAAGGAGATGGAAGTCTGAGGGTGCCAGGTCTGGACTGTATGGATGAGCAGCCCAATTTGGCAATGTGTTTTCAGGTCTCAGACTTTTGTGTGGACATGCATTATTGTGTTGGAGCAAGATTTATGCTGGGTTCTTGTCCAATCGAACACCACAGAAACTGTTCTTGAGTTTACTCAGAGTCTTCACGTATGACCCTGAATTGATGGTTGACCCTCTTGGCATCACATCTATAAGAATGTCGCCATCAAAATCCCAGAAGACTGTCACCATGACTTTTACAGCAGATGGGATTATCTCGATTTTCTTCTTTTGTGGTGAATGAGGATGAGGTCACTCCATGGACTGACTTTTTGTATCTGGCGCAAACTGGTGCACCCAGCTATCGTCCCCCATAACGATCTGTGGCAAAAAAGCCTCTCTGGCAGTCTCAAAACGTTCCGCAATTCCGATGAAATGTCCTTTCTTTTAATCCTGTAATCCACTGTGAGCATTCCTGGAACCCATTGTGAGCACCTCTTTGAATATGCGAGAGTCTCGATCATTACAGACCCACTTCCAATGGTGACTGATAACTGTAGAGCCAATTATTGAGTTGTGTTGTGCCGGTCGGCATGAATAATAGCATCCACACAATTCAGCATGTCAGGAACAGTGGCTGTGAGAAGATGTCCCAAGCATGGCTGATCATGGAACTCTGTTTCTGCATTTCCTGAGGCTGTAACTTTCTTTACCCATCGTCCAACTGTATTCCTAACAATTGCTGCATCACCATACACTGAACACAAATGTTTATGGATGTTCACCATGGCTTCTTCTTCTGCACACAAGAATTCAATAACAGCACACTGCTTGTAATGCGAGTCGTATGCAGACACCATTTTGACACTGTACCATGGCTCTGTCATCTGCCAGAACGGTTCAAAACTTCACTGGCGCACAGAACAAACATCAAACAAGGAAGTTGGTCTATGTATATTAAAGGCTTTTTAGAAAAATTTGGGGTATTACATATTGAATGACCCTCATATATACCAGCCATGGTAAGATAAACTGTGATAATAGTGACTCCAAAAGTGTTGTCAAAGAGCTATCATGGTCGATGTTATTTAGAGGACACAATTTATACCTAGATCACTTACTCTTCACGAAAAGTATTTATGACACTGTCGCACAATTATACAACAAATGTCATTGGCATAATATGTGCAAATAGAAAGAATATGCCAAAAGGCAGAATAATCAGCAATGATCAATGGCATGGCATGGAAACCACTGCATTACAGACATATAATGCGAATCCACCGAACATGTACCCAGTAACTGAAAAAATGTCATACTGATCTCTCTGTTGGCAAAAGATTCCAGAGTAGTCCCCCTTTCAGATCTCTACAAGGGGATTGCCAAGGGGGAGGTGACCATGAGAAAAATATTCAAGAACCAATGAAAGGATAACATTCTTTAAGTCAGGTCATGGAATGCTTGGTAAGAAAGCAAGAAAATCTGAAAAGGGAGATGCGAACATTACATTTAGATATAGTGGGGTCAGTGAAGTGAAATGGAAAGAAGACAAGGATTTCTGGTCAGATGAGTATAGGCTAATATCAACAGCTGCAGAAAATGGTATAATGGCAGTAAGATTTGTTACAAAAAGGTACGTAAGGCAGAGAGCAAGTTACTGGGAACAGTTTGGTGATAGGGTTGCTCTTACCAGAATCGACAACAAACCAACAGTTCAGGATACTTGCCGATGTCACAAGCCAAAGATGAAGAGACAGAGGAAGTATATGAAGATACTGACCAAGTAATTTAGTACATAAAGGGAAATGAAAAGCTAACAGTCATGGGGGAATCAAATGCAGCTCTAGAGGAAGGAGTAGAAGAAAGGCTTATGGAAGAATATGCGCTTGGTGCTAGGATGAGAGAGGACAAAGGCTAACTGAGTTCTGCAATAAGTTTCAGCTAGTAATAGCAGAGACTGTTCAAGAATCACATGAGGCGGTGGTACACTTGGTAAAGACCAGGAGATAATGGAAGATTTCAGTTAGATTACATCATAGTCAGGAATAGATTCCAGAATCAGATACTGGATTGTAGGTAGTATCCTGGACCAAATATAGACATATATCACACTTTAGTAATGATGAAGAGTAGGCTGAAGTTTAAGAGACTAGTCAGGAAGAAACAACACGCGAAGAAATGGGACACAGAAGTACTAAGGAGTGAAGAGATATTCTTGAAGTCCTCGGAGGCTATAGATACTGCAATAATGAATATCTCAGTAGGCAGTTCATCTGAAGAGGAATTGACACCTCTAAAAAGGGCAATCAGAGATGTTGGAAATAAAAACACAGGTACAAAGGAGACAACTGTGAAGGAACTATGGGTAACAGAAGAACTACTTCACTTGATCAACAGAAGGAGGAAGTCTGAAAATGTTCAGGGAAATTCAGGAATACAGAAATACAAGGCACTTAGGAATAAAATAAACAGGAATTGCAGTGAAACCAAGTCAAAATGGCTCTACGAAAAATGTTAAGAAATTGATAAATATGTAATTGTCGGAAGGACTGTCTCAGCATATGCAGGGTGGAGAAAAATTGTGTCACGAAATTTTAACCCTGGATAGCTCATGCCAGTAGGAACCAAAATTACTGATGATGTGTATCGTCAACACACCATTTTTAAACTATGGAAACTTGGCACCATGTTCTCCGATTGCCCATGGGATTGCCCTTTTGCCATTCGTCGGCTGATGGGCAGTGCTATAGTTGTCGCTTCACACATACAAACGTCCCTCACCCCGCCACTGTTCCAACATAATGGGCACACATGTAGAATAGGTCTTACTGTTTGCCTCCACATCACATCAGAGGTATTCACATATCAATTTCGCTTCGGAGCACACACGTCACCTGCGACTAAGTCATATAGTAAGCATGGCGACACAGTATTCGTATGAAGAACGAGAGATAGTTTCTTTTAGGGACTAGCCAACAGTAATGCGCATGGAGCTCAACAGTTGTATGAGGAATGGTACCCACCAAGATGCCACCCACACCCGCAAACGTTTACTGCAATTCACCAGTAACTTGGAAAACAGGCTCGTTAGTGGGATATCATGGTGACTCTGGAAGACCTCGAAAACGATGGGGTACTGCATTTGAAGAGACTGTTCTCAAGTGCTTCGAGGAAGCATCTACAACAAGCACTCGAGCGGTTGGACATGACATGGGAGTCATTCATCGGTTAGTCTGGGAGATTCTGAGGGATGATGGCCAGCATCCATTAGTTTCCACCCTGTCCAAGAGCTATAAATCCTGTGAAAGACTATGAACACAGGCTAGGGTTTTGTCGGTGGTTTCTTCTGCGACATGTTGTACAAGATCTCGACTTCCCTGCTATTGTGCTGTTTACCTTCCATTGGGATGGCCTTTACAACACTCGAAATGTTCATTTCTGGGCAATGTGAAATCCTCACATCATGTACGTCCACTGACACCAGGAACGATTTTCGCTCAACATTTAGGCAGGTATTGTGGGTGACCACCTGATTGGACCTGTCTGTCTACCTCCTCAACTTACCGGCACAAATTACCTTCACATTTTGCAAGAAACTCTACGCAGCCTGCTGGAAGATGTTCCCCTGGGCATACAGCTACACGTGTGGTTGCAGCATGACGGGGTGCCTGTACATAACAATCATGCTGTACACGAATATTTAAATGAACTCTTCGATGACCGGGTAATTGGCACAGGTGCTTGTAGGACATGGCTCCTGCAACCGCCAGACCTCACACCGCCAGACTTTTTCCTGTGGGGATTCTTCAAGGTTCTAATTCACTCACCTGGATGCGAACCACCTAGAAACAAAGAGGAATTAATGGATCACATTCAACATGCTGCCAATCACATTGGGGCAATGCCAGGAATCTTTGAAAGAGTTTCGGCAAAACACTGTTCGATGTTACCAAGCTTGTGTCACGGCAGAGGGTCGCCAGTTCGAGCACCTGCTTTCAGTAAACAATGTCCTAGCTACAAAAAAAGCCCTTCTTAGGGCTGCCACAATTTGTAAAAGATTTTCTGTACACAAACTGACAGCTGTTGACAGGTTTGTTAGTGGTATGTCTTATCATGAAACTACAATGGATGTGTCGGGACTTCGGCGGATTCTCCCCCAGGCCACCAGAGTGGATGGCTGGTACGCTACCATCATGCGTGCAGGCCGCCTTGAATGCATTACGATCTCCAGCACGCAAAGCATTCACAGTCATGCATTGTCCGAGCATCCGGCAACAGGGCAATCCCACAGCCAATCGAGGCATGTGGCACCAAGTTTCTATAGTTTAAAAATTGTGCATTGTCAACCTACACAACATTAGTAATTTTGGATCCTGCTGGCATCAGCTATACAGGATTAAAATTTTGTGATACAATTTTTCTCCACTGTGTAAGTCAAACAAATTTCAGTGAAATTAAGTGCAAGGATGGAAATATTAGAAGCACAATGAGAATTCCACTGATAGACGTAGATGAGAGAGCAGGTATGTGGAAAGAGCACAATGCTGGCCTCTATGAGAGGGAAGACATGCCTGATGACATGATAGAAGAAGAAACAGCAGCCAATATAGAAGAGTTAGGGGATCCAGATTAGAATCAGAATTTAAAAGAGCTTTGAGAGACTTTAAATCGAATAATACTGAAGGGCTAGATAACATTCCATCAGAATTTCTACAATCTGTGGCGGAAGTAGCAACAAAATGACTATTCACATTTGTGTATAGAAAGTATGAGTCTGGCGATATACCATCTAACTTTTGGAAAAACATAATCCACACAATTCTAAGGAGAGGAAGACCCAACAATTGTGAGAATTATTGCAAAATCAGCTTAACAGCTCATGCATCCTAGTTGCTGACAAGATTTATATACAGAAGAATGGAAAAGAAAACTGAAGATGTGTTAGACGGTAATCAGTTTGGCTTTAGGAAAGATAAAGGCACCAGAGAGGCAATTCTGACATTGTGGTCAATAATGGAAGCAAGACTAAAGAAAAATCAAGACACGTTCATAGGATTTGTCGACTTGGAAAAAGTGCCAACAATATCAAAGGATGCAAGAATTCTGAGAAAGATAATGGTAAGCAACAGGGAAAGAAAAGTAATATAAGTCTAAGAGCCAAGAGGGAATAATAAGAGTGGAAAACCAGGAATGAAGTGATCAGATTTTTAGTGCCTTAAGACACTATAGCCCTCATCCCTACTATTCAATCCTCAGTGAAAATGAAGAAGAATTACAGGACTGGCTGAATCTAATCAGCAGTCAAACGAGTACAAGATATAGACTGAGAGTGAATCAAAGAAAGACGAAACTAATAAGAAGTACAGAAATGAGATCAGCGAGAAACTTAAAGTCAGGACTGGTGATCACAAAATAGGTGAAGTTAACGAATTCTGCTACCTTGGCAACAAAATAACCCATGACAGTAAGAGCAAGGATGACATGGCAAAAACGGCATTCCTGGTCAAGAGAAGCCTACTAGTATCAAACATAGGTCTTAGTTTTACGAAGAAATTTCTGAGAATGTATGTCTGGAGTACGGCACTTGCAGTTCTTCAAGAATTTCCGCATAAATTCCAGAACCACTCGTCCTTCTACTGTCTCCGAACACACGATATTTTAAAAATAAGTGTGAGAGAACGTACATACTGTGCGACACATGTTTGTGTGTGCAGGCTGGAAAAGAGTCACGAGCACAAGGTAGATGCGACGGTCGAACGGCATCGACAAGTATTTGCCACTCGCGCCACAGAAGCCGTATTGGAAGAGCAAGTAGTAATCAGGTAGTATTCCTTGCTATTTTAGTGTCTGTGACTGTTGTTAAAGAAAAATGAACAATTGATTATAGATATTTAATTGTACTTCATGTGTTGGACTTGCTAGAAGTAAGACATGTTCATAATTACGTGCTTACAAAAACCACAGTAAAAAATGTATTTAATCAAATCTAATGCTCGACAAATCGATTGACTTGCAAACATTTGAATATTTATGTGAGAATTGGTGAATTTGTTCTAGTTGAAAAATACCAAGGCTAAACTAAAAGTATTCTGCAAGTATCCACTTATTTCGAGAGGAGAGAGGAGAGAGGAGAGAGGAGAGAGGAGAGAGAGAGAGAGAGAGAGAGAGAGAGAGAGAGAGTGTCTGATAAATGCCCGTAGCCAGCATTATTCTTCGGAGGAGGTGGTTTAGGAGATCAACATAGCCGGCTATCCAGAGAAGATGATCAGCTGTGCATATCAAGTAACTCAAATGATGTGAGAGAGGTGTGGATTTTGCTTGCAATCCAAAGTCACATCACTTCTTATTGTTGCACAGTGTTAAACACTGTATGGCAGTGAAACATGGCCTGTGGGAAAACTGGAAGAGAAGAGAATGGAAGTGCTACACAACAATGTTAAAAATTAGGTGGAATGATGAGGTAAGGAATGGGGAGGTTCAACAGAGAATCAGCCACAAAAGGAATATGTGGAAAACACTGACAAAAAGAAGGGACAGGATGGTAGGACATCTATTAAGACATCATAGAATAACTTCCATAGTGCTAGAGGGAGCTGTAGAGGGTAAAAACTGTAGAGGAAAACAGAGACTGGAATACATCCAGCAAATAATTGATGACGTGGGTTGCAAGTGCTACTCTGAGACGAGAGGTTGGCACAGGAGAGGACTTTGTAGTGTGCCGCATCAAACCAGCCAGAAGACTGGCAAAAGATTTCTGTAAAGTAAAATTAAAGAGGAGATAATAAAGAATGAGGAACTGCAAACAAATACTTGCAGTAAAATGGAAAGATAAACGAGATGTTCATTTTACGACGACAAAACACAAAACAGTAGAAATGATTACACGAGGATCCAATATACTTCAAATGGTTCAAATGGCTCTAACCACTATGTGACTTAACATCTGAGTTCATCAGACCCCTAGACTTACAACTACTTAAACCTAACTAACCTAAGGACATCACACGCATCCATGTCCGAGGACGGATTCAAACCTGCGACTGTAGCAGCAGCGCGGTTCCGGACTTAAGCGCCTAGAACCACTCGGCCACAGTGGCTGGCCAATATAGTTTGATATCAAGCTGTGTTATGGAGGACAACAAGGGAATGATCGGAATTTATCAACAAAACCAAATACCAGCAAGCTTCCCAAACATGAGACAATAGTAAAAGGACATCAAGAAAATTTTTTGTTTTCTGTTTGATACTGGTCTTTTCAATTTGTACAATTTGTGAAACAAACAGAGTTACAGTGATCATAGGACTGAAATAGTCAAATCATTACTGAAAATTATACCAAAATTACATTATAAACGATGAGGGCAGGTATCATATGGAGGTTTACCAGAGAGGCAACACACGAAATGTTGACCGACAGCTTCATAATCAAAGTCATCAAGACTGGAAAGTTTGCATGAAAAATAAAAAAACATAGTGAAACAACTCGGGAGTGCACGAGAGGCAAAATTCCATTACAAGCATCCATATGTTTCGAGTGATATCACAGCCTTGAAGATTACTGATTTGTGTTGCTTTTTGTAAATATGCTAATATTGTGAACTGTCAATGGATTCAGGAATTGGGGATAAATGGTACTGTATTATGCTGTTGTTGTTGTTGTTGTTGTTGTTGTTGTTGTTGTTGTTGTTGTCTTCAGTCCTGAGACTGGTTTGATGCAGCTCTCCATGCTACTCTATCCTGTGCAAGCTGCTTCATCTCCCAGTACCTACTGCAACTTACATCCTTCTGAATCTGCTTAGTGTATTCATCTCTTGGTCTCCCTCTACGATTTTTACCCTCCACGCTGCCATCCAATGCTAAATTTGTGATCCCTTGATGCCTCAAAACATGTCCTACCAACCGATCCCTTCTTCTAGTCAAGTTGTGCCACAAACTTCTCTTCTCCCCAATCCTATTCAATACCTCCTCATTAGTTACGTGATCTACCCATCTAATCTTCAGCATTCTTCTGTAGCACCACATTTCGAAAGCTTCTATTCTCTTCTTGTCCAAACTAGTTATCGTCCATGTTTCACTTCCATACATGGCTACACTCCAAACAAATACTTTCATAAACAACTTCCTGATACATAAATCTATATTCGATGTTAACAAATTTCTCTTCTTGAGAAACGCTTTCCTTGCCATTGCCTGTCTACATTTTATATCCTCTCTACTTCGACCATCATCAGTTATTTTACTTCCTAAATAGCAAAACTCCTTTACTACTTTAAGTGTCTCATTTCCTAATCTAATTCCCTCAGCATCACCCGATTTAATTTGACTACATTCCATTATCCTCATTTTGCTTTTGTTGATGTTCATCTTATTTCCTCCTTTCAAGACCCTGTCCATTCCGTTCAACTGCTCTTCCAAGTCCTTTGCCGTCTCTGACAGAATTACAATGTCATCGGCGAACCTCAAAGTTTTTACTTCTTCTCCATGAATTTTAATACCTACTCCAAATTTTTCTTTTGTTTCCTTTACTGCTTGCTCAATATACAGATTGAATAACATCGGGGAGAGGCTACAACCCTGTCTCACTCCTTTCCCAACCACTGCTTCCCTTTCATGCCCCTCGACTCTAATAACTGCCATCTGGTTTCTGTACAAATTGTAAATAGCCTTTCGCTCCCTGTATTTTACCCCTGTCACTTTCAGAATTTGAAAGAGAGTATTCCAGTCAACATTGTCAAAAGCTTTTTCTAAGTCTACAAATGCTAGAAACGTAGGTTTGCCTTTTCTTAATCTTTCTTCTAAGATAAGTCGTAAGGTCAGTATTGCCTCACGTCTTCCAACATTTCTACGGAATCCAAACTGATCCTCCCGAGGTCCGCATCTAGCAGTTTTTCCATTCGTCTGTAAAGAATTCGCGTTAGTATTTTGCAGCTGTGACTTATTAAACTGATAGTTCGGTAATTTTCACATCTATCAGCACCTGCTTTCTTTGGGATTGGAATTATTATATTCTTCTTGAAGTCTGAGGGTATTTCGCCTGTCTCATACATCTTGCTTACCAGCTGGTAGAGTTTTGTCATGACTGGTTCTCCCAAGGCCATCAGTAGTTCTAATGGAATGTTGTCTACTCCGGGCGCCTTGTTTCGACTCAGGTCTTTCAGTGCTCTTTCAAACTCTTCACGCAGTATCTTACCTCCCATTTCATCTTCATCTACCAACATTCCACAAAATTGTATCTGTTGGGTCTGACACACGTACTCACATTCTGTAAGTCATACGTGATTGGTACAACGTCAGACCAATTTGCTGAAACATGAAATGGCTCGAAGAATGGGCAATTGTGTTTGGATTTTGGGTCCAGTCTGCTGTAACTTAAATCATGGGTTACATGGCTAACAGACATGTGGGGGGGGGGGGGGGGGGGGGACCCTTACTTCTTGTCAAATTTCATGGTTCTTGATGAATGGATTTGCTTCTATCAAAATATGTGACATAAATGGCCATATGTTTTGACTGCATTAACTTAGAAGCTTAAACTTTTTACATCCCGAAGGGACCACAGACCTTAATGTAATACATACAAATTCTGCCTTGATATTTCTACTTGTTCCTGAGAAAAAGTGGTCTTAACAGTCGAACACACAGACAGACAGAGAACAGAGTGAACCTGTAAGGGTTTTGTTTTTACTGACTGAGGTACAAAAGCCTACAAAAGAAGAAATTATCATGCAAGAAAGGAAAAAAATGAGCCAACTCATAATAGGGTATAGCAAGAGGAATCACTGCAAAGTACTCGATTCCAGATATCCACTGTCCAGAGGCATCACTCTTTACATCACCTAATGTGTCACTTAGCACTGATTACAGAATTGTGTGGCTTATGAACTCTGTATCCCACTCTTTCTAACACTCTACACACAGCCATTGTGCAAGCTAAACCACTGGCAGCACTCTTGAACTCACGAAATATTCCTTCTGCTGATTTCGTGTGACGTTTTTACGACGACCCTTTGCAATGCACAACAATCACCATCCGTCGGTGCATGAGGTAGGTCTGGTTTTGATTTAGCTGTGGTTGTTCCTTCATGTTTCCACTGCACAGTCACACCAGCAATATTCGACTTGGCCAGCTTTTGGAGGGCTGAAATGTCCCTGACAGATTTGTCACTTAGGTGACATCCAATGACTAGTCCTTAAGCTCTCCTCGTTGTCCAATTCTGATGTCACCACTTCCCGACTGACAACACTTATTCACACCTCCTTTTATACTGGCCCGTGGTCAACTCCTCATTGCATAGAGGTGTTTGAATACCTTTGATCAGGTGGTATATTTCTTTCAGGTAAGCAGATTTCTAACCATGGCAGGAACTGATTGAACTTTGTACAGAAGATACAATCATTGAGAGAGAGAGAGAGAGAGAGAGAGAGAGAGAGAGAGAGAGAGAGAGAGATCTATAAATTTTTACCCAGTGGAGAGAAGTGTTGCATATGCAGAGAATCCAGTGCCTGAGATGGAATACAGTAGAAAGAGCAATCACATTTTCTAGCATCTTATCAGCCCAACACCTTAATTAATGGTGTTGAAGGGTTGTGAGGAGCGTAGGAACATATCAGAGTCATTTGAGGTGGACACAAACAAAATACTTGGCAATTAGTCAATCAATGTGTAGCTTCTTAAATTTGTTGGGGACAAAGTAATAGCTGCATCTGTCAGTGACTGTAACTAAATGAAGATCACACAACTACAGCGCTCTGCCTGTTGGTTTGCACCAAGGATGGTGCTCTACATATTGTGAACCAGAGGTCTCAGGCCCATCCACATCCATTACCAATACTAATTCAGTCCTGTCTAAGAATGTTGCAATAGAGGGACTTCCGTATACCAATGTTAACAATAACAGCCACCAGTTTGTTTCCCAAAAATTTTCATCCTTTTGTAAGGCTAGTGATGCTCGCCCTCTCATAACTCCTCCATTTCATCATCAATCTAACAGTGAGACCCGCTGCATGGTTCGGACATTTAAAACTTAGTTGCAGAAGTACGTATCTGGCAGGTCTACTGAATCTGCTTTACACCGTTTTTTAAGTTTGTACCATTTCACTCCAGTGGTGGACAAGTGCCCAGTGGAGCTGCTACATGGACCCCAACCAAGGAACTTCCTTCACCCGCAGCATCCAATGCCGTATCCGCCAATGTCGTCGTCTACACAACGGTTCTGGCCGGATGCGCCTGTCTGGGCTCAAGGTTTTGGCCGCAAGCTGGGTTCCTGCTGTTATCGAGCATCACCTGGTCTGGCGCCTGTGCATCATCTGCATTCTTGATGGGCGGATGTCCCGTCACTTTGACCAGCTGTGGCCACACACATCGGCGTCCGTTCAGAAAGGGACACCGCCTCCCACCCCAATGCCTGTTCCTGTGTCACAGACGATCCGGTTTGCGCTGCAGCGGGGGTTGCTGCCTCTGACCCATTCCTCGCCTGCCATCTCCAGTGCAGCCCACTGCACCTGATGATGCTGCCACCTCGGTTGCTGGATCCTGTGCAGCCATTGTTTCTGACATGCCCACTGATGTCTCGTTTACCAACCCCTGACTTTGATGAGGAGGTCGCCATCCCTGGTACTGCCCTTCAGCCTCTCACGAGAGAGGGGATGGCGTGCCAAACTGCCCCCTCATCACTTCCGCCCCTAATCAATGGTACCTGTCTGCTACATGGTGATGCAGCAACCAGTTTTTTATGTATTCATGTCGTTTTTCCACCAACTAGAAGGGAGGAATGATGTACCTTCACTCATGACAAGTTCTATTTCAGAGATCGTGCCCGCTTATGAGAGGCCACCTGGGTCTGCCTTGGATGTACTCTGGTGAGCCGACAAAGAATCAGTATTATTTAGGTGATCACAAACGAGCGCTTGGCTTATTCTGTAACTGTATTACAGTTGTCCGTTCAATGTGTTCAGTGCTACAAGCAACCTGTACTTCACTGTATCGTATGCTGGCTTTGGCTTTATTGAGTACCATATTCCATAAATCATGTTTGTTCTTGTTGTAACACATGCAATCCTGATGGGCACTTCAATGTTGTAATTAGTGTCCTAAAGAAAAATGTAGGTGTATTTTGCTTACATCTGTGTGCTTTACTTTCAGTAGTGAAACAGGAGGGTAGATGTATGAGAGTAGGACTGGGATGGCACCATTGAGAAGAACCTATGCTTTCCTCCCAGACTTCAAGAAAAGGGTTTCTAATGAATCACATCAATCTCAGTCAGGGCCTGGGAACGTATGTGGTATTCAGAAGCATTTCCTGCTTACCAATAATGGGCAGGGGCAAACACATTACTGTGCATGTGTATAATGTAGTCTTTGGTGTTTAGATTGTTCTCCCAAAGTGACAAAAAACATTTCACTAGCCAGTTTTATTTTACCTGACCTGTGCCACTATCTGGCGTACGTACCAAGGGGTGGAAAATAATTTGATTTTTTTGCTCCTACTTGATTTCTGAGTGTGTTGCATGAAATATTTACTTATGTGAAAATTTTTCAACAGCAACTACATGGAAGCTGCATTGCGTTATTGTCGAAAACTAAAGCCATAAATAAGTCTTTTTATATACTCACAGATTCTTTTTTTGCAAACATTATTGGGGGGAAAGAGAGAGAGAGAGAGAGAGAGAGAGAGAGAGAGAGAGAGAGAGAGAGAGAGAGAGGCAGCTATGCCTCCATAACACATTTTCTGAGAGGAATGCACTTACTGTTTGACATCTTGAGATCGACAAGGCACGCAATATGTACAGGAAAGCACCCACTGTGATAGGAGTCCTTCTTAAGCACCCTACAAAAACAGACAAACAAGAAATCTGCCATTAGTACAGTTCAAAATTTATGGTACATCTACACAAGTGAAACAACTATAGCTGTAAAATTTATGAGAAAAAAATGTAGTCAGTCAGTGGTGAGCAACTAGTGT
Organism: Schistocerca gregaria; assembly: GCF_023897955.1. Taxonomy (NCBI): domain Eukaryota; kingdom Metazoa; phylum Arthropoda; class Insecta; order Orthoptera; family Acrididae; genus Schistocerca; species Schistocerca gregaria. The sequence continues at coordinate 201,070,690 of NC_064923.1, forward strand.
GTGCTTCTACATGAAGAATACAGATTCAACACCAAGCACCACAAGAAACTCTCACTGACTGGAAGATCAGAATGCAACAGAATATACTTTGTATACTGTAATTAGAAGTAACTTGAAGAAGTAGTATTAGTTCCAGCTTCAAATGGCTATTAGAATACACTGAGGCGACTAAAGTCTTGGGAGTTCAGATGGGGTAGTGATGTGAAAATACGAATTTAAGCAAGTGGAGGTCATTTAGCCTCTCATACTCAATTCCGTCTCTCCCTTCCAAGTTTCTGAACCCTGGGAACCTGAGCAGCCCTGAAGAAAATTGAGTAATCAACCACGCTGGAGAACAGGATCAAGGCAGACAAGAGCAGGAGAAATGGTCTTCCAAAGAATAGCTATGAGCTGATAACCCATATCAAGAAAAAAATCTTATTACTAAATCTCTAGGAAATACAATGGAATGGACCCTCAGGCATTACGTAGAATTGCAGCCCTTGGAAGTCTGATTGGAATAGTGAAAACATTGAAGGTGGATACCATTGGCTTTCAAGAGATAAGGTGGACTGGACAGGGTATCTTCCAGGAACAGCAGTGTTCTGTGTAACATAGCTGCCACAATAGTGAACACATATTTGTCGGATTTATAGACTATCAAAGCACTGAACAACTAGTAACAGGATTTAAAGCAATAAGTCCATATATATGAATAAAGGGGAAATTCTTTAACTAAAGTCTCCTAAATGCACATGCCCCTACTGAGGAGAAGGCAGCTGAAGATGAGGAGATCTTCTACTAGGAATTTGAGCAAGCATATTGACAGTGTCCAAAAAATGATATAAAATGGTGATAGGAGATATGAATGCTAAGGTAGGGCAGGGGTGGGTCTTCTCCCCTAAAACTGGTATATATAGCATCCATGAAGAAAGTAATAACGATGGACACCTCCTGATAAATTTTGCAGCATCAGTTAACATGACAGTTTCTAGCAAATGGTTCCAGCATAAGTATATAATAAAATGACCTGGGTGTCAGCAGGTAACAATGCTGCGAATCAAATTGTTCATATATTACCAGATACCAGGCATGGCTCCGATGTACTAGACTGCCATATTTTCAGAGTACGGACTCTGATCATTACCTCCTCACACCAAAAATTAGAGGAAGAATTTCACCTGTACATACAAGTTAAAGGAGAAAGGACAAATAAGTAAAATATCTCAGAATTAAGGGACCCAAGGTAGGATGAACACCTAGCTATTAATTTGGAAAATAGGTTAACAGGAATCCTACAGAATTATACTCAACATAAATCACCAATGGAATAAAACCAAAAATGAAACACAGGCTGCTGCAGAGGAAGTGATTGGTTTGGAACAACAGACCAGAAGGAATGAATGGTATGATGAAGAGTGTGTGGAAGCAACAAGAACAAAAAAGGAAACATGTAACAATATGAAAGTCAGAAGAACAAGAGTGCTAGTGGATGAATATAGAGGAAAAAGGAGTACTGAAAAATGTTTTCTGAAAGCAAAGGTGAGAAGCCTTTTCAAAATATGGTTGCAGGACACTGAATAACACTAACGAAAGCAGGAAATTATACATAAAGGTCAATAACCTTAGAAAGGAATTTCAACCAAAAACAACACAAAGTAGAGGAAAAAATGGTGAACTTAAAGCATTACAGGAATTTGTGTTACATCGTTGGGCAGAGAACTTTAAGGAATTATTATGATCAGAGAATGCTGAAGCATGGGAACTAAGTGAAAACCAAGAAGTGGAAGAAGAGGAAAATGGGAAACCCTTGATGTGAGAGTTTCATATATTAATAAAGAAGCTAGCTACAATATGTCACCTGGCAATGACAACCTGTCAGCTGAGTTATTAGGCATGTGTAGAACATCTAGTTAGATGCATGCACACCCTGCTCAGATATATGGATACAAAAAGTCATCCCAGATGATTGGAATATTGGCATAATATGTGCTACATCTAAGAAAGAGGACATTCTGAAATGTACAAACTACAGAGAAATTACATTCTTGAACACTGCATATAAAATATTCTCCTCCCTGCTTTGTACCAATGTAAACCCTTTTACAGAGAAAGCAAATGGGAGACATGAGGCAAATCAATTATTCACCAAATATCCATCCTGAGGCAGATATTGGAAAAAACAAGGGAACACAATACAAAACACATCATATATTTGTTGATTTTAAAGCAGCATATGTCATCACAAAAATAAATAAACTTATTGAAGCCATGAAAGAACTGGGCATACCAAAAAATTTAATACATCTCATTACTTTGGCTATGGGGAACGTAGTATGTAAAGTATGGATACAAGGAAATTTAGCATCAAGTTTTGAAACTAACTGTGGACTAATGCAAGGGGATGCACTCTCGTGTGTGCATTTTAACACAACTCTAGAGAAGATAGTAAGGACAGCCCAAATCAACACAACAGGTACAATATACAATAGAATTGTCCAGGTTCATGAATTTGTCTATCTGGAAACACTGGCAATATCACAGAATGATATTGATATGGAAATAAAGAGGGACATCCACTATCTACTAAATGCTATTATGTGTTGCCCCCAGAACTTAAGTTCAGAAATCTGCCCTTAAGAACGAAGTGTCAACTGTATAAAAATTTAATACATCCCTTATAAACATATGGTCCAGAAACCAGGACACTGACAAAATAGTGTGAAAAGATAATACAATGTTTTGAAGAAAAGATATTATGCAAAATCTATGGGGTGGCTAAGGAAGAGGGAGCATAGGACAGATGATATAATTTTGAACTTTACAAATTATGTAAATATCTTGAAATCATAACATTCATTAAAATAAACCACCTGAAATAGGTTGGCTGTGATTTTCATATGGAACATGAGAACCAACAAAAACAGCAATGCTGCAAAATCCAGTGAGACAACGAAGCAGGGGGAGGCAAAGACTTTGAAATTTGGATGACATACAAGAAGCTTTAAAAATTATTGGTTTCAAAGGATAGAGATGCAAGACACTGGACAAGGGTGAATGGAATGATATCTTAGAGCAGGTCAAGGCCCATCAACAGCTGTAGAGCCAGGAACAGGAAGAAGACAAAAGTCATGGGATACCTGATAATGTAGTGTTGGATCTCGTTTTGCTCGGCATAGTGCAGCAACTCGACATGGCATGGGCTTAATATGTCACCGTAAGTCCCCTGCAGAAATATTGAGCCATGCTGACTCTATAACTATCCATAATTGCAAAACGTGTTACTGATAAATGATGTTATGCAAGAACTGACTTATTGATTATGTCCCGTAAATGTTCAGTGGGGTTCGTGTTGGGTGGCCTGGGTGGACAAATCATTCTCTTGAATTGTCCAGAATAAACCACTCGCGAAGAACTGTAGCCCTGTAACATGACATCATTGTCAAGTACCCTGGACAAGTTCACTCACCAATGTGCACTGGCCATTCCCCATTGTCTTACAGAGAAACCAGCTGTTCACATAGCCACCAACTTCAGGAAAACTAAGTAAGGCAACCATCTACGGAGGTAAGGCTGCCGCTGATGAAAATCCTCCATGGATGACAGTCACAAAGATGTCAGGTAATCTCACTTATGTCACTGACAACCAACCTGTTCAGGCAATAGTCAATTCAGGGGCTTCCTTTTCTATAAGGCTGAATGCTTATTATTGGTGCTACAGAATTTTATTTTCTGTTATATGAAAGTGAGTGTGCTGAAGGTCCAGTCCTCAGGAACAAGTATAGTACACATAATAAAGACTGCTCTGGGCAAGTGTTTATAATTGAAGATATTGTTATCTCACTATCTTCAACGAGACGACTTCCAGTCATAAATAGAGACTCTCAGTTAAATTGTGAAGTTTGCAATAAAATACTCAGGCTCACAAGAGAAATCTACATGCCAGGATGATCACAAGCATTGCAGGTTATCAAGAATTTTGGATTCTGATTATCATGATGGCTGAACCAATCCGAAAAGGGCAGCTTAGTGTCACTGATGAAGAATCATACTCCGCTACCACTAAAGACAACTCTGGATAGGAAGATACTATCAAACTACCAACAAGACCTGGCCTTGGTAAGTGATGGTCATTCTGCATCAATTTTAGATGCTTTCAAATCCACAGAAGAGACAACACAGACAAAGTGGCCCATGGCAAAACACTGTATCAACACTGAGGATCACACACCATTAGCCAGCACTCCTACAGAGTGACGCCAGATGAAAGCTGGATAATATGGAAGGAAGTAGAGAAGATGCTGCAAGATGACCTCGGAGTCACTCATTCTCTTTAATTGCCCTTGCGGAGGAGGAGGACAGCAAATAACGTTTTTGCGTTGACTACCGACAACTGAATAAAATCACGAAGAATGATGTCTGCATTACTGGAATGCAAAGCTGATTGAAAGGAGCAAAATACTTCTCAACTATAGGCACGCAACAGGCTACTAGCAAATAAAAGTTGATGAGGTTGTCCTAGCATTGTATGACGAGAATGTTGAGACAAACTTCACACTGACACCGGATAGGTACAGTTCTAGTGCAAACTCAGGATCGTGCTGAAATGAGTTTAATGTTATGCTGTTTGGACGGTGTTTCTTCTCCAGCTACCTTAGAATGTATGATGGACAGCTTGCTTTGACACCTTAAATGGGCCATGCATCTTTGCTATCTGGATGACAATGTTGTGTTTCTGAAGACATCTGAAGAACATCTAAGTCGTCTAACAACTGATGTGAAATGTGTTTGGACTGTGCACTTCTGGCTGAATTTGAAGAAGTGCCTCTTCACTGATCAAGAAATAAAAATTTTGGGTTGTCTAGTGAATGACAATGGAGTCTGTTATGAATCAGAGAAAAAAACAGCATCCACAGATTTTCCATCTCTTGGCACATTCATGTTACGAGTTTTCTCAGAATGTGCTCATTCTACTGGCTATTTATAAAGGACTTCCGTACCAAGGTATGTCCCTTGCAAGAATTACGGCAGGGAGGCCCAAAATTTTCCTGGAATGAGACGTAAGAAAGACCCTTCACTGTATGACGAGGTGCAATCACCTCCATTCCTAGCACTGTATGACGAGAATGCTGAGACAAACTTCACACAAACACCAGATAGGTACAGTTCTAGTGCAAACTCAGGATCGTGCTGAAAAGGTGATGGCTTATACTGCCAGAGCACACCCCAAGTCCAAGATGAACTACTTTACAACTGAGAAAGAGTGCCTTACAATTGTTTGGCTATTGGTAAATCATTCACGTTATGATGGATCACCATTTTCAATGTTGGCTGACTGGCCTGAAGGATCCACCACGTCACTGGTGAGATAGGCTTTGAAGCTTCAGTAGTAAGATGTCACAGTAGTATACATAAGTGGACACAAACAGAAGGATGCTGACTACCTGGCAAGGAAACCTTTGGCAGAACACAGTAGTGTTCTGCTGAACAGATGAGAGGTCCATTATTGCTGAAAGCCACAGAAGCCCTGAAGGACAGGAACCAACAAATGGAGAATTACAATTAATAAATGGAGCATTGTATAAGAGGAACTGTGGCTGACTACCCTTCTAGCTTATCTACATACGAGTGCAGTATGCTGAAGTGTTTTCATGATACTTCAACAGCTGGTCACCTTGGATTCGTGAAGAATCTATACGTAATAGGTCACAGCTATTACTGACCAAGTCTCTATCAATTCGTTAGAAATGCTAAGAATGGAATATCATGCTGCAGTTATCTCCGAGGTATCTGGTACCAGTCCCACCTGTAGCTGTTCCACCAAATTGGCATCGACCTCTTGAGGAGGTTCCTGAAGTCGACACACGGGTATCTATCGATAATACAGAATGATTCAAAAAGAATACCACAAATTTAAAAATGTGTATTTAATGAAAGAAACATAATATAACCTTCTGTTATACATCATTACAAAGAGTATTTAAAAAAGTTTTTTCACTCAAAAACAAGTTCAGAGATGTTCAATATGGTCCCCTCCAGACACTTGAGCAATATCAACCCGATACTCCAACTCGTTCCACACTCTCTGTTGCATATCAGGCGTAACAGTTTGGATAGTTGCTGTTATTTCTCGTTTCAAATCATCAATGGTGGCTGGGAGAGGTGGCCGAAACACCATATCCTTAACACACCCCCATAAGAAAAAATCGCAGGGGGTAAGATCAGGGCTTCTTGGAGGCCAGTGATGAAGTGCTCTGTCACGGGCTGCCTGGTGGCGATCCATCGCCTCGGGTAGTTGACGTTCAGGTAGTTACGGGCAGATAAGTGCCAATGTGGTGGCGCTCCATCCTGCTGAAATATGAATTGTTGTGCTTCTTGTTTGAGCTGAGGGAACAGCCAATTCTCTAACATCTCCAGATACTGTAGTCCAGTTACAGTAGGAACTTTGAAGAAGGCCGTCCAGAACTTTTCCCTTTGCACAAACACCCATTCTCTGTAAACTGTTTATACCAACGTTTAATACACCACCTATCAGGAGGTTTAACACCATACTTTGTTCGAAATGCACGCTGAACAACTGTCGTCGATTCACTTCTGCCATACTCAATAACACAAAAAGCTTTCTGTTGAGCGGTCGCCATCTTAGCATCAACTGACGCTGACGCCTAGTCAACAGCGCCTCAAGCGAACAAATGTACAACTAAATGAAACTTTATAGCTCCCTTAATTCGCCGACATATAGTGCTTCGCTCTGCCTTTTGTCGTTGCAGAGTTTTAAATTCCTAAATTCGTGGTATTCTTTTTGAATCACCCTGTAGTTTGCACTGACTACTTCAACCACTACCCTGTCACCAAAGCTGTGCCAACTGTCAAAGCTCCAGAAACTATAAGGTTCCATGTAGAAGATATAATTTCGAAGCATGCAGCACCCCCTCTGATTGTGGAAAAGTTCTACAGTTTATTCCAGAATCAGGTAATTTCAAGTTGCTACATCACCTACAGTATTAAAATTGCCTATCAGCCACAGACAAATGGCCTCACAAAATGTTTTAATTAGATGCTGGTAGATTTGCTCTCAATGTAGTTTGATGTCAACCAGACATACAATACTTCCCATTTGTGACATTTGCATACAACACAGTGACGCTAGATACAACAGGCTTCACACCACTCTTTCTGCTGCATAGTCACACAACTAAAACGGCAATGGATACGTTGCTCCCACTGCAACCAAACAATATTCAGGATGACTACTTGAAACACATCAACACTGAGACTGAAGGTGCAACGTAGCTAGCTTGTATACTGACCATGGACACACAGGAGAATGATCGAGAGAGCCGTAACACCAAGCACTGAAGAAGATATAGCCCAGGAAACACGGTGCAGATTTTATGCACATACAGATAGTGAAACCATTGGAAAGCTTACTATAGCACTATTTTGGTTTGTATCACAGCCTTCATTGATTGTAGAATTTTTTACATAAAGCTGAAGACTGTGACCATTCTTTAAGAAGTCAAAAGTACAAAGATGTCATCCACACCTTATTTCTATGACATTGTGTTTAAGAATAATTAATGTTTATTTATTTATATCAAAGTAATACCCATTTGTAGATAGGTCTCTAGTACGTATGATGCTAGAACGGATAGGTCATGACTGCAGCTACATGATGAAAAAGCATGGATGCCCATTATGCACAAAACTAAATTATCCAACAAATTATTTATATTTCTAAAAACAAAGATGATGTAACTTACCAAATGAAAGTGTTGGTGTGTTGATAGACACACAAACAAACACAAACACACACACAAAATTCAAGCTTTTGCAACCCACGGTTGCATCATCAGGAAAGAGGGAAGGAGAGGGAAAGACGAAAGAATGTGGGTTTTGTGGGAGAGGGTAGAGAGTCATTCCAATCCCGGGTGTGGAAAGACTTACCTTAGGGGGGAAAAAGGACAGGTATACACTCTCACACACATACATATCCATCCGCACATATACAGACATAAGCATACATATCTAAAGGCAAAGAGTTTGGGCAGAGATGTCATTCGAGGCGGAAGTACAGAGGCAAAGATGTTGTTGAATGACAGGTGAGGTATGAGTGGTGGCAACTAGAAATTAGCGGAGATTTAGGCCTGGTGGATAACGAGAAGAGAGGATATATTGAAGGGCAAGTTCCCATCTCCGGAGTTCGGATAGGTTGGTGTTGGTGGAAAGTATCCAGATAACCCGGACGGTGTAACACTGTGCCAAGATGTGCTGGCCGTGCACCAAGCCATGTTTAGCCACAGGGTGATCCTCATTACCAACAAACACTGTCTGCCTGTGTCCATTCATGCGAATGGACAGTTTGTTGCTGGTCATTCTCACATAGAAATCTTCACAGTGTAGGCAGGTCATTTGGTAAATCACGTGGGTGCTTTCACTCGTGGCTCTGCCTTTGATCGTGTACACCTTTCAGGTTACCGTCCTAAACTCGTACTCTCTGCTGGAAATATCACTTTGCCATGAAGAAAAATGATCCTAATCCTACTCCTAATGATCCAACTCCCCAAGACACTATCCAAATTGAACCCTGCCTGGAACAGTTCCGTCCTCCGTCACAGTGGGACCCACCTCCTCTTCCTCAAAATCAACCTCTCCAAACCTTACAGGAATTTCTCACTTCCAGCCTTGCTTCTCAGTCCTTCTTGAAGAACCTTAATCCTACTCCCAACATCACCACTGCTGAAGCCCAGGCTATCCGTGATCTGAAGGCTGACCGATCCATCATCATTCTTCCGGCAGACAAGGGTTCCACGACCGTGGTACTTGATCGTCGGGAGTATGTGGCTGAGGGACTGTGTCAGCTTTCAGACAACACCACATACAAAGTTTGCCAATGTAATCCCATTCCTGATGTCCAGGCGAAGCTTCAAGGAATCCTCAGAACCTTAGGCCCCCTACAAAACCTTTCACCTGACTCCATCAACCTCCTGACCCCACCGACACCCCGCACCCCTACCCTCTACCTACTTCCTAAAATTCACAAACCCAATCATCCCGGCCGCCCCATTGTAGCTGGTTACCAAGCCACCACAGAACGTATCTCTGCCTACATAGATCAATAACATCAACCCATTACATGCAGTCTCCCATCCTTCATCAAAGACAGCAACCACTTTCTCGAATGCCTGGAATCCTTACCCAATCTGTTACCCCCAGAAACCATCCTTGTAACCATTGATGCCACTTCCTTATACACAAATATTCCGCACGTTCAGGGCCTCGCTGCAATGGAGCACTTCCTTTCACGCCGATCACCTGCCACCCTACCTAAAACCTCTTTCCTCGTCACCTTAGCCAGCTTCATCCTGACCCACAACTTCTTCACTTTTGAAGGCCAGACATACCAACAATTAAAGGGAACAGCCATGGGTACCAGGATGGCCCCCTCGTATGCCAACCTATTTATGGGTCGCTTAGAGGAAGCCTTCTTGGTTGCCCAAGCCTGCCAACCCAAAGTTTGGTACTGATTTATTGATGACATCTTCATGATCTGGACTCACAGTGTAGAAGAACTACAGAATTTCGTCTCCAACCTCAACTCCTTTGGTTCCATCAGATTCACCTGGTCCTACTCCAAATCCCATGCCACTTTCCTTGACGTTGACCTCCATCTGTCTAATGGCCAGCTTCACACATCCATCTACATCAAACCCACCAACAAGTAACAGTACCTCCGTAATGACAGCTGCCACCCATTCCATATCAAACGGTCCCTTCCCTACAGCGTAGGTATTCGCGGCAAACAAATCTGCTCTAGTCCTGAATCCCTGAACCCTTACACAAACAACCTGAAAACAACTTTAGCATCCTGAACCTACCCTCCCGACCTGGTACAGAAGCAAATAACCAGAGCCACTTCCTCATCCCCTCAAACCCAGAACCTCCCGCAGAAGAACACCAAAAGTGCCCCACTTGAGATAGGATACTTTCCGGGACTGGATCAGACTCTGAATGTGGCTCTCCAGCAGGGATACGACTTCCTCAAATCCTGCCCTGAAATGAAATCCTCCCCACTCCACCAAGAGTGTCTTTCCGCCGTCCACCTAACCTTCGTAACCTCTTGGTTCATCCCTATGAAATCCCCAAACCCCCTTCCCTACCCTCTGGCTCCTACCCTTGTAACTGCCCCCAGTGTAAAACCTGTCCCATGCCCCCTCCCACCACCACCTACTCCAGTCCTGTAACCCGGAAGGTGTACACGATCAAACGTAGAGCCACGTGTGAAAGCACCCACGTGATTTACCAACTGACCTGCCTACACTGTGACGCTTTCTATGTGGGAATGACCAGCAACAAACTGTCCATTCCCATGAATGGACACAGGCAGACAGCGTTTGTTGGTAATGAGGATCATCCTGTGGCTAAATATGCCTTGGTGCACGGCCAGCACATCTTGTCACAGTGTCCAGGTTATCTGGATACTTCCCACTAACACCAACCTATCAGAACACCGGAGATGGGAACTTGCCCTTCACTATATCCTCTCTTCCTGTTACCCACCAGGGCTCAACCATCACTAATTTCAAGTTGCCGCCGCTCATACCTCACCTGTCATTCAACAACATCTTTGCCTCTGTACTTCCGCCTCGAATAACATCTCTGCCCAAACTCTTTGCCTTTAGATATGTCTGCTTGTTTCCAGAATGAGATTTTCACTCTGCAGCGGAGTGTGCGCTGATATGAAACTTCCTGGCAGATTAAAACTGTGTGCCCGACCAAGACTCGAACTCGGGACCTTTGCCTTTCGCGGGCAAGTGCTCTACCAACTGAGCTACCGAAGCACGACTCACGTCCGGTACTCACAGCTTGGTAGAGCACTTGCCCGCGAAAGGCAAAGGTCCCGAGTTCAAGTCTCGGTCGGGCACACAGTTTTAATCTGCCGGGAAGTTTCATGTCTGCTTGTGTCTGTATATGTGCAGATGGATGTGTGTGTGTGTGTGTGTGTGTGTGTGTGTGTGTGTACCTGTCCTTTTTTCCCCCTAAGGTAAGTCTTTCTGCTCCCAGGATTGGAATGACTCCTTTCGTCTTTCCCTCTCCTTCTCTATTTCCTGACGAAGCAACCGTGGGTTGCAAAAGCTTGAATTTTGTGTGTGCATTTGTGTTTGTTTTTGTGTCTATCAACATACCAACACTTTCATTTGGTAAGTTACATCATCTTTGTTTTTAGGTATATTTATCGCACGTGGAATGTTCCCTCTACTATATTCAAATTATTTATATTATTCAATTCAGCTGTGCAAAATCGAAGAATTCTCCACATCCACACTCTCAGTTAGCTTCATCATGTTAACACTGCGGCAGGAACTATGATGTAATACTTCATATAAATAGAATTTGTTAAATTTTGTGACAATTAAGAAATGAGCTATGGGTCATGCAGTGTTGCAATGGCGGATAGAATACAGACATGTACTTGACTTCAGTGGCCATCGCTAAAATAGACAGGTCAACGTCACACACACTGCATGACATCATCAGGCACAAAGCACTGTGATTTGTCCACTTCACAGCTTCGCTGCCACATACACACTGCAACAGCCAAGGTGCTCAGTGCCAGCAATGTGTTCAGTGTTCCCATGTAATATTGTATGTTCACATGTGGTTTCAGTCTTTTGTAGAAAAATCATTGACTCCGGTTTTGCAGGACCAAGGGCCTACACTGGTCAGTGTGAATGACTAGTGGCAAGGCAGGCAAAAGCAAACAAAAATTGTGATACTGGATATACTGAAGCTTCTTTTTACTGATCTGGCCAACAATGAAAAACCCAAGAATAACATTAATTTTGTGCAAGCCCTTAACTAACAGTAAAGGCTTGTGGTGTTTCCGATTGATTAATTTTTTATTAACAGTGCAGAATCTCCAGAAATGAGCATGTTTTTAATCTCCAGGAAAGGCATATAAATGATGGAAAGGTATGGAACTTGACCATTTTAACAAAAAGTTACTGCATGGAACAGTATTTGGTTACTACAGCAGAGGAGAGTATTTGACAGCTAGAAAAATACAGGGTGATTTCCATGAAAAAGTTAATTATTCTGGCTCAGAGATCTCCATTCTTAGTCTTCTCCTCTTACTTGGTTTTCAATTCAGAAAGTGTAATGACAGATTAAAATTTTTAATGGAATGCAGTGACACTGCAGCAATAAGATCGCTTTTGTGCACAATGCACTTAACTGTGTGCTGACGACAATCATCTTGTAGTATATTTTGGCAAACAATGGGTTTCACAAAACCATATGAACAAATACATTTTGCTCGACTTAACTAAAACAGTGGCCTGAAAGTATCTTCAGTTATTTTTGTATAGAGCTTATTGGCATTTAGGGTCAGAGGTGCAGCAACAGAGGGTCTTTGACAGATGAAAACAACAAGTTTTCAAGAGGTAAGGAAAATTCTTGGTCCTATTAAGGTGAGCTGTTGGAACCAAAATCCTGGCGGCAACATACAAGTACTACTCAGGTAATTGCGTTCACAGATTATAAGAAATCATAATGATAGCTTAGATGTTACCAAAGTTAGCTTTATAATTCTCTTAACAACTTTCTCACTGGAAGTTTTTATATGGTCCAAAACAAAGCAAATACATCAGCAATGAAAGTTTTCATTACACAGGCAAAACAGTTTCATGCTTGTTACAATATTTTATATTTTATGTGAGAATACTTTTACATTTTCATGATAAAATATGAATCACATGCACCCATAAAATTTGAAAACCTTCATATAGTTTTTTCAGTCCAAATACATTAGTGTAACCCCCCCCATGCATTGAAGTAAAATAATTTTTTCCTGAGCATTTCTTGTAATGTTAAGTGTTTTTACCTATGATGACTGGCAAGAATTATCTTTTGAAAAATACTGTATTGCATTCTAGACTAAAAATAGAGGTGTCTATACATATTTTCAGAATTTTTGCTAACATTGGAAATTGTCACTAACTGGCAATACTGGAAGAACGTGAGACGACCATCTTTTGGCGACAGCCACTGCAGGTTCTGCAACTTCCTCTCAGAACAAATGTAAATTAATAAATTAAAAGGATAAAATGTAGATATTTAGAGGTGGGACAAGACGAAACATAGATTTATGAATATGTTTATTAAATATGTATAATGTATACAAACCAATATAAAAATGCATTATTTTGATAACGTGACCCAGGGAAATAAGCAGTCTTGATTGCTGTGGTTGATCATGTGACCGAGTTCTGGAGTAAGTGAGCAAAGTGTTCTTGCACACAGGTGGTCTTGATCAATAAGTTGGGTAGAAGGGTGATCATTGAGAAATATATGATAAAGCTGCTTACTTTAGCTGTATTTGGGACTTAACATTATTTCTGTGTGCCTATGTGGAAGAGTATTGTGTTTCGCGGGTGAGGAGAAGAGCTAATAGCAATCATTGAAATATCTTAATCCTTTAGAGAATTTTGTGAAACTTCTGTGAACATTGTAAATTATTAGAACTATGATTTGTTTGTTGTAAAGTGTGACATTAGTGTTTGAAACTTTTGTACATTGCTCTGTTTGCTTCATACTGTTCCATTATTTGACTCAGTTAAATAATTGCAGTAAACCTATTTAGAATTTTATGGCCACCTTTTCATGCCCAGACTTTATTCTTTTACTCGTAATAAATTTATGAGTTGAATTTAAATCTGTGCATTAGGCTACATCATTATCCTTCAGGATCCAGTACCTCATTTCATTTTTTATTTATCAGTTTGATTTAAAATGTGTGTTGATAAACATATGCATAATCATCCTAATATTTCTTAACTATTATCATATGTCACATCTATGTTTAGATGTTATTTGTGCCAAATGATAGCAGTGTACAACTGAGCCATAATTATTGTAGGCTGTGTACTTGACCAATCACTAGAAGCTGCTATTGTTAGGACCTTTGTGAAGACGCAATTGGTCTATTCATCTGAAATAATAGCCCAGTGACCACTGACAAGTCCTAAATCTAGGGTGCTGTACTCAGCTCCAATGAGATCTACTGTAAAAGGGGACACTGTTTCTCCAGGAGAGGAATGAATGCACAAGCTACAGTCTATAATGTGTTGTTAGTGTCACTTACTGGCACGCTGCAAGCTGCACTTCAAACCCAACCACCAACAATTACTTGTTTAGAATTTCTTGAAATACGTTAGGTTTGTATATTGTGGAATATTGAATGCTTGCATAAATATCAGCATTCTGTAATAATTTATGTTTGTAGAAATAATTACATGGACAATCCAGGAGACCAGTTCTGTTCTGGTTGTATGTTGCTGTTCATAAGAAAACTTGCTTTCAGTGCTAAGTGTTGTATTTCATTACTTTGAGATCTGGAACTGAGTGTGGTTGTGAAGTGACAATATAGGGTGGCTATTCAAATTTGGAAAGGTTGGGGGACTCACATCACAATGCCTTTGCTTGCAGTTGAGATAAACTAACCAATAATAGATACTAACATTATGAATGAGAAAGTAACTCTGTTATGTTATCATAACAACACTGCAGAACCGATTTTGATGAAATTTGGTATAGAGATAAACCCCCAATGAAGAACAAATGGGGAAAAACTACTCCTAAGACATTGAAATAACGATGAGGATAATACCCGCACATAAGTCAGTGAGTCAGAGTGTTTGCAGATTAATCCACGACTGTGAGAATCCAATGTTTAGATAAGTGCATGGTTTCACAGATATTAAAAAAAAAATTATACACCACCTGCCGAAACTGAATGGTGCTTAAAGCAAAATATTGCAGATTCAGTAACAAAATCCAATGTTAAGCCTGGGAGCCGTATTTAAAACTATTACATCGGGGAAGTCTTGAGTAACATATTATTAATATTACTTATTCTATGAAATGCTCGCAAACTTAAGTCTGACTTAGTGCACGGTTCTAAGAGAGCTTGAGCTGCAAAAATCACTCAAACCCAACACACCTCAGCAAAATCTGAGATCCACCAGAACTTAAGATGCAGAACATCATGCAACCTTAAGAGCTAGAGACACATTAGAACAGTCACAATCCAATTGCATTTCAGACACTGAGTGTCATGCATCTCCTACACCTTCTGAGATGATTGAAGACTCATGACACACACACACACACACACACACACACACACAGAGAGAGAGAGAGAGAGAGAGAGAGAGAGAGAGAGAGAGAGAGAGAGAGACCTATGCCATTTAATAACCAGATATTTACAAATTACTGGCTTAATTACAGTCATTCATCATAACAAATTATCATTCATCATAAAAAAAAACTACTGATATGCAAGTGCAGCAAAAGAGTAACTGCTAGTATCCAAATAATTAACATACTTTGAAATATTAAGTATTAAAAAAATTTATAATGTATAAAGCCCACTGATAAATTAAAGACACAGAATTCCATTAGAATATTTAAATTTCCCTGAGGATTCCCTGAATTTTTAAAAATACACAGAATTCCAGGTTTTCCAGATAAATCACCACACTGCAAGAATATGTATGCCAAATTTTAGAGTGTTTGGGGGGGATAAAAAGAAACACTTTTTATATATCAGAAAAATGTCACCAGCGCACAGCTGCCCCACTAGGATCTATGAAAGTTTTAACGTTAGAGATGTTCAGAGACAGTGTTCGAACTGCCGTGTCATGTGTATTATTTTAGAGATGATGTTGACTTGTTATGGATTTCTTTGTGTGTGTGTGTGTGTGTGTGTGTGTGTGTGTGTGTGTGTGTGTGTGTGTGTGGAGGGGAGGGGGAGGGGGGATGAAGCTTTTGGTGTACAACACACCAACAAACACTCCAGTAGAACTGGCTGCACGTGTCCTCAGTCTTTTGCAATGACATGACTGGATAAAATCTTCTCGGTTTTCAAGTCAAGTCAATTCCAATTAAATTCTCAAGCTAGTCATCAAAAGCTTGAGAATTTTATTGGAATTGATGCAGCTTCAAAACTGAGAAGATTTTATCCAACTAGTTGCATGTTTCGCTGTAGTCATTATTCATAAAACACACAGTTGTTTTGAGCGTGATAGACAATTGTTAGCCTGCAGATGCCAGTTGTGCATGAGTGTAAATTATAGATGTCATTTTCAGCAGCATCTTTAAAACAATGTTCATCACATCCCAGTTTAACACCTTCTCTGAACATCAGTTGTGCCAAAATATTTGTGGATTACTACATGGGGGGAGCAGTGCACCTGTGACATTTCTGTCCGATGAAGAAGGATTCTTTTTTATCTACTTTAAGCACTCTAAAACGTTGAACATATATTTTTTTACACTCTTTGTACCCTGCTTGTTTGTGTCAGAAGCACTTATAAAAATTACTGAAACTTGAGTAGAAGATTTTAAAGAGACTTCTTAACAGCCCCTTAAAAGGATACATGTCTTAAATATTATTTAAATTGCCAAATTTTGAAAATATAACATAACAGAATACATTTTAAAAAATTTACTCACCAAGTGGTGGCTGGGGAAAACACACATAAAAGTTATGGAAATGTGCAATTTTTGCTACCAGTGGCTCCTTCTTCTGCAGAATAATTGAAAGGGAAGGAAGAGGGATGGATGACAAGAACTGGAGAGGTTTAGAAAATGGGGAGAGTTACAGAAAGTTACCCAGAACTCCAGGTCTGGGGAGACTTACTGGATGAGAAGAAACCACTGATTGTTGCAGACTACACCAGACTACATTTTAAAATCTGAGTGTTTAAAGGTGGAAGATAAGCGAGGCAGAGATTTCTGGCAAAAAGTCAGTCTCCAGTGACTTGGTGTTACGGGTGACTTTTCCTTAACTCTCCCCATTTCCTAAAATGCACCAGCTCTTTTCCATCATTTCGCTTCCTTCCCCTTCAACCTTTCTGCCACAAGAAGCAGCCATTGGCTGTGAAAGGTTTAACATTTGCATAACTTTTATATGTTCTCTCCTGCTGCCACATGATGAGTACATTTTTTACCTATACAACTACATTAAATGTAGGAAAAGATAGATGGCTACTTACCGTAAAGAAGACATGTCAAGTTGCAGATAAACACTACTAGAAGACATTCACATATAACTTTTGGCCACAGCCTTTGTCAGTAAAGAGAGAGGCATACTCACACACAACATTCACACACTTACACAAGCAAGCACACCTCATGCACACACGACTGCCAACTCCAGCATCTTGGGCCAGAATGCAACATCTCATGGGATGCAAGTAGCAATCTGGAGGGGAAAGGGATAATAGCATACAGGTGGAGAGAGAGAGACGAACACTGCCTGGTGGAGTGTTTAGGGACTAGACTGTCAACAGGTGCAGCGTCAGGAGGTTGTGGGGGCAGAGAAGTGGGGAAAAGGAACAAAAAAAGGTGAGGAGTGGGGAAAGACAGGCGGATGCGTTGGCAGAAAGCTGCAAATGAACTGGGTGGGGGAGAGAATGGGGACAAGATGATAGGACAGAGGGGGTGGAGACTGTTGTGTGGAGGATGTAGAGACAGTATGTTGCCGTAGGTTGAGGCCCGGATAATTACAGGAGTGGAGAACATGTTTTAAGGATAACTCCCATCTGTGCAGTTCAAAACAGCTGGTGGTGGAGAGGAGGATCCAGATGGCTCAGGCGGTAAAGCGGCCATTGAAATCAAGTGTGTTGTGTTCAGCTGCATGTTGTGTCACAGAGTGGTCTACTTCGCTCTTGGCAACAGTTTGGCGGTCGCCATTCTTCCTGGTGAACAGTTGGTTGGTAGTCATACTAATATAAAAAGCTGTGCAAATGATTGCAGCGGAGCTGGTCTATGATATGGCTGCTTTTACAGTGGCCCCACTCCTGACGGGGTAGGCTAAAACTGTGGCAGGACTGTAACTGGAAGTGCTGGGAGGGTGGATTGGGCAGGTTTTGCTCCTGGGTCTTCCACAGCGATATGATCCTTGTGGCACGGGGTTGGGACTGGGAATGGCATAGGGATGGACTAGGATGTTGTGGAGGTTGGGTGGGCAATGGAGCACCACTTTAGGAGGGGTGGGAAGTATCTCGGGTACGATGTCAATAATTTCAGGGCATGATTATAGGTAACCAAAGTCATGGCAAAGGATGTGGTTCAGTTGTTTCAGTCCAGGGTGATACTGAGCGACAAAAGGGACACCCCTTGTGGCTGGTTTATCGGGGTGGTGGGGAGATTGGGGTTGTGAGCTGAAATGGCATGGCAGATCTATTTGTGGGCTAGGTCTGGGGGACAGTGCCTGTCTGTGAAGGCCTCGGTGAGACGCTCAGCATACTGAGCAAGGGAGTTTTTGTCACCGCAGATATGCCATCCCCATGTAGCCAGGCTACGTGGCAGGGATTTGCTGATGAAGCCATCACAGAAGAGGAAGGCAATGTCTAGGAAGGTGGCACACTGGGTTGAGGAGGACCACGTGAAGCATATGGGAGAGAAGGTGTTGAAGGAGTGAAGATACGGTGTCTTGGCCCTAAGTCCACATCATGAATATATCACCAATGAATCTGAATCAGATGAGGGGCTTGGTCGTTTGGGAGGCTAGGAAAGTCTCCTATAGATGGGCTATTTAAGGTTGGCATAGGAGTGTGTTAGTGGCACCAAAGGTAGTGTCCAGACACTCGTGAACAGGATAGGAACTGAAATTGTGCATAGCAAAGCAGAAAATAAATCTGTAACTCTCATTTCAAATTTTCCTTACACAGGAAAAACCAGAAGTATTGCAAGAAATTTAATTTTTATACCACTGTAAAGATGAGTAAAATATAAACTAAATCAGTGACACTGAGAAACAACTGAAATCGTTGAAATTAAACCACGTCCAAGGGCTTGATGAAATCCCTCTCAAATTCTACACTCAATTTGCAATTATGTTAGCCCCTCTGTTAAATATAATCTAATGTAGATCCCCCAAACAAAAAAAAAAAACAAAAAAACAAAAAAAAAAACATGCCCAGTAGCTAGAAGGAAGCACAGGTTACTCCTTTATACGAGAAGGGTAGCAGAAATTATCCACTGAGCTACCATCCAATATCCTTGACATTCATTTGTTGTAATATCTTAGGACATATTCTGAGCTCAACATTACGAGAAACCTTGAACAGAGCAACTTCATCCTTGCCAACCAGCACGAATTTTGAAAACATTGATATCTCACGTTTCTCACATGACACACCAAAAACCGTGGATCTAGGCAATCAGATAGGGAGGGTGGAGTAGGTTACCATGGATGAAGAGTCATCAACAGATGTAAAGGTAACTATGGGTATACATAGGGAAGTATGCTAGGTGCATTGCTATTCATGTTATACACAGGGTATTTCAGAAAGGACTTAACAGCTTTGAAAATTCATATAAATTAATTCATAGTACCTACAGAGGTGATTGTAGTGTCAACTTGTAAGGAAATGCAACAAGTTTTATCCCGTATAGTTTGCTAGTGCTGATTTGCACCGTAATGATCACTAGCGGCAGTTGCATTAAAGATGGCTGCCTTCACTGGACCTGAGCATGCTAGCTGTGTGTTTTGGTTTGAAGAAAAGAAGTTGGTGGCAACAGTTCAGCATAATTTCCATATGAAGTGTGCTAAAGATCCTCCTAGCACACCTACAATTTATGATTGGAATAAATGTTTTGTAGAAATAGGGCACTCAGCAAGACATGAAAAATCATCAGGTCATCCAAGCACATCTACCATGTCATTGAGTGAGTGAGGCAATGTTTTGGCAACAACCCTATGAAATCAACCCGGCGTGCATATTGCGAACTGCAAATCCCACACACTGCTGTATGGCATGCATTGAGGGATCCTTTGCATTTGAAACAGTACAGATTGATGAATGCACAAGCTATAAAAGACACAGATAAAACTGCTCGCAAGAACTTCTGTGCGGAAATGTTAAATCGATTACAAGAGAATGAACATTTCTTGGATAAAATCATCTTTTCTGACAAGTTGACTTCTCACTTCAGTGGCAAGGTTAATAGACACAACTGTAGGATTTGGGGTAGTGAAAATCCACATCAAACTTTGCAACATGTTCATGATAGCCCTAAACTGAACGTTATTTGTGCATTTAGCAAGAATAATGTGTATGACCCCTTTTTCCCCTGAGATAACCATCAATGGGATAGCGTACTTGGACATGTTACAACAATTTTTGATGTCACAGATCGATGAGGATGACCAAGAACAAAATGTTTACTTCATGCAAGATGGTGCACCACCCCACTAACTGGCTGAAATCCAGGATTTTCCCAGTGACCACTTTCCAGGTCAATGGACTGGCCATGATACATAAATTGCATAGCCCTCGTGTTCCCCAGACCTGACACCACTCTTTCTCTTTTTTAATGTGGGTTCATGAAGGATATCATTTTTGTATCTCTTGCTCCGGCTTCTCTACCTGAACTTAGAGCAAGAATTTACACCACCACTAAGCAAGTTACATCTGCAACGCTACAGCAAGTTTGGGAAGAAATTGTCTTCCGATGGATGTGTGCAAGATAACAAATGGAAGACACATAGAATATCTTTAGTTTAAAGTAAAAAAACTTACAAAATAACACTAAACCCAGCTATATCTTCTTTCAACAAATTTATATGAATTTTTAAATTTGCAAAGTCCTTTTTGAAACACCCTGTATTCATGACTTTTCAGACAATATCAATAGTAGCTTCAGACTTCTTGCAAATGATGCAGTTACTTATAATGAAGTATAGTCTGAGAAAAACTGCACAAATATTCAATCAGATCTGCACAAGATTTTGAAGTATTGCAAGATTGCCATCTTGCTTTAAATGTCCAGAAATGTAAACTTGTGCTGTTCACAAAACGAAAAAAATGTAGTATCATAGGACAATAATACCAGTGAGTTATAATTAGAAATGGTAAACTCATACAAATACCTGCATGTAACAGTTATTAGGGACAGGAAATGGACAGATCACATAGGGTCAGCTGTGGGTAATGTAGACAGCAGACTTCGCTTTATTGGTAGAATACTAAGGACATTCAATCAGTCTATAAAGGATGTTGCTTACAAATCACTTGTCCAGTCCATCCCAGAAACATTGGTCATGTGAGTGTGACACACTCCAGATAGGACTGATGGGGGATATTGAACATATGCAGAGATGGGCAGCACGAAAGGTCACAAATTTTTTCGACTTGCAGGTGTGTGTCACAGCGATGCTGAAAGAATTGAACCGGCAGACTCTTGAAGATATATATATATAAAATGACCCAAAGTTTCAGGAATTGGCTCAGAATGGTGACTCTAGGAATATACTACAACCCCTTAGATATTGTTCCCATTGGAGGACAAGATTAGATTAACTAGAGAGCACACACACACACACACACACACACACACACACACACACACACACAAAGTGCTATTAGTGACAAGTACAACAGGTGCCAACAGCAACCCACACAATATACAACATGGAGGTGTGAATTCCAGTCCATGTGAGGTGGTAATTCAAACCAGCCAGTTTACTATCTGATCAACAGAGGTTGATAATGGTAGCCAGGTTAACAGCAGCTCCAAAGTGCATGTGCAGCCCCGATCAGAACACACAAGCCAAACTACACTCCTGGAAATTGAAATAAGAACACTGTGAAATCATTGTCCCATGAAGGGGAAACTTTATTGACACATTCCTGGGGTCAAATACATCACATGATCACACTGACAGAACCACAGGCACATAGACACAGGCAACAGAGCATGCACAATGTCGGCAATAGTACAGTGTATATCCACCTTTCGCAGCAATGCAGGCTGCTATTCTCCCATGGAGACGATCGTAGAGATGCTGGATGTAGTCCTGTGGAACGGCTTACCATGCCTTTTCCACCTGGCGCCTCAGTTGGACCAGCGTTCATGCTGGACGTGCAGACCGCGTGAGACGACACTTCATCCAGTCCCAAACATGCTCAATGGGGGACAGATCCGGAGATCTTGCTGGCCAGGGTAGTTGACTTACACTTTCTAGAGCACGTTGGGTGGCACGGGATACATGCGGACGTACATTGTCCTGTTGGAACAGCAAGTTACCTTGCCGGTCTAGGAATGGTAGAACGATGGGTTCGATGACGGTTTGGATGTACCGTGCACTATTCAGTGTCCTCTCGATGATCACCAGAGGTGTACGGACAGTGTAGGAGATCGCTCCCCACACCATGATGCCGGGTGTTGGCCCTGTGTGCCTCGGTCGTATGCAGTCCTGATTGTGGCGCTCACCTGCACGGCGCCAAACACGCATACGACCATCATTGGCACCAAGGCAGAAGCGACTCTCATCGCTGAAGACGACACGTCTCCATTCGTCCCTCCATTCACGCCTGTCGCGACACCACTGGAGGCGAGCTGCATGATGTTGGGGCGTGAGCGGAAGACGGCCTAACAGTGTGCGGGACCGTAGCCCAGCTTCATGGAGACGGTTGCGAATGGTCCTCGCCGATACCCCAGGAGCAACAGTGTCCCTAATTTGCTGGGAAGTGGCGGTGCGGTCCCCTACGGCACTGCGTAGGATCCTACGGTCTTGGCGTGCATCCGTGCGACGCTGCTGTCCGGTCCCAGGTCGACGGGCACGTGCACCTTCCGCCAACCACTGGCGACAACATCGATGTACTGTGGAGACCTCACGCCCCACGTGTTGAGCAATTCGGCGGTACGTCCACCCGGCCTCCCGCATGCCCACTGTACGCCCTCGCTCAAAGTCCGTCAACTGCACATACGGTTCACGTCCACGCTGTCGCGGCATGCTACCAGTATTAAAGACTGCGATGGAGCTCCGTATGCCACGGCAAACTGGCTGACACTGACGGCGGCGGTGCACAAATGCTGCGCAGCTAGCGCCATTCGACGGCCAACACCGAGGTTCCTGGTGTGTCTGCTGTGCCGTGCGTGTGATCATTGCTTGTACAGCCCTCTCGCAGTGTCCGGAGCAAGTATGGTGGGTCTGACACACCGGTGTCAATGTGTTCTTTTTTCCATTTCCAGGAGTGTATTTCTTACGTCTGTCGAAACTAAGTTTGAGCCAATCAAACAGAAATGTTACTGCTGAAGCCATCTATTTAGGGCCGTATCGCAATAGAGCCAGCAGTTCCAGAACAGCCAGCCAATATGGGGAGACCTCCCTTAAACAATGAGCTACTGCGATCAACTCCTATACTCTTTTTTGCCACTGTGAAGTGGGACTTACCTGACAAGACGCCGTCGAGTAGAAAGGACTTGGTATTCCATTTTGGTACAGCTCATTCACTCAGAACGTGTCCAACTTAGTGCCAGTATTGCAAAATTCAAACCCACAGACTTTTTTTTAAAAAAAAAAAAAAAGGATTCAACCTGTAACAGTTATTTTTTGGAACTCCATTTTTTTGAGCAGTCATTCAGTCAAGGAAGTTTCAATTTTTTTGTTCTTCAGAAGTTAGTTATTTCGATTACATCAAATATGTGAAGTTATTTCTTATGTTGCAAATAAAACAGTTCAAGCTGATTAGTGTAATTATTATACACTAATCAGCTTGAACATTATGAGCACCTTACTAATAGCCAGTATGTCCACCTTTGGCACGGCCAACAGCAGTGAGATGTCATGGCATGGGAATAAAGAGGCCTCGGTAGGCTGCCAGAAGTAGTCAGTGCCACATCTGCATACACAAGCCATCTAATTCCTGTAAATTCTGGGGAGGGGGCAATGAGCTCTGACACAAGTTCAGCCACATCCACGACATGTTCGATAAGATTCACATCTGGTAAGATGGGGGCCAGCACATCAACTGGAACTCACCACTCTGTTCCTAAAACCACTGCGTCACACTCCTGGCTTTGTGAGATGGCACATTATCTTGTTGAAAAATTCCATTGCCATTGAAAACTGTGATTGTCATGAAGCGGTGTACGTGGTCTGCAACACTCCTTGGCCATCATGATACCTTGCATGAGCTCCACCGGACCCATTGATGCTCACGTGAATGCTCCCCGGAGCATAATGGAGCTGTCTCTGTCCCACAGTATAGGTGTCAAGGACCTGTTCCCTTGGAAGACAACAGATTCGCACCCTCTCATCGGCACAGTGAAGAAGATATCGGGATTCACTGGACCATGCAACACACTGTCTCTGCACCAACATCCAGTGCTGATGGTTACATGCCCATTTCAGTCGTAGTTGCCAATGTGGTGTTAGCAATGGCACACGCATTGGTCGTTAGCTGCGGAGGCATATGGTTAGGAGTGTTTGGTGCACTGCATGTTCACACACTCTTGTACTCTGCCCAGCATTAAAGTTTGTGTTATGCCACAGTTCACCACCTGTCCTGTTTTCCTACTGTTATATGATGCCCGACATCTGTAATGAGGGGTGGCCACCAAAACCCCATGACGTCTGGACATGGTTTTACCTTGGTTTAGACATGTGTTGAAGATACCATAGCACTCCTTGATGTGCAGTTTCCGAAATGCTTGAGCCAAGCCTCTTCACAATCTCCCCTCATTCAGATAGATCACACGCCTTGCACATTCTACACACAGACAGAATGCTCACTGTTACTAAATACACCTTGTATGGTGTGTGACTAGCAATCATTTCTTGTCAAGTGACACCACTATTGCATGGATGGGTTTATATCGACAGTAGGTCAGTGGTCATAATGTTCTGGTTGATCAGTGTACTTGGTGAATATTTTGTGTGATATAAATGAACGCAGGGACATATCAAGAATACAGATGTGGATGTCAATTGCGCTGTAAGTAGAATTGTAATTGAAATAATAAGTGAGGTACTGAATTACATTGGAATGAGTCCACTAAAGATGACATTTTATTACACGAAGATGATAAAAAAATCAGCTAAGGCAAACATTTTCATTTGCTAGGACTCAACAGGTGGAAAGTTTACGTGGTACAATTTTTGCAGAAACTGAGGATTAACAAAACCATCAGAATAGCCTTATGTCATGTAGTATCACAATGTGGAATAATGAAGGATATTCTTAACTCAAAAAAGAGTTATCAGAACATTCTGGGGTATAAGGTCAGTTAGTGTATTTCAGAATTCTATCTCACTGGTCAGTTAGTGTATTTCAGAATTCTATCTTACCTTCCCAAAACATACACTGTAGCACGGGACTTGCGGACAGATTAAAGAGGAACTGCAGCAAACTCTCAGTGAAGACTAAACAGAACAATAATTCACAAGTGGATAACATTTCCTTAAATATTGTACAGAAAGTTGTGTACTGTCATGTAGGTTCGATTTTCAATAAACTTGTGTATTTCATACATCTAATTTGAAATACTTTCTCATGAAATTCTCTTTTTATTGTGTCAGAGTTCTGCACAATGATTTAGGGCCTTTCACATTACTCTTCTGTAATACTATCAAAATCTCAAATCTCATTCTTTCCTTTTTAATAAGTGTTTGTAAACTATGCAACAGGGTGTCCATAACCCTGAGTATCAAAATTCTACATGTGGCAGTGAATCCTAAACTGAGCATTTTGATATAACAAACTAATGGTGAGAAATTAATGATTCATTTGTATTGATATAAACAACTTAAAGCTTCACTGCAACAAGTTAAATTTGTGGCAACTTTTGAGGGCGTGGTGCTAACTGTTGAATCTTCTCCCACAAGATCCAAAATCATCTCCTTAAATTCTACTGAGTAATCAATTCTTTTTCAAAAACCTTACCAGATTTCCATGGCTTGAACTACACGGTTCCTTGTAAATTTCCATCTATGGCAATAATTTTTTTTCCAGTTAGGATGTCACTTGCTACAAAACATTTCTCTGTACAAGTGTCTGGCTTTCTGGGTGTTATATCCTGCTGCACAACACAGTAAATACTTGTACGCAAATTCCTGGAATGAATGATGCTACTCATTTGAAAACCAGCCCAGGACTGTAAACAGTCAAACATTGTAGACACATCACTGAAAACTATCACTTTTCAAGGTAGCACCACCAATGCAAATGCAGTAGGCTGTACCCCCTCCTTTTCCTACATAAGAGTTTGAAAACTCATGCCTCACCTTCATAGTACATGCATGACTACCTGCAATACTAATTTCCAGTCTTCAATGCTTTTTCCGAAAACACATTATTTATGATCCTGCACCACATGTATAATTTTGAACTTAGTCTTTTGAACATCTTGTGTTACAACTTACCTTCAGCTAAGACGGTATCATCAAACCCAATGAAATAAGTGAGAAAACAAAATATAAATAACATGGTCTCACTATGCAACTCCACCCCATGCAATTGCCGTTTATTAGTTCCAGTTGTTCCCATATCATAGCATGCTTTAAATGTCCTGTAAGTTACGTATCAAATTTGTGGTCTTGCAACATTTCACAATCTGTAGTGCATTTCATTTGATGAGCATGCTCTGCATAACTTCTCATTTTAAACAGTGAAGTAAGCAAAAGTAAAAGCCGCTGAGGAAGAATCCAACTTACACAGAGAGCTTGTGACTATTGATGCATACAACTAAATTTTAATAAGATGCAGAATCCACCTACTGTTCAGTAATTCTGAGGCATTCTCGGTAATTACAATTGTAGTAATGTCTTTCTGCCTCACACACTGCCACATCAAGGTTACTTGAAAGCTTTGCAGGTAACCTCTCATTTGGTTCTTGCTGTGGAGCATGATACTTCTTCAGTTTTGTGCGGTAGAGTGTCCGGACTAGCCTTTCTTCCTCCTGGCCAGAACATTGTTCCGACAGAGGCAATGACGATAAGACTTCTTCCTCTACAACAATAAAAGTACAATATCAATAAAATGACATTTTCCTTTTATAGTATAAATACTGAAAAGTTGTTTTAATTTAATAATAATAATAATAATAATAATAACAATAATAATAATGATGATAACGAATCACTTCTTTCAGTCCTGGTAATTCATTGTTAGTGTGAAAAACACCAACTAGCAGCACCGTGCAGAGTCCATGCTACACTGCGTGCACATGCTTGATTAAGTTAGTTCTACAGTCAGAGGAAAAGATAGGGCCATGTTTTGAAAAGCACCGTTGCGTTCACACCAACCTTTGGATTAAGGGCATCTTCGCCATGTCTTGAGAACTGTTGTTCATACATTGTCTAAGTATAAAGTAGAAAAACCAACTGATTCAGCAGGCTGATACAAGATATACTTAACTTGCCTCTTCAGAAATTTTAGCACAGTGGCACTCAGACCAGAGGTACCTGTCTTAAACCCTGACGGCTGAAAAAATGTTCATCTTCAGTAATTGGCAGACTGTGCACCAGTAACTTGGAATAAATCACAAACCTCTTTACTGTTTGTCAGGAAGGGAGAGCATGGAGATCCCAGTTACCCAACGGACACTATTTGACATAAACTGGCCATGTACTATACATAGTTTCACCACTTCTCTTCTCTCTTAACATTCTCATCAATAACAGAACCACCACACATCATTTCACATGCAATAGAAAAAGCACACAGAGGAAGTAAAGAGTGGTATACAGGAACAGTGGAGGAGGACTTCCTGATATTATCAGCTATTGGACTAATTCTTTCATCAGATGTAGACAAGACCCACACACATTCATACATGCATAATTCAAATACACCCAGCTCTGTATGTGGTAATGCCCGACTGCAACTACTGAGAGCAGTGATATCAGTTAGAGAGGGTAATGGGGATACAAAAGAGTTGTGGGGGTGGGAGGGATAGCATGGAAGGGGAAGGGATAGCAGGGAAGGGGGAGGGATAGCAGGATAGGGGTGGTCGAAGATGCTATAGCAGTTTATGTGAGAGTGTGCAGGGATTTGGAGGGAAAAGATAGTGAGCTGCTAAGTGCAGCAACTGGGGCGAATGGAGAGGAGAGAAGTAGAAAAGAGAAAAGGACTATGCTGGTGTGCTGAGTAGAAACTCAGGGAAGCTAGAGGGAATTAACCCCGCAACATATCCTCGTTCCTGCACCCCCTCCTGACCTTAATCTTTGCTAGACTCTGTCTTTCACCTGTCACTGTCCCTTTCACACTCCCACTTCAGCCTCTCCAAATGCCTTTTACCCCCCCCCCCCCCCCCCCCCCCAATTCACCACCATGCACCTGCTAAGTCCTTTCCATTTCTCTGCTTCTCTCTCCTCCCTTTGCCCCACAGTACAGCCATCTAATGCTGCATCTAGTAGCTTACCATACCGCAAATACCCATAGGCAGCATCCCCCCCTACCACCACCCACACACCTGTTGTCCCTCCTCCTACCCAACCCAAACCTCTTCTGTACTAAGTTCTCCCACCACCCACCGCCAGCTGAGATCATTGTTCACAGCAGTCCAAGTTGGGCTTCAGTGCCTGGAGATGACAGTGGCCATGTGTGTGTATGTTGAATATGTGTAAATGTGTGTGTGTGTGTGTGTTGTCTATATACGATGAATGACGTAAGTGTGACAGATGATAATATCGAGCAGTCTCCTTTCAATGTAGCTGTCTGGCACTGAACGCCTCCTCTCTGTGGCAAGTAGTAATCTATCCTATTTCTTGTTGTCATTTTCCATCCCATATTTCCTATTCTGAATGGAAAGTCTGGGCTAGACTAAGCTATCGGACAAAGTATAGGCACTAAGGCCTGATCCGAACC
Organism: Schistocerca gregaria; assembly: GCF_023897955.1. Taxonomy (NCBI): domain Eukaryota; kingdom Metazoa; phylum Arthropoda; class Insecta; order Orthoptera; family Acrididae; genus Schistocerca; species Schistocerca gregaria. The sequence goes on from NC_064923.1 coordinate 201,099,333, forward strand.
CTAGTGCTTGGAGACAAAGTGGTCATGTGTGTGTGAATTCTGCATGTGGATTTTTTTGTATATATCTGACAGAAGACTCTGTCCAATAGCTTCATCCACTTTTAAATGTACCTGTCAGCCACTGAATGTTTTCTCTATGTCGTGAGTAGCAATTTATCCACTTTCACATTATTGTTATTCCATTCCAGATTTTCCATTAAGCAATAGAAAATCTCGGATGGAATACAACTTGAAACAGACTGCTACAACCTGTCTGTCACTCAGTACCACATCTATCTGGAAACTAGCACTTTATTAGCCTTCATATGGCCAATTTTCTGCTATTTGTTTAATACAAGTGACTGATGAGCATATGCGATATGTTGTGCCATAGCTGCTAAAATCAAGCAGGCTTCTTGTAATGTGGATGTCAAGCACTCAACACATCTGTCAGCTATGTGGTGATCAGCAATGTACCCTATTCCATCCCATATTTTCTACTGTGTAATGGAAAATCTGGGATGGCACATCATGTCACACACACTTAGGTGACAAAGGACATGGGCTACCTCCTAAAATAGCATCTGACCTCCTTTTGCCCAGTATAGTGCAGCACTTCAATGTAGCATGGATTCAACAAATTGCTGGAAGTTCCCTGCAGAAATACTGAGCCATGCTGCCTCTATAGCCATCAGTAATTGCGAAAGTGTTGCCTGTACAGGATTTTGTGCACAAACTGACCTCACAACCATGTCCCATAATTGTTTGATGGGATTCACATCAGATGATCTGGGTGGCCATATCATTTGCTCAAATTGTCCAGAATGTTCTTGAAACCAATCACAAACCATTAAGCCTGGTGATACAGCACATTGTTATCCATAAAAATTCCATCATTGTTTGGGAATATGAAGTCCATGAATGGCTGCAAATGGTCTCCAAGTAGCTGAACATCACATTTTCCAGTCAATGATTGGTTCAGTTGGACTAGAGGATCCAGTCCATGCCGTGTAAACACAGCCTCAATCATTATGAAGCCACCACCAGCTTGCAAAGTGCCCAGATGGCAACTAGGACTCATGGCTTTATGGGGTCTGCACCACATTCAAACCCTATCATCAACTCTGACCAACTGAAATTGGGACTAATCTGTTCAGGCCGTGGTTTTTCAGTCATCTATGGTTCAACCAGGACAGTCACGAGCCCAGGAGAGGCACTGGAGCAATGTTGTGCTGTTGGAAAAAGCACTCGCATTGGTCATATGCTGCCATAGCCCATTAATGCCAAATTTTGTCGCACTGTCCTAACAGATACATTCATTGTACATCCCACATTGATTTCTGCATTTATTTCATGCAGTGTTTCTCGTCTAATTGTACTGACACTTATCAGTCATAACGTGTAGGCTAACAGCCACTGTGTTGTCCTTGGTGAGAGGCAACGCCTGAAATTTAATATTCTTGGCACACTCCTGCCACTATGGATTTCGGAATATTGAACTCCTTAATGATTTCTGAAATGTATGTCACATGCTTCTAGTTTAACTACCATTCTGTGTTCAAAGTCTGTTGATTCCCGCTGTGCGACCATTATCTCTTCAGAAAAGTTTTCACATAAATCACCTGAGTACAAATAAGAGCTCTGCCAATGCCCTGCCCTTTTATACCTTATCTATGCGGTACGACCACCATCTATACATATGCACATCTCTATCCCATGAGTTTTGTCACCTCAGTATACACTCATGAGTCACCTATATTAACCAAACTATGGCAAATTGGGCAATATGAAACACGACTGATTTTGCCACATAATGGAGTCCATGGGCAGCACAGGCACATTTAAGAGTGGAATAAGCTATTGGACGAAGTCCTTCAGATACAGAAAAGTACACACACATTTATATATGCAGAATTCATAAAAATACTGCCACTGCTGGCTTCAGCACTAAGGGTCGAGTCAATCCTCAGTACCTAGATTCTGTGGATGATGGGCCAACTGACTGAACTGGAGAAGCCTTATTTTTCAAACAAATGCTTTATTTTTTCACTTTTTGTTCTCTACAAGGAGTAACTGTGTTTTACTGAAGAGTTGTGACTCAGTTTAGGTTAGTACGGTACCAGGTGTCACTGCCAGTCCATGCACATTCACTTGCATACCATTCCTACGGTCAGTAATGCTGATATGGCTATGATTCGGTGAGATGTCACAGACAGGGGAATACTTCCGAGGTACTCTCAGGTAACCAGAGGGCTGTGAATTGTCACATGGGGCCACAGGGCAGACTGGCATGAGGGAGCTGGGACAAACCTGTCTCTCTCGGCAACCAGCCCTTGACCTATCCAGGCAACCATCCAATTCACTCTCTGCGGCAACCTGCCCCTCAGTATTACTGAGTAAACCTGGCACACCAGCCAGTTTCTGAAAAGTACTTTACTGCTCTTATTCAGTAATTTTGTACATTCCTGGATGCCCACTTCCTGCGGTGGCCTTACTACTGTCCAGTAGTGGACAGTCTAGTGTCAGATCATGAGACCCAAATGCACCATTCAATCCAGTATATCAACATTTTTTTTTTCCTTTGTGGATAGTTACTAAACTACCAACTCCATGGGAGAGCTGGCTGCATGTCATTTAACCTGTGATACTGTCGACTCGTCATAGACAGTGTGACGATGTGGGCCTGGATATGCTGCAAGGCATTTTCCATCTTTTGTTCGGTGATTAGATGTACCCACATGCGCTACATGAATATATGTGCAGGTTGCTGTGCTGCTGTGCTTCAGCAGCAGATGGCTCTTTCACCATGCTGGCATACTCCTTAAGAGTCTTCCAGACACTGCCACACAGCGGGTGCCAGTTCCGCTTGACCAATTGCCACCATCATGCCTGAAATCAACAACAGTTGGAGCCGTCATGAGGGTCGACATTGGATGCTGGGTTGCAACCAAATCTATGAGGGTCCTGGCTGTTGTACCTGTCGTCAATCAGCCACCATCAGTGCTGATGCTGACGCACTACACTGTGAGCGATCACTGTTCTTCACATCGAAAGTTAAAGTTAAGCCGTGCTAGCTATGCATATTTGCACGGTCACCCCTTCATGGCGAGCCATTGTTGGACGTTATTGTAGTTAGTCTCTAACTTTTATTTGAGTACTGTGACATCTTTTCGTTAAAGTTTCGAGGCCTTTCAGTAATTGCTTTTCCCAAATTTTGTAACCATGTCTGACTTACGTCCTTGGCTGCAAGAGAGGCAGGAAGCTGCTGCTTTAAACGAACAAATTAATAAACTTACCCTGCAGAAACTCAAGTTACAGGAACAGTGTGATGAAATGGCATAAAAGTGCAAAAACCAAACAAAAGCTAGCCAGGCTACTACAAGTTCTCTCAGAGGCCTCTATCATTAGTTCTGAGACACATACATTAGCGACTATAAGCAGCTTCCCAGTTGTACCTTTCATTCTTACTTTTCCAGGAAAACCAAATGAAAATGTCACTACTTTCCTGCTGATTGTTTGAGATGTAGGTGCACTTGCTCAGATTTCTGCTAAAAGTAACTAGGTTAATGTTGTCAGTTTACATATGCACGCATGTAAAATCTGTCAATGCATTAAGAGAAGCAGGAATATTTGAAGCCATGGCACACAGTTTAGCAGAGTGTTACTCAGACAAAAGAGGACTCAGTTATCACAGGGACTGTTTATCTACACAACGGTAAAATCTGAATGAGGATTTCGAAGCTTTTGCTGATTGAATACAAGCTGCATCCTGTCACACTTAGGTGCTGGGGCAGGAGGCTGCATGGAATGAGGTGCTGATAGAGGAAGCTGAAGCTAGTGCAGTCAGTGGTTTCATACGCAGACTAAACTCACAGATAGGTAATGAAGTCAAGGTGGCCTCACATACTTCAATATACAAAGCAATTAATATTAGCTCAGACGAGTGAGGAGGTAGGACAGATAGTTTCTGCTCCATCACAAAGCAATGAGCCATGGCCTGGTTTTGTAAATGACATGCACTGTAAACTTTGTGGGAAACCTAATCATACAGTCACGTGCTGGCAGGCACTTTGTTATACTAAATGCCATGTGGTAGAATACATGAGCAAAAACTGCCCACCGAATCAGAGACAGAACTGCCAACAGCAGAATCCTCTGCAAAATAACACACAAAATGCAGGTCCACAGATGGCAAATGGCAGGGGGACAGGTCTCGCAACCCCCCGCCCCCCCTCCCTCCCTCCCCCAATGTCAATAATGAATCATGTTCAATATGGAATATACACAAAATGGCTAATCTAATTTCAGATGGTGGGATCAGGGGAAGGATTGTCAAACTGTTAGTAGAGACAGGGATCAAATTAGTTGCACTGTCTGCTTCTTGTACCAACAGGTACACCATCAAGCTGCCACACGGCTTCAGTGAATTAGGGGAAGAAGTTTTAGTATACACAGGAGCATGTTTCATGAATTTACAGATAGATGGCCACAAGTAACTTTTTGATATGGAAGTTGTTAGAAAACACAGAAGGGATTTCAATGTCATTCTACGGAACAATTTCTTGCACCAGTACCGAAGTGTGATTGATTACAGGACACACATTGTTTGATTCAGTCAGGAAATTCACTGATTTGGCGGCATCTGTGCACACCCAGTTGTGAGGAAGCTGTGTCTTCCACAGGCTCCAACAGAACTGCATACATAGGTGTTGCAAACTGGTAAACCTGTTACAATCAGTGGTGGTGTGGCAAGTGTTCTCTGTGTACATATCAAAACCTTAACACTGCCGAGGTATGTCTTTCTGATGGATCCGATCAGTCAGAACAATGTCCTCTACAGGTTACAAATTCATATGAAAAGTAGTATAAGTAGGACAGATATGGTGGAAAAGAAGTTGTGTGTGACAGTATTTATAGATAATTTTAGGCAAAGTGATTCCATGTTGAACAATAGTTGACACCTGCCAAGTGTCAGAAGGTAATAGAGGATGAATTTCAGCATTAGAATCAGTTCGCAAGTAAGAAGAATAAGCAACTGTCAGTAAGGGAAATTTGTGAAATCACGCCACTACTCAGAAAACAGTTATATGATAAGTTAGCATACTTGTCCAATTCAGAGCGAATTCTTCTGTGCTCAGTTTTGCTTGGTTGCTCAAGGAATAGCAATATTGGCAGTAACCAACCTTGCACAACATGAAATTTCAACTGCAGACACTCGGCCAGTTGCTCATGCTCGGAAACCTTAAAGACCATGTAGACTTCCATTTCACTTACAATCAGCTACTGAGGATAATATCCAACAACAATTGGCTGCACGGAAAATACAACCGTATGGAAGCCATCAGTCATCATCAACCATGGTTATGCAAAAAATGTCAATCAATGGTGAGAAGATCTATTGTCTATGCGTTGATATGACAGTGGTAAATAAGGTAACTACATCTGATGCTTACCTTCTACTCTGTATCTAGAAAACACTGAACACATTAGCGAATAGCGAATTGAAGGTATTTCAACACCCTCGGTATGTGTACTTGTTACCAAAAAAATTCTGCACCCAAGGCTGGCCAAAAACAACTTTTGTGGTTCCCTCAGTGTTGTATGAGTTTTTAAGAATGCCTTTTGGCCTCAGAAATGGGCTTCCAACCTTGCAAAGTTTTGCTGACTTTTTGCTACATAAAAAGGACTGAAGTCTACTCTGTGTCTGGAATATTTAGATAATTTTTTATATTTTGAAGTACCGTTGAGGAACATATGGAGAGGTTGAAAATGTATTGTAAAGATTACAGTGTGCACATTTATGTCTGAAGATAGAAAAGTGTACTTTTGCACAGTCTTAGTTGCAGTACCAGGAGCATATTATCTGTTCACATGGGTTTAAACCAGACCCTCAGTTAAATGAAGTAGTTGAGAGTTTTCCAGTACCCACTAATGTTAAGGTGTTGCAATCTTGTCTAGGAATAGCCAATTATTATCTTAACTTTGTGAAGGATTATGCTCTGGTAGCTAAGCCATTAACTAAGTTGCTAAAGAAAGATACAGAGATTGAGTGGATAGAAGAATGCGAGTTAGCTATCAGAAAAATTAAAGATGCCTTGACAAGTTTGTCTTTATTAACACATCCAGATTTTAAAAAATCTTTCACCCTTTCAACAGACACCTTGAATTTTGGTGTCAGGGCTGTTCTTAGTGAAGAATATATTTGTGAGGAAAGATATATAGGCTATGCTACCCAGCAGTGACCAATTTACAGTACAATCAAAAAACTGTGGTTACCGACCGCACTGCTCTTTTGTGAAAGCAAGTTTAAATAACCGCAGAAGTCATTTAACCTGTTGAGCATTAACATTGTTCAAATATGATTATGATGTAAGTCACAAACCAGGCCATTTGCACCAAAATTCCAAAGCTCTAAGTTGCAAAGGCAGATTGTTTCAAACCGATGCTGCTTTAATAGAAGAACTGAGAGAAGCACAGGAGATCTATGTAGAGTGTCACCAGTGTGCTTCCCTTCCAGATTTTGTTACAGGAGATGGTATTTTATACTGCAAGACCGCCTTTCACAGCAAGGCAGTAAATACTCAAGTGTTGCAACCATGTATAATAGCTCAGTACAATGAGAGGTCACAGGCATGCCACAGCTGATGGAGAACCACAAATGCTACAGCAGCCACAGTTTTTGGCACAATGGCAGACAGAATGATGCTTGGAAGTACAATCTTCTTTTTACAAAAGTAAATAAATAAATAAATAAAGTAAAAGACAAAGCCACACCACAAAGGAATTATCCAAACGAGGCAGAAATCAGTAGATGTGATGTACATGTACAGAAAAACAAATGATTGCAGTTTCAGAAAAACTGGATGATTTATTCGAGAGAAAGAACTTCACAAATTAAGCCAGGCAATAACACATTGATCCACCTCTGCCCCTTATGCAAGAGTTATTCAGTTTGGCACTGACAGAGAGAGTTTGCTGGATGTCCTCCTGAGGGATACCATGCCAAATTCTGTCCAATTGATGCATTAGATCATCAAAAACCTGAGTTGGTTGGAGGGATCTGCCCATTATGCTCCCACTGTTCTCAATTGAGTAGAGATCTGGCAACTTTGCTGGCCAAGGTAGGTTTTTGCAAGCATGAAGATAAGCAATAGAAACTCTCATCATGTGGGAGCAGGCATTATCTCACTGAAATGTAAACCCAGGATGGCTTGTCATGAAGGACAACAAAACGGGTGTAGTATATTGTTGACATACCACTGTGCTGTAAAGGTGCGACAGATGACAAACCACAGGGGTCCAACTATAAAATGAAATGGCACATCAAACTGCCACTCCTGGCCATATGGCGGGCAGAACAGATTGCTATATCATTGCTGTCCAAGTCATCTCCAGACACGTCTTCTGGCTAAAATATCTTTGAGTGGAGTAGAATTGTTATCAGTGATGAGTCCTGCTTTGAACTCAGACCCAATGACCAGCAAAGAAGTGACTGGAGATGCCCCTTATAGTGGTGGAATACCAGCCTGACTGTCGCTGGCCATGCGGCCCAACAACCAGGAGTGATGGTCTAAGTATGCCATTTTATTTTATAGCAAGTCCCCTTCGGTTGCCATTCATGGCACCCTCACAGTACAGTGGTACATTGATGAAATTATATGCCCTGTTTTGTTTCCCTTCATGGCAAGCCACCCTGTGCTTACATTTCAGCAATATACTGTCTGCGCACACACACACCAAGAGTTTCTAGTGCTTATATTTGTGCTTGCCAAGGCCAACACGGTAACTGGATCTCTCCCGAACGGAGAACATTTGTAGCATTATGAGCAGGACCCTCTAACCAGCTCAGAATTTTGACATTCTAATTTGCCAATTGGAACAATTTAGCATGACATCCCTCATGAGGACATTCAACACCCCTATCAATCAACATCAAGCCCAGTAAATGCTTGTATAAGGGTCAGAGGTAGTCCAACATATCATGGACTTGCTCAGTTTGTGAAGATCTTTCTCTTGAATAAATCATCCAGTTATTTTGAAATTGTATCATTTGTTTGCTGTACACGTACATCACAGCTACTAATTTCCACCCCATTTGGATAATTCCTTTGTGGTGTGTCTTTCTATCTTATAATGTAAATACAGAACTGCTTGCCTTGTACCCAGGGGCACCACCACCAAGAACCCATATCCCTGTGGAAACTTCCTGAATCTACTAAATCACTTCAAAACATAGCATTAGATATTTGCAGGACTGTTCCCACAAAGTACCCAAAACAATAAACATAGTCTATCTATCATTGATCACGGTTCTAGGTACCCAATTCTGTATCAGTTGCAAACATGACTGTACAAACGGTAGCATGTGCCTTTGTCAATCATTCAGTTTTGCCATTCACAAGTCCTAATACTATTTTGACTGATCAGGGGACTAATTTCATGTCCATTGTGTTCGTACATGTGTGCAATTGTTGTGAATCAAAAGGTGGAAGACTACCCCTTTCCATCCTAAATCCAATGGCTGTCCTGAATGTGTGCATCAATCGACAGTTTGAATGCTGTCTCGCTATGTGAACTGTTTGCACAGCTATTGGAACAGATACATAGCTTATGTAGCTTCAGCGTACAACAGTTGTATACACAGGTCAACTGGATGTATGCTATCTATATGAGGCAGTATACCTACAGCCTATAAGTTCCCTGCTTGAACTTGACAAACTACTGCCTGGTGTAGACCTGGCCGAAGTTAAAGGATTAGCACCAAGGCTATCTGAAAGCAAGCAAAACAAAATAATTTTAACGCTACTGGGAAAACGATACAACAAAGTAATAAAGGAGCTTTGCTTTCCCAGTGTAAACTGAGAGATCCAGTTTTGCTTTGCTTATGAAAGAAAAGACTAAGAAATGCACGTCTCAATATGAAGGCCCTTAGTCTATCACACAATTGACCTCTTCTGTTAGTGCAGAAATTCAACTGTCTGACCATCATGTGGCAGTTCATTTTGACCAGTTAAAGCCGAATCATGGTCAAGCTCTGTTGCCTCCTGCAGTGTCACGTAGCTCAATGCTAAATATTTGACCACAAGTTAAAGGTCTTGTCATAAAAAATAGTCAGGAAGAAAAATTACAAGTTCTCACCAGCGCGGTCTAGATATGCCTCACGCACGTGCGATGGCACCTATCTTATTCAATGTAAACTCTTATTCACTGTATAAGAGATTACTTTCTTGTAAGCACTTTAAACATTTATATCGTCACTTTTAAATTTCTGATCTCATTATTTTGCTCATTCTCATTCACTATATAAGTAATTACTTTCCCATAAGCCCTTTAAACATTTATGTCATCACTTTCAAGTCTCTTATCTCATTATTTTGCTTTTACTATAACATATCTTGTACTACCACACTGTGCGCTTACATTTTACCATACAACTCAGGCAGCTCCCTAGATAGCAAAACCAGGACTTTCACAAAAAGGAAAGCGGACTTCAACTGAAAACTGGCTTCAATAACCTGATACTATCCCCTTATATTAAAAATACAAAATGCAGGATGGCTAACTGAATCACAAAATTCGTGTCCAGAACAACACCAGTGAAACACATCACATCCAAAAATGAGATCACTTCTCAACATTGTTACAACTCTAACGAAGTAAACAGCTCCCTATATGCACAAAACAAGATACAATGTAAATTTCTCTTGTCAACTAATATTTTTATCTCCTGATCTCAACCTGCAAGGGTGCCTCCTTATTAACTCCTCAAGCGTGACACTGGTCTTTATTTAATAGCATCTGTAGCATGACATCTGTTGTGCATGACTGAGTGCTATATCCCTCCTATACTGCAAATACTATATCTAATAAAGCACTGGAAATAACATTGTGAAAAAAAAAGGGTGAACACTTAAAACTATAAAGATTTAATAGGCTAAATCACTTTAGGCACAAAGAGTTTTAGTCATGTGATAAAAGTTAATGGTTTACAAGTATTTATGAGAGTGATGAAGCTCAGAGCAAGGCACAATACATAATGCAGGGTTTGCAGGACAAGTCTTGCATCTGTATGATGTTTCTCTACTTTCCTGTTTTGTTGAATACAGCACACGTCTCCTTCACCCCACTCTTCTGGTTTTTGTTGCTGTTCTGGGAAGTGTCTACAAGTAAGATCATCAGAGGGCCTTTTTTTGCTTCTGTTCAGTGGCACTGTGGTGTAATTAGTTATGAGCTCATTTATCAGTTTCACTCGTAACTCTAAATGGTCTTTCTTATTTCCTTTCTGACAACAAAATAAGTAAGCGTTTAGAACAGCCACATTTAACAAGCAAGTAAAAAGTTTTTTGTACCAAATCTTGCTTTGCTCTCTTCCCACAAGAACAGATACCAAAGACTGGTCTTTCAAGTCCACTCTCCCCATATTCTGGTTGTAGTAAGAAATTCAGAGTGGTATCTGGGCCACTTGTACTTCTCCCTCTTTTCCTCTTCTCTGCACATGTATTTTTGTTGCAGCATGCTTTTCTGCTAGCATTGTGATTTACTTTTTGTCCTTCCATTTCAGAGACATCAATTTCCTCTTTTGTGCACTGATGATCTGTCCTTTTTGTAATTTCCTACTTACAGTATGTGGCATTCCTTTCCTGCAAGTTGTGGTGTTCCTATTGCATCAGTATTTGTGTCCACAAGTTTTTTGATCAGCTCATGACTTGCATGTATCTCTTCCTGTGTACAAAATAAAGATCCATAAATACCAGTTCTTGTCAAACACTCTCAAAATGTTTCATCCCAAAGTATGCTGCTTCCACGAGAGTCTCCCTGTCCACAGTAACAAGGATTCGTCAACATTTATGTTATTTTGTTTCTCATAAGCTCCTGTTGTCAGCAAAATGTAGGAATCTCAGTAGGAGGTGAAATCTTTCTTCACTCATAACATTATGGAAAAAGGGCATTTCTAGCACTTCTTTCTGGTAAAATACATTTTAGCTGATCTTTTAGACAATATTCCCATCAGTAAAAATAGAGCTAAAGGAACTCATCAGTTAGAAACTACTTTACAAATTGTGGTTTCTTCAAAGAAAAACATTTTTTTTTTTCATTTCCCTCGTGTAAGAATGTTCCGCATATTTAAACAATGGAAAATCCAGGATGGAATGTAACAATTATGAGAAGGAAAGTTGTTATTCACCATATAGCGGAGATGATTAGTTGCAGATAGGCAGAGTGTTGTGCCTATCTGGGACTCGGCATCTCTGCTATATGATGAATAGGAACTTTCCTTCTCATAATTGTTTCTGCATGTTTATTTGTTTCTTTGTTAGTCATTTCTATTATTTCATTGTCAAAGAACAATACAAAGTAAGCTAATGGTACTGCATTACTGGGAATTCAGAATTTCAGCCTAGCTTCAGCAGTGCTTGAAGTAAATGCAGCTGATGCAGCATCCTGCACAGTCAGTTCGTCAGCTAAAGAATCATCAGTACACAAAAAAATCTTGTCGTCTTCATTATCACTGTCCATCAATAGTCGCAGAACATCTTCAGTCATCAGCATGCACATGAAGAGAACAATTGTGTAACCTACGTGAGTAACAAATTTGGATTCTGTCAACATTAAGCTAAGAAATGTATGACACTGCCATGTAGCAGCCATCTTTCTAACTGCCTTGTCGGAGAGGAAATACATATTCGAAAAGTGCAGAGGGCATATGATGTCACACACAGTGAGCGAAAGTGCTTAGCAACTTCCAATGAACTTTACACCTTATTTAAAACCTTTTCTACACTGCCATGTAGTGGCCATCTCTGCCTTGGCAGAGAAGGAATACATATTCGAAAAGCGCAGACGTCATATGATGTCGCACACATTGAGCGAAATTGCTTAGCAACTTCCAATGAACTTTACACCTTATCTAAACTTTTTCTCGTTTATAGTTCCATAAAATAATGAGAGAGGAACAGTTTATTGCTTAGTAAATGTTCGCATTTTTAGCTTCAAGCATGATGTAATTTGTTGTCTCTTCACTACCGGTATGTTTCTTTCAGATTTTGAAACTGTTTTACACATGGAAGTTCGAGTCTTTACGGAATCGCAGTTGTAGGGGGGGTTATTGGTTCAACTGAAGACTATTGTCCCTCTCCAGAAGAATGACTAAATAACAAAGATAAGGTGATGGATTTTACAAAATATGTCCTTTTAAACAATGTATTTTTACAAGTTTTTATTTAAAAATATATTAAGTAGTGATATTTAAGTAGTGAACATAGACATATTGGTACTAAAAATAGACAATTTAAAAAATTCTAGTTGAGTAAAAGTTATTAGCAAAAATACCTTGAAGTGATGTACGACTGACTGTGTCGAAATTTGCTGTTGTTAATTCAGAACATTGCACGAATGCAACTAGTGGCAGTGACTTTTGCAAATTAGCACTGAAACTCTCGTGCTTTATGCTCTATTTCCAAGTGTGCGCTCTTTTATTTGACGGTCTGCACAGTACTTATTTCACTAAGGGGTTTTCTACCTTTATTCAACTGTTTAAAAGTAAAAGTACTACTAAATTCATCAATACATTTGAAGAAAAGTCTTTATTTTATTTTATTCTGTAACCCCTGTACTTCATGCTTCTTGGAACTACCGCCCATCAAAAAGATCCAACAGTGTGTTGTATTGTAGACAGTAGCCATTATGCAGTGAACAGTCAATGTTTTCGACATGATCCATGCCCAACACAGGGTGAAGTGAGAAAAACTATTATAAATGTAGTGTAGTGTTGCAAATGGAAAAAAATGCAAACAGGAGACTGCATTAAAAGAATGGTGAATAATTACTTACTACCAACAATTGTATAAACACTGCAAAATGAGATACAGTTACAAATGTCTAAAATATCATTTATCTCCTCCTGTTTTAATAATTGTGTTACAACAGCCTTGATTTAATATCATACCTACTCAAGGTCATTGCCACCCCGCTCGAAGAAATGGCCATGCAAGCATTCACAAGCTACAGATTTATTGACACAAGATTGCAGATTACCCCATGGTAAAACTGACAGCTAGCTTTAACTTCTTCACTCATAACATTACGTCAGTTTGTCTCCATTGAGCAGTCATTTAGCGCCATACATCTGTTCGATATATATCAGTACAAGTCATTACTCTTCATGACTATGACATCTTGTTTTCATCTGCTGCCAACTACAACAATCCAACAGTTGATATAGTAGTACTAAACTGAATATGAATGTCTCTATAAAACTCTTTATCAAAACTTATTACTTTTGTGTATTTCTACCACAGTATCTGATCTGTACTTTAGGCCAGACTTCGAAGCAATAAATTCTGAAGTCTCTCCCCAATTCACACACTGCAGCACCAATCAGTTTCCTGGGATTCCCACCTCATGCGACACCTCGACAAGTATGAACCAATTACAAATTATTGCGTAAATACTGGATCACCAAGGGGTATTACGTGTATAACATGTAGATTCCCCGTTGAATATATGAAAGCTATTCGAAACAGCATGGACGGTTTAAACTGATAGTGTATCAATATGGGTATGGTACTGAAACAGTTTTAAACAATCATGGTTTTTAAATAAAATTTACGGTTTTTTCCCAGTCCTTTTCCATTTTTGAAAATTCTAGGTTTTGAAGACTTCAAGGTTCACTAGGCATCCTGTAACATTTGAGTTCTAAATTTCATGTATCATAAATATAAAAAATTACAATAGCCCAACTGCCATGTGTTTCCTTTGGAAGTCACCCACTCCAACAATGCCATGCACTTTTCTCTACTCTTTAATTTGAACAACACCATTTATGTGTGCAGATTAGAAAGATTTTTCTCCCTGAGATATGAAAAGTAACTCACATGTCATCTTTCAAATGCAATACAACACTACATTCTTTAAGGTCAGGGTAAAATCAGACATCTTTTTAATGTTTTTCTGTGGTTTCTCACAATTTCAATAACTCCCGTTTTGTGTTCTCAAGACCACCATCTACAATCACACATTTTTGTTAGAAAATGTTACATCATCCTAACAAAAACAGCTGTCATGCACACTCAACTGGAAGTTTTTTGTGAGAAGGTAACCATCTCAATTCTGTCAAAAATGCCTAACAAAACATGTTTTAATGGTTGTGTGTTTTTTATTGTGTTTCTGTTCAATATTTACTTACCTTTTTATCTGTTGGTTAACTATACTAGTATAGTATAGTTCGTAAACTTACGTTTAGGGAGGAGCACTCAGTTTATGAAGTAAAGCTACCACAAAAACTATTTGGCCCAAAAATTTGATTTTTACACATCTTCTTGACTGATACCTTCACCCCATAAATGACTTAATTTTGTTTCGATGTTAAACGCAGTTACTGTGCAGCATTAAATGTAGTAAACCATTGCACGAAATTTTGAAGAGTTTGCAGAGGTAAAAGTCCATAGCGTATACTTTCCTTATGGTCGATTTTAGTTGCCACAATGTTGAGATTGAAATGTGGACAAGATACCTAAATTTCATATAAAATTTACTGTATAACAATATCTTATTTAATGTAAGTACCAAATAGGTGTCGTATGTAATATAGAGAAATATTCCATCTTTGGCGACCGTTATAAAAGTTTTATTTACACCAGAGTCATTCCGCTTTTTTCTAAAAAGTTCTGATTAAAAAAAAATGTTGGTGAAGTACACAAAACTGAATTGTGGACGTAATAAAACCTAGAAACTAAAATATATTGTCAGTGAGGCGCAGTGCGCAAACAATTTGTGTTTGTCACAACGGACAGCAAATACTTACCAAAACATAGATCAGTCGACGAAAACATTGAATATGATGATGTTGCCAAAGCAGCAAAGCAAAGAATTGTGTCAGACAATCAAGTAGCTCAGCAACGTATGAGCCGAAATTCTGCTCTAAATAATACTTTTAGTACGGTCAAAAAAGGATATATCTCAATATGAATAACAAAACAGTGACTGCGGAAGAGAAAATATACAAACAAAACAGATAACATTAATATTGTATGTGTGCCTTTCCATTGTTTTTAACTGCTGTGAAAAGAAATATTGGAGGACAAAATTAGAAAAACCGAAAACTTATTATGATTATAATGAAGAGGAAAAGCACTAGAAATTTCAAAAAATTACATTCAAACGAATAAAATTCATGAAGTAAGACACTTTGATATTGTTTTTAAATAAAGAAAATATTAAGCACCAAACAAGGTTTGAACTGAGAACCTTAACCATTAGGCTAACGCAGCTTCACGTTCAATGATACTCCTAGAGGACTCTATAATATCATGCAAAATACCGACAAACACTTGGTATGACTATGAATTACTCACGTTTCATTGAAGTGCAATAGGAAATAAACAATTACCGCTGTTATTTATTGCGAAAAAGCGATTTCTTGAGAATGATACAAACACCTTTCCTTGCTATCGCCTGAATTAGGAGGCTTATTGCTTGTTTGGTTTAATTAATTAATAGAATATGAAGCAATTGGTATAAAGAATGTTTTTTTCAAACTCTCTATAAAAGAAAGTCTGTTATCAAGACATTGCTCTTGTTCAATTACGTTATTTATGACTAAACGTTTCTAAAACTGAAGACACTCGTCTGTTCTCTGCACTGCAGTCGAGCTCTGGCAAAGTCGTTCTCTGTTCATTGGTTGACTGTGTTTTGTGACGTCAGATGCGCACGACGAACCTAAACTCCATCATAAATGACGCGCACTATAGTGGATATAGAATAAAAATCAATGGGCACATACTAGTAGGATCATGTCTGATGATCTGCTCCTAGTCAATATGAAAGTATTACTTTTATCTTTTTAAGGTGGTAAATTAATTATGGAAAATCCTGATTACCTGCAGTAAAAACTAAAATGTAATAAACTGATTGAAACAGTTGTGAGTTAAGCCAGTGAGATAAAATAGTAATACAATTAAAATACTTTGAAGCAAATAAGTAATTATAATTTTTAAACACTTAATATTAAAATCAGATCATCTCAAAAAATCGCTTAATAAATTGCTTATTTGCCATGTATCAATACGACCATCTTTGTTTTTAATCTTGACTTAGAAATTATAAAATTAAAGTAAAAACATTAAACCCCTGTGCAACAAGTTCAGAGGGTTACATTGGAGAAATTCACGCAATAGTGTGGATTTGGTCACAGAGGGACCAGCAACATTCGTACAGCCAATTTATTCCTTTTAGTATCTAAAGAAATTGTAATCATAAGGCAAAAACCTTCCTTAAAGAGCATCTGGCCCCTCACACTTATCAACAATGAAAAAGTTATTTAAAAAATTAAAAAAATTAAAAAAGGAGGAAAAATTACCACCTTCCCATGCAGGCAGCATCTGATGCTGAGTAAGTGCTTCAAATGCTTCATAACAGTGAACATCCTTACAGAGAGCTTCTTTATAACAAGCCACAGCTAAGGCTCTGTTATCCATCTCCTCACATACACGTCCTTTCAACAACAAAACTGCACTCTGTACCTAAAATGGAAAAAAATTAGACAATTAGTATGAGGTGGCGCACCAAATGTTTGCAGCATTATGATAATATCTTGACAGCTATTTTATAATAGCAAGCTAATTTGTGGGCTGCAGCTTAGTAGTACACATAAATTCACAACTCCTTTATGCATTCATGTTGACGTCACATCTTCTCAAACTATTTACAGAGCCATAGATTAGTAGAAATAAAGAGAAATTCTCCCATTGATTTGTATAAATTAAACAGAGAAAGGAATAATAGAAATTTAAGGTTCAGGAGGTATCTATAGCCTCATGCATACGTCAGACAGTAAAATGAGGTCCATAAAAAGTAGGTTGTCGCCACCTTTGCTAGTGGCCAAAACAGTACGAAACAAAAGGGATATTGGTTCCAATATCCCGCCGGTAGTAAGGTAATTAGAGACTAAACAAAGGAACACTAGTACCACACTCTCAAAAATATGACAGGAAACTAGTTTTTCCATTTCATCAGCAAACCTATCACTTTTAAATAACTTTTATTATGGCAGGATTGTGATTTCTCACTCATTTATCAGATTATAATTATTACTTAAATTAGATGAAAAAGCTTCTTATGTATTTTTAAACTTATGTACAATACGAAAATGAATAAACCCAACAGATATGTGCCCACTATTGGAATAGAAACAGGACAAAGCAGAAAAACACAATGGAAAGGGACATTTGATTCGTAACTTACAATATCGGCAGCTGCTATGCCAAAGAAGGATGAATGTTACAATCAGAAATTAGCCACAGTCTTGTTCAAAGAATAATCCTGGCATTCAAAAAGAAGCGATTTAGAGAAAGCACAGAAAAAATTGGGAGGATCAATGGGGATGTTAGTACCACTCCTTCGAAATGTCTAGTGTCTTCTGCTGCCACTTCAATTCACAATAAATTGCCTTAAGGAAGTTCTGCAAATGAACAAGTCACTGAGATTCTCAGGCTAAGTAATAAAATGAGATAAAGTTTCAGAAGTAACAACAAACTGAACACTCAAGAATCAAATTCCAGAGTAATTGTAATTATTTTTTTGGATTGACATGACAAAATTAAACATTTGTTTTGGAGAGTAATTCTGCTTATCTCTTCTTATCTTCGAACCAAGTGACTACCGGTGAGAAACCTAACTGACTACTGGTGAATACCAAAAGTATAATAAATAATTGAATTGTTTCTATTTGAGGATGTGACTTGGAAATGTTAACTAACTTATGATCAGAACTTATTGCACAAATTATTGTCTTAGTTAAAAATCTATACTGTCTCCTTCGAGAGCTTGCTGTGAGTAATGTGGGGCCATGCCATCTGCAGTCAGCTTATTCTATATTTCTGTACCTCATCATGACATGCCTATAATGTTATCGGAGTTGTTATATGTATTCCTACAATTATCTATAATCAGAGTATTTAAAATACATGGACTTACTTCTTTTGGGCTTCCTTCCAAAAATGAAACATTGGGTAATAAACTCCCTTGTTCTCCACAGTTCAAGACTTGCAGGGCTTCTGGTAAATCATATGCTTCCAGGAAACAACGAGCAGCCAGGTAGTAGCACAAAACATGCTTCTAGAATATAGAAATTGGTGACACTGTCAAACATAGTACTATGATAGTCCAGTTTAATCAGAAGAGTTAAATAAATATCTGATACAACACATAAGTGCCTCGATACTAAGCTTTACAAAAACAGTACTCATGATCACAGTCATAAGGATCATACACTACCATTTGTGAAAACTGAAACACCAAGAGTAAACTTGATTGTAAGAAACTTATACCATCAATTATGTACATGGCAATAACAAATTGATAATATTAGAAACCTTTACATGATTTCTAAATTAGTAATCACAGCACAGACTCAAACAAGCCCTTGATGTTTCCCTACTTACAGTTTATATGCAAATCCACAAAGTATTGACAGAAACAGTGATTTCTGGAGGGCAGTTGTGATAAAGTTGCTGGCCAACAATACCTCTAATCTGTATGATAAGCGGTTTGCCCGGTAAATTTAAAACACAAAGAAACTGTGGTGCTTGCCATTCCTTGAAGAAAGCTTGCACATTTCTCATCAGACACCATTCTGCTCAAACATGACACGCAGAGTTGCTGAAAGAGGAAGAGTACCTTGGGCTCTAAAACCTCCTTAATGTAGCATTTACTGTTTAGTTTATCTCACTGTGAACAGGTCAAGGCTGCATGTTGCAACCAGTGGTGCACCAAACCATTACATCTGATGATCACCTTCTTGTGGTCAACTACGCAGGTTGCCAGATCACTGTCACCCTGGTTGCAACTGATACGTATGTAGCAACACTTGTAATATTATGCCACTCAGCATGTCAGCAACAACAGTTACATGCCCCATTGCAGTCTGAGACATTTGTGCTAATGCAATGATATATGTACCAACATTTCTCTGGCAGGTAGCACCAAAATTATCAATGCAGCAGTGACTATTCCAGTACTACGTACATTCCAGTACTATGAAAACACAATGGACACATTTATATGATCTGCTATGGTTATGGAGGATAACACAGTGTCATCCTATCCCAAGGTATAAATGAATTACCAGGTAGTACCATGCTTGCTGCTGCATGACACCGTTCTATTTACTGCTTCATTACAGGCATCACTGTGATAGCACCATTCCACTTCCGCTAGCAAATGTTAGAGTATGGCAAATTCATTTCCTGTGAATGTATCATTCTGGTATGTTCAACTAAAAAAATGACATTGTGCCCTTTGAAGATGACAATTTATAAAAAAGCCCACTTCATTTGATGGTGACCCAGTGACAGAGCTTTGTGTAACACCATCCTCCCTAGCCAACCAGGAAAAAGAAAGATGATCTGGGCTTAACACCCTATTAGTGGCGATGTCATTAGAGATGAAGTAAGGTTAAACAAGGATTTGGAAAGAAGTCATTCACATCCTTCTAGAAGCAATTGTTTTACCTTGGGAAACTTAAATATGGATGGTTGAACTGGGTTTTGACACCCTCTTTCCTGCAAAACAGGTATAAAGAAATAGAAAATCTGTAGCAAAAACACACATTATTCACTCTGGTGCTCTCAAAGACTGGTAATGTTACAAACTCTTGTTAATAAGTTAAAGGGTCTCTGAGAGCAATGACAAAACACTGTGCTGTAAGGCACCATGTAGACTAAATGTTGATGGGACAACACAGGGACTAATTTCATACACAATACAGGATGTACATAAAGTCTGGGAACACTTTCAATTATTTGTTGCACAATAACTAAACATTGCACAGATGTCATACATGTAGCTTTTGAAGAGAAACTCTGAAAGCTTTTTTTACAAGCATTCGATATGCGAACAATGAGTGACCCAGCAGACGTCAATACGGTAATCGAATTCTTGCCATACCCGTCCCAGCATGGCATCATCGACGACTGTGGCAGGCGCTTCCCGTAACCTCTCCTGGAGCTTTGTTACATCACGTGGTACAGGCAGTACATACAACAGATCTTTAATGTGTCCCCACAGAAAAAGATCACATAAAGTGAGATCTGGTGATCAGGGAGGCCATTTCATGAAACAGCTGTCCCCTTCTATAGCACAGTCGATCCATCGATGCAGCAGCTCCGTGTTCAGGTACCCATGAACTTCACTATGAAAATAGGGTGGAGCCCCATCCTGCTGAAAGATGAATGGAGAGTCTGATTGCATCAGCCATTGCTGCAACATGTCCAAGTAGGAATATCCAATGACAGTGTGCTTGGCGAAGAAGAATGGTCCGTACAGTTTGCGACGTGACAAGGCAAAAAAAACATTTACCTTTGGGGAATAATGCTCAAATTCAATGCATTCGTGTGGATGCTTTGTACCCCAGATTCGACAATTATGCCTGTTCACTTTTCCATTCATGTGAAAAGTGGCTTTGTCACTAAAAATTAAGTGATCAATAATGCCATCCCCATCCTCATTCAATTGTTGCAACAGCGAACAAAACTCAAAACGCTTGTCTTTGCCGT
Organism: Schistocerca gregaria; assembly: GCF_023897955.1. NCBI lineage: Eukaryota > Metazoa > Arthropoda > Insecta > Orthoptera > Acrididae > Schistocerca > Schistocerca gregaria. The sequence goes on from NC_064923.1 coordinate 201,119,864, forward strand.
TGTCATTGAGCTTCTGCACTAGCTCCAATTTGAATGGTTTCACAAACAGCGTCTGTTGCGGACTTCCCACACTGTCATTGGAGCCCTTTCGAGTTCACAGGATGCACGACACACTGATTTCTTTGGACTCCTTATGAAGTCTCTTGTACGCGCTCCACATTCACTTCACTCACATCGGGACAACCGCTTTTCTTTGCAGGACACAAGCAACCCGTCGTAATGACGGCTGCAGACTTTGTGACGGCCTGTAGGTCACACATTTGTCAGACAGTTGATTATTGGCTTCGAAGCACTGTTCTGTATACAAAAGGTTTAGTCAGATGTATTTTCCTCACACAAACAAGCAGCCTGGTTTAGTGAATGTGGTATAGACAGTGTCACTGAGTACTGAGACTGGTGCAAGAAGTATTGACCACCGCAGAGATACTGCACAGCAAGTGGTATTACAAGGTGCCAATGAGATGCTAGAAAGGAACCGCGCCTCCCCTAGTTCTGAGGTGCCACCTATGTGTCTCTGCCCCGGAATGGTGTTGCCATAGGCCAGGAGGGCAGTTCTGGTAGAGGTCAGATCCTGCTCACTTCCAGGAAGTTCCTGTCGCAGTAATGGCACTGTGCTGCCTACTTGCCATGACACAGCCCGTGCCAACCATCAGAGAGTGAAAAGACATCTGTCTCCTGTGAAGATTAGATTAGATTAATACTTGGTCCATAGATCATGAATACGACACTTCGTAATGATGTGGAACGTGTCAGGTTAATAAAAGATGTCTGTACAAGATATTGCATTACACAAAATATTGCATGACACTAATGTTTAAGCTAGGTTTTTTTTTCTTAATTTGTATCTAAAAATTCTGCCAGTGAGTAGAAGGAGTTGTCATCTAGAAATTCTTTTAATTTATTTTTAAATGTTGGTTGACTATCTGTCAGGCTTTTGATGCTGTTTGGTAGGTGACCAAAGACTTTTGTGGCAGCATAATTTACCCCTTTCTGTGCCAAAGTCCGATTTAACCCTGCATAGTGATGATCATCCTTTCTCCTGGTGTTATAGCTATGCACTCTGCTATTACTTTTGAACTGGTTGGGATTATTAACAACAAATTTCATAAGTGAATATATATACTGTGAGGTTACTGTGAGGATCCCTAGATCCTTAAATAGATGTCTGCAGGATGACCGTGGGAGGGCTCCAGCAATTATTCTAATTACACGTTTTTGAGCAATGAATCCTTTTCTACTCAACGATGAATTACCCCAGAATATGATGCCATACGAAAGCAGTGAATGAAAGCAGGCATAGTAAGCTTATTTACTGAGATTCTTGTCACCAAAATTTGCAATAACTCTAATAGCATACGTAGCTGAACTCAGACGTTTCAGCAGACCATCAATGTGTTGCTTCCAGTTTAACCTCTCATCAATGGCCACACCTAAAAATTTTGAAAATTCTACCTTAGCTACAGACTTCTGTTCAAAGTCTATATTTATTACTGGAGTTGTGCAATTTACTGTACGGAACTGTATATACTGTGTTTTATCAAAATTTAAAGAGAGTTCGTTTGCTGAGAACCACTTAATAATTTTGTGAAAGACATCATTTACAATTACATCACTTAGTTCTTGGTTTTTTGGATGTTATTACTATACTTGTATCATCAGCAAAAATAGCTAACTTTGCATCTTCATCAATGTGGAATGGTAAGTCATTAATATATATCAAGAACAGTAAAGGACCTAAGACCGAACCCTGTGGGACCCCGTACTTGATAGCCCCCCAGGATGAGGAATCAGCTGTTGTTTTAACATTACATGAATCACTTATTTCAACTTTCTGCATTCTTCCAGTTAAGTATGAATTAAACCATAATGATTTAGCTTATCTAAAAGAATTCCATGATTTACACAATCAAAGGCCTTTGAGAGATCACAAAAAATACCAATGGGTGATGTCCAGTTATTCAGAGCATTTAATATTTGATCAGTGAAAGCGTTTATAGCATTTTCTGTTGAAAAGCCTTTCTGCAAACCAAACTGACATTTTGTTAGCACTTTATTTTTACAAATATGGGAGGCTACTCTTGAATACATTACTTTCTAAAATTTTTTTGATAGAGCTGTCAGAAGAGAGATTGGGCGATAGTTGTTGACATCCGTCGCATCCCCCTTTTTATGCAATGGTTTTACAATGGCATATTTCAGTCTTTCGGGGAAAACACCCTGCTCCAAAGAGCTATTACATACGTGGCTGAGAATCCTACTTATCTGTGGGGAACAAGCTTTAAGTACCTTGCTGGAAATGCCATCAATTCTGTAAAAGCTTTTACTTTTCAGTGAGTTTATTATTTTACTGATTTCAGAGGGAGTGGTTGGTGGAAATACAGTTGTTTCAAACTGCACAGGTATGGCCTCTTCTATTAGAAGCCTTGCCTCTTCTAGTGAAGATCTAGATACTATTTTCACCTCAACATTTAAAAAATGATTATTGAAAATATTTTCAATTTCTGATTGTTTGTTAGTACACTTGTCATTCAGTTTTATGGCACTAAAGTCTTCCTGTGCTCTTGGTTGCCTTGTTTCCCTTTCAATAATATTCTAAATTGCTTTAATTTTATTATCAGAGTTACTGATCTCAGTGAACAATTTCGGGGTCAGTACTCCCTCTTGCTGTTAGATACAGCTCTCTTTTGCGGTTGCAAGATATCCTTATTCCTTTAGTTAGCCAAGGTTTTTTATATGTTTTCTTGGAATTATGTTTAACTACTTTCTTGGGAAAACAATTTTCAAATACCCTTAAAAATGTATCATGAAATAAGTTATAATTCAAGTTGGCATTGGGTTCCTAGTACACTTCATCCCAGTCTATCTGCTGTAGGCTTTTGATAAAGTTTGCAATATTTATATTGTTAATTGAATGCACTGCTTTGAAATTCTGATTTGATATACTGCATAGAGCTATGTCATGTACTGTAAGTAGCTGTGCACCATGATCTGAAAGACCATTCTCAACAGGATAAGCATTTATGTCCTTAAACTTATCTTGGTCTGTAAAAAAGTTATCTATCAATGTCCTGCTGTTCTTTGTTATCCGAGTAGGAAAATCAATGACGGAGCTCAAATTGAAAGTACCGAGTAATACTAAAAGGTCATTCTTCCTATTATACTCTTTCAGGGAATCAACATTGAAATTCCCACAAATGATAATTTGCTTCCCCCTGTCTGACAGATAGCACAACAAAGCATCCAAGTTTTCTAGAAATAGCTGAAAATTTCCTGAGGAGGACCTATACACTGTTACAATGATGAAAGTGCCTTCATTTAGTTTTAGTTCAGTGGCACATGCTTCCATATGTTGCTCTACACAAAATTTTTTAGTTTCTAAATTTTTTGCACTGTGGAAGCTTCTGACATATATGGCAACTCCTCCTCTCATCATATTATCTGTACTTATATGTGCAGCTAATTTGTACCCATTGATGCTAACCTTTTGCATATCAGTGACAATGTGATGCTCAAACAGGCATAGTACATCTATTACATTCTCAGTTTCTATATCTTCTAAACAAAGCAGAAGCTCATCAATTTTTTTCTTCAATCCCCCAATATTTTGATGAAATATACTAACATTATTTTTCACTTTACTTTTGTGAGTATCTTGAACTTTTTTAACATCTTTAGTACTTGCCTGGCTGAGTTTCCCACTGGACACTGATCTTACACTAAAAAAGAGTTTCCACCATGAGATGTGGTTCCTCCCCCCTTTAAATTTCCTGCTATCAGCCCAGCCAGTTTACCCTTCCCCTTCTTGTTGAGGTGTAGGCCATGTCTAGTTTAGTCCCACCTACTGAGTGAATCAACAGGAACCACACCAATGCGTGACCTTGCACCAGATCCAAGTAGCCGTTCCAACACCAAGTTAACTCTCCTGACAGAAGAGCTCAAATGAGGTACGTCGTGGGGCTCCAGAACCGACAAACCCAACACTGGTATGACTCGATGCTGATAAAACATTTACCAGGTCACACTCTATGCTGTACCCCAGATCTCTGTCAATACTGTTGCCTGGCCCACCCACAATAACCACGGTATCTTCCTAAATAAAGCCTCTGCATAGTGAACCTAAATCCTCTGTAACCTGCCCCAGTCCAGCGCTAGGTTTGAAAAAACTTGTGACTTATATGAAACGGAATGATCAAATACATTCAGTCATGCATAAAGCAGGTGGCAGACTTTGGTTTATTGGTAGAATACTGGACAAATGTCATCAATCTACAAAGAAGATTGCTTATAAATCACTTGTATGACCCATGTTAGAGAGTTGCTAAATTGTGTGGGATCTGTACCAAACACAACTAGTAAGAGATATTGACAATATTATGAAAAGGATAGATTGCTATTCACCTTATAGAGGGGGTTTTGAGCCCCAGACAGGTACTACAAAAAATACTGCTATACAATTAAGTTTTTTGGCCAAATGGCCTTCTTCTAAAGTACAAAATCAAACACAAATTTACCCCAGAAAACACACATTTACCGCAGAACAATTCAGACACACATTACTACTATCTCTGGCCACTGAGGCCAGACTCCATACAGCAACTGCGCCTGACGGTAGAAGCAGTCTGTGGGAGATGGAGTTAAGGAGAAGGCTTTGATGGAGGTAGGAGGAGGCTGAGGTGGAGAGGGGGGTATAGCATAGTAGGGATGGGGAAGGTGTACTGGTGCTTGTGGGAGCATGCAGGAATGTAAAAGGGACATGGTATGGCTGCTAGGTGCAGTTGGAAGGTTTGGGGTGTTGGGTGGTGTGGGGTCATAAAAGAAGAGAAGTAGAGCAGAGGAAAGACTAGTGGATGCATTGGTAGAATAGAAAGCTGTGTAGTGTTGTAATGGGAGCAGGGAAGGGGACAAGTGGGTGAAGTAGAGGGACTAGCAAAGGTTGAGGCCAGAAGGTTTATGGGAACATAGGATATACTGCATGGACAGTTCCCACCTGTACAATTCATAAAACCTGGTGTAGGTAGTGTAGACCCGGTGGCACAGGATGTGAACCAACCATTGAAGTGAAGCATGTTGTGTTGGTCAGTAGTGCAGCAACTGGGTAATTCAGCTGTCTCCTGGCCACAATTTATCAGTAGCCACCCATGTGGACTGACAGCTTGTTGGTTCCATTCTCATGTGGAAAGCAGCACAGTAGTTGCAGCTTAGTCAGTAGATCACATGACTGCTTTAACAAGCAGCCCTGCCCATGATGAGATAGGGGATACCTATGACCAGGCTGGAGGAGGGTGTGGTGGAAGGATGTATGGGACAGGTCTTGCATCTAGGTCTATTGCAGGGGTCTAAGCCATAGGACAAGGGGTGAGGAGCAGGGCTGGAGTAGGGATGGACAACGGTGTTGTGTAGGTTCAGAGGGCAGTGGAATACAACTGTGGGAGTAAGGTATGGGAAGGATAGTGGGTAGGATATTCCTCATATCAAGGCACAAGGAGAGATAGTTGAAACCCTAGCAGCGAAAACTGTTCAGCTGCTACAGTGCTTGATGGTACTGAGTCATGGGGGATGCACTCCTTTGTGGCCTAACTGTGGGTACATGGGCAGTAGTAGGTTAGTAGGTGATGAGAGAGATAAGGCATGGGAGAACTGTTTCTGTACAAGGTTAGGAGAGTAATTTCATTATACGAAGGCCTTAGTGAGACCTTTGGTATATTTGGAAAGAACTGCTCGTCACTATAGATGCAACAGCCACAGATGGTTAGGCTATATGGAAGGGACTTCCATGGTATGGAATGGGCGGCGGCAGCTGTCCAAGTGGACGTATTGCTGGAGGTTGGTAGGTTTGATGTGAATAAAGATACTGATGTAACCATTCTTGAGGTGGAGGTCAACATCGAGGAAGATGGACTGTTGTGTTGAGGAGAAGCAGGTGAAGCTAATGGGGGAGAAGCTGTTGAGATTCTGAAGGAATAGGGATAGTGTGTCTACACCCTGGACCAGATCACGAGAGCATAATCAAATGAATCTGAACTGGGCGAGGAGTTTTGGATTCTGGGTGTTTAAGGAATGGTTTCTCTAGATGGACAATGAATAGGTTGGCATAGGACAGTGCAATGAAGAAGCCAATTGCTGTACCATGGATACAAGGACAAGGCGAGATGAACACATGTAGGGAAAAGACAAACACCAAGGCAAACAAATGCAAAGAAAGGGTGACAGAGAGTTAAAATGGAGTGAGGGTGGAGGCCTCAGAGAGTAGGACAGACGACCACCTTTAGATGGTACAATAAAAAAAAAAAACTCACGAATAAAATACAAAACTAAATCTGCTGTTGAGGCATCATCGCCCAACACCACGGGCAGGGCGCTGGGAAGGTTACAAGTCCGACACAAAGCAACTGAAATTGGACAGTCCAGCAAGATGTGGACGACAGTCATATGGGAGCCACAGCAAACCGAGGTGGGTCCTCGCAACGGAGGAGGTAACCATGTGTTAGCCACGTATGGCCGATGCAGAGTCTGCAAAGGACAATAGATTCCCTTCGAGTGGCTCACATGGATGTCGATACATTTGTTGCCTCCTTTATAGTACAGAGTTTATTTGGTGTACTCGGGGTGCGCCATTCAGTATCCCAGATCGCGAAAACTTTGCAGTGGAAGACTGATTGCAAATCGGTTTCTGGCAGGCCAATCTCTAGAGATGGTTTACGGGTGGCCTGTTTGGCCAGGCGGTCAGTACGTTCACTGCCCGGTATCCCAACACATCCTGGGATCCAAATGTAGATCACTGAGCATCCAGTTGCAGAAGGCATAAAGAGTCTCCTGGATTGTCAGTACCAAAGGATGTCTAGGGAAGCACTGGTAAAGAGCTTGTACGCTGCTTAAGGAGTCACTACAGATGACGAAGGACTCACTGGAGCAGAAGCGGATATGATCAAGAGTGTGACACATGGCAACCAACTCTGTAGTGAAAACCCTGCAGCCTTCCAGGAAGGAGAGCTGTCCAGTATGGCCAACATGAGCCTAAGCAAAGCCAACAAGACCGTCGACCAATGATCCATCTGTGTAGATTATTTCTGAGCCCTCAAACTCGCCGGAGAGAGAAATTGCCGGCGGGGGGCCTCAGGTGGAACTGAGCCTTTGTGGCCTTGCAATAGGTTCAGCCCAAGACATGGTGCAATAGGTTCAGCCCAAGACATGGTGCAATAGGTTCAGCCCAAGCCATGGCCGAGGTATGGACCATGGAGGTGTACGGAAGTGGGCTCGCAGTAAAGGTGGTAAGGGGAAATCATCGAGTTCATTGAGAAGTGACCAGACACAGACAGCGAAGGGATTCACAGTTCTGGGCCGCTGTTGTGGGAGATGGATCATCATGTTGGGGAAAAGGAGACGGTAATTTGGATGGTGGGGTAATTTGCGAACAATAGTTGCCACCGGAACCGCAATGGAGGAACGCCAGCTTAAACAAGGAGGCTGTTGACAGGGCTCGATTGGAAGGCTCCCGTCCCAAGGAGAACTCCACAGTGGTGGATACAGTCCAGCAGACCCAGTGCAGAGGGCAATGCTGAACCATACACCATGCTCTCATAATCAGCATGGGACTGTACAAGTGCTTAGTACAACTGCAGCACCCCAGTCGGTGTGGCTCAGGCATTGAATAAGATTAAGGTGCCACTAGCACTTGTCCTTAAGCTGACGAAGATGGGGAAGACAAGTTAAGCAGGCACTGATGACCAGTCCCAAAAAGCGGTAAGTCTCCACTACATCTAGAAGTTGGTCATAGAGGTAAATTTCTGGATGGGGATGGATGGTACACGGACGACAGAAGTGCATGACACAAGTTTTGGCAGCCGAAAACAAAGCCATGAGTGAGGGTCCACGACTGTGCCTTCTGTAAAGCTCCCTGCAGCCAGCATTCAGCTGTAACAGTAGAAGAGGAGCAGAAGGAAATATAAAAATCGTCAGCATATAGGAGGGAGATACTGACAATCCCACTGCTAACGCGAGACCATTGATGGCAATTAAAAAGAGTGGGACCGTGAGGACAAAGCCCTGCAGAATTCCATTCTCTTGTACATGAGATGCACTGTGGGAAACACCGACATGAACTCTGAAAGTGCGGTGCGACAAAGAGTTCCGTATAAAAATTGGGAGTGGGCCCTGGAGAACCCACTCGTGCAGAGTAGCGAGGATGTGGTGTCACCAAGTGGTACCGTAGGCCTTCGTGAGGTTGAAAAAGATGGCAGTAAGGTGTTGTTGCCGGGAAAAGGCCAATTCAATGGCATACTCCAGGTACAAGAAGTTGTCGATGGTGGGGCGTCCTTGGCGAAAACCTCCCTCGGACAGAACCAGAAAGCCCCAAGACTCAAAGAGCCAATACAACTGCCAGCTCACCATATGTTCGAGCAGCTTGCACAGAATGTTGGTGAGGCCGATAGGACAATAGTTATCAACATCTAGTGGGTTCTTCCAGGGCTTTAGCACTGGAAAGATGATACTTTCCCTCTACTGCAATGGGAATTCGCCATCACTCCAGATGCAGTTAAAGACGGCAAGGAGTTGGCATGGGGAATCCACTGACAGATGTTTCAGCATTTACGAATGGATGCAGTCTGGACCAGGGGATGTGTCAGGACAGTCGGCAAGGGCAATGAGAAATTCCCCCTCACAGAAGGGAGCACTATAAGAATCAGGGTGGCATGGAGCAAAATATAGGCGTTGTCATTGCACCCGCTGTTTGAGGAGACGACAAGCAAGGCAATAATTATCAGATGCAGAGGTGTGAGCATAATACTTGGCAAGATGCTCTGCGATTATGTCTTGATCAGCAGATACAGCTCCATGTGCACAAATGCTAGGTACACCCGTAGGGGTCTGATAGCCGTTAAGTCGTTGGAGCATGATCCAAACCTGTGAGGGTGAGGTTCGTGTTCCAATGGTGGAGACATAGTGTTCATAACACTCCTGCTTCCTTTGTCTGATGAGGAGGCGAACCTGGGCATGGAGCCATTTGAAGGCAATAAGATTCTCCAGGGAGGGGTGGCACTTATGAAGTTGGAGGGCCCACCTATGGTCTCTAATGGGCACAGCAATTTCCTGCAACCACCAAGGCACTGACTTCCTCGGAGGCAACCGGAGGAACAAGGGATTGCCAGTTCAGCTGCGGCAACAATAGTATTATGACAACGTGGATCACTTCATCAATGGTGGCTTGCAACAGATACTCAATGTTGGTAACGTATGTGAAAGTGTCCCAATTAGACTTCGGAAGAGCCCACCTGGGCAAGTGTCAAGATGAGAGATGATGGGGTAGGGACAGGAAGAGTGGAAAGTGGTCATGATCACATAACTCGTCATGTGCTCTCCAGTGGATGGGAGAGGGACAGGACCGCAAACCAAGAGATCAATGGCTGAATGGTGCCTTGTTTCACACTGAAATGCATGGGAGCACCTGTATTTAAGAGGCAAAGGTCGAGTTGAGTTAGTATGTCCTCAACATCTTAGCCAAGGCCTGTGAGCTTGGTGCCACACCACAAAGAATTATGTGTGTTATAATCACCCTGAAAGAGAAAAGGTGGGGGAAGTTGTGGAATGAGAGTAGTCAATACATGGGGTGGTGCACCACCATCTGGAGGGAGGTAGATGTTACAGACGGTTATTTCCTGTGGTGTCCTCACCCTGAGAGTCACAGCTTCTGAAGGTGTTTGAAGAGGCACAGGCTCACTACAAACAGAGGTAAGTACGAAGATACAAACTCCATCTGACAGTCTGTCACAGGCAGGATGGTTTTTTGTAGTACCCCCGATAACCATAAAGGGAAGGGTCCGCACTGTATGAAAACCAGGTTTCCTGAAGGACAATGCGAAAAGCTGGTGTAACCTTAAAAGTTGACGTAACTCAGGCAGGTGGGAGAAAAAATCGCTGCAGGTCTATTTGAATCTAAGAAGGCTTGTAGTGACCAAGGAGGCAGGTTATGCCTCAGCATCACCGGCTGCCACCGGTTGAGTATTTATATCGATTGCCATTGGGGATGAGGTGTTGGTGAGATCCAGGACCTCAGGGGACACTAAAATCTCCACCTCATCCTCAAACACTAAAACAGTAGGGAGTGGAGGTGTTGGGGCCACCAGAGGGTCCTGTTTCTTACAGTCTTCTTCTTGGTTTGCTTGTCCTCTCTTTGGTGCTTGCTGGGAGGAGTTCTCCAAAGTAGCTTCAGGCATGGAGGAAGACCATGAAGCTCTTCATCCAGCGGCTTTTGGCTCCTTTAGCCACTGGCGAGTGTCCACTGTAGCATTAGTGAAGACCTTGGAAGAGAGAGTCCCAAGTGAGCCCTTCCGCACGAGAGGAGCCGGAGGAGGCTGTTGCTTCTCCAGCTGGGAGGAGGGGATCAATGTCCTCTGCGTTTGGGGTGGTATTGCTCACAAAGCAAGTGCTTTGGGAGCAACAGAAGAAGATTTTCCCCCTACAGGTACACAAGCATATTCATATGTCTGCTTGTGTGTGTGTGTGTGTGTGTGTGTGTGTGTGTGTGTGTGTGTGTGTGCGCGCGTGAGTATATACCTATCCTTTTTTCCCCCTAAGGTAAGTCTTTCCGCTCCCGGGATTGGAATGACTCCTTACCCTCTCCCTTAAAACCCACATCCTTTCATCTTTCCTTTTCCTTCCCTCTTTCCTGACGAAGCAGCCGCCGGTTGCGAAAGCTCAAATTCTGTGTGTGTGTTTGTGTGTTTTATTCATTGTGCCTATCTACCGGCGCTTTCCCACTTGGTAAGTCTTGGAATCTTTGTTTTTAATATATTTTTCCCATGTGGAAGTTTCTTTCTATTTTATTTATGTCACTATTATAACCTACTCATAAGATAATTCTATCACAATAATTAAATTAAAAAAAAAAATCTGTAAACTAACTAAAATCCACACATGATGTACACAGTGTGTCTAGACACTCAGGTGACACATATTTGTGTGTTTGACCATCACATTTAAATTGAGTGCACTCTTTCGGGTTGACAACAGCACTGTAGTCAATGTTGGAAGAAGAATCTTTGCGTTAACCAATGTGATGGTAAAGCATTTTTGTTGTATCTTGTATATGGTACATAAGAACAGTAGATGATTCCCGTCCCCTCCTTCACTGCATGAATCACGTAATGGAGATTTCTTCAATCCTATTTGGAACAGGTGAGTTGGGAATTTGCCGTGATTTAAGAGCATGCACGTAACAGCTGCTATGAATGACCTGCACCTATTCCAATCAGTAAACCAAGGGGATAACGCTATTTTAAGCTGCAAGTAGCCATATAGTACTCCTTTTGATGTCTTGGTTTAATATCATTGTGTATGTCACTTGTTTCTCGCTTTTTCATTGATCAAGATCAGTATTCCTTGATAAGGAAGTCTCTCATTTAGGATTTCACCTAAGTTCATCACTCACTCTGCTAATCTTCTACTAATTTCTAATAAAATATGCCACAGAGACCTGAAATGCAGGAGAAATTTGTTGCTATTTGTGCTTGCTTAAAACTTCTTTAATAATGTCTATAATTATAAGTGACACAACGTTGTGCGTTTTTGGTTTTTTAAGGTTCTTAGAGAACCTGGTATCATCACGCTACTGCTTTGTCTGCAAGGTCTGCCATATTTTACTGCTCCTCTAACTGTGATGGCTTCCGTGTAATATATTGCTGCCTTGTTAGGTAGAGAATATAGGGCTTGATAATTTTCTGCATCGTTGTACACTGCACATCCTGCTTTATCGCAGTCGACGGTCTTGGATCCATCTGTATAAACCTTTGCCAAATTCAGGAAAATAGTATTGAGTAAAATGTTGATCTCAGGCTTCAAATTTGGACAATCTTTATATTGTACAATGTTATCCAAGGTTAGTAGACTTTCTTCTCAACAGCTGAATGGGACAAGGAATTCTGGTAACATGTATTTCCGTATTTTATTTTTGTACAAGGTCCACCATCCAAGAGATTTCATTATTAGTGGTTTTCTCCTATTTCCAGAGAAATAGTTAAATTTTTTGATGTTGGACCAATACTTCATTATATCACATATGAGACAGTGTCCTGTCTGCGAGATTCGCTTTAAAATTAATTTTTTTCACAAGTTTTTCCCACCTGATACTCAAGTGGTGGATCCCCCACCTGAACAAGGAGAGCACTGGTAGGTGTAGACAGCAGGACTCTAGCAAATATTCAAATACAGTAATACTGAAGTTTGTCCACCTTCAATATTGAATTTACTGCAGCACCATGATAAAATAGGCATCCATAATCCAAGACTGATCTCACAAGAGTCTTATACAAGATGAGGAGAATTTTTGGGTGTAATCCCAACCATGTGCCAGCTGCACATCTCAGTGCATTTATCCTAGTTGCTATCTTGGAAGAAATATCACTTCTGTGAGGTCTCCACATTAGCCTCAAGTCAATTCTCACACGTAGAAATTTAACTTGACTCCTGAGTGGGATATTTATTCCACTCTTTCTCTTACTATCCAGGAAATCTGCAACTCTTCTTCGCATGAAAATAACTATCAATGATTTTTTCAGTGGTATCTCCACACCATTCTCTTTCAACCAAGTTCTAAGATTTAATACAACATGATCTGTACTTTCTGTTGTTGTTCCTACAGAATAATCATTCGAATACAGGCAAAGATCATCTGTGAATTGTAGAGTAGTTACTCCTAGCAAGAAACATTTTTCGAGGTCTCGTGTATACACAATGTACAGGACAGGGCTCAGAATGGCTCCCTTAGTAAGACGATTGCCAATTTCTGAGGGGCATTGGCTTGGCATTGTACTTAACATAGATCCTTCATTACGAATGCAAAGATTTAATTCCACAGATTAGTTTCAGGGTTAAACCAGTAGAAACAAGTTTTCTTTGCAGTGCTCTGATTTTCAAACTGCCATGAGGCCCAGCTATATCACAGAATACTGAAAACATGATACATTTGTTCACAAAGGTCCACTGAATGTTAGTTGTCAAAATCCCTGTTTCTGTCAAGTGCATTCTTTCCCTTCCAAAATCCAAATTGAGTCTTGGGAAGGACATTATTCCTATCTAGCATTCAGATCTGTTTATAACCATTCTTTCAAGTGTGTCTGACAAACATGAAGATAGTACTAGTGGTCTGTAAGATGATGGATTTAGAATATCTTTGTTTGGTTTAAGAATACAAACGAATAGCAATATTTCCTTTTCATAAAACTGTTGTTATTCCATCCTGGATTTTCCAGTGTTTAACATGGCATACTGAATGTATACAGAGGACAGCACAAATTATCAAGTTTGTTTGACCATTGGTGCTGGAGAAACTGAACTGGCTTACCCCTAAAGATAGATGCAACTATACCGAGAAAGCGTACTTACAAAGTTTCAAGACCTGGCTTTAAATGATGACTCGAGGAATATACCACAATCCCTTAGATATCACTCCTGTAGGGATTGTGTGGACAAGATCATATTAATCACGCATGCACGGAGAATTTGTTCATTCTTCCTGAACTCCATATGTGAATGGAAACAGTAAAAAATAAAACAGTAATAACTGGTACAGTATCTGCCGTGTACTTCACAAACATTTGTAGAGTATAGATGCAAATGAAAAAGAAGAGATCTATGTACATTTGCTCACACTTGAAAAAAGCACAGATATATTTGACTGTGCTAAGTTTTCAATATCTGTGTGTGGTGTCAGTATGGAGCTGCAAGTATCTGAGGAATTCCTGGGTGTGGCACCGATCAATTAAACTGCAACAGGTTTTGATATTTCTGAAGCTGTTCTGGATCACTAGACAATATGAATTTGCTGTGGGACAAGTTTCATCCTGTAGCTACAGTTGGTGCACCACAAATGATCAAGTGTCAGCACGATTCCACTTCTCGTTTGGAAAATAAATACGAAAGCAAATTTGGAGGAGACCTTTTGATTGTATCTGCTTCATTCACCACGAGGCATTGTGTGATTAAAGAATGGAATTCAGTCATGTAAGTCAAGAGTGTGTACTTTGTCCAGTGTCACGGTGTTAATCATCAGGAAGTCATATGATTCCTGAAAGATGTGAAATTGGAATAGGGGGACATACCTTTTTGTTGACTTAATTGTGAACAACCATGAGTTTTCTCGAAATGAAAGGGGAATAAATGCATTGCCTGAAAGACTTAAAATAGCTATCAGACCTATACACCTTAACTCTGTCATTGCCAAGTAAATAGTAGTTAATAGTTGACATTCACAATACAATCACAGCATTCATCTACAAGTTAGATTTCAGATGCAAATGTGTAATGAAAATGTAACATTCTTCAGTCATCTGGCTTCTTTAAAGTTATGTGAAAGTATCAGTTTCAGAGGATGTGACAATGAAGAGCAACATCTGCATTAAGGTTGCTAACACTTTGATGCCTGCTTTTCCTGATCTTGCTCTAAAAAGGAAACCTAAAAATTGAGAAGAGGAATAAATATATTCAAACAATGGAAACTTCACATAGGAACATCAGCAATGTACGAAAAAGTAGATTGCTACTTACCTTTAAGAAAACATATTAAGTTGCAGACAAGCACAATTAAAAGACACTTGCAAAGAGCTTTTGGCCAAAGCCTTCATCAGCAAAAGAGAAACAGAGAAACACACCATTCATACACACAAGCAAGAAAATCTCACTTACACAGGACCGCCAATTTCGGTAGCTCCCCAATACAGCACGATATTGCAAATACAAGGTCGGTGATTCAGTGAGAAGCACGTCACAAAGCTCCACTGCGCCAACTCATTGAGTGAGAATGATTTGCAGAGCAGGGATCACTCCGTGGTGCGGGGAACATTCCGCAGCCCAGTAGGGACAGCATGAGGCAGAACAGTCAGGCTTACAACATCTTAATGCCAGTTTGGCTTAACTTCGGCTTCTTTAGGTTTATAGAAACACGTGGTCACTCTGATGCATAGAAACTGATACATAGCACAATGCTCTCAATTGCTTTTTGAGCTAAAAGGTGATGAGAAACAAAGCTTCTGAAAAACTGGACATTAACCTGCCTGATTATCTTCTTTAGGCCCTTCAGTATTTAGTAAAGATATGGCAAAATGTAAATAACTTAGGAGTAAGGGAGAAAACTTGAGTCATCGATAGGTGCCCCCATACCAATCTGTATATGGGGAAACTATCCTAGCCTCATAAAACCCCAAAGCCCTTTCTGGTTTAAGTGATGATATCTTCATGATCTGGACCTGAGGGCAAGAAACCCTATCCTCATTCCTCCACTACCTCACTACCTTCTCTCCCACTCGCTTAACCCACTAACCATCAACATTACCCATTATTCTGACAGCTTTCATCCCTTTCATACCAAAAAATCACTTCTATACAGCATGGCCACCCCTGGATGGTGACTCTGCAGTATGTTTAAGGTCTCACTAAGATCTTCATAGACAAGTATTATCTCCAAACCTAGTCCACAAACAGATTTTCAGCCCCATATCCTTGGACATCCCTAATGCTCCCCCCCCCCCCCTTTCTCCAAGACCAGTTGGAAAGAAGTAACCCCAGCCCAAGTACAGCTCAATATAATCTTGAACAGAAGCAACTGAACCATATCCTTCACTAGGGCTTTGGCTATCTATCTTTGTGCTTGAAGACGAGGGATACCTGCCTGCAATACTTCCCACACCTTCTGAAGTTGTATCTGCCACCCACCTACCCTACGGGACATTCTGACCCTTCCCCACACCACTCTTACACTTAACCCCAAACCCTTACCACAGGGGTCACATCACTGTGGAACACTCAAGTGCAAGACCAGCCTGATTCACACACCCAGTACATCCGAATCCAGTCCTCTTCACAAGTTTGTCTACCCTAATAAAGGCAGGGCCACCTTTGACAGAAGCCATGTCGTAAATCAGCTCTGCTGCAATTTCTGCAAAGCTTTTTATGTGGGCATGACCACCAACCAGCTGACCACAAGAATGAATTGCCATTGCCAAACTGTGACCAAGAGCAGAGTTGATAACCCATCAGCGGAAATCTCCAATGAGTTTAACACCTATTTCGCAATCCATGCCATCTTGATCCCCCCCCCCCCCCCCCCCTCAGCACCAGGTTTTTTGAACTACATAGATGAGAGTTGTCCTTGCAACACAACCCTCATTCCTGTAATCCTCAATCTCCACTAACTGACTGCACCCCTGTAACTAAAGGTCTCTCCTTTCTCTGTCCTGCTACCCCTTTCAGGGTGTATACGCGCCACAAGGGAAAAAAAAAATTCCCGGATTTCCCAGTTAAAAATACTCTTTCTCCCGAATGAAAACATACTTTTTCCATATTATTAAGTGACAGTATATTTTCCCTCAGAACGGTAAAACTTATCAGTCCTTTGAATGTTATGTTTTTATACACGGGCGTAGAATTTCCCGGCACTTCAGAAAATGAAACTCAGGGAAGAAAACTCATTTTGGAAAGATTTTTGATGTGCAGCAACATGTACGCTGCATATTTTCGTATTACAAAATTGTAAATTCAAATTCCACCAAACTCCACATGTTACTTTTCCCAAACCATTGTAATTGAGATTGCGATGTGCTTTTGTAAGCCAGTCATAGTTCATGTCACTTGATCCCGCTAGCCGATGACAGTGGATATTCAGACCACAGGACACGCGATGTAGTCAGCTAATAGCAACATCACTGTTAAGTAGCGCAGATACACAAACAGGAAAAGCTAATGTTTTAAATTAATATAGATAGTGTTGCTACAAGAAAAGAAAAGCTGTCACATACAATATTGGTCTCTAAGGTTAATAAGCTGCAAGAGAAGCTAAGCTTTCACATATAATGTCGATATTTTTTGCACGTGTTACACTTTAAGATACATCACACAAATGTGCCAGTAAAATTTTTAGCCGAGTCGAATGATTTGTCCCCAAAGTTTTCCACAAATAAATTAGCTACTGCAGAGGACAGAGAGCTTCCCGTAGCACTACATCAATTTGCTCATAATAATAACATGAATGATCTTCTGGGCTCGAAATACTTCTAAATGCCTCATCATCAAACGCTCTATGATTTAAGAAATTCAACGTCCATTCTCGCTCATAGTTCAACTTCTGTAAAAGGAAATTTACTTTGAAAGTAATGCTTTTCAAACCACCATTCGCAATATTTTCCCGCTACCTGTTAGAAATAGGTACGTTTCAGTAGTTGTCAGTGAGTGACAGATAACAGGTGCCACAGCACTTTGGCAGCTGCTATGATGACAGAAGCCTGTATGTTTGTACATGTAAAACATTAAAAAATCTTACGTTATGTCATAAAAGAAAATAGGTATCAGAGGATACTCCAAGAGCATCGGAATTTCGTAAACCATACTTAGACACGGGTTCACAGGTAGATGTCGTGTTTCTTGACTTCCGCAAGGCGTTTGACATAGTTCCCCACAGTCGTTTAATGAACAAAGTAAGAGCACATGGACTATCAGATCAATTGTGTGATTGGATTGAGGGGTTCCTAGATAACAGAACGCAGCATGTCATTCTCAATGGAGAGAAGTCTTCCGAAGTAAGAGTGATTTCAGGTGTGCCGGAGGGAAGTGTCATAGGACCGTTGCTATTCACAATATACATAAATAACCTGGTGGATGACATCGGAAGTTCACTGAGGTTTTTTGCAGATGATGCTGTGGTGTATCGAGAGGTTGCAACAATGGAAAATTGTACTGAAATGCAGGAGGATCTGCAGCGAATTGACGCATGGTGCACGGAATGGCAATTGAATCTCAATGTAGACAAGTGTAATGTGATGCGAATACATAGAAAGATAGGTCCCTTATCATTTAGCTACAAAATAGCAGGTCAGCAACTGGAAGCAGTAAATTCCATAAATTATCTGGGAGTACGCATTAGGAGTGATTTAAAATGGAATGATCATATAAAGTTGATCGTCGGTAAAGCAGATGCCAGACTGAGATTCATTGGAAGAATCCTAAGGAAAAGCAATCTGACAACAAAGGAAGTAGGTTACAGTACGCTTGTTCGCCCACTGCTTGAATACTGCTCAGCAGTGTGGGATCCGCACCAGATAGGGTTGATAGAAGAGATAGAGAAGATCCAACGGAGAACAGCGCGCTTCGTTACAGGATCATTTAGTAATCGCGAAAGCATTACGGAGATGATAGATAAACTCCAGTGGAAGACTCTGCAGGAGAGACGCTCAGTAGCTCGGTACGGGCTTTTGTTAAAGTTTCGAGAACATACCTTCACCGAAGAGTCAAGCGGTATATTGCTCCCTCCTACGTATATCTCGCAAAGAGACCATGAGGATAAAATCAGAGAGATTAGAGCCCACACAGGAGCATACCGACAATCCTTCTTTCCACGTACAATACGAGACTGGAATAGAAGGGAGAACCATTACAGGTACTCAGAGTACCCTCTGCCACACACCGTCAGGTGGCTTGCGGAGTATGGATGTAGATGTAGATACTAAAATGGCACATTTAAAGTGCATACTTAAAGAGCACATTCATATGTCCAGGTTCCCAATGAACTAGGCCTTGATCTGATATTAAGCTTTACAGTGTGGGTTTCGGGATGTAAATTTTCTTGGAGTACCAGTACTGTATTAACTCAATTTTGATTCTTTATTATGGCATAATGCCATACGTGCTAGAAGATGAAAATGTGCACTTGAAATGCAGCGAGCAGTTGAAATTAGATAATAGTGTGGAACTAAACACTTTGTTTCAAGCACATTGACTGCCTCAGTGTAAAAGATTAATAAAAACCAAATTTCTTTAGCAAACCAACAAAAGTAACTTCATTGTTCTACAAGGTGATTAATGCATGGCTGTCAGAAAAGTGGAAATAAAATAAAATCTGAAATTAATAACATATATTAGCCTTATGTAATTATGTGAACGTATTTTAATCCACTTGAAAGCTCCCGTCCACAGAAATCCATTTTGTTTTCACTTGATGTGAGAGCAGTAAATGAAGAGGAAACAGCAAAATCACTAAATGTAAACATGGGTCACATGGATACTACACACTTCCCCACTATTACTCACACTGCTCTGCGCATAAGCCTCGGATCTACGATATTTCCGAACCAGGGCAATAATCCACTTGAAAGCTCCCGTCCACAGAAATCCATTTTGTTTTCATTTGATGTGAGAGCAGTAAATGAAGAGGAAACAGCAAAATCACTAAATGTAAACATGGGTCACATGGATACTACACACTTCCCCACTATTACTCACACTGCTCTGCGCATAAGCCTCGGATCTACGATATTTCCGAACCAGGGCAATACTAAGATAGCCCCCGCCCCTCAAGCATCGAATTTTCAAAAATACGTTCATTTTGTAGTGCACATCTTTCTGAAGAGTGTGATACATAAAACAAATATCTTAGAGGAAATTAAGACATGTTATTTGGTCTTAAATGTGCCAGAGTGCAGTGCCACCCCTCTTCACACAGCATTCTTCTATTGCACGTCACTGTATTTCGCTCCATGAAATTGAAACATGAATATTTTGTACTGGATGCCATCAAACTATAGTCAGGACAGTGGAAATTAAAATGTCCTGTGGTGCCTCTCCTGCTCCCAGTCGCCCGGTTTGACATCCTGCCCCTCTAACCAGTAAAGACAAGAGACAAGCAATACATTACACATTTCTTCAATCCTTAGCTGCTACCATTGTTTTCTCTCTATTATTGCTACAGCTTTAAATGGCGTGCTTTCCTTTCTGTGAGAGAATCTATTACCTCATCAAAGTTCGTCACACGTTTTGCAAACTGAAAAATAGAAACATTGTTATCTAATAGTGCGTAAGCTGTTAATACAAATAGTACCCAAGACTAGTGTGGTTTCTCGATCTGATCTATTTTGTCACTGTCTGCTAGATAAAACAAAATAGACCTTTCTAAAAGTGCAGAAAATCTAACATACTCCAAATAAACGAGACTGTTTTGGCACAAATGGTCATTTTTATAAGACGGCAGAATATAATTCACCAAGACCAACATAAAGTGCCTATTAGACCTACTACAAGCAAAAAGCTTTATGTTAGAAAATAGTTTCAAGTTTCACTCATACACTCCAGTTTCTCGAGCATGAGATCGAAAAGTAGTAGTAAGAGATTTTTATATAAATTTTGAATCGTCACATTCTTCCCTAATTTGTGTGATGTCCCCATTTCTTCTCCTTCCTCGTTCTAACAAACTTGTCATGACTAATTCTTAAACTATTCCTGGCTTTGTCAAAACTTATTCACCGGTTAACTTCACTAAGCCTGCCACAATCATTGGTTTAGTTATCCCTGATTATTCTCCGGTTAGGCGTTGTTATGTTCGTACAAACCATTTTCTGCGCTACTTCCAAAATAGAACTTAAGCAGTTGCTAAACAGGGGCTGTACAACTGCCCCTTACTAGTGTAGCGATCTGGCCAAAACTTTTCTGACAAAATTTCACTTTCCTGGATACACCTAGAAGATAATAACGTAATCTTTCTTACCTGTTATTCCTGTTAGTAATTTATTTCCACTCTGGTAGTCTGAATCTAAGGACTTCCCTACTAATTATATCAACACTGACCATTTGCAAACTCAAACAACAACATAATCAGACAGCAATTGGTGTTCCCTCGTTCGGCTTTACCTCGCTCAGCTTGTATAGCTTGGTCCCCTTTTGCCTGCAGGAAAGTTTATTTCTAGATGTGACAAGGATTCCCCTGACAGAGACATCACATACACTATGCACCCATTCAAAAATCAACTTATGATTCCCCCCCTCCATGGGACCAAACTGCTGATGTCATCGGTCCATAGGCTTACACACTACTTAAACTAACTTACGCTAAGGACAACACATACACCCATGCCCGACGGGGGGGAGGGGGGGGGTTAGCGTATGAAACCCACTTGTAGAATGATGAAGGTTTCGTATGACAAAGGTTTCAATATCATCAAATGCAGCAAAAAAAAAATTTATTTCTAAATGTGATAAATGGAATAATGTTATGGGGTAAGGCAATGGTTAGCATATGAAACCCACTTGTAGAATGATGAAGGTTTTGTATGACAAAGGTATCAATATCATCAAATACAGCGAAAAAAAATTTATTTCTAAATGTGATAAATGGAATCTGATTCTTATTTTTATTCAATTAATTGGTTTAAATGATATTTTTTTATTTCTAATTCTTTGCAGCATCATTTTCATCATTGTATAATATTCTTTATTTACTCTTATTTTCTTTGTCCTATTCTTTTTTTGTTTTGAAATCTGCATGTGCCGCCTATAATCTGCATCCAAGTGCCAACAAGGACTGCTCATCAGTTGGTAAAACAACAGCTTGTGCAGCCAATGTGAAGAGAGTTTAAGGTAACCAATGATAGCAACAAACTACAGTTTGCTTTTGGCACTGAACCTGCAGTTTTCATGTCTTGAGTTTGCTTGTAGAGATTAGCTTTAATCACCATGAACAAAGCAATCGTGCGAACTGTGACAAGTCACCTCAGACCGCACGGCTTATGATTCATTCAGAAATCAACTTACAGAATGTGTTCAAAAACCGACAGGAATGCGCATCAAAATCATATGAGTAATCGATAGACCAATGTGTGTTTCTGTAGTCAGAAACGGGAGAAGGAACTACACATACGCCACTCAACTGTGCATGCGCATGGGTCCGCTCGTAACTGCTAAAACAAATCTAATACAAACAGTTGTGACGTCACACTCATCGGAAACAATTTGTTGTTATGATGTATTGCATAGTCTTCCTAAAGCCTTTGACACAGTTTGCTGTTGGCAAATGCTTGTATGAGCACTTTTGTTTTTTTTTTTTGGCACATTTCCTTTGCAATTTATGTTTTATTTTCACTTTTTATTCTCGTTCAAGCTTTTTTGTTGCAGTATTATCTTGTAGTATCAGGATACAGTAATATCCTTTGTTAGAGTATCGATTCTTACCAGTCAAAATTACAAAAATTTAACTGAAAACTAAAACAACGAAAAATTCCTGGGTTTTTCCCAGTTTTCTCCTGGCTGAAAAAATTCCCAGGTTTTTTCCAGATCTCCCGGTTGTCCAGGGTCATATACACCCTGTCTTTCCAAATTCCCTTTATTACGTTACCACGGTTGTAACATTGTGCACTCTTTGAACTTAATGGCTTTTGTGCCCGTGTTTCGTATTGCTATGCCATGTACCCACTGCCTCTCCCATCTGCATGCCTATGGGGGAGTAATGCACAATAACCAGGTCAACAAGACAAGAAAGAATGAGTTGATTGGATATGAGAAAGGTTAGATGAAAATTAAAAGTCCAGTATCATAACCACTGAACCATTTTGCACACACATAAGCGACATTGAGGTTATTACAATGGAACAACGGTGTTGTTGGAGAAGGATACGAAATGAGGAAATCGGAAGGGGTTTAGTTCATGGCCTCACATAATACCTAGTAAATGCAATTTAATGTAAATAAGGTGAGTTGCATCACATAACAAGACTTCGTGTGCATGAAATAAAGAGATGAGTTCCTATTACAAGAAGACTAGACATTAACAGCTAGATAATATGAGGCTAGTAACTATGGTCTGATTAAAATAATTGGTTGTTGACACTTCATGCGTTGGAGCTGGTTTCCTCCAATCAGAGCACTCGATGTCACGCCTGAACCATTTGCTGTTGCCAGATTGCCACAACAATTGGTCAGTTCACTTAAAATTGCTTGTCTGATAGTCTTTCTTGGATGTGTTTTGATCTTGACTCATCATCTCTGTCATGTGTAACAACACTAATGAGACTACGCTAGTGAAACACACGTTTCATAAGTAACACTAACCAAACACTACTGCATACTTCCACACAAGCAACAATTCAGTATCACATATACATTTACCACAATCACAGAGATCAGCTTACATGAGATAAGCTTTGTATGACATTGCATGAAACCTAATTTTGGAAAGCTGCAATCCACCATTGTGACTGGGTCACCACACTCATATTTAACTATTTAATATAATGTTATGGGGTAAGGCAATGGTTAGCGTATGAAACCCACTTGTAGAATGATGAAGGTTTCGAATGACAAAGGTTTCAATATCATCAAATGCAGCAAAAAAAAATTTATTTCTAAATGTGATAAATGGAATCTGATTCTTATTTTTATTCAATTAATTGGTTTAAATGATATTTTTTTTATTTCTAATTCTTTGCAGCATCATTTTCATCATTGTATAATATTCTTTATTTACTCTTATTTTCTTTTCCTATTCTTTTTTTGTTTTGAAATCTGCATGTGCCGCCTATAATCTGCATCCAAGTGCCAACAAGGACTGCTCATCAGTTGGTAAAACAACAGCTTGTGCAGCCAATGTGAAGACAGTTTCAGGTAACCAATGATAGCAACAAACAACAGTTCGCTTTTGGCACTGAACCTGCATTTTTCATGTCTTGAGTTTGCTTGTAGAGATTAGCTTTAATCACCATGAACAAAGCAATCGTGATTTTAGTTCTACCACTCATTTTTGACCATCGTTTTGTAGGATACATTGCACATCATGAGGTCGTGAGTTAACTTAGGGCATGAGTGTAATTTCAAGGCTAAAAAAAGTATTATCCACCACAATTCAGTCATTGGTCTCTTAAAATCAGTTGTCATCTGAGAATCTTGCATTCGGACCATACCTTACGGCGGCCACTTCCAACACTGCTCCGCATTACACATTAAGAGCATTTGCGAAGTGACCCATCGTGTTTGCATGTCACCTATAACTGAGAAGTAGCCGGTAGACAATGTGGCAACATTATATAGCAGCAGCAAGTGACAGACATCAATTATCAAGTAATTTTATTCGGCCTATAGAACCATATGTGTCATGTCTTGGTAGTGACACATAATGCTTACATTATGACAAAAAATTCTGAAACAATTATGTCATTAACTAAACAGAGTCCACAGCTTGTCATCTTGCGGTAGTGTTCTCGCTTCCCAAGCACGGGGGTCCCGGGTTCGATTCCCAGCGGAATCAGGGATTTTCACCTGCCCCAAGATGACTGGTGATGCTGCGTTGTCTTCATCATAATCATTCATCCCCATTACAGTCATAGGATGGCAATGGCACACCACCTCCACTAGGACCTTCCTAGTATGGCAGTGCAGGTCTCCTACATCATTCCCCTACGCTCTGTCAAGAAGCAGAGGACTTTATTTCCATTTTTTCCAACTAAACAAACACTGTTTTTTAGCCTTGTTGCACAATTTATTATTAATGTTATTGCACAACCTAGGTTTTGGGTTATAAGCCCATTTTCAAGTACATTACTGATTCCCAAAGATGATAATGCACAGACAAACATGATGACAAGGCAAAGTTAATCTCAAATTCTTAAGGTATCGATCAATAGCTTAATGTACAATTACATCAATGACTTTTTTTTTAACAAATTACATACATTATTACACATTATCACTACAGAGGCCAGATTAAAGTTAGGCATCAGCCAAGATATTTTTAACTACGATGGACTGGGGCCCCAAGTTTTGCTTCCATCCTGGGGTTGTGATCTCATCCAGGTATTTGTAGGAGTTAGCCAATTCCAACAGTGACTCAGTGATCTTATAGTCATAGGATACAACTTGTTTCATTTTTTTAAGTGTACAGTTTTACCTGTCTAAATATTTAAAGCAAGTTGTCAATTTCTGCACCACTTTGAAATCTTATCGAGATCTAAATGATAATTTATGCAGGTTCTTCCAAACAGTATTACACTATAGATGTGTCATCTGCAAAAAGTCTGAGATTATTACACTATTAATATTGTCCACAAGACCATTAATATATAGTGTAAATACCATGGGCCCCAACAAGCTTCCCTGGAGCATATCCAAAGTTATTTCTACATCTGAGATGACTCCCCATCCAAGATAACATACTGTGCCCTCCCTACCAAATAAATCCTCAATCCAGTCACAAATTTCATGACTGTACTTTTGACAATAAGCACAGTGTGGTACTGAGTCAAATGCTTTTTGGAAATCAAGAAATACTGCACCTACCTGGCTGCCTTTCAGTATGTCATGTGAGGAAAGTGCGAGTAGGGTTTCAAATGATCAAAGTCTTCGGGGTCCATTCTGGTTGACGTGGATGAGGTCAGTCTGTTTGACATACCTAATTATATTTGAACTCAAGAGTATGTTGCGGATACTATACATATGCCTCAGAATGGAAAGGATTGCCTGTTGACGACCCAGTGAGAAAAACAGTTAAAGAGGAGGAAAACAGATATTCGGATAGCCACCTGGAATGTGAGGACACTCAACAGACCTGGCAAGCTACGAGAAATTAGGAATGAACTAGATAAGTATCAAGCAATTCAAGAAACTAGATGGAAAGGGCAAGAAATAATAGTGTCAGGGGAACATTTAATGATGTATAATAGTGGAGATACAGTCCTTTATGGCACTGGTTTCCTCCTACATAGGTCTATGAAGGCTAATGAAATTGGTTTTACAGCAGTAAGTGACAGAATGTGTTCTCTAAGGATAAGGGCAAAATTTTTTAATGTTACAATAGTGAGTGTCTACGCCCCTACAGAGGATGCAGATGAAGATGCAGGGCTATATTTTCTGCCAAATTGGAAGAAGAAATTGGTAAAATTCAAAGGCACAATGTGAAAATAATACTTGGAGACCTAAGTACAAAAATAAGGAAAGAAGAGGTATATAGAAGTATAATAGGAAAGGAAAGCCTACGCAATGACAGTAATGATAATGGGCTCAGACTTATAGACTTCACCAGTGGGAAGAACATGATAATAAAAAGCAACTATCACCAAGAAAAGATATTAAGAAATGTACATGCTTATCACCAGATAGAAACACAAGAAACAAAATAGATGACATACTCATAGACAAAAGGCATGCATCAGATATTATGGAAGTTAGCAGCTGCAGAGGGGCAGATGGAGACACAGACCACTACCTATTATGAATTAGATATACGCAGAAGATAGATTTGGCAAGAAACCAAAGGAATAAGATAAGAATGAAACACAATATGCAAATATTCCAAACAAAGGAAACACAGGAAAAATATAGGAATAAACTAGAAGAGATACTGGAAGCAAGAAGAAACACAGGGAATGGAGATAATGTGGAAATTAAGTGGGAGTCATTGAAAACTGCCATTAGCGTAGCTGCAGAGGAGATACTGGGGAGAGAACAATGCAAAAGGGTGGTTAAGTGGTTCGACAAGGAATGCTTAACAGTAATACACGAGAGAAATTAAGCGAGACAGAGAATGTTGCAAAAGAACATGAGGTTAGAGGCAGAAGAATACAGAGAAAAAGAGGAAAAGAGCGCATGAGCTTTGTAGGGTAAAGAAAAGATAGCATGAAAGGAGAAGGATAGAGCAGCTGGACGGGGAGAGCAGAAGGTTTTATGAAAAAACAGGAGATCTGAAAAAAGGTTTCCAACCTCAAGCAGTTTTCTATAAGGATAAGGACAGAAATCTAATTGAAGATAAAAGTAAAATCCTAGAAAGGTGGCAAAAGTATTTTACCGAATTGCTTGACGGGAAAGAAGGGGATAAAGAAGAAGGAACCATGATTGAGAGTGAAAGGGAACAAGACTCAGAATTGGAATCAGAGTTAGATGTAGAGGATCGGGAAGAGGAAGTAGTACCAGAGCTAGAGGAAGTGAAGATTACTACCACGAGCCTAAAAAATAATAAAGCAGCAGGAGAAGACATGCCTAAGGATTGGAATATGGGAATTATCTGCCCATTACATAAAAAAGGCGACAAATCAGAATGTAGCAATTATCGTGGAATCTATTTCTTGAACGTAACATATAAGATATTTAGTAAAATTTCAGGCTCCAGACTTGAAGGGATGATAGAATGGATATTGAGGGACTATCAGGCTGGATTTAGGAGTAACAGATCCACGATGGATCAGGTATTTTTAACAAGACAAGTGTTAGAGAAATTTTATGAGTATGACAAGCAACTACATCAGTTGTACATTGTTTTTAAGAAAGCGTACAACAGCCTACACAAGAAGAAAATTGTACAGATCATGAAAGAATTTAGAATCCCACTAAGACTGGTCAATTTAACAGAAATGACAATGAAAGCAACAGTGTGTACAGTAAGAAAAGAGCAAGAACCGTCTGGTGAATTCCAAGTAAAGAGGGGGCTGCGACAGGAAGATGTGCTCTCTACACTGCTACTTAAATTAGTTTTAGAAAAGGTGATGCAGCAAATGCCAAAAAACCCAGGAGGAATAATACTTAATTGGCAATTTCAAATGGTAGTGTATGCAGATGATGTAGCATTAACGGTAAGCTAATTAAGGGCACTAACGGGGAACTACGATACGTTAGAGGAGGGAGTAAGAGAAGTAGAAGTAAATATCAACAAAACAAAGTATATGGTGCCCAATATAAATGGACAAAAGAATTCAATAGTAATGAATGGGAAAGAATATGAAAGAGTGAAAACATTTAAATATCAAGGTTCTGTAATAACGGAGGACAATAAAGTAGCAGTAGAAATTCAAGAAAGGATAGCGAGTGGAAATCATTGCTATTTTGCCTTACAGAATGTATTTAATTTCAGGAATGTCCGTAGGAACACAAAACTCAAAATATACATGACCATATTAAGACCTATAGTAATATATGGATCAGAAAGCTGGGTATTGACATTAAATGAGGAGAACTAGTTATTGAGATGGGAAAGAAAGATACTGAGAAGGATTTTTGGAGTAGTGAGAGAGGAAGATGGCTGGAGAGTAAGGACAAATGTAGTGCTAGTGGTAGCACTAATTTCGCCCACAGTCTTGGCATGCGAGGTTCCTATGGCGCTCAGCTGTTCTTCAATTAACAGCTCAGCATTTGCTATGCTCATGCATCTTGGAAGGATCTGCGGTTCTCGGCGACAGTTAACTATTCACAACTCACTAAATCCAAACGAGATGACAGAGGCTGGGATGACCAAGTTATTCTTCAGTGGTACACTTCTCTTACATTTCACTGCAAGGTCCAAAGGTTGATGCATGGCACGACATGTGACAGGTTCCAGTGCTGACAGCAGGAATGATCGCTTCATCCAGCACACAGTCTCCACACACTAAAATGCGCATCTTCCTTTCCACAGTATCGCATCTCATCTGGCATAATCTTCGAGCGACCACAATCTATAATTGCCTGAGAAGCTTTCAAAAAGTCTCATCCGAGAATGACATCATCTCTACACTCTTGTAAGACAATGAATTCTAAGGGCTGTGTATGGCCACTTATACCCACAAGACTGGTACATCTTCCTGTAGGTTTTACATATTTCCCATCAGCCACCTCCAGCAGAGATGTTTTGCTGTTGACGAATATAGTTTTCTGGAACTAGCGACGGTGCTTCTCCGAAATGACTGAATTTGATGCTCCAGAGTCCACAAGAGCTTGGGCTGTTCAGCCATCCATGAGGATATCAATGTAGTTCCCTATCATTTTTGTAGTGATTGACCGCAGAGGATTTTTCTCTTTGGCGGCCTCACCTCCAAGGAGGGTCGCACCCTTTAGTTTTCCAGGTTGCGGTGGCTAGGTGATAGGCTGGAGCTTCTAAATGGTGATGCAGAGCTTGCTCGGTGTGTTGGGGAGCATCCTCTCCAGCAGCTGGCTTGCAGCGATGGTGACCTACGTCGTCCTGCACCCATATCTTCTTGTTCATCTTCATCCTCCTGGAGTTCGCGTCAGCTAAGATCGGTCTGCTGTCTTCTGGTGTAGACGTCATCAAATAGTCGCCGAATTTCTTGATAATAGTGCACCACATGTCCTGGTCGTCCACAGTAGAAACACACTGGTTGGTTATCCTGGGTCCTCTAGTCATCAGTCTTCCTTGGTGCCCAAACAGTTTCCTCATGGGGCATTGTAGGAATGTAACTTTGCCTGGATCTCAACTTTTTCACCATTTTAAAGGGAGATGAAGGACGTGAGACTGGGTTCAATGTCTGTTTGATTTCCTCCCTTATGACCTATTGAAGCATCTCGGTTTTTTGCTCGCCATGTAATCCAAGTGCCTTCTGAACTTCCTCTCTCACTATCTGACGAAGAACACTTGTGAAATCAGTTCCTTCCTCCATCACAGACATCGATACGATGTTTGGAAGCCATACAAACTCGTCTCGATATACTGAAACCATTTTATGAAGTCATCTGCTGTCAAAACTTCCTCCAGGAGTAGGGCTTGATACATGTCCTCAGCAACACCCTTCATGAGATGTGAAACTTTGTCTTCCCCCTTCATTCTAGGATCCACTATTTTACACAGCTCAAAGACGTCTTGAACGTAGGATGCTGTAGTTTCCCCAGGACGCTGTGCCCTGCACTTTAATTTACCTTCAGCCTTGCACTTCTGTCGTGTGGCGCCAAAATACTTGTGCAGTTCTGCCTGGAATACTTCCCAGCTTGTGAACTTCTCGTTGTTCTCATACCATTGCTTGGCAGTGCCCTCCAAATACACTCCTGGAAATGGAAAAAAGAACACATTGACACCGGTGTGTCAGACCCACCATACTTGCTCCGGACACTGCGAGAGGGCTGTACTAGCAATGATCACACGCACGGCACAGCGGACACACCAGGAACCGCGGTGTTGGCCGTCGAATGGCGCTAGCTGCGCAGCATTTGTGCACCGCCGCCGTCAGTGTCAGCCAGTTTGCCGTGGCATACGGAGCTCCATCGCAGTCTTTAACACTGGTGGCATGCCGCGACAGCGTGGACGTGAACCGTATGTGCAGTTGACGGACTTTGAGCAAGGGCGTATAGTGGGCATGCGGGAGGCCGGGTGGACGTACCGCCCAATTGCTCAACACGTGGGGCGTGAGGTCTCCACAGTACATCGATGTTGTCGCCAGTGGTCGGCGGAAGGTGCACGTGCCCGTCGACCTGGGACCGGACAGCAGCGAAGCACGGATGCACGCCAAGACCGTAGGATCCTACGAAGTGCCGTAGGGGACCGCACCGCCACTTCCCAGCAAATTAGGGACACTGTTGCTCCTGGGGTATCAACGAGGACCATTCGCAACCGTCTCCATGAAGCTGGGCTACGGTCCCGCACACCGTTAGGCCGTCTTCTGCTCACGCCCCAACATCGTGCAGCCCGCCTTCAGTGGTGTCGCGACAGGCGTGAATGGAGGGACGAATGGAGACGTGTCGTCTTCAGCGATGAGAGTCGCTTCTGCCTTGGTGCCAATGATGGTCGTATGCGTGTTTGGCGCCGTGCAGGTGAGCGCCACAATCAGCACTGCATACGACCGAGGCACACAGGGCCAACACCCAGCATCATGGTGTGGGGAGCGATCTCCTACACTGGCCGTACACCTCTGGTGATCGTCGAGGGGACACTGAATAGTGCACGGTACATCCAAACCGTCATCGAACCCATCGTTCTACCATTCCTAGACCGGCAAAGCAACTTGCTGTTCCAACAGGACAATGCACGTCCACATGTATCCCGTGCCACCCAACGTGCTCTAGAAGGTGAAAGTCAACTACCCTGGCCAGCAAGATCTCCGGATCTGTCCCCCATTGAGCATGTTTGGGACTGGATGAAGCGTCGTCTCACGCGGTCTGCACGTCCAGCATGAACGCTGGTCCAACTGAGGCGCCAGGTGGAAATGGCATGGCAAGCCGTTCCACAGGACTACATCCAGCATCTCTACGATCGTCTCCATGGGAGAATAGCAGCCTGCATTGCTGCGAAAGGTGGATATACACTGTACTAGTGCCGACATTGTGCATGCTCTGTTGCCTGTGTCTATGTGCCTGTGGTTCTGTCAGTGTGATCATGTGATGTATCTGACCCCAGGAATGTGTCAATAAAGTTTCCCCCTCCTGGGACAATGAATTCACGGTGTTCTTATTTCAATTTCCAGGAGTGTAGAAAAATATGTTAGCCAAACACACGGTGTCGTCCCATTTGTTAAATTTAGCTATACGCTCATATATCTTCTTCAGCCACTTGTTTGGATCTTGGCCTTCGTCACCAGAGAACCCGGAAGGATGTCTGATGTGGTGGCACACCATTGCTGTCATTGTAAGGTCCTCTTCTTCTTCGTCTCCAGTAGATTGCAATGTGTTGAATATGGCTCGAACTCGGGTTTTTCACCATGAAAACAGTGACTCAGTCATGGCCTGATGGGAGCCACTGTGTCATCGATAATGTGTGCTATCACAAGTTCCAATACCCAGCGCTACCACCAGAATAATATCACACAGAAGACGGTGTAATTAGATGAATGATGGTCACTGACTTCACTTAACGAAGGCTTATTCAGCACTTGCACATACAAGAGTGCGGAGCGAACTGCCTCCGGCCAGAACATGTACAGTATATATACAGCTACAGAACATTCCAGAACGATGATGCTTGACATTTGTGGATACTTCTAGAATGTACTCGAACTGAATATAGAAATTAAAATTGTACAGTCCAGGTGAGTTTTGAACTCACGACCCTCCATGCAACAGTTTAGTATCATAACCACTACACCACAGTGCTATTCAGCTTCTTCTGCGACAATATGAAATAAAACTATTCAAGTACATTGCTACTTGGGAATGTTGAAAGACTAAATGCAGTCACAAATACATTGGGGAAATGGAAAGAAAAGAGGGAACAACTGAAAATGTCCTCAGTTGCACTAATTATGATTGCAATACACACTATGACCACAAGAGTTTTGAAAATCACAAATAGTATGTAAATGTGTTCTTATGTACATCAGAGAAATAAAATATCACACTGCAATTACAATTACCTTCTCCAGACCTCGATTCATAATTAGCTCAGCTGCTCTGTGATACTGCTTCAACAAATACATGCATTGGGCTAACCAGTATATGTCTTCTGGATCTTCACTGCTTAAGGAAACAACTTTGTCTGCCCAAAATAAAGCTGAAGAATATAACCTCTGTAAGCAATAGAAATATGAATCAATACAAAATTTCATGACAATGTTACACATAACATATAAAACAAGAGGACAGTTTCAGTATCATCTTGGTTTTCTAATGCACCTGAAAGTTGAGTAAAAGTTATGGAACCTCTTAATAAAATTAAATACATATGAATGTTCAAAATCATTCCAGGGAAGTACTGGTGACAGTGCAGTTGAGCACCCACAAACCAAACCAAACATTCTAGGAAAATCAGGCCAATCAATTCTCTGACTTCCTGAAGCACATCCAAACAGCAAAAGATCAAAATGAATGGAACTACAGACTGCTTTTTGATTTGTCTTATCAGCTAAACTGATTCACAATGATCTGTACTTATGAAATTATCGTGTTCCAGTACTTGTGGCATTGCCTGAAACTACTTTAAGTCATATCTCTCTGGCTGACAAGAGAGGGTAGAAATTTATGAGTCTCGGAGTTTGAAAAAGTTAGTTACACAGTACCCCAACAACCACATTAGAAATTTTGTAATTATTTGGTTTTGTAATGATCTGCCAGTAGTGGAAGCAGAAGGCCCCTCTCCCCTATGTCCCCACATGACACTACACTTTCTATACTCTGATTAAAGTAACTTTCTGATCAGCCATGCAGCAAATAGAGTGGTAGTGGCCATCAGTTATTTCTCGAGGGCCACATACTCATAATGTTACCTATTTTGTAGGTACATGCAACAACTTGTAAAACTTTTCTGGCTGCATGCCAACAACACTGCCCTCTGCCATAGTATTGAGTCAATCATAAATTATTTCCATAGGAGTATATTAAGGTACTTGCAGCGAAACCATTTTGTTGCAACAAAAAAACAGCAAGAGACGATTATACTCCTGTAAATAAAAAGAAAAGAGTCTGGATAAACTTCAGAAATGTAAGAACAATAGCCAGTAGCAATATAACATTTGAATTGTGAGGCTGAAGCACTGAGAAACATCTTGCAAAAAATATCTATGATGATGGTTAAATTATTATTTAAGATTACGAAAGCATTTGCTATCAAACAAAAAAATTGAGAAAATATTATCACATTTTAAGAAAGTCAATTCCTGATGTGCTGCAGAACTGAAACAGTATTTTGTGCTTCCTACTCATATAGGCACAGCCTGGTATATGGAATGCTGTTTTTGGAATACACAGGTTTAACAAAAGAAATGAAAGGAATAAAAAAAACACAATGGGGAAGGAATGTATTTACAAAATTTAAAATCATGGTTGATGAAATGCATTTTCTTTGGACCCACACAGGAATTTTCATGAATGAACAGCCAAGAGCAAAATTATGGAATTAGAAAGACATTCAGAGAGATATGCACAGCAACATTCTGTATCAAAAAAACATGGCAAATCAACCTAAAATAATTCTGCAGTCCATCACCTGAAGAGATTATGGTGAAAATCTTATTACTTAATAGTTTCTATAGCACTAATGTCATTAATTATTCACATACTCAGTGATTTACAGCTATGTTAAAGAGCAAGTTTGCTGCATTAATTACATTTTTATATTTTTCACTTGCTGCTTTTTCATTTTCCCAGAAATTACACATCAGTTGACTGCTGCAAGCACATTGTGGCTTACTGATGTATGAGAGTGCACTGAAAAGTAATGCCTCTGAATTTTGTATTCTGTTCTAAATAATGGTTGAGGTATAACATATCATGCATATTACTTGGGTGACTTTCCTGAGACAAGCTGCAACCCTCTTACACTCCCAATTGTAGCATGATCACGGCAGTGTATAACATAACTATGTTGGTGCATGAGAAGCAGTAAGTTGTAATCTAGTTTCAAACCACAGAAAAAGTACCAACTGAAATCTATAGAAAGAATGAAAGCTGTGTTTGGCGATTACTGTATCGACATCAGTAATGTGAGACATCTGCAACAATCCAGTGCCTTGAGTTCAGTGTCATTGATCATCCTACATACAGTCCCAAGTTTGTCCCATCCAAATTTCATTTGTTTCCAAAACTTAAAAGCACACATTCAAGGCTTCGCTTTGATAGTGATGTAGTGGAAGCAGAGGTGAGGTACTGGCAATGTCAACAAAGTCAAACATTTTATACTGACAGTATCAACAAACTCATTTCTCATTGGGAGAAATGTGTTCATCACTCGGGTAAAAATGTTGAGAAATCAATATGTAGACATGAAGAATGAGGTACAGAATTTTAATAAACTTTGTTTTCTTTGAAAAGCTTTAAGAGTTCTCATATGAAGAATAAAGATGTCAAATATTAATAAAGCTTATTTTATTTAACAAGCTTTAAGAGATTTCACATTAAAAATTTTGATGCATTACTTTTAAGCATTTCCTCGTACATTTAATTAGATATAATCAGACCTGATATGATAAGAACAAGAGTTATTCACCATATTTATACAAATCCGAGACACACATAAGTGCTATAATGTGTAATTATATCAGGAATTAATGGAACTGTTCTATATAATTACACAAAAATTAATTGAAATAATGAATAATACACAGAATTTGGTTCCGTGAATTTCTTGGTAATCGTTGAACTACAAATCTAAGAGTTTTAACTACAAGCCTCAGTTGGAGACGGTAAATTTCTGTAGTACATAATATATACTTAACCTTCCTAGTACCACTAGGGTCAATACGACCATATAAGCACACTGGACATAAATACCTTCCTTGTTTT
Organism: Schistocerca gregaria; assembly: GCF_023897955.1. Taxonomy (NCBI): domain Eukaryota; kingdom Metazoa; phylum Arthropoda; class Insecta; order Orthoptera; family Acrididae; genus Schistocerca; species Schistocerca gregaria. The sequence goes on from NC_064923.1 coordinate 201,154,562, forward strand.
CAAAACTACTATTTCTAAAGTATATAACCTTCTCCCTCTGTGTCAATTGTATCCAATTATGTTTGTTAAAAACAAAGATTCCAAGACTTACCAAGCGGGAAAGCGCCGGCAGACAGGCACATGAACAAAACACACAAACGCACACACAGAATTGCTAGCTTTCGCAACCGATGGTTGCTTCTTCAGGAAGGAGAGGGAAAGACGAAAGGATGTGGGTTTTAAGGGAGAGGGTAAGGAGTCATTCCAATCCCGGGAGCGGAAAGACTTCCCTTGGGGGAAAAAAAGGACAGATGTACACTCGCACACACACACACACATATCCATCCGCACATACACAGACACAAGCAGACATATTTAAAGGCCTTTAAAGCAAATCATTTGTTTCAAACAGCACTCTCATTCACGAACTAGACATCACACATGACATCATTACAACTCAGTTCAAATCAAATGGCTGGTACCAAATACTTCAGTCAACTCCACAGGTCTAACGCAACACACTTCTTAACAATATGTGAAACAAATTTTGAAACACATTCTCAAAATAACATATAATTAGATATAATATCAGAAAGCCAACAGAGAAACTTGGATCATGCCTTTACTGTCCAAAGGGTAGTCACCAAAAGGAAAGAATAATGATCCAGAAGCACATTTTTCATTATAACAGGACTAATAACAGCTTAAGAAAAGCAGAGGAAAAGCCAGGGGTATGCACATCACACCTTAAGTCTACAGATCAGACAATAGGAAATACGGAAGCATCCAATCCCACCCGTCTGCTTTGACCTGTGATGTCACAAATATGGCGGAAATGACCATAAACCACGATTCCGTTATAGTGCGTATAAAGTCAGTACGTACACATTATGAGGACGAAAATACATCGAAAAATAAACACACACCCACTTTCCACAAAAAGCCTAATGACACTAACGGGACAAGTGCGGGAAATGGGGTGTTTTTTGGTGAGGGCAAACTAAATACAAACAAATTTAGACACCCACCCCTATACAAAACCACACAAAATGACGAAAAAACCGACATCACAAAACTCCCCAAATACCACTAAAAACAATATCATCTGGAATCGGACACTTCCCTTGACCTATATAGCTCAACAGCAGCTACCGATCCCATAAATCAGGATCAAACACTTCCCTTGGCCTATATAGATACCAATATCAACACACAGAGCCACACATTGGGATCGAACACTTCCCTTGACCTGCGCACTGTTAATTTTATTCGTCGTATCCATTCCGGAACAACAACAACAACAACCGATTAATTTTACTAAAATTACCACACGATGCACAACGAACAACACTAAATTAACCTTCGCATAAAATCGTTAACTCACTGAAATGAATTCCACTACAAACACAGCCGACACTCGAACAATTCTGGAGAATGAGCAAAAGCAAACTGAGCCCATTACACCACACAAACGAAAAACCTAAACATACCACCAGAGAGCACAACAAACCATAACACGGCAACTTCTAAAACACACCACACTCACAAACGAAACTCCGCATCGTCATGACGCCACACCTACCACCACCCTTATGTCACAGGTCAAAGCCGACGCGTGGGATCGGATGCTTCTGTCGACCCAGACAATAATACCAATAGAATATAGTGACAGGAGAAAGCCACAGAAGACAAATAGGAGAGAATGGTGATGGTACAAAAGACACAGATGAGAAAGTTTATGGAGGCAGTTCAGATGAAAAGGAACATGGTACCACAAAGAATGGTGCAGAGAAAATTCAACAAAATGTAACTTTGTCCCCCATCCATACATAAAAGGAAAATTATCAAGACCCTCAGAAGTGAGAGCGTCTATGGTGTCACTCATCTATTCAACATAATAGTTGTTCTTAGTTGCATAAATAATACAATATTAATTCAATGCATTTTGTAAGACATTAAAATATTCCCTTCTTAGATGTATATATCTACAGGTTATTCCACAGGCATTTATAAATACTAGGCAGCCTATCTCACTGAAAAATTGTTAGAATGCTTAAAAGGCAATGTTCACCTAGTTGCCACCCACATTTGATATAATGGAGTACTTAGTGAATAATAGTTTTCCTTTCAAAATGACTGCTTTACAGTCAGCAATTTATACAGTGTGTCCAAAGCTACTTGCAATTTTTAGTCAGGACTGTTGTAGGCACAACTAAATGGCCTCTACCCAGTACACAAGACGCCATGAAGTGAAGAGTATTAATCACGCAAACAAAGTTGACACTCGGCACTGTGGCTGATGGGAACGACCGTAAAGTCATTTCCCTTTTACAGTCGCTCCCATCAGTCACCGCACCTACTATCACGTTTGCTTGTGCGATTAATAACTCAGAAGTAACAAGCAATGTATACCTCTCACAGTGCAAGCAACTTCTACAGAAGAGGAAGTAACACAGTTAGGTATTGGTAATAACCACTTAATGTTTTGTGAAACTGAAACTAATCAGCAAAATGAAAACATCATTCAACATTGGCGACTACAGGCTATTGAAAACACTACTGATTCAAAGTTAGTACACACGCTCACAGCACAGCTTGGCCCTTTTCTGGTTGCAAATAAATCAGTGGAAGGTGTATGACATATTACAAACTCATTATCAGACACAATGCAAAGTCCTTAGCACTTGAAAACTTGAATTGGAAAATAATAATAATATACTTCGTATAAGACTTTCGTCCATTCATTTCTGGCGCTAATTAATTAACAACTTCAAGGCCGCACAAAGTAATGAAATACTTTCATCTACCTAAGTGACGTTGTATAATGGTTTATCATAAAGTAACTCCTCAATTAAGCAAAATGTGTTCAAAACCAAGTACTTGAAATTGAGCATGGAGAGGTTGCAAAACACGGATTGCAGGTGCACGTATAAACAATTGGCAATATCGATCACGGCCTGAAAGTACATTTACTCAGTGGTCAAAGTTTTCGACAACAGTAGAGCCTATTTCAGTCAGAGTGCAACAAACATAGGCACGAAAACAGCATTAACACTGATGTCCACTACACTCTAGTGAATCTAATTTAGGTACAAAAACAGTAAAATAACATCTATCGATGATTGACACTCTACTCAAATGTCTGACAGAATCACAGTTTAAAATGCAAATTTAAAATTGTTCAGACTTGACAATTTTTTTTCCGCTCCAGAATCTTTATGTAGAAACAAACAATCACAAATCTCAGAATTGATCACCCAGCCAAAATCATAAGATCGTAAATCTTATGTACGAATTACCCAATGCACAAAACTTGAGTAGCTATATGACGATGCATTATAAATCGAATACCAGAATCAATAACCACAAAAAATTATATCCAGGTAGCTCTGATTTTTCAAACATTTATCAACACTTCGCATCAGTACTATTGTAGTGGCCATTCAATTCGATCTTTCAGGCATATGATAACCTACATCTCATTGCAGTGACCTACAAAGTGACAATGAAGCTTTCAAATAACTCTTTTAAAAGAGTTAAAACACGAATATATACGAGAAAAAAATCCATCTTAAAACCACAGTCTTACCAAGTCAATGTAGTGTTTCACCAGCCTCCGATATTTTTCAATGTTTACATTTACTTCAGTTTCATCCTTATTGGCCATATTTCCTAAACAATAAACAAGCTTTCAAATTATTGCGGCACCTGCGATCACTTTGGTGTTTGAAAATAACAATCCAACGATGTTACAATTATAGGAGGAAGGAAAACAAAACGGTGATGATCAAATTTCCTTGGCCGTCATAGAATGAAGTGGCGTCACAATCTACCGTTTGCACAAGAATTTTACATTATTATAGTAGCATTATTTTCAATACGACAACTAAAATCATTTTGGGAAGGAAAGGGGGGGAGTCATGACGTCATCCAGCTGGTAATACAATCAAAGCTGAGCTAAATACTAAATAAAGGCCATTGAACTCTGGCCTTCAGATTACGACATTCAAAACATTCCACAGTGATTTTCAGATTGGAAGTATTCACGCAAACCGTCACATCACGTCACCTCACGTTAAGGTAAAGTTTTGACGGTGTCGACGTCCGCAGACATCGAAAGTTACGCATTTTCGACTTTCTCACTCACGATATAGTGGAAGATTTGAGCTTCTACGTCTTTACAATCCTTATCTGATTATTGTACTTCGTTTCCGTAGGAAACTGCGGATGTTCTATGCCGATTTCGATTTTTCGACTGAGTGTTCTTGCACATGTGAGTTCAGATATCTCAAAGCGAAAAATTATTTAGGTTCTACAGTAATAGAACAGAGCAGCCACACATGCTGTACATTAACAAGAACATATTTGAAGTTGCAATTTTAGATAAATAACATTTTAAGTGATAAAGTAAGCTCTAATGAAGGGGAAAAATAAGCCTACAATTGTTCATGGCGTTATTACTTGGGATAAGGTATACAGGCTCTATTTATTGCCGTCCGCTAGCAAATAAATGTCAATATTTTGAAATGTTTCATTTCTTAGCACTTAACAACACAAAATTTCTCAAGAAAATACTTTATGAAGTTTGGTTTGGCAATTCATAAAGTTTACCGTTGGTAATTCCTGAATTTTGGCTTTTTGTATCACGAATACTAAACTCATAACGTCACTTACATAGTTCTGGATTGGGCTTAGTGAATTGATGTGATATTATGGAGATTGTAAATACACCTTGACGTAACGATGCCATGACTGACATTGTGACTTAGCCTTAAGAGTAATAGAAAACGCAAATGTTGGGCTCAAATGTCCTGCAAATTATAATTCTGTGACTTATTTTGAACCATCGTATTTCACGCAAGTCATTAAAGACAGGACATGACTGCAGCCTTCCTTAAGTGAGGGAGCTGTGAACTGGCTTTGTTGTTCAGTACCAAGTGATGGATACTGCTGCTGACTTTCAGTGTCCCAGTAAAGTAACTACTGAAAACTGAAATTATTGTGACTGTAGTTTACAGTAAGATTTGTTGTGAATCCTTTTTTTAGATCTTCGAGTGCGTACATGACCAAATTAAAAAATAACTCAATCAATCCTGAAACATGGACAAATGAATCACATCGAAACTATGACATTTTAAAGAAGCACAGTTTGGTTTCAGAAGTAAAAAAAGTACAATATTGGTCAATATAGCATTCATAAAGGTAGTTATTCAGCCTCTTGACAGGAATGGCTGTGTTAAAGATATTTCTCAGTGTTGTCCAAAGCCTTTGACACTGTTGGCCATAAAATACCACAAAACAAGTTGGAAGCACTAGGTGTATAAGGAATAGTAAACGAATGGTTTCTGTCTTACCTGGACAATAGGCTGAAAGCGGCAGATATCATTCACACATATGCTAATGATGAATTTTTAGTGAAGTATATAAAAATTGAAGTTCCTCAGGGTTGTGTATTGGGTCCAATTACGTTCTTGCCATATGTCAGTGATTTCTAGACCACATAAGACACGAAGGAAAAGTACTCTTTGCGGTCAACAGCAACCATTGAACTCCAATTAGAGACAGCAAATGAAATTCTCAAAGTCGTTTATGGTTGTGCAGTATGTAATCAATTAACATTGAATATAAAGAAAACAAACAGTATGCACTCCAGCATAAAGATGGAAAACGACTCTGTTATATTAAGAACAGATCATAAATCTGAGATGTACCCACAAAAATTTCAAATGTGTGTAATATTAAGGTTAGAAAGTTCCACTTTTGGAATTAGGTTCAGTTCATCATAAAACATATATGGCATCAGTTTTCATGAAGCTACCTCCATTACGTCCTTAATTATTAAGTAACAACCAATTTTCGGACCTAAATTTTGTACAACGAGTTAGATTGACTTATCTTTGTAATTAAGCTACTAAGCTGAGAGCACTGTATCTGTTATAAGTAATAATGAAACTTCACTAATTTTCAGGATGATATTGTAATTTAACAGAGGTACCAAAATTAGAAGAGAGCCAGTTCAGAGGTCACTCTCTACACTCGGTTCCACTTGAAAAAATCTAGAATCAAAATTTAAGAACTATTCGGCTAAGAATTGTATAGAAGACAAACAAAGTCCCCTTAGAGAAAAATTGGAATCGTTGTTAGTCTTCAAATAAGAACGATATAAATAATTTTCTAGTCAAAAAGGGTAATAAGTGTGCGCCATTACCAACACTGGAAGTGACTTTGGAGGGAGTGATTCGTTCACCATCTGTACTGAAAGTATATAAAAACTGACATGTCCGCACCAAAAAGTTTATTCAGTCACTGTCAGTCGTATGTGATATGTCTTACAATGGCACAAACTGTGAAGTGATTCTTGCCATGGCCAGACACACTCAGCCTCAGATGTCGTTAATAATGACTGATATGATTTTTTGGTCGAATGAGAGATCGTGCTTATCTAATGCAACTGTGTAAAACTAAACTTACTGGGATCAATAAATAAGTGGAAAGCCAGTGTTTTATTTCAATGTTCTGTATCATGTGCAACCTGCATGGCAAGTGCTTCAGATTAATCTCCATTCTTAAGATGAGCACTTAACTTAATGTAATTACAAACGAAGTGTAGAAATGCTCTCTGAAATTTGTAGAGTGCCAAAACTAATACTTCTGCATGTGAGCTTGTAGGTGAATATACTGCTCAGATAAACGACAATAGACTTTTATTTCTTGTCATAGTTCCTATGTCGTCTGCATTAGAGAATTATTACAGTTTCATTGAGCTGAGTAGTGGACCTCTGAAAAGCCTGTTCTTCAATGGTTTCTGGCTGTTCACACAAATAGTTTTCAGGCCCTTATAAGAGACAATGACATCTAAAAATCACACAAGTCATACAAAACATAAACTTTTAACAATGTTCAAAACGAACAAACCAACCAATAGTCAAGTTTTATCTGCTGCTACACAACATGTCTATCTACTGGCTTTTACATGCTGACATCTGTCACATGTAACTAAGTTGTTCCTGACTCTTTTGGTTAGGTTACAAAATTTAATATTCTCCTGAATTTTTAATACACTCCAAAGCTCTACAATGCCCAAATATTTCAAGTACGTACTTCATAGAATGGCAGTCAACTGCTCTGACTAACATAATTTCCAGAATCGAGCGGGGTAGCACGGTTTCAGCACGTTTGACTCGGATTTGGGAGGACGACAGTTCAAATCCGCGTCCAGTCATCCCGATATAGGTTTTCTGTGATTTTCCTAACTTGCTTCAGCCAACTACCAGGATGATTCCTTTGAAAGGGCATGGCCGACTTCTTATTAAATTTATTTATATTTCTCAACTCTTTCCTTTTCTTTTTTAACAGATTATTTTTGACAAGTCTCCAACTTTCATCATGAGGTTTGTTTCTCCTTATTTCAATATATGTTTTCCAGATTTCTTTCTGGTCTTTAATTCCTTTCATATATATGATTTTGAAATCTTTTCCAATATGCTCACTGCTGCCCTCACATCCATCCCCCCCCCCCCCTCACCACTGGTAGTCTAGACTAAGTATTGTAAATAAGATTTTCCTTCTCTGCGTTGTATTTACACGTGTAATCAAACTGCTGTAAGAAAAATGCCCACTTGTGAATAGGACGTACGTTCCTGTAAACAGCTTAGAGCTTTATCATCAGAAATTATGAAGATTATGAGTCCCAGCAAGTAATTTTTAAATTTAGTAAAAGCCTAATGACTAGACAAAAGTTCCTTTTCACGAACAATGTAGTTCTTATCATGTTTCTGTAATGTCTTGCTAGAAAAAGCATCTACAATTTTCTACTGGAACAAATGAGCACCCAACCCTTTTTCACTACTGTTATTAAATAACTTATATCTTAATAATATGAATATTTATACATGTGTTTGGAGAGAGAGAGAGAGAGATAGATTTTTGCTTGAGACTTTACTTTAAGTCGTAACTAGTACCTGAATTTTGGTTACTGCCTCCTTAAATCATCAGCTTCTGCACCATTTGGTGTCGTATTATAAATTGGAAGAAGTTATTGTTCTGTAAGATTTAAAGTACGACTCCGTTGGTTACTTGGCCGTATTTTAGATAGCTTTGAGCCCAAGTTTTCGTAGCTTTTCATACCTAAGGGACTACTGTTGTAAGTAAATAAGATCAAACAGCAATCTGCTTTTCGTGAGGAAGGAGATTGCTTGGCACACAAACTTCCTTCAAACTAACTCATCCTGCTACATCGAAATTGGTCTGTGGAGTTCAGGTCCATACTATTGTTGTTGTTCTTGTTGTTGTTGCCTTCAGCCCTGAGACTGGTTTGATGTAGCTCTCCATGCTACTCTATCCTGTGCAAGCTTCTTCATCTCCCAGTACCTACTCCAACCTACATCCTTCTGAATCTGCTTAGTGTATTCCTCTCTTGGTCTCCCTCTACGATTTTTACCCTCCACGCTGCCCTCCAATACTAAATTGGCGATCCCTTGATGCCTCAGAACATATCCTACCAACCGATCCCTTCTTCTGGTCAAGTTGTGCCACAAACTTCTCTTCTCTGTAGTACCACATTTCGAAAGCTTCTATTTTCTTCTTCTCCAAACTGTTTATCGTCCATGTTTCACTTCCATACATTGCTACACTCCATACAAATACTTTCAGAAACAACCTACTGACACTTAAATCTATACTCGATGTAAACAAATTTCTCTTCTTAAGAAACGCTTTCCTTGCCATTGCCAGTCTACATTTTATATCCTATCTACTTCGACCATCATCAGTTATTTTGCTCCCCAAATAGCAAAACCACTTTACTACTTTAAGTATCTCATTTCCTAATCTAATTCCCTCAGCATCGACCGACTTAATTTGACTACATTCCATTATCCTCGTTTTGCTTTTGTTGATGTTTTATCTTATATCCTCCTTTCAAGACACTGTCCATTCCATTCAACTGCTCTTACAAGTCCTTTGCTGTCTCTGACAGAATTACAATGTCATCAACGAACCTCAAAGTTTTTATTTCTTCTCCATGGATTTTAATACTTACTCCGAATTTTTCTTTTGATTCCTTTACTGCTTGCTCAATACACAGATTGAATAACATTGGGGAGAGGCTACAACCCTGTCTCAATCCCTTCCCAACCGCTGCTCCCCTTTAATGCCCCTCGACTCTTATAACTGCCGTCTGGTTTCTGTATAAATTGTAAATAGCCTTTCGCTTCCTGTATTTTACCCCTGCCATCTTTAGAATTTGAAAGAGAGTATTCCAGTCAACATTATCAAAAACTCACTCTAAGTCTACAAATGCTAGAAACGTACATTTGCCTTTCCTTAATCTTTCTTCTATGGTAAGTCGTAAGGTCAGTATTGCCTCACGTGTTCCAGTATTTCTACGGAATCCAAACTGATCTTCTACTAGTTTTTCCACGCGTCTGTAAAGAATTCGTGTTAGTATTTTGCAGCTGTGGCTTATTAAACTGATTGTTCGGTAATTTTCACATCTGTCAACACCTGCTTTCTTTGGGATTGGAATTATTATATTCTTCTTGAAGTCTGAGGGTATTTCGCCTGTTTCATACATCTTGCTCACCAGATGGTAGAGTTTTGTCAGGACTGGCTCTCCCAAGGCCGCCAGTAGTTCCTCCGGGGGCCATGTTTCGACTCAGGTCTTTCAGTGCTCTGTCAAACTCTTCACACAGTATTGTATCTCCCATTTCATCTTCTTCTACATGCCCTTCCATTTCCATAACATTGTCCTCAAGTAAATCGCCCTTGTATAGACCCTCTATCTCTTTAATTTTCCTGTAGGCAGTATCCATCTTACCCCTAGTGAGATAAGCCTCTACGTCCTTACATTTGTGCTCTAGCCATCCCTGCTTAGCCATTTTGCACTTCCTGTCGACCTCATTTTTGAGACGTCTGTATTCCTTTTTGCCTGCTTCATTTACTGCATTTTTATATTTTCTCCTTTCATCAATTAAATTCAATGTATCTTCTGTTACCCAAGGACATCTACTAGCCCTACTTGATCCAAAGCTGCCCATTCTTCTTCTACTGTATTTCTTTCCCCCATTCCTGTCAGTTGTTCCCTTATGCTCTACCTGAAACTCTGTACCACCTCTGGTTCTTTCAGTTTATCCAGGTCCCATCTGCTTAAATTCCCACCTTTTTGCAGTTTCTTCAGTTTTAATCTACAGGTCTTAACCAATAGATTGTGGTCAGAGTCCACATCTGCCCCTGGAAATGTCTTACAATTTAAAACGTGGTTTCTAAATCTCTGTCTTACGATTATATAATGTATCTGATACCTTTTAGTATCTGCAGGGTTCTTCCTTGTATACAACCATCTTTCATGATTCTTAAACCAAGTGTTAGCTATGATTAAGTTGTGCTCTGTGCAAAATTCTACAAGGCAGCTTCCTCTTTCATTTCTTAGCTCCAATCCATATTCACCTACTACGTTTCCTTCTCTCCCTCTTCCTACACTCGAATTCCAGTCACCCATGACTATTAAATTTTCATCTCCCTTCACTATCTGAACAATTTCTTTTATTTCATCATACATTTCTTCAATTTCCTTGTCATCTGCAGAGCTAGTTGGCATATAAACTTGTACTACTGTAGTAGGTGTGGGCTTTATATCTATCTTGTCCACAATAATGCGTTCACTATGATGTTTTTAGTAGCTTACCCGCCTTCCTATTTTCCTATTCATTATTAAACCCACTCCTACATTACCCCTATTTGATTTTGTATTCATAACCGTGTAGTCACCTGACCAGAAGTCTTGTTCCTCCTGCCACCGAACTTCACTAATTCCCACTATATATAACTTTAACCTATCCATTTCCCTTTTTAAATTTTCTAACCTACCTGCCCGATTAAGGGATCTGACATTCCACGCTCCGATCCGTAGAACGCCAGTTTTCTTTCTCCTGATAACGACATCCTCTTGAGTAGTTCCTGCCCGGAGATCCGAATGGGTGACTATTTCACCTCCAGAATATTTTACCCAAGAGGATGCCATCATCATTTAATAATACAGTAAAGCTGCATGACAAATTATGGACGTAGTTTCCCGTTGCTTTCAGCCGTTCACAGTACCAGCACAGCAAGGCCGTTTTGGTTATTGTTACAAGGCCAGATGAGTCAATCATCCACTCTGTTGCCCTTGCAACTACTGAAAAGGCTACTGCTCTTCTTCAGGAACCACAGGTTTGTCTGGCCTCTCAACAGATACCCCTACGTTGTGGTTGTACCTACGGTATGGCTATCTGTATCGCTGAGGGACACAAGCTTCACCACCAACGGCAAGGTCCATGGTTCATGGGGGGCATACTATTGTACAACAACATAATCCAGTTACTGTAATTAAGAAATTTTGAGAGATTGCTATGTATTGAATGAAAACTTTAGAGAATGCATTTCCTTTCCTGTATTTTAATGAACTGTGTACACTTAAAATTCTGTCGATTGATAGCCAGCAACGACAATGAAGTTCGCTTCCTTTTCCAAATACAAGATATTTCTTTCCTTCACTTCCAGAAAATTTGTATACATAAATGTTTGGCAACTCTTACACATTCTTTACTCTGTTTTATCACTGAAATACCAATTTTCATTAAATGTATCAATACCTTCTGAGCGACGGCCTAGCAACATGTCCTCTTTCCACAAGATACAGATTAACAGTCCTCTTTTTTTAAAAAAATCAATTGTCTTTTTTTGCTAGAGTCCATACTCAAAGATGTTGCTCTTCACTTCACTTCACATCAAGTACTTTTTGAATCAAATTTACATTTATGGTATTTACATACAATACTGAATTTCTCAGAACAAAATTGGGTACAAATTCGTTAAGAAAAGGGCAGTGAGGCTGACATAATATTACATTGCCTCCAATTGAAGCATGACAGTTTCTTTTATGAACTGTCAGTTTCAATTTCCCATGTATTATTATGTGTTTCACTTCTAATGTCTACAATACATCTAAGAGAATGGATACATTTGACAGGTAATATACTAAAATACAAATAATATATCAAAAGAATCTAAAGAACTTTTCATCAAGTAGACATCTATAAACAAAGTACATATTTACATGGTAATTATCATCTCATGGGCAAAGAGAATTTCATTATTAGTTCATTTCATGGTTGAGAGTTCTTATTGTTGGTCGTATGCTGAGAATCATGAAATAACAAGAACATAGGAAATATTTTAAATTGGTAATGAGGTATTATTCACTCGAGTTGCCATGCAGAAGTCTAGTACATGCCTACTTTATAACATGAATTAGCAATGCACCTCACTGTCACTGACTGTAATATCATAGTCGGTTTCATGTCATGATGCATCTGTGTATCAAGCGTTCATGACTAACACGTACATGACTGAATTGCTTAATATTCTTCAACTCTTGCAGTCATACTCGTAATACATAGTATATGGAACAGAAAATACATAGGATTAATTAAGTGCTAAAAGAAATTTATGTCTAAGGTTTTGTGGTCAAAGGATGGGATTTATGGAGTTGTGCTTTTATTCACACCGATATTTCAATAGCACCAAGATCAGCTTCTAGTCTTTCATATATTGTAATTACTGTTTTGACTACAGTAACTATCCAGTGCTTGTGTCTCTTTCGTATCATCATGGGAAATAATATGTCATTTGGTTTGTATTTTCGCTCCCCCTGAGGGTTTGTAGAATTTTTTATACTCTGTCAATCTTTTGACATTCGGAAATATTGTTGACGTCTACCCCGTGAGCTAAGCACAAGGGCAGATGCGGGGAGGTAGCTGTTCATGACCAGTTGCGCACGCACCTTCGACAAATGGGAGTTATTTACTTCTGACAGTCGTGATTTCTTTCGCTTTGATGTGTTGCTTATGAAGATTTAGTGAATGGATCCACTACACTGTCAACACATCGAGTCATGTCTGCCAAAACAGTGAGCTTCAAAAGGTAAGCCCAAGTTGTCACAAAATCATGCTACTGAACGATGCACTTTTCACTGATCGCTTAGCTGATTGTGATGCACACGGGGGTTAAAATTTGTCACATGCAATATTATCTGTAGAATTCGCCGATTATTAGTGGTATTGCGGTGTTAAACAGGGAATACTAAATTTATCCATTGCATGTATTTGTTTATTGAAACAACAGTACTGTGCAACTATCAGATGCCATTGTCACCATAATGTCGTCTTTATAAACCTAATGTTCCTGGCTATCTTTCTATATCAGTCTATCATTGTTTATTGGAATGTTCTTTAACTAATATCCGTTCATGAATGACTTTCTCTGAGCTCAAAATAATGAATTCTCATTTGCAATTCTATCTTAATAACTAATCCTCTCATTAACCTTGCATTATCACCATTACTCAGCATTACTGATACTCATTAACAAAACTACATATTTAAGCTCTGATAAGCATACTACATTACGGAAATAGTATCGCTCTTTTAAAATTGTTCTCTCTCCATGTTGAGAACGGAATGTTAACAGTGAATCCATTCTCTTTAATCTTTAGTACTGGGCCATTGCAATACTGAACTTGCTGTCCAAGCGTCTCTCGAGAAGAAAAAAAAAAAAAACATTCGAGTGGTTCCCGTTTATATTTCCGTCAAGGGGACAAAAATTCCATTAGCACACTCTCAAGTCACAGTCTCTGTGATGCGTTTCTTTTATTTTCTTTTTTTAGGTTTAGGTTCACAAGGATAGGATGTACATATAGAAGTATGAATAAACATTACATTGCATGTAAACACAACATATTCAAATCACATATGAATACTTTCAGGTATTTTAATAAAAGAATATGGTCGTTTTGCATCAAATGTTGCTCTCCAATATTACACCATGCAAGCTTGCTCATCGATGTGAGTGTTTCTTATTCAGTCGCGTTCTGATCAGCGCTAACATATGTCAAAACTCGAATGCGAGGTTGCTACCTAGATTTATTCTCCCACAAGAACATATCTAACCTACACACATATCTCAAGGGCTTTGCTTTTCAGAATCACCGCAATATTCTTATATAGGCCTAAGTTTTACCATCTTGTACTGTTATTCTAAAGTGCATCTCATGGAAATGTATACACCATTGTTAGATGAACACTTTAACTTATTCTTACTTCGAGCACTTGCTCTAAAGTGACATCGTCACACTTATGTTTACTCTTTCAATTGGCATTAGCTTGAATATTTCCTGTAAAGTATATATTAACCTGTTGTGGTGAATTCGTGTCTCTGTTGTTCAGACAACTCAGAAAAGTTTTGCACTGCGCATTTCTACATCATTATTCTTAGAAATACTTCGTTCCTCAAACATTGGGTACGTTGTAACTAACAAGAAGTTGGCGCATCAACTCGTCCTTCTCTTCTTTTGTAGACTTATCTGGCTCTTTGGCTCAGCATCATCTGTAATTAACTCATAACTATGACTTAAATCTAAATGTAATTTAGATACGACGCTTCTGCTAAATTCTATGACGTGCTCGACGTCTTTCACTTACAATACGTATGCTTCCTATTGCCACCTAAGGTTACTGTAAAAATCAGATTAGATTAGTTTTTTCGTTCCATAGATCTGTGTTGAGGAGATCCTCGTGGATGTGGAACATGTCACTTTTTTTAAATGTGTTATTAATATACTTGTCATGACTTGTCGCTTGTAAACACGTTATCACAATGAGTTTCTTAATGTTCTTCTTGTGCTAAATATATTGAGTGTATGTGTGTTGCATATATTTTAATTTGAACAGTGATACTTTTTGAGGTCGGCATGATGGTAAAGGCCTTTGATGCGGCCAGTAATGAGATCGGCGATGAGATAACATCCTATATGCGGTTTTCTGAATATAATATATGGACCTTGAAAAAGTTCTCCCCATTTCTTGTTTCGCTTGTGTAAAAAAGATGGCTTAAAATGCGTTCTTATTAGAATTCTTTCAACTTGTTTGTATTCTTCTACTTTCTTGATCTTGGAATCAAAAGCTTTCTTTTGCAGTTCTGCTTGTGTGGTGAGATTATGTAATCCCTGTCTTACTTTGGCCTCCAAATCAGGTTTTTGATTACGGATTTTGGGAATTTGTTTTGTCCATTCATGACTTTCCAGTTGATGCATCATTAACTCATAACGAGTAAATCCTGTCAAAGTATATGAAACGTAATCGACCCATTTTGTGTGATGGTTAGATACGTATGTTCTTTTAAATCTGTTCAGCTCTTTAAAAAAAATGTTCTGGCGGGTGGCTTTGTGGCCTAAACTTCGAGATAAAGATCTGTTGTATGTTGTTGTTTACAAACATCTCCACAGTTTACTAACGAAGTTGGGGCCATTATCTGCCAACATTTTCTCAGGAATGCCAAATCTTGGAAAATAGTCTATATACTTAATAAGTTACTTGGTGTTTGCTGTTTTCATTGCATATAGTCTTACATGTTTTGTGAAGAGATCAATAATACAAGCAACATTCTCTAAGCTCCACGTCCACGAGGACGGACCGGCAAAATCAATTACTACGATATCTAAGGGTTTCATGGTTAAAACTGCATTCAAAGCTAATGCATTGGATAAATTATAGGATTTGGCATTTTGACAAATTACGCAGTTTCGCAGTAGCTTGTGTATGTTAGCATGAAGACTTCGAACATAACAATATTGTGCAACCTAAGGCTTGCACTTTTCAGGACCAAAGTGACCCCATGCAATATAGGTATGACATAATAAATGCTCTTCATTTTTCTTGGAATACAAACTAACCAACTCTCCTTTTGCGATGCTGTGCGATGAAATAGCACATTATTAAATAATTTGTAAAATTGGCACAAAGAATGTTCAGGATTAACTGTTATGAGTTGCTTGACTGCCTTCCATTTAGGATCGGTATCTTGGAGTGGCACTATTTGTTTGTATAGCTGCAAAAAGTACTTGCGATGCATTGGATCCTTCATGAGTAGAATTCTGTAGTTGAACAGTTGCTAAATTAATTCATTGGCATTATGAGATCCTTCAGGCATTCTCGATAAGGTGTCAGCTGTTACAATACCTTCTCAGCAACGGCTTAGCAACATGTACTCTCCACAAGATACATATTAAGAGTCCTCTTTTTTTTTTATAAATCAATTGTCTTTTTTCTAGAGTCCATACTCAAAGATTCACAGCTACTATCGTTGCAGGGATTGCGCGCTAAAGAGTTTCTTGCTGTGCAGGTGGACTTCACTTAACTTTGAGTACTTTTTGAATCAAATTTCATTTACGGTATTTATATACACTACTGAGCTTCTCAGAATAAAATTAGGCACAAATTAGTTAAGAAAAGGGCAGTGAGGCTCACATAACATTACACTGTCAACAGACAAAATTGCATTGTAAGATATGGTTTACCAAAAATTTAGCTGTCAATTGCCAAATTAAAGTCTCAGAAAGTAAATATAGAGGAAAGGAGTCATTAGCATAGTTGTAGATTTCTATCATAGTGAAACAACTAGTACGTTAATATACACAGTTCGCAAATACGATCCATGAATGAATTGTAATTAGCAGCATATGTACCAACTGTATGATATTGAACTGGTGTAGAGCAGTCAATAGTGTGCTCACAGTCTGTGCAAACGTTATTTGAAATGTATCAAATGGCCAGAAGTAATACCTGGAGTAAGTGGAACAACAATTCCTACTCCTCAGTGGAAATAAAGGGTCAAAAATAACTATAGCAGAAAGGAAATATGGAGATTGTTTTTACTTCTGTTACGATGGGCAGCTGGTTTCTGATTATTTCAACAAATAGAACCACAATTGGTGCAGATGGGTAAAATATTAGATGCTGATGATGTTATTTACACTGAGGAACTGAATTTATTATCAATGCAATTTGCCGCAATATTTTGTGAGTTCTGGAACGCAGCAGCAGTCTTGCTATACTTACTAACCCAAGAAAATACGATGTAGAAAAGGCATCGAAAATCTTCAAATGGAACTTACTGAATTTCAAGCAGACGTTTATTTACAGTATGAATTTAAAGAAATTCACCTACTCGTATTTTATAAAACTTATTTGACTGAAGAAAAATATCCACTACTAAGCTCATCTGCAAGAAAGAAACTTGTCTTTTCGAAAGCACATATAAGTGAGAAAAATTTTTTGCTCTCATAAAAGTAAATAAATGCAATATATGTACAAGGTTATCAGACCGAAATGTGGAAATAACTTAAGACTCATATCTGACCATGAACAATCTTCTGTGAAAATTCAAACTCATAGCTCACATTAGCCTGCAGCTAATTATTTTTTAAAGAATGGGTAAACTGCTATAAGGAAATTCATCTGTATTTTATTAAGTGTGAATTTCCTGCTTTCCTAATTGCTGACTGGAAAATTTGTAATGTTCAATCCATTGGAAAAAGCGAAAATGCTTGAATCTCACTGTACATTTCTATGCAAGATTATACTGACTTGTTCTTCAAAAGGTGTGTTTTGAGGTATACTTTATTGTGATTGCATGGACCTACAACAGGTAACTAGCTGTGGCCCCTGCTGCCTTTCTTTAAATTGGAGCATTCAGCTAGTAGTAAGTAATTTTTGTGACACTGTCACATTCTACCAGCGTTTGTGATGTGTAAATGTGAAGTGCAGTTGAAGACAGTAATCAGTAAATATCGCTAATGTGTGCTGTCAGCACTGATCCAGGGACGAAAATAATTCTTTCTGCATGCTTCAAAGTGGTGAGCTGATTCTCCCACTCTGTGCATACACATGAGCACATGAGCCCTCAATTATTGTCCAATCTCTAAACGTTTTTCTGTTTATTGTTCAAATCCAGCCACAGTGAAACAGCATCGAACTTGTGCGGAGTAAGTAAAACTTTCACTTGCCTGCACCATGAGCTGAAAACCTGTACGAACCTGAGCATTGTTGCAAATACCCAAAAATACGTCATGTGCTGAGTAAAATGCGAGTGCCTACCTCTCCCACCAATTTTTTCCATAAACCAAATTGAAACTAATCACAGACCGGATACTGCCTAGCCATAATTGCCTGCTTCAGACTATGGTGACTGGAGCAATGGCAGCTCAAGCAAAATTTTGCCATTGTGGCATGATGTGATGGCCTATAGCCTTTTGACTTACAGGGGTGTTAATCGTGACTAAATTGAATATATGAATTTAAAATAATAGAAATTCCAGGTCGAAATATAAACAATATAAGAAAAAGGATAGATTGGTACTTTCTGTAAAGATGACATGTCGAATTTGCAGATAGGCAGAACGAAAAGACTGTAACACATTTAGCTATCAGCAAAAGACTTCTTTAGAAAAGAAAACATACACGCATTCTTGCAAGCAATCACAGCCCATGCACACATGATTGCCATCTCTGGTGGCTCATACTGGAATGCTACTGTCGCTTTTAACAAAGGCACCAATCTCAATTTAATTTAATGTGTATGAATTACACTGTTTAAATACATTTAAGTTTTTTAATTAATCGTTAAGCACTAGGTGGAATAAAGTAAAATGTAAAAAAATAATGATAGCAGCAGGAATTGAAACTGTGCTGACAAATTGCCAGTCAGAGCTATCCCTTCATTACATGAACTGTTGGTCCTAAATTCTTCATATTCTATGTGTAAATCTTTAGAGAGCTTTACATTTTCTTACCACCCATTCAGGCAAAATATTCTAGTAACCTGAAAGGGGCATCAAAAAGTTTCACTCAACAGAGTCAGTAGCCTTCTGGAAACCAACAAACATCTTTTGACTTAATCTGTGACAAATGATTCATGTCAGATTAAATATTTTTTCACAATATGGTCTGTAAAACCACTTTGCCATTCACATAAATTACTCTACAGTGTTGTTTCTACTCTGTTCAGTATAAAGTTGGAAAAATACCTTATACGCAACATTCTGTTAAGAAATTGCTCTGTAGTTTTTAACATTTTGTTTGTTGCTTTTCTTATGTACTAGATGTATCAAGGCCACCTTCCCTTTTTCTGTTTTCAGGTTCTCTCAAAGATTAAGTTTAGCTTATTTTTGTTTCTGGTAGAGCTCACTTCAAAAATTCTGTTGAACACAGCCTTCACCAGTAGCTTAATAAGGTGTCAATAACCTCTTCAATTTCCTTATTAGCTGGCAGTGAATATTCTTCTAGGTTTTCATGTGGGTTTGAGAATTTGAGCTTCTGGAATGGTTCTGGCACTTAAGAAGCTGTCCAAACTATTTTGCAAATATTTCGAAATTTTCAGTGTTACATAATTGAAATCGGTGAGCCTCTTCACCCACCTGTCTCTTGTTAGATTTACATTTGAAGTTGATCTACCTAACCCTTGAAATCTTACATTCTTCTCCAAATATCTAATGGAAAAGGGTCTGTTTGCAGATCATCTACAAAAAAACACATTCATGCTAAAATACTCCTATATTTCTTTTTTACCACTATCTAACCATTTGACTTAGAAAGGCAGCTATCGTAACTAAACCGAATTTATTAATTTCAGTATATTAACTGTATTATTCAAATATATATAAATGTTATGAGAGTTTAACTTCGCGATGAATAAAATAAAACAAGAAGGAACCTGAGTCGACGAACTGCTAGTCACATGGCCACAGCGCTTTACGACAACTTTTCTTCAAAAATCCGTCATACTCTACGCTTGCACAATACACTACACGGAAATAAAAGGAAAAAATCTGATCTGGTGCTCTAAGCAACATAGCACTCATAATGTCCGAATGGCTTCCCTGCTCTGAGTTGATCATACTGTGAGGAGTACTTCAAAAAATGTTTTCGTATATTTTATTTTTATACTAACCCTCATTCAAAATATAATGGTGTGGTTTTCGTGCAATTTCAAGCTCACATTCAAAGAGAAATCGCGTAACTTTAGTGCGATTTCCGGCTAACGTTCGAAGAGAAATAGTTCAATTTTAGTGCGATATTTACAAGGTGCAGTAGCACATTAGCACATGACAACCAGGCAGCAATACTTTTAACTTTCTCGGAATTGGCATGGAAACCTGCAAGTATGGTGTTTCCACTTGTGTATTGACTTTCGCAAACAGTTGTCGGAAATGTACAAGTAATTCATGTATCTGAAAATCTGGCTTTGTGCAAGTGAGAAGTCGAATGCACGTGCCAGTAAATCATGCTTCTGGAAACCCCATCGAGACACTACATGGCCAATGGCAATCAGTTACGTCCAGCCAATCAGAATCGCTCACCTTTTTCCCACGTCCAGTTTCGAACTTCAAATTTTGGATGGGTGTAGTTTTATGTAAACGTCATGTCTCTGAAATCTAAAGAGGCGATGCGGTAAGCAAAATGAGAAGTTAGCCATAAATATATTGTTGTTAAATTTCCAGTACATTAGATTACTTGATTTTTTTAGTGATCTACAAATACTGTTTTCAAAATTACAATATTAGAAATCTGTTTCTGCAAATAAGCCGTGAAAATTGATAGATTCTGGTTTAACAGAATGTTCTCACTGACATAAATGGAGTAAGCCAAATCTTGATAGATCGGTATATACTTTTTACAATACGCTAACAATCCATTAATGTGGAAGTGTGAGTTTCGATACCTTCTTATGCGGCATTTTGAATGCTACTTATTTGAACGTGTAGAGAACACATCAGATGCAAGGTTAAGGTATAGCTAAGAAAGAAAAAATTACCAGGGTCAAAACATTTGGAAAATCTTTGAAGTCCTGTTTACAGCTTCATTGCTTCTACTGCACTGAAGAATATTTAAATGTATACAGTGTACTACATAAATGCAAATAAACGCGCCAAATAATTGATGCCACTTGTATACTTATAAATTGACTATTCCAGTGTGTTATGCATAAGCTGCTTTGTAGACGATTAGATCAATAACAAACTATCTACAACACAATATATGGTGTGCTTGCCCACAGCCTAATGACTAGTAACAAATGAGCCATTCAACTGAAGGTATAAAATTTCAGAATGAGTGTGTAGCCTGCTGAAAACATTAGCCACCCAAAATGATACAAGATTTGTCTGGGTAATAAAGTGCCAGTCAGTGGATCAAAATATACACAGCATTCGTAACAGGCTTTGTTGGCAGGGCAAGTAGTCTACATGGATAGGACAGGTAATTGGCTGTGACCTTGGTTAAGGAACCATCTTTGCATTTTCATTACCAATGGAAAAAACCAAAATTGAGATAACTGGACAGAGCAGCTACATCCTGGCGAATATAAGGCCAGTGTCCTAACAGCTGCACTGCCTTGTTCATTAATCTCTAGTGAATGTTTCTTCATTTACACAAAATAGTTTCATGTAACTTGATGTAAAATGTAGATTTCTTCTTAACTGCCCACACACTGAGGCCACGTGCTGACTTAACGTACAATGGGTAGTCACTTGCTATGTAAATGATAGTTCCAGTTTTCTCTGCTGCTCACAGTAAGATGCCCACTGATGACTCCTGGACTGGGAACATACTGCTAATATCTGTCTGGAGCCTGGGTGGGGGGGACATTACTATCATGAATAGTACATCTTTACACATGATCCTTGAGAAAGCAGCATACCATAAGCAAAAAAAAAAAAGTGCTGCAGTTATCCCTTTTCATTACTAACCACTAATCTGGGTCCTCTAACCAATCTTTTTGTAAGATGCATTAGTCCTGAAGAACATTTTAGCTGCCTTTTTAAACAAATCTTTTTGCCTCATATGGAAATTTATTGAAAAAATGTTTCCCCTGAAATAAAATGTTGATTTGAGGTTTTTTCCCCTGTGTAAATGAACTACAAACTCACTCTTGTTCCATTAATGTGTGTACCACTGTTAGTGCAGAATTTATTAATATTTTCCCTGAGGTGCAACACTGATTGGTATATGTAATCACTTGGTGCAATAAAGATGCCCAATTTCATAACTAGCTCTTTACAGTAAGTCTGGCTGCTATTCCATTATACTTCTTATGATCTTTTGTGCAGTTTAAAAACCGTGTCCATATTTTATGCCTTTGATCACCAGAAAAGAAGCACCCCTATAACTAAGAAGTGAATGTTAAAATACATTGGCTGTTACAAACTGCTGCTGCGCCCTAAGAGAACAGCACGAGAATGACAATTTCACCAGTATCTCTGTAACTCCGTGTCAGCTGACATTCTATGCTCATTGATAAAGACTTTGTGTAGCAAACAATCTGTAGGTTTATCATCTATGCTTAAAGTTGCAAAGTTACTTCCTCTCTTTGTGGTGAAATGCATAGTGTTAGTTTTATGTTGGGTGTTAATTTATTGCGTACTGCCCAGTTGTAAACATCCTTGCAGTTTCATTTGCATTCTCTAATAGGAGTTCTTAAGTTTTATCAGTGACTATAATGTTGCTGTCAATGGCAAAAAGAACTTTTCATCCATGACTTACACTGTCGGAAAAGTCATTCTTGTAATCATGTTACATCATAGAACAGGGAATTAAACAGAATAGAAATGAAATGCTCACTACATATATTAGAAACCAGAACCCAGAGATGCTGTCCCCCTCTCTCTCTCTCTCTCTCTCTGGATGATGCCTGTCGGGAGAGCCCCTGACTCCGTGTATGGTGAGTAGTAACTTACCTTCTCTGGTATTGTTACATTCCATCCTGGATTTTCCATTGTTTGTCCTTCACACGTATATAATATGTAACTAGGGGAAGCATAGTTACCATAAATCTCAAATTTCCTCACTGATGTATGAAACATACATCAAGCACAAAAACCCATGTGTGTTGCTTGTCACGACTGCCACTCTTAGTTCTCACCAGACTACTTGACATGTACCGAGGCTTGTCAGAAATATGATCAACTTTACCCGGTGTCGATGACTTGTGCTTTTGCCTCTGTTATGTCCTTTGCCTCTCCTCCCTCTTCTTTATCCCAGTCCTGTCCCCCTCTTCTCTTCACCTCCCCTGCAGTTACTATGCCATTCCCTCCGGGTGTTGCTCCTCCTCCCTGACCGAAGAAGTGTCCCCCTCCTTTGCGTGGTCTCGTGGAAAGAGACCTCCGGTGAGCCCTACATCGCAAGGTCTGCGATGTCTGGAGTTCTAAATAGTCTGTCTTCAACATGCCAAATAAGCCCCACATGGTAAAGTCGTCCACGGCTGTATGGAACTCACCCTTGAGGAGCACGCGTAGGGACTCAGTTGTTCTCTGCCATCTCCGAATTGGACATACACGGTTGAGCTATCTCCTTTGGCGTGAGACCTGCCCAAGTCTCGCTGTGATGCAGGGCTGACAGTGGTCCATCTTCTGATGGGCTGCCCCCTTTTAGCCCCCTTACGGCAGTCCTTTAATTTACCAGCTGCACTTCCTTTAATTCTAGGTGACGATGCCTCTATAGCTGACTCTGTTGTACGTTTTATCCGTGCAGCTGGGTTTTATCACTCACTTTAGTGTGGGCGTTCTCGCGTGATCTCTCAGGCTACACACACTCCAGCAACTTTTAATTGTGACGTGGATACCAAAATACTGTCTTTTATGGTAACAAGTTGTGTTAGTATTACTATCAATGCCTTCCAGCTGGAGGTTCTTCGTTAGTAGTAGAGTGGTTGACCTTTTACCTGATCCATCAACGACTGCAGTCTGTTTTCTCTAGTCAACTATTTGCTCTGCTCCTTTTAAGTGCCCTCTATTTCGTTTTATTACAGTGTTAATTTTAGCTCTGTACCCCTTGGTGTTCCCTCCCTCTGGGTGCAGAGGTTACACTTTTACTGTATAGGCCTTTTACAAGTATTTCTGTTTGGAACAGGGGGCTGATGACCTCGATGTTTAGCCCCCGTCAAACCCCAAAACCAACCAACCTCCTTTGCTACCTCCCACCCCCCATCCCCTGCCCTCCTCGCCCCACCTTGCCCCCTCTTCGGCGTCTCTTGAGGCCAGATGTCTGCCGCCACAACTTGCCACAGGACGCACAGCTTGTGCACCCCAAGGTCGCCTTTTCTCTTTCAGTTGTGGATCTTACAGAAGCCGGCTTTCTCTCTGTGCCTTACCCTCTTCAACCTGTGGAGGAGGAGGAGTGGGGGAGGGGGGGGAGCAGGAGGAGAACAAAAGTCCCAGGACAAGTGACCCCTCTCAGGTGCCCCTGCAGTTTCCATCTCCTCCCTGTCATCCTGTGTCTGACCTATTATTCACAGATGTCACACCACCCTTGTTGGTGACAGATGGTGACCCGGTGGTGTGATTGGCTCTAGGCCATTTGCCTCCCATGTGTATACCTCTCCATGATTATTCAGTGGAACTGTAATAGATACTACTGTCACCTTTGTGCTGGATTCCCTTTTTGCCTTTTACGCTGCAGCATGTCATTCTCCAGCCATCTGTGTCCACTTGGACTCTGCTGTCACAGTTTGCAATCTCTGTCTCTTCTCACAGGCCACCTACACCTGCTGGCTTAACTGCCCTTCTTCAGCAACTCCTCCCTCCCTTCTTTCTCATAGGGATTTTCATTCCCATCACCCTGTGTGGGGCAATGGTTTTTTGTCAAGTTGGGGGTCTCCTCATTGGCCAATTTCTTGCGGACCACGACCTGCACCTTCTTAGTGATGGTCTCCCTACTGATTTTAGTGCTGCAAATGACACTTTCTCTGCCATTAATCTTTCGCTCTCTTCCCCTCCCCTTCTTCCTTTTTTACTCTGGTCGCCACATGATGACCTTTGTGATGGTGACCACTTCCCATTCTTTCTTTCCCTTCCCACCTCGCGATGATCAGGTTACCCCATCGGGTTATATTATACTGGCAACAGTCTTCCATTCTGGGCCTTGCCCTTCCAAATGGGCTTTGTACAGATCATCATTTCTCATGGAAAACCTCATGAACTATTTAGCGATGGCATAAGTATCCTATTCAGCCACCTTCCTGTTCCGGAAACAGTGGACTGAAGCTTATTGCTTACGTTTTACCTCTTGTTAGATGGAATCATACAATGAACCTTTTACTGAATGGGAGCTTTTTTGGCCCTCTCTTTTTCTCACGATTCAGCTCCTGGCCCTGATTCCATCCAAAACCAATTGCTTCAACACCTCAGTCCTCCACAACTACAATATCTCCTCCAGGTGTTTAACTATTTTTTGGCTCAAAGGCATTTTCCACTTTCAATGGACAGACAGTATTGTAGTTCCTGTCCTTAAGCCTGGCAAGGAATCTTTGTCCCTTGATAGTTACCGACCAGTCACCCTGACCAATGTCCCCTGCAAGTTACTAAAATGGATGGTGCCTCACATGCTCCTTTGGGTCTTTGAATCTCGGGACCTTTTATCTCCTTACCAGTGCAGCTTTCAGGTGGGACAGTCTCTGGTAGATCGTCTACTTTGATTGGAAACTACTGTTTGGTAGACATTGCAATGTTTTTTTACTCTCAATAAGACTAAGACACAGCTTGCCGCCATTGTATCCTTCTTATGCTCAATGAGTGGGTTGGAGACTTTGCCGCCCCCCCACCCCCTTGATTTTTATTTCCCAGTTCCTGTCCCACTATTCCACAGAGCTCTGTATTAAGTGCTTATTTGGTTGATTTCATTTTGATGCCTGGTCATGCAAGTATCCTGGGTAATGAACTTGATCTACCAGACTGGTCACCCCTGTTCTGTATGCTGATGGTTTCTGTATTTGGGCTAGCTCCCAATCAGTGGCTTCTGCAGAATGACAACTCCAGGAAGCCATCCACTGTGCTTCCAAGTGGACACTTTTGCACGGTTTTCAATTCTTTCCCCTTAAGTTGAGGGTGGTGCATTTGTCGCTGTACTATGGTCCATCCTGATCTGGAACTCTATCTCGCCACCCAACACCTAAGCGTGGTCCATTTCTTGGTTCTTCTTTCTGATAATAAGCTTACTTGGTTGCCCCTTGTCTGTCGTCTAGATTCAGGACTCAATGTCCTTTGCTTCCTTGCCCACACCTCTTACGGTGTGGAACATTCAACCCTTCTCCACCTTTTCTCCACCTTTACCTTGCATTAGTTTTGTCTTGTGTGGATTGTGGTTATCAAGTTTATGCATCAGCTGCCCCTTCCTTGCTGTTCCTCTTAGATCTGGTTCACCACCATGGTATCCCTTTAGCCACCGGTGCCTTTTGCACTAACCTTGTCGATCGTATTCTGGTTGATGCTACGATCCATCCCCTTTCAATTCGGCAATTCTAGTGCCTGGTTTCCTGTGACATCACTATCCGCTTTTCCCTTGTTAGTCCCTCCTATTCTATTATTTCATGGCTTTGGGCCACTGCCTGCTCTTGGATGGGTTTATTGGTTGGGTTCCACTTCGCTTCTCTCTGCTGTGACTTCCATCTCCAATCGTTGTCCTCTTCTCCAAGTTCTCTCCTGACACGCTCCCACCCTTCGGTTAGCTCCTCGGCCCCAGATTTGTACAGATCTCTTCCAGGGTTAGAAAGCCTCCATCGCTCCAATGGTGTTCAGTTGTTTGTTCCAAATGCTCTCACGGGAGTTTCAGGATGCCATTGTTGTTTAGTCTGATGGCTCCAAATCTGCTGACCATGCGGGACATGCCTTCACGGCCTCTGATGGCACAGAACAATTGTCTTGCCTGCCATGTGTGGGGTGCTGACTGTGTAATTGATGACTGTCTATTAGGCCCTCTGCTTCATTAACAGGTCCTCACACACCTGCGTTTTGTTATGTATGTGCCCGATGAGTGACCTTCAGGCTATCGTTGGGTTTTTTCCACCATCCCTTGGTCTCTGCCATCCATAACTTTCTCACTGGTCTTGGTGATGCTGCATGTCTGGTTGATTTCGTTTGGATGCCTGGTCTTGTAGGTATCCTGGATAATGAACTTGCTGATTGTCGGGCTGGGGGCAGCCACCTATTCCCCATTATCTGTGACCCCTCCGGGTACAGATTTGCGCCTTTATATCAAGTCCACTTTTGCTCAATTGTGGACAGACTCTTGGGAGCCTACCTCTTCCTAATAAACTTCGCACAATGAAGGGGACTCTTGCCATGTCATTTTCCCTCTGCCTCTCCAGGCAGGAATCTGCCATCTTCTTATTGGACATACTAAGTTGACCCATGGTTTCTCACTCTGTAATAAGGTACACCTGCTTTGTAGTTGTGGGGACTCCCCTCACGGTGATCAATATTTTGCCCATATGTCTCCACCTTTTGATCCTTGGCACTAAATGTCCTCTGAGGACAGTCTTGATTAATATGTCTGCTAGCTTATTCTTTCTTAGGTTTTCTGCTAGTGTTGACTCATATTTTATTTTATTTCTGTCTCTTTTAATCTGTTTGTATCAATTTAAGTACCCTTCTTAGATATTGTACACACCACCTGTTCATATGACTTACGAGGAAGTGATCAGTGTCACAATCTGTTCATCTATAGGTTCACATGTCTTTACTGTTTGGATCCTGGTTCTGGATACTTGCAGTCTGTCTGATTTATTGTTTGCCCTTGGTACCATCCGTATCCCTTTATGTATGTTTTTATACTGAAAACATGTAATCATTATGCAGATATCATTGTCCATTGAGAAATTGCTCAAATCTGTGCCATTGTCACTGCTTTCTTGATGCAGACTTGGTTATCTATCATTGGTTTATAGATGTCATCTTCACCGAATTTGGCATTAAAATAACCCAATACTGTTTTAACATTTTTGTTTGTCACTGAGTTATACGCATAATACAATTCACTGTAAAATTTCTTTTTCTGAACTCCTCTTTATGCTTGCAGGATGTGTGTGCATTAATCAAAGATACGATACTTCACTATTCCAAAAATTGATTGTACTGTAGGAGATTCTTTTGTTAATTGATTTAAATTCTTTCACTGCTTTTATTACTGATTCATGCACATAGGGACCAGTACTTAATTGATGGTGCACATCAGTCTCTGTACAGGGGATGTCTGTTGTTTTGTTGATTAATTCTGTACCCTTCCACGTAACCACCTGAAGCGCTACAGCTTTTATTTTGTTTTCCTCTGAGTGGTCATATTTTGCATACTTGCTGGCTTTTTTAAGACCCTTACATTCCTCATTCCAAAGGAAAAATCCACTGTCCGTTGCTGTGTCTGATTCCAGTTGACGCAGTCCTATTTCCGAGGCTTATTTAAAGAGAGTCCTGACCATTGTATTTTTTTTTTTTTTTTTTTTTTGTATGAGTGGGGAGGTAACCCTCTGGATAATCCAAACGTGCACTACAAATGGTACTTTGTTTAGATGATCATCCTTGAAGTGTTGCCTTCTCTGTGGCTTTTGAACTACATGTAACTATTCTAGTTTTGGTCCACCCCAAGTATTTTATTTCCTTGGCACCCACTATATCAGGGGAGTGTTCCTTGATATGCCCCTTGAAAAGGTGCCAGATGGGGGACCAGCAAACCCCATGAGAAACATTACCTGTGATAAAATAGTGACATGCATTACTGTAGAAACTGTCCTTTCATGGTTGATAGTGTAGTCTTTATTAAACCCTCTGCTTAAAGTTTGACCTTAAATAACTTTTAAAATTGATAACTTAGATTTTCATCTGCTATCAAATACAAATGGGTTCCACTTGTATGATACTAAATACATACTCTCATATTTTATAGATTTGCCACCACTGGTCATAACAAGGAGAACAGACACCAGTCTCAAAATAAGCAAGTAAAAAGTACTGGTATAAACCAACAGCGGTAAGGAATTATAACCTAAGAAGTGTAATGATCTTTATATTTTTATTTAGTGTGACTTAATTATTGGTCTGAAAATTATTTCAGTACAAGAAATGCTGCTGACAAGAACACTGCAATGGCAGGATCAGCTGTTAATGAAAAGGGAGAGAGAACAAATGTTGCTAAGAGAGCAAATGAGTCTTTGACAGACGAAAAAAATTTGAAGTAAGTATTTGTACCTGAGAACTGTTAACAAGTAAAAGCAAATAAATGACATCTTTAATTAATCTATCTGAAGAAAATGGAACTGATTACCAAAACGAGGAATGTTTTTGTGACAGTACATAAAGGTAATCGGCATTTCAGATGTATGGCAAGTAATGGTATCCCTTACAGAAATAGCAGTAACGCACAAGTTTAACAAAGCTCACAATATGCAGAATTGTTCCCAGAGCTGAGTGTGGTCTCCTGTTTCTGAATTGAGTAGGTTTGAACCAAATACTTTTGAGTTCCATGACGAGTTAAGCTGTGACTAACTTTTTTTGCTTGTGCCACTGTGGTGAATATAGTAGGACAAACTTCACTGGGTCAGGGATGTACTACACGTTACATGCTCCACCCAGACAAAAACTGTCTGGAATATGCACTACAGTTTTTTTTAATATTAGGTCACTCTCCTTCCTGATGTCCAGGCGGAGCTTCAAGGAATCTTCAGAAACTTAGGTCCCCTACAAAACCTTTCACCTGACTCTATCAAACTCCTGACCCCACCGACACCTCGCACTCCTACCTTCTACCTACTTCCTAAAATTCACAAACCCAAACATCCTGGCCGCCCCATTGTAGCTGGTTACCAAGCCCCCACAGAACGTATCTCTGCCTACGTAGATCCACACCTTCAACCCATTACATGCAGTCTCCCATCCTTAATCAAAGACACCACCCACTTTCTCGAACATCTAGAATCCGTACCCAGTCTGTTACCCCCAGAAACCATCCTTGTAACCATTGATGCCACTTCCCTATACACAAATATCCCGCACGTCCAGGGCCTCGCTGTAATGGAGCACTTCCTTTCACGCCGATCACCTGCCACCCTACCTAAAACCTCTTTCCTCGTCACCTTAGCCAGCTTCATCCTGACCCACAACTTCTTCGCTTTTGAAGGCCAGACATACCAACAATTAAAGGAAACAGCCATGGGTACCAGGATGGCCCCCTCGTATGCTAACCTATTTATGGGTCGCTTAGAGGAAGCCTTCTTTGTTACCCAAGCCTGCCAACCCAAAGTTTGGTACAGATTTATTGATGACATCTTCATGATCTGGACTTAGTGAATAACAACTCCAGAATTTCCTCTCCATCCTCAACTCCTTTGGTTCCATCAGATTCACCTGGTCCTACTCCAAATCCCATGCCACTTTCCTAGACGTTGACCTCCATCTGTCCAATGGCCAGCTTCACACATCCGTCCACATCAAACCCACCAACAAGCAACAGTACCTCCATTATGACAGCTGCCACCCATTCCATATCAAACGGTCCCTTCCCTACACCCTAGGCCTTCGTGGCAAACGAATCTGCTCCAGTCCTGAATCCCTGGACCATTACACCAACCACCTGAAAACAGCTTTCGCATCTCGCAACTACCCTCCCGACCTGGTACAGAAGCAGATAACCAGAGCCACTTCCTCATCTCCTCAAACCCAGAACCTCTCACAGAACCACCCCAAAAGTGCCCCACTTGTGACAGGATACTTCCCGGGACTGGATCAGACTCTGAATGTGGCTCTCCAGCAGGGATACAACTTCCTAAAATCCTGCCCCGAAATGAGATCCATCCTTCATGAAATCCTCCCCACTCCACCAAGTGTGTCTTTCCGCCGTCCACCTACCCTTCGTAACCTCTTGGTTCATCCCTATGAAATCCCCAAACCACCTTCCCTACCCTCTGGCTCCTACCCTTGCAACTGCCCCCGGTGTAAAACCTGTCCTATGCACCCTCCCACCACCACCTACTCCAGTCCTGTAACCCGGAAGGTGTACACGATCAAAGGCAGAGCCACGTGTGAAAGCACCCACGTGATTTACCAAGTGACCTGCCTACACTGTGACGCTTTCTATGTGGGAATGACCAGCAACAAACTGTCCATTCGCATGAATGGACACAGGCAGTGTTTTTGGTAATGAGGATCACCCTGTGGCCAAACATGCCTTGGTGCACGGCCAGCACATCTTGGCACAGTGTTACACTGTCCGGGTTATCTGGATACTTCCTACCAACACCAACCTATCCAAACTCCGGAGATGGGAACTTGCCCTTCAATATATCCTCTCTTCTCGTTATCCACCAGGCCTCAATCTCCGCTAATTTCAAGTTGCCGCCACTCATACCTCACCTGTCTTTCAACAACATCTTTGCCTCCACACTTCCACCTCGACTTACATCTCTGCCCTTACTCTTTGCCTTTAAATATGTCTGCTTGTGTCTGTGTGTGTGTGTGTGTGTGTGTGTGTGTGTGTGTGTGTGTGTGTGTGTGTGTGTGTGTGTGTGAGCGCGAGCGAGTATATACCTATCCTTTTTTCCCCCTAAGGTAAGTCTTTCCGCTCCCGGGATTGGAATGACTCCTTACCCTCTCCCTAAAAACCCACATCCTTTCGTCTTTCCCTCTCCTTCCCTCTTTCCTGAAGAAGCAACCGTCGGTTGCGAAAGCTAGAAATTCTGTGTGTGTGTTTGTGTGTTTTATTTATTGTGCCTATCTACCGGCACTTTCCCGCTTTGTAAGTCTTGGAATCTTTGTTTTTAATATATTTTTCCCATGTGAAGTTTCTTTCTATTATATATACTGAGAGTAGGCTAATGGG
The DNA here is from genome assembly GCF_023897955.1 of Schistocerca gregaria. NCBI lineage: Eukaryota > Metazoa > Arthropoda > Insecta > Orthoptera > Acrididae > Schistocerca > Schistocerca gregaria. Next base: position 201,186,049 of record NC_064923.1, read on the forward strand.
AAATGAAGGTGGTGTATTTGTTACTATACAAGAAACTCAAATTTGCAAAGATAGAAATCAAACTTGAATGTGACATGGGTTTGGGCAAGATGAAGTATCAAAGGTGGGCATAAGCTTATAATTGGACCCTTCTATAGGCCACCCAACTCTCTCTCTTACACCACCAAATACTTCAGACTAGATCTCAGCCTGCTGATAGTAATAAATGTGTTCCCCCACCATGCCATCGTAATTGGATGAGACATAAATCCTTCAAGAATCGGTGAGGATAGTGGCACTTTAGTAAGTGATGCCTGTGGCAGTACACCCTGCAAAACAGTGTTATATTCTTCTCTGATAACTGCTTAAAACAGTTCGGACCTAGGTCAGACATAATAGTGATAAGTGGACCTGACCTCTTTAGGAAGTCTATTGACATTGGTGGCAGTCATCATGAGGCAGTTTAAACAACAATGATTACCAAAGGACAAATAAGGCAATTACAATGACACTTGTTCAGTGAACTAAATGAAAGAGCAGTAGTTTTGTTTCTCAAGGAAGAACTTAAAACCTTTTGTTGTTTATGAGAACCTGTGGTTGAACAGTAGCTGAACTTCAGAAACATAATTGACCAAGCACGGTGTAGGTATGCATGTGCATTAGTTCATGGGAGAGAGACCTCAATGATAATTATTTCTATATAGAATTTGCAAATTAATTGGATTTGCTTTTAATTGTAATGTATTGTAGGGTGGTGGTGGTGGTGGTGGTGTGCTGCCCAGTGGTTGGGAGGATGTCACACCTTTTTGCTTGAAGGGTAGCAGAAGCAATGCTCAAAACTATTGTCAAGTATAATTGAAATCTTAAAACAGAAATACCTTTGCCATGCCAACTATCATGGATTCTGAAAATTTTGGTCATGTGAAATCAAATTTGCACTTTCTCATGTTGCTTCTGGAAAGGCACACATGTTACAACTGACTTCCTCTGCACCACTCGTGTCCTAGTGACACTTGCCTTATCCACACACTGTAATCTCATTTAAAACCACTGAAGATGTACATACTGTACTCATTGTTTGTAATTCATTTGATTGCTAGAATCCTTATGATAGTTCTAAACTGACCCAAATTGGAAGCCTTCAAGCGAGTGCTTTGTCTGGCTACTGTCACTCTTTCATTATTTTCTTTTCCCTGGCTGTAATCCATATATAATGGGGCCAACGTGTTAATCTAGATTGGACAACCTTAGTGGTAGAGGGTGGCCAGGTGTAGTTCCTGTCCCCCCTCCCCTGCACAGAATGTGTGTACCTCATCAGTCTGCGTCTAGTGTTATCTCATAGGAAAATGTGCAGATGTTTCTGAAATATTTGCAAATCGCGTAACTTAAGCTGGATGTACCAGCCCGGTATTCTTGTAGTCACATGTTGTGAAACCAGCTCAACCCCACAGCCAGATTGGCCGGCACACCAGCCCTCATAGATACTCTGCCAGGCGGATTTGATCCAGGTCCAGTGCTCCTCATAGTACTGGAAGCAGTGTGCTTATGTGCACAGATTTCCAGGTTCGTCACCACTGTCACTGATAATAGTAATAGTTGCAAATTGGGCAGACAGTGGAAGAAATGGAAATTTGCATTGGCAGGCTGTGTGAAAGCTAGCAAAGAACTAGCTGTGATGAAAGTCTGCAACAGAAAGCTTCTCAAGGTACAGTAAACAAAGAATAAATACTGGAAAACTTTTCAGTACCAGAGTCAGGCTGCATGAAAAAGCATTGCATGGGCAGTGTTTGTTAAGACTAAAGGCAAAATAGATAGCAAAAAGATCTGGTCTTGGCTGACAAATGGAACCATAAAGAAGGAAAATGGACAGATGCTGGCTGCACAAGAACAAACCACTTGAACTAACACCATTGAAACCAAAATTGAGAAATCTGCAAAAGATAAAGTGCACACACTTCAGAAAAGAGGACAAAACATGTGATCATATTTTGAGAGCTGTTGCAAAAATATAATTCAGAACATTTACAAGCAGAGACACAATGATATGGCATGAATATTCCACAGGAACTTATGGCAAAACTATCAACTGCCTGTGGTAAGGAACTTGTGGGACCTCAAGTCAGAAAGAGATGTCAGAAACAAACATGCCAAAGTACTGTGGGATTTCAGTACACCAGGCATCACAATCATGCAGAAAATGTGGATCATTGACACTGCTGTAGCAGATCATTGCCGAATCAACAACAAATAACTTTTCAAATATACCAGGTACAAGGACTTGAAAACAGAACTACAGTGACTTTGGTGTAAACCAGTGAAAGTGCTCCTATTGATTGATTGTTTTTAAGCTTGGGAACCTGGTGTAAAGAAATCCACCTTTGGCTGGTATTGCGCAGTTGTCGGGCATGGCTCCTATGCCGACGAGGATGCTGGTTTTCTAACTTTGGAAGAAACCAGCAGTGGTTAATCCACCATGGGCCATAGCAAAACATTATACAATTATTCATGTGTACACTAATGTCCACAGAAAGAATGTGAACACAAAATATGGCATACTTTAAACTGAAATTACACTAGCACATCAGTAGCTTTGCACAATAAAAGGACATACTAACAATTCTCTATAACATGAAGCCAGGCAGTTTGCCAGGAACTTCACTAAAATTTACACAATGTGACTGGTTTAAAACTTTAAGGCAGTTAATGATGTATATTGCAGCTGTTATGCAACAATTTTTCTGCTGTGGTCTCCAGTGCCATGGTCATGAACTGTCAAATTTTGAAGTTGATAGCCAGTTTAGTTCTGGAGTTGTTATAGGAGAAAAACAGGCTGAAACAAATCACGAGGAGTTGTAACAAGACACCCCTTTTTAAGGTTCTTAGGGTCATTCTGGCTATCTGGTGCCTGGGAAGTGAGATATTACCTTTCTTAGAGAGTACTAAAGAATCGTAGAACTTAAGAAAAGATGATTTTATTTGAGTAACAGCAGAATGTGGGTCCCCTCAGGGGGCTCGCCACTCTGGCGGGTTCGTGCTTGGCTACCATGGGGCCCCAGCCTTCATAGCACTTTTTCCCTTCCGTGCTGCATGTCTATCCTCTTGCTATTCTTTTTGCCCTCCCTTGGGAACATGTCTGGGGTATTATTGGGAATGTTCTGCAGTCTGTCGCTGACCTGCAAACAGTCTCAACTTTCTTTTTTAGCTCCCATTTCCTTTCTTTGTTTCCCTTCTCTTCTTGTTCCTCTGCTTCGGCACTTGAGGATTGTTTTCTTCTTCCATCCTGGACACTCCAGAAGGCCGGCCCACGCGTATGACGCGTAAAAGGTGACTGGGTAATGTGTAATTCCCAGTCCCGGGTCGACAGGTAGAGTTCGCACCCCCTGGTACACACCAGGACCAGGGAGGGGTGATTGCCTGAGCTAACACTCCCAGATTGCCCATTGAATCCTTTGTCAGGTGTTTGGGAGGTGTGGCCTGAGGTGTGAACGATCATGTAAGGCGAGTGTGTCTCCTTGTGAAGGGGACACTCAGTTGGAAGAAGAGCACCATTGGAGACGCTGCCAATCGTGGGGTATTTCCTCGCTATGAGTCTCTCATCCTCTCCATTGACGTCGACTAAACGTAAACATAATAAGGCTACCAATTTAAAGACCCTTCCCACAGCTGTGGTTCCTTCTGGTATCACATACTGAATATGGTCAGTCCTTCGCCATGGTCAATCTGTTTATTGTTTAGCAAGGTGTTGCCATTGTTGGCCCTGTGAAATCCTGCTCTCGTTTACAGAATGACACTTTGCTGTTGGAGACGGATTTTGATTCTCAAGCACCACTACTACATGCTGCCGCACTTCTCAACAGCTACCCTGTTCGTGTCTAGGCACAAAGAACTTTGAATTCTTCCTGTGGTGTAATTTACACAAGGCTGCTTGATGGTCTAGCCGAGGCTGAAATACCATCTTACCTCTCTGTCATCCATTGTGTAATGAAAAGGTAGCTTCCTCCTTGGTGCCCACCCGCAATCTTTTCCTTACCTTTGATACTGTGGTGCTGCCGTCCAAGATGAAAGCAGGCTATGAAATCATCACAGTCTGGCTGTACATTCCAAATCCGATGCACTGCTACCAGTGTCATCAGTTCAATCACATTAGAACAACTTGTAGACACCCAGCCAAACGTCTGACCTGTGGCAGGAATGCACACAAAGGCGAATGTCCTCCCCTTCCTCCTCCTCCTCCTCCTCCTCACTGTATTAACTGCAATGGCGGCCACGCCGCCGCCTCTCGGGATTGTCCCATGCACCTAGATGACCGGGCAGTTAAGAGATTCGGGTAAATGAAAAAGTGCATTACCCAGTAGCTTGCAAGTTACTGGCTAGTTGCAAACCCTGTGTTCTCCTGGCTGGCACTTATAGTTGGGTTCTTGTTACCCCTCGCTCCATGAAGGACATGGCTACGCAGACATGTGACCTCAAATTTGGCTCTGAGGTTGTGAAGTCGCCCAGTGTCAAGGTAGCATTGCAGTCCCCTTGTCCCGCTCTGCAACAGACTGTCAAACTCACGCCTAAAGGGGTGAAGCTTACCCACTACACAACCGGCAGGCAGGAAAGGACAGGAGTAGTACTCCTGAGAAGACTTCCTCCACCCCTTGCAGCCAAACAACACCCCAAGTCTTCCTCTAACCAGAAGGGCTCGAAGAAGTCCGCTAAAGACAAACAGTCTTCTCCTTCACCAACTCGAAGATCCTGCTTGATGGTGTTGCCATGTGATCACTTAGCCTGGCCAGCCTCTGTCTTGCCGGGGCGCGCCACCAACCATTTCTCAGCATTGGACTTCACCTACCGACCCCACAAGTATGCCGATGCTTCTGTGGACCTCATGGAGCAGGTTCCTCCTGCTTATGTGCCCTGTAGTAGTGACTCCACTGGCTGTCCCTCTGCGGCCTCTTAGTTGACATCTCTACATTTCTTCCTCCTCGTGACTGTCCTCCAATGGAACATTTGCGGTCTTTGGTCCCATGAAGAGGATTTACGGGTGCTTCTATCATTGCAGCATTCCCTTGTATTCTGCCTTCACGAAACGAAATTGCGCCCTCAACACTGCTTTGAGCTTCTACATTACTTACCGGTTCGTTTTGAATTTCCCCCTGAGGTCTGCATCCCATCTCGTGGGGCATCATGCTGCTTATAAGGGATGACCTTCATAGTCAACCCATCTCTCTGACTACCTGTCTTTAAGCTGTTGCCGTTCGCCTTTTCCTCCCCACCCCCGCCCCCACCCCCAGACTTTCTCCCTCTCTACCATTTATGTACCTCTGTCCTTCGATGTCATCAGGGCAGACTTCCTTCAGCTTATTGGACAGCTACCTCTACCGTTTTTGCTACTAGGTGACTTTAATGCATGTCTTCCCCTTTGGGGTTCTCCCGGGACCTACCAGAGAGGTGCCCTTGTGGCTGACATTCTTAATCAACTCTTCTGCCTTAACACAGGTGCATCCACTTTCCTTTTTGACTCCTCACACACCTATTCCCATTTGGATCTTTCCTTTTGCACTGCCCAACTTGCCCATCGTCTTAAGTGGTCCATTCTTTCTGATGCCTACTCGAGCTACCATTTCCCGTGTACTCTCCGTATGTTGACTCCTACCCCAACCACATGAATGCCCAAGTGGCAGCTTACCAAGGCTGACTGGCAGCTTTACTCCTCCCTGGCGACCTTCGCAGAACAAGATTTCCTCAGTTGTGATGCCAGGTGGACTCTCTCACCAACATGATCCTTTTTGCTGCGAACGTTCCATTCCTCGCACTTCCTCTTTACCACGTTGTCCCAGTCCCTAGGTGGACTAAGGCGTGCCGTGATTCAATTCGCACACGAAGACGTGCTCCCTGCATTTTTAACCGCCACCCTACACTGCAAAACTGCATTCATTATAAACAGGTGCGTGCAAAGTACCGTAAGGTTCTTTAGGATAGCTAGTTGGATTTCCTTCACGAGATCTTTTAACAGTTTGACACCTTCCTCTGTTGTGTGGGCCAACCTCAGATGGCTCTCTGGAACCAAGATCCATTCCCCCATTTCTGGCCTGACAGTAGGTGCCAATGTCATTGTGGATTGTGTTGCTATCTCCAACAACTTGGGCCGCCATTTTGGAGAAGTTTTGAGCTCTTCCCACTATCACTCTGCCTTCATCCATCAGAAACGAGTGGAGGAGGCTCGGGCGGTACCCTTCTCTTCTCCGAATTGTGAGTGCTACAATGCTGCCTTCACCATGACGGAGCTAGATCATGCTCTCAGTTCATCCCAGTCTTCCGCCCCAGGGCCAGAAACTATCAACATTCAGATGTTGCAGCACCTCTCTCATGCGGGCAAGCACTTTCTGCTTAACATAATGAACTGACCCCCAAATCTCCCTGTGGCTCCGTGGGATAGAATAGGCCAAAGGTATTCCTGCCTGTCGTAAGAGGCGAGTAAAAAGAGTGTATGTGATAGTCCTCTAAAGGGTTTTACCTCCATTCTTCAAAATTTTCCCAAAGAGCGAGCAAATTCGGGAAGGGCGCCTTACAAGGTGCATCGTGTCTATCATGCATGGAGATCTTTAGCCCACATTCTCATCGTCACATTGCAGTCCTGCCCATTCTCCATCTCTTGGGCGAGGAGACCTTCCTGGGTGCATTTACCAACATGCACTATGCAGTGTTGATTTCTGTGTTTATGATGATCATGCACTTCTTTGCAACTGATATCCAGCACGGCAGCCAGTCCGTTGTGGTAGGACCACCATGTACCCTGTTGGTTGTAGCCCTCTGACCACACAGGGATCACTCTGCTGATGCCTGCGCTGTTAACTCCCCGCATATGCCAAGGAGTAGATGCCCACCCCGCAGAGGCATTGGGACTCCCAGCTATGGCCATCCTGCCAGGTGGCCTCTGGTGCACCTGGGTGGTGCCCGTGGGGAGGGCCCCTGGTTGGAGTGGGTGGTATCAGGGTGGATGACATGGGATGAAGTGTCGTCCATCATCTCTTGCTGGTGGTGAAACACCAGCAGTCTATAAGCAATCACAAGCTCAATTCAACGCACAGAAATAAGACCCCAAATCGTTCCCCTCCCTGGCAACACCATGGGAAGAACGTCAGGCTAAGGATGGCAGTGGATCTTATTCGCCCCCGTGCCTTGTATGTTTGAGAGCTGATGGGGAATCTTTCATGATGATCATGAAGTCTGTTTTTTTGTTGAGCATTTAGAGGACAAGTTTGGGGAGGTGGAGGGCTTGTCCAAAATAAATGGGTCAGTGTTGATCAAAGCAGCATCCTCCGCCCAATTGCGGGTTGCGGGAGTTACTCACTTATGACAAGCTGGGGGATTTTATGTAAACATCACGCCCCTTAACAGCTTAAATATTGTCCTGAGTATCATATTCTACAGAGGCCTTCTTTTGCAGTCTGACAATAAACTGTGCGCTAATTTAGAGCGGCAAGGTGTATGTTTCGCCCAGCGTGTCTACCGGGGTCCAAAAGGACAATCAGGTTGCTACTGGTGCCTTCAGCTTGGCCTTTGAGGGTGATACATTGCCCGAGAAGGTCAAGGTGATGGTCTACCGGTGTGACGTAAAGCCTTATATCCATCCCTTGATGTGGTGCTTTAAGTGCTGGAAGTTCGGTCGTATGTCTTCCTACTGTACTTCCAGCGTCACATGCCGGGATTGCGGATGCCCATCACATCCCAATACTCCATGTGCCCTGCCCCCTATCTGTGTCAACTGTGGAGAGCACCATTCGCCTTGCCCGCCTGACTGCAGGATTCTCAATAAAGAAAGGAAAATCGTGGAGTAAAAGACCCTGCACAGACTCACCTACACTGAGGCTAAGAGAAAATTTGAATGGTTGCATCCTGTGCATAAGACATCTTACAAAGCCACTGTGACAGTTCTGGCACCATCAGCTACGCCAACCCATGTCACCTCTCAGAGCCCGAAGACTACACCTGCCCCCTTGATGGTGGGGGGTGGGGGGGCATTTCCCTCCCTGTTGTTCCTGCACCAACAGCTCCCAACCATTGGGGATGTCTGTCCCCACTTCTAAGCCGGAAAAGCGTGTCGTCTTTGGATTATCTCACTAGGAAGGGGTCCCTAGGGTCACTCCCTTCCCAGATTTTTTGTAGTGGCAAAAAGACGACACCTGCCAGTGACAGAAGAGCCAAAAGCAGCTGTTCGTAGGGCTTCACACTCATCCTCAGTCCCGGAGACTGAGCCAGTGAAGTCCTCCCAGTCAGGGAAACTCAAAGAGCAGCGAGAGAAATCCAAAAAGAAAACCCTCTAAGACCAAGGAAATTGCGGTGGCACCCACACCACTGCTACCGACAAGCTCTGCAGCTGAGCATAGGATGGAGATTTTGGTGTCCGCTGAGGACCTAGATCTCGCCGGACCCTCAGACACAATGGATATAGACTGCTCAGGCAATAAATCAGTGGCAGCAGGTGACTGAGACATAAACTGCCTCATTGAATGTTCCATGCCTTCCCAGTCTCCTTATTTCACCCTCCAATGGAATTTCGGTGGGTTTTTCCACTGCCTGGCTAAAGCTATGTCAACTATTAAGCTTTACACCTGCTATCTGCATTGCCCTCCAGGAAACCTGGTTCCCAGTAATGCGGACCCCTGCCCTCTGCGGCTATATGGGATATTACAGGAACCATATGACTATAACAGAGTGTCAGGTGGAGTTTGCATTTATGTCCTAAACTCGGTCTGTAGTGAACATGTGCCCCTTCAAACCCCTCTTGAAGCTGTGGCTATCAGAATGACAATGCAGGACATAACTGTCTGCAGTGTATATCTTCGTCCAGATGGTGCAGTACTCCAGAATGTATTAGCTGCACTGATTGATCACCTCCCTAAACCTTTCCTACTTCTGGGAGATTTTAATGCCCATAACCCGTTGTGGGGTGGTACCATGCTTACTGGCTGAGGCTGAGATATCGAAACTTTACTGTCACAATTCGACCTCTGCCTCATAAATACTGTGGCCGCCACACATTTCAGCGTGGCTCATGGTAGTTACTCGGCTATTGATTTATCAATTTTCAGCCCAGCACTTCTCCCATATATCTACTGGAGAGCACATGATGACGTGTGGTAGTGACCACTTCCCCATCTTCCTGTCTCTGCTCCAGCGTCAGGCACACGAATGCCTGCCTAGATGAGCATTGAACACGGCAATTTGGGGAACTTTCACCTCTTTTGTCACCACTGAATCTCTCCCACACAGTAACATCGATGTGATGATCGAGCAGGTGACTAGCACAATTCTTTCTGCAGCAGAAAATGTGATCACTCGCTCTTTAGGGTGCCCGAGGCATAAGGCAGTCCCTTGGTGGTCACCGGAAGTTGCTGAAGCAATTAAGGAAAGACGGTGAGCTCTGCAGCAGCATAAACAGTACCCTTCCCTGGAGCACCTCATAGCCTTCAAACCGCTCTGTGCCTGTGTTTGCTACCTTATCAAACAACAGGAGGAGGATTGTTTGGAGAGGTATGTCTCCACCACTGGGTGCCACACGTCACCTTCCCAAATCTGGGCAAAGATCAAATGTCTTTTTGGGTACCAGGCCCCAACAGGTGTCCCTGGTGTTACCATAAATGGCGGGTTAACTACTGACGCAAATGCGATTGCCGAGCACTTTGCTTGAGCCTCTGTGTCAGAGAATTACCACCTAGCCTTTTGCACACTCAAACGGCAGCTGGAAGGGAATGTCCTCTCATTTACCACACACTGCAGTGAATCCTATAACGCCCCATTTATAGAGTGGGAGCTCCTCAGTGCCCTTGCACATTGCCCCAACACAGCTCCTGGGCCTGATTACATCCACAGCCGGATGATTAAACATCTCTCATCTGACTAAAAGTGACATCTTCGTGTCATCTTCAACTGGATCTGCTGCAATGATGTCTTTCCATCACAATGGTGGGATAGCACCATCATTCTGGTGCTCAAACCCAGTAAAAACCTGCTTGATGCAGATAACTATTGGCCCATCAGCCTCACCAATGTTCTTTGTAAGCTGCTGGTACGTATGGTATGTCGGAAGTTGGGTTGGGACGGGTCCTGGTGTCACGTGGTTTGCTGACTCCATGTCAGGGTGGATTCCACCAGGGTTGCTCTACCACTGATAATCTTGTGTCCATTGAGTCTGCCATCCAAACAGCCTTTTCCAGATGGGAACAGCTGGTTATCATCTTTTTTGACTTTACGTAAAGCATACGACACGACTTGGCGACATCATATCCTTGCCACATTGTATGAGGGTCTCCAGGGACCACTCCCGATTTTTATCCTAAACTTCCTGTCACTCTGTATTTTCCGTGTCCAAGTTGGTGACTCCCATAGTTCCATCCATATCCTGGAAATGGAATCCCGCAGGGCTCTGTATTGAGTATGTCTCTATTTTTAGTGGCCATTAATGGTCAGCAGTAGCTGCGGGGCCCTCCGCCTCACCTTCTCGGTATGTAGACGACTTCTGCATTTCACACTGCTGCTCCAGTACTGTTGTTGCTGAGCGACGCCTCCATGGAGCCATCCACCAGGCGCAGGCATGGGCTCTAGCCCATGGCTTCCAGTTTTCAGCTGCAAAGTCGTGTGTCATGCACTTCTGTCGGCATCGTACCGTTCATCCGGAACCTGCACTTTACCTTAATGACGATCCACACACTGTAGTGGAGACATATCTATTCCTAGAACTGGTTGCTCGATTGACTTGGCACCCTCATCTTCTTCAACTTAAGCAGAAGTGCTGGCAGCACCTCAATGACCTCCATTGCCTGAGCAACACCAATTGGGGTGCAGATTGCTGTACACTGCTGCAGCTCTACAGAGCCCTTGTCCAATCCCGACCTGAATATGGGAGTGTGGTATATGGTTCGGCAGTGCCTTCAGCATTGCATTTACTCAACACTGTGGGGTTTGATTAGCAACAGTAGCTTTTAGGACGACTCCGGTGACCACTACATCTACATACATACTCCGCAAGCCACCTGATGGTGTGTTGCGGAGGGTACCCTGAGTACCTCTTTCGGTTGTCCCTTCTATTCCAGTCACGTATTGTTCGTGGAAAGGAGGATTGTCGGTATGCTTCTGTGTGGGCTCTAATCTGTCTGATTTTATGCTCATGGTCTCTTCGCGAGATATACGTAGGAGGCAGCTATATACTGCTTGACTCTTCGGTGAAGCTATGTTCTCGAAACTTTAACAAAAGCCCGTACCGAGCTACTGAGCGTCTCTCCTGTAGAGTCCTCCACTGGAGTTTATCTATCATCTCCGTAACACTTTCGCGATTACTGAACGATCCTGCAACAAAGCGCGCCGCCCTCTGTTGGATCCTCTCTGTCCCCTCCATTAACCCTATCTGGTACCGATCCCACACTGCTGAGCAGTATTCAAGCAGTGGGCGAACTAGCGTACTGTAGCCTACTTCCTTTGTTTTCAGATTGCATTTCCTTAGGATTCTTCCACTGAATCTCAGTCTGGCATCAGTGTAGTGGTGGCACCAGTGTAGTGGTGAAGGCTGGTGTCCCTCCACTGCAGATCAGACATGTGCAACGGCTCGCCAGTTATTCACCACACATTCATAGTTCCCCTAAGCATCTGAATTACTGTCTCCTTTTCCCATCCGCGGCAGTCCGTCTCCCACATTGGCGGCCCAGATCGGGGCTAATGATTGGGGGTTCGCGTTGGTCCCTTGTCTTTGAACTGGTGTCCTTCCCTTTACCACTTCTACTTGCGGTCTGTTCAGGTATACGTCCATGGTGTACGCCTCGGCCGCAGCTTCGTCTGGACCTTTTGCATGGCCCGAAGGACTTCGGTAACCCCTCTGCTGTTACTTCATCTCGATTCTTGATGTGTTCCGGGGCTCTGAAGTGGTTTACACCGATAGATCAATGGTTGATGGTCATGTAAGCTTCGCATATGTTTGTGGAGGACATATTGAGCAGCACTCCTTGCCAGTTGGCTGCAGTGTTTTCACTGCAGAGCTGGCGGCCAGATCTCATGCTCTTGAGTACATCCACTCATGCCCTGGCGAGTCATTTCTCCTGTGTACTGACTCATTGAGCAGCCTACAAGCTATCGACCAGTGCTACCCTCGCCACCCTCTGGTAGCATCCATTCAGGAGGCCATCTACGCCCTGGAACAGTCCCGCCGTTCCATGGTGTTTGTGTGCACTCCAGGACACGTTGGAACCCCGGCAATGAACTTGCCGGCAGGCTGGCCAGACAGGCAACGCGGATACTGTTAGGCATCTTAAAAGCTGACCTGCATTCTGGGTTTTCCGGCTTTGGGAGATGGTTTGGCATAACAGCATGCACCACAAACTGCACGTCATTAAGGAGACTATGAATGTGTCGAAGTCTTCCATGCAGGCCTCTCGCAGGGAATCAGTTGTCCTCTGCTGGTTCCACATTGACCATACGTGACTAATGCACAGTTACCTACCCTGTCTGAAGGACCCAACTCTGTCGCTGTGGCTCCCAAATGACAGTCGTCCACCTCTTGTTGAACTACCCACTTTTAGCTGCTCCGCGGCAGACTTTTAACTTTCCCAGCACCCTGCCTTCAGTGTTGGGCGACAATGCGTTCCACAGCAGCTTTAGTTTTCCGTTTTATCCGTGAGAGTGGGTTTTATACTTCTATGTAGTTTTTAGTGCATTTCCTTTGTCCCTCTGTGTCCTCCACCCTAGTGCTTGTAGGGTGATTTTAATGTGTTGCAGAGTGGCTGGCTTTTCCTTTTTATTTTTGTGGTTGGGCAGCCACTGTAATCTACTTTCATGTTTTACTCTCTTCTGTTTCTAGCATTTCTCTGTTGTTTTCTTGTCTCCTTTTGTTCTTTTTAGTTTTCATTGCCTTCCATTCGTTCTTGTGGCTTTTCCTTTCTTTCCATTTTGTGTTATATGTTTCATCAGTTTTATTCTCACACTTGTGGCACTGTTTTATTAGGAACAAGGGACCGCTAACTTCGTAGGTTGGTCCCTTCTCCCGCCTTTAAACCGACCGACCAACATACAACCGCATATGGGCTTGAGAGCACAGTTCCTGGACACGGCCGTGAAGTCACTGTCATACCCATACCTAAGCCTGGTATGGACAATAATCTTCCTTCTAGCCACTGCCCCATCTCTCTTACCAGCTGTTTTTGCAAGGTGATGGAACATATGATTCATGCCCGGCTGGTGTGGTGGCTCGAATCTCACCATTTACTCACGAATGCACAGTGTGGATTTCGAGCACAGTCCTCTGCAGTTGACGATCTTGTTACTTTGTCCATCCATGTCATGAATGGTTTTCTGCGGAAATCCCAGCCTGTGGGCGTGTTTTTTGATTTGGAGAAGGCGCACACCACCTGCTGGAGAACTGATATCCTTCGTACTCTTTACACATGGGGCTCCCTTGGGTGCCTGCCCTGTTTTCTTCGGGCATTTTTACAAGACAGAGTTTTCAAGGTGTTTGTGGGTTCTGCCATGCTGGACACCTTTATTCAGGAAAATGGTGTGCCTCAGGATTCTGTAATTAGTGTCATCCTCTTTGCTATCGCCATTAACCCTATAATGGCCTGTCTCCCACCAAGTGTCTCCGGCTCCCTTTTCATTGATTTTGCTATGTATTGCAATTCTCCATGGCCCTGTCTTACTGACGGGCATCTTCAGTGCTGTCTTCGTCTTCACCCCTGGAGCATTTCCAATGACTTTCGCTTTTCCATCAACAAAACTGTCTGTATGAATTTCTCGCGGTGCAAATAGTTTCTCCCACCATCTCTACATCTTGGGCCTGTTGCCCTTCCGTTTGTTGATGCTACGAAATTCCTGGAGCTCATGCTCGATAGGAAACATCCTTGGTCCTCCCATGTCTCTTACTTGGCAGCCTGCTGTATGCAGTCCCTCAATCTCCTGTCTGTCCTCAATGGTACTTCTGGGGTCCTGATCGAACCACCCTCCTCTGTTTGTACTGGTCCCTTGTCTGTTCGAAACTCGACTATGGGTGCTTTGTTTATGGATCCACACACCCATCCCTTTTACACCGTCTCAAAACTGTCCATCATCCTGGCATCCGTTCGACCTATGGTCGGCTTTTACACTAGCCTGGTTTGAGAGTCTGTATGATGTACTGCCACTGTCCTACCCCCCGTGACTTTCTCCTCAGCAGGTATGCATGCTGTTTGTATGCCATGCATGGCCACCCCTCCTATGCCTCCTTCTTTGATGATTCCTTAGATCGTCAGTATGGGGCTCGTCCCTCTTCTCTGTTACATCCTGGAGTCTGCTTCTGCCACTTTCTATGGCGGCTTAACTTCATGCTACCTGTAGCTTTCCCCGTGGGTGTGAACCCTTCACCACCTTGGTTTCGTGAAGTGGCCCATGTTAACCGTGGCCTTCATTTGCTTCCTAAGGACGCTACTCCATCCTTGGTCTATTGCCTTCAGTTTCACGACCTTTGTATTGAACTTAGCGGTAGTGCATTTGTATACACTGATGGTTCTTGGACTGACTGTGGGGTTGGATGTGCCTTCATCATTGGTGCCAGTATCTTTCAATATTGACATCCAGCCCACTCCTTAGTATTCACAGCCAAGCTTTTCGCCTTGTATCTGGCCACAGAGTATATCTGGCGACACAGCCTTCCCAATTGTGTCCTCTGTTCACTGACTCAGTGCCCTTGAAAGACTGCTCATCCCTTAGTGCAGCGGTTCTAGGAAAACTGCCACTTGCTTACTCTTGGTGGAGCCAATGTCATGTATCTGTGGGTCCCTGGTCATGTTGATCTGCCAGGAAACGAAGCTGCTGACATAGCTGCCACGGCTGCAGTCCTCATATCTCAGCCTGTGAGTACCTCTATTCCCTCCAATGATTTCTGCGTTACTGTCTGTCAGGTGGTGACCCTTTGGCATTGCCAATGGTTCTCCCTTCACGGGAATAAGCTTAGGCTTATTAAGCCTCTCCTGGCGCCTTGGCCGATCTCCTCTCGGCACTCCCGCCTGTAGGAGATTATTTTAACTTGGCTGTGTGTTGTGTACTGTGTTCTATTCTGTCCATTGGGACTGACGTATAGTCGTTTTCACCGTCTCTATGTTAGTATTCTATAGTTTAGACTTCGGCGCATATGACGTCAGTTCCCCCCCCCCCCCCCCCATTTCGCCTCCCCCCCCCCCCCCCCTGGGCATTACATGCTTGCAGTGCAGGATCATCTCTAGTTTTGTAAGTTGTTTAGAATGTGTTCTTTCTAATGAAACTGGGTTAAAAGAATGAACAAGGTTATCTGTTGTGTAAAAGTGGGCTAAAAAGCCCATTTTTGGTGTTTTTTAAAAAATCATTGACTTTGCCATCAGTTTGTAAACTATTGGAAAGCAGTAGGAGAATTAAATATTTTATTCTAACATCTCCTGTTAAGTTATTATGTGCAGAGTTTCACATTTATCCCGTGATTACTTCTGGAGATATAAAAAGCTACACTCCCCCATATTTTTCAAGTGTCTGTTTTTTACAGCTGACTTTGCTTCAAATTATTAATATGAAAATTGCTTCAGAAATGTTTTATTTTGCTTAAGAGGCTGCAGAGAGTTGTACAAGATGGCCTAGTTTCCTTTATTTCAAGGAAATACTGTCAGATGTACTATGTCTCAAAGTTCCTGAAAATTCAGGGGGGTGCACTTTTGAAAGTGCTTTTGGAAGTATTAAATTTGTGATTGCAGAACTCTACCAATTTTACCAATGAACATGTCCGAATGATCATGCAAAATTTTTATTTAAATCCACAATGACCATGCAGGAACCCAGTTAAAGCTTCAATTTAACATAGCTTTAACCTTGTATAAAATCTTCTCAGTATTCAAACTAATTACCATGCTTGCAGAGGCTTTTAAGCAGTCCACCTCACACTCTGTAAGTGAATAGAATGGGAATAGACCCTAATCTGCTTCAGTGGGAAGGACCTTCTGCCATACACTCCACATTATTGTGCAGAATATTGGTGTAAATGCAGAATTTCCTTTCTGTGGTAACTATTCAATAAATTAACTAGTATTACTATTATTGTAGATAGCATATGGGTATCTAAAATTTAAAATATAAAAACAAGCTGTAGATTCAAATACACAATTTACTTTTGAATTGTAACTGGGCAAATTAAGTTACAGTGAGGATACATTTCCTGAGGTGGCTTCTTTGTTCCATTAGCCCATATCTGCAGATTTCTGGTTCTTAGTTTTGCCATTAGATAACAAATGTGGGATTTGACAGTCTTTCTCTGGCTGTGTGTGACATGGGAGTTACTGATGACATGTCTCAAAATAAACGTGTTGAACATACCAAAACAGTTACGCAGCATTTAATAATTTTTATTGTTATTGTAATTCTATGGAAGATGTTTACATGAGTTTATAATTTGTCCTGCATAGTGTCTATTTCAGACTACAGGTCTAGACTGACCACTCTGTCAAACTGTAGTGAAAGCTGATGAACAGACGGAAAAAGATGATTGGAATGAGAAAGTTAGCAAAGATTGCAAAGTGTATGTTGTTAAATGGAAAGAACAAATGTCTTTTTCTCTTTTGTGTTGGTACTGGTCCATAGGCTGTAGGTAAAAGGGGCTTAAAGGATTTTGTCACAATGCTTTCTACGTGCTTTGAAAGCCTTACTTGGGTTAGAAAGTCAAAATTGAATTCATACAGTTCATTCAATTGAAATAGTCTGAACAATTGCAATAAAGCTTATCACTTGCTTAACTGACACATTTTTGTATACTAAGAAATTGGTGACAGAATCCACCAACTATTAAGTACTGAATTACAAACTGTAGAGTTAGCTTTCAGAATGTGTAGGTAAACAACATAGAGCTGTAAGTTTTTGGAAAACTAACTAAAAACTACTTTTTCAGATTACAGGTTGCAAAATGGCGAGCTGAAAGACAGGCAAGGCTTGCAGCCAAAATCGTAAGGAAGCAGGGAAAAAATGAGGTACCCCCTGCTGTTCTTGGAATTTCAGCATACAATGTTTCTCTTGATATAACTGGAAATACAACAAATTCGAACCTTGATTCAAAGGACAACAAAAAGCCTTGTGAGTATAAATACAAAATAGTAGTCTGTTAGTGCAGTTGAAGTAAATGTGAAATAAAATTGCCAACACAGTGGTAGTGTAAAAAGATATAGTTGAGGTCCAAGGAAAACTTGATAACATAATACAACACTTTGTACACCAGTGTAGTGTAAGTGTGTAAAGTACCAAAAATTCTGGAAAAGTATTTGTGGCAGGAGATTTAATGACTGACATTAAATTACAAATCTGGAAAAATATTAGACACTTAACAATGTCATGTTCATTAAGATTTGAAACTGTTACTTGGTGCTGGTTCTTGTGAGATTCAATGAATGTTTTTGAAACTTTGTCTAAATCTGATGGACTTGAGTGATTTCTAAAATGTTGTGTTGTCATTGTTAAATAACTAAGATGAAAGAAGCTGTAAACCTCTGGACTTTGTTAGTATTGTTATGCAGCAGCTGATTAATATTCATTCCAGTAGTTTGAAGTTTTGGGACATAATTCCAATTGGCTTTTTGTCTTGGAGGTAATCTTGATCACTTAAACAACTGAGTGTCTAACAACGCCATATTGCACTGATTCAGATGTAGCTTTGTCCCAGATATCCAAAATTTAGAAGGGCTGCATTAGGTATCAGGGCATACAAATGGTGAGTGCTGGAACAGATCTACATCTACACTTTGCAAGCCACTTCATTGTACGTGGCTGCAGTGTTTTCACTGCAGAGCTGACTCCCATATCTCGTGCTCTTGAGCACATCTGCTCACACCCAGGCGAGTTGTTTCTCCTGTGTACTGATTCCTTGAGCAGCCTACAAGCTATCGACCAGTGCTACTTTCATCATCCTTTGATAGCGACCATCTAGGAGTCCATCTATGCCCTTGAATGGCCCAGATGTTCAGTGATGTTTGTCTGGACCCCAGGTCATGCCGGAATCCCAGGCAACGAACTTGCTGACAGGCTAATCAAACAGGCTACACGGAAACAGCTCGTGGAGATTGGCTTCTCTGAAACTGACCTGTGTTCAGTATTTCGCTGCAAGGTTTTGCGGCTTTGGGAGACTGAATGACAAAACCTCAGTATGCACGAGCTGTGTGCCATTAAAGAAACTACAAATGTGTGGAACACCTCCATGCGCACCTCTTACAGGGACTGTGGTCCTCTGTCGGCTCCGCATTGGCCATACGTG
The DNA here is from genome assembly GCF_023897955.1 of Schistocerca gregaria. Classification (NCBI taxonomy): domain Eukaryota; kingdom Metazoa; phylum Arthropoda; class Insecta; order Orthoptera; family Acrididae; genus Schistocerca; species Schistocerca gregaria. The sequence continues at coordinate 201,204,290 of NC_064923.1, forward strand.
GCTAACGCATGGTTACCTCCTCCGTCACTGTGGCTCACGAGTGACAGTTGTCCATCTCTGGCTGGAGTGCCCACTTTTAGCCGCTCTCCAATAGACCTTTAACTTTCCCAGCACACTACCTTTGGTGTTGGGTGACAATGTCTCAACAGCAGCTTTAGTTTTAAGTTTTATTCGTGAGGGTGAGTTTTATCATTTGCTCTAAGTCTTAGCACATGTCCTTTGTCTCTGTGTGTCCTCCATCCTAGAGTTTGCAGGGTGGAGGTTTTAATGTGTTGCAGAGAGGCTGGTTTTTCCTATTTGTCCTCATGGTCAGCCAGCCATGGTAACCTGCTCTCTTGTTTTAACCTCTTTCACCTGTTTCTTGTGTCTTTGTGGTTTCTTGTGTCTTTGTGGTTTCTTGTGTCTTTGTGGTTTCTTGTGTCTTTGTGGTTTCTTGTGTCTTTGTGGTTTCTTGTGTCTTTGTGGTTTCTTGTGTCTTTGTGGTTTCTTGTGTCTTTGTGGTTTCTTGTGTCTTTGTGGTTTCTTGTGTCTTTGTGGTTTCTTGTGTCTTTGTGGTTTCTTGTGTCTTTGTGGTTTCTTGTGTCTTTGTGGTTTCTTGTGTCTTTGTGGTTTCTTGTGTCTTTGTGGTTTCTTGTGTCTTTGTGGTTTCTTGTGTCTTTGTGGTTTCTTGTGTCTTTGTGGTTTCTTGTGTCTTTGTGGTTTCTTGTGTCTTTGTGGTTTCTTGTGTCTTTGTGGTTTCTTGTGTCTTTGTGGTTTCTTGTGTCTTTGTGGTTTCTTGTGTCTTTGTGGTTTCTTGTGTCTTTGTGGTTTCTTGTGTCTTTGTGGTTTCTTGTGTCTTTGTGGTTTCTTGTGTCTGTGTGGTTTCTTGTGTCTGTGTGGTTTCTTGTGTCTGTGTGGTTTCTTGTGTCTGTGTGGTTTCGTGTCCCTTTTTGTCCATTTGTTTGTTGCCCTTCAGTCATTGTTGTGGTTTTTCTTTTCATTCTGTTTTGTACTGTAAGTCTCATTCTTATTCTCAACCTTGTCTTGTTTCCTTCGGAACAAGGGATTGATGACCTTGTAGTTTGATCACTTCCCCCTCTTTTAAACCAACAAACCAATCTATTGTACATGAGGTTTCTTCAAACCAGTGTTAGTGAATTTTCGTTATTCCATTCACTTACCTAATATTAGAAAATTGTCTATCTAAATGACTCAGTGCTGACCCTGATTGTATTCTTGCAACCTATGCATGATCTGCAGTGATGTTAAGGAACTTTACAAAATCTCCTCCTTCGTATATTGGTTCTTTAAATTTATCGAAAAAATGTTTTACCAAGAGCAAAATCGCCATTCTTTAAAATTTCTGTATTTCTTCACCAAGCAAACAAAGTATGTTCTCGACTATGCTTGTGTATCATCTTGATTATTGAAGCTGAAAATTCCCTGTGAACTAAGTCATGCCAGTGTCCTCTCATACTTAAATGATGTTTATTGCTGCTGTTATTTCATGTCCTTTCCTGCAGAATATTTTTGCCTTGTTGCAGGACACATTTGAGTGTCATCTGCCACAGTTTTTTACTTTACTCTTAACAAACTGCATTTCCACACTTCAGACACTTCTCTATGTGGTAAATAACCTCTCATTGATAGTAAACCTACTTTCTGTTTGCTTCTGTAGCTATGCTATTACATACAGCCACCCCTCTCATGTGTATTTGTTAGTAAATCTGATCGCCAACTTCATTGGTCTTTTACCTTTGTTTCAGAAGTTCCTATAGGTTTCTTCCCTAAATGCCAGTCCACTATTTTGCAGCAATAGAAATTGGTAAGTAGGGTGGCATCATTCGCTCTGTTTGGACACTCATTAATAAGCCTTGAAGAGTATTATATTTGACATCTCTCTCTCACTGCTCTTTTAAAAAGTTGCTTTTCTTCCATACATATCTAGCTCAGCCTGCTTAAGCTTCAGTTCGTGCTTCCCAGGTATTTAGTCAGAACTTCTCCGTATATCATGACTACGTTTTTAACCATTCTTCAAAAAACTTTCTTACCAGTGATAAGTCATTATTATTTAAAGGTCTCATCTGAGAACCTACTAAGTCTCATCTTCACTCACAGCCCATGAACACAGGTAGCATATGCTTGCTTTTCATGCAGTACATCACTAGCTGAGACATTAATGTGTATATTAAGCTATTTCTCCTGCAATTCATGAAGATCTTTCCTGCCAGTTATTTAAGAACATGCTTTATCACTTTAGGAATTCCATACACCAAACTTTGCCTCACTCTTTCAGTTGCTCATGGAATATGTTTTACATTACCTGGGTAACCTGCCATCTGTGTAATCAGAAATGATTCTCTGTCCGTACATGATGTGTAGGCTGCAAAATTGACTTGAACTATTGGATTTCACAATCTGTAGTGTATTTCCCCAGCTTGTGCCTACTATGCAGACGCATCCAGTTCTAATAGAAGGGGCTCTTCCCAAGATCTAACATCTAAAACTAGTAACCTTCTGTTTCCACCCGAAACACACCCAGTATGACACATCCTCCTCCAGACAAAAATGCATAATTATGTTGGATAACTGAATATTCTGTAATTGAATTCTTTCACTAAATGCACCTGCAAATACATAAAACTTTAAATAATTTTAGAAAGTTAAGTCAGGTCTTACAAGGATGAAAGTACAGGATGGTCTCATAATATACAAACATCTTTGCACCTAGATATGGTCTTCATTGATGGAGTTGGTATAGGAAAAGAAAATTTGTATAATACTTATGTTGCTTAGTATTCTACAGCTACATCTATCCTCTGGAAACCACTGTCCCATGGTACAAGCTGTTAGGGTTTATTTATTTATTTATTTACACATCAAATTCCGTAGAACCAAATTGAGGAGCAAATCTCAAAGGTCATGGAACATGTCAGTACACGAACTTACAACATAAAAGTAATAACAGACAAAAATAAAATTTTATGGACCCAAAGAAGTCAAGCCATAAGTTTAAGTAAATGCAATCAACAATTTAACATAAGAATCAGCTTAATTTTTCAAGGAACTCAACAGAATATGAGAGACCCATGAGGAAACTCTTCAGTCTAGATTTGGAAGTGCATGGATTACTGCTAAGATTTTTGAATTCTTGTGGTAGCTTATTGAAAATGGGTGCAGCAATATACCGCACACCTGTCTGCACAAGAGTTAAGGAAGTCGGATCCAAATGCAGGTTGGATTTGTGCTGAGTATTGATTGAGTGAAAGCTGCTTATTCTTGGAATAAGTTGATATTGTTAACAAGAAACGACAGTAAAGAATATATATATATATATATATTCTGTTACAAGTGGGGCACTTTTGGGGTTCTTCTGTGAGAGGTTCTGGGTTTGAGGGGATGAGGAAGTGGCTCTGGTTATCTGCTTCTGTACCAGGTTGGGAGGGTAGTTGCGGGATGCGAAAGCTCAGGCTTGTCTGACATTTGGCATTACTCCCAAAGGCCTCACACTTAAAGTTCCCATCTCTGGCTGCAATCCTTCTTTCCATCAGTCCTTATACCAGTTCCAAACAGCACAATCCATAGCCCTCACCCGCCTAATCCTTCACCTATACATCGACTCGGCCAATGAACACACCCGTCAACTCCTATCCCAAATCAAAGTCCTCAGTCTTTCCTCTCCCACATCCACACCGGTTGTACATAGCATCCTCCTACAGGCCAACCGCAAATTAGAACAACATGCCACCCTCCACCTAAAAAAAACTATCCAATCTCCTGGTTTCCCACCTCCGGAAAGGCAACTCACTCACCCTCCACAACCTTTCCAACAAACCTCAACCTCCTCTCATTGTACACAGACCCAGTCTCTCCCATCTACTCAATCTCCCACTTCCAGCTCCACTCCCCCCAACACCTCAAAATTCTAGTCAACACAATCTGGAACCACAACACCCCAATTCAGTAGTTAACCTTTCCTCCACACCCCTCTCCCAATCCGAAACCTCTGTCCTATCCAAAGGCCTCACCTTCAGCCCCACTCCCAGGTTCAACCAAACTGCCCTTGTCAAAGATTTACTGTCCTACACTCGTAGTCTCTGCTGGAAATATCACTTTGCCACGAAAAAAAAAAAATCCTGATCCCACTCCTAATGATCAAACTCCCCAAGACACTATCCAAATTGAACCCTGCCTGCAACAGTTCAGTCCTCCATGACAGCGGGACCCACCTCCTCTTCCTCAAAATCACCCTCTCCAAACCTTCCAGGAATTTCTCACTTCCAGCCTTGCCTCTCAATCTTTCTTGAAAAACCTTAATCCTACTCCCAACATCACCACTGCCGAAGCCCAGGCTATCCGTGATCTGAAAGCTGACCGATCCATCATCATTCTTCCGGCTGACAAGGGTTCCACGACCGTGGTACTTGATCGTCGGGAGTATGTGGCTGAGGGACTGTGTCAGCTTTCAGACAACTCTACATACAAAGTTTGCCAAGGTAACCCCATTCCTGATGTCCAGGCGGAGCTTCAAGGAATCCTAAGAACCTTAGGCCCCCTACAAAACCTTTCACCTGACTCCATCAAACTCCTGACCCCACCGACACCTCGCACTCCTACCTTCTACCTACTTCCTAAAATTCACAAACCCAAACATCCTGGCGGCCCCATTGTAGCTGGTTACCAAGCCCCCACAGAACGTATCTCTGCCTACGCAGATCAACACCTTCAACCCATTACATGCAGTCTCCCATCGTTCATCAAAGACACAAACAACTTTTTCGAACGCCTGGAATCCGTACTCAGTCTGTTATCCCTGGAAACCATCCTTGTAACCATTGATGCCACTTCCCTATACACGAATATCCCGCACGTCCAGGGCCTCACTGCAATGGAGCACTTCCTTTCACGCCGATCACCTGCCACCCTACCTAAAACCTCTTTCCTCGTCACCTTAGCCAGCTTCATCCTGACCCACAACTTCTTCAGTTTTGAAGGCCAGACATACCAACAATTAAAGGGAACAGCCATGGGTACCAGGATGGCCCCCTCGTATGCCAACCTATTTATGGGTCGCTTAGAGGAAGCCTTCTTGGTTACCCAAGCCTGCCAACCCAAAGTTTGGTACAGATTTATTGATGACATCTTCATGATCTGGATTCACAGTGAACAACTACTCCAGAAATCCTCTCCAACCTCAACTCCTTTGGTTCCATCAGATTCACCTGGTCCTACTCCAAATCCCATGCCACTTTCCTAGACGTTGACCTCCATCTGTCCAATGGCCAGCTTCACACATCCGTCCACATCAAAACCACCAACAAGCAACAGTACCTCCATTATGACAGCTGCCACCCATTCCATATCAAACGGTCCCTTCCCTACACCCTAGGCCTTCGTGGCAAACGAATCTCCTCCAGTCCTGAATCCCTGGACCATTACACCAACAACCTGAAAACAGCTTTCGCATCCCGCAACTACCCTCCCAACCTGGTACAGAAGCAGATAACCAGAGCCACTTCCTCATCTCCTCAAACCCAGAACCTCTCACAGAAGAACCCCAAAAGTGCCCCACTTGTGACAGAATACTTCCCGGGACTGGATCAGACCTTGAATGTGGCTCTCCAGCAGGGATACGACTTCCTAAAATCCTGCCCCGAAATGAGATCCATCCTTCATGAAATCCTCCCCACTCCACCAAGTGTCTTTCCGCCGTCCACCTAACCTTCGCAACCTCTTGGTTCATCCCTATGAAATCCCCAAACCACCTTCCCTACCCTCTGGCTCCTACCCTTGCAACTGCCCCCGGTGTAAAACCTGTCCTATGCACCCTCCCACCACCACCTACTCCAGTCCTGTAACCCGGAAGGTGTACACGATCAAAGGGAGAGCCACGTGTGAAAGCACCCACGTGATTTACCAACTGACCTGCCTGCACTGTGACACTTTCTGTGTGGGAATGACCAGCAACAAACTGTCCATTCGCATGAATGGACACAGGCAGACAGTGTTTGTTGGTAATGAGGATCACCCTGTGGCTAAACATGCCTTGATGCACGGCCAGCACATCTTGGCACAGTGTTACACCGTCAGAGTTATCTGGATACTTCCCACCACCAACACCAACCTATCCGAACTCCGGAGATGGAACTCGCCCTTCAGTATATCCTCTCTTCTCGATATCTGCCAGGCCTCAACCTCCGCTAATTTCAAGTTGCCGCCGCTCATACCTCACCTGTCTTTCAACAACTTCTTTGCCTCTGTACTTCCGCCTCGACTTACATCTCTGCCCTTACTCTTTGCCTTTAAATATGTCTGCTTGTGTGTGTGTGTGCGCGTGTGTGTGTGTGTGCGCGTGTGTGTGTGTGTGCGCGCGTGTGTGTGTGTGCGCGTGCGTCCTTTTTTTCCCCTAAGGGAAATCTTTCCGCTCCCGGGATTGGAATGACTCTTTACCCTCTCCCTTAAAACCCAATCCTTTCGTCTTTCCCTCTCCTTCCTGAAGAAGCAACCATCGGTTGCAAAAGCTAGTAATTCTGTGTGTGTGTTTGTGTTTTGTTCATTGTGCCTGTCTGCCGGCGCTTTCCCGCTTGGTAAGTCTTGGAATCTTTGTTTTTAATATATTTTTCCCATGTGGAAGTTTCTTTCTATTATATATATATATATATATATATATATATATATATATATATATATATATATACCCAGAGTAGTGAACAGGGGTTGACAAGAGGTTTGTGAACTTACGCTACTTATTGCCCTAACTGCCCATTTCTGAACCAAAAATATCGTTTTTGAACAGGAAGAGTTACCCAAAATATAATATTGACACCAGCGAATAAAAATTAACAAAGTAGGCTAATTTTCATGTTGAATGATCACTTACTTCAGATACTGTTTGAATGGTAAAAATGGCACCATTAAGTCTTCAAACAAGATCCTGAATGCGACTTTCCACAACAGTTTACTGTCTGAGCACCTAGAAATTTGAACTGTCCAGTTTCACTAATCATAGGCCCATTTTGTGAAATTAAAATTTTGTGTTTTGTTGAATTGTGTGTTAGAAGCTGCAAAAACTGAGTCTTACTGTGATTTAGCGTTAGTTCTTCTACAAGCCATGAACTTAAGTCATGAACTGCAATATATTTGAAACCGATCCAATGTTGCACGCATCAGCTTTTACTACCAAACTAGTGTCATCAGAAACATTTTAGAATTACTCATAATACTAGAGCATATATCATTTACATAAATGAGGAACAGGGAGTGACCTCAACACAAGAGGTGAACCAATTGCAAGCTAGTCTCCGTATTCCATAATGGTCCAACTTCTGAAGCAATATTTTGTGATCTACACAATCGAATGCCTTAGTTAAATAAAAAAAATGCAGTGTGTTCTAATCCTTTTGTTAGCCCATCCAATACTTCACAGAGGAAAGAGAATATAGTGTTTTCAGTTCTTAAACAACTTCTAAAGCTGAACTGTACATTGATAGAAAATTGTGTGGACTAAAATCATCAGTTATCCTTACATACACAGCCTTTTCAATAACTTTAGCAAACACTGATGGCATAGAAATATTTCTAAAATTGTCTATGTTGTTCCTTTTCTACCTTTTTATAAAGTGGTGTTACTGCCGAGTACTTCACTCATTTAGGAAACTGACCATTACTAGAGGAAAAATTACAAATATGGCTAAATACAGGGCAAGCATGTGCGGCACAGTACTTTAATATTCTGCTAGGCACTTCATCATATCCATAAGAGTCCTTAGTCTTCAGTGATTTAATTATTGACTCAGTCTCCCCTTTCTCTGTATCACAGAGGAGTATTACAAACATCAATCTGAGAAAGACATTTGCCAAAAGATTTATTGATTCCCTGTAGAGACTAAATTTTTATTTAATTTACCAGCAATACTCAGAAAATGATTGTTAAATACTGTACATATATCTGATTTATCAGTAACAGCAATATTTTTACTATAAGTGTCCATGTGTCTCTGAGTGAAACAGTGATGATGTTCAGACATGGAGGAGATACAGAGAGACAGGAACTGCCGATGACATGTCTCGCTCAGGTCTGCTACCTACGGATTATGGTTCGAAGGAACCCTGACAGCAACACCACCATGTTGAATAACACTTTTCATGCAGCCACAGGGCATAGTGTTAAGATTCACTGTGCACAGTAGGCTGCATGAAGTGAAACTTCACTCCCGACCGGGCGAGGTCCATCTTTGCAACCACGACACCATGCAGGCGGTACAGATTGGCCCAACAACATGCCGACTGGATTGCTCAGGATTGGCGTCCGGTTCTCCTTACTGATGACTGTCGCATATGCCTTCAACCAGACAATTGTCGGAGACGTGTTTGGAGGCAACCTGGTCAGGCTGAATGCCTTACACATTATCCAGTGAGTGCAGCAAGGTGGAGGTTTCCTGCTGTTTTGGGGTGGCATTATGTGGGGCCGACATGCTACTGGTGGCCATGGAATGTGCCGTAACAGCTGTACGGTACGTGAATGCCAACCTCTGACTAATAGTGCAACCATGTTGGCGAGGCATTAATCTTTATGGACGACATTTCGCGCCCACATTGCGCACATCTTGTGAATGATTTCCTTCAGGATTATGACATCCCTCGACTAGAGCGGCCAGCGTATTTTCGAGACGTGAACCCTATGGAACATGCCTGGGTTAGATTGATAAGGGCTGTTTATGGACGATGTGACCCACTAACCACTCTGAGAGATCTATGCTGAATTTCCATTGTGGAGTGGGACAGTCTGCACCAATAGTGCCTTGATGAACTTGTGAATAGTATGCCATGATGAATACAGGTATGCATCAGTGCAAGAGGACGTGCTACTGGGTATTAGAGGTACCAGTGTGTACAGCAATCTGGACCACCACCTCTGAAGGTCTCATTGTATGGTGGTACAACATGCAGTGTGTGGTTTTCATGAGCAACAAAAAGTGTGGAAATGAGGTTTGTTGATATCTATTCCAATTTTCTGTACAGATTCCGGAACGCTCGGAAGTGAGATGATGCAAAACTTTTTTGATGTATGTATGAACTGGTTGTGAACCCTCTTCTGCTGATCAGACATTTCCTTCACAACTGACCATATGGTTTTAATTTTATCCTGTGAATTAGCTATTTTATTTGCATACCACACACTCTTTGCTGCCCTAATAACATTTTTTAAGCACCGTACAGTACTGTTAGTAATGGGCTACTGTGGCTTGATTGTGACTACTTCTAACATATTGATAAAATTTCTGCTTTGTTCTACATGATATCCTTATCCCACTAGCCAGCCACCCAGGCTGCCTTTTACTGTTAGTACCCTGTTTAGAATGTTCTCATGAAAAGCAACTTTCAAAGAGCAATGGAAATGTGTTAATGAAAGCCATATATTTATGACCTATGTTATCGGCACTTTAAACATCCTGCCACTCTTGTTTCTTGATGAGGTATTAAAATAATAATAATAATAATAATAATAATAATAATAATAATAATAATGCCATTGGATTAACTTACCTACATATTTTGTAATTATATATGACATTTTTAAAGTTCAAAAGCCTTTTAGTGTTAAAATTTGTGCATCATGGTCTTAAAGACCAGTCCTGTTCCCTTCATCTATGGAGTGTGGGAAAAGTGTTTAGATGCCTCTGTGCATGCTGTAATTAATGTAGTCTTGTCCTCACGTTCCCTATGTGACTGATACATTCCTTGAGTCATCAATTAAAGCTGATTATTAAAACTTTGTAAGTACCCTTTCTCAGGATAATTTACATCTATTTTAGTCTGCCAGGAAGTTTCTTCAGCATATCTATTGCCTGTGGATCAAACCCATGACGGTTAGTGCTGCCCATCTCTGTATATGCTCAGTATCCCCTGTTAGTCCTATTTGGCACAGGTCCCACACACCTGGACAGTATTGGGTCATATCAACACACTGAGACTTGATGTCTCGGAGTTTCATGATTTTTGGTATGCTGTGATATATCATAGACTTATGGAAAAATACCCAATTTCAGTTATGAAGCACAATTATTTTTGAAGTTATTAATTTTTAAAGACTTAAATTCTTATCAAGAAATTTTATGTTTTGACTTTTGGATGCCAATAGGCTGGCGACCAGTGATGATATAAACCTAGGAGTGGTCTCATTTTAAAGCTGTTGAATTGGGCTTTAATATGATATCCAAAAAATAGGGGGCTACAATTTTTAAAAAAATTGAAAATTTTAAAATTAAACTTTAAAATTTAAAATTCTCAAAGTGGCAATTTTAAAAATTCCAAAAAATTATCGAATATAGTTTGTAATGTCTTAATTCATATAGCAAAACTCTATCATGGGATCAGGAGATACTGGACTTCATAAATATACATTTTGTGAAAAATACCTGAATTCGTATAGTTTCAGAAAATTTTGAATAGTTCATTAAATGAAACAAGCAATATATTACAATGTAACAAGCAGTGGCTATTACTTTTACATTTTTTAATAGAGTAAGGTCACATAACACGTAAGTGTTACATTAAAAATCCAATATTATGAGAAAAGTTAAGGGTTAAGAAATTAGAGACTTCAGTCATTGGAAGATACCCAAATATTTGTTCACTTCATTTCACTGTCTGGTAAACTGTATGTTCGGCCAGTCTGTGTGAGGGGGTTCACCTTGCATATCACATCTGGAAAAGGGATCCACAGTGTATCTGGTGGATGGGATATGTAAATGAGGATGATGTACTTGAAGGATGGAGGAATGCAACTTGCACTTTACTGCAGCCTTAATCTTCAGCCAGAACATAACTCAACCACCCAGTGTCACCATAGATTGATGTTGCATACCCACTAATATCTGCAAATATTATCTGCTGTATGTCCTTTCCAACATGAAACATGCTTGAAACAACTGCAGAAGAAAAAATTTCACATTTACTTTGGTTCCACATTTGAAAGGTATGAAGGCACGAAATTTAAGGGTGCCTGATATAGTTACAGCGGTATTGTACCTACTGGCCAGTTGTTCTTCAGTTTTAATGTATTCTTCAAGGATCAGAAATACAAAGTCTATGTTAGGTATGTTCTGATGTGACCATTCAAACAGTTGCCTTGCATCCATAATTTGGTCCTTATACGCTCTTTGTAGGCTCGCTCTGGCTGCTAGTCTTTTTACAGTGACCTCCAGCCCATCGCATGGTTCTTTGCCATGTGCTGTTGCTGAAAAATGCCATTCAGCCTCGGCTCCAAACTCTTGCTTGTGATTACACAAGTTAATAAAGTTTTTTTTTATTTTTGTATTGGGCCCCAGAGCCATTGGAAAAATCAAATAATTTTTTGACAGGTCTTTGAAACTTGTATTTCAGATATTCCATCAACTTTGTCTGGAACAGGTAGATGGCTGTAGTGTTGTGGTTGAGGCAGTCTGATATTATACACAATTTAAATTTTTGACTTCTTTCTCTTTAAAATAAACCACAAAAGGGTGAATGGTTGCCTGACTATTTGACCAATGATTTGATCTTGCAAAACGATTGAATAATTCTCAGAAAAGTCACAAATGACAGCTATTTCACATTCCAGAAGATTTTCCTTGGTATGTCTCAGAAATGCACTTTGTTTTTTGCTGTGAAGTTATGACGAAGTAGAACCATAAGTTTTTCACAAAATACTTCAACATATTCACTTAATTTTGAATTATTTCCAAGTTACTTCAATCCACAGAGATCCACTGTCTGTGTGTGACAGTCTCAATTGCATTGTCTTCATATGTTTTTTCCAAAAGTTCTCTAATCCTTTTGGTACATGGACATGAAACACAATTTGAAGAGAAGTAATCAGTTGATAGTCAGCTGCAAACCAGGCAGTCCTTGTATGTTTTAATTTTGCCATCCTTCATTGAACTCATTCTTGCTATTTCAGACAGAAGCTTCACATTCTGATGAGTGGTGCACACACAGACTGAGTGTGTTCCACTCTGGCCTGCTAGCACACAATTTTTTTAGGCTTAACTTCTGGAAACTTAGAAAATCCCACTTTTACAGTTGGGAATTTTTCTTTCAAAACTATATACACTTCTTTTAAATTATTAAGCATCAACCTTTTTAAAACATGTTCTTTACCACCTGTGCTGTAGTTTTTTGCTGATATAAAGTCCTTCATCCCTGGCAACACACTGCTCATTTCTTCACATGTAAAAAAAAGTAAAAAAAAATCCTTTAACAGTATGAATGGTATGATTTACGGACTTTTTCCTGGTGTTAGATCAGGACCAGACAAGATGCCCTTCTTTCCGCAGCCTCACCCAACATCTTGGCTTGTCGAAATAAGTAGTTAGAGGCCGAAAATTCCTGTATTACTTTCCTCACACTCCAACTGTCAGGCAGAACAGTCAGCAGTTGAAGCTGCTTCTTCCTCCTAGTGAAGCTGTTGTACACCTACTCTACATGTTAGGAACTCATCTTGTGAATCATCTTTCTCATCATCACTAGATGCATTCACTAGCAGTTTTCTCTTGACAGCCACATAGATTCTGTTGGCCTCCTCAATAGAGTAAATTTTAGTTGAATTCTCTTTTTGTCTACAGGTGAATCTCTAAAAGAGAGCTGTTAAGAGAACTCAGCTCCATTTTCATTTGAAAATGGCATATCAATAGCGTCTTCAATTTCAGTATCAGACTGACTTTCTTTATATGTGTTACTAGTTCCAGTGGAAATATCGCTATGTTTTTCATTTTTCAACTTTGTCAGTTGCTTCCTACAACTGTCACAGACTTTCGATAACTAAGGTGTTCCTGGAATCAAGTCACACATCCATGAAGTAACATGGCTCAAACCTTTTCTTGCATGGGAGTGTTTAGGCTTATTAAAAGGATTAAAACAATCCATTTCTACTATCGTGTCAGTGGTATCCATCCTGCAAGGGATAAACAGTGAGAAATTAGTTACGAAAAGTGCAGTGGTCAAGAAACATACACTATCACAGGAAACCTCAAATGAACTTCATACAAGCAACTCTGATGCTACACTGGCTATGAATGAGTGGTCTTGTCTGCTTGACCAATCAGCTTCCGCTTTGTGAAAGGGGGAGGATTCCAAACATGGTACACTATAAAGTAATCAATGCATTTTATTAAGTGTCCTGCACACTTCATAGCAAAATTAGTAATTCAAAAATAAAATTTTACTAATTTGGTACATTATTTACAAAACATGTGCATTTCTGAAGCCCTGTATCTCCCCATTGAGATCCCATGATAGAATTTGTCTATATGTATTAAGACATTACAAACCATATTTGATAAGTTTTTGGAATTTTTAAAATTGCCACTTTTTGAGAAATTTAAATTTAAAAAATTTAAATTTTTTAAAAATTGCAACATCTATCTTGTGGCATATCATATTAAAGCCCCATTCAATAGCTTTAAAATGAGACCACTCCCATGTTTATATAATCACTGGTTGCCAGCCTATAGGCATCTAAAGGTGCCAAAATATGAATTTTTTCAAAAAATTTAAATCTTTAAAAATTAATAAGTGCAAAAATAATTGTGCTGTATAACTGAAATTTGGTATTTTTTTATAAGTCTATGATATGTTGCTGCATACCAAAAATCATGAAAATCTGAGACATCAATTCTGAATATCTCCCAAAATTGTGTTGATTTGACATGGAATGCCTTATTCTAGAATGAGTCACATTAATTTGTAAACAATCTCCTTTGTACCCTCATTGCACTTCGCCTGTATTTACTAATAAACTGGAGTCTATCAACTGTTTTACCTACAATTGAGCCTATGTGATCATTCAGTTTCATATCCCAACGAAGCGTTACATCCAGATATTTGTATGAGTTGGTACATTTCAACTGTGACTCGATGATATTATAGTTTTGTGAAGTGCACAGTTTTACATTTGTGATCATATAAAACAAGTTGCCCATCTTTGCACCATTTTGAGATCTGACCAAGATCTGACTGAGCATTTGTGCATCTTCTTTTGGACAATACTTAGACAGTACTTAATTATAGATAACTGCATCATCTGCAAAAAGTCTGAAGTTACTATTAAGTGGCTGCAGGGTCATTTATATGAGACACGAACAGCAAGGGTCCCAACACACTTCCTTGGAGGCACACTTGAAGTTACTTCTACATCTGATGATGACACTCCATCCAAGATAATCTGCTGTGTCCCACCCACCAAAAAATCCTCAATCCAGTGACAAATTTCACTTGATACAGCAAATGATTATACCTTAGACGATAAGCATAGATGTGGTACTCAAGTGATTTTCGGAAATCAAGAAATACTGCATGCACCTTACGGCCTTGATCTAAAGCTTTCATTATGAAGTGTTAGAATAGTATAAGTTGGGTTTTGCATTATTAATGTTTCTGGAATATATGCTGTTGGTATGGAAACAAAACTTGCAAATAGTCAGTTTTACCAGAGAAGATTTTGATGACAAAACAGTTGTTATCCAATTCTTCAGCCTGAAGATGTTCACAGCTCCCCTTCCAATGAAATGGGGAAAAACTGTCACTTTCCAATTACTGATGGCTGGTTTTGATCTGACTAGCAGATCATCTTCACTTCTAAGACACACTGCTATTCAAACTGAAACCAGTCATCATTAATAAAAAAATTTAGTGTCCCCATGACTTACTACTGAAAGCCCTTTTGAGATTGCCTGAATACTACAACTTCTCCTGCTCCTTCTGTAAAGGAAAGGAAAAACACTTTTGTGCAAAATGATAAAATCACACTCGTGACAAAGTCCTTTAACTCACTGTAATAGGCCTGAAGTTGATCTATACTATCTTATTCGTGACAACTGTCTTCCAGAGACTGTTGGTGTCAAAGTTAAGATAAAGTGGTAAAGTTGCCTTTTAAATTACTGCGGGCAAAGTTGTCATTATTACTTGCCATGTAGTTGCCTTCAGCAAACTGCCATTTAAACTAGTTCTTCACACATAAGTAACTCCACTTAGCATGCAGTATTTAGATGATATTACTGAAATCAGTTAGGAGGGCTTCACATTACTTCACACAACTTATACATCCTGTTCAATACCATCTTGTTCACAATGAAAGTTTAGCAGACTTCTAACATGTGTAAGTTTAAGCATGGAGACCATATGTACTGCATTCTAACAAACCCAACTCCTTATCTTGCAGTCCACAGGTAGATCTTGTTTTCGGGTGATAGTGGCACAGGGAATGCCCTTCTCTGAACAACTAGTGCTCGCAGCTGCCCCTAATAACCATACTCATTCTGCTCATTGAAACTGATCTTTGTCATCCCTCAAGAGGCTTAAAACTGACCTGATAATTTTCTAGTGGAAGGAGTGTTTTAAAGTGCAGCTCAGTAAAAAGTTTGTGTATCTTGCAAAATGAAACACAGATTATTTTAGAAGTTGAACATGAATACCTAAGACAGAATCATTCTGTGTCGCTTGTACCTAAAATATTTGGTACATTACCCAAAAGCTTTGCTATGTCATTAAACAGTGGATTCTACAATGTACTAGAATTTAAAGAATGTAGTTAGATAATATAGGCAACATTCTACTAAATTTTCCCTCATTAGTTTTCATTTTCTTCATCTTTGCCTTCCCTCATCCTCACTACAGATGAGTGTCTCATTAGTTGGTCTGAGTGACCATCCTTTCTGTTCAAACCCAACATAATCTTTCCTTCTTTCTTTCCCTGATGGAGGAATTAATAGTCCTGTAAGCTAAATAGTGTGTTCCTTCTACTTTTACGAGTTTCTATTTGTTGTATTACACGTTTGGCCTCCTGACCAGCAATTGTCTCAAATTTATTAAATTATTTACTGACGTGCAAGTAAATTCGTCTAATAATTTCTTTTTCACAGAATATTTTACAAAATACTGAAAACTTCTCATCACATCTTTATGTATTAGTATCCCAAATATTGGCAAGATAAAGTAATATGCACAAGAGCATGTTGCAAAGTCAATTCCGTTGTCAGATTCAGCCTGTTGCATTAATTTTTCCCACAATTTCTTGGCAGTTCTCGGAACTGTCAGTAAAGTTGTAATCATTTTCTAAAATAAGGCTTTTTATTTATGAACCCGAAAAGTTACTTTTACCATTGCAATAGGTCACTGACCAGTCAGTATACATACAGAAAATATATGAATAGCACTCAATTAGGCAATTATTCGACACCCAATGTGCACTATTGCCCACTTACGTTTAATAATGAAATTTGTAATATCTTCATCTTGTGACAGGATCACAAAAACTAAACATAATTAAGATGCCAATAAATTCATGGACCTTATTTATTTTCTTCTGATAATACCTTCTTTTACATACAATTCCATTTTAAGATAAACATATTTTCTCCTCGTAAGATATGTTAGACAGGACTACTTTGAGATCAAACTATAAACAGTGAACTCAAAAGTAAAAAAGAATCACAGGCATTGATAGTGTTTCACATTACAAAAATTACAGTTCCAATCTTTTATCCTGAGGTTATAGTTATCAGTTAAGAGACAACAACTTAGGAGACACGTTTGGTTTCGTGTAAATACAAGACAAGCCCCCCACATGACAGCAATATTGTGGTAACCTAACAACCCTAAAGTTCATATCCAAATGTAGGCTTGTCAATGAAGTACAACACTGAGCACTGAAAGCACATTTCTTACAAACTTTAACACACAGCCAGAAGAGAAGAGAAGAGAACCTGAACTCAACTCTTAGACAGAGATTGCTGCCATTTATACAAACAATATTCCGCAATATACGAAGATTAAAACAGAAATTTCGAGAATATTCTGGAAAAGATAAACAGTAAATAAATAATTGCTGTTGGTTGGGGGTGAACTGGTAACCCATTCCAACCAGTGTTGCTCACAGCTATGCCACAGTTCCTGCATATCTGCTCATGACATTGATAGCTGACTGTAGACGAGCTGGGATGATGAGCAACCGTTTCTGTCCAGTTGGACTGTAGTTTTTCTTACTGTGCTCCACCACAGGATTCCTTGATAGGCAGTTGGCGATCTTGTTTGCATCTGTTTTTGTGTATCACTAGGATGTCATATTCCTGAATCCTCAATGTCTGTCCTGCCAGCCAACCCAAAGTATGTTTCAGGTTAGTCAGACAGCATGGAGAATGGTGATCCAGCACCTTTTCAGACCCTTCCTGAATATATACTAGAACTACACCTGTCTCATAGCTGTTAGCTTCGGTGAGAAATTTCCTCTTGGAATTCTCGTCATACAGTGGTATAAGGTGAGACGATAGTGCCTTCTTCAGGTCAAGGAAAGATCTTTCTTGCTCCTTGTTGTGGGGAAAATTTGGCACTACCCTGCAATAATTCGTACTATGGACGTACCTCGGTATGAAAGTCTTATATGGGTTTGTGGTAGCATGAGCCCATTCCAAGAACTTGTTAGTGCCAAGAGTTGAAAAATGTAACTACTCTTATTTTCTCTTGATGAATATGGACTTTACTGCCATTCACTAGCTACCTTAAGATATTACTTTCTTGTGTGATGAAGATGCACTTTCCTGGATGCATATGGAGGCCTAGAGTCGCAATATTTCATGGCTGTCAGATGGCTTAGATGGTTTCAAACATCTCCAAAAAATGTGACTATGTCTGTAGCAAAGGCATTTCACTCTTTTACGGTATCAAAGTAGGTTTTGTCATACACACTAAGGTACCTGGAGTATTATACAGTCCAAACAGTATAATTTAAAACTCTGAGGCCATCAGGTGCTATGAAGGCAATATTTTTCCCTGCCAGCCTTATTAACCTCTGTTTGCCTGTTGCCTGTCCATAGCTGAGAAATACGTGCTCATTTCGAAGCACATTAGTTTGTAACAATGGGTAGACAACTTTCTTCCTGATTTTGTGCAGTCATTGGTAGTAGGCGCAGAAATGCCATGTGCCATTCTTCACAAGAACAAGTGAGGACAAAGGACTCCTTGAAGATTCATTGAGGTCATCCTGCAGTGTCTTCTCCACTTACTCCTCGATTATTTGGCAACACCCTGTAAGAGCGCTTGCTGATTGGTGGGTGATCTGCCAGAGTTGGTAGTGTTTTATCATAGGCCGTTTTGTATGTCTTTTCTCCACTCCAGATCTAAAAGCATTCGAAAACTGTTGTAGAATGACTGACACTTACTGGCAGTGTTCCTCAGTGAGGCCAGATCCTAATGGCAATTGGTTTATAGCTTCATCTCCTATGGTGTCTGTGGTGGTAGTGTAACAAGGTTTCTTGCTGATGGCACTAATCTGTCCTTCATGGACTGTTTCTGCTGCATTGCTTATGATTGTTGCTTATATGTAGATTCCTTTTGCGAGCCTGAGCAGCTTTTTGCAACTGACAAAAGCTTAACAGTTCAGCTGAGCATGTCAATTGATGACTGGATTTCAGTTTGTTGACAGTGGGATATGTCTTCAACAGCAAACAACTGCCCAGAGCAGTCATTGTTCTGTGTGCTTGTTGGAATAGCTTTATTGATCTGGAGCTGTGCTCTGCAGCAGTATGATTGCTTGTGATGCTTGCAAGAACTCCGATCTGAGACTGCATTCTGTTAAAACAACAAACTTGAAGGTCTGTGTTCTGCCATTGACAGTTACGCCTGCTGTACATGTTCCTGTCAGCTAGACATATCACCTGTTTGTGACATTCAGTGCAATTGCTTTTGTATCTTGGAAAGTATACTTCTTTAGCTGGTTATGATAAGCATTTGACATTGCAGAATGGGCAGCCCCTGATTCAATGTGTGCCTTGACAGATTTTCTATCAGTGAAACTTCCTGGCATCTTGATGAATATCGTCCATGGAAGATTTGCATCTGTGGCAGCCCCACCTTCATAGATAGTCGCTCGCTTAGTTTTCCTGAATTCAGTAGGCAGGTGAGTGGCTGGTATCTCTATACAGTGACATTGGAGGGCTGTGTCACGTTCAGGAGTGACCATTTCCAGGGCACAGTGATGAGCTTGTCCTAAAAGTTAAATATAATCAACTGTGGTTGACTGGCATGAACAGAAATTTTGTGACAATTGACACCTGGTGATTTATTAGTTGTGAAAACCTGCCTTGTTTCTCTACAGTAATGTACATATCCAGGGTGTCTGCAGTGGAAACATGCTGAAATGTTGGGCTGTCCTCCAAATGTCTATTCTTCTGTGTGGGTATTATAATTGGCAGAAAAACTGGTAGTACCAGCATTGGTTGGGAGCTGGGTGGTTGTTTGATGGCTGCAGCTGAAGTCACAGTCAGTCCATTATTCCTGACACATTTGACAGGTGTATTCAACATTCTATATGGTCAACATTCATGGCTGCTTACTTGGACAGTTTTGGTTGCCATAAAATCCTGTATCTGTTGTCTCACTACCTGGTATAGGAGCTGCAAGGTTGTGGTGATATTTCATAACTACTGTACGGACCGCATTTGGGAATATTCCAGACTTCTGCTCACTCTTTCCCTTGGATATCTTTGTGCTGACACCTCTTAATAAATTCCTTGTTTTGTTGACATCCTTTACTAGAAAAGCTTGGTACATGTCTTATGTGACTGCTTCAAAGTTGGAGATTTTGTTGGCTTCTGTCATTTGGATTCACAGCTGGCATTTGCTCAAACTCTTTGTATGCAGGTATTTGTCTCATCTCCATGATGTTGGGCCCTGTTCTTCTGCTAAGCAGACTTGCAGCTGCTTGTCACCAAATGTTTTCTTCAGCTTTTAAACTGTTCATTGCATGCATTTATATAGGGCCTTTTGTCTAAGTGATGAAATCTTTAGTGTAATGGTAGCACAACTATAATATATTCCACTTCCTGATAAAGAGTAAGAACTGTTGTGTCCAGTAATATTTTTGCCAAAGATTTTTTGGCAGACTGTCTGCTCCTGAATGCTGCCTGCGTTAGTTCCCTGGGGCCCACTTTCTAGGGCCCAGCAGTGGCTGTGGAAGCAGTGCTGTGCATCCTTGCACTTTGTTGAAAATGTCAGCTGCTACTGATCGCTTGTGTGTGTGTGTATGTGTAGAATGCTTTACTTCTATTAAGTCATGTTCCACAAAAAATATGTAAGATTTGGATTTAATAACTGATTGCAGTGCAGGTGGACTTCTCGTTTTTATATATTTTGGGTGTGTTATATTGCACTAATATGCAGGATAGGATTGTGGCTCAAAATGAAAGTTGTAGTTCATGAGCGAAACTGACAACATTACTGCATTGTTTAACACTATTCTTAATGGTTTACATCTCGTTGTTTTTCCTTTCAGAAGCGATTCTTCTTGAAATTTTTTCATCAGAAATTTGTATGTTTCGTCAAGCCACAGTCAGTAACTGTGGTGTAACTAGTTTTACTGTCATGGTTTGATGTCTTATGGTACATGTATGTGATAAACAGTGTGAATACATTGCAGTACATGCAATATAGCAATGCAGGTACTCTACACATTTTGAGGTCCACGTGGATTCAAGGACATAATGCTGACTGGAAGTGATATTTAAGACATTCAGTTATATTTAAACAAGTAAAACTGGCAACTTTTGGAGCTGTCCAGAAGGCATAACATCTCTCATCTCGGAGGCGGGCTAGAACATGTCTTGGTCCATTTCTCTTCAGCATGCATTCTATTTTGCTAGAAGTTACTTCACAGTATGGAAGGAATGCAGCTAACTTGACCTCTTCTGCAGCTTTGTGAGGTGTCTTTCATTAACAACTTTAACAGAGATCTAGAGTTAAACATTTAGAAGTGCATGGGTACGTGCTTTGGTCATTGAGCGAAAGCAAAGATATAGTCTTGATGCTTGTAGGGACATGAGAGTGACAGTTTCAAATGTGGCACTGCACTCTCATGCCATATAACAGGACTCAGTCCCACAGGGGTACAGAGGTGCTAAGAGCTGCCCAATTTGCCTCCCACATGTCACTCCAGTCCTCTCCGGAAAGTTCCAAAGGCTGCTGTCACATCTATATTGGCAGGACACTGTGCCAGCCACAGCAGCCAGTGATTTTTAACTCCTGATGATGGTGGAGACAGCTATTGAAAGCTAGTGTTTTGTTCAAGGTGACATTGCTTGTAAACTGAGAAGATTTCATTTAGACATGCCACCGCAAAAGACTATGAGAACAAAAAGATTGTGTCCTGTGTCTGTAATGTCAGTGAGTCACAATTGGAATTGGTAAACATGTACAAAGACCCAGATGTAACACTTTGTAGGCATACGAAGGGAATGATCACGTAGGCTCAGTTGTGAGTAAAGCAGGTGGTAGACTTCAGTTTATTGATAGAATACTGGGGAAATGCAGTTGGTCTACAAAGGCAATTGCTTACAAAACACTCGTGTAGCCCATCCTAGAATATTGTTATGTGTATGGGATCTGTACCAGGTAGGATTAATGGGGTATTTTGAACATAGATAGGGCAGCATGAATACTGATAGCTTTGTTTGACTCATGCGAGTGTATCATGGATGCTGAAGAAACTAAACTGACAGACTCTTGAAGCTAAATGTAAAATATCCTGAGAAAGACTACATACAAAGTTTTAGGAACTGGCTTTGAATACTTTAGGAATATACTAGAATCCCCTACGTACCACTCCCATAGGGGTTGTGAGAATTAATTATAGTCCAGAGACAATTAAGCAGTCATTCTTTCAGTACTCCATTTGTGAATGGAATGAGGGGAAAGGCCTAATAACTGGTACAATGGGATGTACCTCTGAAATGAACTTCAGTGGTTTTCAGTATGTAGATGTGGATGTAGAGGTAGCCTGTTACATTTCCAGAGACCGTAACTCCACGTAAACAAGTAACTGTGAAAAAGGTAATATTTGTTGATATCCATTATTTGGATAGGAATAATGGCTGTGATATATGGAACATGAAATTAAGTAAGAATTGGAAAAAAAATCGATTATGCCCTGAAATGAAATGCTTTAAACTCCAAATCAAACAGGTTTGCAGGTAATGTAATGTAAATTTTATGCTTGTGAAATGGAAAACAGGATCTGAACTTAATTGTTAGTTTGGTTTACAGTGAAAATGTACTGAATGAACAAAACATGGCAAAAATCTAACAAGTGGTTTTAGGAGAAAAGTGGTATTTACAATGGAACAAGGATTAGCATACCTACTTAATCATCAATATAACTGAGGCCTGCAAGCCTTGGGTGAGCTGGCCATCATAAAGATAAATAGTTGGAATCTCAGAAAATGTGTACATACATTTCTCATATAGAAATGTTTGTGGAAAGTTTTATGCAGCACACCATGAATTCCTGTCCTGTGCCAATCTTTTCACCTCAGAATAGTACTTGCAACCTATGTCATCAGTTATTTGCTGGATGTTTCCCAATCTCTCTCCTCTGCAGCTATCTCTAGTACAATGGAAGTTATTCCCTTATGCCTTAACTGATGTCCCATCATCCTGCACCTTCGTCTTGTCAGTCTTTTACATATATTCCTTTCCTCGTTGGTGCTGTGGATAACCTTCTCATTCCTTACCTCATCAGTCCACTTAATTTTTAGCATTATTCTGTAGCACCACATCTCAAATGGTTAGATTCTCTTCTCTTCTGTTCTCCCCCTGCGGGTCCGGGGGGTCCCGAGGTATTACTGCCTGTCGTAAGAGGCGACTAAAAGGAGTCCCTCCCCCTCAAGGGGGTAGTTAGTGCCTGCGTCCAGAGACAGGCAGTTTCACGACCCATATTTGCGTTCATTTTGGTTTTTCACTTCTTCTGGTTTCTTCCTTCCTTTGGTTGGTTTCTTTCTTTGTTCTTCTCCAGCTCACTGTCTTACTCTCCTCCTTGCCTTCTCCTCCTTGCCTTCTCCTCCTTGCCTTCTCCTCCTTGCCTTCTCCTCCTTGCCTTCTCCTCCTTGCCTTCTCCTCCTTGCCTTCTCCTCCTTCTCTGGTCTCCGCTTCAGCGTTTGAGACAGTATATCCTTTCTTTCCCTCTCTCCTTTCTTTTTCCTCTTCTTCCTTCCTCCCTGTGCGTGCCTGAAGGCCGACCCATGCGTTGGCACGTGTAGCCGGTGACGGGGTAACGCGTAATTCCCCGCCCTGGGTAGACAAGTAAGGCACGCACGTACCCCCTGGTAAAGGTCAGGCCCAGGGAGGGGTGATTACCTGAGCTGACACCTTCTGACCATGCCGATTGGTCCCTCCGTCCGTTTCTCGGGAGGTGTGACCTGAGGTGTGAACAATCACCTAAGGTGGGAGTGCCCTCTGAGAGGGTCCCAACAAGGAAGGAGCGCACCATCGGAGACGCTGGCAATCATGGGGGATTCCTCTGCAATGGATTTCTCTTCTTCTTCTTCTCTCTCGACTTCTGCCCACAAACGGAAACTTGACCAGCCACCAGTGACAAAAGTACTACCTCCTGCCCCACAGTTCCTCATAGTTTCTCGATCTGAGGACGGAAAGGATTTTTCCTCTATCAACCCTTTCGTTATCCAGAAGGGCGTAGATGCCATAGCCGGATCTGTCAAGTCTTGTACCAGGTTGCGTAATGGTACCTTGTTACTAGAAACTGAGAGCGCCTTTCAGGCACAAAAACTGCTTCGGGCCACACTCCTGTACACGTTCCCTGTCCGGGTGGAGGCTCACCACACTTTGAATTCGTCCCGTGGTGTGGTCTATACTAGATCATTCGACGGATTGACTGACGAGGAGATTCAGTCTTTCCTTGCTGAGCAGGGCGTGACGGCTGTCCATAGGGTCATGAAAAAGGTCAACAGTGACCTTGTACCGACCCGGACACTTTTCTTGACCTTTGATAGTGTTCAGCTGCCGTCGCGCATCAAGGCGGGCTACGAGGTTATTTCTGTTCGCCCCTATGTCCCGACACCTACGCGCTGCTACCAGTGTCTGCGTTTTAATCTCACTCGCCATTCTTGTTCCAATGCGGCTACATGTGTGACTTGTGGCAGGGATGCCCATGAGGGTGACTGTCCACCTCCGTCAACTCGTTGTGTGAACTGTCGTGGTGACCATGCAGCGTCCTCCCGCGACTGTCCCGTCTACAAGGAAGAACGCTGTATCCAAGAATTTCGGGTCAAAGAGAAAGTATCCACCTCAGCTGCCCGCAAGCTATTCGCTAGTAGGAAGCCCACGTTGCTCCCAGCGGGGAAGTACAGTACTGTCCTCGCCTCTCCTCGGACTACCAGGGAGGTGGCGACGCAGACATACGATCTGACCTTCAGCATTACAGTCGTCCGTTTGGCCAGTGCTAAGATCGTCCGGTCGATGTCTCCTCTTACTCCCGTCGCCCCTCCGACACAAGCACTTTTATCAGCTTCTGCCAGGACGAAGACCCAGAAGTCAGAAGCACGGGCCTTCAAGAAAGAACCGTCTCGTGCAGACCTTCTACGTGCCTCGAACCATCAGCCATCGACCAATCCTTCCACAAAACGGCCTTCCAAGAAGGCTCATAGGAAGCACAGTTCTCCTTCCCCGCCACGGCGCATTTCTCCTCCTGCGCCCCCCAGCGGTTGCCGCCCCAGGCCGTCATCCATTTCGCCTGGCCGCACCGCTGGTAGCCGAACATCTGGCCGTTCACCAGCGGAGGAAGTGCCCCCTCCCGGCCATCTTCACAAGATGGCCGATGAACCTATAGAACAAATGGACGATGACTGTCCGCCTCCTGCTAGCGGCGGCAGTGCTCGCTCGAAGCCGGGCCCTCAGCGGCCTTCTAGATGACCCCCTTCTTGCATCTTCTTCTTCTCATGATGGCACTTTTTCACTGGAATATTCGCAGTATTCGTTCCAACCGAGAGGACTTGAAATTGCTGCTCCACTCGCACCGTCCGCTCGTCGTAGCCCTCCAGGAAACGAAGCTACGCCCATCCGATCAAATTGCCTTGGCACACTACACCTCTGAGCGTTTTGACTTACCCCCTGTGGCAGGTATTCCGGCTCATGGAGGGGTTATGTTGCTAGTCCGGGATGATATCTACTATGATCCCATCACATTGCACACCGGCCTGCAGGCAGTTGCCGTCCGCATTACTCTCGAATTGTGAAAACTACAATGCCCCATTCACCATGCGATAACTCGAAAATGCACTTGCCCGGTCACGGTCCTCCGCTCCGGGGCCTGATTCTATTCATATTCAGATGCTGAAGAACCTTTCTCCTGCGGGTAAAGGTTTCCTTCTTCGTACTTACAATCACATCTGGATTGAGGGACATGTTCCCGCATGCTGGCGCGAGTCTATTGTTGTACCGATTCCTAAGCCGGGGAAGGACAAGCACTTGCCTTCCAGTTATCGACCCATCTCGCTTACCAGCTGTGTCTGTAAGGTGATGGAGCGAATGGTTAACTCTCGGTTGGTTTGGCTGCTCGAATTTCGACACCTACTTATCAATGTACAATGTGGATTTTGTCGGCGCCGCTCTGCTGTTGACCATCTGGTTACCTTGTCGACCTTCATTATGAATAACTTCTTGCTGAAGCGCCCGACCGCGGCTGTGTTCTTTGATTTGGAGAAGGCTTACGACACCTGTCGGAGGGCGGGCATTCTCCGCACCATACATGGGGCTTTCACGGTCGCCTCCCTCTTTTTATTCGTTCCTTTTTAATGGATTGACAGTTCAGGGTACGTGTGGGTTCTGTCCTGTCACACCTTTCGCCAGGAAAATGGGGTGCCACAGGGCTCCGTTTTGAGCGTCGCTCTCTTCGCCATAGCGATCAATCCAATAATGGATTGCCTCCCAGGTTCCCTTTTCGTGGACGATTTTACCATCTATTGCAGCGCGCAGCGTACATGTTTCCTGGAGCGCTGTCTTCAGCGTTCTCTTGACCGTCTTTACTCCTGGAGAGTCGCCAGTGGCTTCCGTTTTTCTGCCGAGAAAACGGTCTGTATTAACTTCTGGCGCTACAAAGAGTTTCTCCCACTGTCCTTACGACTCGGCCCCGTTGTTCTCCCATTCGTGGAGACAACAAAATTTTTAGGTCTTACATTTGACAGGAAACTTAGTTGGTCTCCACATGTCATATTTGGCTGCCCGTTGTACCCGTTCTCTAAATGTCCTCCGTGTTCTCAGTGGCACGTCGTGGGGAGCGGATCGAACCGTCCTACTTCGCCTATATTGGTCGATCGTCCGCTCCAAGCTGGATTATGGGTGCTTTGTATACTCCTCTGCACGGCCGTCCATCTTACGCCGCCTCAACTCCATACAACATCGGGGTTTACGGCTTGCGATTGGAGCGTTTTATACTAGTCCTGTTGAGAGTCTTCATGCTGAAGCCAGTGAATTGCCACTCACCTACCGGCGCGATATGCTGCTTTGTCGTTACGCCTGTCAGCTTCTGTCAATGCCCAACCACCCATCGTATCATTCCTTTTTTGACGACTCTCTCGACCGTCAATAAGGGTTGTATGTCTCTGCCCTGCTACCCCCTGGAGTTCGCTTTGGTCGCCTCCTTCAACACCTTGATTTTTCACTCCGTGCAACCTTTAGAGTGGGCGAGAGCCACACGCCACCTTGGCTCCAGGCTCAGGTTCGCGTTCACCTTGACCTCCGCTCGCTCCCAAAGGAGGTTACCCCCGGTTCATTATCCCACTCCCGTTTTGTCGAACTTCGTTCGAAGTTCATTAATATGACCTTCATATACAGATGGCTCTAAGACCAATGACGGGGTCGGGTGTTCTTTTATTGTCGGTGCACAAAGTTTCAAATACCGGCTACATGGGCATTGTTCGGTCTTCACAGCTGAGCTCTTTGCCCTCTACCAGGCTGTTCTTTACGTCTGCCGCCACCGACATACTGCTTATGTCATCTGCTCCGATTCTCTGAGCGCCATCCCGAGCCTCAGTGATCCGTATCTGGTTCACCCTTTTGTGCACCGGATCCAACGCTCTCTTCAGTAGCTGGTGGACGACGGGTCTCCAGTTAGCTTCATGTGGGTTCCTGGCCATGTCGGTATCCCTGGGAACGAAGCTGCAGATGCCGTGGCCAAGGCTGCGGTCCTCCAGCCTCGGACGGCTTCTTGTCGTGTCCCTTCATCAGATTGTAGTACAGTCATTTGTCGGCGCATTTTATCGCTGTGGCATGCCGATTGGGCTGCACTTAGGGACAACAAGCTTCGGGCCTTGAAACCTCTTCCTGTACCTTGGACGTCCTCCTCACGTCCTTCTCGGTGGGAGGAGGTCGTTTTGGCCCGGCTACGAATTGGACACTGTCAGTTCAGCCATCGCCATCTGCTGACGGCAGCACCGGTGCCGTTCTGTCCATGTGGGCAATTGCTGACGGTCCGCCACATTTTAACGTCCTGTCCTGATTTTACTACACTGTGTCTTGATCTTGGCCTGCCATGTACTCTGGATGCCATTTTAGCGGATGACCCAGGAGCTGCTGCTCGCGTTCTTCGTTTTATCAACTTGACACACCTGTCTAAGGACGTTTGATTATGCTGCAGTTTTTTAATCCTATGTCTGTTAATACGTCTTTTATAGTGTAGTCCCTTTTAGTTGCTGTTTTAACCTTGTGCCTCGTGGAACTTTCCTAAATTAGTCAGGGTGCTAATGACCACTGTAGTTGTGCGCCCTAAAACAAAAACAAAAAAACAAAAAAAAACTTCTGTTCTGATTTTCCACTAGACCGTGTTTCACTACCATATAATGCTGTGCTCCAAAACATAACATTCTCAGAAATTTCTTCCTCAAATTAAGGCCTATGTTTGATACAAGCAGAATTCTTCTGCCAGTGGTAGTCTGCTTTTCACATCGTCCTTGCTTTGCCCATCATGGGTTATTCTGCTGCCAAGGTAGCAGAATACCTTAACTTAGTCTACTTTGTGATGACCAATTCTGATGTTAAGTTTCTGACTCTTCTCATTTCTGCCACTTCTCATTTGTTGCTTCTCATTACTTTAGTCTTTCATTGATTTTCTTCCAACCCATATTTTGTACACATTAGAATGTACATTCTTTTCAACACATCCTGTAATTCATCTTCGCTTTTACTGAGAATGGCAATGTTATCAGCGAATCTTATTGATGATATCTTTACTAATTGAATTTTAATCTCACTCTTGAACCTTCCTTTTATTTCCCCATTGCTTCTTTGATGTATAGAGGGAACAATTAGGGCAATAGTCTACTTCCCTGTCTTATACCCTTATTAATCCAGGCACGTCATTCTTGGACATTGTTTCTTATTGTTCTCTCTTGATTCTTGTTCTCTGTAGCTGATGCCTATTTTTCTCAGAATTTTGAACGTCTTGCACCATTTTATATTGTCAAACACTTTTCCAAATCTTCAGACCCTATGAATGTACCTGGATTTTTCTTCAGTCTTGCTTCCATTATGAACTGCAATGTCGGAACTGGCTCTCTGGTGTCTTTACCTAAAGCCAAACTATCATCTAACATATCCTCAATTTTCTTTTTCTTTCTTCTGTGTGTTATTCTTGTCAGCAACTTGGATGCACGAGCTCTTAAGCTGATTGTGTGGTATTTTCACACTTGTCTGCTCTTGCAATCTCCAGAACTATGTGGATAATTCTCCGAAAGTCTGATGGTATATTGCCAGTCTCATATGTTCTATTGTTGCCACTTCTTGCAGTGATTTTAGACTTTACGATAGAATGTTATCTATCCCTTCTGCCTTATTCGATCTTAAGTCTTCGAAAGGTGTTTCTAAGACTGGATCCTCTATCTCTTCCCTATCAACTCCTGTTTCTTCTTTTGTCATGTCATCAGACAATTCCTCCTCTCCATAAAAGCCTTAAACATACTACTTCCAGCTTTTCGCTCTCTCCTCCCCATTTAACAGTGGAATTCCCATAGGACTTTTGATGTTATCACTCTTGCTTTTAATTTCATCGAAGGTTTTCTGACTTTTCTGTATGCTGAGTGAGTCCTTCTGGCAATTTTGTTTCAATTTTTCATAGTTTTCATGTAGCTATTTCACATTAGCTTCCCTGCACTACTTATTGGTTTAATTCCAATATTTCTGTATTCCTGCATTTCCATGCACATTTTTTTACTTCATTCTTTTGTTGATCAACTGAAATATTTGTTATCCATGGTTTCTTCAGCTGCCTTTCTACTGCCTATGTTTTTCTTTCCAACTTCTGTGATAGCCCTTTCTGGAGCTATCCATTCCTCCTCAGCTGAACTGCCTAGCGACCTATTCATTATTGTAAATTGCTAGGAAAATAATTCCTGTTCATATATCACATTGTGCCCTGCTCATCATTGTTGATACCACCTCCGTTTACTGTAATATCCTGATGCCAATGGTCTTTCCACTATTGAGCACAACCTTTCCCAATGGCTGACAGATTTGAAACCTACAACCTCCTTCCCAGTTGCCATGATCAATTATAATTACTTGTGCTGTGAAGGCATCATCTACAAACATAACTGGGGTACAGCAGTAGGCATCTGTGTGGCACCATCCTATGCCAACCTATTCACGGGCAATCTAGAGGAATCCTTTCCAACAATTTAATTTCCAAACCCTTCACTTAGTTAAGATTCATTGATGAAATCTTAGTGATCTAGATTGAGGGTGAGGGCATCCTATCCACATTCCTCCAAAACCTCAACACCTCCCCCCCCCCTCCCCCATTTTCACTTCACATGGTCCTCCTCAACCCAGCAAGCCACTTTCCACGATGTTGACCTCCAACTCAGATATCTACATCAGTATCTCTGACCATATGAAACCTACCAACTGCCGCTTTGACAGCTGCCTTCCATTCCATTTCAAGAATCCCTTCCATACGGCTTAACCACCCATGGCTGTCACATCTGTAGTGATGAGTAGTCCCTCTTGAAATATACCATGGGTCTCAATGAGCCCTCCACAGACTGTAATTACCCTCCCAACCTTGCACAGAAACATATATCCTGTGCCTTATCTCTCTAGTCATCCCACCTCCCAAAGTCGCACAGAGGAGCATTCCCCTTGTGACTCGGTACCACCCATTACTGGAGCAACTGTATCATGTTCTCCACCAGGGTTTCGACTGTATCTCGTCGTGCCCTGTCATAAGGAATGTCCTACCCATTAACCTTCCAACCCCTCCCATAGTGGTATACTGCTATCCACCAACCCTGTGTAATATCCTCATCCATCCCTACACAAACCCTGCTCCCAATCCCTTTCCACATGGCTTATATTCCTTTAATAGGCCTAGATGCAAGCCCTATCCTATACATCCTCCCACCACCACATACCCCAGTCTGGTCACAAGCATCACCTATCCGATTAGATGCAGGACTACCTGTGAAACCAGTCGTGATGTACAAGCTAAGTTTCAAGCAATATGCTGTATTCTACATGTGCATGACAACCAATAAGTTGTCTGTCCATGCGAATGCCATGCGAATGACCACTGACAAACTGTGGAAAGGAAAAAGCTGGACCACCTGTTGCTGAGCACACTGCCCAACAAAAGGTTCTTCATTTTAATGACTGCTTCACAGCCTGTGCCATCTGGATCCTTCCTACCAACACCAGCTTTTCTGAAATTTGTGGGTGGGAACTCTCCCTCCGGTGTACTATGTTCCCATAACCCTCCTGGCCTCAGTCTTAGTCATTGTCCTAAACCCACCTATCCCCTTCCCTGTTCCCACACCACCTTCTGTTCCACCAGCATACCAACAGTCTCTTTACTTCGCTTGTTTCCTGCTGCCCCCCCACCTCCCACCTCCCACCTACCACCCTCTAATATCCTGACTGCACTTAGCTGCCCTACCCTTTCTCCACCTTGCCATGTGCGCTCCCACAAGGAGCACTTTACTGTCCATCAACCCTATCCTGTTATCCCTCCCCCTCCCCACCCCAGTGCCCTTCTTACCCGCACCACCCAGATTGCTTCTCCCAACATGTGCTGCTTCTCATACTCTGCCCTTGTCAACTTGTGGTTGAAAGCTTACTTGCTGAACATTTTTGTTGTGCCTATTTGTGACTCAGTATCTCTGCTACATTGTGAGTAGCAGTCTATCCTTTTTGTAATACTGTCATTATTCCATCCTGGATTTTCCATTGTTTGGTGATGCCTGATCTGTCATTTATTGCTTTACTTCCTACCTTCATCCTCCACTACATTTAAGCCACTATGTAAGATTTATGCTTTCTCCAATACTCCATCTGTACACTTTCTTCATTCCTCTCTTCTACTGTCTCTCTTCTTTCTGATGATTTTGGGATTTTGTTCTGCTGGAAACCTCCCCACCTCCTAATTTTGTCTATAGTTTGTTCCATCTTTGATTTCTTACTTATTTATGTTAATTTCTTCTAAATATTTATGTACTTTCCTAGGGCAATTGGGGTTGCTGTTTAATTTTTCAAAATGAGGTAAAATTTTGTCAGTCTGCTAGGGCGTCTTCCTTGGAAGGCTCGTAGAACATTTGCTGCTTTATTCTATATGATTCAGTAATTCTTCGGTGTTTCTACTTTTCTTCGGTTTCCCAATATCTTCCTTGCAAGATGTCTTGTTTTTTGTGAGTAATTGATATTCTTTTATTGCTCATAAAATGAGTGTTTCTGATAGTTAAACTTCCTAGGTGAGTTATTGTCTTGTAACCATGAATTTTCGCAGTCATAGAGATATTTTGATTATAAATGCCTTTTATTAATTGAAATGTTAAGTTCAGATTTGCACATTTATTTCATGGGTAGCCATTCTAATATTCTATAATTAGATGATGAATGGACTCGCTACCTGTAAAGGAACTTTCGAACATTATCATTCCCTTTATGGCTGTCAACAAGTTTTAACTGTAGCAGTTTTTGCTAGTTCTAATTATGCAGCATACAAAATAGATGAAAAAATCTCATTCTGAAAATGTAAATGAACTACAAGGTGACAATTCCAATCATTTGAAGCACACACACGAATAACTAGTGAAAATAATGTAATGCTTGAGTTTCTCCACACATACTGCTTCCTTGATTGCTGGATTTGTAGTAATGTCATCCATAGTGGCCAGTACTGACTAAGCCTGGAGGAGTCTGACTGCTTCTAACTATGACAATATTTTTAATCATTTCAATTTTTTTTTCCAGCCTGTCAGAAAAATGTGAAGAACACTATAAAGAGGAAACCAGTTGAAGTCAGACAGACAACAGCAAGTAGATTGCGCATGGAAAAAGCTAATCCTTTACTTACCATTGGGAAATGTACAGGATTAACAGTAACATTCTCATCACAGGTGAGAAGCACAAATATTACAAGGAAACCATTCATAGCAACTACAGCAGCAGCACCAAAACAATTGTTTAAGGTTCCAAGATGCAATGAAAAGAAAATTAACAATGAAAAGAAATATACTGGGCCAGTACAGCAGAAGAGTTCTGTACAGACTGTGAAAAAAACTCCCAATACATTTACACCAGTTAATCGAATAAAAAATGTTAATGCCAATGTAAGCGGTGTCTCAAAGCTTCCCCCGTCAACACAAAAGAATAGACCACAGCTCTCTGCAGGTGCCAAACAGAAAAATGTGCCTACAACAAATCACCGTGCAGGACTGAGGCGCTCATCATCTGCCACATCATTTCATTCACATGTCGGTTCCATGCAGGTGAAGAGTGTAAGAAGCCCTTCAGTTCCAGACATATCAAGAGTATCTAAAATTGGCCACTCTTCAGGTGAGTCTTGGAAGCTATCTTGGTTCCTTAAATTTAAGATGTCAAAATTACCCAGAACTCGGTGCACTATCTGTGTGATAATAAAAACAGTTATCTACAAATTGTTAATCTAAAATTGCTTTTGTTCCATAAGACAAATTCTGGGACATGTGTTACTTAATTGTCTGAATAAAAATATGGAGATTATTAAAAATGAGGTACCCAGCATTTTAGATCTAGATCGTGGATGTGTCGTAAATCTTTCTGTGGCTCTAGCTCAACACTAGATCCAGACCAATTATCCTGTCTTAAGATGATAGCCTATCTTAAAAGACAAGTTCTTTTTCTTGCAGTTGGTTTGACAGGCAACTCGAATATAAACTTGAATACTCTAGATATGTTACTAAAGGGGATTAATAACACAACTGAATGGGCATTAGTGTGACAATTCTAAACTCAGACGGTTCAGTAGAAACTGCAAGATACCAGATATTTTATAAATAAAAACTTGTGATCAAGTAGATGATGTATATATTTCTAATGACATTTACACTTTAAACTTGCACTGATGCCCATCCAGAACAATCTAATTAATTCCAGTCATATTAATACTGAGAACGTTTCTGGTTCTCATGATAGTGTGATGCTTCATACATTTCTGTTCAGAGCAAGTTGTCCATAACTGAATTAAAATCTCTTTTCAAACTCACCTGCTCCTACACCCCCCCCCCCCCCCCCCTTTCCCCATCCTCTCCCTTCCTTAAAGCTTTGTGAAATAGTCAAAACTCTAATTTTTCACTGAAAATTGATTTACAGAGGAAAATATGGGAAGTATTACTTCTTGACTGACACTCTTAAAATGTGAAGTTTGTGACCAGTTTCTGTAGTTTTCTGAACAGAAAAACAGACTGAAGTACCTGATTACCTCCCACCCCCTCCTGTGACTAGGTCTCACTTCCTTGTCATCAGGACTATTGATACTAACTTCTCCAGAGTGCAAAAGTATCGTAGAACATGATAGAAGATATCATTTAATGTGAGTACCAGTGGAAAACGGGCATATTTTTGGTGCATCTTCACCTTGCTTTTTAGGGCCTTATATGCTCTCATTGCAAAACGATATCTAGTTTTAGGTGGTTTAGAACATGGCCTTTCTAATGGAAATGGTTTAAAGGAGTCTGCATAATCTGAAAATACCCATTTTGGGGTTTTACAAAAATAAAAAATTTCATCCTCATTTTGTGAATTACTGGGAAGCGATAGAAGAAATTTTCTGCTCTAAGAATTTGTATTGAATTGTTATGTACAAAAGGTCAAATTTGTCTTGCAATTGCTTCCAGATATATAAAAAGCTACACCTAACATTTTTTAAGTGCCTATTTTTGACCGAATTTACTTTGAATTATCATCTCTAAAAGTGCACAAGGAATCTTTTTTATTGATTCATTGAGGAGAGCACAAAAGTTGTACAATATGGCAGTCTTGTCTTTTTCCAGAAAATATTGCTGATGATATTGTCTCAAAGTTGTCAAAAATTCGGGGTGCACTGCTGAAAGCTGTGTTGTGGGCTCAAGTATTATATTGGCGAAAGTAAAACTTTACCTATGTTCATGGTGGATGTGTTTGAATGTTTACACAGTGTTATCAAAATCCTTTATGGTCATCATTGACATGGAATGGCCCAAAAATAGTGTGATGACACACTGCAGGTATGAAGAAAACAGCTTTTGAAACATGGTGCTGCAGGAGAATGCTGAAGATTAGAAGAGTGGATCAACCAATAGATGACTTATACAATCATGGAATGCCATAGGTGTGCCTTACTCTTACAGCTCAACAAATACTGTGGCAGTACAATGCACGGTCATTCCTTGGTTACTGATGTAACATTTGTATAATTGACATGGAAGTACTAACATCAAAATGACAGGCACATAATTTAAAAGTATACAGCAAAGGGCATTACTTTGCACGAACAGACTAGCGTGATTTATACTTGCAGTTACACTGAGTAAGGAACACAGTTTCTCAGACTTCCTTGGTCCTCAATACCCCCCTTCGAACATTACCAGTTCACCCACTTGCTCTTTGGAATCTCATCTGTGCTAGTAATTCATCAATGATATTTGGAGCAATCGATTGAGGACATTTCCTATTGCAGGAACTACATTGATAACATCTGGGTTACAGGTTCTAAAGTAGAGGAGCATTTACGAAATGTACAGACAGTATTACAATGCCTTGTGGAGAATGGCCTTCTTTGCAAGCGAGAAAAGTGCATTTTTCTACCCGAAGGTACATTTTTTGGATGTGCTTAGCAAAGATGCTTGTCCCTATAGATGAACACAGCAAAACCTGCTGAAGTACATGCATCTGAAGGAACTCGAGTCTCTTTTGGGCAAGATTTTGTATTGTGCCATGTTCATTCCTCAGGCTGAGCATGTCTGCCATCCTCTTGATCAGTTTGGGTAAAAGTACATTAGGTTTGTCTGATCTGTTGATTGTTAATAGGCTTCTTGAACCTTGACCTTTGGTGCCTCCCAATATGGCACCAAACTGCCCATTGCTTACACATCAGATGCATCCAAGGCACAGCTTAATTATTCACAGGTGAGAAAGGGTGCACTGGCTATTGTTTTCAGAATTAAAAAGTTTCAAGTCTTTTTTTATGGAGTGAGGATCCTCCAGTGCAGTTGCAGTGGGCCTGACCTGCCACTGTCCGTGTGGTCCTCATGCTCATCACAAAGGAGCTGTCAAGTTGTCATCCCTCAGTCCCTGTGTACTCCAGTTGCTGCTGAGTCACACTGGGGTATGCATAGTATTCTAACACCACCCAAAACTGAGCTGGATGGTAAGACTGAAAATATCTGCATCAGTTATGCCCCACTGCGGGTTCGGGGGTAAGAATAGTCCTGCGGTGTTCCTGCCTGTCGTAAGAGGTGACTAAAAGGAGTCTCAAACTTTTCGGCCTTATGTGATGGTCCCCTGTTGGGTTTGACCTCCATATCTCAAAATTTTTTCGAAGAGCAAGCCGATTGGGGAAGAGTGCCTTACTTGGTGCATTGTGTCCATCTTGCGATCAGACCTTTCGCCAGCTTCTTTGTCGTTGCATTGCACTCCTGCTCGTTCTCCATCTCTTGGGCATGGATATGTTCCTGTGCGCACTTTTCATCTTGCACTGTGCAGTGCCACTTTCTGCACTGACTGCGACCATGGACCACATTCACCTAACATCCAGCACGGTAGCCAGTCCGTTGTGGTGGGGCCGCCATGTACCCTGTTGGCTGTACCCCCTGACAACACAGGGATCGCTCTACTGATGCCTGCGCCGTTAACTCCCCACATATGCCAAGGAGTAGATGCCTATCCTCCTGGGGTATCTAGACTCCCAGCAACGGCCATCCTGCCAGGTGGCTCTTGCTGTGGCTGGGAGGTGCCCATGGGAAGGGTCCTTGGTCGGAGTAGGTGGCATCGGGGCGGATGACCCGGTGACCAGCCGCCAGCAGTCTGAGTTCTTGGGCTCAATTTAACACTCCGAAGTACGATCTGAAAATGTTCCCCTCCCTGGCTACACCGTGGGAGGAACGTAAGTCTCAGGATGGCAGTAGCAGTTATTCGCCCCAATTCTTAGTTTGTACGAGAGCTGATGGGGAGTCTTTTCTCTCCACAAAGCCTCAGTTCTTCGTTGAGCAATTAGAGGACAAGTTTGTGGAGGTGGAGGACTTGTCGAAAATGCGCTCTGGGTCAGTCCTGATACAAACAGCATCCTCTGCCCAGTCACGATGGTTACTTGCTTGTGACAAGTTGGGGGATGTTGCCATTACGATCCTACCCCATAAGAGTTTAAATATGATCCAGGGAGTTATTTACCATAGGGACCTTCTTTAGCAGTCTGATGACGAGCTGCGCCCCAATTTGGAGCGCCGAGGTGTACGTTTCGTCTGGTGCGTTCATCGGGGTCCGAAGGAAAATCAGATTGCTGCTGGTGCCTTCATCTTGGTCTTCGAAGGGGATACATTACCGGATAAGGTCAAGGTGATGGTCTACCGATGTGACGTTAAGCCCTATACCCCTCCCCCGATGCGGTGCTTTAAGTGCTGGAAGTTCGGCAATATGTCTTCTCGCTGCACTTCCAGCCTCACATGTCGAGATTGCGGACGCCCATCACATCCCAATACTCCATGTGCCCCGCCTCCCATCTGTGTCAACTGCGGGGAACCCCATTCACCTTGCTCGCCAGACTGCCGAATATTCCAGAAAGAGCGTAAAAATCATGGAATACAAGACCCTGGACCGACTGACTGAGGCCAAAAGGAAATACAACTGACTCTATCCTGTGAGAATTGAGAATGACATCCTCCTACGCCGCTGCTACAACACCTGTGCTAGCTCCGTCCGTTTCTCGAATTGTGGCCGGATCGATGAGTAGTACAACTCCTCCTGCCCCCTCGCCGGGGGGGGGGGGGGGGGGGGGGGCTATCCACCGGGTTGCTCCTGCGCCACCTACCTCAGGAGCGACACCATCCCACCCATCGGGGACGTCCGTCCCCACTTCTAAGCCAGAGAAGTGTTCAACTTTTTCGGCTTCTCACGCTCGCAAGGGGTCCCTTGAGTCCTTCCCTTCCCAGGTTTCCACCAGCGGGAAGGCTGACGACCGACAGTAGCGTAAATGCCCACAATCAGCTGGTCATAGGGCTTCACGATCCTCCTCTGTCCCGGAGACTTAATCGGTGAAGCCCTCCCAGCCAGTGCAACCCAAGGAACGGCGTGAGAAACCCAAGAAGAAGAGCCCTAAGCCCAAGGAACTTGCGGTGGCAGCCATCCCACCCCAACCTTCCAGTTCTGCGTCTGAGGACGAGGTGGAGATTCTGACGTCCGCTGAGGACCTCGATCTTGCCAGTCCCTAAGACACCGTGGATAGCACTAGCACAGGTGCTCAATCAGAGGCAGCAGCTGCCACAGTGGTGTAATCTGCCTTCCAAGTCCCGTCACGTCTTTCTCAGACATGGACAATACCATCCCCCAGTGGAACTGCAGCGGTTTCTTCAAACATCTAGCTGAGCTCCGCCAACTTATCAGCCTTCACCCTTTCTTCTGCATTGCTCTTCAGGAAACTTGGTTTCCAGCACTGCGAACCCCCACCCTCCGTGGCTATCGGGGTTATTATAAGAACCGGGCAACTTATGAAAGGGTGTCTGGTGGCATCTGCATATATGTCCTTAACTCTCTTCACAGCGAGTCTGTCCCTCTACAAACACCTTTAGAGGCTGTCGCTGTTTGGGTGTGGATGCCACAGGCTGTTACTGTCTGCAGTCTTTACCTTCCACCGGATGGTGATGTTGCGCAGCATGTCCTGGCTGCGCTGATAGCCCAATTGCCGCCACCTTTCTTGTTACTGGGTGACTTCAATGCCCATAACCCTGTGTGGGGTGGGTCAGTGGCAACAGGTCGAGGCACCACCATTGAGCATTTATTGGCACAGCTCGATCTTTCGTTTTTAAATGATGGTTTCTACACACACTTCAGCATGGCACATGGCACGTACTCTGCCATCGACCTTTCGATCTGCAGCCCTAGCCTCTTACTGTCTGTCCAATGGAGAGTGCATGACGACCTGTGTGGTAGTGACCACTTTCCGATCTTTCTGTCACTGCCACCGCGTCAGTCTTCTGGGAGCCCTAGCAGGTGGGCTATGAATAAGGCTGACTGGGACTTGTTCTCCTCCACTGCCGCTATTGAGCCTCTCTCTAACGATGACATTGATGCAGTGGTTCAATCGGTCACCACCGGCATTGTTACTGCGGCCGAATCTGCCATTCCCTGTTCTTCTGGGTCCCCTCGGTGGCGGACTGTGCCCTGGTGGTCGCCTGAGATCGCTGAAGCGATTAAAGATCGCCGGCGGGCGCTCCGGAGTCACAAGCGCTATTCCTCCATAGACCACCTTATCGCCTTCAAACGGCTGCGTGCGCGAGCCCGCCTCTTTATCCGCCAAAGCAAGTGGGAGTGCTGGGAGCGGTATGCGTCCACCATTGGCCTCCATGTCACTCCGTCTCAGGTCTGGGCCAAGATTTGACGCGTCTACCGCTATTGGACCCCTGTCAGCGTCCCTGCACTCTCACTGAATGGAGCAGTTTGTACTGACTCCGACGTCATTGCAAACCTCTTGGCAGAACATTTTGCAATGAGTTCCGCTTCTGCTAATTACCCCCTGGCCTTCCGTTCCATTAAAGAATGGATGGAACGTTGGAGCCTTTCATTTCCCACCCACCTTCCAGAATCGTATAATGTTCCATTCAGTGAGTGGGAATTTAGCAGTGCCCTAGCTGTTTGCCCTGATACCACTCCTGGGCTGGATAGCATCCACTGTAGATGGTGAAATGCGTTTCAGTGGACTGCCAGCGACGGCTCCTCGACCTTTACAACCGTATTTGGGTTGAGGGTGAATTTCTGTCGCAATGGTGGGAAAGTATTGTTGTCCCCATTCTGAAACCAGGGAAGAACCCTTTGGAGGTGGACAGCTACCGTCCCATTAGCCTCACCAACGTTCTTTGCAAGTTGCTTGAACGGATGGTGAGCCAGCGCTTGAATTGGGTACTGGAGTCTCGGGGCCTTCTGGCTCCGTCTCAGGGTGGCTTCCGTAAACGCCACTCCGCCGCCGACAATCTGGTGAGCCTGGAGTCGGCCATCCGTACTGCCTTTGTCCGCTGTCAGCATCTGGTCGCTGTCTTTTTCGACATGCGGAAGGCATATGATACGACATGGCGTCATCACATCCTTTCTATGCTTCATGGATGGGGTCTTCGGGGCCCTCTGCCGGTCTTTATCCGCAATTTTCTGTGTTGTATCGTACCTTCTGTGTGCACGTCGCGGCCTCATACAGTTCCTCCCAAGTCCAGGAGAACGGTGTGCCACAGGGTTCTGTTTTAAGTGTCTGCCTGTTTTTAATAGTCATTAACGGGCTAGCTGCGGCCGTGGGAAATTCTGTCTCTGCTTCCCTGTATGCTGATGACTTCTACCTTTACTACAGCTCTATTGGCATTGCAGCTGCTGAATGTCAACTACAGGGTGCAATGCGAAAGGCACAGTCTTGGGCTGTAGCACATGGTTTTCAGTTTTCGGCTGCCAAGACCCGCATTATACATTTCTGCTGGTGCCGAACAGTCCCTCCTGACCCGCGGCTTTATCTTGACAAAGAACTTCTTGCTGTGGTGGAGACCCACAGGTTTTTGTATGTAGTTTTTGATGCCCGGTTGACTTGGCTGCCTCATATTCGGCAGCTTAAACAGGCGTGTTGGCGGCATCTAAATGCTATGAGATGCTTGAGCCACACCCGCTGGGGCGCCGACCGATCTACCCTGTTACGGCTTTACCAGGCGTTAATCCAGTCCCATCTGGACTATGGGAGTCTGGCTTATGGCTCAGCATCGCCATCTGCGTTGCGGGTGCTGGACCCAATACTACACAGCAGGATACGACTTGCCACTGGTGCCTTCCGGACCAGCCCTGTGGACAGCATACTTGTGGAGGCAAGTGTCCCTCCACTGCGATTGAGGCGCCAACATTTACTGGCCGCTTATGCTGCCCATGGTTTTTAGCTTGCCCGGGCATCCAAACTATCGTCTCCTGTTCCCGCAATCTGTTGTCCATCTACCAGAATGTTGGTGTGTTCCTCGCCCTTGCCTTCGGCTCGACTTGGCACAGGGCCCGAAGGATTCTGTCCCTCCAGATGCCTTCCGCGACCGCTTTTATTCCATCCTGGCCACGTATCAGTGCTCTGGCATTGTCTACACCGACGGATCGATGGTTGCTGGTCATGTCGGTTATGCGCTTACTCTAGGGGACCATTCTGAACAATGTTCCTTGCCGGATGGCTGCAGTGTTTACACTGCTGAGCTGGCCACCATCTTTCGTGCCTTAGAGTATATCCACTCCTGCTCAGGTGAGTCCTTAGTTATCTGTAGCGATTCCCTGAGCGGTTTACGAGCTCTCAACCAGTGTTTCCCTCGTTCTCGTCTGGTGATGGCTATCCATGAGTCCCTGCATACTCTTGCCCGTTGGGGCCGTTCTGTGGTCTTTGTGTGGACCCCCAGTCATGTCGGTATCCCGGGCAATGAACATGTTGACCGCCTGATCAAACAGGCCACCAGTGAACCCACTCCAGACATTGGCCTCCCAGAGACTGATTTGCAGGCAGTCTTGCGCCGCGAAGTTCTATCGCTTTGGGACACTGAATGGCGCAATCTGCCCACGCCAAACAGTGTCCAATGAAGGCAACGATGACTGTATGGCGGTCGGTAATTCGGGTCTCCCGCCAGTAGTCTGTTGTCCTCTGACGGCTACGCATTGGGCACACGCGGATGACACATGGCCACTTATTTCACCGTGAGGACCCACCTCTGTTTCGCTACGGCTGCGTTTTGTCTGTGGTCCACATTTTATTGGAGTGTCCACTTTTAGCTGTGCTCAGGCAGACGTTCGCACTGCCTGACACGCTCCCTGCCCTTTTAACAGATGACCCTGCTATGGCAGGCTTAGTTTTGTGCTTTATTCGGGCAGGGGTTTTTTATCATTTAATCTGAGTGTTTGTTTTTTAGTGTTGATTCTGGCTTTTGGCCTCTGATGTTAAACTGAGTTATTAATGTGTTCTCGATGGTTGGCTTTTCCTTTTTTTTTTTTTTTTTTTTTTTTATCTATGGTCGGCCAACCACTGTCACCCTCTGTGTGATTTTAATTTGTTTTGTCTGATCTGTCTGAGTATTGCTTGTCCTGTATCGAATACCGTCTTCTGTGTTGTTCGTTTTTTTATTCTCTGTGGGTGGTTTTAGTTTTCTGGACAAAGGGATCGATGACCGAAGCAGTCTGGTCCCTGTAATCCCACAAACCAGCCTGCATCAGTTATGACTTTGTTCATTATAAACATGACCGGTGTTGTGAAAATTATATTCCCATCTTCATATGTCCAAATTTAGTAATCAGCTGCAAGATGGTCATGTGCCACAAACACCGGACTGCACTGTAGAACAGGTGAATGTGATGGTTTGTACACCTGAAGATAGAAATATAACTTTCCTTAAACCAGTCATGATTTTTTAAATAATCACAGCTGAAGCAGGTATTTTAAATCTTACACGCTGGGACCTGTATGAAGGCTTTGGCACTGTGCCACATCTACTGGCCAGCGATAGATCAAACACTGAACATTTAGTGTGGGGTTGTGGTGCCTGTGCACAGAACCAGGTCTGCCAGTTTTACCTGTGGCCAGTCCTAGGACATCCTCTGGACAGGGTGGACATCAGTTTTGCGGGTCTATTTTTGGGCAGCTTGAAGTGGTTTGCTGTTGATGCTTAGACATTTCTCACACCTAACAAAGTTGTCCTCTACACTGTCGACTGTAGCTGTTCACGCATTGGCAGTCATTTTTGCCATTGAGGGATCCCCTAGGATCATGTCCAATAAAAGTCGGCAATTTATGTTTCAGGAGTTTGAAAATTTTTGCATTTGGAGATGGAGCTCTTCATGCAGACATTAAAGACTCAGATGAAGTAGTCAGTGTCTGCCTCTTCCCGCAATGATGCGTTGTCAAGTTACTTGGCTATATACTGGGTGATGCTGGATGATGGGTGCAGTCTGGCAGAATGTCTGCATGGTTGCCAGCCACGGTGTTTCCTGGATTTGCATCAGGAATCACATGCCCCTCACCTCCCCTCCACTCCTGGACTGCCATTTGGGTCCGACCTGCCAACTGGCAGTGGGGCTGGCTGCTGGGTATTGTGCTGGACCACAAAGATTGGCAGTTGTTTGTGTTCAGGTGGGGTGTCTGTCTGGAGCAGGTGACCCATCACACAATTGGTTGCACCTGTGACCTGTTGGATTATTACTCGTGTGGGCTTCCAGTTAGCTGGACGGCAGGGCTGTTCACTATGTTATTCCAGGAGCTGGCTCCCACTTGCAGCAGTGTGCTACCCCCATTGATGCATCCTTTGTGGTCTGTGTCGCCCTCCCTTTGCCTTGGGCCTCAGTGAAGTTTGTTGCAGTGATTGGCAACATGGAGCCTATGACTTTGACCTGCCATCATCCTCCTCCCTCCTTGGTGGTGAATGTGGCCTCACCTCTGCTGCTGCCAGTGTACTGACTATTGTTTCCATCTCAACACCCTTCTGCTTGTACAACAGATCTGGCGTCGTCTCCTTTGGCAGTCAGTCCATTGCCTGGGTCTCAGGTGCTCTGTCCAGTTCTGTGCTGAAGGTCTCACACAGTGAGTTTTCATTTCCTCTTGCAGTATTCTGAACTCCTGCTTATTGTTGAGCCACTGTCAGCATGTACAATACCTTGAGCTGATGGTGTTTAGCAACATTGTCACACGTGTGCAGTAGTAAAGCCACAAAACAGAAAAACTGGAAGTGTTAAAGATGTAACAAAACTGTTAGTTTTCATGGAATGGCGCTGCACTGATGTAGGGTCATCTTCATCTGTTTGGGCTTTGTGGTGAAAGAAACATGTGAAATTTGTTTGGCAGAGAATTTAATTTACAAAGTTTACAGTTTCAATGAAAACAAATCGTGCAGTTTGACACTTTCTTTAGCAAACTTGCAAAGATGTTGCCGCAGTGCAGCTTATAACACATTGATAACTTGGCATACTTTTTTCTGCTGATCAGCATCTCAGGCATTCGTTTTTTGTGGTTTAAAACAATGGAAAAAGTATTGCAGTTTGTTTGTTTGCTCACTTTGAAGCTGCTGGAGGGTATAAGGCTGAAATACAAGGATAAGAAATTTAATGGATCAGTCGTATGCCAGCACAATTGTCCTGTGTGAGTAATTTTTTGAACACAAGATTTAAAACTTTAACTTTCTTTTTGCTGTCGTCTTGTGCCGTACCTTACTGATTTAAGAGTGACCGAATATAATGCAATTCAGAGATTTGTTATGGGTGAGTTTGGCCAACAAGTGTTATGGAGATGCTTTGTGAACTCAAATGGGAATCTCTGAAGGGAGGAAGACATTCTTTTCACAAAATACTATTGAAACAATTTAGAGAACAGGCATTTGAAGCTGGCAGCAAAATGATTCTATTGCTGCCAATTTACATTTTGTATGAAGACCACGAAGATGAGAAAAATTAGGGTTTGTACACTGGCATATAGACAGGAGGTCTTCCCTGGTTTACCTTTCATAATACAGTGGCTTGCAGATTGTGGGTGTAGATGTATGTAGTTGGGCAAAAATATGGGAACACTATGAGATATGCATATTTGAACATATACAGATGCTGGCAAAGCCTGGAGATTACACTGAAAAATTTGACTATGAACACCACCTGTGCAATGTCCTCAGTACATTGAAAATGACAGTTGTGGTCAGAACAGTGTTCTGTGTAGTTGTAAGTGCATTATGTCAAAGTTAAGTGAATTCAAATGTGGCCAAATTGTTGTCGTTTTGTGGGTGCATCTGTAAAAAAGCTAGCCAAAGTGCTTGGTATTTAAAGAGCCCCCCTAATGAAGATGTATATAGCCTCCATGGAAAAATGGGGGAAAAATCATTTGCTAAATCATGTGGCCGAAAGCATGTTCTGAGCAATAGTGACAGTGAGTCATTAAAGAGCTTGTGACAAAAAACGAAAGCAGTTGCGAAAGTCACTGCAGAACTGACTGTCTCACTCATGAATCCTGCCAGTGCCAAACAGAAAGGGAGTGCTGTCAGCAGAAATTGCAGGGTTGGCTGGAATTCTAAAAACACTCAACAGTGATGCAAATGCCTATAACAGGAAAACATGGCCCTGAAGACATGAAACCTAGGTTATGGCACAATGGAAGACTGTCATTTAGTTGGATGAGTCTTGTATGATGGTTTCC
Organism: Schistocerca gregaria; assembly: GCF_023897955.1. NCBI lineage: Eukaryota > Metazoa > Arthropoda > Insecta > Orthoptera > Acrididae > Schistocerca > Schistocerca gregaria. The sequence continues at coordinate 201,248,742 of NC_064923.1, forward strand.
AACTTCTAGCAGAGTTAATGTCTCCAGGGAAACATGGTGGGAGTTCAGTGATTTGAGCTTGCCTCTATTTTGCAGGAAGATTGCTTTGAAAATAATACAGGACCTGTATTGTATCCATTCTGAGACAACTTGAAGGTGTTTAGAATGCCAAAGTTTTCTACATAATATTAAACATGGTAATTTTTTTTTTTGTTTATCTCCACCCTCTGTAGATGTAGAAGCTTTTAAGCTGCTTAGCGACTTTACGTAGGACCAGAATTTTCTTAAATTCTCTGCAAGATCTTTCACAAAAATAGGACTGTAGAAGATATGGGCTTTGCACATCATTCTTTCTGGATAGACATGAATTTCTACTAACTTCTGTCTGTCAACAATTCCATATTCTTTTTTGAACGGAGTGTGCCACAATCTCTGCATTGACATTTTTTAAAATTTTGTTATTAAATCAGGAAGGTAATTTATAATCAGCACTCCAGTCTCTTATTTCATTCTTATCTTGAAAGTTGGTAACAGTTTCACCAAGTATCTTGTACATTAGAGGCTGATATAATTATAGTTTATTTTTGCAAATTATGTTCCTGTGCAGTAAAGTTTGATAGTTCCTTTAGTTTTACCTTGTCTTCAGCTTTAACAATTTGTATTTAAATATAGCATCCAGATGTCTTTCCTTTCTTCATAGCTCATTTGGTATTGTTCCTGAAATGTCATTGTTTTCTTTAATAACTTAGTCAAGAGCAAAATCAGAAACAAACATTTAAAGTAGCTTTTGAATGATTTTATGATTACCTCTTTGGATATTAGATTATTGTGCTGACTGTCATCTTAGCTGAGGAAAGGTCTACCCAACATAAATGTCTCTCCCTAATACTCCAATTGTGTTTAGTTGTTTCTCTTAAAAACAGAATAAAACATACACGGAATAGATGGGGATTTATTCACTTGGAAACATTTACATGTTATTGGTATCATCACTTACAGTATGTATACATATAAAATTGTAGTATGCTTAAAGAATACCATACACAAGTGTAACTAGTATACAAACTTGAAACAGTGGCACCAAATGATTTACATTAATTTCATTTTTACTGTAAATTTCATTGCATAATAATTTTCTGTTGAGCGTATTTCAGCATACTGTGTTTTGTTTATATTCTGTTACTTTTAGACAGACATACCGCATTAATTGATACTGTATACCATTACACTCGGCTACTGTGTAAAATTTTAGAATTTACGTAGACATGCACAGAAATCAATAGAAGCATCATCGTTTGAGTAAATCTCCTGTGACTGATTGATAGTGATAAGTCATCTAAGTAATCAGAATACAGTACTTAGTAAACATCAAAGAAGCCGTGGTCTCTCATACAAATGGCAAATGTAATTGAGGCTTATAACTCGGAAACTAGGTGCTTTGAGATGTACGTTGACACAATGTTTTCCTTACATGTAGAATTTATTCCTAAATTTTAATGTTTCGAGTATGCCAAGTGTTTGTGTCTAAACTTCCTTCTCAAGATTTATTATTATGCAACATTGGCAGAAAGCATTAATGTCTCATAGTTAACTTCACATTTTACAAACTGCATATATATCAAATTTTCCCACTGTAGCATTTGGAAATACATCGTGCATACTGTAATGTGTAACAGCTGCATCACTAATTTTTTGTGCTTAAAATGTCTGCTAGTTTAAATATCTGTAGAATTTTGCGGCATATCAGAAGAATTCATAAATTGTAAGTTTTTAAAAATTAGAAAGCTGCAATTTCAAATAAAGAGATAAGAACTGTCAATATAGTTTTTAATACTATGCATTTTTTAAGTATGAAATTTGCTATTAATTGTTTAATGATCTAGTTGGTTGTGTTAAAAATCACATGTTCTTTCATTACTTACAGCATACAAGTCTGCAGGACGACCTAATGGACAAGAAACTCATGTTGGGGTTGCAGATACCCCACACCGTTCTTCTTTGAGGAAATCTCGAATGACTTTATTTGGAACATCTCAAACGAAAACACCTCTGAAAACTGTATCATTTACTCCACAACCAGAGGTTTTAAGGTACATGGAATAGAATTAATTTTTAAATCAGTACTTGGGAACAATGACATTATTAGGTTCAAGTAATTGTAAGATGGTGACACTCAATATAGTAAACTAATATATATAGAAACTTCCACATGGGAAAAATATATTAAAAACAAAGATTCCAAGACTTACCAAGTGGGAAAGCGCTGGCAGACAGTCACAATGAACAAAACATACACACACAGAAT